>NC_085928.1:142457000-143770000 GCF_028885655.2 Pongo abelii | reverse complement strand
GAATGAATTAATGTCATTATCCCAGGAGTGGGCTTGTTATAAAAGCAGGTTTGGTTCTCTCTTGCCTCTCTCTTGTTCTTGTTCTCACCCTCTGTTCACCCTTTACCTTCCACCGTGGGATGTGCGGCAAGAAGGCCCAGATGCAGGCCCCTGAACCCTGGACTTCCCAGCCTCCAGAACTGTAAAAATAAATCTCTCTTCTTTATAAATTACCCAGTTCATGTATTCTGTTATAGCAACACAAAACAAACTAAGACAGGCAGTGCAATGAGCAGGGGGATGGAAGCCAGATTGGAATGGATTAGCAAATGAATATAAGAGGCAAGGAAATGAAAACAGTGAATTTGATAATGCATTTGAGAAATTATTCGAGGATGTAGAATAAAGAGATGGCTGGGAAGAATCCACACCCCTCATCTCCCCTATCTACGTACAATATTTTTAATTGAGTCTAGCTGTGGTTCAGTAAGCTGTGAAAATTTGTGAAAATTGAGTTCATGAGCACAGGTTACTTTGTGTGAAGACTACAAAGAAGGAAGTAATTTGTCTTACATTTTTCATATTTTAAAAATGTATTATCTTTTAACCAGCTAAACAATGGCAGAGGAGAGCATTAGCTAAAAATGTTAAGTCTAAATTAGGGGTTGAGTTTTTTTTGTTTGTTGGCTTTTTTATAATTTTTTTTTTTTTTTTTTTAGATGGAGTCTCGCTCTGTCGCCCAGGCTGGAGTGCAGTGGCGCTATCTCCGCTCACTGCAAGCTCCGCCTCCCAGGTTGACGCCATTGTCCTGCCTCAGCCTCCCGAGTAGCTGGTACTACAGGCGCCCGCCACCACGCCCGGCTAATTTTTTGTATTTTTAGTAGAGACGGGGTTTCACCGTGTTAGCCAGGATAGTGTCGGTCTCCTGACCTCGTGATCCAACCGCCTTGACCTCCCAAAGTGCTGGGATTACAGGCATTGAGCCACCACGCCTGGCCTATTTTTAATTTTTGTGGGTACAAAATAGGCATATATATTTATTGGGTACATGAAATATTTTGATACAGGATGGAAATATTTTGATATAGGATGGATGGATATTACTCATACAATGAGTTATAATAACACCAGAGTAAATGGGGTATCCATCACCTCAAGCATTTGTCATTTCTTTATGTTACAAACATTCCAATTATACTCTTTTAGTTATTTTAAAATGTACAATAAATTATTGTTGACTGTAGTCACTCTTTTGTGCTATCAAATACTAGATCTTATTCATTCTATCTAACTATATTTTTGTACTCATTAATCATTTCCACTTAGACCAACTTCCCCTCCCCCCGCCTCCCACTGCCAAAACTGCCCTCCCTGGCCTCTGGTATCCATCATTCTGTTTTCTATCTCCATGAGTTCAATTGTTTTAATTATTAGATCCCACAAATGACTGAGAACAGACAAAGTTCTTCTTTCTGTGTCTAGCTTATTTCACTTAACATAATGTCTTCCAGTTCCATCTGTGTTGTTGTAAATGACAGGATCTCATTCTGTTTATGACTGAATAGTACTTCATTGTATATATGCACAACATTTTCTTTATCCATTTGTTTGCCAATGGGCACTTAGGTTGCTTCCAAATCTAGGCTATTGTGAATAGTGCTACAATAAACATAAGAGTACAGATATCTCTCTGACATACTGATTTCATTTCCTCTGGGCAAATACCCAGTAGTGGAATTGCTGTATCATGTAGCAGTTTTGCCTTTAGTTTTTTGAGGAACCCCCATTCTGTTCTCCATGGTGGCTGTACTAATTTACATCCCCACCAACAGTGTACAAGGGTTCCCTTCTCTCCACATCCTCACTAGCATTTGTTATTGCCTATCTTTTGGATAAAAGCCATTTTTACTGGGGTGAGATGATATCTCACTGTAGTTTTGATTTGCATTTCTCTGATAATCAATGATATTAAGCACCTCTTCATATACATGTTTCCCATTTGTATGTTTTCTTTTGAGCAATAATGTCTATTCAGATCTTTTGCCCATTTTCAAACTAGATTATTAGATTTTTTTTATTGAGTTGTTTGAGCTCCTTATATATTCTGGTTTTTAATCTCTTGTCAGATGGATAATTTGCAAATATTTTCTCCCATTTTGTGGGTTGTCTCTTCATTTTGCCAATTGTTTCCTTGGCTGTGTAGAAGCTTTTCAGCTTCATGGGATCCTATTTGTCCATATTTTGCTTTGGTTGCCTGTGCTTTTGGGGTGTTACTTAATAAATCTTTCCCCAGACCAATGACCTGGAGAGTTTCCCAATGCTTTCTTTCAGTAGTTTCATAGTTTGAAGTCTTAGGTTTAAGTCTTTAATTTATTTTGATTTGATTTAATTTACAGTGGCTCACGCCTGTAATTTCTGATTTTTGTATATGGCGAGAGAGAGGAGTCTTGTTTCATTCTTCTGCATGTGGATATCCAGTTTTCCCAGTATCATTTATTGAAGACTGTCTTTTCCCCAGTGTATGTTCTTGACATCTTTGTGGAAAATTCTTTCACTGTAGATGTATGGATTTATTTCTGGGTTCTCTATTCTGTTCCACTGGTCTGTTTTTATACCAGTATCATGCTGTTTTGGTTACAATAGCGCTGTAATATAATGTGAAGTCAGGTAATGTGATTCCTCTAGTTTTGTTCTTTTTGCTCAGGATAGCTTTGGCTATTCTGGGGCTTTCGTGGTTCTATATAACTTTTAGGATTGTTTTGAGCTTTTTAAAAGTAATAATCATCTCTAAACGCAGGGGACGCCAAGCATAGAAAAATGAGGGGTGATGGAAATCGAGCTCCATCTCATGCAGAGCATCTGACATCTGAGACTGAGGGTCTGCCTACCACCTAACTGAGTGGACAAGCCCTTGAAGCAGGCTGCCCTGAGATGGAGCAGCCTCGGGAACACTTGCCACCTCAGCATTTTGTGAGCAGTGCCTTGTTTTCCCCTCATCAAGAACAAAGCCAGAACTGTCCCCAGTAGCTGCAATCCTCCATTCTGGGTGAGGGTGATCTTCTGTCACTAACAGTGGGGAAACTGAGAAGCAGAAACAGCATCACTTCTCCCCTGCCCCACCCCCGCTCCACCCTGTGTTCTTCAGTAAAGACAGGTAAAGAGCAGAGGGAATAATAAACATTCATTTTAAAAGCCACCAACTTGGGCCAGGCTCACATCTGTAATCCTAGCATTTTGGGAGGCTGAGGCAGGAGGATCACTTGAGACCAGGAGTTCAAGACCAGCCTGGGCAACATAGCAAGATCCCAGTCTCTGCAAAAAAAAAAATTTCTTTTTTTGAGATGGAGTCTCACTCTGTCACCCAGGCTGAAGTGCAGTGGCTCGGCCTCAGTTCATTGCAACCTCTGCCTTTCAGGTTAAAGTGATTCTCCTGCCTCAGTCTCCTGAGTAGCTGGGCATGTGCCACTATGCTTGGCTAATTTGTTGTAGTTTTACTAGAGGCAGGCTTTCACCATGTTGGCCAGGCTGGTCTCAAACTCTTGACCTCAGGTGATCCACCTGCCTCGGCCTCCCAAAGTGCTGAGATTAGAGGTGTGAGCCACCATGCCTGGTCTTACAAAAAAAAAAAAAAATATATATATATATATACATATATATTTTAATAGCCAGGCATGGTGGCATGCACCTATAGTCCTAGCTACTCGGGAGGCTGAGGGAGGAAGATCGCTTAAGCCGAGGGGTTTGAGGCTGTAGTGAGCTGTGATTGCACCGCTGCACTCCAGCCTGAGTGACAGGGAGAGACCCTGTCTAAAAAAAAAAAAAAAAAAAGCCACCAACATCATCTTTTTAATCAGCCTTGGTAGGGGAAACCGTTCTGAGAGGCAAAGAAACTTATTTTGGGTTTTGAATTCTAAACCCAAGGCACCAAGTATTAAGTTCTTGGAAATTGTTGGTTTGAGGAATGAGGGATAACTCCGCTCCTTATTTCAAGCAAACTGAACTGTGCAGCATGACCACTTCTCTGATTCCTCTTTACCCACCTGCTTGCTCTGTCCCTCTGGCTTTCTAAATTTCCTGCTTAGACTTTGGGCAGGGACTGCTCAGACAGGCCTTAGCAGCTATTCTTTTTTTTTTTTTTTTTTTTTGGAGACAGAGTTTCACTTTTGTTGCCCAGGCTGGAGTGCAATGGCGCAATCTTGGCTCACTGCAAGCTCCGCCTCCTAGGTTCAAGCGGTTCTCCTGCCTCAGCCTCCTGAGTAGCTGGGACTACAGGTGCCCGCCACCATGCCTGGCTGATTTTTTATATTTTTAGAAGAGACAGGGTTTCACCATGTTGGCCCGGCTGGTTTCGAACTCTTGAGCTCAGGTGACTTACCCGCCTCAGCCTCCCAAAGTGCTGGGATTACAGGCGTGAGCCACTGCACCTGCCCTAATATCTATTCTTTAGTCAAGGAAATGAGACATTTATTAAATCAGCTACTTTGGCAGCTCTGAGGCCATACTTGGCCCAGCAGACCATTCAGAACAAACAAATCCATCTCCAAAAGTTTGTAGAGTTAAGGCAGCTTTCACTGGATGTTTTACTAAAAGGTGCAATAAAGAAAAATTTATGCCACCCAACATAGCAGTTTCTCCCAGCCCCGCCTCTTGTGGAGAGGGGAAGTCTTCTGCTTCATAAAACACACTCAATTCCCTCCTCTGGCCACTGGCGGTCTCTCTCCACATTCCTCTCCTCTCTTCTGTGCTTTCCTAGGCAGAACAGCCTGGCCTGCTGTCAGCTTCTGCTCCTCTGCCTTTCATTCCAGCCATCCTGACTGGTACTGACAACATATTTCCTGCACTTGAAAGTTATCTGTCAAAACAGATCTGAGGGGCCTGGCACGGTGGCTCACGTGTGTAATCCCAGCACTTTGGGAGGCCAAGGCGGGTGGATCACATGACCTAGGAGTTTAAGACCATCCTGGGCAACACAGTGAAACCCCATTTCTACAGAAAACACAAAAAATTAGCCAGGCATGGTGGCACATGCCTGTAGTCCCAGCTACTACAGTCCCAGGCTGAGGTGGAAGGGTTGCTTGAGCCCAGGAGGCAGAGGCTGCAATGAGTCATGAAACTGTGATTGTGATCATGACACTGCACTCCAGCCTGGGAGAGAGAAAAACAAAAGCAAAACAAACAAACAAAAAAAGATGTGAGGGCCCACTCTCCCCAGTGATGGGACTCCCATTTTATTTACTGAAGTCCTTTGGGTTTGTATTAGTTTCCTATTGCTCCTGTAACAAATTATTACAAATTGAGCAACTTAAAATAATATAAATGTAGTATCTTACAGATCTGTAGTTCAGAAGTTCAAAATAGGTCTCATTGGGCTGAAATCAAGGTGTGGGGAAGTCTGCATTCCTTTCTGGAGGCTCAAGAGGAAAATCTGTTTTCTTGCAGTTTTTCCAGTTTCTAGAATCCACTGCATTCTTTGGTTTATGACCCCCTGCCATCTTCAAAGGCTAGCAATTGCATCACTGCAGCCCTGCTTTCATAGTCAATCTTTTTATCTGACTCTGGCTCTTCTTCTACTTTTCTCTCTCACATTTAAGGAACCTTTTGATTATATCAGCTTGCCCTGAAAATCCAGAATAGTCTCCCTATTTTAAAGTTGGCTTGTTAGTGACCTTAATGCCATCTGCAAAATTAATTCCTATTTGCCATGTAACAACATAGTCACAGTTTCTGCAGATTAATACATAGACACCTTGTGGGGGGCATTATCCAGTCTACCACAGGGTTCAAAGGCCAATGTGGCTAGCAGTAGCTTGGAGAAGAATGGTCTCCTCTTCCTGTAGTCACAGACAACACAGGAGAGAGGTCATGCTGGGTCCTAAGCCTGACTCCAATAGGTGGCAAAGTGGCTAAGGAAAATCTTTCTCCAAGTTTAGCATGATGCCGTCCTTTCTCAATTTTAGCTCTGCTCCAATTCTTGACCTTAACCTCCACATTCGGTGGGCAAAGATGGGTGGTGAGTGAGTGTCAGAAGAAACAAAGATAAGCAGACACCTTTATCCCCAGTTAAGAGATATTTGCTTTCCATGACCTCTTTCATCCTCTCCTGGTCCTCTTGGCTCACAAACATTGAGTCATTTAGATTTTGGTGGACATCTTGGCATGTGATGTCTCTCCCATCCCCAGAATAACACTGACGTGTTCTCACTGACACAGGGAGGAGGAAAAGCATCATCTCCCTGGATCTCTGATTTGTAGATGAAGAAATGCAAGATGGTCACCTACTTTGATTTGGGACCAATCATAACTCCAGATCCTCATGCTTATGTGGTATAGTGAGATAGTCTCCAAAGATGGCTGTTGCCAATTCCTTTTTTTTTTTTTTTTTTGAGACGGAGTCTCGCTGTGTAGCCCAGGCTGGAGTGCAGTGGCATGATCTCGGCTCACTGCAACCTCCACCTCCCAGGTCCCCGGTTCAAGCAATTCTTCTGCCTCAGCCTCCCAAGTAACTGGGATTACAGGCACACTCCACCGTGCTCAGCTAATTTTTTTGTATTTCTAGTAGAGACGGGGTTTCACCATGTTGGCCAGGCTGGTCTTGAACTCGTGAACTCGTGATCCGCCCGCCTCAGCCTCGGCCTCCCAAAGTGCTGGGATTACAGGTGTGAGCCACCGCGCCTGGCAGGCTGTTGCCAATCCCTTATGTCCCTGAATCCACTGCTGCTCCTCACATTGAGATGTAGCGTCTAATTCCTCTCCCTGGGCTAACCTTAGTAACTTGCTTAACCACTAAATGTAATGGAAGTGAGGTTCTAGGTCTTTTGAGGTGAAGTCACAAAGTTTTGCAGGGTCCTCTTGGGCATTCATTCTTGGAATCCAGCCATAACTCTGTGAGAAGCCCGAGCCACATGGGGAGGCCAACCATAGGCCTTCTTCTCATCTGGTTGATAAGACCAGATGAGCTCCCAGCCAACAGCAGTATCCACTGCTAGCCATATGAGTGGGCCATCTTGAATAGTTAGCCCAGTCAAGCCTTCAGACAGAAACTAGGAATGAGAGAGTTTGTATCTGAAAGAAGTAACATGGACAAAAATGGCAAACCAAAACAATAATGAGTAGATGAGAAATATGAATAGAGCTAATTGAGAACACTCATCTTTCAAGATTCAGTTCAAGTACCCTCTGCCAGGCAGCTACCTCCTCTTCCATTTTCCTAACTTCTGCCTTGCTTAAACTGTTTTTTTTTCCACTTTAATTGTAGCACCAGGAATATTTTGGGATGCTATTTTTTAAGTTAAATATTCCTGTTATGGTTAGGGTAAAGGTAAGTGTCTACTTTCTCAAAATGCAATTGCTTAAATTATGTAGATATTCCTTTTTCTCTCCCATAAAAAAAGTCAGGAGGTGAGACCTGTTCCTCATGGTCATTCAGGGACCCTGATCCTTCCAAGTCATTGTTCCACTATCCTCCTTGGTAAATTCATCAACTGCTTTATAGAAACTTGGTCACCACCAGATCTGGGTTCCAGCCAGTTTGGAAGAGGGAAGACAGGCGGAGGAGGCAGGCCTGATGCCCTAGGCCTAGAAGTGGCCATATCACCTCCTTCACAGGTTTTTGTCAAGAACTTGGTTACATCACTGCACTGAAGCCAAGGGAGACTTGCTGGTCCTTAAGAATGAGCCTGTCTCCTGACCCAGAGTGGAGCTTAATCTGAACCTGCTGAAGGTATGAGTCTGTTGCAGCTAGCTAGGCTGGAAGTGATAAAGGTGAAAGCCGATGCGGGGATCTGGGAAAGAAGAGAGGGAAGACAGATGTGGAAGAATTTAACAGGGAAAATGAACAGGGCTTGATGAATCTTGCCAGAACAGAGAGCTTTGAATGTTATGATCCTTTGTGATCTAAGTTGACAGATCTTTGGCACAAGTTTAAAGAACTTGAGCTGAATACTTCACTTAACAGAAATTTGTTAAACACATTCCAAAGTTAGAAAATTCCTCAACTGTTTCAAAATCACATGAAAAAGCATGCCTTGAGCTTGAAGGCTTTCAGGGTTCTCTGGTTTAATACTGCTACTGTTAACAGGTTTGAGCACCAAATTGCACATAAGGGCTTCCACCTGGCTGCCATTCCATAGCACTGACCATACCTTCCTGGCTTCAACAGCATCATTCTGGATTGCTAACAAATGCTCCAGAAAGCAAATGTGTGTACTCATTCCCTGATGTCCAGACACTTGCTGTTTTCTAGGGAACCAGGCTCTGTGGCTAAGCAGTGTTTGGACACATCATTCTTTATAGTCAGCACAGGTTTTAGAATCAGTGCAGACTGAGTCTGAATTCTGGCTTGGCTACTTACTACCTACTTTAGCCACGTTGTTTCACCTAAGCTTCTGTTAGTCTGTTAACTTACATGCTTAAGCTCTAGTTCCTTCACCTATAAAATGGAGACTGTATTGCACCTACCTCACTGGGTGTATGAGAAGCGTATTAGTCCATTTTCACACTGCTGTAAAGACATACCCAAAACTGGGTAGTTTATAAAGAAAAGAGGTTTAATTGACTCACTCATATGCATGGCTGGAGAGGCCTCAGGAAACTTACAATCGTGGCAGAAGGCAAATGGGAAGCAACGACCTTCTTCACGTGGCGGCAGGAGAGAGAGAGCGAGTGTGAAGGAGGAACTGTCAAACACTTATAAAACCATCAGATCTCTTGAGAACTCACTCACTACCACAAGACCATCATAGGGGAAACTGCCCCCATGATCCAATCATGAATCAGGTCCCTTCCTCGACGTGTGAGGATTACAATTCAGATTACAATTTGAGATGAGATTTGGGTGGGGACACAGCCAAACCATATTATGAAGTAAATGAGGTTCTGGGTATGAAGTACTTAGCCCTTAGTAAATGACAGTGAACAATAACCAATAGCTCTTAAACTATTACAACAACTAGGTTTTCAGGCCTCTGTGACCTCTCAAGTCAAAAGGTATTACAAGTATAAAATAAATAATAGCCAGTTACAGCCATTTACGAAACTCAAGTGTGCAAAATGGAACCTTATTAATTTGTTCAGCTTGTCTTAATTTCCAACTCGGTGACTTCAGCGTGGCCCCTGGAAGATAACCTGACTCTGGTGCATGCAGTCCCATGTCTTGACTTCTCAGCAAAATTTGGGATGACAAATTGGACTTGGAACTCCGTCTTCACTTCCTCTTGCTCTCTCTTGTTTGGTATAATCTGAGAATTTTGCTCATTGCATAGTCACCTCAAGGAGAGACAAGTGGGTCCCTTTTTAGGTCTCCTATGCTTTAGGGACCCAAGCTGTTGTTTGCTACTGATGTCCTGCAGCCCATGGTGCTCTCTCAGAGGTGACAGCTGTGACAGCTCTTGTCAGTGGCACATTCTGTTCCATCCTACAGTCTTCAGTCTTGTCCTCCCCTCACTTCTAGGGGTCAGGCTCGTTCCTCCCTTACTTCTGGGGACAGGCTAAGCTCATCCTCCCAGTGGGTAGGTGTCTCTCCCCTAACCTGGACCATGTTGGCTCTCACTACCAGCCAACCAGTGGCTCACTATGAGCTACGGAAGCCCTCTAAGCCACATTTGGACCTGTAAAAACTGGGACCTGTTCATATCTAAATGCACCATGCCACCATTCCTCTTGCTTCCCCTTACCAGAAGGTTATCCCAATAAAAGATATTTGCTCTCCCTGACCTCTTCCATCCTCTCCTGGACCTCTTGGCTCACAAACATTGAGTCATTCAGATTTTGGTGGACATCTTGGCATTTGATGTCTCTCCCATCCCCAGATGCAGGACCCATCTGAGCAACTACAGCGGGGAAACTGAGACTGCAAGTCTTCCTTTCTCTTAGGTACCCCTCATCTCCCTTGGGAAAGTTTCCTTTTTTCCTCCTTCCCTTTCTCTTCACATCAGAGCTCATGTTGTGGGGGGAGTGTTCCAATACTTGTCATTCTATTCTTCTTCTATAATTCTGTCTCCTCTTTCTCCTCCCCAGCACAAAGCTCTTTTTATGTAGGTGAAAGGGATATGTGTGCCTGTGCGCATGCGTGCACACATGAACACACACACACACACACACACACACACACACACACACACACACAGGGTGAAAACCAGTTCTCCAAGTTTATGCATACTTTGCAGGCTATTTTGTCTCCCATCCACCAGAGAACAAAACTTCTTTGAATTGAGAAGCTAAGAAAGTGTGCCATTCTTGTTAGTAGCAGGCCATTTGTGAATGCTGAGAGGTTGAATGTGTTTTTTAGGTCTCAGCTATTAGTCTGCCATAAATGAATACTTCATGTTGCATCTGTCTTACAAGTTACGTGGGTGTTTACCAAGTTAGTGCATAGGAAAGAGGTCAGCCAGGCTGCTCAGTGCATGGAGTGGGCAGAGGCCCCTTCATGGTGCTCCAGTGGACCCTTCTATTTACCATTCCAATCTTTGCACGTCACTTTTATTTTTGTCAAAGTTATACATACACATATAGTTTAAGAAGTGAAATTACTCTCTGAAATGCTAGAAAGACAGCAGTCTTCTGGTCTCCTCTCCTGCCCTCCCCTCCCATTCTCACCATATTCCTTTAGTTGACTCTTTTGATCTTTTCATCTACGTTGCTGATTAATGGGATTATATTGCTGCTTGATTCTCCATTTTAGGCAATATCTATCGATAATGAGCATTTTACATCTTTTAGATTATTTTGGCAAATATCCATGACCTATAGCTATTAAAGTCTCTTCCCATACTTTGCTTGGCGATCAGTGTTAAATTCTGCCAAATGTTCACATGTTTATTAGCAAAAAGGCACAAAAAGAGTCATGGCAATTATTCTTGCAGCCGAGGGGTGTCCTCCCTTTCTATCTATGGGCATGTCCTCCAGTTGAAAGACTTCTGCTTTATCCTTTCCAGATCATAAACTTCATGTTTTATGCTTGGGCTGGGGAGAGAAGCTGGGCATCTGTATGCTTCTCAAAGAGACAATTATGTCTTCTATCCTTAGTCCTTCCTGCATTCCTCCTTTCAGAGATACCTGGTGTCTCTAACTCCTGACTTATGTTTTTGCTAAGTCAGTCAGTTGACACTGGTCTTCTGCTTTCAGCTTCCAAAATGTAGTTACTGTTGTCTCTGCTCCCATTCCCTTTGTCATTTGGCTTATGCCCTTTAAAAAATCCCTTTCCTGCCAATTGAGTAGAGTTTAGGGAAATTGCAGAGATAAAAGTTGTGTTTAATCGGCCATCTTTAAGCAAAAATGTCTCATTCTATTTTAGCCCCTTCTGGTTTCATTTGGGAACTATCCAGGCTAGATGCCGTAATGTGTCACTTTAAACATCCTCTACAAGCTTGTTCCTTTTTCCTTCCACTGCTCTGGATTTGCATGCAAATATGAATTATTCCACAGGCCATCTTCTTTACTTTTGCAAACAAACTGCTCAACACATAGGTTGGTGTTACCTCGGAGACTTCACTTATCAGTTTTGGCTTCACTCCCAACAACGTCCAGAACTTGAAGAGCCCTGGTCAATACCACCTTCTGTCCACCTCACCAACAATTACATATGTTCAACCCCGTTATCCAGTCTCCAACTCTACACTACTACTCTGTGCTTTCACCCAGAAATGACCTTTGTTGATATTTCAGAGAGAATAGAAGCAACAAAATGTGGATTTCCTTAACTTCTTTCTCCTCCTTCCCTACCCCATGTCTACATCTGAACCCATCCTGACTGCCCTCTTCAGCAATCTCTGGCCCCAGCACTGTAACAGACTCTGTTTCTGAAGCTGCCTGAGATGTTTCTCCCACATGCAGACCACACTGTGCTTTGCAGTCCCAGTCCTTCCTGCCTCTTTGGGACATTGCTCCATCAGCTATCCCTCTTATTTTTATAATCTTATATTATATTCTTTTTTTTTAACTTTTATTTTAGGTTCCGGGGTACATGTGCAGATTTGCTACATAGGTAAACTCATGTCATGGAGGTTTGTTGTACAGATTGTTTCATCACCAAGATACCAAACCTAGTACCCAAAATTATTTTTGCTGCTCCTTTCCTTTCTCCCGCCCTCCACTTCAAGGAGGCCCCAGTGTCTGTTGTTCCCTTCTTTGTGTTCATGAGTCCTCATGATTTAGCTCCCACTTATAAGTCAGAACATGTGGTATTTGGTTTCCTGTTGCTGTATTAGTTTGCTAAGGGTAATGGCCTCCAGTTCCACCCATGTTCCCACAAAAGACATGATCTCATTCTTTTTATGGCTGCATAGTATTCCGTGGTGTATATGTACCACATTTTCTTTATCAAATCTGTCTTTGATGGGCAGCTAGGTTGACTCCATATCTTTACTATTGTGAATAGTGCTGCAATAAACATTTGCATGCATGTGTCTTTATGGTGGAATGATTTATATTCCTCTGGGCATATGCCCAGTAATGGGATTACTGGGTTGAATGGTAGTTCTGCTTTGAACTCTTTGAGAAATTGCCATACCGCTTTCCACAATGGTTGAACTAATTTACATTCCCACCAACAGTGTATAAGTGTTCCCTTTTCTCTGCAACCTCACCAGCATCTGTTATTTTTTTTACTTTTTAGTAATAGCCATGACTAAATAGTGTGTGAGATGGTATCTTATTGTGGTTTTGATTTACATATTTCTAATGATCAATGATATTGAGCTTTTTAAAATATTCTTCTTGGCTGCATGTATGTCTTCTTTAGAAAACTGTCCATATTCTTATATTCTATAAGAGCATCCTCATTTTGGACCTGGCCACTTTGGCACATTCCTTTTGGCTTAGGAAGAGCTTAGATTTTTTTCATCTTAAAAGAATCCCTCTAAATCCCTATGGAGATATTGCTCCATCTCTCCCTACTCTTACATCAAGTTTCTTGAAAACATTGTATTTACTCCATTTTCATACTGCTGATAAAGACATACCCAAGACTGGGTAATTTATGAAGAAAAAGAGGTTTAATGGACTCACAGTTCCACGTGTCTGGGAAGACCTCATGATCATGGTGGAAGGCAAAAGGCATGTCTTACATGGCAGCAGACAAGAGAGAAAAAATGAGGGCCAAGCAAAAAGGGAAACCCCTTATAAAAACATCAGATCTCATGAGACGTATTCACTCCCAGGAGAACAGTATGGGAGAAACTGCCCCCGTGATTCAGTTATCTCCCACAAGATCCACCCCACAATATATGAGAGTCATGGGAGCTACAATTCAAGCTAAGATTTGAGTGGGGACACAGCCAAACTATATCAAACATCTTCTGAAGTCATGGTCTCCACTTTCTTGCCTCTCCTTCCTTCTGTGACCTTTGCAGTCAGCTTTCTGCTTCCCACGGAGTCTCCCTCACCAATGCCCATTTTGTCAGCAGAGGCATTGAGCATGCCTCCATTCATGGCTTACCTCATTCCATTTAGCACAATTGACCACCGCCTCCCTAATACACTTCTTTTTCTGGACACCATGACTACTCTCATGCTTCTCCTAACTCTCTGGTTACTCCTTCTCTGTAGTTTCTTATAGGATTACGTGACCTTATTAGATCTCATAATGCATGTTACTATGGTTTAAATGTGTCCCTGAAGTTCATATGTTGGGAACTTGATCCCCAATGCAGCAGTGATGGAAGATGGGGCCTAATGAGAAGTGTTTGGGTCATGGGGGCACCATTCTCATGAATCGATTAGTGCCATTATCTCAGTAGTGGGTTCCTTATAAAAGGAAAAGTTTGGCCACATCTTGTCTCTTTCTTGCCCTCTCTTTGCCCTTCCATTATGGGATGACATAGCAAGAAGACCCTGCCAGATGTTAGCTCCTCAATCTTCAACTTCCCAGCCTCCAGACCATAAGCCAATACATTTTTGTTCATTATAACTTACACAGTCTATGGTATTCTGTTATAACAGCATAAAATGAACTAAGACATACGTCAAGCATGCATTAGAGTGTCTGACATCTGTCCATGTTCAAGAAATGTCCCCAATCATTAGTAGTCGCAGCAGGAGGAAGAGGAGGGGGAGGAAGGTTAGCATTAATATTGCTACTAATCTCTATCCATCAGAATGGCACCACTATCACCTATTTCCAGTCCAAATACTTGGGATTCATCCTTGGCCCTTGCCACTCACTTCCTACTTCCCCAAACTTTATTTAACCTATCGTCAAGCTATTGATCCTATTCCATAAATATCCCTCAGATCAGACCCTCTCTACCTGTTCCCCTGCCCTCATTTCCACCCTTACTGCCCTGCCCTGTTCAGTCCCCATTCTCTGTTACCCAGTCTATTTGAAAGTCAGAAAGCCATACTGCCTGGTGTCCCAGCCTCTGGCCTTACCATTTCCCCTCCAGTCCATTCCCTACATCTTCTCCAAAATGATCCTCTAACATGCTTGTCTGAGCAGATCACATCTCTCCCAGGCATATTTCAGTAACAATTATAATTGGAACAGAGAGGAGAAAAACTAATATTTAAAATCATAACAGACTGCAGCTGCATCATCCCCAAAGGCTTGCATGCCTCCGAGCACAAAGCTCTTTGTTTCAAAACACCTGGGTGGGGCCGGCCTTGGTGGCTCATGCCTGTAATCCCAGCACTTTGGGAGGCCAAGGCGGGTGGATCACCTGAGGTCAGGAGTTCAAGACCAGCCTGCCAGCATGGCGAAACCCCATCTCTACTAAAAATACAAAAATTAACCAGACGTGGTGATGTGCGTAGTAACCCCAGCTACTTGGAAGGCTGAGACAGGAGAATCACTTGAATCTGGGAGGCGGAGGCTGCAGTGAGCCGAGATCACGCCACTGTACTCCAGCCTGGGCAACAGAGCTAGACTCCATCTCAAAAAACAAACAAAGAAACAAAACAAACAAACAAAAAACACCTGGGTGGACACAGAAGGTGAACAGTTGGGAATTTAAAACAAAGAGATAGCTAAACTCCTCTGCTGGAAATAAATCGGGATTTGGGGGCTGGCAGGCATCTAGAGAGGGAAGAGAATTGAGGAAAGCCCTAGGAGGGATGCTACCTCACCATCTCAGTGGGAGGCTGGAGGCATGCCCTCAACCCCACTGCCCTTTGCCCTACATCTTTAATAAAGTTTATTATATAAACACTGCCCCTCATGATCCTGTAAATGGAGGAAAGGGGTGATGTTCTATGAGGATCTGCTAGGAACACAGAACTGAGAGCAGAGGTGGGAGCGCGTCCCTGTGACTCTGGAAATTCCAGGTAGGATGAAATTGGAGCCTGCAGACCCTAGGAACAAAGGGCTTGGACGGGGAGGACCTGATGTAAACAAAGGTGGGTGTTCAAGTCAATTATACCTAAATTTCAAAAAGTGTCACCAGGCTCTTTGGCATGATCTCATCACTATGGCAATAATGTGGCAGATGTTTTCTCTGGGTCAAGCAACGGGTTGGCTGCTTTGAATGCACAATCTCATGCCATCCTCTCCTAAGGCCTGCTACAGAGTTGACATTATTGGATCCATTTACAACTTAGGACCTACCACTTACAGCTCTGGAGTTACAGAGCTGGAAGGGGTCAGGGAATTGGGGTCTGAAACCAGATCTATGTATTCTTGCTGTTATTCAGAGCTGACTCCTTTCTCTTAGATAAACTCTCAGCATTTCCCCATTGGCTCCAATTTTCTAATTGTGGTCAAATAAAATGTCAGATCCAGTCACAGGTCTGAATGAAAACATCAGGTCTATTCACTCGTTTTGCAAATTGGAAGAGGTTGCTCCAAGGAAGGGCAGGGAACTGGGACATCAAGGGAGCCAAGTGAACAAGGACGTTTCTTTTCATTGTGAGTCTAATGCTCCTTCCACTGCACCCATTTCCCAAACTGGGCCTGCAGAACTGGTGATGCCAATAAGTGTGCCATGAGAAAAGCATCCTGCAGTTAAATAAATCTGGGCATTATTGAGTTAAAGTTAAATAGAGCTTCTCACAAACTTCAATATATTACTGTGCATTTGATTTTCCAAAAGCAGGTGTTGGTATGCTTGTTTCCCAAACTTATTGGACAAAGAGTTTGGTGGAACAATGATGAGCCTCTTATCAAGCTGGTGTATTGTGGAACAGAGTTTGGGAACTCTGGCTTCCTTTGCGGAAAAATCCTTGCTCTGAGGAAATACAGGCATTACATTCAGCAAGGGTTTCAAGTAATGCAAACTGACCACCCATAAAGATGATATTTCCTGCAGGAAGGATGAGGAACTCCTGAAGTCCTGCAGGAGCTCACGTTTTTCCTGGTAGATATGAGTAGAGACAGACTCCATGTAGAAGGGATATTCTGAGTAAAGGAAGGAACTCCACAGAACAGGCTTTGGGAGAAAGGACAAGATCTAGCTGAAGGATTCAGAGAATGAGGCCAGATATAAAAGAAAATGTAGTAAACAGATAAGATAAAGATAAGGCTGCTTTATAGTACTCAAAGCACAAGGATGATATACCTTTATTTTTCACAAATAGATCTGGCTTTGAGGCCCACCCACTGTGATTGGCAAGAAGGCTTATACCAGACATTTTTTATTTTTGATGACTCCTTTTTTTTTCTTTTTTTTCTTTTTTTTTTTTTTTTTTTTGAGACAAAGTCTCACTCTGTCACCCAGGCTGGAGTGCAATGGTGCAATCGTGTCTCACTGCAACCTCCATCTCCCAAGTGATTCTTATGCCTCAGCCTCCCAAGTAGCTAGGATTACCAGGGCACACCACCATGGCAGGCTAATTTTTTGTATTTTTAGTAGAGACAGGGTTTCACTGTGTTGGCCAGGCTGGTCTCAAACTCCTGACCTCAAGTGATCCGCCCACCTTGACCTCCCAAAGTGCTGGGATTACAGGTCTGAGCTACCCCGCCCGGCCATTTTCAGTGATTCTTACCCCTTCCTTCAGGTCCAGCATCTGGAGCTTGTCTAGGCCAGAACAACTGGGGAAGAGCCAACTCTGGTCATGGTGGATCCCCAAGAGAACCACTAGTGTAACTCCTGTGCAAATTTGGACTCCAGCTTGGACCAGCACTGCCATTCCAGGCAGGACGCCAAAATGGCCCTCCCATGGGTTTCATCACAGACAAGCATCAGCTACAGAGACCCCTGTGGTAACCAGGGCCACTACTTGGTGTCCACAGACATCCAGCCTTCTTACAGTATCTGAGATACTCCTCTTCCCAGTCTCAGTGAAGTTTTCTTGGCAGCTGGATACATCCCTCCTTCCCTGGAAGCCCAAACTTCAGGCCCACTCCCACTCCCAATTCATCCAATTTAGCTTCTTTAACCAAGCTCTGAGAGCATGGGTCTGATAATGATCTTCTGGGATTTGGGGAGCCAGGTTGACCTTACACATTTAAGGAGAGCATGAGCTAAATATCCCCTTGAATCGGGAGGAAAAATGCCTCATCTTTCTTTGGCTAATGAATCCACAGCAGGCACTCCTAACAGTTCCATTAAAAAAAAAAAAAAAAAGCTGGGCACAGCAGCTCACACCTGTAATCCCAGCACTTTGGGAGGCTGAGGTGGGTGGATCACTGAAGTCAGCAGTTCCAGACCAGCCTGGCCAACCTGGTGAAACCCCATCTCTACTAAAAATACAAAAATTATCCAGGTGTGGCAGCGTGCACCTGTAGTCCCAGCTACTCAGGAGGCTGAGGCATGAGAATCGTTTGAACCTGGGAGACAGAGGTTGTGGTGAGCCGAGATCATGCCACTGGACTCCAGCTTGGGCAACAGAGTGAGACTTGGTCTCAAAAAAAAATAAATAAATAAAAGATTTTTCTCAAGAATGTATCATGTTACAAATACACCAAATACACAAGCAAGGCCATTATATTTGCTATGATTATATTTGCAGTAAAAGATAGGAAAATGTTAGAGACAAATTTGGTAAAGCAATGAAGTCAGGGAAGGGAAACTCACTCCAATAAGACCCTTCTCCCTGTGGAGCTTCTCTCCACGTGGAGTTGAAAAAACCTTGGAGTGATTCCGACACATGAGTAAGAATGACTCTAATGTGATCACTATTATAGCACAGGTGCCTGGGAAGTATTGTGTAGCTGAGCACAGGAGTCAACATGCTGTAAACTCACTTGACATCCACAACAATAAATAACATAAATAATCACGACCAGTAAAAAGGAAAAGAACAGAAAGACTGGCTGTGATGGTTAATTATTATTATTATTTAATTTTTATTTTTGAGACAGAGTCTCCTGCTGTCATCCAGGCTAGAGTACAGTGGCACAATCTCAGCTCACTGCAACCTCTGCCTCCTGGGTTCAAGTGATTCTCCTGCCTCAGCCTCCCTAGTAGCTGAGATTACAGGCACCCACCACCATGCCCTGCTAATTTTTATATTTTTAATAGAGATGGGGTTTCACCATGTTGGCCAGGCTGGTCTCAAACTCCTGACATCAAGTGATCTGCCCGCCTCTGCCTCCCAAAATGCTGGGATTACAGGCATGAGCTACTGCGCCTGGCCCATGTGATGGTTAATTATATGTGCTGACTTGGCGAGGCTAGGGTACCCAATTGTTTTGTCAAACACCAGTCTAGATGTTGCTGTTGAAGTATTTTAAAGATGTGATTAACATTTAAATCTGCAGACTTTGAGTAAAGCAGATTACTTTTGATAATGTGGGTGGGCCTCAATCTAATCAACCGAAGACCTTAACAGCAAAAACTGGGGTTTCCAAAAGAAGAACGAATTCTGTCTCAAAACTGCAAGACAGAAACTCTGCCTGAACTTATAGCCTGCAGACTCAGACTCAAGACAGCAACATCAACTATTCTCTGAATTTCTAGCCTGCAAGCCTGCCCTACACATTTTGCCCTTGCCAGTTCCCACAACTGCATGAGCCAATTCCTTGAAATGAATCTCTATCTCCTATTGATCTGTTTCAGGGGAGAATCGTCACTAATGAAAAAGGCTTATGCTATTTTGAATATTATACTGTCCACTAGAGATTAAGAATTAAAGACATGAGAATGGAACCAGGTAGCAAACTAGGTGCCCATATCTACTTTTCCTCCCCTCAGCACCAAATTCTACAAAGTGGACAACATTTAAAAGAAAGGGGAGAATGGAGAAGAGGTATAGAAGGAAAAGAAGGAGGAGGAGGAAGAGGCAGTGCATTTCTTCATACAGCACAGTGCTTTGACTGTGACAAGAATTGCAAAGATTTTTCTCTCAGTTTGCCTCTTGTTTTTTGACTTTGTTTATGGTCGTTTTGTCATGCAGGAGTATTTTATTTCCTATAAATGAATTAGAAAAATGAAGACATCCTCTAAAAGACAGAAAACAGATGGTATCAAATTAATAGAGAAGCAAGATTAGAGAAAACCACAGCCTAAAATACCCTCAGTCCTGCTTTTGGAATGGAAGTTGTTCTGGAACAGCTCCTAGTTGAGTCAATGGACCCAAAAAAAGGGATGGTACCCTGGGGCAACCACTGGGATATGCAATTTGGAGCAACAGGCCACGTGAAACCCTTTTCTCTGCTCCTCTTGTGCTGAGCAGGGGTTAGCAGCAGTGTTGTCTCCAGGGTAAAGCAGTGACTTGGATACTGAGGCCAGAGATGCAGAGTGATGTCCTGGCAACAAGTCACCCCCAGGATAGACAAGAAAAACCTCATGGCAAAAGATAAGCTAGCAGAGGTTCCCACACTCAGCAGAGGCACACTCTCACCACCATCCACAAAAACCAATATGGCGTTATAAAAACAAGGATGAGCAGATGATCAATAGTCAGGAAGTATCTGAGGAAAACCAATACCCTAAAAGAGAACAGCAGACTAACAAGCAGAAAGATTGATGTCTGAGGAAAGAGCTAAGAGCAAAGAGAAGAGTTCAAATACCTCTAATCAATTGCTTCAGAATGGTTAAGAACATAGGCTCAGGAAACAAACTGCCTGAAATCAATTTTGATTTCTATCCTGCTCTAAGATGTATGGATAGCACTGGGGAAAGTTGTGCCTCAGTTTTCTAATCTGTAAAGTGGGAATTTGAATAACACCAATCTCATAGGGTTATTTTAAAACTTAAATGAGATAATCATGAAAAAACAAACCTCAGTAATGAGCCAATAATAAGTACTCAATACATGTTCGATACTGTATTATTGTTTTTAAAAAGCAAGAACTGGCTGCAGTAGAGAAGCAAAAATTTGAGAATATAGAAATGAAAATCAATGTATGGCAAATTTATAAATGAGAAAGATGAATGAACCACATAATAGATTAAAAAGTGGGCTGGGTGCAGTGGCTCATGCCTGTAATCCCAGCACTTTGGGAGGCTGAGGCATGTGGATCATTAGGTCAAGAGATTGAGACCATCCTGGCCAACATGGTGAAACCCTGTCTCTACTAAAAATACAAAAATTAGCTGGGCGTGGTGGCACGCACCTGTAGTCCCAGCTACCCGGGAAGCTAAAGCAGGAGAATTGCTTGAACTGGGAAGGTGGAGGTTGTGGTAAGCCAAGATCTCACCATTGCACTCCAGCCTGGGCGACAAGAGTGAAACACCGTCTCAAAAAAAAAAGTGAATTAGCCACTGAGATTTTAGCTAATGTGCCCAGGAGGTGGGGGTTGGTGTATGAGGGGCCAAGTTTCTAACTGGCCTTTCCTTCTTTCCTTTTTCCCTTCATGGAGGCAGAGCTTTTGACTGACATGACTGCAGGTGAAAGTGGGGGTAGAGATTGGTGTGCCTGGGGCTGAACTTTCAGTAGGCAGGGCCAGAAGCTTGTTTACCTATGGAAGGATCAAGCAAATAAGCCGATCCATTGAGGATAATGGGAGCCAGGTTTTTGAGTTACAAATAGGAAATGATGAAGGAATTGTGTGGCACTGGAATCAGAAGTACTGACGTGAACTCATGGATGTTACAGATGTATGTATGTATATGTGTACATACATACGCAGACATATACATACATAAATACATTTGTTTCCCTGTTTTGTCTCCTGAAAGGACCTGCAAACAATATACAATGAGCACACCTAGTTCCCAAATCTTGGTTTCTAAAGACCATTCTCTATGAAAAGGAACTAGGGCTGCTAAGAAAAAATGACTCCAGGGCTGGGGCAGAAAAGTGCAAGAGGAGATAAAAATATTTTGTTTTTCTAGAAAGTAAGAAAATGCTCAGTGAATGCTAGAGACATATCAAAAGGACCCAGGAATCAGCTGCAAGGGGACCCACTGGCCAAATCTGAGACAATTCAAACATAAAAATATATATAATGATAGTAATGGATTACAATCCACCAAATAAAATAATCCATGAATTCAGTTGATATAAATATATCAATCAATAAATGGAAGAAAAGGGAAAGTTCTCCCTTATGGTTAAATGCCAACTAAATATGGAAGAAATTAGAAAGTTAAAAAATCATCAGTAGGTAATCAAACTCGTAGATAAAAGTTTGATGAGGAACAGGAGATTTATATAATCTCAAAGTATCTCCCCCCAAATTTCTTGTTAATTACAAGGGAAAATAACTTTACAGTGAGGAAATGTATCGGAGAACACCTTAAACAAGTATTTAAAGTTAACATCACAGTAATGGGCCAAGCCAATAACGCATGATTCACTGAGAAGAAAATAGCAATTCTACAATATTCCTGCCAAAATGTATAACCTGAATCTAATCATAAGGAAACATGAGGTAACACGGATTGAGCAACATTCTATACAATAACTGGTCAAGGGCAAGAAATTCAAGTAAAAGAAAGGCTAAGAAACTCTTTCAGATTAAAGGCAACTAAAAAGATATGACAAATAAATGCAATTTATGATCCTGGATTGGATCCTGGACCAGGAAAAAAACAGCTATAAAAACTTTCTTGGGACAATTAATGAAATCTGAATGTGAACCGTGGATTAGAAAATAGTATTATATCAATGTTAACTGTCTTAATTTTGATAATGGCACTAGGGTTATAAAAGAGAATGTCCTTGTTCTTATGAAATACACAATGAAGTATTTAGGCTTGATGTATGCAACCTATTCTCAAATAGTTCAGAATAATGTCTTCCTTCCTCCCTTCCTTCCTCCCTTCCTTCCTTCCTTCCCTCCCTTCTTCTCTCTTTCTTTCTCGCTCTCTCTTTCTTTCTTCCTTTCTTTCTCTCCTTGATTTTACAAATGAAACTGAGAATTTCCTGGAATTTTTGAAAGACACCAGTTCCGGGAATCTCAATAACTCCACTTTCATACTTGCCAGAGAAACTGTAGACATCAGTTTAAAAAACCTTTTAAAAACCCATAAGGAAGCCAGGCATGGTGTGTCACGCCTGTAATCCCAGCACTTTGGGAGGCTGAGGTGGGCGGATCACTTGAGGTCACAAGTTTGAGACCAGGCTGGCCAACATGGAGAAACCCCGTCTCTACTTAAAATATAAAAAATTAGTTGGGCATGGTGGTGGGTGCCTGTAATCCCAGCTACTAGGGAGGCTGAGCCAGGAGAATCAGTTGAACCCAGGAGGTGGAGGCTGCAGTGAGCTGAGATCATGCCACTGCACTCCAGCCTGGTGACAGCGAGACTCTGTCTCAAAAAAAGAAAAACAAAAAACAAAAAACAAGAGGCAGATAATGTATCAAGGTGATCAAAGTGGCAGTTAGAGTTACAATTAATTTTTCAAAAGGAATAATGGAAACCAGAAGACAGTGAAATATCATCAATGTTCTAACAACCCTGAATCCTGTAATGAGCAAAACTATTTTTTCTTTAGAATAAGATGAGGCATTTCTACTCAAATAAAAGCGGAGAGATTTTACCACAAAAGATCACCATAAAGGAAAATTTAAAAGATGAACTTCAGGCAAAAGGTAAATGATTCCAGATGGAAGGTCTGAGATACGAAAAGGAATGGTTGTAAGTGTAACTAAGCAAGCACCGACAAAATCAAGTAATAATAATAGCATTAAACTTTTGTACATGTAGGTATAGGCTAGAACTAAAATTGTTGACAATAAGAGCAAATGAGTGGGGGTGGTGGTGATCATAAAGTGTTTTAATGTTCTCATGTTCTTCAGGAGGAGGGTAAATATATGGATTAAATTTAGACCTTGTTAAGTATGAGTTTAATATAACTAGAACAATCATTAAAAGAATAGCCATAAAGCATATGACTTCCAAAAAAAGTAGAGACAAAAAAGTAAAATGAGAAGGAAAATCAATCCAAAAAAGGCAAAAATTGGTTGGGGGCATGGGAGGAGAATAGCATAAGAAAGAAAATAGAAAATTTGTAATGAAATAGTTGAAATAAATCCAAATATACCTGTAGCTCCAGTAATGTAGTGAACTAAATTCTCAAGTTAAAGACAAATATTGTCATATATAATAAAACAAAATCCACACTTAACATATTGGAACACAGAAATGTTGAAGCTGACAGGATGTAAAATGATATACAGGCAAATGCTAACAAGAAGAAAGCTGGCAAGCTGGTATGGCTTTATTAATTTTGGACAAAATAGACTCTAGGCAAAAAGCATCAATGGAGATAAAATGAGTCATACATAAGAATAAACAGCTCAAATTTTCCAGAAGACATATCACTTTAAAATTTCCGTGTCACTAATAATATAGTTCCAAAATATATAAAGCTCAAACTGACAGAACTACAGGAAGAAATAGATAAATCTATTATCTTAAGGAAAAATTTGCATACAGTTCTCACAGTAAGAGCCAGGCAAAAACAGAAGAGTAAAAAGAAAGAACATTTGATCAACACAATAAAAAGGTTGATGGGTTGACGTAATGCACATTACACAGAACTTTGCTCGCAACTATTGTAGAGCATATATACTTTTCACATGAAACATTTATGAGAATTAAACGACATGCTACACCATTAATCAGCTTTAACAAATTTCTTTTTTTTTTTTTCTGAGACGGAGTCTCGCTCTGTCGCCCAGGCTGGAGTGCAGTGGCGCGATCTCGGCTCACTGCAAGTTCTGCCTCCCGGGTTCACGCCATTCTCCTGCCTCAGCCTCCTGAGTAGCTGGGACTATAGGCGCCCGCCACTATGCCCGGCTAATTTTTTTGTTTTTTTGTTTTGTTTTGTTTTGTTTTTGAGATGGAGTCTCGCACTGTTGCCCAGGCTGGAGTGCAGTGGGGGGATCTCGGCTCACTGCAAGCTCCGCCTCCTGGGTTCACGCCATTCTCCTGCCTCAGCCTCCCAAGAAGCTGGGACTACAGGCGCCCACCACCACACCCGGCTAATTTTTTTGTATTTTTAGTAGAGACGGGGTTTCACTGTGTTAGCCAGGATGGTCTTGATCTCCTGACCTCGTGATCTGCCTGCCTCGCCTCCCAAAGTGCTGGGATTACAGGCGTGAGCCACCATGCTGGGCTAACTTTCTAAAGATTAATATCTGAGCCCAAAGCTAATATCTGTGAAGCTTTTAGAATTTTTTTTTTTTTTTTTTTTTTAAGATGGAGTCTTGGTCTGTCGCCCAGGCTGGAGTGTACTGGCGTGATCTCGGCTCACTGCAAACTCTGCCTCCTGGGTTCAAGCGATTCTCCTGCCTCAGCCTCCCAAGTAGCTGGGATTACAGATGCCCACCATCACGCCTGGCTAATTTTTGTATTTTTAGTAAAGACGGGTTTTCACCATGTTGGCCAGGTTGGTTTCAAACTCCTGACCTCAGGTGATCCGCCCGCCTCGGCCTCCCAAAGTGCTGGGATTACAGGCATGAGCCACCATGCCCAGCCTTAGAATTTGACCTAGAGACAAAAACAGAACTACCATGTCTCAGAGCTGTGGAAAGTTCAGTAGTTTCAACTAAAGAATTCCTAGAAAGGTGTACTGATCTGTTCTAAAATGAATTGTGATGGTGGTTGCACAGCTCTATAAGTATACTAAAACTCATCGAATTGTTAACTTTAGGTGAATTGTGGCATGCAAATTATATATCAATAAAGTTTACGTATGTATCAACTTAAGAAGCTAGAAATCTATGGAAACCTGTCTGTTTCTATGAGGAATTTTAAAAACTTTCAGAAAGAAAATATGAGCTAATGAAGCTAAAGTATTTGGGGGAAAAAAAAGAAGTCTGACTTCCAATACCTCAAAGAAAACATTAGACTTAAGAGTACTGAACACTTACTATAGAAACCAGGAGACATGACAAAGTGACATACTGCACTCAGTGAATTAATCATGTAATAGCTGAAATCCTATAGGCTTAGAAGAAGAGAATGAAATTGAAATATGGACTAATTGTATTCCACAATTAGAAGAACTGGAGGATCCCCAGAGTAAAAAAAATTAACAACTCAAAGTTGATGGACAAACAAACAAACTCCATTAACTCTAACAGAAAGTGATTAGAAACCTTTTCCAATGCTAACTGAATAATGAGATGTCAGCTAGGTACAAGAGGAAGAACAAATTGAAAAGTTGCAATATGAACCTCTTTGCTATATTCACCAGAAAGTTATAATGGAAAGTGTAATGGACTGAATTATGTCCCTCCAAAATTCATTTGTTGAAGCTCTAACTCCCAATGTGACTATGTGCTTGGAGGCAGAGCTTTTTAGGGAAGTGATTAAGGTTAAATAAGATCAGAATAGTGGGGGCCCTAATCTAACTGAACTTCTATTCTTATAAGAAAAGGAAGTGGCACCAGAGATTTCTCTTTTTCTGTGGGGACACAGAGTAGAGGTCATGTGAGGGCAGAGCAAGAAGGTGGCTGTCTACAAGCCAGGAAGAGAGGCCTCACCAGAAACCCATCTTGGCAGCACCTTGATCTTGGACTTCTAGCCTCCAGAACTGTGAGAAAATAAATTTCTGTTGTTTAAGTCACCTAGTCTATAGTCTTCTGTTATGGCAGCCTGAGCTGACTAACACAGAAAGCAAATACGGAAGCTTCTGATTAAAGATAGTAGAGCAAGAACATGCATTAATCTACAATCCCTTCTAAAATCCCTTTAAAACCACCATTAAGAGATTTTTTAAAGGCATAAACAAACAAGGACAAAAAATATGGCAGAGGAGACAATAGCAGGAAGATGTTCAAAGCTGGAAAGCAGGACATGTAGTAACTTATTTCGCTGATCTGAGAAAGAGGAATTCTAAGGCAGAAATAGGGAAAGCAGAGAATCAATCCAAAAGACTCAGGAATTGGTGGAACCAGTCAACTTTGCAAGTGAGAATGAAGATGGTATTGAAAATAAAAGAGTTGTTTAAATAGATTAAAGAGCTAAAAGGCTGTTAAACCTCCAGATACCTTCCTGCTATAGTTTGGGTGTTTGTCCCCTACAAACCTCATGTTGAAATTTGACTCCTGATGTTGCAAGGTTGGGTAGTGGCACCTGGTGAGAGGAATTTGGGTCATGGGGGCAGATCCCTCATGAATAGATTGATGCCCTCCCTGGGGGTGAATTCTTTCTCTGTTAGTTCCTTCAAGTTCTGGTTGCTAAAAAGAGTCTGGCACCTACCCCCACTTGCTTCCTCTCTTGCCATGTGACCCTATTGCACTTGCTGGCTCCTCTTCTACTTTCCACTGTTGAAGCAACTTCAGGTCCTCACCAGATGCAGATGCCCAATCTTGAACTTTCCAGCCACCAGAATGATGAGCCAAATAAACCTCTTTTCTTTATAAACTATCCAGTGTCAGATATTCTGTTACAGCAACACTAAATGGACTAAGACACCTCCCCAACTCAGCACAGCAAGATGTCTCACACCACCTCCCCAAATCTGGCAAAGTACTGGAGTTTTAAATATTGGAGAGGATAAAACTAAGGGCTAAGTTGAAGGCAAGAACACCATATTAAAAATAGGAAGATTTTGAGACATTCTATCTACATATTGATTTTAGGATTATGGGTCCTTCTTTTCCCTTGGCTGCTGGAATGCTGTTAGTTGGGCCTCTACCCTTTGGTCAAGAGATGGGGAAAATATTCCGTGGGAAATTAGACCAGCCCAAAAGATATGTGGAAAGATATGGACATTGGGGATTCCTAAATAAGTGGCCAGATGAGCCACTGAGAACTTCATAGTCAACAGATTCCATCCATATCTATACAGTTTCCAGTTCAATTTTTAGTGCTCCTCTCTTCAATGAGCAACCAGGCAAGGATGATTTCAGGAACTGGTCTAACAATAAAGACTAAGATTAAAAACAAAGAACTTAAAAGAAAACGGAAAATTAAAACTATACAGAGAAATAAAATTTCTTCAAAAGTTTTTAAAAAGTGTTTTAAAAATATATTATTACTATCAGAGCTGTAAGAGAAGATAATTATTATGAAGCAAGAATATACCATTAGGCCTGGCGCAGTGGCTTACGCGTGTAATCCCCGCACTTTGGGAGGCCGAGGTGAGTGGATCACGAGGTCAAGAGATCGAGACCATCCTGGCCAACATGGTGAAACCCCGTCTCTACTAATACAAAAATTAGCCGGGCATGGTGGCGGGCACCTGTTGTCCCAGCTACTCGGGAGGCTGAGGCAGGAGAATCAATTGAACCCGGAGGTGGAGGTTGCAGTGAGCTGAGATTGTGCCACTGCACTCCAGCCTGGTGACAGAGCAAGACTCCATCTCAAAAAAAAAAATATATATATATGTATACGTATATACATACACACCATTAAAAAGGACATTTAAGAGAAGAAACAAGCTCTGGGAAATTAAAAATGAAAGCAGAAATGAAAAACTCGAGAAGAGTTATAAGATAAAATTAAAGAAATTAGTTAGAAAGATTAGCAAGGAGAGGCTTTAACAGCCGGAATATAGGAATTTTAGAAAGAAGATGGAAAACAGAGTGTGGATATCTTCAAGGATATAATTCAAGAAAACATCCTAGAACTGACACAAAATACTCTAGACAACTGATTAAAATACAAACACATCAAGGTGCACATTAAAAACTTTCAGAATATCAGGAATAAAGTATTCCAAAATTTTCCAGAGGGCAGAGGGCAAGGGGAGGAAAAGGAGAGAGGGAGAGAAGGTTTTATACAAAGGGTCAAGAATCATAATAGCATCTGACTTTCCAAAAGTTAGACTGAAAGGCAGAAGACAGTGTAAAAATACCTTTGAAATTCTAAGGAAATGTTATTTTTAACATAGAATTCTATGCGTAGTCAGTATTATGAATAAAGTGTTCATAAAGATGTTTGGAATAAAGACTTTCAAATATGCAAACTCTCAAAATACTTATCTTCCATGTACACTTTCTTAGGGAAATGCTGGAAGAAGTGCCCACTATATAAAGAAGGCAAATCAAGAAAAAGGATGGTGTCCAGGAAACAGGGAATCTAAAGAGTTACACAGGGAGGTCCCTGCATGATGGAACATTGCAAGATGATTACTTTGCAGCATCTAGGGAATAATTAATCCAAATGTCCAAGATGATGAAACTGACGGATCAGCTGATGTGTTTGAATACATTGAGAGAAGGTTTAAACAACCGAGGGATGAGTTGGGCATGAATTATTGATGAATACATAGAAACCTAAGCAAGTGAAGTACATGCTAACTTTAGTGGGGAAAAGGGCTGTGCAAGAAAGGAAAAATTATTGTCACATGGCTCAGCTATGAATAGCATTTACACAGTCATAACTATATAAACAGTGTTTATGGTATGACGGTAGTGAGAACAGGCAGTTACATGTGTGTGGTATTTTGGAGGGTATAAAAGAGAGCAAAATATACATAGTTTTCTGCAGGAGCAAATCATTTTAATACATAATGCCCAAAATAGAAAAATCAACAGGTCGGTCATATAAACATATTATTTCAAGTGATAGAAGTGAATAAACAGCTAAAGGGGTTTAAAGCAGCTGCCAGGTGAGAATGGAGAACAAGTGGTAATGTTGTTTCTTGGTAATATGCCTTGTGGAACGGTGGCTCACACCTGTAATCCAAGCACTTTGGGAGGCCGAGGCAGGCATATCACTTGAGGTCAGGAGTTTGAGACCAGCCTGACCAACATACTGAAACCCTGTCTCTTCGGGGCCGGGCGCGGTGGCTCACGCCTGTAATCCCAGCACTTTGGGAGGCCGAGGCAGGCGGATCATGAAGTCAGGAGCTCGAAATCATCGTGGCTAAAACGGTGAAACCCCGCCTCTACTAAAAATACAAAAAAAAAAATGCAAAAAATTAGCCAAGCGTGTTGGCGGGCGCCTGTAGTCCCAGCTACTCCGGAGGCTGAGGCAGGAGAATGGCGTGAACCCGGGAGGCGGAGCTTGCAGTGAGCCGAGATCTCGCCACTGCACTCCAGCTTGGGCAACAGAGCAGGACTCCGTCTCAAAAAAAAAAAAAAAAAAGAAACCCCAACTCTTCTAAAAAAGCTGGGCATGGTGATACACGCCTGTAATCCCAGCTACTTGGGAGGTTGAGGCATGAGAATCGCTTGAACCGGAGAGGCAGAGATTGCAGTGAGCTGAGATCACACCATTGCACGCCAGCCTGGGCAACAAGAGCAAAACTCCATCTCAAAAAATAAATAAATAAATAAATAAACCAACAACAAAAAAACTATTTATTTGACTCTTTAAACTATATTTGTATATAATTTTGTTAAAAATAAAAATTAACGAGCCAGGCACGGTGGCTCACGCCTGTAATCCCAGCATTTTGGGAGGCTGAGGTGGGTGGACCACAAGGTCAGGAGTTCAAGACCAGCCTGGCCAAGATGGTAAAACCCTGTCTCTACTAAAAATACAAAAATTAATCGGGCTTGGGGGCAGGCACCTGTAAACCTAGCTACTCAGCAGGGTGAGGCAGATAACTGCTTGAACCCGGGAGGCAGAGGTTGCAGTGAGCTGAGATGGCGCCACTGCACTCCAGCCTGGGCGACAGAGTGAGGTGCTGCCTCAAAAACAAACAAACAAAAACACAAACAACAACAACAACAACAACAACAACAAAGCCCTCATTTTTTAAACAAAGAAAATGCCTGGGCCAGGTGCAGTGGCTCACGCCTGTAATCCCAGCACTTTGGGAGGCCCAGGCGGGCGGATCACGAGGTCAGGAGATGGAGACCATCCTGGCTAACACGGTGAAACCCCGTCTCTACTAAAAATACAGAAAATTAGCCAGGTGTGGTGGCAGGCACCTGTAGTCCCAGCTACTCAGGAGGCTGAGGCAGGAGAATGGCATGAATCCGGGAGGTGGAGCTTGCAGTGAGCCGAGATCACGCCACTGCACTCCAGCCTGGGTGACAGAGCGAGACCGTCTCAAAACAAAAAACAAAAAACAAAAACAAAAACAAAAACAACAAAAAAGAAAATGCCTGAAACGTATTATAGCATAAAATAGAAACATTTAATGTTCTCTAAGCAGAAAGACATGACTCTGCAAATGTAGGTGACTTGAAACCAATATGAGAATGAAATGAAGAGAAATTATCAGTTGTGGAAGACCTAAAAGCTTCTGAGCAGAAATTGCAAAAGTAAATAGATAAATACACAAAATAAATTAGAGAAAAAAGAGAAATATGCTGTCACGATAAGAAGGTTGGCGAAATCTGGCTTACTGCTTGTGTTAGAATAAGCTCTTACTTATTACCATGAGGACTGTAGTAATTTGTTACAGCAGCAACAAAAAACCAATGATGGTGTCGCCCTCGATCAGTTGTACCTTTTCCTCAACTGTGGAGACCTCCTCACAATTTAAAAGAACATCACCTAGGTTTTCTCCGGGAATAAGGTCCTGTCTTCTGAGAGGCCAGACTAAATACATTAAATTAGGTTAAGACAAAGCCATTGTAACAAAGAGACCTCCCAATGGATTTAATAAGATAAAAGTTTATTTCTCTGTCACGTAAGAGTCTGGCCAGTCTCAGCTGACAGTAGGTTGTGCTCATGTGGCCCCGGAGGCTTCTGAGTTCGTCCACCATGTTGCTCTTCTCCCTCGAGGCACCTTGCTTACCTCCGCAATCACGGTGAACCATCACCACTCACACAGAAAGTGAGGAAGCAGAAGCTGCGCATATCACTTTTGCTCACATTCTACTCGAAAGAATTTAGTGAAGTACAGGGAAGGCTGTGAAACTAGCACAGCAAAAATTCTATGAGTATGGACAAAGGAGAGAACAGATTTCAGGGGACAATTTGTGTCCATCACCTGCATGACCCATTCTTTAGATTCTTAAGTCCCCTCAGCCCAAGGAAGTCTCTTCACTTTGGCCCCACTTTGTGCATCCCCGTTACAAGGTTCTGGTGGCCACCCACCTGATTCTTTTGTGAGATGCTCACTTTCTTCCAACTTAGCAAAGATCCCTGGCTCCCTTGTGGGATAATAAAGAGGCTTCTCCAGGCTTTCAGCCCAAAACACTGAACAAGGAATGTTTCTCATATTTCACATGCCAATATAAAATTTACTTTGATGATAGACATAATTTTTGCAAAATTTCTTTTTCACCTTGGGGAGAATGAAATTCTGCACATTTGAGCTAAACAATTCAACGTTGAGGTTTGTGGTTAAAAAAATGCTTATGACAAGTGAAGATCCCCTATAATACTGTGACTTTTCATAGGATCACTTGCCTATTTTAGTTTCAGTTACTGCAGCTAATGCCATTTGTCAATTGTTTAAAGTGCTATGAAAAATGTAATTTTTAAAATGAAATGCTGAACAACCTGGAACTAATATCTAGATCAGCACTGCCCAATAGAAATGTCAGGCCATAAACATAATTTTCTAGTAGTTAAGTCAAAAAAGGTAAAAGAAACATACAAAATAAATTTTAATAATATATTTTAACACAATATATCTAAAATATTACCACTCTAACATTCAACCAATATAAAAATTATCAATGAAATATTTTCATTCTTTTTTTTTTAATACCAACTCTTCAATATCTGGTGTGTACTTTGCACTTACAGCACATCTCAATTCCTACCAGCCACATTTGAAGTACTTTATAGCCACATGTGGCCAGTGCCTGCTATACTGGCCAGTGTAGAACTAGATGATCTCAATGTGAAAGGTATGTGAAGAAAGAGGGAAGTGAAAGAAGGCTGAAATTCCTGTTTTGTTTAAAGTTAGATATGGCCACTAAGGAACATTCAGTAAATGTAATAACTAGTGTTTGGTACAAATGGTTAACCATATGGAAAAAATAAAATTGTATCATGTGCCATACATAAACATAAATTCCAGATAGATTAAGGAGCTATTTTTTTAAGAGAAAAAAGTACAAAATACAAAAAGTATTAATTGGGGGCCCTTTGTAAGACACAAAATGCGGAAGCCATAAAGGAAAAGATTGTCAGATTTATCTAAAATAGAAATCCAAAATTTAAGAAAAGTTAAATGACAAGGGATACAGTAAAAGAAAACATCCATAAATCAATAAGAAGACAAATAAGCTAACTAAAAAATAGAATAGGTGGGTAGATATTTCAAAGAGTAATTTGAATATGCAATAAGTATATGAGATGCTTAACCGCACTAGTGATGAGGGCAATGCAGATTAAACAACAATAAGCTATTTTTCCTTTGCTAGACTGTCAAAAGCAAAATGAAAAACAGTGGCCTATTACCTTGTGTCTCTCATTTATGCCAAATTTGAAAATGTATATTTGTAAAATCTTTTGGAAGGCAATTCAGCAGAATCTATCAAAATTAAAACATAACTCCTTTGGACTTAAAGATTCCATTTCAGAGACTCTGTTCTTCTAAATATTTATACATATGCACAAAGATGTATGTGCAAGGATTTGATGTGTATTACCAGAACTGGTAAAATCCATCAGTTCATCCCAACCAAAAGAACACCATAGGGGTGCCACTGTATGCCCTGTCATGAGAACATCCTCGAGATCTCAACTTACTTAGATCAGTCAAAAAAGCAAATCCTGTAGATTACAACTTTTTGTTGTGTTGTCCGTTTCTATAAGATTGAAAAAGAGCACACACATACAATTGTGTGTTTAAACCCATATATGTGTGAGTAACTGCCTAGAGAAAGGACTCTCAGAACATACACCAAACTGGGCAGTGGGTAAGAGAGATGAGTGTGTGTGTGGAGGGACATATTTATATTTTACTTCACATACTTCTGTGCTGCTTGACTCTTTTACAGTGCAAATGGTTTAATATATTACTTGTGGAAGGAGAAGGTTTACAGAGAGAGCCACATTCCCAACTGCTCCTGGCAAAAAAAGAGGCTGATTTCAGGACTTGGAGCTACTCCTTCTCCAACCACCCACCCCCACCCAGCTGAGTGATCGGGTCAGGTCCATGTTGCTAAGTTGTCTCTGGGTGTCTGTCCTTGCAGGCACCAGGCATTCTCAGCCCACACCAGAGGTCAAACATGGAACACCTGGCATCTCTGTGTAGCCTTGAACCCACGCTCCCACCTAACCATCTACCCCATGGCATCTCAAGCCCAAGACTGGCTTTTTAAAGTACAAGTCCTGCTGATGGTATTTCCTGGCCATGCTGAAATCTGTCTCCTGGAGGAGGAGAATAAGGTCAACCACTGTGACAAACAAAACCAAGAGTGGAGGGCCAGTGTGTGGATTGTGTTGATGACTGTGGCTTTCATTTCCCCAAGGCAAAGAAACCTCAGGAGGCTGTGGTCAGGGTTTCTCATTTTCATGCTGAGGCTTTTTGGGAAATTTCAGAAGTTGCCACCCACACCTTGTTAGGGGAGGGAGAGGAAACTTCCTCTTCAGGATGGGTTGGGGATTGTGGGAAGACCTTTGTGTGAGACCAAGCGTCATGCAGAGACAGCAAGAGAGAGACTGGGAATCAATTCCTTCTCCAAGGGTTTAATTAAAGTGTGGGGAAGTTTGCAATCTTATTCAGAAGTTAACATCTGAGTATAGATTTGAAGGAGGTAAGAGATGAAGCCATGTGGGTGTCAGACAGAAGCATTCCAGAGACAAGGAACAGCAGTGCAAAGGCCCTGAGGTAGGATTGCGTCTGGTTTGTTGGAAGAACAGAAAGGAAGCCTTTGTGGTGTGGCAGGAACTAATGGAGTAGGCGGTGAGCAGAAGATAAGGTCAGAGGGAAGGGAGAAAGGTGGAGAGTGAGAACTACCTTGACATCTTGGAAAGACTTTGCCTTTTATTCTAGGTGAGTTGGGAACCACTGGTGGTCTGAAAGCCAGAGAGTACATGATCAGGCTGACGTTTAGCAGAATGCCTCTGTCTGCTATGTTGGGAACAGACTGGGCGAGTAAGGGAGAAAGCAGGCAACTGCAGCTGACCAAAAGAGAGACAGGAGAGCTGGGAGATATTAATGGAGTTACCAGCAGCATCAGAAGCACCAGGAGGCTTGGGAAAACAGATTGTTGGGCCCCAGCCCTGGAGCTGCTACCTGTTAGTATGGGCGGTGTCCAAGGAATTTACAAGTTCCCAGGTGATGATACTGCTGGTCTGGGGGCCACACTTTGAGAACTTGTCTTTGTAGAATTGATGAAAACATTTGTTTATCAAAGTTCTCAAGGAAGCACATTGCTCGCTCCTGTGTCCCCAGTGTCTAGCGTGATGCCTGGCACGAGTCTTCATCGAGCTCAGGCTCTGGGCCAGGCATGGTGCTACTGAATGAGGTTCATGAGGGTCCCAGGTTTGAACTGTTTGGAGGTAACTGGTGATGAAACTTTCACAGGAAGTGGTCATTAAAGGGAAAGGATTCCTTGTAATTACAATAACAACAGGTGTGACGCCTACCCAGTGTCTGCCTAGATGTTTTACTTGTATCTCTCTCCAATTAAATCCTGTAAAAGCCCTGGGAGTCGGGCATTATCCCGGGATTTTTATGAATGAGAGAACCAAGGCTTGGAGAGTTTAATTTTCCCAAGACCACAGGATTAACAAGTACCAGAACCCAGCCAGGCCTGAGTGAGAGCTCTCTGCTGTTTACATCATAAGCCGCCTCGAGAAGTCACTGACAAGACCTAGTAATTAAAGAACCTCGAGAAGCTAGAAGTTTCTTTCTTTGCGGACTGTGAGCTTTTTTAAAAGTGCAAAGAATATGCCATCCTTTAAAAAAATGCTTCCCATCTGAATTGAGATTCCTGTTCACACAACATGTTTCGAGCCTCAAGCCCTTCCTGGCAGAACCCTGGTAGCAGTGGCTGTCCCAACAGAAGTATTTTTGCTGACTTTTGTGGCTTAAAAGCCTTCTCTGATGGAGCACTCTTCCTTCCCTCTCCCTCTTCTCAGCCTCCTCCGGTAGGATGAAGGGTGTAAGATTTTGTGCTGAGGCGCTGAAGCTTGACAAATTGAGGCCAGCCTATCTCTAAATGGAATCCGTGTATCTTGCTAGGGAGGGAGAAAATCAAGTTCCAGCACTTCCCTCGTTATCAGCCTCTCTTTTTCCCTACCCTTCCCTGAGGATAAAAATAGCCGCTTCCCAGGGCCTCACTGCGATGGAGCAACTGTGCGCCAAGGCCTAGCGTGAGAGCAGCTGCTTCCCGAGGCACGGCCCCGCCAGAGCCTTGGGGTCAGGACAGGGGCCTGTCCGCAGGGACGAGGTGTCCCCGGACAGGGCAGGGGCCCTTGGAGACTCACCAAGAGAGGGGGCACTGGTGCAAGTTTGACCGCGATGGTGGGCGGCTCACAAAAATACATCAGGAGGCCCGGAAGTCCATGCACTGGCTGGCTCCACCGCCTTTAAGTACACGAGGTCTATCTGCAGTTCTTAACCTCTTTGAGGGGACAAGGACTCCCTAGAACAAATGATGACATACCACCTCTCTGTGCGCACTCAAGCATACACACAACACACAGAAACATGGACGTGGACACAAATACACATGGAGACACATACACTTTTGCACACAGTTTCATATTATTGGAAGGCTGTCGAAGCCTGGTATGGACCACAGATTAACAACCCCAAAGGCAGGTTGATTATAGTGATGCAGAACGATTATAAAAAACTAACAATTTGGCAGGGCGCGGTGGCTTACGCCTGTAATCCCAGCACTTTGGGAGGCCGAGGTCGGTGGATCACGTGAGGTCACAAGTTCGAGACCAGCCCAGCCAACATGGTGAAACCCCGTCTCTACTAAAAATACAAAAAATTAGTCGGGCATGGTTGCGGGCGCCTGTAATCCCAGCTACTCGGGAGGCTGAGGCAGGAGAATGGCTTGAACCTAGGAGGCAGAGGTTGCAGTGAGCCGAGATCGTGCCAGTGCACTCCAGCTTAGGTGACGTAGCAAGACTTCGTCTCAAAATAAATAAAAATATAAAAATAAATACAATTTTGTAACGTAAAAATAGAGTTACTAAAGCGTGCTAAGATCTTTCTGGAAAACAAATATATGTAGTATAAATTCTAATAATAGATACGGAAATGCTAAAGTTGATCACTGATGGTAAGATAAAGGATGATTTCTATTTATTTGAGTTTTCCCACTAACAGGAAAGCATGCTGCTCTTTCGCAACCAGAACGGCCGCATCCAGGCGTTTCCGGGGACCTGGGGCGCCCACTGAGCTGCAGGCGCGGCTGGTGGCTCCAGCCTGGCCCGTCCGTCGGGAAAGGAGGGTTACAGACAATAGACAAGCAAACATTAGACGCAGTGACCGCGTGGAGCGGGGACCGGCTCTTGGGGAGAGGGTGACCCGAGCCCTTCGCCCGCCGAGGCATTTTAAAACCCCAGCGCGCTGCCCAGCCCGGCCCGCCCAGCCCAGAGCGAAAGGTGCGTGCGCGCTCCCGGGGAGGCGGCGGCGGCGCGCACGGGCGCGACTCCGCGGGCAGCCCCCTACTCCGGACGATGCCGCCGAGGAGGCGGCGGCGGCGGCGGCGGCGCGCTCTGGAGGTCTGAAGCCACTGCTGGCTGCCACGGGCCGGCAGCGCGATGAGCTGGGCAGCCGCCCCCGGCTCGGGGCTGTGAGCGGCTCGGGGCCGGGGGTGGGCGGCGGTGCGGCGGCCGGCCGACGCTCCTCTTCGGCGGCGGCGGCGGCGGCCATGCGCGGGGCGGCGCGGCAGGGGCGGCCGGGCCGGAGTTGCCTCCCGGGGGCCCGCGGCCTGAGGGCCCCGCCGCCGCCGCCGCTGCTGCTTCTGCTGGCGCTGTTGCCGCTGCTGCCTGCGCCTGGCGCTGGCGCTGCCGCCGCCCCCGCCCCGCGGCCCCCGGAGCTGCAGTCGGCTTCCGCGGGGCCCAGCGTGAGTCTCTACCTGAGCGAGGACGAGGTGCGCCGGCTGATTGGTGAGTGGGGCCGCCGAGGCCGAGGCGGGCAGGTCGGGCAGGCTAGGGTAGCTTCCGGCCGCCGGCGGATCAGTCTGCGCGCCGTGGACCGCGGGCGAGTACCCTCCCCGCCCCCAGCGCCCGGATTCGCCTCGCGGCCAGGTCTCTGCCTGCCTTGCTGGCTGGGAGGTGTGGTCCCTGCCCGGTCCCCAGCTCCGGGTCAGCCTTCGTGCCGCCCTCGCTGTCCCGCCGCGACAGACCCAGATTCACCCCATCCCATCCTCCTCACTGCCTCTTTAGCCCTTCTCCCTAGAAGAGTCAGTCGCCGTTACAACTTTTTTTCCTTGCTGCACGAAGTTTTTTTGACCCTTTCTGTGTGTCACTCTAGGGCCCTCGATTTGGAATATCTCGAAATTCACGTTTTAGACTGAACTTGCAAACCGTTTGCTGTGGTTTTGATGCCCCAGTAGAGGCCACGCTCTGTGCTTACCCTTTTACAAAAAAAAAAAAAAAAAAAAAAAGAGAAAGAGGGGGAGGTTATAAGGGCACCAAATGTTCGTGGCAGCCTCCAAATCTTGGGACGTAGATTTGGAGCATATGCTTAGATTCTAAGCATATTTTTAGTGAATGAATCGCCAGGTAGCAGACCTTTTTAGTTTCAATGCCTTTTTGGTTTTTGCATTGGGTGTGTTGGGAGTTTGGACTGATTCTGTACTTCTGGGCCACTCTCCTATTTTGAGTATCTTGAAGGGAAACAAGAACTTAGTCTTGGGTCGGTTTGTGGTTCCATTTACTTGCTTAGCTTTGTTGTTTGGGGAATTAATTTGAAAAATTGCTGGGGTCTTATGTTAGGATTTTGTGGATTCTGGAAATGACCCCTTGGAGGAAGGTCTGACAGGAACGACCCCCAAAAAGGAAGTCCTTGGTACCTAGACATTTGCGTTCTTTTGTTATTATGGCAGTATCTTTATTTCATCTCAAGGTGGTGCTTCTGAGTGTTTTGAGGGGAAAAATTATTCTCTATTGCATCCATTGTCAGTATTCTGTTTTTTTTTTTTTTAAGTAATAAGACTTTGTTGAGGTGTGTTGAGATTGACTCAATGTAGAAATGGAATTACTTAAAGCAGACTCTTTAGACATTACGTGTACGGATTTGTAGTTTTTAGCCAAAGAAGAATGCTGTTTTTATGAAGTCGTGCTCATTCTTAATCCTTCTTAGTCTAGCTGAGTTAGCTGAATGTCGTTTAGCTGAATTAACACTGCTACTTGGGGTAGTACTTGGAACACAAGACTAAGACTTAGGAAAAATAATACAAGACGACTCATATCACATTAATTTTAGAAATATTAACGTATTATGCGTAGTTTTGTAAAGGCTTTTTGGTTAAAAGCACTTATATAGCTTGTGAGTTTGTTTACATGGGTAAACAAAGTCAGAGGTGTAGGTAGGAGACAGAAGACAACCAGGGACTGACACTGAATTCCTGCCATATACCTGCTCCTACATGCTTTATACACATAATTTCTTCTAATTTTCTCGGGGCCCAGTGAGGTAGGTGGCATTATTCCCATTGTAGAGATGAGGAAAGTGGGGTTTTTAAGTAACTTGCTCAAGGTCACACAGTTCAGTTTTTTTAGACAGAGTCTCGCTCTTGTCACCCAGGCTGGAGTGCAGTGGCGCGATCTCGGCTCACTGCAACCTCTGCTTCCCGGGTTCAGGTGATTCTCCTGCCTCAGCCTCCCAAGTAGCGACCACTCCCGGCTATTTTTTGTATTTTTAGTAGAGACAGGGTTTCACCATGTTGGTCAGGCTGGTCTTGAACTCCTGAGCTCGTGATCCGCCTGCCTCGGCCTCCCAAAGTGCTGGGATTACAGGTGTGAGCCACCGCACCTGGCCTAGTTCATATTTTTGAAAAAAATGGAACAGTGTTGACATAGGCTGCACAGTTTTATCGAATGAAATGAAGATTTTGTCTGTAGAAGTTTGATTATGGCATGGTGGAAAATAAATCATTGCTAATTAGCACTTGAGTTATATATTTGTTACCTTATTCAAAGGTTGGCCTGGAACTAATTTTCTTAGCAATATTTGCAGCAGAGGAAGCTCCTGATTGATGAACATCCAATTTATGCCCAGAAATGCTGTTGCTGGGAGGGTAGGAAGCATTGTTTCAATTAACTCCCTTGTCTACCCCTGGGGGCGAAAGAGACTTCTAGTAGTATTTTCTCTAGTGCAAATAGGGTTGACCTGTTACAGAGCATCTCTAGTCACTCCATCCTGCCAGATTCAGTTTCGTTCTTTCCATCCCTTCCCATCTCCCTCATACATTCTACCTTTGAAATAATTCCTTGGCTCCTCCAGGTAGGGAAGAGCCAAGTGGGTAGGACTGAGATGTGTACAAGGCACTCTGAGTTCTCAGAATGCAGTCTCTCACAGAAGCTGTTATGGTACTTAAGGCTTCTTGGAGTAGTAGCTTTGCACTGTATTTTAGAATCACTATAGATTTTGTGCCTTCTGAACACTGGCATGGGAAACGAACCATTATTTTATAATATTTTTAAGACAGTTTAGAGTTCCAAGTAAGAAACTTATAAGTGAAGTTGATAGTGACAACTTTATAAATTGAACTAATTACCCTTGATGTGAGAATACATTGTTTTAATCCACTTAATATATGCACATAGTTTTAAGAGAACTAAAAGGCTTTTTTTTTTTTTTTTTGAGACGGAGTTTCGCTCTTGTTGCCCAGGCTGGAGTCCAATGGTATGATCTTAGCTCACCGCAACCTCTGCCTCCCAGGTTCAAGTGATTCTCCTGCCTCAGCCTCCCCAGTAGTTGGGATTACAGTCACACATCACCACGCCCAGCTAATTTTGTATTTTTAGTAGAGACAAGGTTTCTCCATGTTGGTCAGGCTGGTCTCGAACTACCAACCTCAGGTGATCACCCACCTCAGCCTCCCAAAGTGCTGGGATTACAGGTGTGAGCCACCGCATCCGGCTTAAAAGGCTTTTGGCAAACACAGCAGGCTCTTGCCTTTGTCCTTTTTATCCCCCAGGCTCTACTTTCCAGGGGTAGCTACTACCTCAACTAGGTCTGTTTATGTTTTCTTCCTCTTTTTTTACTTTCGTAATTCTAAATCAATGTAGAATAAGTCTTTGATTTTCTAGTATCATAACTGAGCTCTTTCTCATTTCTCTCTTAAATCCTCCAATGTAGTTACATAACTTTTTTGTAAAAATAGCAGTATTTACATTATTGTGTACACAGGTATTGCCAAATAGTGACTTATGATTATGTTTTTTTCTATACATTTTTGTTTTTCCCACAGCAAATAATTGCATTTTATCAAAATTGCGTTTTGATTCGTTACCTATTTATCTTTGGCTGTGTTCCCTCAACTACTCCAAGAAGTATGTTAAATGCCTTTTGATTTTTTTTTTTTTTTTCCAGGTAGCACATTAAATCATCTATCAGTGCCACTTGGTTTCCTCTTAGAGACTTCTTGGTCTGGAGCATTCCATCCTCTTTCTCCAATCTAGATAGTACGATTATTTTTTCTGGGACTTCCTGTTACTTCTTTCCTGTCTTGGAACCTCTGTTTCTTGGATCTCCTGTCTTCCTTTTTCTTGGTTTGCTTCATTTTGCTACTATGTATGTATCCTCAGTAGCTTCTTAAGAAGGAATGATGGGAGATAAATTACTTGAGGCCTTGAATGCCTGAATGTGTCTATCCTGTCCTCATACTTTATAGATGGTTTGGCTGAATTTAAAATATTAAGTAGAAATACATTTTTTCATAATTTTGATGGCATGTTCACAGTTTTCTGTCTTAAGGGTTTTTGATGAAAAATCCAAAGCCATTCTGATGCCTCTTTTTTTCTCTGTTTTTTTGAAGCTCAGGTTCTTTTCCTCTGGCATTCTGAAGTTTTATAAGTTTTTGTGTGGTTGGTTGGTTGGTTCTTTCCTTCCTTTCTTCCTTTTGTTTCTTGTATTACCTTAGTGGGTCCTTTCATTCTAGAGACTCCTTTTAGTTTCAGAAATGCTTTTTTTTAAAATAATTCCCACCCTTTATTTTCTCTGTGTGTGTGTGTGTGTGTGTGTGTGTGTGTGTGTGTGTGTGTGTGTGTGTGTGTGTGTGTGTGTGTTTCTTTCTGAGATGTCTGTTGGTTTGGTTGTTGAACCCCCTACAAGTGATCTTCAAATTTTCTTAACTAATCTCACCTCTTACGTATTTCTTTGTACTGGAAAGAGTGGGAGGGGGGGAATGGTTCTCAATTTTAATGATCATGTTTTTAAATTTTAGAATCTTTTTCTGTTTCCATTTCATTGCATCTTATTTTATGGATGTATTATCTTCACTTATCTCTGATGTGTGTATCTTTATTTTTTCTTTGTGTTTAATATATTTTTAATATTTCTTCTGTTTCCTCCAGTGTGGTTATTCATTTCAGGGATCTTTTCTTTGTTTGTTTAAGTCATAAATATCTGGTGATCCTTGACTGTCTATAATGAAGAGAAAGATCCTGAGGAGCTGATTGCAGAGGAGAGAACATGTGTGTATTGGTGGTCTAGTGACTTGTGAGTTCAGGTGGACTTTTCATTGGGAGTCTGCCCCGAATATCAACACCTTTACATCTCGTTTGGGGCCAGTGTTCACAATGAAGAAACCGTCATCTCCTGCCTCTGGTATGCTTGGTGATATGCCAGCTGCCAGGGTTTGGATTACCTGGCTGAGGGAGGGATGGAGGCTGTAGCCTTTGACTTCTGGCTACAGTTCTCCTGTCACTGTGATTCAGTTTCTTCCGAAAAAACTTTGGGTCTCCTGCTGGAACTGGGGGTCCAAAAGCTTTGAACACCTCTTTCAGTGGCTCCCCCCTTGTCTAGGCTGAGCCTCACATCAGCCTTTGGCATCTCCTTGGTGCCTCAAGACCTGAGCCTCTTGGAGGTCCTGAGGGGCAGTGACCATTCCTTCGAGTACTTTGCCATCTTGCAAAAGTTTGTTTAAAAAGGCATGTTGTCTTTCCTTTTCTGTTTGTCCTTGTGGTTTGATGTCTTTGTGATTTTTTTTTTTTAAACTATCATTTTAGAGGAATTTTGGAAGGAAATGGAGGTAAGGGATTATGGTCATTCCACAATGTGTAAATGGCAGTTAGGGTTTGGGTTTAACTATTAAAGATGACGTGTGGCAGTTTTTTTGTATGAACAGTATTACGAGTAGTTAGTGGTGGTTGTAGTAGTAGTTGACACTTTTAAAAGTGCTGTCTTTTGTCTGTGTGGGGCGTAGAGGTCATCCCTGTGTTATGTACTGTCATTTCCATTTTATAGATGAGTGTTAGTCTGCTCAGGCTGCTGTAACAAAGTACCATAAATTGGGTGGATTGTAAACAACAGAGATTTATTTCTCACAGTTTTGGAGGCTGGGAAGTCCAGGATCAAGGCTTTGGTAGATTCGATATCTGCTGAGAGCCATCTTCCTGGTTTATGGATACTGCTTTCTCCCTGTGTTCTCAAGTGGTGGAAGGGGCAAACGAGCTCCCCTAGGTCTTTTTATAAGGGCTCTAATCCCATTCATGAGGACTGCTCCTATGAGCTAATCACCTCCCAAAGGGCCCTACCTGCTAATACCATTCCTTAGGGGTTAGGATTTCAACACAGAAATTTTGGGGTGACACAGAGAAATGAGAAAACAATAATCTTAGAGTAGGTATGTATTAATGACTAGCCTGGTTTTTTGGTAGTAGTAGGGCACGCAGTCCTGGTGGAAGTGTATCTGTTCTGAAACACCAGAAGCTTCAGGAGCTTTTAAACTCTGGTTGGCCTTCCTGTGTTCCTGGGCCCTGGTTCATCGCTTGCATTTACAAGCCTGTTACTTGCATAACAGGCTGCAATGTAGGCATTCATTTCTGCATTTTACTGATGAGGACCCTGATTCAGGGCCTTTTGACAGTTAGTAGAAGGCCAGGTCTTGACTCAGTCCTGCCTGAGACCTGAATTCATACTGTCTCTTTATCAGCTCTGGAGGAGTGCAATTAACCAAACACTCAAAAGAGTAGAACTGCAAGCCTGCTGCCACAGGTGCTTGTTTGTGGTCTTTATTATTATGCTAATTATTCTTGCATCCTCCCATGTTCTTTAATTGATAATTTTCATAGTAGTGAGCTCTGTGGAATTCTGGAGCCTGTGAAGGTGGCATATGGCTGGGCAGTGCCAGAGGCTTGGGAAGAACATGCTGGTGGGTGGGGGGAATGGTATAAACTGGTTATGCCAACTGTGGTGGTGGTGATAAGGGTCAGGGGGACTTTTGGGAAGAGACCCCATCTCCCACCAGTTAGAAATTCACTTTGGATAACTTGCTTCTCCTTTTAAAATAAATATCTTCTGGAAAAGTTAAGCATGTTCACATTTTATTTAAAATCAAGTCAATACTAGTCGAGATCACTGTGTCCCAAATCAGTCGAGAAAATTTTTTTAAAGCTAAACCAAGTACCGTATATTGTGGTAGAAAATGACAATTCAAAATTATTACATTCCTTTCCCTGAAGATCTCAGAATTTTGTAGGGGAGACTTGCATTTATGACTGTAACAGAGATAAGAGTTATATTGCTGATTGACATAAGTTATTGTAGGAGCACTTACTTTTGACTGTGGAAAGGGCGGAGGGGAGAGAGGCTTAGAGAGTTTAGGAAAGTTGTCCCAGGGAAGAAAAAGACATTTGAGCCTCATCTTGAAGGATGAATTTGATAGGCAGAAAAGAGCAGTTCATACCAGGCAGAGAAAGTAGTGTGAACAAAGGCATAGAGGGTGGAAGCAGCTGTGTGAAATTGTGGGGTAGGAAAAATCTAATGTGGCTGAGGTGAAAAAATTAGCAAAGCCATGGAGCGCCACAGGATAAAGCTGGAAGGTAGGCTGAGGTTAGAGTAGGAATTTGAACTCTTATAGGTGAATTCTTCAGTGAGCTGCTAAAGAATGCAGACTAGGAGAGTGTGCAGTCAGGTCTGGGTTATAGGGAAGATAGCTTTGGCCCCAGTGAAAAGGATGGCTTTGGAGAATGAAATGCTGGATCTGGGAAATGGGATAGAGCCAACCTTGTGATGATAAGAGGGATCAACTAAGGCAGTTGAAGGGGTGGGATGGATTTGTGAGGAATTTGGTGAGTTTGGAGAAGACTTAGTAGAAAAGACTTTAGGGCTAAAGAAAGGGGAGGAGTCACAGAGGAATCTAGGGTTTCAGATTTGGGCAACTGAACCAAAGGACCCTTTCCTTTTGGGAGAAGTGGTTGATCAAGGGAAAGAAAAAGGAGATGAACCATGTATTCCTCTCCTCTCAGCACCCCTCTCTCCTAAATCTCAGAGCCCATGCTTGGTGGGGAGGAGAGGTGGAGGGTTGAAGGCGTCCTCTGCCCATGAGTCTGGCATAACCCGCCAGAGGGCCCAGATCCTGGGTGGGTTTTTGGGAGGTTAGCGCTCTGCAGCAAACCCTTAACCCTAGGCGTTTTGGTGGAGTTGGTATTTATTTGAATCCATGTGTTCTTCGTTGGGAGACAGGCAGAGACATTGTGCAATTGTGGGTTTGAGGGTTGTTTTTTTTCCCTCATGCTACACATGTGAGAGAACTCTATCCAATTACGGCTAAACCTGTCCCCTGTGAGTCACATCCTGAGTTGACTGGTCAATTCCAAAGGTGCTGCCTAAAATGCTGTTTGGATTTTAAGGATCACTTTTGGGACAAATCAAACATGTGAGTATTTATTCAGGCACCTGAGTTGAGAAGTTCCATAGCATTACTTTTGGTGTTTTGATGCAGTTATGCCAGTGTTCTGAAAAATCTTGCCAGCTACACATCCTAAAGCAAAACAAAAACTTGTACATGAAACAGAACCATTAGCTACTCTAAAATTGTGTCACACTTAAAAGTATACATTTTTGTGCATTGTTGATGTGAATCAAGTACAATATTTTCTAATAAAAATTTTATTAAACAGCATTCATTTGTGAAGGTCCTCTTAAAATGTGCCAAAATAAACGCATGTGTATTGCTCAGTTACATAATAAACAGTTGTTGAATAATTCTTTTTGTGTGTTCAGCAGTGATAGTGCTGAGTGGATTCATAGGTCTCATTCTTACCTTTTTTTTTTTGAGACGGAGTTTTGCTCTTGTCACCCAGGCTGGAGTGTAATGGCATGATCTCGGCTCACTGCAACCTCTGCCTCCTGGGTTCAAGCAGTTCTCCTGCCTCAGCCTCCTGGGTTCAAGCAGTTCTCCTGCCTCAGCCTCCTGAGTAGCTGGGATTACAGGCGTCCACCACCACTCCCAGCTAATTTTTGTATTTTTGGTAGAGACGGGGTTTCACCATGTTGGCCAGTCCAATCTTGAACTCCTGATGTCAGGTGATCCACCCGCCTTGGCCTCCTTTCAGAGTGCTGGGATTACAGGCGTGAGCCACCTCGTCCAGCCTCATTCTCATTCTTATATAAATGTTAAGCTGGAATAGACAGCACACAAGTCTCTAGTTAGGGATCACCTGTAATTTAGGGAGGAGGAGGAAGAGCATATCTTGCTATATGCCAGGTACTTTACATGTGTTCTCTTTTATCAACCATAGGAAGTCGGTGGCATTGACTGTTTTTTGTTTGTTTGTTTTTAAACAGATAAAGCTGAGATGCTGAGGTTGTGGGCAATTGCAGAATTTGCTGTAGGTCACAGATGTGTGGGGCTATGTGACTCCAAAGTGCGTGCTTTCTCTACTGTGCTGTCTTTGAAGGTTAACAGTTTACTTAGTCTTTAACCAAAATCATCTGAGAAGCTTTAACAAACTACAGATTCCTTGACCTACCCTGAGCAATTTGTTGAATTGATCTGAGATGGGGCTCAGGTAAATTAACGTTTTGAATGCCATGTTTAATTGATTACAGGATGTACAGTTTTTCCACATTTGAACATCTCTGAAATCAGAACCATGTTATAAATCAGTGGAGAGTCATCAGTTAATAGCTTTTTTCTTTCTTAGTGGCATAAAAAATAAGGATGTACTTTAGATTAAATGAAATATGATATTATAAAAAGGTGATACTGTAAAGGGAACTTAAATACATAGTTTGTCACCTTTCTTTTTTTTTTGAGATGGAGTCTTGCTCTTTCTCTCAGGCTGGAGTACAGTGGTGCAATCTCAGCTCACTGCTCTGCCTCCCAGGTTCAAGCGATTGTTGTGCCTGAGGCTCCTAAGTAGCTTGGGTCTACAGGTGTGCACCACCATGCCTGGCTAATTTTTGTATCTTTTTTTTTTTTTGGTAGAGATGGCGTTTCACCATGTTGGCCAGGCTGGTCTCGAACTCCTGACTTCAAGTGATTCCCCCCCCACCAACCCTGTCTGGGCTTCCCAAAGTGCTGGGATTACAGGTGTGAGCCACCATACCAGGTCTCCACCTTTTTTGTGTGTGTATGCATGTGTTTGTCACAACTTTCAGAATTGTAAAATTCACTGGTGGTATTTATTATTTGCTTATGGCAATAGCTGTGTAGTAATGCCCTTGCAGGGAAACCATAAAATGAATGAGATATTGTCATTAGATTAAGAGCAATAGCAAGGTTACTTTTCAGCCAAGAAGCTGCAGGCAAGGAGAAATGTCAGTGGTTCTCAACCTTTTTTTGTGAAAGCCTTAGGCCCTTTCCCTGGAAAAAGGCACGAATGTCCACACATACTAAAATTTGTATACTGTGCTAGGACCTCTAGACTTTTGGGGCCTTTGAGGGACTCCTGATGAAAAGCTTAATGGGTACACCTGAGTGTCACAAAAGCTGGTATATGTCATATTCTGTTTTACATCCTAAGATCTGACCTCCTACATGAATTTTTTTGAAAATTTGCATATATTAAGATTCACTCTGTTGTAAAGTTATGTAGGTTTCGACAAATGCATAGTGTCCTATGTCCACTACAGTATCATAGAGAGTAGTTTGCACCTTTAAAAAGTCCCCTGTGAATGGGGCATTTGTATTTATAAATACTCCCTCCCTTGTATTTTAAATAAGATGCTTTAAAAATGTATTTATTATGGAAAATTTCAAAAATTCAAAATAAGGCGTAATAATATAATGAATCTCTATATACCCGTCATCCAGCTTCAGCAATTCTCAACTCATAGCCAATTCTGTTTCATCTCTACCACCTCACCCCTACGTCACTCATTTGCCCTCACTCTCCTTATCCTCTACTTAGATTATTTTGAAGCAAATCTGGACATAATTTCATAAAAAATATTCCAATATGTATATCTGAAAGAAATTCTTAAAAAATCTAAAATAACCATTATTGCACATTATTAAGAAACTAAGAATTTATAAATATCAAATATCTAAGCTGTTGAGCTTTTCCTGATTTATAAATATGTAAATGTGTATGTAGAGACTCTTGCCTACCACCTGGATCCACTCTTATCCCTGCCCCTCCCTCCACCACTCAGTTCCCTTAGTGCCAGACTCCTTCTCACCCTGGAGTCTACATTAGATGGCACCTCGGTCTTGCGTTCTTTCCCCAAATCTTTACATGGCTGATACTTTCTACTTAAAATGTCAATTCCCCAGAGAGGCTTGTCTTCCTAGGGTTGATCCCCAGTGCCTCTCTGTGCTATCACACTGTTTTAAGCATCTGATACTTTTTTGGTTGTTTCCATCTCCTTTAGTGAAAGTTCTGTTTGAATAGAGACTTTTTAGGTTGTTCCACTTTATATTTTTAGCACCTAAAACGGTACCTGACATGTAGTAGGTTTTCATTAAAAGTGGAACAAATGAGTAAACGAGTGAATCATACTTACAAAAAAATTCACTATCCTGTGCCTTACTGGAGTCATCATTCTGTTGATCATTTCCCATGGCCTGCTAAGTTATTATCCAAAAGGGAAATTAGACTGAAGCTATATTTACTAATGGAAGTTTACATATGTTAATTTTTTATAGCTGCTTTTCTTTTCTTTTCTTTTCTTTTCTTTTTTTTGAGACGGAGTCTGGCTCTGTCGCCCAGGCTGGAGTGCAGTGGCGCAGTCTCAGCTCACTGCAAGCTCCGCCTTCCGTGTTCACGCCATTCTCCTGCCTCAGCCTCCCGAGTAGCTGGGACTACAGGCGCCCGCCACTACGCCTGGCTAATTTTTTTTTGTATTTTTAGTAGAGAGGGGGTTTCACCATGTTAGCCAGGATGGTCTTGATCTCCTGACCTCGTGATCCACCCGCCTCGGCCTCCCAAAGTGCTGGGATTACAGGCGTGAGCCACCGCGCCGGGCCCTTTTCTTTTTTTCCCTTTTTGAGACAGGGTCTCACTTTGTTGCCCAGGCTGGAGTGCAGTGATGCAGTTATGGCTCACTGCAGCTTTGATCTCCCAGACTCAAGTGATCCTTCTGTCTCAGCCTCTAAATAGCTGGGACTACAGGTGTGAGCTACCATACCCCACTAAGTAAAAGAATTTTTTTTGTATAGATGAGGGCTCCCTGTGCTGCCCAGGATGGTCTGAAACTTCTGGGCTCAAGGGATCCTCCCACCTTGGCCTCCCTAAGTGCTCGGTTTACAGGTGTGAGACACTATGCCTGGTCTTGATAACTTAACTTTCTTTGGAGTTGCCTAATTTGCCTCTCCTATTCCCTTGCTGTCTCTGGGTAAGGCGCCTCCCATGTCGACTTCCATAGCTCCATACACTGCATAAGCAGACCTGTATCACTGCACCCATCATATTTTGTCTCTCCCCTACTGCACCGAGGCTACCTCATGGCTTGGCACAGAGCAGTCTCTCAATAGACTGTTGGCCCACACTACAATTGGAGGATGTGAAGTATTCAAGAGAGATTCTGGCAAAAGCCTTTATCAGTAATGAAAAGCTAGGAAATACAATTTCTAATTTTTTTTTCCCCAAAATGTGTAACCTGCTGTCCTATCCAGTCTATTTTCCATCTTATATACAGTATAGTTTTCAGCCCTAGCAATTTGACTTGGGTCTTTTTGTATTTTCCATAATTCTACTTAACTTTTTGACCATGTGGAGTACAGGTATAATAGTTGTTTCAGTGTCCTTGCTTGTATTCTAACATTTGTGCCTGTTCTGTGTTGATTTTGACGACATATCATGTTTACTTCCTGAAGTGGCACAGTTAGGAAAAGTTAGTGCCTGCAGATTCCTGGCTTTTCCTTGGGAGGAACAGGAGATTCCCTTCCATGTCTTCTTAAAGCTGATTTCTAAACCACCTATCGGGACCAAAAGGGTGGGCCTACCTGCTTTTCTTTAGGCAGAAAGAAGGCAGTCTGAAGGAAGGAGGGGAAGAAGGGGTATATTTATGTTGTCTGCTATTGTTGATCATGCATATGTTCTTTCTCTGGAAAGGTCTGTTTAATCCTCCTTTCTGTGTATGAACATACACTCTCAAGACAGTTCTATCAAGACACTTAGGGTTGCAGGACAAATATATGAGGAAATGCTGAAGAATGTGGCAGAGAATTACATGAAAAATCATATTTAATCCACAGATTATTGCTTGAACAGCTATGGGATTGAAGATTTACATGCTTATTCAATTATGAGGAAAAGATGCCCCTGTTCTACAGTCTAATATTTTAATTCCTTGTCTTATAATGTAATTAAACATTAGGTCTCAGCTAATTTTCTAGGTATAATATGACCACAGCTAGATTTATTACATTCTGATGAACAAACTGTTATTTTATCGATTTCAGCTTGTTACTTTCCATAACCTAAGAGTATTTGAAATAAGAGCTCCTTGTTTACTTTCCTTTTAGCATTCATTAAAGTGTATTCAGTGGTTTAATACATGTTAACTGATATTGGTTTTTTCTCTGATTAATGGCTCATATTACCACTGTCCTCAGAATCTAGAAGATTATCTTGACTAAATGAATTTTTACTTAAGGTTTAAATGGCATATGGAAACTGTGGATGATAAAATAATAGTGTTTTGGCTGACACTAGGAAACCATGGATGATATCATAGAGTAATAGAATTTTGCGGCTGAGGAGGGACATTAACATCATCTGGTTTAACTTTTTTGTTTTGTAGTTGAGAAAATTGTTGCCTAGAGAGGGCGGTTAAAGAATTGGTTGCCAAAGGTCATTCAGCTACCTACTAGTGAAGCCAGGGAAAGGGAAGCAAGAACTGTGAACTCTGCTTTAGTTCTCTTTCTGCGACATCACTTTTGTTTTTTTGCCTTAACTAATGGTTCTTGACATTTTCTTTAAAGTATCATTTTCTTTAAAACCCATTTTCTTTAAAACCCATCTTTGATGTAGTTGACTTTTATCGACAGCCAGCCATTCATGCATCTAATATTTAAGTAGTTACAAGTAAACTAAGACCCCAGCCTTGTTTGTGAGATGTGCAAGGTAATAGGAAGATGGACATTTGAAACAACTCCCTGAAATATGTTATTGTTAAGTGCTATAAAGGTGGCTTTTAAAATAAAGAGAGATGGTTTGCTGATTTAGCACGAATGAACCATATGTGCAGCTTTGAGAAACCAGTAGTCAACTTTTAAAATCATTTGGAAAAAATTTTTGAACTGTTGAATTATTAGAACTTGAGTTAGACAGGCCAGTTCATGTGGATCACAGACCTTGAGATAAGTTTGAACTTAAAATCGTCTAGGGAAAAATGAATTTTTTTTGATGAGCCTTAAGAGTTTTGCAAAAATAACTTTGGTTTTTTAGCTTTGAATTTGCGTTGTTTAAAAATAAAATTATGAAAAAATGCCATGCTTTCTAACAAGAGAGCAACGTTTTTACTTTGCTGGAATTGCCAATGGGAAATTTAAGTCTGGTTAATGTAACTGAACAGCTGAAGTATTTTCATCCTAAATCAGAATTTAAAAATTCTATGCATTCTAATGACAAAATGCTACCTCTTTAGTCCGTGGCTGTCCATTCTTGTTCTTGTCTGCTTTCCAGCAGAGCCCCCTTGTCTCTTCGCATCCTTGTCAAAAATTAATCAGCCCAAAATATATAACTTTATTTCTGGACTCTCAGTTCTCTTCTGTTGGTCTACATGTCTGTCATGCCAGTACTACACTGTTTTGATTAAAGTAGCTTCTTGGTGAGCTTTGAAACGAGGAAGTGTGAGTCCTCCAACTATGTTCTTTTTAAAAATTGTTTTGGCTATTTTGGCCTGCTCACAATTTCATATTAATTTGAGGATCTGCTTTTCCTCTTGTGCAAAAATGGGAGTCAGAATTTTGATAGGGATTTTACTGAGTCTGTGGCTCATTTGGGTAGTATTGTTATATTAACAATGTTAAGTCTTCTGGTCCATGAACATGGGTGTTTTTCCATTTATTTAGGTCTTTAATTCTTTCAGCAATGTTTGTAGTTTTCAGTGTACAGTTATTCCTAAGTATTTTATTCTTTTGGATGCTATTGTAAATGGAATTGTTTTCCAATTTCCTTTTTGGATTGTTCATTGAGGGACCAGCTCTTATTGCATTATACCTCCCCTTTCCTACTTGGATTGTTTTGCCCGTGACAGTGTCTCAGCATTCTCTTTCCTTTTGATTTCTATGATCTTTACTTACATAACCTTTGACTCATTAGGATTGTTGGAGTCACCAGACCTCTACAAAATGATACTCAGTGACTTTATTTCCCTGACTGTAATTTTCATTTATTCCCTCCCTTTATCCCAAAGGGATATTAGAACCTACCCTGATTTTTTTTTCCTTTGACCATGCTGGTGTCCCAGTTCCCAGTTTTCTTTTTTTTCCCAAATAAGGCACTCATTGGAATGACCACCTTAGAAGTGATCTGTCTCAGCCCTTGGAATTTCCTAACGATAGCACACCTACCTTCCTTCTCAGTCACTCCCTTCTACTGGAACCAGGCTCTGTTTCCTAGTCTCATGAAGAGTTACCCTGCTCCTGGCTTGCCGCAGAACTGGTTCCTTAAAGCATTACTGAATAAATTGTTTCCCTCACTGCCTCTCTAATCATTTCTCACTACTCACTTAACCTCTGTGATGCTTAACACTCCCTGACAGTAATAACCCCTGCTGTCCACTGTCCCTGCTTTTAGACTGCATTTGATTGCTGTTGTCGTATTTGAAACACTAATAATTAATAGTAATTAGAAACAACTAGGTTATCTAGCCCCTGTCTTTATGTGTCTTTTGCTTTTCTCTTTTAATTTTTTTCAAGCATATGATGGGGAAGGAAAGAAAAAGGAGTTAAAATTGAGAGATAAAGTATGATATTCTGTATAGATTTCATCTTTTTCTAAAAGTAAATTTGTTTAAAATTCTTCTATTTCATTAATTTTATTTCCTGATTATTAGGGTAAAATATACTCATTTATAGACTATTTGGAAAATATACAAGAAAAGATATAGACTAGAAAATATACTCATTATAGACTATTTGGAAAATATTTGTAAAGAAGAAAAATACCGTATATTATTTAACCATGCATTGACAATTTTTGATAAATGTATTTTCAATGTTTTTTTTCATGTTCTTGTTTTTTCTTTATGTAGTTGAAACCATTTGTGATGGTTAAGAATATAGGTAACTCTTTGAGATAGATGGTACTTAAAAATGTGTATGTTCAGTTTTTCCTCACTCCCTGCCTTCTTACCATTGCCCGGTGGTCATATTGTGGCCTATACATTTTCTCCTTTAAGAAATTGAGTATGCTTTTCCTTATAGCTGATCACATTTTGTAAATATCTGACAGATGATTTGAAGTAAGTCACATTTCCTATAGAGTACCATCTTGATGGATGTATTAATTATGGCTATACCTATAAACTATATCTTTTATATACTATTATCAGTCATAGACTGATAGTTTTGTACCATGGTCATACTTATATTTGGTTCTCTTCATATTTCTACTATTTTGGTTTTTAAAATTCTTTATAGTTTGACACAGAACAGTGATGATTCATGATTATTATACCTTCATCCTGAAGCATACCTCTTCTCAGTATAAAACAGTTCTCTATCCCCTATTAAAAACAAAAGTTTTATTAATCTCTCAGTATGTTTTAGAGAAACTTTTTGGGAAGAATACATAATTGCAGTGTTTCCTGAGGCCTTCTGAGTACTATTTTTGCATATGATGAGAGTTTGTCTAGAAATAGAATTCCTTGCCTGCTTCCTCTTCTCCTGAAAATTAAAGCTTTGTTCCATTCCCTATCATCTTCAGGGTTTTCCATGTTATTCTCATTCAGATAGCATGAGTAACCCAATAATTTTATTTCAGTCCCATTGTCAAATGTTGCACGTGGAAATTTTTTCCAAGTTTTGGTCTTCTCTTTTGGTCTCTCTCTTCAGTTTATAGTACTTTGCCAAATTTTGCTATTTGGTTTGACTGGGTATTTTAAGGGAAAGTTGGAGGAAGTTGTTTTAATCATTAATAATTTATCATTACTAGTGTTAACATTAATATACCAAAGATAATGTCTTTACAAATGTGATTTTTTTAATTGAATTTTATTTTTGAGGGCCTTTTCTCTATCTCTTATCAACCTTCGTGGGTTATTTTAGACAGTAGTTGGTCGTATTTTTGTATTAATGAGTTGTTGCAGCTGTATGCATATTTCTTTAAACATGTTTTTGAACACTTTTGTTTTTCCAGTTTAACTTTCATAGAAAATTTAAGAGAAGAAAAAGAGTAAAACCATATAATAAAAATCATCCATAATCCACCATTTATATTCAACCGCTGTTAACATATTTTGCTATTTTCCTTTTTTTTAAAAAGTGGAACACAACATGCATATGAATATATATTTAACTTTGATTCACCGGATGTTTATTGAATACCTGTTACATGCATGAACTATTCTAGGTGCCAGACATTGTTGAAAATTCGCTGTATACAGTTTGTATGTTGTAATTTGCATTTACTGTTATATTCTAAGCAAAACTCATTTTACTACAGTATTTATAACAGTTTTGTTCATGGCTTCATAGTCTTTTTTCAGTGTTTTTTAGTCACTTATTTGGTCATTAAAACCTGTCTTCAAAGAAGAAGCCCAATATGTTAGAGAGATGAACAGGGAGCGGTTTAGTTGAGAGGATATTATGACTTGGGGTATCACCTCTCTCCTCCAAAGAAAGATAAACTGTTGAAAACTGTTGTTCTCTCTTGTGGATGTATTACAGCTTATTAATTATTGCTCTGTTGCTGGTACTTTATATTATTACTTTTCTTCAGTTTTAATTTTTATTAATATATTTGTACATAAAAATTTGTGTCTGTCTTTCGTTTCCTTAAGATGGATTTTAGTAATGGAATTATTGAGTCAAAGAGTATAAATATTTATAAAACTTTGTATAGAGTCACAAATTACGTGTCATAACCTGTGTAACAGTCAGTATTATTTTTAAATAATATAAACATTTTTGTTATAACATCAAATGCATTCCATAAAAACCCTTCAAGTTTACCTATTCACTAAAAATAACAGGATTTATGAGAAAAATAAGGTTAAGGGCCAGCCACTCAAGACTTCTGCAATTTTCAAAGCAGAGCACCAACAAAAGCATAACTGGTACCTTGTGAGATCACTTGGGCAGCCCAGTCAAACCACTTAGCATGGCTTATGTTGCCTCAGAAGAGAGTGAGAGAAATTAACATATAGGGTGTGGTCTTGAGCAGTACAGATGAAAGTCATTTTCTTAGCCAATGTGGTTGCCATAAAGGTGGGCACCAGAAGAAGTGCAGCTTGCTGTGCAAAGGATGGGAATGCTCCTTTGAGCAGGGAGTCCTGGGTACAGGTGCTCATTTTAAATATTCTTGAAATAGAGCTGAGAGGACTCCTGCTTGGCAGCAGCTGAGCTAAATGAGGATCTTTTTCTTTCTCACTGAAAGTTATAATTCTATTCCTGCTATTCCAGATCCCCTTGCCTAGGAAAATTAATATGTGAACCCACTTGTTATACTGGAATGATCTTACTTAGAAACCACTTAAAAGCTGGTGTTACAGAAACATGTTTCACAATATAACAGACTGTATTTGCTAATTTGATGCGTGAAAATTTGAACAGAATTTTATTGGTTTCTTTCAAACCTTTTCAAACTGGAAATAACTACCTTAGCTAATAAAGAATGGAGTATCTGTTTCAAAACAAGTGTTTTCAAAACCTTGTCAGAAAACAGCAACTGTGTTTAATGATTATATTGCAATTTCAACACCTCAGTCTATGGTAGTGAATTTTAAATTTACAATTTATTTTGGTGGTCGTTAGGTGTTCATAGAGATTTGGATCACAGGGCTTTAAATTGTCAGCAGCTTATAAATATTTATTTGTTGAGGGTACAGGCATCATCTTGTAGTGAGTCATTTGTGGCAATGGCTTAATCCAGGATTATGCAGCATTTAATTATAGCACCAGAGAGGACAGGAAGTAGAGGAGTGAGTTCAAGATTGGGTGTTTTTTTCTGAGCGGATTGTGTATGTCTGACGTAGGCTGTGGTGGGAGAAAGTGGAAACCTCCACTGGTAAGAAAGTAATTGAAGTAATTGAGGTTGAGGCCTGTAAGAAGAAACTGAGGAAATGATTGGTACAATAGAATGGGAGAAACAAGAGGATTATAGATACTGGAGATAGAATGACCCTGGGAGCAGCTGTTGTAATAGTAAAGGAAAGAGCTGAAGAACTACTAGCTGTTGAGATACTATAGTTCAAGATTTTAGAGGCAGACTAATTCGCATATTGCTGCTGTCCATAGAAATGAGTTTCTTTGGTATGGATGAAGGTTGTTGGAGTTGAGGAATAAAAGAGACATTGAAGGGCAGATTGAAAGTGGGTTAGTCTCAGGGACATTGGGAGTCTGCCCTAATGAGACATAGAAGAGGGATGTATAGAACTTGTATAAACTGGTCCCAGAATCCTCAGTGAATGAGGTAGCTGAGATACTGAGAAGGATAGAGGGTGGCATAGTTTGATGGCATGATTCTAAAGAAACAGAACTTTTGGTAAGGATGCTCAAGCAGTCATCTGAAGTGGCCATGGCGACCCAGGGCAGTGTCCACTGAGGGTAAGAGAATGGGCCCTTTGGGCTCCACAGGGCCAGGGGAAAGTTGTACTTCAGAAGGATAAGGAGGTTGGTGGAAGTCAGAGGGGTATTAGTGGGTGACAGTATAGAAGCAGATCATTGAAGGGGGATAAGGGGTGGACGGCCAGGGTGCTAAGCTACTAGCACAAGTTGAAGTCCAACTAGGTTTTAGAAGCCTGAGAAAGTTGGCTGACTGCAGTCTTTGCCCTGTCTTCAGTTGAAATGTTGTGAAGTTGCTCTGTTATGTTCAAAAAGAATATTCTCTACTTAGGAGGCATGGTTTCTGTTGAAGTTGGTAGTTTCTGTTTGGGCTGGTAAAACTAGAGAGACCTTGAGCAATTTGGGGAGAACAGATGTTCCCAGGAGGTTGGGAAGGAATTGGCTATATCCACCAGTCTCCTTGACAGATAAGATAAAATTTCTAGTAGAACAAAACCATGAATTATCAAATGACTGCATGTATGACTTGAGGACGTGCCTGCATTTTGTTCTTCTTTTTTTTTTTTTTGTCTTGTCTGGCTGCTTACAGGTACTTTTTATCTAGCTTAACATGGAGTTGAATTTACAGAACTCCTAGATGCCCTTGATACTTTGAACTGTGTCTGGAAAACTTAACTTACACATTATTTTTTATTATTATTACCAGTAATAACAATAAATTGTTATTAGGAACAGAGTTCTTTATTTTCCTGGGAAAGGTGTTTTGAAGTTTAAATATGGAAGTTGGTGATCACTTAAGATTAATTTTTTCTAAAACTTTTTATGTTAGTACAAATACTGTGCTATGATTTTGCAAGCTTCTTGAGATAAGCAGAGAGGTAAAAACCATTGAGTGTTAATTCCTTTTTTCCATCTTTTAAAAAATTTAGGTAAACTACGTATAATGAAATACACAGATTTTAAATGTTCTGTTGGTTGAGTTTTGAAAAATGCATACACCTATGTAACCACCACTCCAACAAAGATATAGGACATTTCCATCACCCCAGAAATTCCCTGATGCCTCTTTGAAATCAATTCAACAGTTTCCCTTCCACTCCCCTTTCCAGGGTCACCACTGACCTGATTTCTATCACCATAAATTACTTTTGCCTATTCTATAACTTTATATAAGTGGAAATATTAGTATATGCTCTCTTGTGTAGTTTCTTTCACTCATACAGTCTATGAAATTCATCCCTATTGTTACAAAGTCTCTTATTTTCATTGCTGATTAGCATTCCATTTATATATATGCCACAGTTGGTTATCCGTTCATCTGTTGATGGACATTTGTGTTGTTTCCAGTTTTGGCTATTGTGGATAAAAGGGCTGTGAACATGGCCAGGCATGGTGACTCACGCTTGTAATCCCAGTACTTTGGGAGGCCGAGGCAGATGGATCACTTGAGGTCAGGAGACCAGTCTGGCCAACATAGTGAAACCACGTTTTTATGAAAAATACAAAAATTAGCTGGGCGTGGTGGCAGGTGCCCGTAATCCCAGCTACTCAGGAGGCTGAAGCAGGAGAATAGCTTGTACCTGGGAGGCAGAGGTTGCAGTGAGCTGAGATCCTGCCTGGGCAACAGAGTGAGACTCTGTCTCAAAAATAAAAACGTTGGGGGGAGGGATATGAATATTTGTGCATAAGTCTTTTTGTGGACATATGTTTTCTTTTGGATAATTACTCAGAAATAGAATTCTTGGATCATAGAATAGGTGTATGTTTAACTTTATAAGAAACTGTGTTTTCCAAAGTAGTTGAACATTTTTTACACTCTTAGCAATGTGTAAGAGTTGTATAATAGTTACTCCACCTCCTTGCCAACGTTCAATGTTATTCTCTTGGGTGCTAATGGCTCTCACTGTGGTGTTCATTTGTAGTTCTCTGATGATTAAGGATGTTTAGCACCTCTTCATATGCTTATTGGGTATGTATATAATTATGAAATGTCCGCTCACATCTTTTGTCCATTTTATTTAATTTGGTTAAAAATTTTGGTTCTTTATATATTCTAGAAACAAATCATTAAAAAAAATTAACCAACATCTCTCCCTTCCCCCAGCTGAGTTCTTTCTTAGATATATGTGTTGTGACTATTTTCTCCTAGTTTGTGACTTCAATTTCATTTTCTTAATGTTTTTTGAGGGACAGAAGTTTTTAATTTTGATGAACTTCAGTTTTTAATTTTGATGATTTTTAAATTTTGATAAGGTTTTAAAATTTTGATAATTTTCAGTTTTTTCTGGTTGCTTTATGTTCTGTGTCACCTGTCCAGGAAATCTTTGCTCACCCCAGGTTGTGAAAATTTTCTATCCTGCGTTTTTTTTTTTTTCAGCTCAAAGGAGAGCAAGGGAGAGAGGGAAGGAGAGACAGAAGGGAATGGGGGAAAAAGAGAGAGAGAGAAGGCAATAGAGAGAGTGCGAGGTGGAGGGGGAAGAAGAAAAAGAGAGAGGGCGAGGGAGCCAGAGAGCAAGAGCGACAGAGCCCCAGAGAGGGAGCGCTCCGCTCTGGCAGACAGGGCCTCTTCTATCCTATGTTTTCTTTTAGAAGCTTTATAGTTTTGGCTTTTACATTTAGGTTTATATCTCAGATTGGATTTTGTATGATATGTAAGATGGGGTCAAGGTTTATTTATTTTTTTAACTTATAACCCTAGGAAGAGTTTTTTAAACATTTATTTTATTTTTTAAATTTTTATTTATTTTTTATTTACACATTATTATTGTACATATTTATAGGGTACAGTTTGGTGTTTTGATACATATCTCTGCTGTATAATGATCCAGTCAGGGTAGTTAGTGTATTCATCACGTCATACATTTATCATTTCTTTGTGATAATAACCTTGAAAAGCCTCTCTTCTAGCTATTTTGTGATATACAGTGTTTTACTGTTAACTAGTCACTCTACTGTGCGTTAGAACATCAGAATTTATTCCTCTTATCTAACTGTAAGTTTGTACCCACTGACTAACCTTTCCCCATCCTCCACTTTCCCCTCTCCTCCTCAGTCTCTGGTAATAATTGCTGTGCTCTATTCCTATGATATCAACTTTTTTTTTTTTAAAGATTCCACATATGAGTGATGTCATGCGGTATTTGTCTTTCTGTGTCTGGCTTATTTCACTTAACATGATGTCTTCCAGGTTCGTTCATGTTGTAGCAAATGACAGAATGTCCATTTTTTTAAAAGTTGAATAATATTACATTGTGTACATTTACCATATTTTATTTATCCATTCATTCCTTGTTGGACAGTTAGGTTGATCTCATATCTTGGCTATTGTAAATAGTGCTACAATAAACATGGGAATGCAGATACCTCTTTGACATACTAATTTCATTTTCTTTGGATATATACCCAGTAGTGCGATTGCTGGATCATATGGTAGTTCTTTTTTTTTCCCCCTACACACAGAGTCTTGTTCTGTCTTCCAGGCTGGGGTACAGTGACACGATCATAGCTCACTGCCGCCTCGAACTCCTGGGCTCAAGCCAACCTCCCATCTTAGCCACCCAAGTAGTGAGGACTACAGGCATACACCACCATGCTTGGCTAATTGTAAACATTTTTTGTAGAGACAGTGTCTCACTAATGTTGCCCAGACTGGTCTCATACTTCTGGGCCTAAGTGATCCTCTGGTCATGGCCTCCCACACACTGGGATTACTGGCATGAGCCACTGTACCTGGCCTTAACTTTTAATTTTTTAAAGAACCTCCAAAGTCAGGCCAGGCACGGTGGCTCACGCCTGTAATCCCAGCACTTTGGGAGGCCGAGGCAGGCAGATCACGAGGTCAGGAGATTGAGACCATCCTGGCTAACACGGTGAAACCCTGTCTCTACTAAAAATACAAAAACAAAATTAGCCGGGCATGGTGGCGGGCACCTTTAGTCCCAGCTACTTGGGAGGCTGAGGCAGGAGAATGGCGTGAACCCAGGAGGCGGAGCTTGCAGTGAGCTGAGATTGCGCCACTGCACTCCAGCCTGGGCGACAGAGCAAGACTCGTCTTAAAAAAAAAAAAAAGAACCTCCAAAGTCTTTTTCATAATGGTGTACTAGTTTATAATCCTACCAGCAGTATAATAGCCATCCTAACTGGAATGAGGTGGTATCTCATTGTGGTTTTAATTTTCATTTTAAGGTTTTTTTTTCTCTGTATATTTATGCATCTAGTTGATTTACATCGCTTGTCGAAAATACTAAAGTTGAATTGCCTTGTTACTCTTCCAAGGCATTTTCATTTTCAAAATTGTTGTTGGCATGTAAATTTTATGATTAATTTATTTTTTCAAAAAATCTATTGAGATTTTGATTAAGATTACTTTGAATCTGCAGATCAATATGAGAGACTTGACATCTTAACAGTATTGAGGCTTATCTAAGGAGAATGGTACAGTATGTCTCTCCACTTTTTAAGGTCTTCTCTAATTTTTCTTAGCCATGTTTTATAGTTTTCAGTGTAGAGATCTTGTAGCTTTAGAGTTATTCCTAGGTCCCTGGTGTTTTTTAATGTTATAGTATTGATTTTTTAAGTTTATTTTCTAGTTGTTGCTAATATAGAAATACAATTGATGTTAAAGTATTGGCTTTGTATTCTGAGACCTTGCTAAATTCACTAGTTGGTTTTAGTAGTATTTTAGTAGATTTCACAGTGTTTTCTATACATACAATTATGTCATCTGTGAACAATGACAGTTTTACTTCATCCTTGTGCTTTTTATGTCTTAATACGTTGGCTAGGACCTCCAGTACAAAGTTGAATGGAAGTTGTGGAAGTGGACATCTTTGCCTTGTTTCTGATCTTAGGAATAAGGATTTAATAATTTACCATTGAGTATGATATTAGCTGTAGGGGTTTTTTAATGTTCTTTACCAGACTGAGAAAGTTTCTGTCTATTCCTAGTTTGTTGACAGTTTTTATCATTAATAGGCTTTGAATTTTGTCAAATGTTTTTTCTGTATCTATTGAGATGATACGGGTTTTTATTTTGTTAATGTGGTAAATTATACTGATTTTTAAAAAGTTAACCTTTCATATATACTTGGTCATGATGTGTTAATCCTTTTATGTATTCTTGTATTGAATTTGCTAGTATTTTGTGGAGAATGTTTGAATCTATGTTCATAAGGGATGTTGTTCTGTAATTTTCTTTTCTCATAATGTTTTAGTAAGTTTTTTGTATCAATATGATGCTGCTGGCCTCATCAGATGAGTTAGGAAGTATTCTCTTCAACTATTTTCTGATAGAGTTTATGTAAGATTGGTGTTGTGTTTTCCCTTAAATGTTTGATAGAATTCACTAATGAAGCCATCTGAACCTGGAGCTTTCTTTTGGGATAGGTTTTTAATTGTTTGAAATTTTTATTTCTTTTAGTTTGGTAAATTATATTTTTACAGGGTTCTTCTGTTTCATCTAATTTGTTGATTTTATTGTCAAAGTTGTTTACAATAATCTTTTTATCTTTTTAACATCTATAGGATTTGTAGTAATATTTCATTTTCATTCCTAGTATTGGTAATTTGTGTTTGGTGTTTTTTCTCTTTTTTCCTTGATCAGTCTTGTGAAGAGTTTAACTATTTTATTAATCTTTTCAAATAATACTCTTTTGGCTTCATCCTTATAGTTGATATCTTTATCATATGGTATTTGATCAGGGAAGGTAGCCTGTATGATTTTGGTTTGAATCTGTTTTTATATTAAAAAAAATTTTAAATGCATGTGGTCTAATTCATGATTAATCCCCCTCACTTTTTCATGTCCCATAATTATATGTTCAAATCATCTATGTCCACACTTAATTTGTATCTGTTTTGATCTTTTTATTTTTTAAAGAGAGAGGGTCTTGTGTTACATAGACGGGAGTACAGTGGTGTGATCATAGCTCATGGTAACCTCAAATTCCTGAGCTCAAGCCATCTCACGCCTCATCCTCCTGAGTAGTTAGTACTACAGGTGTGTACCACCACTCCCAGCTAATTAAAAAAAAGTTTTTTATAGAGATGGGTTGTTGCTGTGTTGCCCAGGCTGGTCTCGAACTCCTAGCCTCAACTGATCCTCTTGTTTCGGCCTCCCAAAGAGCTGGGATTACAGGTGTAACACCATGCCCAACTGTTTTGATCTTTTGATTTCTGAGAGGATGTTAGTTTCCAATTGTGATTGTGGATTTGTATGTTTCTTTTTGCCTTTTTGTCCTGTTGGTTTTTGCTTTCTATATTTGAAGCCCTTTTTTTTCAGTTGTACTACTGTATCTTCTTGTGTTTTTTATTAATATGAACTCATTGATAAATTTTATATGAATACATTTAGTTTGAAATCCTTTCAACTTGAGTTCTAGTTTGTCTCATGTCAATACTGCCTCATGTAATTTTCTTCTTTTTATTTATCTGACATATATTTCTAAGTAAACAGCAGCTATCTAGACTAGACTAAGACCCAGACGTAAGAAAAAAGGCAAATTTAAATTATTTACAATTTTTCCTCTAACCCCTTTCTCCAACACCACCAATCTTCCATTCCTGGATATTTGCTAACACTCCTGCCAGCAGGGAGAGGCTTTTGCAGAAGGGTCTACATTTCTGTCTCTGCTTTCAGTATCTTTTTTAGGATAAATAAAAGTACTGCTACCCAGCTAGTGCTGTGGATGGCAAGCCACCCAGGTGCCCGGGCAAGAGACTGAAGGCACAAGCTGTTCCAGTATAATAAAGAAAATATAGAGAACAAGAATAGTTATACTAGAAATAGAATATAGATAAGATTATATATGAATATGATTAATCATTAGTTTTTAACACTACTCTTTATTCCAATATTATAATAATCTCTGTTCTACAATTATAACCTAGGAAAAACCAGGCCATACAGAGATAGGAGCTGAAGGGACATGGTGAGAAGTGACCAGAAGACAAGAGTGTGAGCCCTCTGTCACGCCCGGATAGGGCCACTAGAGGGCTCCTTGGTCTAGCGGTAACGCCAATGCCTGGGAAGGCACCCGTTAACTTAGCAGACCTTGGTCTAGTGGTAGCGCCAGTGCCTGGGAAGGCACCTGTTACTTAGCAGACCGGGAAAGGGAGTCTCCCTTTCCCCGGGGGAGTTAGAGAAGACTCTGCTCCACCACCTCTTGTGGAAGGCCTGACCCGCAGCCATCTGGAGGCCTAAACGTCTCCCTGCGATGCTATGCTTTAGCGGTCACGCTCCTGGTCCACTTTCATGTTCCACCCTGTACACCTGGCTCTGCCTTCTAGGTAGCAGTAGCAGAATTAGTTAAAGTATTAAAATCTTTGATCTCTCCGAGAAATGCATAGAAGAAATAACAACGTAAGCTGTCCCCTCTCTCTCTCAGCCTCAGCTACCAAATAGGGAAGGACACCCTTGTCCGTTGGACACGTGACTCGTGTGACCTTACCTATCATTGGAGATGACTCACACTCCTTACCCTGCCCCCTTGCCTTGTATGCAATAAATAACAGCACAGCCAGGCATTCAGGGCCACTACTGGTCTCCACATCTTGGTGGTAGCGGTCCCCCGGGCCCAGCTACCTTTTTTCTATTTCTTTGTCTTGTGTCTTTATTTCTACGATCTCTGGGCTCTGCACATGAGGAGAAAAACCCACAGGCCCCGTAGGGCTGGACCCTACAAGTGCAGCAGCTTTCCCCTATGTAGCGTGCCTTAAATTTCATTTTTGCATTAATGATTTTATTACATCTAGTTCAGAAACGAGAAAACTAATTTTACAGGATAAATACCTATAGGAGTGTGATTTGTTTCTAGGTCTATATTCTTAGGAGGTATGAGATCTCCATCTTGACCTCTCTGCATACTGTGAGGTTTCAGACCCCATAGTGCCGGCTCAGTAAATGTGAAATTTGCATTTTGGCTGTTCTCCTCAGTATCTTTCCCCCTCTAACTTGTGGAATATATATGTCATGTATTACTAGAAGGACACCTGGATAGAATTTTAAATAACAGTAAATCAATTCAAGAGAAAGTTACTCCCTGCTTTTAGTCTTTCAGTTCCTTGGATGATCATGGAGAAATCCTCTGTGTGATTTTTTTTTTTTTTTACATTTCTCAAACACTTGATTATACCTCCCTCCTCCCTTTTTATAAACAATGAGCTAGGCTCAAGTTCACTGCCTTCTTGGTAGGCACCAGAATTGAGCTAGAATTTAGTACATTTGTTTTTCTTTTGTTTTTTGATAACTTTTTTTTTAACAGTAACTGTTGATTTGCCACTGAAAAGTAGTGATTAAATTTTGCCTTACAAATTTTTATTTTAACAAATTCAATGAGTTTTAAAGAAAAATATTAAATACAGGTAGGATAAAAGGGTGTGACAAAATTGAGATCCTGATACGTATGGAAGATTGTATGTGCCCTGGTTGAGAAGGTGGTATGGGAGTGAGTGAAACTTCGGAGGTACTTCTCCGGCATTCCAGGCTTTTCATTTATTTTTGTTTTGTCTATAGTACTGACCTCTTTGTTAACAAGCATTTGTGTTTTGTGCAGAGAGCTGTGTCCTGCAGATACCGTGAAAAACATAGTGTTCTTCCCTTTGTAGTCTTGGTAGGGAAGACAGGATGTGCCTGCAAAACACCTGGTGCAAGTGTGTACCATGGTAAATGCTATCAGAACAGCAAGGACCTTGTGTTGTCAGAGGAGGCGGAGGTCATCTCTGGCTGGGGGCTTGAGTCTTGGCTCAGGCTTATGTTTTATCCGAGGCGCCTTTCTCCCTTTCATTTTGAATCTCCCTTCCTAAGTCTACGTAAATTTTTTGGGGAAGGGGCATTTCTTTGTAGCTGTTCCTCTAAGAAGCACTGTGTCCAGAAGAAAGAGCATCACACTGGCCCTCAGAAGACAGAGTGGCTGCCAGAGTTCTAGTTCTAGCACACCTGTTTTCAGCTGGATAACTGCTTAATTGTTTCAAGTCTCAATTTCTTCATCTTTCTTGGTGATGATAAAACCCCGTGTCTTTCTTGCTTCATAAGGCAGCCCATGTTAGGGCCATTTGTGATGTTCATTTGCTTATCAATATTATCTTCATTCTATTATTTGTATTTGAGATACTGATAGGGATGATTTTGAGGATATTTTAAGTGTTTAATAATTTTTTTTCCTATTTTTTTCTAGGTCTTGATGCAGAACTTTATTATGTGAGAAATGACCTTATTAGTCACTACGCTCTATCCTTTAATCTGTTAGTACCGAGTGAGACAAATTTCCTGCACTTCACCTGGCATGCAAAGTCCAAGGTAAGAGAGTGGCTAACCACAGACATCATGACAGGGTCACCCAGCCACAGAGGCAAGGGCTGTGTTTGAGGACTGGGCTGCTGTCTGTACCGAAGGGTCCGCAGGTGATGTGATATAATAGTACTGAGTCTTTTCAGATTTATATTTCAAATATTTGGCCTATTCCTCTAAAATTTCTCAAATCCTTTAAAACGAAGGTGGCTATCATTTAATTGATTAGCACATGACACAACACTTAACATCCTTTTAGGCTCTTCAAACAGAGATCCAGACCTAGCTTGAAAAGGGTACGGATGGACCCAATAATGCCTGTGCTGCTGTGGTGAAACGATATGGGTGTAGGGGTGGAGATTGGTAAGATAGGCTTTTTAGACATGTTGGACAGAATGGATACAGTTCTCCTACTCATGGAGAAACGGTGTAAGAAAGGTACAGCAGATGCAGCCACCCATGTGTCCTGTGGTGAGGCTTCTTTACCCATAAGGGCTAAACCCAATTACTTAAGAATCTCTTGCCTGGGCTACTTGTTGCTGAATTCTTCACATTTCCTCTGACTGCCTGGGTCCCTCAAACATGGTAAGTTTTCTCCTAAGTCAGAGAGTCGGAGGCTGAGCATGGAGGTGCCATACCCAACCAACTTCAGTTTCTTTTATCAGGTTTGTATGTAGGCTTTTGAATAGGATTTTATTTAGGAAATAAAAATAGTCTTGCTACTATAAATAAGAATACCTATTGTAGAGTTTTTTTTAAAAGTATTATAGAGTAGTGTCTGTCATAATATTTGCTGCAAGTTATTTAGATTGGCCATTTTAATATAGATTTTAAAAAATATTCATTTTTTTCTACTTAGAAAACAACAGTGATTATTGGGAAAATTCAAATATTACAGAAATGTTTTAAGAACTGTAAGACTAGGCCTGGCGTGGTAGCTCACACCTGTAATCCCAGCACTTTGGGAGGTTGAGACGGGTGGATCACGAGGTCAGGAGATCGAGACCATCCTGGCCAACATGGTGAAACCCCGTCTCTACTAAAAATACGAAAATTAGCGAGGTGTGGTGGCACGCACCTGTATTCCCAGCTACTCAGGAGGCTGAGGCAGGAGAATCACTTGAACCCGGGAGGCAGAGGTTGCAGTGAGCCGAGATCGCACCACTGCACTCCATCCTGGGCGACAGAGTGAGACTCCGTCTCAAAAAAAAAAAAAAAGAAAAAGAACTGTTAAGACTTTGTAGTTCTGTACTCAGAAGTAATTGTTTATAGTGTGGTATAACTTCTTCAAGGTCCCCTTTTTTCCCTGTTTAAACAAAAAAGGGATTTTTAGACATGTATGTTGAACAGTACTTTTTCCCCTACAGAATAACTTATCTAGGCATCTTTGTTTTTCTCTCACTCATTCTCTTTAGTGGTTTTATAATATGATATTGTATGGATGTATGCTATATTGCTATCTGTAAAGTACCTCGTTGATGGGACACATGGATTTTTAATAGCATTTTATTATTTCAAACAGTGCTTCCCTTCACCATTACACAGTTTCCCTCATTTCATTTTATAGGCAAAATCCAGGTAATGGGATGATGAAAACAATTGATAGTTCATCTTTTATTGATGTTTCTACCTTTGCTATTTCTTTTATTTAAAAATTTTTCAATCTTTGCTTTTGATAAATATAGAAACACAGAAAAAAATGTGTTAATGTGTATCCCTGTGTGTATACATGTACATATATATGTGTGTGTATGTATATAAATATGTTAAGAACATCTTTGTTCAGAAGTTTTTATGCACTTGTGGCCTTATTTCTGAATAGTAAATTACTTCTGAGAAGTCAAGTGGCTAGGCCAATGTGTGTGCGTCTTTAAAACTTTGAAAGATACTGCCAAATGTACCAGTGAATAAGTGCTTATTTTTGATCTTCATTTCCTAATACCAACTTTTAAGTATACTTGTTTGCCTTCCAATCTCCCCCTCCCTCCCCCTCCCCATATGTCAGTGTGTATTTTCTAAGAAAAAGGGCATTCTTTATACAACCAAAATACAATGATCAAAACCAGGAAATTTGACATTATTATGTTATTATCTAATCCACAGTAGTCACATTTTATCAATTATCACAACAATGTTCTTCATAGCTAATTTTTTACTAGTTGATATCTCTTAGTTCCCTATCAGTCTGGAACAGTTCCATAGCCTTTCTTTGTGTTTTTTGACCTTAACATTTTTGAAACTTACGGGCCAGTTATTTTGTAGAATGCCCCTCAGTTTGCGTTGTCTGAGGTTTCCTCATGATTAGACTCAGGAATACCTCTTTGGCAGTGATACCACAAAGGTGCTGTCCTTCCCAGTGCACAAGGTACCAATTTGGCCCATGACTGGTGGTGGTAACTCTGAACACTCTCATGACTAGATTTCTCCCGTCAAGTTTTTCATTTTATAGTTAGTAAGCAATTTGTGGGGAGATAATTTGAAACTATCTTTTAAAAAAATCTCATTCCTCATCATCCTTTCAACCACTACTTTTTGCATCTGTTTTTGGAACTAGTTTCGTATTTCAGCCTGTCAGGTGTGGTGAGGGTAGTGTGTTTCCTCTCACTGGAAGAGGTCAGACCTACACTGGATAACCATTCAATAAGGCTGTTACAGAAGGAATCAAGTATTTGTGGAGTGGTTGTTACTGAATTTTAAGTTCCCTTGCAACTCTGAGGTCCAGTGTTTCTGTGAACATCTTTCAGGCAGAGAAGCTTCTTATATTCTCCAAAAAGTTGATAGCTAATTCTTTGTTATTATTCTTATCTTTGATGTTGATACATATAAAAACAAATAATAAATGTATTTCAAAAGGTGAAAGGTTTATTAGAGAATTCTGTTCTAGGTACTTCTATTGACTTTGAACAGAGTGTGAATATTTCTGGGCACACTTAGGAAAAAAGAATGCTGATATGAGAAGGTTTCCTGGGCAAGTGTATGGGTAGTGATTTGTGAGTACAAAGGCAATGTGGGAAGTGGCAGTCAGGACTGAACAAAATAAAACCTTCTTTTACTGATTCCTTTAAAACAGTTAAAATACACTGTTTGTTATTTGGAGTGAGCTCAGGGCCCTGATGTTGCTGGTAATGGGTGTCTGAGTCTTAGGAGCCTGTTACAGGGGTATGTTGGAGTGAGAGAGAGCAGGTAGGAGGGACTCAGGTGAATATGCATGTTTGAAGGGGAAGCAGTGTTAGCATGGTACATTTTGGGTCAGGAGAAGCCTTGGTATAGCTGTAACTGTACTCCCATATCATTCACATTATTTTATAGAGCATAATTTCTAAGTTACCTCTCTGGCAGGTATAAATATCATTAGTGCACATTTGGGCTGCCACTGCTGGTAAGATACTCTTTGTGAGGCAGAAGTTTCCTGATTTTTTTGGAGGGTATGACCATTTATTTTCATGTCCAGGCCAGAAATGTAGAAGGGATCCTAGTTTCCTTCTCCTGCACTTTCTAAATCTAGTTGATTCTCTGTAATAATTACATCTTGAATTCGTTTCCGACCTCTCTTGTGACCCAATGCCTCACCCTTAGTTTGGGCCTTCATTGTTTCTTGCTGGATTCAGAAGTGGTCTTCTAACTGGTCTCCTTTCCTCTGGACTGACCTCTTGTTGCACCCTCCACAAAGCCACCTTAGGCTTCTCTGTTGCTACTGGAATAAAGCTCTCGATTTCATAGGAGGCCTTTATGATCTGGTCTCAGCCTTTCTTTTCTGCCTCCTATCTAGCCAGTCATTTAGTGTCATTTTTGTCTGTCTTGGAATTTCATGAATGCCCTGTGATCTGTCACAGTGCTGCTGTTTGCCACAAATGCTGTTTCTTCATTCTTTACCTGAATAACTCCTGTTTATCTCATAAAGCTGTGACCTGGTGTCTCCTCTCCTCCAGCTGTGTCAGGTGCCCTTTTCTGTCTGCACAGTGCCCTTCTCTCTCATAGCCCTGGTTATACTTTAAGAATATTGTAATAGTTGATTTTCTTTTCTTTCTCCCTCCTACTTGCTGAGCACCTTAAAGGGTATCCTCTGTGCTTGGTATAGCATGTGGTACTAACTGCAGAAGAGATGTGCAGGTAGAAGCCACAGGGCCCAGCTCAACAAATGGGGAACTTCTGAGCAGTTAGGGCTTTTCAGAGTTAGGATGTGCGGCTTTAGGAGTGGTGACTTTCCTATTTCTGGAAGTGTGAAAACATATAGGCTGGGTACACTCGACAGTAGTTGCACAAATGGGATTTTTCAGATATTTTACTGGTAATAGAGTGAGGTTATAAGTTTGGAAAAATGAGTGGGTTGAATATAAACCTAAACTGATTTCACAGGTTCATCTGTAACAGGTATAAAATTTAGAGGAAAGTAACCATCTATGTTTTTTTAGTAAAAAACTAAGGAAATACGTCTGTGTTAATCTAGTTTCAGGCTTCAGCCACTATTGCAGTTCCCAATTCTAGGTAATAATCTCTGGTGATTTTAGCACATTTGATTACGTTTATTTATTTTAAAAATTAATCTTATGAGTAGATAATATATGCACGTAGTAAAAATTAAAAAAGCATAAAGGTTATACAGTGAAAAATAAGTCCCCTACACCTTCTAGTACCATCCCTGAGCAATCCAGCCACTTATTTCCCCTTGCCTGAGTCAGCCACTGTTGCCTGATTCTTGTCTTTCCTTTAGAAGTAGTTTGTGTGTATATAAGCATCCATGCATATATGTATATATACATCTTTCAACAACTAACATACCACATACTTTTCTGCAGTTTGCAGAGCACTGAACAATATCCTGGTCAAGGATCTCTGTCACTTGATACAGAGTTGTACTTTTTCCCCCTTCAAATGGCTGTATTACTTACTATTATATGGTTGTACTTTGGTTATTGATCAGTTCCTGTGAGGAAATTAAGACCCAGATTTGGAAAGGGACTTGCTTAAAGTAGGAGAAGTAGGGTTAGAGGAAGCAGAAGGTAGAGATGACCTGAAATGGGAAAGTCACACGTGAGGGCAGGGGAGGCTTGATGAAGGGTTTGTCACCTGATCATTTAACCCTGAGGTGTAATCATGAACTTTCAGAAGGAAGGCCATGACTCTAATACTTTATCAGAAACCGTCGGTTCTTGCTTTTTAAGGTTTTGCCAGAAGATGAAATATTTGCTTCCAGAGATCTGCAGGCTCCCTGGTATATGTCAGTTCAACATCGTAGATATTTTAACATTAGTTTCACATATCACAGTTTCTGGTAATAGTGTTTCTCAGTGTTTACACTGTTTTGTCTTGCCGCACAGATTGTGGTCTCTTCAGAGGCTTGAAGCTGTCTTACTCTTAGCACATAGGTCACACATGCCTTAGTGAGTGCTCAGGAAAGACCATTGTGTTAATTGCATTTTGAGTTGGGAGTAGAACTCTGGTATTGCTTCTTTTTCACAAGACTACACACTTAAAAGCAGGCTACTGAGAGGCTTTAACAGATAATTAGTTTCTTCTGTATTCCAGAACATTCCCCGATATCCAGGAAAAACATGTAACTGTGTCTGTTAAGTGTCAGTAGCTTTTTTTTTTTTTTTTTTTGAGACAGAGTCTCGCTCTGTCACCCAGGCTGGAGTGCAGTGGCGCTCTCTCTGCTCACTGCAACCTCCACCTCCTGGGTTCACGCCATTCTCCTGCCTCAGCCTCCCGAATAGCTGGGTCAACAGGCGCCCGCTACCATGCCCAGCTAAGTTTTTTGTATTTTTAGTAGAGATGGGGTTTCACTGTGTTAGCCAGGATGGTCTCGATTTCCTGACCTCGTGATCCACCTGCCTTAGCCTCCCAAAGTGCTGGCATTACAGGCATGAGCCACCACGCCTGGCCGTCAGTAGCTGTTCTAGATATCTGAAAAGCAAACATTTGCCAGAATGTAGCAGCGTATTCCCACTACCCACCCTTACCCCATGGCTGTTCTCTGCTTTCAGGAATTCGTCATCATTTTCTAAGAGTTGCAGGGAACTTGTCCAGAGTTCCAGCAGGCACTGCTGGAGGCCAGCGGCTGTGTCCTTTGCAGAGTGAGGTTTCTATGAGAAAGGCATTACTTCTAGTAAGTTCAGAGAAATTAAAAGGCTATTTGGCTGTAGACAAGTGTATTCACTTTAAATCTGTACTCTCTGTGTTCCAGAAGGAAATGGCTTTACTTACCAGCTTCCTATTTGTAATTGCCATTTGTTTCCAAGTAAGGGAACATAAGCAAAAATGTTTATTTTTCAGTTTATTCAAATGTTTATATTTTTGGTAATTTCTGTTTCTTTTTTTTTTTCCTTTCCTTTTTTTTTTTGAGACTGAGTCTCACTCTGTCACCCATGCTGGCGTGCAGTGGTGTGATCTTGGCTCACTATATCCTCCGCCTCCCGGGTTCAAGTGATTCTCCTGCCTCAGCCTCCGAGTAGCTGAGTAGCATGTGCCCACCACCATGCCCGCCTAATTTTTGTATTTTTAGTAGAGACGGGTTTTACCATGTTGGCCAGGCTGGTCTTGAACTCCTGGCCTCAAGTGATCCACCTACATTGACCTCCCAGAATGCTGGGATTACAGGTGTGAGCCACCACGCCTGGCCTGTAGTTTCTTTTCTGAAGTATTTTGGCTCACTCTACATTCTGATAAACCACTGCTGTTCAAATTTCTTTGTCCCAGTAGACTGTACATTTAACTTTTGAGCAGATCTGTTTCTTTAAAGGATGATTGGCAAGTGAGAGTCCTTACAGATTGATACATGCCAAACTAGAAAAAATTGGACTTCAATAATTGGCAATTTATTCTCTAATCCCAGAAACTGCAGTTTTAAAATTTATATCCTAAAGACTGCAGAGGGAAAAGAGGACTACCTTGTGAATGCCTCCCATTTTTAGACAGTTCCTCAAAAAAGGAGCCAGCAAGCAAGCTTCCACAGTTTCATGCTTCATGTGCCTCTAAGCTGCTGATAGGACCAAAGGGGCTGCCTTCTCAAATCTCCTTCTCAGCCCTTTGCACCTCTCCCTGTGCCCTCACTGGCCAGCTACACTCACAGCCTCATTTCCTTCCCTTCTCTCCTCCTTTTCACCTTGACACACTGAGATGCTCAGGTGCCAGTCTTAGCCGCTTTTTTAACTGCATTTAGGGCCCTGGACCCCTTTGCCAGACCCTCTCTGCTTACTTTGGGGTTCTGGTCTCTGCTCTGCTGCTTCTGTCCTTGTGATAACTGAGACCTAGAATAAAGGAGACAGCAAGTTTCTGGGGAAATAGTAAGTGTGGCTTTGAATTTGTTAAGTTGGAAGGCTGTAGGATAATTAGGTAGATTTGCCTAGTAGGTAATTGGACACTTGAGAGGGATTGAAGGTAAAAGAGAGTGAGAGAAATTGACGATTAAGATATCCCATCAGTGGTGAAATGGGCTAGAACCTAGTGTACTAGGAGAGAAGGATTTACATTTGGAGAGGAAAATGAACCTTTCCTTGGGACTAGAATGAAAAGAATAGATGCCCTAATAGATCTGCCAGGGTGTTGAAAAGAAAGGCAGAAATGGGGTTCCTCTGTGCTAGTGGAAAGGGACAAGAACATTGAGTGTGAGGAGGTGGGGAAGGCCTGTAAGGTTGGAATAAGACTAGGGAATAGAGGGTCAGTGAGGAAGGGATTGCTGAGTGGAACTAAGGGCCTCCCCTGAGACTGGAGGTCATTGTTGTGTAAGAGCTCCTTCTCTGTAGGATGGATTTCCTTCAGCAGTGCTGAGCGGCAGGAGTAGAGTAAGGGGTGGTCATGATGCTAGAGCTGCCCTTTGAGGGTTTGGAAGGAGTGAACCAGCTGAAGGTGCCAATATGACTGTCAGTAATGTTGCCTTCTTTAGGGCTTGGGCTGTGGAGAACATGAAACTAGGTGTTCATGGCTATACTGGAGAGAAGGGAAGTGGCTTTAACTGGCTGCTGCATCCTGCTACGAACACAGCCCCTGGCTTATGAATGTGCCTCATAAATGTTGGCTGACTTGGAGTGGTGGAATCAGAGAACTGGTTTTGTAGGAATCAGAGGTGGTGATGGGATCTTTGATAGAATGGCATTTTTGCATTTGTTTTGGTTATGAAGTAATTCTTTAGTGTGTCAGGATATTGAATACTGAATATTGAAGCCAGGGAGAACATGGCAGGAGACCAAGGCCTCTGCAAGTCCTGTGTGGGTCATTGGTGTTGATGGCATGAAAAGTAGCCATTATGAGTAGAAGCTGTGAGCTTTGGCCGGGCGCAGTGGCTCACACCTGTAATCTCACCAGTGTGGGAGGCCAAGACAGGTGGATCACTTGGGGCCAGGAGTTCGAGACCATCCTGGCCAACATGGCGAAATCTCGTCTCTACTAAAAATAGAAAAGTTAGCTGGGCATAGTGATGTGTGCCTGTAGTCCCACCAGCTACTCGGGAGGCTGAGGCAGGAGAATCGCTTGAACCCAGGAGGTGGAGGTTGCAGCGAGCCGGTATCACGCCACTGCACTCCAGCCTGGGTGACAGAGTGAGAATCGGTCTCAAAAAAAGAAGTTATGAGCTTCAAAGTAGAGGGGATTTGCATGAGTGCATGAGGAAGGGAGGTCTGGGAAGGACCTAGTGATCCTAAAGAGTGCTGACCCTACTGTCTAGGCCCTGAGGGTCAGGTGTTGTAGGAACTGAATGATAGGCAGGGGAACAGATGACTTCTGAGGAAAGCCAGGTTGTGGGAGAAGGTGGTAAGACATTTGTGAAGAGGCAGAGAGTGTAGGAGGCTGTTCTGAATAGGGAGGTTCTCAGAATGGGGAAAAAACAGAAGGCCTGCAACAATGTTCTTGACAGACCCAGGAGGGTTTGTGTCAGAATCCCTGGGGCCAGCAGTGGGCTGATGATTATGGAGAAGTGCAGCATGGCAATAAGGTGGCTGTTCTGGAATGACTGCTGATGCCGCTGATGTCAGAGGAGACTTGTGCCAGGCTAACAGTTAGGTGTATTGCATTAATGATCTTATTTGATCTTCATAACATGTATTACCCTCATTTTACAAAATATGGAAACTCAGAGAAGTTACTAATTTACCTAAGAGTCACATGGTCTCATGGTTCCAAACCCAGTTGCTGGCGGTGCTGATTTCTTTTGTGCACCTACCCTTCATGTATGGTCCTGTTCAGAGATAGCATCGGTGTAGGGATGTATAATGCATTCTTTGATGTTGCTGGAAAGCTTGCTCATTCCCTGCCCAAACTTGCTTGGCTGTGGCTCGCTAGCACCCCCTGGTGGCAGCAATGGTATTGTGATATGCTAAGGTGAGTGTGAACACTTCCTAGCCAAGGTACCTCGAAGTCACTGATGTGCTGCAGCAAGAACATTTCCTTTGTTGGGAATGTGGCACTTATCAAACACAGCCTTTGACAGTTGTTTATGTACCTATCTTAACTGCAAAGGAAGAGTTTAATGTTTGCATACCCCTACAGTGTTTAGCTAAGAGACTTTAAATAGAGTGTGAAAGGAGAAATCCCAAGGGGAATCAAATTCTGGACTGAGCCCTTCTTATTCATGGGTAACAACGCCTTCCACCTTAGCCCAAGCATAAGGGCCATCCCTTCCCTTATATCTGGGATGATACTCTTTCCCTCTTTTCTTTCATCTTTATTATGTACCATTTCATTAGCTTTTTTCACTAGCATATATACATATTTGAATATCTCATCTAAAAACAAAGAAAGAAAAGCTTTGGAACACCCCCCACTTCACCATCTGTCTCCCATTCTTCTATTTAAGTTTCTTGAATAATGGTTTATCGAACGTCTTTCTTCTCACTCTTTTCCCAACCTGCTGCCTCATGGCTCTGCAAATCTCAGTCTGCCACCAATGATACCTTTTATGACCACTGAATGAGAGAGGGATACCATAGTTATCAAGAACCTGTGGGCAGGGCAGAGAGTGATGTGAACTGTAGGGCTTCATTGAAGGTCTTGATGCTGGCAGCCATTCTGAATTTCAGTTATTGCTTTGCAGTTTGAGCTGCTTCTTTTGTGAACTCTCCATAGCAACAGAGCCATAATTATTGATGCTGATTGGTTCTGTTAAGCCACATTGGGTAGGCCAAGTATTGATAGATAATATTGGTGTTTTAGAGACATCTCATGGGTTGCCTGTCTTCCCTTCTGGATTCTGAATCACTTGAGAAGTAGATCCAGAGGACAAATGGGGATCTAAACATGAACTTTCTTTTTGGTGAGAGCAAGACTAGAGGATGTGACTTAGATATTCTATGAGAAATCTACCTTGGAATCTGCTTGTTGTGTGAGTGGGTCTGCAGAGCAGACCTTCTTCCACCAGCCACAAGGAGGCCCTCCGAGCTTGGCTTTCATTTATCAACCAGAGAAGGCATTGGTAGCTATTTATGGTCTGTCAGTTACATATCTCACCGCTTTGGTTCTTCATATCTGGCTGTCCATGGCCTCTGTCAGTGCTGCATAGTCCTCAGCAGGATTTCTGACACTAGATGGCAGGTTTTATGGAAGAGTGGTGGTCCTGTTCTGGACTTAAAATAGAGGGTGGCTTACTAGGTTGAATTTTTATCCAATTGAAAATTCTTAGGACTGTTTCTGACAATTTGGATTTTTTTATAGCTAGATTATTTGTACATATGAAAGTCTCATCCATTGATTAATGAGCTAATTAATGAAGTCAAGGTGATAGTATCCTTCTTGTTATCACACGTCCATTTTGTTTATTTTTGTCTATTTTACAGGTTGAATATAAGCTGGGATTCCAAGTGGACAATGTTTTGGCAATGGACATGCCCCAGGTCAACATTTCTGTTCAGGGGGAAGTTCCACGCACTTTATCAGGTAAGAAAGATTCTTTAAAGACAGAGTTAACATACTTTTTTAACTGCATCCCCTATGGCCCCAAAACAGAAGTTTACTGATGTGTAGTGTGTATTACTTGATAGGCATAAGATGTATGAGTACTGTGAAAAGTAATTTTTGTAAATATTTGCACTGTATTCTTAAACCATTCTCTCTTTTCTGTCCTTCTGGAACTCTCTGTGCTCCGCCCTCCCTGTCTCCTTTTCTGCATTGCTGGTACTTAACCTCCACATGAGTCCCTGTGCCTGATCTTGTTTCGCTTTGATTAGGCACCGCATTTCACCCTGTGGCCCAGATGATCTTTGCACGGTCATATTTGACCCTGTGACGTGAAGCCCATCAGTGCCCTCCACTCCCATCAACTGAACATTCCAGACTCACCACCTTGTGTCCTGGATCCTTTACCATCTGCCGCTGCCTGCCTGTCTAGCCTTGTTGCTGCACTTGCCCCGGAGTTCTAGCAGTTCCAGACTACATGCAGTTCTGATCTTCAGGCCTTTCCATGTGCTGGTCTCAGTATTTGGGATCATCTTTTCCTCTTTCTGCTTGTGAACTCCTTTCTATTCATCCTGCTCATTCTGCAAGACTCAGGATCTGCACTTTTTCCTGCCACCTTCTCTTCTTTCATTTGTTAACTTCTATTCTTCCTACCCCTTAGAACCTTATATTTAACTGTTTTTGCACTGATTACATTATCTAGCAATTCCCTTGATGCTTAGCATAGAGTATGGTGCAGGATAGGCACTCAGTACAGAGTAAATGAATAAGTGTCTTATTTACACCAATTTAACTGCTTTTGAGCTAACTTCTTAGGCTGTTGAAGTTGTGGTATTTGTAAGAAATGGAAATTTTTAAAAATTGAAAGTATCAGCCACAGTAGTGTTGTGAAACTTTTTCTGGCAGTCATATTCATGTTATCAGTGACATACATTAAGCTTAAAGAAAGCACAGGAAGGCTGCTTAAATTTTTATGGGCAGTAAAGGCATTTAGAAATGCCCGTATCTTTAATGCACTCATACAGATGGTAGAATGATATGTTTTAAATTTGTAGGAAAAGAATCTTAAAGATTGGGGAAAAAAATTATATGCACTGAAGTCTGTTATCCCATTGTTACAATTATGGATTAAAATCAATTTCTGTTGAGAAAGGTGATAACTGACAATTTATCAGATTCATTTACAGGTTTATGTTTAATCTTTTTATTAAGAGCAGATATACTTGCATTTTGGTAATGAGTTGTCTTTCCATTTGATCATGTAATTTCTGTTGTTACTATTGCTGATGTGTCTGTTAAGGTTTGCCTTATGATCCTTCAGCTTTAGTGTACTGGAATAGCAGGACTTATTAGACAGTGGTATATTAAAAACAATGAGCAAAAGTTGAAAACAGTTATCTCTTCATTGATGTCTTGGTTTGTTCTTTAATACTAACTTTTATATCCATAATGAATTAAATGCTTAATGTCTAGAGGTGTGGTAGTCTGAAGATCTCTAAAAACTTTTGTTTAGTTACTTTATTTAAATGTATTACTTTTAGTTTTCTTGCAGCAAAAATAAGTAATTCTAAAATGTTTAAAAGAATCATTTTGGGGCATTAATGTTGATTTTTAGAAAATGTAAAATATTTTTCTTATCTTTTTTAAACAGTGTTTCGGGTAGAGCTTTCCTGTACTGGCAAAGTAGATTCTGAAGTTATGATACTAATGCAGCTCAACTTGACAGTAAATTCTTCAAAAAATTTTACCGTCTTAAATTTTAAACGAAGGAAAATGTGCTACAAAAGTAAGGAATTTATTTACCAAAATATGTTTTACGTGTTGTGAGAAGGTGAAAAAGAGTTTGTTGTTTTTTCACAGATTTAAGTATGACCAACTCGTGATTATAGTTGCAAGTGAGAAAAGAGCACTGGCAGGTGAATTTTTGTGATAACCCCAGATAGTTGGTAGCCAAGAATCTCACTCAGGCCTCATTCAGTCCATGCTTTCTCAAATCTTTTGTCAGAATTGCTAAGATGTTTTCCATTAGGAATAGTGCTAAAATGGTTGAAGAGGTAAAGAAATAAGAAAAATCTGTTGGGACTTCTGAGTAACTATGTTAACTGTGTTTCCCTTATCGAGTTACTTTTATGCAGAAGCATTGCTCTCGGGTGAGATAGACCTGGGTTGGAATGACAGCTCTGCTCTTTTCAGGATATTAATACAAGTTACTTAACCTCTCTGAGGCTCAGTTTTTTCATCTGTAAAATGGGCATAATACCTGTTTCACGGGTTTGTTGTTTTTTACGATTCATTAAATCTAGCCTAAAACTTAGAATACCGTATGTGGGTACTTACCAAAGTTAGTTCTTTTTGGTTTTGAATTATCTGTTACTGAAGAAATTGAGTGGATATGAAAGAGTTCCAGCATGCTAGGTCATAAATCAAAAGAATTTTAGAGTTCTCCTTACAAGTTTAGTCCAACCCACTCACTGTAAGTTCCACAAAGCTACAGTGACCCAAATTTACAAGGTCACGTAGGTAGAATTGGTTAGTATCTAAGATGGGGGGGAAACATCCTTAAAAAAAAACCTCCCAAACCCTGAGTGCTTACTGTGTTCTAAGTGCTTGACAGGTATTACACCTGTTTAATCCCTACAGCAACCCTAGGCAATGGGTTCTCTCATTGTCTTCATTTTCCGAAAAGGAAGCTGAGCTTCAGAGAATCTAGCTTGCCAAGATCAGATAGCTAAGTGGTGCAGCTAGGATGCAGACCTGTTCTCTCAGCCTCTTTGTTAAACTGTCTTTTAATAAATTTCCCAGTTGAAATCAGTGCTGAGTGTTATGAAAACACCTAAGGCCAACAAGTGAGTTGTAATGGCTAATGTCTGGGTACATGCCAATAAAAAAGCTGCACTACATTTGAATAGACATTTTAAGAAAGAAAAGTTAGCATCTTTCAGCTTTAGTGTTTTGGTACAATTTTCAATTCTACTATATTCAGTTATGTACCAACTTCCATGTAATGTTAAAGACAAAGGAGATTTCAGAGACTCTACTCCAATGTAGTCATTATATATTTGATATAAGGAGATTGGACCCTAGGCCACCTAGGCTACCACAGCTGGCCAGTGAGGAGTGTAAAACATTCAATTCCTTATCCTCAGAGAGATGGGCATGACTGTACCATGGTGCTTCATCTGTTACTCTTAAATAAGGCAGAATGATAACCAGACATGGTGTGTCCTCTGGATCCCACCAGTGCTAATATCTGCTAAGGTTAATGATCAGCTGATACTCAAAATGGTCACATACTTTCTCCATTTTCTTTAATATGTGTGTGAAATTAACATTAAAATTCTGTGTTGGAGTAATTTTCTATTCTGTTTTAGACTTAAGTTTTTCTCTGGCCCTCTGTATTTGTTGGTCATGGTTTTGGCCACCCTAGTCACCCAGTTCAGGCTCATGACTCTTACTTTATTATGTAATCCTAATGTATTTATTTATCTGGTTTTCCAGCCTACTATATTTCAAAAACTGTCTGCAACAGAAAACATATCTGTACTATATGGAATGTTAGTAGGTGTTACTAGCAAGAAAAGTTTCCTTTATCATATGAGGATGGGAATTATGGGTTAGACAAGTTTTGTGACCCATAACTCCTTTTAGTCTTTACATTCTCACTGTGAAGCTCCAAAGAGACACCTATAGTATGTGGCTTTTCCCGAACTTCTTGATCATAGGAACATTTTCATTGAGCATCTAGAAGTAACACCCTTTGGCTAACAGTGGTATAGATTATTGATTGGTGACTGTAGTGGTGATTATCAGAATAGTAATGTAGCTTTCATTATCTTGCAACAAATACCTGTTGTTGAGTTCCAGCAATATTCTGATAATTATAGTAATTAAAGATTTTCATGGAAAAGAGAATTTCTAAAGCATCATTTATCTCCTTTTAAATTCAGAACTTGAAGAAGTAAAAACTTCAGCCTTGGACAAAAACACTAGCAGAACTATTTGTAAGTGTTACTGTATTATCTTTATCCATTATTAGAAATGAAAAATGGTTGTCTGCATATAAACATGATTGCATGAAGCTTGGAGGCCTCATGGTTTCCAGTTTGTCAAATGATAATGACACCATGCTGTTACTTTGCTGGTGCTTTGTAGACTGGTGGATAGGTCATGAAACTGTTAGAATATTGAATATTTTGAGAACTAAAATTTATACGTATTTTGTAACGAGTAAGCTAAAAAGTTTTATAAGCAAGAATATCATATATTTTTGAGTAGTCATAATTAAAGTATGACCATGAAATATGTGTAAGATCTTTATTAGCAGAGGGTTAGAAAATCTGACTTGCAGTGTGGACCTAATCTTAAGCTAATTTCATCCAGGTGAAGATGTAAGCTTAAAGATATTATGTTACTTAAACCTACAGAGCAGATATGCAAAGTAGATTTTTATTTTTTGGTATTGGTTGTGTTTAGATATTATTACAAACTTCTTTTTTTTTCTGACATGAAGACATTGTTGGGTCTTACTCTTCTTGTGGTAGTGTTAATAGCAGTATCTTAAAAGGATACTAGATTCTCTTCATGCAAGTAGACTTTAAAAAATTGGTTTTGAAAACTTCAAGTATATAAAAGTTCAGAGTACGCTTTGGTGAACTCCCGTGCGCCCATCCCCCAGCCTCAGTAATGATCAACAGTTTGCCATTGTTCTTCCATTGATTCCCTCCTTTTGTGGTTGGTTAGGGGTGGAGGACAGTATTTTCAGGCACATCCCAGGCATCAGATTATTTCACCCATAAATATTTCAGGGTGGATCTCTTTTAAAAGGGCCTTTTAAAAAAACCCCACAATCACCTAATACCTATTCATTTTGATTTATCACATATAACAAAATTAACAGCAGTTGCTTAGTATCTCCAATAGATAGTCCATGTTCAAATTAACCTGATTGTCTTTAAAATGTCTTTTTTTTCCGCCTGAATCAAGATCCAAATGAAGCCTACACAACTGTTGGGGTGATATATGTTTTGTATTAATCAGAAACCACCAACCCTTTTATTAATATTATTTATTGAAGAAATTATGTCATTTGTCACATAGAATTTCCCACATTCTGCATCTTCCTGAAATCATTGAACATGTTTGTTTGTTTTTTTTTTTTTTCTGTAAACTGGCAGGTAGATTTCGTACTTGATTAGATTTAGAACCAACTCTTTTGGTAAGAATAGTCCATAGATAGTACTCTGTGCTGCCTATTTTGTCTGTTCATCACCTTGGGAGGCACAGAGTATCTGGATGTCCCAAGGGGGAATTTTTTTGCCTGTAAAATAATGTGACATATTGTCTACTTGCTGGAATATTTCTGAAAAGAAAGAAAAAAACATTAAAAAAAAGTCACTGTTGCCAAAGTTTACTTTTAAAATTCTGGTGACTTTGCCCATTTCTTTTATGGTAGTAGGATATTACTTCTCACAAAGAGCAGTATTGCATATTCTTGGCCTCTGTCTGTGTCTTCCTTGCTCCCTCTCATCTTCCCGCCCTTTCTATTTATTCATCCACCCAGTACCTATGGAGAGTCTGTGGTGTGTTAGGTGGTATGACTGAAGCAGAGGACTAAACTGTGAGCAAATAGATCCTGTCCTCGGGGGTTTATAATGTAGTGGGAGAAATAAGACAAGGCAATATAGGCAGTGATAACAACATAGCATGGCAAGCTATGATAAGGCAAGCACAGGGGATTTGGGAACCCAAGGATAGCTTCCTGAGAACAGTGACGGCTCTCCTGAGAGCTGAAGGGTGACCAGGTGGTGGCAGATGAAGGGTGAATGAGGGAATGGGAAAAATGCATAGGAAAGCCTGGAATTTGGAGGTAATTGAGCAGGGCGCATCTAGGGGGATCTGCCCAGCATAGCCGTATCCTCGGCTCTGCTCTGGAAAGTGCTTGGGACAGCACTGCTAACATATGCCTCCAGAATTCAGAATTTTTTTCTGCCCCTCCCAAGATTGAATAGCTTTCCCATGGCATAAGGTAATTCTTGATGAAAGTCATGTCTTCATTCAGGCTATAGCCAAGTCTAGCTGCCCTAGAAGTCATTTGGTCTCTACGTTAATCTGTTCTGATTTATTGTTTGTTGATTGAAAGTTTAAATTTTAGAAAAGCTTTGTTTTTCTTATTTCCATGTGTTTTTGAAAGCTGTAAGTTTTATCTTTTATCCTGACCTATCCCCAGAACTCCAAACTTGTATATCTGTCAGTTTAACATCTATGCATGGAGATATGAGGTACCTAGTTAGTAGACTAGGTACTCCAAATTTAACTTGGACAAAACTCTTGATTTTCACATCCCCAACCTGCTTATTTTTATCTTTGTAAAGTTACCCTTATCCAAATTATCACTTAAGCCAAAACTTTTCATTCTTCTTTTTCTTTCTACTTTGGTACAATCCATTAGTAAGGTCTGTTGACTGTGTCCCCAAATCCATTTACTTCTCATCTTCACTGTGACACTCTTGTCCAAGCCAGTGCCGTCTCTCTGAATTACTCTGGTAACCTTCTAACTTGTTCCCTGCTTCTGCTCTTGCTCCCCTACACGGCATTCTTCACACATCATGCAGTCATTTTTTGTTAAGTGACCGTGTGAAATTGCTTTGCTTGAAACCTTGCAATGATCCCCCATCTCACTTAGGATAAACCCCAAATGCCTCAAGTTTTGTTCAGTAGGGTTATGATGTGAGTACTCGTGATCAAATCTTTCATGAATCTCCAGTCACACCAGTTCTGCTTGTTTGTATCTTCCACTCTGCCTGCTTATGTCATCTGTATCTTTCTGTGTGTTTTTTCTCAGTTTGCTTCTGTGTGTGTGTATGTGTGTGTGTGTGTGGCTGTGGCTGTGTCATTGGGTTATTTTCCCTGTTGCTGAGGCTTTCTTTTTGTTTGTCTCTCTTATTTATTTGTTAATTATTTTTTAGATGGAGTCTTGCTTTGTTGCCCAGGCTGGAGTGCAATGGTGTGATTTTGGCTCACTGCAACCTCTGCCTCCCGGGTTCAAGTGATTCTCCTACCTCAGCCTCTCGAGTAGCTGGGACTACAGGTGCGCACCACCACACATGGCTACTTTTTGTATTTTTTTTCAGTAGAGATGGGGTTTCACTATGTTGGTCAGGCTAGTCTCAAACTCCTGACCTCAAGGGATCACCCGCCTTGGCCTCCCAAAGCGCTGGAATTACAGGTGTGAGCCACGGCACCCAGCTTGCCTCTCTTTTTAAAATAATATAAAGCTTTTTAATGATTGCCATTCTAACTGGTCTGAGATGGTATCTCATTGTGGTTTTGATTTGCATTTCTCTGATAGCCAGTGATGATGAGCATTTTTTCATGTGTCTTTTGGCTGCATAAATGTCTTCTTTTGAGAAGTGTCTGTTCATATCCTTTGCCCACTTTTTGATGGGGTTGTTTTTTTCTTGTAAGTTTGTTTGAGTTCATTGTAGATTCTGGATATTAGCCCTTTGTCAGATGAGTAGGTTGTGAAAATTTTCTCCCATTATGTAGGTTGCCTGTTCACTAAAAAGTCAGGAAACAACAGATGCTGGAGAGGATGTGGAGAAATAGGAGCACTTCTACACTGTTGGTGGGACTGTAAACTAGTTCAACCATTGTGGAAGTCAGTGTGGCGATTCCTCAGGGATCTAGAACTAGAAATACCATTTGACCCACCCATCCCATTACTGGGTATATACCCAAAGGACTATAAATCATGCTGCTATAAAGACACATGCACACGTATGTTTATTGTGGCACTATTCACAATAGCAAAGACTTGGAACCAACCCAAATGTCCAACAATGATAGACTGGATTAAGAAAATGTGGCATATATACACCATGGAATACTATGCAGCCATAAAAAATGATGAGTTCATGTCCTTTGTAGGGACATGGATGAAACTGGAAATCATCATTCTCAGTAAACTATCACAAGGACAAAAAACCAAACACTGCATGTTCTCACTCATAGATGGGAATTGAACAATGAGAACACATGGACACAGGAAGGGGAACATCACACTCTGGGGACTGTTGTGGGGTGGGGGAAGGGGGGAGGGATAGCATTAGGAGATATACCTAATGCTAAATGATGAGTTAATGGGTGCAGCACACCAGCATGGCACATGTATACATATGTAACTAACCTGCACATTGTGTACATGTACCCTAAAACTTAAAGTATAATAATAAAAGAATAATAATAATAATAATATAAAGCTGAGCATCATTTTATTTAATGAATAGAGCCTTTAAAAACAGAAAAACAAAACAATTTCTGTTCCTCTCAAAAAAGAATAAATGTTTGTTTTTATAAACTTGTGGACCCTTCTGTCACTCAGTCTTCTGTGAGTCAGTGGTCCCTGGCAACAAAATGATGTCTGATTCCTCTAACCCAAACATCGTTGTTGAAGAAATATGAAGAATATATAGATCTGCACTGTCTAGTATGGTAACTGCTAGCCACATGTGGCTTTTTAACTTTAAATTAATTACAGTGAAGTAAAATGAAAACATCACTTCCTCAGTTTTACTAACTACATTTCAGTAGCTTTAGTTGTACTTATATTTGAATGCTTAATAGCCACAGGTGACCAGTGGCTACTGTATTGGACAGTACTCTAGAGAACATTTTCGTCACTGCAGAAAGTTCTGTTGGACAGCACTGCTGCAGTATATTTTATGCACTGGTATGTTTTATGTATACCACTTGTGAGTGACTATTATACTCATTAGCCAAAGATTCTATTTAAAATCTTTTTTTCTTTCTTTTTTTTTTTAATCTTTGTAAAGGTACCCTTATCCAAGTTATCACTTAAGCCAAAGCTTTTCATTCTTCTTTTTCTTTCTGCTTTGGTACAATCCATTAGTAAGGTCTGTTGACTTTTGTATTAATCAGAAACCACCAACCCTTTTATTAAAATTATTTATTTATTGAAGAAATTATATCATTTGTCCCATAGAATTTCCCACATTCTGCATCTTCCTGAAATCATTGAACATTTTTTTTTTTTTTCTAAACTGGCAGGTAGATTTCGTACTTGATTAGATTTAGAACCAACTCTTTTGGTAAGAATAGTCCATAGATGGTCTGTCGCCCACGCTGGAGTACAGTGGAGCGATCTTGACTCACTGCAACCTCTGCCTCCCAGGTGCAAGCGATTCTCATGCCTCAGCCTCCCAAGTAGCTGGGACTACAGGTGCCTGCCACCATGCCCGGCTAATTTTTGTATTTTTAGTAGAGGCGGGGTTTCACCATATTGGCCAGGGTGGTCTCAAACTCCTGACCTCAAGGTGATCCACCTGCCTTGGCCTCCCGAAGTGCTGGGATTACAGGCGTGAGCCATAACACCTGGCCTAAAATATTTTTTTAAAACTACAACAAAAACATCAAAAAAATTATGTGAACTTCCACCAATATGCTACTGGTAACTGATCTTACCAAAGAATGGGCACATGGAAAGAACAGAATAGTTATTTGTGTATATTGGGTCACAAAGCAGTCATATTTGTTTAAAAAGCTAAATGTGCTTTTTGTTTTTATTTCAGATGATCCTGTACATGCAGCTCCAACCACTTCTACGCGTGTGTTTTATATTAGTGTAGGGGTTTGTTGTGCAGTAATATTTCTTGTAGCAATAATATTAGCTGTTTTGCACCTTCATAGTATGAAAAGGATTGAACTGGATGACAGGTATTGTACATATTTTGGGAAAGAAAAAAATGAAAGCAGTTATTTGTATATATGTGGGAGCCCATACACATCGGTGCGCAGTGGTGCAGGGGAAGGAGGGAGGATGACTAAGCCCCAGCCAAAGGAAAAATAAGATGACCTAATCACTGTCTCTGGTTTCTCTGATTTTATTTTTATTTTTTAAAAATTAAGAAGTCAGAAATTGGTTTTTTGTTGTTGGGGAAGAAGTGGAGAACAAGTATGTTTTTTCTATTCCCTTTGACATGACTCTACCTCAGACCATTGCCTTTTCAAAATAGCCCTGTTTCTTCCTTCTAGCACTTGCCTTCATCATTCTCCCTTCCTCTCTTCCTCCCTCCATCCATCCAGTAAACATGTATTGAGCACCTGCTCTGATTTAAACCATTGGTTCTCAACCTGGTTACACATTAGAGTCAAGGAGAAGCTTTTAAAACATACTAGTATTTGGGTCCACCTTCCAGAGATTTTGATGCAGTTGGTTTGTGGTAGTATTTGGGGATCAGTATTTTTCATAAAGCTTCCTGGATGATTCTAATGTACAGCCAGTTTGAGATATACTGGGTTATATACTATGCTAAGTGCTGGGAACAGAAAGAAATAATGATATACTTCATAGTTTCAAGATTTTAATCTTTTACAACCTGTAATTATAAAAGTATGTAATTTGATGACTGTGATATGTATAGTAAAATGTGTGAATACAAAAGGTGCTTGTCCAGCCTCAGTGAGTCAGAGATGACAAGGAGGACATTATAGTCAAGTTAGGGTGAGAGGTACAGATGGAATGATAGGTTTATTTTCATAACAAACACTTCTTACTTCCCTCCTCTGTGATTCCCAGTTGCTGACTGAAGACATGCCCCAGCTTTGTGACGTCTTTGAAAGCCCTCCTTTATGTGGAGATGTATCATCCATACTCTTTGAACCTTTTCTCCTCTTATTGCTGTATCCTTACTTGCGCTCCAGTCAAATGATTACTTATTCCTCACTTTTGTCCCACACTTTCCCCTTCAGGACTTCTGTTCATGCTTTCTTCTTCCCCCAGGCCTCCATGCATTTTCCACCAGTCCAAACTTGGTCTGTTCTTCAAATTCCAGCTCCATTGCTGTCTCTTTCATGAAGTCTTTTCTAAGCCTCCCAAACACCCCTTTCTCTTTGTCTCTGTCTCTCATGTAGCAGTTATTGCACTTGTTATTCTATAATTTTTTGTGTAATTGTCTTACCTTTAGAATGTAAGCTTTTTCCAGTTAGGGAGCAGTGTGTCTTACTCATTGTTGAGTCACCAGTCCTAATTAGTCTTAACATGCAGCTGGGAAGCATATTTGTGGCATAAGAATATGAAGGGGAAGGGAGCTGGTTGGATTCAGTACCTGCCCCCTTAGTACTCTTTGTCCCCACTGTTTTTTTTTCTATTTCTGTGTGGAGAAAGAAGAGAAAAGGGATACGAATGAAAAGGAAGTACATATATGATTTGTTTCAGAATATGTTTTGTGTACATGGTGGTGGTGAAGTTAGGTTCAGATTTTACAGGGGAAGAAATGGCATTGGAAGCAATTGAGGGAACATTTTGATAGGACTTTGAGAGAGGATACAGGTAGAGAGGTGACTGAAGAGCATGACATTTGGAAGTCAGTCTTAATACACCCAGAGAGTTGCATTTTCCTTGAATGCTTGCATGTGTGCTGGGGCTGTGAGCCCACATAGGCCAGAATTTTGCAATAACTTTCAGATTCCATGGGGTGTCTACCTCTGCCTGCTGAAATAATTAGTTACCATCCATGAATTGGTGTTCCAGTTCTCTGTAGTTTTCGGGCAAAAGTTTCCAGACATTACCTGAGTAAAACCAGCTTATATTATCACATGTTTTCAGAGCATAGTCTAGTGGTCTAGAGCCAGACCATCTCTGTTTGAAGCCTGGCTATTGTGTTTACTAGTTTTATAGGCTACATGGAGTAAGTTATATAGCCTAGTGTGTCTCAGTTCTCCTCTGTAAAGCAGAAACACACACCTAGTAGGTATGTTGTGAGGTTTTAATGAAATACAGTAAGCTCTTAAAACAGCCCTACGTATAGTAAATGGCATTTTATGAAGTTTTTAATAAAGTTGCAGTATGCTAGTATGTCCAGAATTGGTTCCTTCTGGTGGGTTCTTGGTCTCGCTGACTTCAAGAATGAAGCTGCGGACTCTCGTGGTGAGTGTTACAGTTCTTAAAGATGGTGTGTCTGGAGTTTGTTCCTTCAGATGTTCAGATGTGTCCGGAGTTTCTTCCCTTCTGGTGGGTTCATGGTCTCACTGACTTCAGGAGTGAAGCCGAAGACCTTCGCAGTGAGTGTAATATCTCTTAAAGGTGGTGCATCCGGAGTTGTTCATTCCTCCTGGTGGGTTCGTGGTCTCGCTGGCTTTAGGAGTGAAGCTGCAGACCTTCGCGGTGTTACAGCTCGTAAAGATAGTGCAGACCCAGAGTGAGCAGCAGCAAGATTTATTGTGAAGAGCGAAAGAACAAAGCTTCCACAGCATGGAAGGGGACCCAAGCGGGGTGCTGCTGCTGGCTTGGGTGGCCTGCTTTTTTTCCCTTATTTGGCCCCACCCACATCCTACTGATTGGTCCATTTTACAGAGAGTTGATTGGCCCATTTTACACAGTGCTGATTGGTCCATTTTACAGAGTGCTGATTGGTCTGTTTTACAGAGTGCTGATTGGTCTGTTTTTACAGAGTGCTGATTGGTGCATTTACAAACCTTTAGCTAGACACAGAGTGCTGATTGGTGCATTTACAATCCTTTAGCTAGGCAGAAAAGTTCTCCAAGTCCCCTACCCGATTAGCTAGACACAGAGCACTGATTGGTGTGTTTACAAACCTTTAACTAGACACAGAGTGCTGATTGGTGCATTTACAATCCTTTAGCTAGACAGAAGAGTTCGCCAAGTCCCCACCCGGCCCAGAAGCCCAGCCGGCTTCACCTCTCACTAGTAGTGATGGACAAAGTTCTTCTGCCCTTTCCTGTCCTATCAATAATTATTTATTACTTGCCAAGCAAGCTAACAGTGGTGACCAGAAAGCTCCCATCCAGTTATCCAACAGCATTTAAGAGACATTTGCTGCTTCTCTCTCTGCATAGGGGCCACTGGGATTACCATTTATTGAGTGTTTTCTGTTTACCAGTACTGTACCAGGTACTTTATATGTATTATCTTAACACAGCCACCTAGAAATAGGCTTGAAGAGATTAAATAACTTTTTCAGGATTGCTCTTCTAGGAGCAGGGCAGAGCAGGCGGGACTCAGTGTTGTAATAACTATGTGTTAATAATCCACTATTGTCATTGTATAAAGCACTTGCTGTGTGCCAGGCACTGTTCCCTGTGCTTTACGTTCATGAACTCCGTTAATCCTCACACAGTCTGGTGAGGTTGGATGGAGCCCATGGCTCCGTGGAATTCGTTAGAAAGGGATGATAGTGTTCTTCCATTCCAGGCACTTAGGAGCCACTGCTTGTTATAAACAGATCTCCTTAGAGGCAGAGAATTAACACTGCCTGAGATGTGCTCATGCCAGGGCAGTTGGAGCTCATGTGTGTGGCTTTCCCTCTCCCAACACTGCAAATTGATCTTTTCAGTCTCTGTGTTATGCCTGATGAGTCTGTCCTGGATAGGCAGAGCTTCTCTTTAGATTCACCCTGAAGTCCTGCAGAGGGGTTGGTCTGCAGCGTGTCTCTACTGTAGTCTTTCCCTATTAGTTTGTGACTGTGGGAAAGTTTATTACTCCTTTGTGGGATGCTTGAACTTGTTATCTGGCAGCATCTTCATTTTTCTTTTCCAGTTTCCATTATCCCCACCACCGCCCCCATGCCATTACTGGTGACAGAGTTTCCCTTTAAAATCTTTGATTTTATATCTAATGCCTAACTGTCTGACACATAGTAAAATACTCAGTAACTATTTGGTTGAATAACCAATGAATAGAGGGAGGAAAAAAATCATTTTGTTTTACCAATCATTCTTTGCTTTTTTCACAACAGTTTGTGTCAAAAATGACCATTCTGTCTGGTTTATGTTTTCTGTCCCAGGGAAGTGTGGTTTTCTCTGTTCATTGATTGACTCAGTGTTAATTGAGCTGTCACTGGGGCTCACTCTGGCCCACTTGCAGCTTATTGTGCCAGGTACTGGCTTAAGTGCTGGGGAAGGAGAGGTGAATAAACAGGCACTTGTCCTGCCTTTGTGGAGTTTATAGTCTGGTTGGGTGAGACAGATATTAAACAAAAAAAATCCCTACTGGAATGTAGAGGTCACAATCTTTGTCTGTTGCATTCATTGCTGTATCTCTAGCACCCAGTACAGTACCTGACATGTAGTAGATACTTAATAAATATTTGTGGAATGAATGGATGAAGTGGAGTTACAGAGAAAAATAGAAAAGTACAAATTGTAATAAGTGTTTTGAAGGAAAATTATGATCTTTCCCAAAGTTCTGACTTCATTCTAAGACAGGGTTAGTATCTCCATACATAATTTTACTTGCTTTTGAAAATCAAATGAGATAATCTATTTAGATTGATAATTTATTTAGACTTGGCTATAAGCTATTAAGTGCTAGCAAATATACATTTTAATCTCATTTTCCACCTCTTGTGATACAGCTATGTAGGTGTTGACCTTAATGGATGTCAGGGATAGGTCCCTAATTGCTTCTTGCTTCTCTCATAACAGTAAGTTGTGGATTCAAAAAAAATTTCATTCTGACCGCTTAGCATAGTGCTTTGCTTATTTTAGGGACCCACTTAATATCTGTTGAGGGAATGAAAAATTGACATAGATGTCCCTGTAACACCTTTGTGTGTCTACAGTCTTTTCAAAAATTCTGAGGTAGCACAAGAGTGCCACCTACTGTTCAGTTAATGGAGAGACTGTGTCTGTGTGCTTAGTCATCAGTGATGTTGGTTGCAGATAATAGTTAAGAAGTACTTTCACATATCTCATACAATTTGAGCCTCACAAAAATCCTGTGAGGTAGATTATCTTAATCCCATTTATTTCCTTCCCTTTTGAGGATGGTAATGCTCCTCTTCCCTCCCCATTATTGAAGTCTGGACTTGATATCTGGTTTGATTTTTGAGTGGTACTCAACTGTAAAAGAGAGTCCTGTAATTCCTTTTTGTTCTAACGACTGGAGATGCATAATATTCACATAATTAATATAACTATAGTAGTATACTATAAATTAGTAACAATAATTTATAAAGATATGTTTGAGGGCCAGGCAATAAATGCTTTACTTATTTATTTTTCATGTAATTGTTTTAGCAATCTTATCAGAGGATAGTGTTATGCACACTCTGTCCACAGGGAATTTGAGGTTCCAGAGGATTAAATAGTTTGTCCTAGGCCATACAGCTAGTAATCGATGATACTGGCAGTTCTGACTTCACGGTTTATGCTCTTCATCTCTTTTCTATATTGACCTATACCCACTGCATTATAAACTCATATAGATCAATTCTGTAATAACGTTGAGCCAAAGAAGCTCTTCCAGCACTCTGACCAGATGATAGCCTAATGAATCTTTATTATAGTCTCTTTGAGTTGCAAAGTATCTTTGCAGAGTTGCTGGGGAAACAGGGCTAACGGCAGCATCACAAGAAGAAGTATCAGGTTGGTGCAGTAATTGCAGTTTTTGTCATTAAAAGCAATGGCGAAAACTGCAATTTGCAATTACTTTTGCACCAATCTAATAGATAACCTAAAATGATGGACATCAGGGAAGGCATGCTGGGGGGGCATTTCATTAGGCAAACATGTATCTTGAGATCTATGGTTGTGCTGAGCAGAATGGCTTGCATATTATAAGTGCTCTCCAAATGTTTATTGCAGGACATTTCTATCTTAATTTTTGCTATGACTTTCTACAGGTGTTTGGTTACAATAGCAGATAGTAGTATATTGTATTATTGGCCATAGAAAGGCTACATAAAGACTTACAGTCCTCATTGCCTGGATGTTATATATTTACATTTTTCAGATTTGTGTATGGGCTCTTGAAATTGATAAACATTCTTATATAAATGTTATAGATTACATAGCAGCCCTTTGTCAGTGTGTGTGTGTGTGTGTGTGTGTGTGTGTGTGTGTTTTGTTTCAGAGAGAGGGTCTCACTGTGTTGCCCAGGCTGGCCTCAAACTCCTGGACTCAAGTGATCTGCCTAACTCAGCCTTCCAAATAGCTGCAGCTACAGGCTTCACACCACACTCAGCTTTATTATGTATTTTTTAAAATCACCAGTTTTTGAAAATACAGAATTATTATGTGGGAAGTGGTCAGTTAAAAGATTTTGCATGTTAAGGAAAGTTGGAGACTTGATTGGGCACTGCTGATCCTGTAGCTAAGAGAGGCATTGAAAGACCTATCCTGCCATCTAGTTTCACCCTTCATGCTGAATTTGTTTCACGTCTCCACTGCTGCAAAATTATAAGAACTAAGGCAGTGAGACTGAAATGTACCCAAGAGACAAGGTTTCTCCCCACTGAAAAGACAAAACTACGTGCTTGAGCAGCATTACTTTGCAGTAATCTTGAACACAAGGTTTACAATTATTTGAACCTATCATCTTCTTAGTGTCCTGTATTATTTAGAGAATATGGTGTAATGTTTCAAGTACTAGAGATTTCCCAGAAGTTGGATAAAAAGGAGGGATTGGGGAAGTAGAAGAAGCAAAATGTATTGTGATTAAATAAACTTGAACCAAATTTGATACTTTTTTTTTTTTTTTTTTTTTGAGATAGAGTCTCACTTTATCACCCAGGCTGGAGTGCAGTGGCATAATCTTGACTCACTGCAAACTCCACCTCCCAGATTCAAGCGATTCTCCTGCCTCAGCCTCCCGAGTAACTGCGACTACAGGCATGCGTCACCATGCCCGGCTAATTTTGTACTTTTAGTAGAGACGGGGTTTTGCCATGTAGGCCATACTGGTGTCGAACTCCTGACCTCTGGTCATCTGTCCGCCTTGGCCTCCCAAAGTGTTGGGATTACAGGCATGAGCCACCGCACCTGGCCAATACTCCTTTCTAAGCTCCGAGCATGTTGGCACATTTGATTTGGTTTGCTTTTTCTTTATCTGTAGGCCATTTGATATTGGGCCATCACTGAAAGAGGCCTGTCCTTCTTCTTTTCTAAAAAGCAATCTAATTGAATGACATGGGCTCTTTTTTTGAGAGATGATGCATAGTTCCCTAACATATCTTTGTGTGAAGTTTAGGACAATTAGCTGAGGTGTCTGAGCACTAGTACCTACATTTCTGAATAATTTTAATAAGATGAACCCGCTTAATGATTTTGGAGATAGAAATGAAAGAAAAAATAGAGCTCTATAGGAGTTAGATTAAAATTTCAGTATGGAACATCATGAATTATTGTGATCTCCGTCAGGATTTTAGGCTGGTTATAATGGCTATGTGCATTTTGTATGTATGGAAAAAGGAAATTTCTCATTGAAACTGACTTGTCAAATATTTCTCTCAAAAATTGCAGCATTAGTGCCAGCAGTAGTTCCCAAGGGCTGTCTCAGCCATCCACCCAGACGACTCAGTATCTGAGAGCTGACACGCCCAACAATGCAACTCCTATCACCAGTAAGAGTTAATTTAATTCTAAAGCCAGTTTACTGAAGTTGTCTATGCTGCTTGCCAGTGGTCTTGCGTGGTTAGTGTACTTGTGGGACATGTTGTGTAAATCGTATCTAAAGTATGCAAAATTAGGTATGCTCTTCAACTTTGGCTTTCTAGAGCATTGAATGAAACATTCTAAAATTGAGGTATCAAAAATGAAATTTAAGTTTGCTAGAATTGGTGTGGCTTTGGGGAGATTTCCGTAGATTTATTATACTAAAAGGGCTACTAAGTCACTTCTATAGAAATTCAAAAGGAAGATTTTTCAGGTAACTATATGGAGTTAACTATTGAGCTGCATAAAGACAGAGACTTTACACTGTAGGAATTGTTTGATGGTCTTATGGGCCATGGTGAAGACTTTACATTGTTTTTTTTTATCATAATAGGAAGTTAGCTACCACTGGAGAGTTGAGAATGTCGGATCTGATTTCCTTTTTTGGACTGGCATTTATTCTTTAGTAAAATAAGATTAAGAATATCTGTCCTTTACCCAGTGCCCTATTGTGGTTTTCCAGTACTGTCTCCCATGAAAAAGAACCAGGATTTTTTGGAGAAATGGCTGATTCCAGGTCTGGGTTAGGAAGTGAACAAGATAAGCCTGGGACATGTTGCTGAGTCAGATATCAAGGAAATAGCTAAGACTTGAAGAGCTTCCACTGGCTAAAGATGGGACCATTTGGTCATCAAAATGAATAATGACTATAATGAATTAAAACGTAAAATGTGTAAAAATCCACAAATTTGTAATAATACCTTATTTAACAAAATTGCTCATTATGAGAGGTGACTAAGGCTCCAATGAATACCTTACTCTACCAACTGACTACATGAACTGTATTTCAGGGTAACCAGATGGTGGTGGTGGATGAGAGAAAATTTTTCTTTACGGATGATTCTCAGCTAATAAATGTGGAAGAAATTATATAATTATCACATGTGCAACTCCTGATAAAATAGTTGATTCAGAAAAAGACCATCAGTGATTAAAAGGAAAATGGGGAACTCTGCCATTGAGGGATCAGGCTGTCACCACCTGAATACACTGATGAACTCAGCATTACTAAAAGTAGGGGACCTAGGTATTTCGTACCCAAGGATATGATGTACCATTCATGGAGCATTCTTTTCTCTCTCTGCTGCACCCCCTACAAGTTAACCTGGATCTGATCAAGGTTATAGACCTGACTTACAGTTTACGGGAAATACTACTTGAAGAAGTAGAGGCCAAACATTTTCCAGGGTAGCCGACCCAGTTTCTTCAATAAGACAGTGGCAAGAAAAAAGGAGAGGAGAAGGCATTATACAGTAAACAAAATTTAAGGGAAATAATAATAGCAGCTACTCTTCCCACTAATGAAGAAAGAAATATATGCTTTTTAGGAAATACGATAGATGTGAAAGTAGTTTAAGCCACTCAGAAGAGGCACATCATTGCTTTTAATGTTTAAATATCAATCTTTGCTCATTAGAATGGATTCTTAATTGTTATATGTGACCTCAAAGAGGTAGGGAATTGTTGTTATATATGCTAAAATACTTTCTTAAAAAAGTCAAAGGGGCCGGGTGCGGTGGCTCACGCCAGTAATCCCACCACTTTGGGAGGCCGAGGCGGGCGGATCATGAGGTCAGGAGATCAAGACCATCCTGGCTAACAGTGAAACCCCATCTCTACTAAAAATACAAAAAATTAGCTGGGCGTGGTGGCTCATGCCTGTAGTCCCAGCTACTCGGGAGGCTGAGGCAGGAGAATAGTGTGAACCCAGGAGGTGGAGCTTGCAGTGAGCTGAGATCACGCCACTGCACTCCAGCCTAGGCAACAGAGTGAGACTCCGTCTCAAAAAAAAAAAAAAAAAAAAAAAAAAGTCAAGGGAAATAAATTTATTTATCTTTTAAAAATTGTTGTCATCAATAAGAAATTTACTTGTTTGAAATTGTGGCCGTTACCTTAAGGCACTAGGTAATTTACTTACTACATATATATATACTAAAAACAAACACTTTTTAAAAAGGTCAATAGCAATACTTTTGTTTACAGATAGAAAAAGAGGAAGAAAAAAATATTTGAAGACATAGTAGCCAAGAATTTTCTAAGATAACAACACAACAGATTCACAGATCCAGGAAACTAAGAGAACTCCAGGTAGAATTAAACATAAACATTCACATGTACTCACACACCTAGACAGTCTGTCATAGTCAAACTGCTGCCAATCAGTGGTTTCAGGTGGTGTCAGTCTACATCCATTGTAAAGTTGCCCAAAACTTTTCATGTGGTTCTCCTGGCAACCATTGATGATCATTGGATAGGTCCACTAATTTTGGGGGGAGGTTTCTTCCCAATATCTGGAGATGCCATTCCAACTTCTACTTGCTAACACCAGATTTTCCTTTTATTCTAACATTTTTTTTCTTGAAGTGAAAACTAATTTGTGGCTGTAAATTCTGTTCTTACTGTCATTGAATTAAGAATGAGTGGGAATTAAGGGAACTTATTAAATTTGTATCTCACAATGGTTTTACTAGGATGTGGTAATACCAGAATAATTACATTGATTGTGTATTTTGTTTGAAAAAAGCCTTTTCAAACAAAATAACTTTTTGTTTGAAACTTTTTGTTTGTTTGTTCAAACAAAACAACTTTTCAAATGAAGAGATGTTTGAAAAAAATATTTTCAAACATCTCTTCATTTGAAAAGTTGGTTTGTTATGAGACTATATTAGAAAATCTTTTGGGAGAAAAACTGTCCATAAGAGGGATTAAATGAAATTTCACAGATCAAAGCTTGTTTCATTTGGCTAAAAGGCAATTGAAGTGGTGGTCCTGGTAATACTATTTTTAGGATTTCTTGTTGCAGTTCAGAATTTTAACATTTTGGAGTAGCATTGTGGTGGGTGAGGAGACATTTCTTTAACATTTAGTGTGGCCTTCAAATAACTCCCCTAGTTCATGTATATGCTTGTTTCCTTTTATGGTTCTTACACTCATTCCTGTGAATTGAGTCCTGAGGTTCTAACTGAACTAGTTGACCCCAATACCATAATAAGGGTATTTATATTGCTTGGTTTGGCTTTGTTGGCTCCTTAGGTTATCCTACCTTGCGGATAGAGAAGAACGACTTGAGAAGTGTCACTCTTTTGGAGGCCAAAGCCAAAGTGAAGGATATAGCAATATCCAGAGAGAGGATAACTCTAAAAGATGTACTCCAAGAAGGTATTTATTATCTCAAAGTCAGTTTTTTAAGTATGATTTAATGTTACCACTATAGACACTTTTTTCAAAAATTTAAAAAATTTCATCTCATTTTGTGTCTAAGATAAGGATAGGAAGCAGTGTATGGTTTTTCTTTTATAAAAATTATTTTCATTTGCTCCTATACTTGAATGGGCCTTGTACAACTTTGGTGCAGTTCTTGATTTTCAAGTATATTAAAGCATGTATATTATTGTTGGCTATATTTAAGGTGTATTCTCTGTTTAGTTTTTACTTAAAATGACCACTACCTGGCAGGTCTCTCTGAGATATTCTAAGTTACTTTCTCTCTGACGGATAACTTGGGGGTTGTAGCGGAAGGAATGGACATGGGCTTTGGTTTTGGTCCTAAGTTCCAATCCCACATTTTATTCTCTGTGTGACTTTGGAGAAATCACGTAATGTCTTCAGTCTCCAGTTCCCTCTTCTATAAATTTGGACTGCGTTGTCATCTCTTAGACTAGTTATAAAGATGAGATGAAATTAGGTACAGTAAATGAATGAACACATAATAGTGTTTGCCAGGTATTAGTATGCCTACCTTCCCCCTCCCTGGGCCTTGCTTTCCTTTTTGAATTGGAGGGTATTGATTAGGGAGATGCTGAAAGAAGAGGACAGAAATTAATAATAAAATACTGCACTGAGCTCTTCATGTTGTTAAATAGAGAATTACTTTTTTACCTCTGCTGTAATTCAGTTTGGAATGCTTTGGATACTTATGAGTCCTCCTTATGTATTCCTTTGCTGGTTGGGACACATTTAGGTCAATCACAGCTAAGTCAGGTACTTAAACTGTCCCCAGTAGCAAATGGTAATTAATGGAAGCAGATTTTCTGGTATGTCTTAAAATGCATGATTGCCACTTGTTAATAGTTGACTGTTTTCTAAGCATAACTAGTTTGCAGATCTTTTTGCAATCTGAAGAGAGTAAGTAGACCAGGTAACATTTTCTAAAGAATAAAAAAAAGAGAGATCAAGTAATAATGTTATATTTGCAGTTTCTTTTGGTCTCTGAATGGATTAGAATAGGCAACCTGTTGTAGTGGTGTGATTTGAGAAGAAGGAATTCTGAACCAGGTAGAGTTTTTCTTTATTGGTCTTTTCAGGCCCATAGTAGTTTATTTTTAAATTCTTTTGATTTCAGAAAAGAAAATATGGTGGCTGATTAACATTTAAAAAGGTGGTCAGGTTCACTGGAAATCTGATAAATGCAAAGAAAACAATAGTTACATGCGATTTTTTTTTTTTACGTTAGTTTGTGAAAAAGTAAAAAGATAATTTCTAGGTTGATGGGTATGGAGGAACACACGTTCTTTTACATTGCTGGTAGGAATGTGAATTGCTGTAACATTGTGGTAAAGTAATATGTACATACATATTTTTGTGTATGTTCCTTACTTCCATTGTTTTTAAGTATATGTAAATCTATGTTTGGGAGTAATATTTAAAAATGGGACTAGGTACTGGGAAGAGGAGACAGGAGGTTTTGCAGTGCTGCAGTGCAAGAGAGTTAAGAAGCTCAGTCAACAAGGTGAACTTGGGTGGAGAGAGAAGGGAAAACCTTTGTGAGGAAGAGAGGTCAGGATGTGTAGCTCTATGTATTGACTAGAGTGTTTGAAGATATTTACTCAGCTTCAAGCAAAATGTCTTAAATGAAGATTATCCAAAGTCTTTTCTGCCTTGAGCATACAAGTTACTCTGTCTCTAGGCCACAGTGAAACCCGATACATGGATACTCTAGGGCTACAGTAATGTTGTTGATCACATATGCCCTTGTTATTTTTGTTTTATGTCATATTGTGCCAGAAAGTTTGGTACTATAATTTTATGAAGGTTGTATGATCTCATTAATTATTACTTCTCCTTTTAGGTACTTTTGGGCGTATTTTCCATGGGATTTTAATAGATGAAAAAGATCCAAATAAAGAAAAACAAGCATTTGTCAAAACAGTTAAAGGTAGGATCTTTTTTCCATAGTATTTCCATGATGCTCTTCTGTCTCAGGTGGCTCATGCCAGCAAAATTCTGTCTTAGTTTCCCAGTGTGTGCCAGACCTTTAAAATCAGTCCATGTTAGTTTAGCTGAAAACAATAATTGTCTTATATGAGCCTAATTGTTTTGGAAATTTGGGTTGTTCTCATTAAGTATAGAGAAACAGAAGTCTGTTAAATTAAGACATGAGACATCTATTAGATATTACTCAGTTAATTGCAAGTCAAACTGCATCCACTTGATTTCATTGTTACTATGTTTAATGTTGGTATACTTTTGCAGGTATAGCCATAGTTGGAATTGCTGGCCTAAGGGTGTGTACATTTAAAATTTTAATAGAGCCCAGGTGCAGTGGCTCACGCCTGTAATCCCAGCACTTTGGGAGGCCGAGGTGGCCAGATCACCTGAAGTCAGGAGTTCGAGACCAGCCTGGCCAGCATGGTGAAACCCCCGTCTCTGCTAAGACTACAAAAATTAGCCGGGCGTGGTGGCTCACGCCTGTAATCCCAGCTACTCAGAAGGCTGAGGCGTGAGAATTGCTCGAACCCGGGAGGCGGAGGATGCAATGAGCCGAGATCATGCCACTGCACTCCAGCCTGGGCGACAGAGACTCTGTCTCAAAAAAAAAAAAAAAAAAAAAAAATATTGTTAGATTGTTCTCTAAAAGATAGCACTGGTTTATATTGTCATGAATGGAATAACTGTTTTCACATATTCTTCTTTTGGGCCAGCATTTGAAATGTGATGCCTAATTTTTAATTTATTGATGTGTATAAGTTATTTAATTAAAGATTCCCTATCAAGATACTACAGTGTTATTTATGCAGGCATATGGCTTATTTCCTATTACTGGTAGATTAGCAAGACTTTAAAAAATACTAGAATTTTAATTACTTACAACAGATACTTGTGAAAGCTTAAATAGTTCTGAATTAACAGCTGGGTGCAGTGGCTTATAATTGTAATCCCAATGCTTTGAGAGGCTAAGGCGGGACGATTGCTTGAGCCCATAAGTTCAAGATCAGCCTGGGCAATATAGCAAGACCCCCGTCTCTACAAAAAATAAAAAAAAAATTAGCTGGGTGTGATAGCATATGCCTGTAGTCCCAGCTACTCAGGAGGATGAGGCAGGAGGATTGCTTGAGCCCAGGAATTCAAGGCTGCAGTGACCCCTGATCATACCACTGTACTCCAGCCTAGGTGACAGAGCAAGATCCTGTGTTAATTTTTAAAAATGATAATAATAATTCTGAGGTAAGTCTTATAATTATCTAGAGAGAAAGAAAAATGTTATAATTTATAGGGTGCTTAATGTCTATCAGGTCTGATGTAAATTGAGAAGACATGGTAATAATATCTAAAAACAAATTTAGCACTTTCCCTTCAGAAACTGAAGGGAAGATTAAATTCAGTTTTGTGAGTAGAAAGTGATAAAATTTTACACAGTTTATGAAGTTAATTTATAAGAACTGTTTCTAAATTTACTTAAAGGAATACATGGAAAGTATGAAGGGTTTATGTTTATTGGTTGTGAAAAGTTGGGTTGTACCAATCTAACAAAAAATCTTTGGAATTGCTTTTAATTGAACAAAATTGTTTGTTTAAGGCCGCTACAAATACATCCATACACACACACCTCTTTAATATTTTCTAAACAAGTGGTTTAAGTTACTGTATCATTCAATATTTATTTTATTCATTCACCCCTTCCCAGCACCAAAAACACTTTTAAAGGGTAATATTTATGTGTTAGGTCCATCCTTTCTTGTCCTTTTGGCTAAGACCAAGTGTAAGTTAGGTCCCAGTAGGTTTTCTGACTAGGAGAGTTTACATATTACTTTTTGTAAATGTAAAATTTGAACCATAAGGTTATTAAACAACAGCCTTTTGTTACTCTTTTCTCATTTTTTTTTTTTTTAAGGAAACTCCTTAATTCAAATATTTCTTCCAGGGTTTGTAAGTATTCTATAGACTGTGTGGAACTGGGCTATTATTGACTTGTTCCGAATTAAGGAAGGAGGTTTTTATACAAAATTGGTTTGATTTAGGGTTGGAAGGGGAGATAAAAGGAAATAATAGTGATAAGAAAACACAATGAGTATACTTGGACTGTTTCACAAGATAAGGCTTCTCTTTCCGTATATGCTTGACTTGTAGTCACTGGTTGTTCCTCTGCTTTACCACTGTAATTATAATGTTCTCTGTGAGCTGTGCGGAAATAAGAGAAAGCACAGTGAGTCCTTACCGGGGACAGAGGGGAAGTGCATTGACCAGGATACTTGCCTCAAATTTGTTAGAGAGAGAGCGCCACATGACTGTCTCTGAGGTTGATTATTTTGGAATGCTGTTTTTATGGTTTTAGTTGTAGCCACATAGAGCTGACCAAGGTCTTTCACAAATCTGTATGCTTTGTTACATGTTGCACAATTAGAAGTGTAGCATAAAATTAAAAAAAAGTGTTTTAGAAAGCACTGACCTTTGCCTTTAGGCATAAGCAGAAAATTGGAGTTTGGCTTTTAAAAATTTTCATAATTTTATACAGAGACTTCATAGATACTCCAGTATAAATTTCCAGAGATTGAAATTAGCAACCCGAATCTTACACAGTAAATATTGTGAAATTGAATTCCATAAAAGAAATGAATCAGTTTGGATTTACTGGTATTAAGTTCTTATTTTCTTTATTATAGCTACTAAATTTTTATAGTTTTGTAAATAAGCAAGTGTTTGTTTTTAAAAATCATTTTATGCATCCTTGTAACTTTTAGAATATATTTAATAGTACCCTTTTCAAATGTGTACATCTTGAAGATAGACCTTTCATTATGTAAAATTAAAAGACTAGGATGAGACTGGGAAAGGAATCCAAGAAAATGAGTTTTTCTTACTAAATGGATAAAGTTATTTTATCTTTAATTGAGTTTTCTTAGATCATCATTCAAGTGTCCTTTGCTTTAATAGAACATGCTTATCAAAATTAAAAACTTCAAAAAAGTAAGTACAAAATGACACATTCTGAAATTACCGTTTGTTGTACTTAGATCTCCTTACCAGTTGAGGGAATGGTAAAAGTCTTTTTAACTGGGCAGGGACCTCCAACTATTACTAGTTTTCAGTCTTGCAAAGATCCTGCTAGCCTCCAGTAGTCCTGGCCATAATTTCATTAGAAATTATTTAGGTTGTAGAAAGAGTGATAAAGGCACATTCTGCCATTTACTAAGAAATCCCACATTTTAAGCAGTTTGTAGACACTTAAGAGTTTATTCCGGCAGACATTGGTATGAAGCACCTTTTCCAAAGAAGTACCGAATGTTTCAGATCCTTGGCTTTTTGTCTACCCATTTTACATTCCTACAAAAGTCTTAACTAAGAGAAGTTGCTTGGAAAGGGGACACTTAGTAGCAAGTAATGGAAGTGAAGCAAGAGGAAGTGAAGCAGGAATGAGATCCCAGTGGGTAGATGTGGAAGTAAATGAAATTTGAGATTTCTCAGCTTTGACAGTTCCACATTTAAAGACCAAATGTGATAATCATAGTATCTGAATTCAGTGGGGTGGGTTTTATTGTTGGTTCAGCATTTTCCTAGATGGGTCTAGAATATGAATCTTGGCTTTGCTAGTCTTTTACATTTCTCTCTTCCTCTTATTGCATTGGTCCGAAGCTTTATAAATTATTATTTAATTAATTAATTTATTTATTTATAGACACGGTCTCACTCTGTCGCCCAGGCTGGAGTACAGTGGCACAATCATAGCTCACTGCAGCCTCAACCTCCTGGGCTCAAGCAATCCCCCTACCTCAGCCACCTGAGTAGCTAGGAGTACAGGTGTGCAACACCACACCCTGCTAATTTTTTTTTTTTTTTTTTTTTTTTGTGGAGATGGGGTTTCACCATGTTGCCAGCCTGAGCTTTACAAATTATTATTGCTGTTTTTACTACTGATGTAAAAATTCGTTATGGGTTTCTTTGAAAGGGTTTTTAAGAATATACTATTAAGTTTGTTTTAACATTTAAAAACTATTTTTTAAAATTCAAACTCATTTCTTATTTGTTTATTATGATTATTTTGGGAGACAGGGTCTTGCTCTGTTGCCCAGGCTGGAGTGCAGTGGTGCAATCATGGCTCATTGCAACCTTGGCCTCCTTGGCTCCAGCAATCCTCCAGCCTCAACCCCCTCAGTGGCTGGGACTGCCAGTGTGCACCACCAGGTCCAACTAATTAAAAACACTTTTTGAAATAGAGATGGGGTCTTGTTGTATTGCTCAGGCTGGTCTTGAGCTCCTGGCTTTAAGTGATCCCCCTGCTTCAGCCTCCCAAAGTGGTGGTATTACAGGTGTGAACCGCTGTACCTGGCTGCATTTTCAATTTTATAATAGAAATATTCTTTTCAAGCAGTGGAGAAATTCCTCTATACTGTTAAGGTCGTGGTCCCTATAAGATGAGGAATCCTTGTGGATTTGTGCAAATATTTGAAGGCTTAAAAATTCCTTTGGAGATGTAGACTTAAAGATATTGGTAAATTGCATTATCATGTTTTTGTTTCAAAAACATTGACCTAAAAGTTCATTTGTTCTGTTTTGCTACTTTGGACCAAAAACCATGAGTTTAGAAACTAAAACTAAAATGGCATAATTCTAATTTTGGTTATCATATGAAAGTTAAGTATATTTTTACTACTGTATTATTAGTTCTTTTTGTTTGTTTTTAACCACAGAGAAGTAAAAAGAAGAAAGCAACAGAATAGGCCATAATCTCCAGTCATAACTTTTGTAGTCATTTTATACCTGTAATGTTTGTTAGGTTAGGAAGTATAAATAGAACAGAAAGGTACAAAACCTAAATTCTCCCATCTTGAAAAGTAGCCATCATATGTAAACAATTCCTTAATATGTAAGAAATATTAGGATATGTAAACACAAGTTGTACCTTGTTTTTGAAATTTAATATACCTTAGAGATCTTCCTCTGTCAGTACATATCTCATTTTTCAAAAGTAGCCACATATTATCCCATTGTGTCAATTTAATTCGTTCTTTGTTAGTGGGTACTTTGGTGGTTGAGTTTTTTGCCATTGAACAGTGCTGTTATTACATTGTACCTAGATGAGCTTTTGTGACTATATCTGTAACAGAGACTCTTAGCAGTGAGATTGATGATGCAAGGTATATCTGCATTTCAAAATTTTGTTACATATTGCTTTCTCCATCTATCCAAGCTACTATTGATGAACCTGTTTTCTCACACTCTTGCCCAAACTCTTAATAGTAGGTAGTGGAATTTTTTGTGTCTCAATTTGATAGGGGAAATGGCATCTACTGGTTTAATTTGCATTTCTTTACTTAGGACTGAGGCTGTGAGTCGTTTTGTAATCTTGTGTGTCATTTGTTTTTTATTTTCTCAGTAAACTGTGTGTTTATATCCTCTGCCTCTTTTTCTTATTGATTTATATGAGCTATTTAAATAGGAAAAAAGGAAGTTAGCAGTATATATGCCTTATGTGTTGCATATATTTTTCCAGTCTGTTATTGCATTTTCTGCTTTGTTTATGGAAACTTAATTGATTTTAATATAAAAATTCCTGGGAAAATTGACCTATTTAATGAGACTGCAGTAGAATTTTTATCTAGATCTATTTAGATTTACCTGTAACTTATAATGAAAATCTATGTACCTTATAGTTCAAGATAATTATTTACTAATAGCAGAAAATGTTAATGCCATATATGTAGTATTATTATTCAAGACATTTTCTTTTCTTTATTTATAGATCAAGCTTCTGAAATTCAGGTGACAATGATGCTCACTGAAAGTTGTAAGCTGCGAGGTCTTCATCACAGGTGAGAGGAGAAACCAGCAGCATTTCAGTGTTGAGCATGGCAACACTTGATGCCGCATTTTTATGTGCAGAACATTGTGATGACTTCTGAATTGAAAGCTTTTGTGGAATAGCTTAATTTTTTTTTCTGAATATAAAAGTGAAGTGCATTCTCATTGCACAAAACTTAAAAACACAGTAAAGTATAAAAGAAAACAAAGAATAGTATGTAAGCCCACATCTGGATAATCATAGCTAATCTAGCTAATCTTTCCAGAAATAATTTATACATATTTATGTGCACATTTCCCTTTAAAAAATAGGATGATGGTTTACATATGTTAAAAAATATTTGTTATGAGATTTTTAAACGTATAGGACCTCAAAGTCAAGTATAATAAACATGAATAAATCTTCCTTCTAGATTCAGTGATAGTTAACATTTTGCCATATTTTCTGTGTTGTGTATGTTTATGTATTTATCCATCTGTATCTAGAGACATCTCTAGATACAGTATATAAATATTTTATAATAAATTAGACATCTCAGTACTTTGAGTGCATGTCCAGCATGTATTTTCAATAAAAAGAAGATATTTTTCTTTGTAATCATAATATCACTGTTGTCTTTGACAAAGTTAACATGCTTCTTAATTTAAGAAAACAATGTATCTGACTTCTGATGTTGGCAACTGTAAATCCATGTAGCCATTTAAAAAGGCTACATAACAGTCCACTGAATGGATGTACCACATTTTATTTAACTAATTTCTGGTATACAATCATTATGCCATAGCATGATTTTTAAAAACTACTTATAGTTCTATATGAAGGCCTTTTTTTTTTTTTTTTTTTTTTGGAGACAGAGTCTCGCTCTGTCACCCAGGCTAGAGTGCAGTGGCCTGATCTCGGCTCACTGCAAGCTCCGTCTCCCTGGTTCACGCCATTCTCCTTCCTCAGCCTCCTAAGTAGCTGGGACTACAGGCACCCCCCACCATGCCCAGCTAATTTTTTCTATTTTTAGTAGAGACAGGGTTTCACCGTGTTAGCCACGATGGTCTCGATCTCCTGACCTCGTGATCTGCCCGCCTCGGCCTCCCAAAGTGCTGGGATTACAGGCATGAGCCACTGTGCCCGGCCATGAAGACCTTTTTTAAAAGCTTGGTATTGGTCCTGTTCACAGAACTATAACAAAAACTTCTACCTTTTGAGACAGAAAAGCAACTTAAATATAACATCATAATGTGTGACAGTATCAACATTAGAGCAAATTTTTTTTAAAGCACTATATAGAGTCAACATAATTTGTATGTCTACTGAAAATTTGATCACATATGTTTAAAAAAAGAACTGGTCATCTCTGTTGGAAGATGTTTATGGGCTTCTGAAAAAATATAGTTTCTGTATACTTTAGACAGTTCCTTGAGTTCTGCTGAAGAATAAGGTGACTACCGAGAGCCTTACTTTTAAATTTAGTTATATTTTGGTTCATATTCAGAAGGATTTGAGGACCTAAAAGGAAGGCAGCCACAGTAAGATAAATAAAATGGTAATGAAAAAGAAACTGAGTTTTTTGGCATTGTGGTGGTAGAAGAGAAAACAAATGAGCCAGCAGTAAGGAGAACAAATATTTTTACTGTGACTGAACATAAAACACCTCCTAGCTTCTGGGCAACCAAGGGTGAAGGAAACGCTAAAAGTTGATAATCTCAGTAGCAGAAGGGACAGAAACAGTTGGAATATTGTCCTTTTTGGCAGTGTTGAAAGTGCTTAATGGTCTATTACACTGACTCTAGGGAGAAGGGCCAAAGGTGTTTAATCTTAGTATATAATGTTAACCTATTACTTAGATACCTAGCCAATGTTCTTACCCCAGTGAAAGGTTTGCATCACTTCAGCACAGAAGTGAGTAGCAGGGATAAATGTAGACAAAGCCAGGATTTTCCCAAGAAACGGTTTTATATTCACTGTAGCCTTAAAGATGTCTTGGCTGAAAAATGCTCAGAGCAAGCATTTGCAGTATTGTGTCTCATGCAGTTTTAGATTGTAAGGTTTTGCAGCATCCCACCAGGATGAATTAGCAGTCTCAGGAGGTCCTTAGGGAATTGAATGACATGACATACTAAATTGGGGTTATTTGATACTGGGCATTCAGTCCTTTTGAGGAAAGTCTTGTAAATGTAGGTTATAGCTTGATTATGCTTAATTGTTCTTCCTTCTATGAGGTGATAGCAGGAGTCCTAGTTACAGTGAATAAAACACATTGTCAGCATGTAGAAAGTATATTATTCTTTCCATTCACTGTAGCAGTTCATTTCATTTTTAAGGTGACCAGGGCCTATCACACATTTCGTTTTGATCCCTGATATGTGTAGACTGTTCATAGCTATACTTATGTATTTGTTTGTTCATTCTTTAATTCATTCAGTACCCATTTTGCACTTGGAACTGTGTTAGGCAGAAAGAATGAAAATGAAATGATCTTCAGAGATCATATTATAGAATTTATCAAGCAATAGAATATAGAATTTATTCAGCAAGAAAAAACACCTGTTTTTAGATTTTGCCTTTTTAGCTGGTTGTGGCATGTAATACAGCATGTTTGCTTCATGTTTTAACATCCATGGTTACGGATTGTACACGTATTGAAGTGTTTTAAAGCATTTTGAAATCCTTTCTTTTCACACATTTTTCCACTGGAATTTATGAAAATAATTTTATTATAAGTTAAAATAGCTGTATACATAAAAGATATTTACCTATTTTAATTTCATTAGAAGTGCTTCATATCAAAGTATTCTTGAGCTATTTCTCCTTATAGTTTGGCCCCTTCATTGGCCCAAGGATGCCTGATGGTGAACACTTCTTATGCCAAATGGCTCACAGCTCTCCCTCTGTAAGCGCCCTCAACAAGACTGAGAATTAGAGGCAGTTCTTGTGCCAAGCCCCACAGAACCTACCCTTCCTCTACCTTCTTTCTTCTCTATAGCATCTCCTGCTTTCATTCACTCTTCTTAGAGATCCAGACCTTCCCCTTTCTCCTCCTTTTCGTTACAAAATGGGCAGAATGAAAAACAGCCATTTGTACTTTGAAACATTTTCATGAAGTTTGTTAGCTCTACCAGTGGATTTTTAATCCTGTGGTAGTGGAATAAAAGATGTGACTTCACCCAGCAAACCTAGTGGATAAAATGTCTTTAACTCTGCTAAATGAATTTCAGTCACAAAGAAAGAAACAGAAGTAATCTTTGGTGGGTTAAATAGATTAGGCAACAGTGTTTAATGGTATGCCCAAGTTAATCCTGAGTGTAAACCTGTAGTCATTTTAGTGTTCATGGGAGTTGGTGGAAAGGAGGCTCTGTAATCTCCCGTGTGATCTCCCTTGCTCCTCTGGAGAGAAAGTCTAGTGGTCCAGGGGAATGCAGAGTATTAAATCAGATGAAGATTTGATATTTTTCTCCGTGTACTTGCTCTTTGTCCTTGGCAGGTTACCTAAACTTTCTCTCCCAGCATGGATTTCCTTGCATATAAAGTGGAACTCCTAATCGCTGCCACTCGAGCAGTTATAGAGAGGTTGCCTCTTACAGGTTTACTCATCTTTAAGTCCTCATTTTCCCACCTCCTCAGGGTCAGTGCTTTCCATGTTAGTAACTCCTGCAAATATGAGGGGAGTGCACAGCTTTGCCACTTGTGCACTGGTGATTGTGCCACGGTTTTATAACTGGGGTTTAAAATGTGATACATGCTCAATTAAGACAATTTTTAGGAAATACAGAAAACAAAGCTGAAATTATCTATAGTCTTACAACTTAAAGACAACTCTTAACTCTTTGCATATTTCCACGCAGACCTGTATTATTATTATTTTTCTCCATTTTTATAATTATCTTGCAAGTGTGAATTTTGTATCTTACTTTCTTGTAAGATAAGCTTTTACTCATATTCTCATATTGTAACCAATTGTGACTTATTATCCTGTTATTCTTTCATTACTTTTGAACATTCAAGCTGTTTGCTACTTTTTACTAATATTGCACTATCTTTGTTCATTAACTAGCTTTTTGATGTTTGATGTATTTCCTTATTAAACATCCTTAGAAGCAAGATTTGCTAAGTTAAGGAATAGGAATGTTTTAAGGCTATTTGTTACTGTTATTTGTTATTAAATGTTTGTTTTATATAGCATAGAATACAAAGTGTTGGGTGTAAAAATTGCGTGTACCTTAGTTTTTGTCTTCTAGCAGTTTTTAGCTTAGTGGGGAAGATGATATAATTATGTAAAAAGTTACATAACCTTGGGAAAAATTAGCAGTTATTTCAAGATGTCAGTGGAGGAGGTGTTATTAGACAATAGGATGAAATGTATGTATGTATGTATGCCATAGAAATTAAAATAGGAACGGGATTGTCCACTACATGCTTGGTTTTATTTTGCACATCACAGCAACCTTTTATGGTTGGTGGGGTCCCTATGTTATAAGAATGGAAACCAAAGCCAAGAGACAGATGGTCACTCTGATAGTAATTGGTAAATCTGGGATTCAAAAATCTGATTCTAAATCCAGTGTGACCAGCTAAGGACTTTTTGGCTTTTGTGGCAGTTTCAGCCTTTTAGAGACCTTTTTTGGTGATCATATTCTTGACCACAGTCTGGATTGGGCCTTTTTTTTTTTCATGTGTGATAATGGAGTAAGTGGGATATTATTATCATAATACACTCATGGGCAAGTCAGTTTTTAGATGTCACTGATTAATTGCCCTTTGGAGTAAAGATATAGTGTGGTTAGAGTGTGCCTTCAGAGAATCCAGCCCAGAGGAAGCAACTCTGAGTTTATGACTTTTCCCTACCAAGAATGTGCATATATGGGGATATATGCACATATATGGGGAACACTTAAGTCTGGTTTAAAATACAGAACACTTATAATTTTACATTTTTAATGGTAATCATGTTTTTAAGTATTTTGGGGATTTTGTTTTGTTTTAGATTATTTTTATTAGCAGTAAGCCCCTAACATTTTGGATTCCTTTGTCTTTCTCCCAATTTTTTATTATTTTATAGAAATCTTCTTCCTATTACTCATGTGTGTATAGAAGAAGGAGAAAAGCCCATGGTGATATTGCCTTACATGAATTGGGGGAATCTTAAATTGTTTTTACGACAGTGCAAGTTAGTAGAGGCCAATAATCCACAGGTGAGAAAAATTTGCCCAAATACCAATTATTTACCAGTAGTTTCTGATAATGTCTTTGAAAGTAGATATTAACATTCTTAAATATAAACTGTTTAGAGGCCTGCAACAAAGAACCTCAAAATGAACTACAAGGTATTTATAACCTGTTGATTTAAAGGAAAATGTTGGCTTATGTTCCTGCCTTGAGGCTTACACTGTGCTGATGCTGAAGTTTTCCTTATATTTTCATTGTGTACTTATTCATAACCAACTCAAACCCTTTGTAATACCATCTTAGGTGTTTTCCTGATAACTCAGGGTACTAGATCTTCCTCTTAGGAATGGAAACAGACTTTCTAGAGCCATTTGGTTCATACTATACCAAAGGCTGGTGATGAGTGGAGGTCTAGATTGTGGGAGCTAATTGGATGTATTGTTAATATGCTTGGCTGTAAGATGGCAGTCGTCTAAGAGTGTTTCTCTTCCCTGCTTGTGTTTATAACTGTAAAGCAAAGGTCAGATACCAAGCATATTATGATGGTAGTGGTAGTAAAGCCTAGTGGGTTTTTTTGCTGTCAGCTGTATCTTGTTGTCCCATTAAGTTGCTTTAGGATTTATAATAGTATACTTACTATAGTTGCCAGGAGAAAGTGGGTTCAAAGGCTGCATTGAGTATTTGGCTTAATATGTATGATATGCTTTGTAAATTGACAAGACTAAAGCTGGGATTCTCAACAAGTGGTTAGAGGCTGTGGCTCATGTGCATTACCTGGGGAAGGATTTTATTCCTCAGCCCCAAGTACTGTCATACACCTAGAAGAACCCATCAGCAGAAAAAGCTAGGAGCTTATACTTTGGGTTTGTGTGTGTTTTTTGTTTGTTTGTTTGTTTGTTTTTTTGAGATGGAGTCTCGCTCTGTCGCCCAGGCTAGAGTGCCGTGGCATGATCTCAGCTCACTGCCAGCTCCGCCTCCCAGGTTCACGCCATTCTCCTGCCTCAGCCTCCCGAGTAGCTGGGACTACAGGCTCCTGCCACCACGCCCGGCTAATTTTTTGTATTTTTAGTAGACGGGGTTTCACCGTGTTAGCCAGGATGGTCTCGATCTCCTGACCTCGTGATCCACCCGCCTCGGCCTCCCAAAGTGCTGGGATTACAGGTGTGAGCCACCGCGCCCAGCCGCAGGGTTTTTTTGTTTTTTGTTTCGTTAGACAGGATCTCAGACACCAAGGGTAGAGGGCAGTGGTGTGATCACAGCTCACTGAAGCCTCAACCTCCCATGCTTAAGCAAATCCTCCCACTTCAGCCTCCTGAGTAGCTGAGACCACAGGAACATGCCACCATACCTGGCTAATTTGAAAAAAAAAAATCATTTTGTGTAGAGACAGGGCCTCAATATGTTGTCCAGGTTGGTCTCGAACTCCTGGGCTCAAGTGATCCTCCCACCTCAGCCTTCCGAAGTGCTGGGATTATAGGCATGAGCCACTGCACCAGGCTTAGACTTGTTAATTTGAAAATAATCCCAAGGAGAGAATCTCCTAATAAAAACTACTGTTTTGGGGAAAAAAAAAGATTACTGAATTATAAACATTTGAAATATTACCTTGCGAACTCAGCATTCACTGAACAGATGTATTGAGCAGCTGCTCTGTGTGCTGGATATTGGGGAGATACATCTAACAGATGAAAGGAGACAGAGAGTAAATGGTAGATTACAGAATAATAAGGACTATAGTTGATATAAGTATAGGGATATATGGGAACATAGTCTTGGTCAAGAAATAGCTTTTAAAAATTCTGTGTGTAGGTTTAAAGCAGTATTTTTGGATGGAGTAGGATTGTGGAATAAAATAAGAAAGTAAGAAAGTGCCATCATATTTGTGTGCTATTTGCAAACCATGTTATTTTTTGTTACCACAGGCAATTTCTCAGCAAGACCTGGTACACATGGCTATTCAGATTGCCTGTGGAATGAGCTACCTGGCCAGAAGGGAAGTCATCCACAAAGACCTGGCTGCCAGGAACTGTGTGTAGGTGCCATGAGCTTGACGCTGCACTTGATGTAGAGTGCTTCCTGGATTTGGGGTTCTCTGCGAGTCACAGTGGGACTTGTGTTGTATTTAAGGGTGGTGGTGATCCCTACTTTTTAATACTCTGATTGCATTTGATGTTCATGTCTTTACTTTTCAGCATTGATGACACACTTCAAGTTAAGATCACAGACAATGCCCTCTCCAGAGACTTGTTCCCCATGGACTATCACTGTCTGGGGGACAATGAAAACAGGCCAGTTCGTTGGATGGCTCTTGAAAGTCTGGTTAATAACGAGTTCTCTAGCGCTAGTGATGTGGTAAGTGCCGGGACCCCCAGATAGAAAAGAATAGAGAAACAGCTTTCTGTTTTTAAATGTTTTACTATTTTTGTCTTTTGGGTTTTTAAAAAATCTGCTAGCTGTTCCCAGAAATTTTTATCCAGAAAGCAAGTGTAATTAGCTGCCAGTCAACCAGTTTATGGAGAGGAGCTGTGACCCAGACCATAGGCCAGCACTGTGTGTAATCTCATTTCATCCTCAGTACTGCTCTGACAGAAACACTTTTTTTTTTTTTTTTATAGAGACAGAGTTCCACTCTTGTAGCCCAGGCTGGAGTGCAGTGGCACAATCCCGGCTCACTGCAACCTCTGCCTCCCAGGTTCAAGCGATTCTCCGGCCTCAGCCTCCCAGGTAGCTGGGATTACAGGTGTGTGCCACCACAGGCACATGCCCAGCTAATTTTGTATTTTTAGTAGAGACGGGGTTTTACCATGTTGGCCAGGCTGGTCTTGAACTCCTGACCTCAGTTGATCCACCTGCCTCTGCCTCCCAAAGTGCTGGGATTACAGGTGTGAGCCACCACGTCCATTGACAGAAGCACTGTTAACACTAGGAGGTAGGCTGTGGTATCCCAGTTTTAAAGGTGAGGATTTTGAGACTCAGGTTCCAGTAATTTCATTATTATTTCTTTCTTATATAAGAGGCAGACCAAATCGTTGCCAGATCATAAAGATGTTTTCTTTTTTTCAGATGACCTCTTCTGAGTGTTATGGCCCGTAAAATTTGTAATTCCCCCCGTCATCCTCTTCCTTTTGTCAAGTTTCTGGGTGGTTTTGCCACTTAGCCAGATCATAGTTGGGCCCTTTGTGATGTATAGTTTCAGAAGCCACGTTCACTTGTTCATATTTTACAGCCATTTAAAATTTCTGTCACTTGATTTCTTAGTCTTATTTGGAAGACTAAGCGTAATTTACTTTCCTGTCTCTTGCCTGTTAGACTTTATTATTGTTGCAGAATATTTAGGGATTAGGTAAAACTTCTGCTTATAGGGTCCCACATATGTTCACTCAGTGATAATCTGTTTGTGTTATATGTAAAATCCTATAGAATAATTTGCTTCTAAGCTTCAACTGTAAGAATTGGGCTTACTGTATCATTGTATTTTGTGTGTCTATATTTTATAATTTAGGGCTACTCTTGTTTCAAAGTATGTTTTAAGGATTAATCTTTTAATCATGTATTACTGTACGCTAATTAATTATATTAATTGGTATATACTCATTTCCTCAGTGTATGAGTTTTCTGTGGCTGCTGTAGCAAATTACTACAAACTTGGTGGCTTAGAACAATAGAAATATAGTCCCTCGTGGTTCACTTCTGAAGCCAAATGTCTGAAATCAAGGTGTAGGCATGGCTGGACTCCCTCCAGAGGCTCTAGTGGAGAAGCAGTCCTTGCCTCTTTCAGCTCTGGTGGCTGTTGGCATTCTTTGGCTTGTGGTTCCATCTCTCTGTTCCAAGTTCATACCACTTTCTCCTTCACATACGTCTTTCAAACTCTCTCTGCCTCCCTCTTAAAGGGATACATATGATTTAGAACCCACCTACATAATCCAGAATAAACTTTTCCTCTCAAGGTCCTTAATCACATGTTTTGTCAAGTTTCAGGGAGTAGGACATGGGCATATCTTTGGGGCTACCATTCAGTTCACTGCAGTCAATAATTGAAATGATCTAAGATTTCTTTACTGAAAAACTGATATTCTAATTTAAAATCCTTAAAATGAGAATAATTTGAGAAAGGGGAAAAATGCTTTCATTAACTGTAACTACTAAATAAATTTTTTTTCCTTTTTAGAAACTATGTGCTATTTGATATTGATATGGTTTGGCTATGTCCCCACCCAAAATCTCATCTTGAACTGTAATTCCCATAATCCCCACATGTCAAGGGCGGGACCAAGGGTGGAGATAATTGGATCATGGGGGACAGGTTCCCCCATGCTGTTTAGTGAGTCTCACGAGATCTGATGGTTTTATCAGCGTCTGGCATTTCCCCTGCTCACACTCACTCCATCCTGCCACCCTGTGAGGAAGGTGCTTGCTTCTTCTTTTCCTTCCGTCATGATTGTAAGTTTCCTGAGGCCTCTCCATCAATGCAGAAATAAGTCAATTCAACCTCTCTCCTTTATAAATTACTCAGTCTTGGCTATTTATTCATAGCAGTGTGAGAAGGGACTAATACAGATATATCACTCCTTTTACATACCAAGTATTTTGATAAAATGTGTTCATTTAATGTGAATGAGCAATCTACTTATATAATTTTTAAACTTTTTTTTTTTTTTTTTGAGACAGAGTCTCTCTCTGTCACCAGACTGGAGTGCAGTGGCGCGATTGCAGCTCAGTGCAACCTCCGCCTCCTGGGTTCAAGCGATTCTCCTGCCTCAGCCTCCTGAGTAGCTGGGACTATAGGCGTGCACCACCATGCCTAGCTAATTTTGTTAAAATCAAGGTCTTTCATTGTATATATCTTCAAAATACTTTGTTTTAACTCAAGATAAACTATTCTCAAAGAAACAGTTTATCTGACATTTGTGAGATGAACAAAATAAATATGAATGATTATGAGAAGGGATGTGATCTGCTTCACAGAGCAGATCAGAAGCTAACACTGAATGACAACCTGTTTCGTGTTGTCCACAGCCTCTCCTAGCCAGAGAGGCATGGGGCATGGTGGGTGATAGGTGGCAGGATGAGGGAAATAAAGCCAGACTCTTGGATACTGAATCCCAGGGTTCAGCTTATAGAACAATGCGGTACTAGTCCTGGTCTGTTTTTCCAGAGCTTTGATGATAAAGAAAAAATCTCTCTCTAGCATTAATGTCTAGAAGTTAAACATACCAAGTAAAGCAGTACAAATATGCAAAGCAGGTTATATTCTTTTAACGGCTACCTAAGGAGAACCTGGGCTTTTTTTTAGGGAGAGAAGGGTTACGTTTTTGGTTTTGATTTTTATTTTTTTCAAATGACATACGAAGGGAAAGCAGAGTTTGATTTAGACCAATGCACAGCTGCTGTAGTGAATGACAGTAAGGACTAGTTCTACTCTTTGATACGGTTTTTGGTTTTAGAGTTGCCAAATCTTTATTGAGAAATTCTGAATTGTAGCTGGAGCTGTTTACCAGCCCTACATTAAGCAAAGCTGTTTTCATGGAGTGGGAAAGGGGCAGGAGGAGTTGGTTTGGCTTTGGTTGTAGAACATAATTTTAAACCATAAAATTAGTTGAATTAGAGCAGTGTGATTCTCAAATTTACTCCTTTAGTAAAAGCTCACATCTAAACATTTTTAAATGTAGAAAAGTGAAGTAAACTTCTCTTAGTGTTTACTTTGAAAATTTTATTCCATAGTTGATTTAAAAGATGGATTCACTCGTCTCTTTGGAATGTTAATTTTTTTATTTCCAGTGGTTGATTTAAAATTTTTATTTTGTTATTTATTGAAATATAGTATAGTCGCCTTTGCTGAAATGAGATGGCAGTTGTGGTGAACCAAAACTGGTTCGATGGGCAGAAAATGGAAGATAATTCTTAGATGATAATCTATAAGTATTTTGTGTAATTTGAAGAGGTTGGAAATCTTACTATTGTCTTAGAAAAAGGAGCATTGATAGCTTGCATTTCAAAGGGGTATGCAAGATGGCAAGTAGTGCTATTTGCTTGCACAGTGGAGGCCCCCAAAATATGTATTACTTTTTTTTTTTCCTTAGACACAGGGTCTCACTCTATTGCCCAGGTGGGAGTGCAGTGGTACAATCATAGCTCAGTGTAGCCTTGTACTTCTGGGCTCAAGTGGTCCTCCTGCCTCAGCCTCCTGAGTAGCTAGGACTACCAGTGTGTGCCACCACACGTGGCTAATTCTTTTATTTTTTGTAGAGATGGAGGCTTGCTGTGCTGCCCAGGCTGATCTTGTACCCCTAAGCTCAAGCGATCCTCCTGCCTTGACCTCTCAAAGCACTGGGATTACAGGTGGGAGCCACTGCACCCAGCCTGTATTATTTAATTTAACATATTTATTTCTGTGTAGGTATACCAGTGTATAATTAAGCGATGATAGGAATTATTTTTTTGTAATATTTCTGATTAAATATTTTGTAGGACCTACAGAGTGAAAATTAAGTTAGATAATATACTTTCAACAAATGAGGCTATAGCTAATAATAAGTCTCCAAGCAAGATGCTCCAAGAGCATTGAGTCTCTTCAGCTGGGTATTAGGTGGCAAAGTTCATGTTGAGGATACATGGTTTGGTTAGGCAGAACATTTCAAATTATATCAGAGATGGTTATTTTTATGGTTATGACATTTTGCAGGAGTTCACACATTTTATGTAAGAATCTGCCATCATCAGAATGCAGTTATACCAAAACAAATACTTAGTTGCTTGTTCATGTGGCAGCTTTATTTTAAGATATCACCATTAACTTAATGGTGAGCAGATTCACAAGAGAATTACTTTAGTTAGTTATTTAGTTTGTTATTACAGATAACGTTTTTTATTCATTCTCCTCCTCCTCCGCCTCTTCCTCCTCGTCATCTTTGCCTTTCTCTTCCACCTTTGTCCAGACTACTTTAGTGGGACCTTTTGCGCCATCAAGTTTTCCTTTAGACTTGGCAGTTAGCAACATCCTTCTCATACTTCTCCTTCAGCTTTGTTGCCTTTGTGATGCAAAGCTGCTTTTCAGCGTCACTTAAATTACTCCACCTCTCACCTAGCTTTTTTTGCCACATCTCCAATAGAGATGCCAGGGTCTGAATTCTTGGGGCAAAATTCTGAACAGAACAGGAAGAATCTGGACAGTGACCTTCTGGGGACATTGAGGTCCTTTTTGTTTTTTATTTTTTTTGTTTTGCCTCCCTTAGATAGTCCATAATGCTTCATTTCTGAATCATAGCATATTTTATCTACTTTTGCCATTTCATCAGATTTAGACTTCTCTTTCCCAGACATTGTCTTCCACTTCTCAGTGTACTTTTGGACAATTTTGCAAAATTGACAGGGATCTCTGGGTTTTTCTTCTTAGGTTCTCTGTATGCCTGCACAAAGAAGGCATAAGCAAACATCTTGCCTTTTGGTTTTGTGGAGTAGCTTTTAGTCACCCTGACTGAATTGTTCATGAGTCTGGGCAGCACAGGGCATGACACGTAGCTTCGTGATTCCCCAGCCTCACGCTAGCTGCCTCCAAAAGAGGCACCTCAACAGGAGAATTACTTTAACATCATAATTACTTTCAGTGTGTTTTGGCATAAACTTACTTGAAATAGCTGTGTGACCCAAATTTTCTGAGCTATACTTAGCATGTGATATTAACAATATCCTTTGATTTGCATTTAACGTGGTTAACTCCTAGAAAATGCTCACATTTTTCTTTTGTAGATTATTATAAATTTGTTTCCATATATATGTATGTGTGTATATACAATCCCACACACACATATGTATGTATGTATCGCCTTTGCTTTAGATAATTGGAATTGAAAGGACTAGGAACACCCTTCTGTTTTCCATGACTATGATGTGACTGTTCGTGTAAAAGTCCTGCCTTTTAGTTTTTTGGGATTGAATTTTTTTTAATTCTTAAAATATTTTAAAGCACACATGTTGAAGATCGCTTTTTAACATTTGGGTTGGAAATGTGTACACACAGTCATTATGTTCTGTTACCATTTTTTCTTTATGGGTGAAGTTGGGGGCTTAAAAGTTACATTTAATATTCTATTTTTGGACACTTCCACCAGAGTCTATACACATGTGAAGTACATATGTTTTTTAGATGTAAATGTAGCACCCAACAAATGATACTGCTGCCTTGGAGGGAACATTTTCTCGGTCCTTTAAGACATCCTTAACATTTTTGCAATTCTTCATAATTAAAAATTCTACATGATTTATTTAGAAATACATTGATGTTTTCCATCATAAAAATAATACATTGCATCTCTAGGTTGTGTTTTCAGAATTTTTACTGAAAGGATTCAGTATTTCATTATGTCCAGATTCTTATGTTAACATCAACTTTTAACTGTTGAGCTTAAGAACTATGCACATCAAGATTTGACTAGTTATAAATGTCTAATATTATTCCAAGATATGACATCATTGTAGACATTCTTAAGAATTTCTGGATATTGTTTTTATTGTGTTTTCATCAGATGTGGATACCACCATAAATTTTTTTATGTGACTTTCTTTTCCTTTATTTGAAAATAGAGTTCTTGATTTACATCTTCTTTGAATTACTTAGCTAATTATAGTAGCTAACGTAATTCTGCTCTTAAGAACTACCTTCTATTAGGAGATTACTAAATGTAATCAGGAGTACACAGGAATTTCTTTCTTATTGGTTTTCTTGTCTTTATAGTATTACATTGTGTTTAAGAAGCATTTTCTTAAGAAAAACAAGTCAAGGAAATAACTTCCATGCCAAATATTATCAGCGTGGTTTATGGCAATGAAGTGATCCTTTTAAAAGTATTTGAATAGTTTTTAGGGGATAGGACACATCAAAATGTGTTGCTTGTGCCTTTACATTATTTATTTTGTGACTGTCAATGTTTACCTCGAAAATAAAAGGAAATGTGAAGTTATCCAGAGACTGCATCTGCAGCACATTGCTACTTATGACTCTTTTAACTCCCTGTTTGCCCAGTGCTGTGGAGGGAGCCCAGTGCTTGTATCCTGAGCGACCTGAGTGGGAGAGTCTGACATTTATTATATACCTATGAAGAGTAGTCTGCTGAACTACTGTGGTATCAAAGAGAAAGCTAGAGTTACGGAGGATGCTTATTATTATTATTATTATTATTTTTTATTATTATTATACTTTAAGTTCTAAGGTACATGTGCACAACATGCAGGTTTGTTACATATGTATACATGTGCTATGTTGGTGTGCTGCACCCATTAACTCATCATTCACATTAGGTATATCTCCTAATGCTATCCCTCTCCCCTCCCCCTACCCTATGACAGGCCTCGGTGTGTGATGTTCTCCTCCCTGTGTCCAAGTGTTCTCATTGTTCAATTCCCACCTATGAGTGAGAACATGCGGTGTTTGGTTTTTTGTCCTTGCGATAGTTTGCTGAGAATGATGGTTTCCAGTTTCGTCCATGTCCCTACAAAGGACATGAACTCATCTTTTTTTATGGCTGCATAGTATTCCATGGTGTATATGTGCCACATTTTCTTAATCCAGTCTATCATTGTTGGACATTTGGGTTGGTTCCTAGTCTTTGCTGTCGTGAATAGTGCTACAGTAAACATGTGTGCATGTGTCTTTATAGCAGCATGATTTATAATCCTTTGGGCATATACCCAGTAATGGGATGGCTGGGTCAAATGGTATTTCTAGTTCTAGATCCTTGAGGAATCACCACACTGTCTTCAACGGTGGTTGAACTAGTTTACAGTCCCACCAACAGTGAAAAGTGTTCCTATTTCTCCACATCCTCTCCAGCACCTGTTGTTTCCTGACTTTTTAATGATTGCCATTCTAACTGGAGTGAGATGGTATCTCATTGTGGTTTTGATTTGCATTTCTGTGATGGCCAGTGATGATGAGCATTTTTTCATGTGTCTGTTGGCTGCATAAATCTCTTCTTTTAAGAAGTGTCTGTTCATATCCTTTGCCCACTTTTTGATGGGGTTGTTTTTTTCTTGTAAATTTGTTTGAGTTCTGTGTAGATTCTGGATATTAGCCCTTTGTCAGATGAGTAGATTACAAAATTTTTCTCCCATTCTGTAGGTTGCCTGTTCACTCTGATGGTAGTTTCTTTTGCTGTGCAGAAGCTCTTTAGTTTAATTAGATCCCATTTGTCAATTTTGGCTTTTGTTGCCATTGCTTTTGGTGTTTTAGACATGAAGTCCTTGCCCATGCCTTTGTCCTGAATGGTATTGCCTAGGTTTTCTTCTAGGGTTTTTATGGTTTTAGGTCTGACATTTAAGTCTTTAATCCATCTTGAATTAATGTTTGTATAAGGTGTAAGGCAGGGATCCAGTTTCAGCTTTCTACATATGGCTAGCCAGTTTTCCCAGCACCATTTATTAAAGAGGGAATCCTTTCCCCATTTCTTGTTTTTGTCAGGTTTGTCAAAGATCAGATGGTTGTAGATGTGTGGTATTATTTCTGAGGGCTCTATTCTGTTCCATTCGTCTGTATCTCTGTTTTGGTCAGTACCATGCTGTTTTGGCTACTATAGCCTTGTAGTATAGTTTGAAGTCAGATAGCATGATACGTCCAGCTTTGTTCTTTTGGCTTAGGATTGTCTTGGCAATGTGGGCTCTTTTTTGTTTCCATATGAACTTTAAAGTAGTTTTTGAATCTGTAAATTACCTTGGGCAGTATGGCCATTTTCACGATATTGATTCTTCCTATCCATGAGCATGGAGTGCTTATTATTTTTTAAAGTATAGAAAACTTTATTCATTATTAATTTTAGAGTAATGCATAGATTCCTAATATTTGTTTCCTTTATAGTTGCAGATTTTATATACAATAATCTTGGAACAATTATTTAAGTATTAAGTTCACATTAAGAGAAATAAATACTAAAGACAAGAAAAATCTAGAGGTGCAAGGATTATTTCAGACTTTAAGAAATAAAAATTTAAAATTTAACATTAAGATATTGTTTAGTTTTATTTAATGGTATTGTTTTATTCATCCTAATATTTCCTTGGAATGAGGAATAAGTGGATTTACTTTAGGAAGAGTTACTGTATTTTCAGAGGTGAGCACTTGCTGTCCTGTGATCAAGTAGTTGGCTTGGGTGTTTTCTGTCGTTGGCTCTCCCTCAGGATAATTTACCGATAAAATCTTGTAAACAACTCTTTACATTCCTTTAAAGAGACTTGTCCTTATTCTGTTTAATATTCCCTTCAGATAGCCCCAGTGTTCTGATGGAGTAATGTCTGTGCATCTGATACAGTGGCAAAAAGTGCCATAAATAACAGATATGTGTAATGGCCTGGTTAGCATCCAATGTTGGCTCCTCTGTCTTTCCTAATCACAGATTGTGGGGCAGATTCATAGCAGAAGTAGTCACTTTTCAATCATGTATAACACTCTGCTTAAAGATTGCTGATGTTTGAAGTTGAGTTGGTGTCTTAGTGTATTGGGGCCACTATAACAAACTGCCGTAGACTGGATAACTTAAATAACAAACACTGAATTCTCATAATTCTGGAGTCTAGGAAGTCCAAAATTAGGTACCAGCAGGTTCAGTGTCTGTTGAGAGCCCCTTTCCTGGTTCATAAATGGCCATCCTCTCTTCTGGGTCCTCATGTGGCATAAGGGGTGAGGGAGCTCTCTGGTGGTCTCTTTTATAAGAGTACCAATCCCATTTATGAGGGCTGCACTCTCATGACCTGACCACCTTCCAAAGGCCCCAACTCCTAATACCGTCACTTGGGGGTTAAGGTTTCAGCATATGAATGGTGGCAGGGACACACACATTCAGTCCACCACATTCTGCCACTGGCCTTCCAAAATTTATGTCATTTTCACATGCAAAATACATTCATTCCATCCCAACAGCCCTAAAAGTCTTAAGTTGTTCTAGCATCAGCTCCAAAGTGTCATTTAAATATCATCTAAATCTGATATGGATGAACCTCAAGGTACAGTTTATGCTGAGGCAAATTCCTCTCTAGCTCTGAACCTATAAAAGCAAACAAGTTATGTGCTTCAAAAATACAGTGGTGGGACAAGTAATGGATAGACATACTCATTCCAAAGGGAAGAAATAGGAAAGAAGAAAGGAGTAATGCATCTAAAATAAGTTGAAAACCTAACCAAACAAGCAATATTAAACCTTAGGACTCAAGAATAATTAACTTTGGCTTAGTACTCTGCTTTTCAGGTCCACTGGGTGGGAACATCATCTTTCAGCTAGGTGGGAAGGTACCTCAGTGGCTGTTTGCCAGGGCCCCACCCCAGAGGCACTGAGGTCCTTTTTTGGCACTTGGGGCACACCAGACCTAAAGAGGCATCTAAGAGGAGGCATGTCCCTCTGGACATCTGCTCTAGGCCTGGTAAAGGGCATCTACAGAAAAACCTATAGCTAACATATTTAGTGGTGAAAGGCTGAATTCTTTTTATTTAATACCAGGAACAAGACAAGGTTGCCCATATCACTTCTGTTACTCAGCACTGTCCTTAAGATTATAGCCAGTGCACTAAGGGAAGAAAAGAGTAGATAGAAAAAAGTAACTATTTGCAGAGTAGTATGATCATTTATGTAGAAAATTCAGTATGATATACAAAAAAGCTACTAAAACTAATAAGTGAGTTTAGAAAGATTGCAAGATCAATGTACAAAAATAAATTGTATTTTTGAATACTAACAATGAAAAATAAAGTTTTAAAAAGTTTATAAGAACATCAAAAATAAGAAGTTCTCAGGAATAAGTCTGACAAAAAATGTGGAAGAGCTATACAATACATGGCTGAGAGAAATTAAATAATACATACACAATAGGAGAGGTACACCCTTTTTGCCTTGGTCAGAAAACTCAAGATATTCTCTCCAAGTTTGAAAAATATTATCAATATTATTAGTCATTCTTTAGGGAAATGCAAAATTAAACCACAATGAGATACTTTTGGTTTGGCTAAAATTGAAAAGTCTGACCATACCAAATATTGACAAGGATATGAAAGAACAAGAGCTCTTTTACACTGCTGGCAGGAATGTAAAATGGGATATTTCCAAACTTTGGGAAACAGCTTGGCAATTCCTTAAAATGTTAAATATGTATGTACCATATTCCGTCATTCTGCTCTTAGATAAATGAAAACATGTTCTTACCAACACTACACAGATGTTCATAGCAGCTTTATTTTTAATAGCTAAGGCTGAACATAATGCAAATGCTCATCAACAGGTAAGTGGGTAAACTGCAGTATTCATATAATGAGCTATACTACTAAATAAAAAGGAATGAACTGTTGGTACATGCTACATCACGGATGAATCTCAATCATTCTGAGTAAAAGAAGCTAGGAAAACAGTATACAGCTTGAATAACTCTATTTATATAATTCTGGAAAACGCCAACTATCTAGTGACAGAAAGCAGATTAGTGGGTACTTGGGGATGGTAGTGCTGGTGGTAGGGAGGGGTGGAAGGAAAGGATCAAAACAGAATCATTTGGAAGTGATAGATACGCTCCTTATCTTGGTTGTGGCAGTGGTTTCAGGAGTGTTTATGTATATCAGAACTTACCCAGTTGAATACTTCATGTGCAGTTTCTTATGTGTCAGCTGTACTACAATAAAAATAAATGAAAACTGTCTTTACTGTCTGATCACTGCTGCTAACAAATCTAAGACTACTTGCTAAATTTGCCCGATCTTAAGACCCACCAAGGACTTTTGTTTAAAGTGATGTGATCCAGGCCTGTCGTGGTGGCTCATGCCTATAATTCCAGCACTTTGGGAGGCCACGGCTGGTGGATCACTTGAAACCAGGAGTTTGAGACCAGCCTGGCCAACATGGTGAAACCCCATTTCTGCTAAAAATACAAATAAATAATTAATTAAATAAAATAATGTGATCCAGGCTTCAGAATTATTAAGATAGGACAGAGGAACTGTACTTTTTAGCAAGCACCCCAGATAATTCTTCTCCTTCTTATAAAACACTTAACCTAGGTTCATTTAATTGCACTTCAGTAATCTGCAGCCATGTCTTTATGTGAGAAAGTGATATTAGGTTTCTAATATGAACAGAAAGGCCTAGCCATGGAACACCTGATGATGCTTCCACTGTGGTCAGATAAGATAATTTACAATTGAATGGAATTATTTTCCTTTCAGTTTATAGTTTACTGAAGTGAGCCCTGCATTGTAAGTTCCTGAAGTAATGACTGGAACTGTCTTAATTCAGTAGCTCCATCTTTAGTTAATGCTGCACTAAAAGACAAAAGGAATTTTACTTATATACTTTTTGACAAGTCACATTCATATATGTTTTAGTGGAAAAACCATTTTACATCTTATATATAGAAGCTGTAAAATAACACATGTTCTGGGGAGAGGAATAAGATGAATAGAATAGCATTGTAATTATCTAAATGTTCTTTAAATGGAGATAGCCACAGTCTTTCGTAAAGCTCTGGAAAGAACAGCATGACCTTCTTATTGCCCCCTTTCCACCGACGTCAAACAGAAGGAAATTATAGAATAAGTCTGTCTAAATTTTAAATGGTTCAGTTATCAGAAGACTTTAGAGAGCAAGTTTTCCACAAATCATCTCTGTGCCATTTTGTCTTGATTATTTTTTTTAAGGGTTGGTTTGCCAACATGTAATTAATCACTTTTGTTAGTTTTTAAGGAAATGAAACTGCATTGTTCCCTTGGGCTTGACTGTTCTTTTTTATGGCGTCTTTTAGTGTTGTAGTTGTAATATGAAAACCTTAGGTAAATGTTGGGCAATAATGTGAACAAAACAGTGGGAAGGGAGTAATTTTTAAAAGCTTATCTACATTGCCGCTGTAATACTTACATTCAACTCCAGATCTCAAATACCACCAACTTTAATATCAAAGTCCCTTAAAGTCAGAAGGTGTTATATATAATGTCAGTGGATGGGGTTATTCCCTGTGTACAAAGGGTCAGGATGCACTTGTCACCAATTCCCATGGTTTCTTCTTCCAAAATCTAGTTTGAATGGATCATATCATCTCTGGAGGAAGGGATGGGAGCACCCTTCCGACCAGTTTCATTTCTTTGGGCTCTGTTCCATCTGTGCAAGGAACTACCTTCTCTATGGAAGTTGGACATGATTTTAAATATAAAGCATTACACATACTAATGACTGTCAGTATTAAGATTTCATGTAGATCTTGTTGCTTCTCAGAAAAAAGTTTCATATACAGTAAGGTTTTAAAGATAGGCAAATAACTATATGTGAATAGGCACCATCCTTTAACTTTTATTAATTTGAAATCATTTTTCCATTTTTAAGCAGAATAGAATGTCCCAGTGGGTGTAAGGGAAATTTCAGTAGCCTCCAAGACTCTATGGAGATTTTGAAACTATACACACTTCTCCATCTGTCCCCTGCCCCCTCCTCCTCCCAGAGCATAGACTTCAAGGCTGTGCTTTGCTCCATGTTAATGATCACTGTTAATGAAAAAGATAATAGGTTCCAAAAGGCTGAACACCTGGTTTTGTATTTAGGGTAGTGCCGCTGTCAAAGTGATTGAGATATATTCCTTCCTCTGTGTTCTGAAAGTTTATGTAGGGTTGGGTGTGTAATGGGTTGAATTGTGTCCCGCCTCTCCACCAAAAAAAAAAAAAAAAATGGTTGAAGCCCTAACCCCCAGTACCTCAGAATGTGACCTTATTTGGAAATAGGGTCATTGCAGATGTAACGTTAAGATGAGGTCATACTCAATTACTATGAGCTCTGATCCACCCTAAGAAAAGAGACACACACATGAGGAGAAAATGTCACGTGAAGATAGAGGCAGGGACTGCAGGGCTGCAGCTGCAAACCAAGGCACACCAGGGGCTGCCGGCAACCACAGGAAGCTGGGAATAGGCAAGGAAAGATTCACCCTACAGATTTCCGGGGAAGCACGGCCACGCTGACACATTGATTTGGACTTCTAGCTATCAGAGCAGTGGGACAATAAATTTCTGTTGTTTAAGCTACTCGTTTGTGGTATGTTATTATGGTAGCCCTAGAAAACTAATACAGATTTATATTTTCTTTCAAGTTTGATAGAATTCACCAAACAATGTTGAGTTTTCTTTGTGGAAAGGTTTTGAATTGTGAATTCAGTATCTTTAATAGATGTAGGGCTATATAGATGTTCTCTTTACTCCTGTGTCTGTTTTGGTAATTTGTATTTTAAGAAATTTGTTTATTTCATTTAAGTTGCTGAATTTATTGGCATAAAATTGGATTGTTCATAATATTTTTTGATGTCTTAAAGGATGGTGTTCCCTCCTTTATTTCTGATATTTTAAATTTTTTGTTGTTGTTCAGTCTAACACAGTGGTTCTTAACTGGGACAGTTTTGCTTTGGTTAAGGACATTTGTCTGTGCCAAGGGACATTTGGCTATGTCCGGAGGCATTTTGGGTTGTCACAGCTTGGAGGATGTGCTACTATCATCTAGTGGGTAGAGCCCAGGGAGAATGCTAAACATCCTACAGTGCACAGGACATCTTCTTACAACAAAGAATCTTCCAGCCCACAATATCAGTAGTGGTGAGATTAAAAAACCTACTCTAGGCTTTATATTGTAAACCTTCTATTTTCCAAAAATATTATATCATTTCACGTTTAATATAGTGTTTCCACTCATCCCCTTCCAGTCTTCAAACTGTTTGTGGGCATACCTTTTACCTCTCTGTATATTATAAACCCCACAATATATTGTTAGCTGTTTTTGCTTTAGTCTGTCAAGGAAATTTTAACATCAGAGAATATGTTCAGTTGTTACTAATATATTTTCAGCACTCTTTATTCTTTGTGTTGACTCAGATTTCCATGTGGTATATTTTCTTTCCACATGAAGAACTGCTTTCATACATCTTACAGGTCTGCTGGAAACATAGTCTCTCTGCTTTTATTTGTCTGAAAAACTCTGTATTTATCTTCATTGTTGAAGTATATTTTGGCTCTATATAGAACTTTCCATGACAGTTTTTAATTTTTTTTTCTTTCTTTGAGACAGAGTCTCGCTTTGTTGCCCAGGCCGGAGGGCAGTGGCGCGATCTCGGCTCACCGCAACCTCCGCCTCCCGGGTTTAAGCGATTCTCCTGCCTCAGCCTCCTGAGTAGCTGGGATTACAAGCATGCGCCACCATGCCCAGATAATTTTGTATTTTTAGTAGAGACGGGGTTTCTCCATGTTGGTCATGGCTGGTCTTGAACTCCTGACCTCAGATGATCCTCCCAAAGTGCTGGGATTACAGGTGTGAGCCACTGTGCCTGGCCCTAAAATATTTTAAAATATGTCATTTCATTGTTTTCTCGTTTGCATAGATTCTGGGGGGAAATGTAGCTATTGTTCACTATTATAAGGCTTTTTAAAAAATCTGTGTATTTTACAAAGTAAGTATTTTGGGATTTTGTTGTTATTGAAAAATAATAACCTAAAATTTAAGGCAACATGCTTAGATTTTACAAACAGACTTGTATTTCACTTGCGTTTGGTATTTTTCTTTTTTCCTTTTCTTTTTTTCACTTTTTTCTCTTTTACTCATTAAAATATGTATTTTGGGGCAAGCTATTTCTCTGAGCCTCAGTTTTCTCACCTGTAAAATTGAGCTACCAATGATTCTCACAGGTTTATTGAGGAAATTAAATGTATTGAAGGATGCAAAAATGACTCAAATTTTTAGGTACTCATAAACCTGATACTACAGTACACAGGTATCCCCCTCCTCATCCAAGTTCAGTTGTTCTGACCTCAGGGTTCACACTTGGTGGCAGATCAGTGGATGTACCGGATCTGAGTCCTTCCCAGCCATGTGGCAGCAGCTCTGTGTAGACATGTTGCCTGTCCCCCGTCCCCTGCACACTCTCCAGGAGCCAAGTATAGCCAGGAATTGGCCAAAATGGGGAGCCCCGAACGGACCATGAATGGACACTGTTGCCACTGTTTACCATTCCTGTTCCTTTCTGTAGTTTACATGCTGATTTTAAATAAACCTGATTGCTTACTCAAGCAAGGTTAGAAGTTTTTTTAATCCTTTAATTTAAAACTTTAAATACAGTAAAAATCCATGACTTCTTATATTTTCCCTCATTTGCGTATTTCACTTAGGATGCTCTTCCCTTTAATTAAACTAAAATTTTGTTCATTTTCCACTTCTCAATTATGCAGACTAGCTATAATATTTAAAGTTACAAATTCTCATATTAGAAGAATCTTGGACATAATTCATAATACATAGCTTGTAATCAACAGTAAACTATTACTTCCAATGGATCTGATTACTTAGAATTTATAATACTAATATTGGATGCACTCTTTTTTATCTTAGCAAGGGAAACTAACTGTGTATGATAGACTTCTTTTTGTAAATAACATTTCGCTTTTCTGAAGCATGAGTTGAGCTGTTATTTTTTGTCCTGTAGCTGGCTATGGGCACTAGCCCCCTGACTGTTGTTTTAAATGTCCCCTCATTGTGCTTCTGCTCCTTTCCTAGTGGGCCTTTGGAGTGACGCTGTGGGAACTCATGACTCTGGGCCAGACGCCCTACGTGGACATTGACCCCTTCGAGATGGCCGCATACCTGAAAGATGGTTACCGAATAGCCCAGCCAATCAACTGTCCTGATGAATTGTGAGTTTTTTTGAGCTTGAAGGCACGAGTTTTATTCCATTTACTATATTGGAATAAAGGAAAAAGCAGGTTTCCATATTCACACAGAGCCTTCCCTTTTGAGAATAATGACTCTTTGGATTTAAATTAGACTCTTATAAAAAACCACAAAGTCAGGGAGATTCGTTCACTCTTTCATGCATTTGATATTAGAACGTCTTGCATTTTATTTTATAGTGCACAATCTAAGCACTATAAATTAGTCTGAGAGGACGTACTAAGAAAATTGAGTACTATGTCAGTTATTCTATATAGAGTGAATACCTGACTTCTATAGTTATAAAGGACGTAGTAGTTATAAAAAACCTTTCTCATTGTCATTTTGCCTTGTCAGTTAGTATCAGCTGATACAGGGAAGATGATCTGGACTAGTAAGCCAAATAGTTGCTTTCTGTTTCCTGCTTCTATCACATAGCTTATCTTACCATGTAATGAGAATGGGATAAACAGGAGGCTATTCAGGGTGATTGATCGTACAGATGAGTATGTTCTCAGTTCCAGAACCCCCTGAAGGTTTCTGCACCATGACAAGGTGGCAGCTTTTATACTGATTTTACTCTAGATCCAGGGTTCATAGAACTTAGATAAAACTTTCTCTTCCTCCAAGTTCTTTTTCTTAATTTAACTACAGGAAAACACTACTTCTTTTCTTACTGTGTTTTAGGTTTTTACATGAAATCTCTGTATTTGCTGAAATATTTTTATATGCTCTCTTGAAGAATTGAAATTCACACGTAATCCAAATAATTTCTTTTAGCTTCTTTCTAGAGCTGCCAACAGATAGTAAAATGGATCCATTTTTAATATATCATCCTCTCCATGCCCACCTTTAGACAGGCAACATAACTGGCATCAAACTGACCAAAAGTTTAGGAATACTGTATCCTTACTAGCCCAAATTTTCATTTTTGTCACTCTGCAGATTTGCTGTGATGGCCTGTTGCTGGGCCTTAGATCCGGAGGAGAGGCCCAAGTTTCAGCAGCTGGTACAGTGCCTAACAGAGTTTCATGCAGCCCTGGGGGCCTACGTCTGAGTCCTCTCCAATCCCACAGCATCAGGAGGAAGGTGCCTGTTGGGGCTCACTTGAAGCCTGTCATGGATGCTTTGTATCTAACACAATGCCAACAGAAGCACATTTGTCTTCCAGAACACTGTGCCTTAGAAATGCTTTAGAATCTGAACTTTTTAAGACAGACTTAATAATGTGGCATATTTTCTAGATAAACTTTTATTAGGTTGAACTGAAAGGGTTTTTGTAAAATTTTTGGCCAAAATTTTTTAAAACATAGTTACTTTGGACTAGGAGTACATTCTTACAAAATAAATAAACAGTTTTTAAAATTGTTTAGACACAGATATTTGGAATTAGCTCTCTTAGTGCCAACTGCTTTTTATTTTTTTACTTCATCAAGGTGATGTAAGTGACTCACCTTTAAAGTTTTTTTAATGTTATTTTTTATCACTACTCTGGGAAATGGTTTGTCTTCAAGATGCAATAGTTTTCTTAGTAAAGGAAAAACAGCATAAAAAGGTACCTGGTCTGCCTTGTACAAGAAAAGGCAATATTAGAGGAAGAAAATTTAAAGAAAAGCTAGAGGAAAAAAAAATTTTTTTTGAATACTTATTAGAAGCAAACTGCCCTTGCATGGAAAACTTTATTTTTTTCAGTGAAAAGGAATTCTGCTTTCGTGTTTTTGGGAAAGCAGGAACTGAGTTCATTACGTCTTTAATTTGGCAGAAATTAGCCTTTCTGTGAACCAGACGTGGTTTGGGGCAGATCTGTAGTAAACAATGGTGATTTTATTTATTTTTACTCTCTGGAAAAAGAGATAATACAATTCCAGAAAGTGAACTCATATTTCTAAGGTTAAGATTCCCTTTTATTGCACCTAGAATAGTGCTATGCACAGAGCGGGTGCTTGAGTTGTCGTTTTTTTGTTTTTTTTTTTTTAAATGTAAACGGTAAATTTTGTGCTTATCTTCAAGGCTGGCTTAAGTATAAAATTGTTTTTTAAACACTTGAAAAATTAAAGGATTTGTTTTATATTATGACAGTATTGAAATTATTTTTCATAATGAATGATTGGTTATTGTGTCTGGTAAGTCTTTGAACATTCAACAGTTAGACATTTGTGTTTTATTTCATGATGTTCCAGTCGAGTTCCAAAGCCCTAGCACAGTTAAGCTGGCTCAGACTCCAGGTTCTAGTAAAAAGTTGAAATTAATGTTATAAGGAAGTATTAAAACACTGAAACATTTCTCCAGAACCAGCAAGTAAGGGCTATGTATGTATTTATGCTCCGTTTTAGTTGGCCTAAAGCAGAGTTGAATGGGCCTTCTAAATAGCTAGGCCTGCAGGTACCTGCCACTGCTCCCATCTTCACAGGTATATAAGGGAGAATGTGCAGCAGTTGGAGGCTTTTGCTGCTTTTAAAAAAGCTTTATGAATCAGCAGCACATCTGGAAAAATAGCTCACACAGTACCTCGTTTTCCACAAGTAATCCAAGGGCATGATTTTCTGTATACATTTATTAACAGTTCTTTGGTTTTATGAAATACTCATATGAAGCCAGTCCCTGGAGGACTGTTTTTTAAAAAGTCCCTTTGAACCATTTGTAAATTATATTTTCATTCATAACCTGCATTCTTAGAAGGCATTCAGTCAACATTTACAGCACTTACTGTGTATTTTCCACATGGAGTGGTTCAACTCAAGTGTCCCTTCCAGTATTCAGGGCATTCTTATTTCATGTTCAAGTGGGTGCATTGTTTAGAAATCACAGTTTATTAACATGTACATGATCTATTAAAAAAAAAAATAAGTGCTGACACCTGACTTCTATCCCCAATTAGCAGACAGTAAGAAATGTCCTCAGTTTGGTGGATGGTGTGGTGCCTGTAACCTTATCCTTTTGTGTTTGTGAGCACTTTTATTTTATGTATGTATTTTTATTGTAGTGGATTTTTCTTGCTGAGCTACTTGGAGTCTTTGACATGGGAAGGAAAGAGCAGTTATAAGATTTCCCTGACTCATCTTCTTCCAGTAGTTTTGTTGTAGATTGTGAATGTTACTGAAGTTTTACATTTTACTGATTTTGCAGAAAATATAATTTTTATGGAAAAGAAGCAAATTGACAAAACACTGTTGTGGTATTATAAGCTGGCTCTGGTGACCTAGAGGTGCATTCTATTCTGTTCTTTCTTGTAATCCTCCTGTTCTAGAAAGTTTTTTTTTTTATTGGTAGAAGGAGGATTGGGTTGCTCATTCAGTATATATTTATTGAGTGCCCACTGTATCCTGGCTCTTGGGATAATGCAGGGAACAAGATAGATGAGGTTCTTCCCTTTCTAGATTTTGCATTCTAGTTAGGAAAAACAGGTAATGAACATAAATAAGATTTTGGTAAGTGCTATGATAGAAATAATAGAGTGATATTAGAGAGTGTAACTTTAGATGTCATAATTTGCCAAGCTAATCTTATTTATGTGGCATTTGAATTGTGATCTGAATGGCAAGAAGCAGCCAGCCATGAGAACACAGAGGCAGAAGGCACATAATTGCAGAAGCCTTAAAGCAGAAGCAAGCTGGCCTCCAATCTCAGCCCTTCCCATTCATTCTCTAGCTGCTGCTGTTGGAAAAAGAGAAAGGTAGCTAGCGTGGTAGAATATAGTTAGGGAAGGGAGTGGTACAAAGATGCAGGTCTTTGTAAGCTGTGGTATACATTTATCTTTTTTGCTGAATACAGTGGGAATTCATTTGAGGATTTTTCAAGTAAGTAGCGATATGATCTGATTTGTCATTTTGAAAAGGTTGTACCAGCTTCTCTGTGAAGATTGGATTGTGAGAATTCAAAGGAAGAAGTAATGAGACCCTTTAAGAAGCTGTTGCGTAGTTCAGGAAAGAAAAGAGAGTGGTTTGGACCATTTTGAGTAGTGAGGAGATACAGAGAGAAGGGGCAGATTGGAGATATGTTTTGAAGATACACCAGGACCTGGATCCATTGGATGTTGATGGTGGGGTGAAGAAGGAAGCGGGGAGGTCAGGAATGACTAATTGATTTGGTGCTTGAGTGTCTGGTTTTATGGCCAAGCTATATACTGAGATGGGGAAAAATCTAAGAGAAACTGAATTTTGCATTGGCCAGAGAAATCCATAATTTGGTGTAGATTGTGTTTGAGATGCCAGTTGATCATCTGTATGGAGATTTTTGATAGATGAGAGTCTGCAGCTCAGGGAAGGTCTCATTGAACATACAAATGTAGGAGTATAGCATATAGACTATTTTTAAAGCCATGGTACTGGATGGAGTTGCTAGGGAGAGAGTGTATAGATGGAGAGGAGGTCCTAGGACTGAGTCTTGAGCACTCTAACCTTCAGTTCCAGCTAGTAAAGGAAGAAGAGATAACAAAGACTGAGGAAAAGCCACTGTAATTGATAAAAGCAATAACAAAAAAGTGAAAATGAGGCGTTGCAGGAGCCCAAGAAAGGTCGTGTTTCAAAATGGAGACGCCTCCATCAGATTTGGCAATATGGAGTTAACTGGCAGGAGCATGGGGACTGGAGCAAGTCAAAGTGTGGACACAGGTGGGGACGTAAAGGCCTACTACTGTCAGCCCTGCTGTGAAGGGAAATGGAGCAATAACTAGAGATCAAAGGGGGTTTTTCGGGAGAAGAGGGACAGGGACAAGAGTGTTTTCCAGATGAAGGTACAGTGCCAGAAAATGTCTCATGGGCTCATGGGAATGATCCAGTAGAGGGAGAAAAAATCCCTCTGGGGTATGGGCCACTGCTCTTCCTTGCCATTTGGTCCACAAGCATAAAAGCCTTTCACTCTGGCCCCGAGCCCTTTTGTTGTGTGAGGGTTGTGTGTTTGTCGGGGGAGAAATGTGAGGGAGGTAAGATAAGGGAGGGGGTACACAAAACTGCCACCGTCCCATTACCCAACAGCCTGCCTCTGTTGAGGGGCTTTCCTGGGACTTCAGACTGGCATCCTCATTGTGCTTGCAGCTGTCATGTTTCCTTGCCCAGATTGCCCCATAGCTGCTTCCCTGGCCTTGGCCTTGAACCCCTCTAGCCAACAACTGCCCAGGTAACACTTTGTAAAACTGAGCCGCTGTCCCTGCTTGGAGCCTTCAGAGCAGACTTCAGACCTAGGCGGAGTATCCACTCAGCTCTGCGGTTTCTCCTGCTCCCCACTTCGGGCCTGCACGCTTCCCACCCTCTGCATGCTCCTTCCCCTTCTCCGAGAATGACGTGCTCCCTGCACTCCCCACACTGCCGCCCGGGGACCAAGAAGGCGCCTCTCACACCTTACTGCTCTCCTGCAGGCTTCGTGGTTGCTTTTCAGCCTTTTTCCCTGGGTTTGAACTTTAACAAAGGTAAGATGGAGGTTTATTTTTCACCACTTGGCTGTGAGCTCCTTGAGGATAGGAACTTGTGTTTTACTCAGATCTGAATCTCCATTGCTTTAGTGGTGTGTTCAATACATGGTAGGGGTGAATATTTAATGAATGAATGAGTGAAAATATCTAAATTTTGCACAGGAGAGCAATTAGGCTTAAACAGAAAGGAAGTCTTCTAATTCCTTAAAAGCATTATCTCATATTTGAAGAGTTCAAGTTTGATGCAACATAAACTGATAAAGTTTGAAATAAAAAGAGACAGGTTGGTAGGAAAGACCATCCATATCCTATCCCCAAACTGGCTTAAGTCCACTCCCACTGCCCCCAGCTACCACCTTTTTACTTTATTCTACCTGCTTTTTCTTTGGCCACCGGAATAATAAGCCTGATGTAAATTCTGTTTCATACTCCCACAGGTCAACTTTTTTTGGAGTTTTACAATAATTATTCCAAGTCAAGTAATTCATTGATTTTAGTGGAAGATTGTTTTCCAGGTGTTATTCTTCCATGCGCCTCACCCCCATCTCATACAGTAGAAAAGAGATGATTTAATTTATGGGTCTAGAAAATAAAAATGTAAATACTTGCTTGTTAAATTAATAATTTTTTCTACCTTCATTTTTACCTGTAATATTTCAAGATAATATTGGACTTAATTCTCTGAGACACACAAACATCCTGTATAAGTATATTGACAACATACATTTTATATGTAAGTGAACCGTATGGGTGAGCCTCTGCTTTCTCCCTGACAGCGCTGTTCTTTAAGAAATTAAGGCTAACCAGTTCTATAGGTTTTAATGGGAGATGTCTCCTAACTTTTCAAAGACCAGATGTTCTTGTTATACTGATAAAAACTTATTAAAAAAAAAGGAAATAGGGATTGATGATGTTCAACGTTATTCTCTTTGAACAAATACATCATTTGTTCATACTTGGTTTCTCAGTATTTCAACACTAAAGCATGTTTTAATGATTTGTCTTTAGAGGGGTGAGCACTCCTCTGGGGGTATATTACAATTGGGAAAAAAATATAGTTTGAAAATAAAATAACTGTTTACCCTTAAAGAAATCAACTCTATGGTACCTTAAGGTTACATTTGCAATAAACTTTTTTACATCTTTCTGAGTCTTTTTTTGCTTTTTGCCTTCTTGGCTCTGAGAATAAGCATAGGCTGATATTAGATTGGTTTGTATCATTAGGGATAGCATTTAGCTGCAAGTAATGGAAAAATTCAACCATAATCACTTAACCAAATGCAGGTCTATTTTTCTCCCATAACAGCTCCAGAGAGAGAGAAACCAATGCTAATGCAGTGATCCCAGGGTGTCATCCATTGCCAGTCTCCTCCTGTTTTGCTGCTCTGCCATCTTTAGCATGCTGTGGTTCTTAGGGACCCCAAGGGCCTAGAGCTTGCTCCAGATAGGAAGATGAGCAAGGGCAAAAAGCAAGAGGCATGAATTAGCTGAGTCCTTTTTGTGAGGAAACCACTAACTTCCCGTAGTATGCTTCCACCAACAACTTAATATCCTGAACGCACATGAGCACTCCATGCGCTACAGGTAGGTAATGCCAGGAAATTAGATTTTGTTATTTTTTGAAAACAGCTTTATTGAGATATAATTCTAGTATTGCCCATTTAAAGTGTATAATTCTCAGTGATTTTTAGTGTAGTCACAGAGTTGTATAATCATTGCCACAATCTAATTCATTTTTATTACCCTAAAAAGAAACCCCATATCCATTAGCAGTCACTCCCAATTCCACCCTCACCTTCAGCCCTAGGCAACCACAAATCTACTTTTTGTCTGTATAGATTTGCCTGTTCTGGACCATTCATATAAATGGAATCACACAACATGTCTTTTGTGTTTGGCTTCTTACATTTCACATAGGATTTTCAAAATTCCTTCATGTATCATGTATCAGTACTTCATTCTTTTTTATTACTGACAGATATTCCATTGTATGGATATAAACCATTCATCAGTTAATGCATATTGGAAGAAATTGAGTTTTGAGTTGATCACGTTCTTGTCGTAGACAAAATTGGGCTTCTATTGGTAAGGAAAGGGCGATGGCTCTTGAGGAACGGCTAGCAGTGTCTGCCCCTTTGCAGAAATGTGCTGGTATTTGGCTTCCTTCAGCAATATATTTAATGCTTCAAAAGTTCTGTCAAAGTACAGTGATTGTGAAGAGTCTTAGTGACTGTAGGGAGTGTCCAGTCAGCTTGGTGTTTTAAGTTGGTGAGTCCTGCCATTATTTGAGACGAAAGCCTGGTAGGAATTACTACCTCACCTTTAGCTTCTAAGTCTTTGACCAGAAAACTCTACTGCTGTATTCCATTGTGAATGCTGTTACTTTGGCCTCTGGCCCACTGTTTTCCGCCTGTTCGTAATTCTGCCACCACTTTATGGACTTGAGCTTGCAAAGTTATATTTTCTTCAATATTTGGCATACAGTATCTACCACCAGGAACCTTTTTGCTAGCTTCATGATCTGACTGTTTAGGGCCTTTAGAGGTAAGCCAGAGACTGGCTGTGTGTGTTCACTGAAAGTCTTATTAAAAGAGCTTAAAAAATATTTAATGATCTATTACATAGATTTATTGTACTATATTTCATATGCCTTTATTTAGACAATACTTGCATTCATACTAGGTTTTTTGACTTTTGAATTGATAACTATTTGGTCATAGCATTACTTAATAGGCATCTGAAGAACACTTTAGACATTGCCTAATTTAGAGAACAGGATACCGTCCTGGAGACTCTATGACAAATTGGTTGTGGGCCCTCATTCTAGAAAAACACTAGAATTAATATCCTGAAAAAAGTTCCTATAGCCCAATGTGGTTCAAGCCAGAATGGGTTTGACTTATCTATAATCTCTTTATCAGGAAGTGCAGTGCTTGATAAATCTGTGTTTAAGTTTTGTGTTGGGATCTCTAAGCAGTGTCCCTCTGGCCTTTGCTCTTCCCCCTGTCCCAGTCCTCAGAACGGCCCACAGATAACTTAGCTTAAAGGATAGGGGCAGCTTTATGTGACCTGACAAGCATTCTTGGCCAGCTGAGCAGACTTGTCTTGTGGTAAGTACTCCCTTAGGGTCCTTCTCACCTCTTCTGGGAAGGCAGGAAGAGGAAGAGACAGGAGCTTGGCACTGCCAGGCTTCATGGAAACCTGGACTGGCTCCCATGAGGGGCTTCCCCTTCTCCATTTTCCTCTGTGTCCACTCTGGACCTTTTATTCTTTAGTGTCCCTCTGTTGCCAGCCTCACCTTCTGGCTCTTGTCCTTATGTCCCTCTTAAAGGAACTTCATTCCCTTTCCACAGAATGTAGTACTTCAAGTGCATTTAAACAACGTATTAAGACTTAAAGTAGATATAAAGATTAGTTTTTTCCACAGCCACCTTAGCAGGGCGTCACATTTTAGAGATGAAAGGAGGATTACCTGTTTTATTTTACAAATAAGGAAACTGAATTCTGTATCACTTCCTAGATACGAGACTGAAAATAGGCCTTTTTTCATGTTGGCATGTTTTTAGGAGGTAGTTGGAACTCCCCAGGAAGGGAAATTAATTTGTTGAGTGCTTACCAGCACTCCAATAGTGGGCATTTTAATATATGTCTGTCAAATAAGTGGAAGTTTGTAATAGATTTGTGGAGTTTGGTAGTATTGGAGCATAGTGTTTAAAGCAGAGGTGGCAGAAGATTCGAAGAGTAAATGGCAGATATGCTGTGAGAGCCTAACATATTAAGACTTTGTTCTGGAGGCTTTGGAGATTCAGTAAAAGGCTTTCATCAGGTAGTGATGCAGTCACATTTGTTTTAGCAGTGATAGTAGCAGGTGGTCATTGCCTACTATACAGCCTTGTACTGATTGCTGTACATGCATGATCTCATTTAATCTTGACAACAATTGTTACTAATTTCCATTAGTAACAATTGTTACTAATTTCCAGTTGAGGAAATGGAGGTTGAGATAGATTGCACAGGTCATAGTGGAGCTGTATTCTCATCTAGGGAGTCTGACCAGAGCACACACAGGACACCTGTACAGTTAGGATGAGAGGAAAGAATTGAAGGATGTGTTAGGAGAGCCTACTTGGTGGTCTCAACATTTAATGACATAAGAGACGGTATTGTTGGTTCAGAGTGAGAGGTGTGGGATAGAAGTCTGTAAGCATCATAAGAGTGCGAAGGTTTCTCTAAGGGAAGTCTGAAAGGGAGCTGACCAAGAACAGTGCAAGTGAGGTCAGCTGAGGTTAGAGACAGGAATTTATAGCAGTACTGCCCTGACTGGTTACGGCATTTTTCTCCATGAATTTGGCTGAAATGGAATCTGCTGTAACAGAGTGGATTAAATAAGATGAATGTTCTTTCTCTTATATGAGAGTCCAAAGGGAGGAGAGTGGCCCAGGCTGGTGGTGTAGTTCATGTTCCAGAAACATTCAGGATACCAGTTCCCTTCCATCTTGTCCTGCCATCCCATAGGCCATGTTAATGTGGCTGCATGGCCAATGCTAAGTCTCTACCACATCTCAGCTTCTGGGAGGGGGCAGGAGCAGAAGTGAAAAGCAAGTGAATTCCTTTTACACAAATAATAGAGATGTTGTACACATCACCTTTGCTCACATTTTATTGTCAAGAATTTAGGCATCTAGATGCAAGGACCTCTGAGAAAGGAGTCTAGCTGGCATCCAGGTTCCCAATTAAAACTATTACTATGGAACACGAAGATAATGGATTTGAGGGGCCAGCTAATTGTCTGCTACAAAAGAGAAGGCTGGCTGTGGGGTTAATGCAGGATTAGAGTTTTTCTGGACAGGTGTGAGGATAGTGGGGCAAGAGAGTTTTAGGGTGTTGGTGAGATGTAGTTCAGGTGGACAGCCATGAGCTCCAACTGGGCGTGGTAGTTAGGTCAGGAGATTGAGGACCTGGAACCCTGCAGAGTAGATGTGGGACTAAGGGAGAAAGTGGTTGGAATGGGATTAGTCATTTGTGGCTAGAGTAGGATCTGGGTTGAAGTCCAGAGGTGGCATAGTTCTGAGAGATGAAACACCTGGAGTGAAGCCATGGTTTGGGAAACCAACCATGGTGAGCTGGAGGTTTCCAGAGTTGAAGCAGGCACAGAGCATGTTTGGTGTTCCTGCACAGCAGTCACACTGCCTACACACATACTCTATTCTCATCATATACTTGTACCACACCCCACTTCGTGTCCATCTGGGTATCTCCTCCTCACCTACAAAACCCACCTCCCACAAAACTGTTCTTGATCCCTAGGCTCTTAAAGTCTCCACTCTGTTTCTCTGGCTACCAGCTGGCATCTTTCTCTGCTTCTTTGTAGTTTGTAACTTAAGCTTACATATGGCCAGTTGTATTAGGGTTCTCTAGAGGGACAGAACTAATAGGAGATATATATGTCCTTTTATATACATATACATACATATACATATATATGTATATAAAAAGGGGAGTTTGTTAAGTATTAACTCACATGATCACAAGGTCCCAGTAGGCCGTCTGCAAGCTGAGAAGCAAGGAAAGCCAGTCCGAGTCTCAAAACTGAAGAACTTGGAGTCCAGTGTTCGAGGGCGGGAAACATCCAGCCAGGGAGGAAGATGTAGGATGGGAGGCTAGGCCATTTAGTCTTTTCACGTTTTTTTTTTTTCTACCTGCTTTATATTCTAGCCACGCTGGCAGCTGATTAGATGGTGCCCACCCACATTAAGAGTGGGTCTGCCTTTCCCAGCCCACTGATTCAAATGTTAATCTCTTTTGGCAACACCCTCACAGACACACCCAGGATCAATACTTTGCATCCTTCTATCCAATCAAGTTGACACTCAATATTAACGATCCCACCAGTTCCGGCCTTTCTAAGCCACTACATATGCACCACATATCTGCTGCAACCTGGCAGTTGCTGTGCTTATTTTCACACCAAATTCCCAAAGACAGGCAATCTGATTGGCCCCACTCATCACATCTTTTCACACTGGACCATAGCTAGCAGGTCACTGGCAGGACAGAATGGGCAGATGGCTGCTAACCCAGCTGCTCCCCATGTTGGGTTCAATGCCAAGCCTATGACCCTGTGGGTGCAGAGGCGCAAAGGAATACAGCCCTATCATTGCTTTATCTTTCTGCCAGCCCTTGGGTGTGGGAGGGGTTTTTAGAGAGATGCAAGTTGGCTGTATCTCCTTGCCACTCAGGAACAGTAAGTTTATACTACACCAAAAGGGATTTGATCAGCTGGTTGAGAATTCAGTCATCGGTCTGTTCATTAAACTAGAACAGTTGAGGAGCTCTGCCAGGCCCTGGGAATGAAGAAGCCAAGGAGGCCATCCTGTCCTCACTGTCTGGTGGGGGTGGCGGGGAGGAGTAAGGTGGTGGTTTGGGATATATAACCAGCCAGTTACGGCACAGTGTATGTGGGAGGAGACGCTCTGAAGCTGTGGCCACCCCCAGGGTTTCAGCCCCAGAGAGCCTTCCCCAAAGGGCTGGTAAAACTTAGGAAGCCTAAGCACATGGGGAGGGCATCTCCAGAAACACAGGTGATCCCTGGACGGGAGGCAGCCCCCTGCCCTAAGAGGGAACTGCTTGAGCTGCTGCCTCTAGGACGGGAGTGCTGCTAGAGTTTGTGTGTTGTAACAGGACATGCATGGCCATCTTCATGCAAGTGGCCATCACGTCTGTCCTTGAGTATGGCTTTCTCATTGGACACAATAGTGTGGTGAGAAATTGCATCTCTGAACCTCATACTGCCCTGGTCTCAGGGTGTGACTGCAGCTTTGCACACACCCTGGAGTGAGCCTCAGCCTGAGAGTAAGGAGATCACTTCTGGCATCAACTGGAAAAGTTTTATTTTATTAAAACTTTTTGCAAAGCCCAGTCTTTTAATCCAAGAATCAGTTTCTTGGAAAACAAATGCTTTATTTCGCAGAGGTAAAAACAAAAAAAAAGCTCTTGTGGAAAACTGAATCATACTAGGTCAGGGAAAGAGATTTCTTTTTTCGGGTTAGTGAGAGAGGTCTGGCCAGTCCTTCAGATCCAGATGGCTATCATTGCTTCCAGGGCAGGAGCTGGGAGATGGGGGGCTGGGACCAACGTGGTCCCAACCAGCATGGGCCTCCTAGAGCCACCCCAGAACTGGGCTCAGACTTTGGCCCCGAATCTCTCAGGAAAGTCCCTGCAGAGACTGGACCTGAGAAGTGGCCCCTCTCATGCCTCCATCCTGTCGTTCAGAGGCCCTGCTCACCTTCCATCCTCTCTCAGGAAAGCAGACATCTGCTCTCTTCCCTGAGATTTCCCAGGCTTGGAGAAAACACACTCGGATGTCACACGCTCACCTAGTGCACTTCTCATTCAGAAGCCTCTCGTCCAGATGACAGCATCCAATGCCACTGGTATGACACCAGCCTTGTTTTCTCTTTCTCTCACCCCATACTAAATCCACTACTTATAAATTTGCCTCTGCATCTCCGTCTTCTCTTCACTCCATCACCATCCCTCTGGACCACACAACCCTTCCTCATAGGGCTGCCTCCAGCCTCCCCAACTTTAGCCTATTCTCACAGCTGTCAGAGCCATCCCATCATGGGGGGATCCAAGGGCCTGTCTAGGTCATCACAGTGGGCAGGAATGGCACAGCTTGACTCTCCAGGATAGCTAGAAACTCCCACAAGGCAGGGCAGGAATTCCAGGAGGAATTGCACAGGAAACCACCTCACTGCCCTGGAAGTTGTGGGTGAGGGGAGGAAGCCTCAGAAACAAACCAAGAAGCCAGAAGGACTCACTGGGCTGGGGGCTGTCAGGAGTGTTCCCAGAAAAGCCGCCACTAGCTGGGTGGTTGCCTCTGTAGACCTCAAGGTCTCCACGGCTCTAGAAAAAGGAGGGCTGACCCCAGCGTGACCTCAGGTTCATTTTCTAAGCAGCAGGTAAGGCCAGGGGCCCTCTTGAGTTTGTGCTGTGGTCTGTCCAGTTGGTATCCAATCCCACAGACTCTCATCACTGTCGTCCTTGTCCTCTCCCTCACCCTTTCACCCTGCCTGGCCCCCTCATCCTCTCCTGTCACCTTCACCCTCCTTTTCTGACCCTCCCCCCGTTCCCCTTTAACCCTGCCTTGTCTCAGCTCTAGTCAGCAGCTCCAAATCTATCCAGGGCTCCTAGTCAGCCTGCCCCTCTTTCAGAAGAATGTCCTCATCCTTGTGTCCCTCCTGTGAATACTACTGTCCCCTTCCACCCTGGATTCCCCAGACCTTGTTCTATTTATGGTCTTTTCTATCCGTGATTTTCCCATTTTTGGTCACTCTCTTCTTGTCTACATGTGAGTGGGGCCGTGATGGCCCCCTGCCCTCCACTCCCCTGACCTGGGGCCAGTGCTCTCACTTTCTGGAGCTGCTCCCTCTGCAGGCTCCAGACTACAGCTAACCAGATTCAGTGACCTTTTCTCAGTCATCCTCCTGACTGCCGACCACATCACCCTGCTTAAAACCCTCTCTTCCTTCAACGCCTCTCTCTTGGGGCTTTTCTTCTTCTCACTTTATGCACAGGCTTCCACCTCTCTCCTACTCCCCAAAATATCAGGGGTTTCTAAGGTCCCTATCCCAGTCTTCTCCCTCACATCTGTCCCTCAGTGACTCCAACTGTGCTCCGATAACTGCTCTGTCCCCAGCACCCCATACCTGGTCTGTGGTCCAGGACCTCTGGACATCTCTTCCTGACATTGTCCCCCTGGATGTCACACAGCCACCTCAGCTAAACTTATCCTCTCCCTTCCCGGCCCTCTACCAGGACCACCCAGGAAGCCACCTTCACTCCTTGCGTTGTGTTTCCTGAGTGATCTGGGGTAGAGCTTGGGGTCTCTCTGACAAGCTCTGTCCAGCCCCTAATCCTCTTGAGAGTGCCTGCAGGGTTGATGGGGCCAGCCTCTCCTACCCTCTCCACTCCCTTTCCCAGACATTGTCAGTAACATCCTGTTTGGGCCTCCTGTCCCCATTTTCCTCGATGCTACACTACCTGCCAGAGTTACCTTCATTTTCCTGTTTTGAATATCACTCAAGCATTTATTTCAGACATTCATAATACTGTCATGAGAAAGGTTTTCCTTCAACAAGTGTGGATGCATAAAATCATGTGAAAAAGACTGGTTTTTTTGTTTGTTTGTTTTTTGCCTATTTTATGTTGTAAGCTCCCCAAGGAAACACGGACCACTCCACCCGCTTCTTTGTGACTTCCTGTAGCACTTAGGCTTTATTAAATATAATGATTTCTGGGAGTGAGAGAGTACTTCTACTGACCAAAGAAAGCTAATCCTACCACAGCTTACCCAGAAATATATACATATGGAATTCGTTATTCAAAGAGTTCTTACTGACAGAGAAAAAGCCTAAATGCATTCAAAAGACTTGGAGAAAGATCTGCCAGAGACAGGGTTACTTTCTAAGACACACATTCCCAAAAGAAATACAGACATGGACATATCCTTAATGTTTACATACAGGGCGAGATGGCCATGTGTTGGGAGTTTTTACACCAGCCCCACGGATGGAGTGCCTTTCCCCCAGCTGTGTCCCCATGGCAGTGCACAGGCTTGTAGTGTTTATTTACTTAACCTACCCTTATGCATGTACATGATCCAGCCAGCGTCCCAGAGTTGCTTTTCTAGTGGTGGTAACAACATCAGCCCAATGGCCTTGACCTCTGGACCCAGACCTGAGACCACAGGGCACTGGCTGGGGTTGGGCTGCAGCCTGTGACCATGAGACACTAAGGAAGTAACGCATGAACTAATCGCCCCCTCCTTACTCTATTTCGCCAGCACGAACATCACCTAGAGTGTCATTATGAAGGTTTGACACTGTTGGCTGTCCTACCATGAAAGGGAGGTACCAACAACTGTGAAGGTGATTTCATGACAAATGACACTTCTGTTATTCTTTCCCACCTTTGGAATCAGGTTCCTTGATTTATTTTTAAGTTTAAAAAAATTTTTTGCAGTAAAATTATAAAGTACACAGTGCCTTTGTTAAAAATACACTGTCTTATCTAGGCACAGGATACCAGGAAGTTGCGCTGAAAGTGTTTTTGAAGATCTAAGGAAAATATTATTTTATAACTAGCACATTGCTACAATTAGCATTTGATTCACTTCCTGTTGTCTAAGAGAAAATGTCAAGCTGTGGGTTTAGAATCACAGTTTATTGTTGGGTTAATTAAAGTCTAACAATAAGAGAGAGAAAAATATTTTTGAAAGCTAATATTGTTCCTTCCTATTTTATCTTCCATATCTTGTAACCTCTTTTTAAAAAATATTTTTCCTCTTTTTAACTTTCTGTACTGCATTCTAGGTGTACTTTTTCCAACCTACCTTCTGATTTTTCAGTTTTTTTTTTTTTCAGTTTTGTCTTTCTACTGTTTAATGCATTTGGGTTTAAAGTTCAATGTCTATATTTTTCATTCCTTAAAGTTTTCTTTTAAAATTTATCTTTTTAATCTCAGTAATTGCTTTTGTTTTTATAGCATTTATTGTTTCTTTAATCATTGTAAACAGGCTTTTTAAGTCATCTAAGTCTGTTAATTACATTTCTTAGAGTTCTTGAAATTCTTTTTTTTTTTTTTTTTTTTGAGACGGAGTCTCGCTCTGTTGCCCAGGCTGGGGTGCTGTGGTGCAATCTCGGCTCACTGCAACCTCCGCCTCCCGGGTTCAAGCGATTCTCCTGCCTCAGCTTCCTGAGTAGCTGGGAATTACAGGTGCATGCCACCACCCCAGTTAATTTTTGTATTTTTAGTAGAGACTGGGTTTCACCATGTTGGTCAGGCTGGTCTCGAACTCCTGACCTCGTGATCCACCCACCTTGGCCTCCCAAAGTGCTGGGATTACAGGCGTGAGCCACTGCGTCTGGCCGAGTTCTTGGAATTCTAAAGCTGCTTGTGCTTTTGCTGACTCTCATCATGGTGGACTCTTTTCTCACATGGTCCATAAGCTTGACTGTGACCTCACATTCTCCCCGGCCATGTAGTTGTGTGGTTTTGAGTGAGTTTCTTAATCCTGAGTTCTAATTTGATTGCACTGTGGTCTGAGAGACAGTTTGTTGTGATTTCTGTTCTTTTACATTTGCTGAGGAGTGCTTTACTTCCAATTATGTGGTCAATTTTAGAATAAGTGCGACGTGGTGCTGAGAAAAATGTATATTCTGTTGATTTGGGGTGGAGAGTTCTGTAGATGTCTATTAGGTCTGCTTGGTGCAGAGCTGAGTTCAACTCCTGGGTATCCTTGTTAACCTTCTGTCTCATTGATTTGTCTAATATTGACAGTGGGGTGTTAAAGTCTCCCATTATTATTGTGCGGGAGTCTAAGTCTCTTTGTAGGTCTCTAAGGACTTGCTTTATGAATCTGGGTGCTCCTGTATTGGGTGCATATATGTTTAGGATAGTTAGCTCTTCTTGTTGAATTGATCCCTTTACCATTATGTTAATGGCCTTCTTTGTCTCTTTTGATCTTTGTTGGTTTAAACTCTGTTTTATCAGAGACTAGGATTGCAACCTCTGCTTTTTTTTTTTTTTTTTCTTTCCATTTGCTTGGTAGATCTTCCTCCATCCCTTTATTTTGAGCCTATGTGTGTCTCTGCACGTGAGATGTGTCTCCTGAATACAGCACACTGATGGGTTTTGACTCTTTATCCAACTTGCCAGTCTGTGTCTTTTAATTGGGGCATTTACCCATTTACATTTAAGGTTAATATTGTTATGTGCGAATTTGATCCTGTCATTATGATGTTAGCTGGTTATTTTGCCCATTAATCGATGCAGTTTCTTCCTAGCATCGATGGTCTTTACAATTTGGCATGTTTTTGCAGTGGCTGGTACCAGTTGTTGCTTTCCATGTTTAGTGCTTCCTTCAGGAGCTCTTGTAAGGCAGGCCTGGTGATGATAAAATCTCTCAACATTTGCTTGTCTGTAAAGGATTTTATTTCTCCTTCACTTACGAAGCTTAGTTTGGCTGGATATGAAATTCTGTGTTGAAAAATCTTTTTTTAAGAATGTTGAATATTGGCCCCCACTGTCTTCTGGCTTGTAGGGTTTCTGCCGAGAGATCTGCTGTTAGTCTGATGGGCTTCCCTTTGTGGGTAACCCGACCTTTCTCTCTGGCTGCCCTTAACATTTTTTCCTTCATTTCAACCTTGGTGCATCTGACAATTGTGTGTCTCGGGGTTGGTCTTCTCGAGGAGTATCTTTGTGGTGTTCTCTGTATTTCCTGAATTTGAATGTTGGCCTGCCTTGCTAGGTTGGGGAAGTTCTCCTGGATAATATCCTGAAGAGTGTTTTCCAACTTGGTTCCAATCTCCCCATCACTTTCAGGTACACCATCAGACGTAGATTTAGTCTTTTCACATAGTCCCATACTTCTTGGAGGCTTTGTTAATTTCTTTTTACTCTTCTTTCTCTAAACTTGTCTTCTCACTTTATTTCATTAATTTGATCTTCAATCACTGATATCCTTTCTTCCACTTGATCAAATCAGCTATTGAAGCTTGTGCATGCATCATGAAGTTCTCATGCCATGGTTTTCAGCTCCCTCAGGTCATTTGAGGTCTTCTCTACACTATTTATTCTAGTTATCCATTCGTCTAACCTTTTTTCAAGGTTTTTAGCTTCCTTGCGATGGGTTAGAACATGCTTCTTTAGCTTGGAGAAGTTTGTCATTACCTACCTTCTGAAGCCTACTTCTGTCAACTTGTCAAAGTCATTCTCCGTCTAGCTTTGTTCCATTGCTGGCGAGGAGCTGCAATCCTTTGGAGAAGAGGCACTCTGGTTTTTAGAATTTTCAGCTTTTCTGCTCTGGTTTCTCCCCATCTTTGTGGTTTTATCTACCTTTGGTCTTTGATATTGGTGACCTACAGATGAGGTTTTGGTGTGGATGTCCTTTTTGTTGATGCTTTCTGTTTGTTTTCTTCTAACAGTCAGGTCCCTCAGCTGCAGGTCTGTTGGAGTTTGCTGGAGGTCCACTCCAGATGCTGTTTGCCTGGGTGTCACCAGCAGAGGCTGCAGAACAGCAAATATTGCAGAACAGCAAATATTGCTGCCTGATCCTTCCTCTGGAAGCTTCATCCCAGAGGGGTACCCACCTGTATGAGGTGTCTGTTGGCCCCTACTGGGAGGTGTCTCTCAGTTAGGCTACACAGGGGTCAGGGACCCACTTGAGGAGGCAGTCTGTCTGTTCTCAGAGCTCAAACGCTGTGCTGGGAGAACCACTGCTCTCTTCAGAGCTGTCAGACTGGAACGTTTAAGTCTGCAGAAGTCTGCTGCCTCTGCTGCCTTTTGTTCAGCTATGCCCTGCCCACAGAGGTGGAGTCTATAGAGGCAGTAGGCCTTGCTGTGCTGCGACGGGCTTCGCTCAGTTCAAGCTTCCCAGCCGCTTTGTTTACCTACTCAAGCCTCAGCAATGGCAGATGCCCCTCCCCCCACCAGGCTGCAGCCTCACAGGTTGATCTCAGACTGCTGCACTATCAGTGAGCAAGGCTTCATGGGCGTGGGACCTGCTGAGCCAGGCACAGGAGAGAATCTCCTGGTCTGCCGGTTGCTAAGACCATGGGAAAAGTGCAGTGTTTGGGCAGAGTGTACTGATTTTCCAGGTACAGTCTGTCACGGCTTTCCTTGGCTAGGAAAGGGAAATCCCCCGACCCCTTGTGCTTCCCGGGTGAGGTGATACCATGCCCTGCTTCAGCTCACCCTCCATGGGCTGCATCCACTGTCTAACCAGTCCCAGTGAGATGAACCAGATACCTCAGCTGGAAATGTGGAAATCACCTGTCATCTGTGTTGATCATGCTGGGAGCTGCAGACTGGAGTTGTTCCTATTCAGCCATCTTGGAACGGACTCCTCTATATATACCACATTTTCTTTATCCATTCATTGGTTGATGAAAAGACCTAGGTTGATGACGTATTTTGACTATTGTGAATGAAGCTGCAGTAAACATGGGACTGCAGAGATCTCTTCGACATACTGATTTCCTTTCCTTTGGACAAATACTCAATAGTGGGATTGCTGGATCATATGGTAGTTCTATTATTCATTTTTTGAGGAACCTCCATACTGTTTTCCATAATGGCTTTACTAATTTACATTGCCACCAAGAGAATATAAGCATTCCCCTTTCTCCACATTCTCACGAGCATTTGTTGTTTTTAATCTTTTTGATAATAGCCATGCAAATTAGGATGAGATCTCATTGTGGTTTTGATTTGCATTTCCCTGACAATTAGTGATATTGAACAGTTTTTCATATACTTGGCCATTTGTATGCCTCCTTTGTGAGGTATCTATTCAGATCATTCACCCATTTTTTTAAAGCTGAATTATTTGTTTGTTTGTTTGTTTTGCTGTTGAGTTGTTTGTGTTCTGTGTATATTCTGGATATTAGTCCCTTGTCAGATGAATAGTTTGCAAATATTTTCTGCTATTCTTTGGACTGTCTCTTCACTCTGTTGATTGCTTCCTTTGCTGTGCAGAAGCTTTTTAGTTTGATGTCATCCCATTTGCCTGTTTTTGCTTTTGTTGTCTGTGTTTTTGAGATCTCCATAAAATCTTTCCCCAGACCAATGTCCTGAAGCATATCCCCTATGTTTTCTAATAGTTTTACAGTTTCAGGTCTTACATTTTAGTCTTTAATTCATTTTTACTTTACTTTTGTATTATATATGGTGAAAGAAAGGAGTCTGGTTTCATTCTTCTGCATATGAATCTCCAGTTTCTCCAGCACCATTTATTGGAAAGACCATCCTTTCCCCCAGTGAATGTTCTTGGCACTTTTGTCAGAAATGAGTTGGCCGTAAATACATAGATTTGTTTCTGGGTTCTCTATTCTGCTCCATTGGTCTATGTGTCTGTTTTTATGCCAGTACCATGCTGCTTTGGTTACTATAGCTTTGTAGTATATTTTGAAGTCAGGTAGTGTGATGCCTCCAGTTGTATTCTTTTTGCCAAGGATTGATTGATTAGCCTATTTGGTGTTGGTTTCACTTTTAATTCAAGACCTCAAACTTCAAATTGGCCCTCATTTTGTTAGGCAATTTCAATACACTTTATATCTCTCTCTTCAAACATTTTCTTACAGTTCTCCTCCTCTGCCTCACTTTCAGCCTCACCTTATTATTGTGGATAGTGTAGAAGACATAGGAAGGAAACTTATTTTTCCTTTCTACTATTAAATCTATAAACCCATCTGTACCCATTTTTTTATCATTTTTGCCTTTTCTCCTGCTAGAATGGGAAGATGTCCCTGGTCTTAGAAAGGCCAGCCTCTCTATTTGTTCTTTAGTCCTCACTCCCTCTTGCCTTCTCAAGAACTCCTTTTTCCCTTCCAAGTAGATCAGTGATCCTCAAACTTGAGTGAGCATCAGAATCACCTGGAGGCCTTATTAAAATACAGACCACTGGGCCCCAACCCCAAAGTGTCTGATGCAATAATCTGGGCTGGAACCCCAGACATTTTCATTTTAATAAGTTCCCAGGTGATGCTGATGCTACTGGTTGGGGATCACATTTTGAGAACCACTGTTCTCATATATGTCCTTCCATTCTTTGATTGCTTTTTAAATGTTGACAATTACATTTTTAATTTCTAAGAGCATTTTATTATTTTCTCTTATTTCTTTTTTTCTTGTCTGTGGAAGAAAAACCTAGAATCTCACTAAAGATACACGGAGGTTTTTTTTAAAGTTATTTCCTAAACTATCTCTATTTCTCCTGAGTTCACTTTTCTATTTCATTCTTTTTTTGTTGGGCTGTTGGTTTTACTGAAAGATCTAAGGATCCTTGACTGTCCATTTATATCTGTGACTGTAGGATTTGTGGTTTAATATAGATGGCTGGTTTTCTCTACCACCATGTGGATTGTCACGTAGAGAGGGATTCAACAGCCCTCTCTCCTAAGTGGGAGGCTTGGGCATCTTGACCTGCAGGATTCCATTAAGGGGCCATGGCCAGGACCCCCTGATGCACCCATGATAAAATACAGAAGCCTTTTTTGGGGATGCCAACACAGGCATCAGAAGCCCTAGTCTTCCTTGAGGATCCTGTCAAATATCTATAAGAGGGCACCCTCTGATTTGGCCTGGGCTAGATGCCATCTTAGTCTGTTGTTCTTCCTCCTTAAGAGAGGGGCAAGCATAGCGTGGATGTGCTGTTTGATACAACTCTTTGCATATAGCACTTCCAGGACTCACCCTGACTTTTCCTCCTTGCTGGCTCCTGCCCTCTGTGCCTGTACCTTATGACCACGAAGTCTCCCTAGGACCTCGGTGAGCAGCAGCTCTCACCACCTGCAGGCACCTCCAGTACCTTTACTTGTTGCTTTCTCTGCCCCACTTAGTCCGTTAGGATGGTTCTATCTGATATCCATCAAACTCTGCTGAGGGTTCCCTCTCCCACGCTTAGTGCTATAATATTTATTTCCTTTTGCTATTCTTTACTAGTGTAATAGATGTTAAAATGGGACTCTTCTTGTCCTGTTCAGTTTGACTGAAGCAGCAATGTGACAGATTCCAGGCAAGTCTGAGACAGATCACCACATGTAGAATTTGCAAGACAGTGTTCACATAATGTTCCATTTCAAGAATATGAGGGAAGGGTGAGAAAGAAGGCATTTGGAGGATTTCTTTAGAGGTAATCTTGTTCTGAATTCCTACCCACTTGCCTACATGCCAGCCCCAGAAGGACTGAGGCCAGTGAGCAAGAGGGAGGGTGAGAAGCAGAGAAAGAAAGAAGCTGACCAGCCCTCTAGCCTGTCTTTCCCCGCTCTCCATCCCCTTTCCTACTGCTGGTCATTAGGAGAACCAGGGAGCAGCTGGTCCCCACCCACTCTGCTCACTGTATTCTCACTTTAAGCTTGTGGATCCTGGTAGATTGCCCTTCATCTCTCCTGCACAAAATGGTTCCGTCTCTGGTTCTCCACTTCCCCTTTCTCTCCTACCCTGCCTCTTCCCTTTTTCTGCTTTTATTTCTTGCCTCTGCCCTTTCTTATTTATTGCACATAATACCAACCTCACATTGGTAAATTCTCATCACCATTGATACAAGACAATTATACTCCTTTCTCCTCCCCTCCTTCCCTTCCTTTCTTCCTTCCTTTTTTCCTTCCTTCCTCCCTTCCACCCTTCCTTCCTCCCTTCCTTCTTCCTTTTATTCAACAAACACCACTTCTGAATGTGATGGTGGATCTCAGAGAATAAGAAAACACAAGCACAAACAGTGGTCAAGCAGCATGGTGGGTAGCAGGGCTCCAGACTCAGCATGGGGTTGTCAGTGTCAGGAAGGCTTTCCAAGAGCTGAATTTTTAGAGAGAGTGGAGTTGGCCAGGAGAAAGGGGTTTGGAAGTAGTCTTCCAGCTGGAGAGCATACTGCAGAATTCTGGAGAGATGCCGCAGGGTACACATTCAGGAAATGACTTGCTCAGCCACTTTATCCTCCTTATTTTACATCTCAACCCTGTGAGATAAGCAGTGCAAGTGGTAATACCTCCATTTTGCAGGTTAGAGAATGGAGAATCCATCCCACAAAACACTTCCAGAACACCAGTTTTTGCCAGGCAGCGTAGGAGAAGCTGACAGTAAAGAGACCTGGACCCACTGCAGGCTCCTCAGGCTGCAGCAGGCCTTAGCTGAGGAGGAGAGAAGGCTTATCCTTTAACAGAGTTTGGAGTTTTGATGATTGCACTGGACTGGTCATCTTTATTGTAGGATTTTGAGACTAGAAGGGACTGGAAGGCTTTTTATTCAAGAGTGGTTTGGAAAGCCATGGGACCTACTGGAGATTTAGGGGCAGGAATAAAAATGTTTTCTGCTTGTACCCTGTGTTGTCCCACTTGTTCAAAGTAAGGGGTAATTAATTATAACAAGTAATAAACACCACTGAAAAGTATGCAGTGCTCTGAGGACAAAAAATGGAATGATCTCACTCACCCATATCAGCACAGAAGGTCTGGGTGGCATCTGAACGGACTGGGGGACTGGTCATGAAACCGGGTTCACATAGCAGCACTCTCTTTCTTTGATTCACAAAGAAGCACAGATCCACAAACATAGCCAGGATTCCTAAAGGTATCTCATGCTGCCCATAACACTAAGAAAATATCCGTTGTCACATATGATTATTTTTATTTGAGATGAATTGGGAGGCATTATGGAGATAGGGAGCTTGAGGCCATCTAGCTGCCCTTTGGCACTGACCCTTAGCCCAACCTTGGCCTGAAGATAGTAGATGTGACAGCTCCTGAGTTGGCTGTGGGACTTAGCCATGGGTGGAGCTGGTGAGGGCCTGCTCTGCTGGAGGCCAGCCGGAAGCCTGGAAGGAGGCTGGACGAGGAGGCTTGCAGACCAGTCATGACTCTCTGCTGGCTCTGGGAGTTTGGGCAAATCCCATGACCACCCCAAGCATCCTCACTGTGAGAATGGATATAGTGGTGTAAATCATCTGGATTATTAATAGGATTTGGTGTGATGGTGTCAAACAGCACTGTCATACTTTTCCTTGGAAGCAGCCCAAGAACCTAGTGGGGTAAGCCCTTGGGGGTGAGGAGGTATGTAGCTAAGAGTCCCTGGCAAGCTTGAGAATTCTCAAAGCCTCTGCTTTAAGGAAGTTTGCTTTTACTTTATATTACATCTGTATTTAACATTAAAATGTCACAAAACTTTGTCGTCCTCCCAAATCTTTGAGCAAAAAGTGATGTCAAAATTAAAAGTGCTCTGGGCACGGAGCTGGGGGAGGGCCCTGGGATGTGGGCAGCCCAGTCCAGGAGCTCAGTGATAGGAGGGCCTTAGTATGCCATAAAACGCCATACATGTTACTGACTTTTATTGCTACAACCCAGAAGAGAGTGGTTTGAGAGAGAGAGAGACTGGCCAAGTTTTACCTGAGAGGTGGAACAGGACCCAGGTGAACAGATCAGTGATACTTCCTGGGCGGTGTGGGCAGGCCTTGAAGGATGGTGCAGAGCTCCTTATTCTGTTCACTCAGGACCCCCAGCCCTCCCTGGAGCTGACAGAGCCTTGCCGTGCCAGGTATGCAGGGCAGCCTGGCAATTCCAGCTCCTGAATGTCACATCTGCCAGCACCAAGCCCTAAGACTGAACCCCTCCTCCTCCTTTCAGCTGCAGCAGTGTGCTTCTGTGGGATTAGCAGGCCAATTCCACGTAGCCCAGGAGGGCTGAGCTAGGTTCACGCTGTGCTAGGCCATGCAGTTTTGTATAAAGGTGTTCCTACACAGCAAGGTAATGGCCTTGTGAGGCAGGGCCCAGCCAGGGCCTGGAGTCTCAGACTACTTCCTCCAAGGCCCTTCGTACTATGAAGTCTGTGACTCATGGTGGGACACTGAAGAAGCACCAGGCATTCTTGTTTCTTCCCAGGCAAGTGTCAGAGGACCCTAGTGCCAGGGGTTCCATTCACTCTCCAGATGATTCTGAATGCCTCCTGGCTAAGATAGTTGGATGCCTAGCTGTGTGGGACTGCAGTTTGGAGGGTTATGGACCATGCAAGCAGAGGGATACCATAGGGGATGGGTGCCAGTGTGAATGACAGTGAGGCCTGAACTAAGACAGAGCCTATACTCAGCTCCCTGGCAGGGTGGCATGGGTCTCTCTGGGTTTCTTTGTCCTAGCCATTGTGGCCTTGATGGACCCAGTCACAATTTTCCCGCCAGGGGTAAAGACTTTTCCATCACCATCACCACCAACCACCTGCCCTCACTTGCCTCCACTCCTACAACATGCCATCATTGTCATGATCAACTTTGTTGATCACTATCACCGTTAACCATTGCTGCTATCATCTCTACCAATTCTCTTCTCTTCCCACACCCCCACCATTGATTAGCATCATCACAGCACTACCATCATCGTCACTGCCATTCATTGAGTGCCCATTACACCCTGTGCTATGGGAAGGCTTTTTTCTGCTCTCTTGCCTATTCTAGAATTTCCTGCTTCCTACTGGTCCAGGTCCCTACCAGGAAGCCCACATTTGTCCCTAGCTTCCAAAAGTAGGAAACCTCTACCAGAGTGTTTAGATACCCCCGACCCTTCTACACACACACTTATAGGAAGAGATAACAGTGCTTCATATTGCATGACAAGTTGTCCATTTGCTTGGATTAAAATGCAAAACAACTTGTTCCACTGGTTTCTTTGTAGATTGCCTCAGCACACAAAAAATAGCCATTGCAAGCCCTTCTCCCATTATATTTCAATTAGTAAAAATCATCAACTCATCATACATTTTGAGCAGGAGTTTTGCTCAGAGAATGAATTGGTTTTAAGCAGTTAATAAAAGGCTACCTGGTCCTCCCTGCCTCCCACTGTGAAGGGCTCATCTCAGTGCCTGGGGCGAAGAAGGAGAGAACCCTTCCCAGTGCCCTTGTCAGGAGAATTTCCACACCCTTCTTGGAGGCTGAATCAAGGGCTCTGGGGAGAACCCATGGGAAGGGATTTCAGGGCTCTCCACTTCAGTCTTCAGATGTTGTTTCCAGAAACTGACCAGTTCCTGAAGTGCTGTTTACACTTGCATCTGTATTCACGTGGGATAACATGGCTCTCTACAGTTAGGCAGACTGGCTGTAAGCCCATGAGTTGTTACAGCATGGCCTGATCACTCCCATCCTAGGTTATCACCATTGTTTGTTTAGTGTGTCTTCCGTCCTGCAGCTTGATCTTTTCACATTCTACCATGTACTGGTGATTCTCTTTCTCCATGGTCTTGTAAAACTTTTATATTTCAGCCAGTCGTGGGGTATAGTAATATCTCACTGTGTTTACTAATGAGGTCAAAAACATTTTTGTCTCTTTTTCTGTCATTTCAATATCCTCTTTTAAATGCCCATTCACCCCTTTTGCTCCTTTTTCTGTTACCTGCCTTTTCTTTATGAATTATAGGAATTCTATATCAGATATGCAATCCCTTTGCCAGTTATATGAACTACAGATATTTTCTGCTGTACTGTGCTTGCCATTTCATTTCCTTGATGGCATCTTTGGCTGAACAAATTTCTTTCCTTAAGGTAGTCAAATATATCAATCTTTGCTGTTATGGTAGTGCTTTTTGTGCTATAAAAATCTTTATCCACAGTTATATTCTTCCATATTACCTTCTAAAATCTCTATTGTTTTACATTTTACATTTAGGTTCTTATTCCACCTGGAATTGATTTTTGTGTATGGTTTGATATAGGAGTTAAATTTTGTTTGTAATTCATATGGTATCTTATAGTTCCAGAATAATTTACCAAAAAAGGCCGTTCATTCTCCATTGTTTTGTGGTGCCGCGTTTGTCTGGAATCTAGTCTACCTGTATATGTTTTTTGGCTCGGTATTCCATTCCACTGGCTTGTGCTTATGCCACATTGTCTGTACTGTTATTGCTTTGTAGTGTCTTAGTATCTGATAGAGCAAGTATTTTATACACTTTGTCTTCTTTAAGAGATCTTGGCTCTACGTAGCCCTTTGTATTTTCTGTGTGCATTTTAGAATCAGCTTGTCAAGTTTACAAAACAACATTTTTAAAAACTCTATGGTACATTTTGGTTGAGAACATATGAATCTAGAGATCAAATTGGGGAGAATGTGTTGTGGAAGTCAGGGACCCCGAATGGAGGGACCTGCTGAAGCCATGGCAGAAGAACGTGGATTGTGAAGATTTCATGGACATTTATTAGTTCCCCAAATTAATACTTTTATAATTTCTTATGCCTGTCTTTACTGCAATCTCTAAACATAAATTGTGAAGATTTCATGGATACTTATCACTTCCCCCAATCAATACCCTTGTGATTTCCTATGCCTGTCTTTACTTTAATCTCTTAATCCTGTCATCTCGTAAGCTGAGGAGGATGTATGTCGACTCAAGACCCTGTGATGATTGCATTAACTGCACAAATTGTAGAGCATGTGTGTTTGAACAATATGAAATCTGGGCACCTTGAAAAAAGAACAAGATAACAGCAAGGTTCAGGGAACAAGAGAGATAACCTTAAACTCTGACCACCGGTGAGCTGGGCGGAACAGAGCCATATTTCTCTTCTTTCAAAAGCAAATGGGAGAAATATCGCTGAATACTTTTTCTCAGCAAGGAACATCCCTGAGAAAGAGAATGCGCCCCTGAGGGTAGGCCTCTAAAATGGCCCCCTTGGGTGTGGCCGTCTTCTATGGTCAAAGCTGTAGGGATGAAATGAGCCCCAGTCTCCCATAGCACTCCCAGGCTTATTAGGATGAGGAAATTCCCGCCTAATAAATTTTGATCAGACTGGTTGCTCTCAAATCCTGTCTCCTGATAAGATGTTATCAATGACAATGGTTCCTGAAACTTCATTAGCAATTTTAATTTCGCCCCGGTCCTGTGGTCCTGTGGTCCTGTGATCTCGCCCTGCCTCCATTTGCCTTGTGATATTCTATTACCTTGTGAAGCATGTGATCTCAGTGACCCACACCCTATTCGTACACTCCCTCCCCTTTGAAAATCACTAATAAAAACTTGCTGGTTTTGTGGCTTTTGGGGTATCACGGAACCTACAGACATGTGATGTCTCCCCTGGACACCCAGCTTTAAAATTTCTCTCTTTTGTACTCTGTCCCTTTATTTCTCAACCTGGCCAACGCTTAGGGAAAATAGAAAAGAACCTACGTGACTATCAGGGGCAGGTTCCCTGATAAGAATGGACATTCCATACATGTCTCAAATATTTCATTTCTTTCTTTCTTCTTCTGGTATTCCTATTACACATATGTTGCACCTTTTGTAATTGTCCCACAATTCTTGGAGGCTCTGTTCCATTTCTTTTCATTTTTTCTCTTTGCTTTTCAGTTTGGGACGTTTCTATTGACATATTTTCAAGCTCACTGATTTTTTCCTCAGCCATGTCCAGTCTACTGATGAGCTAATCAAAGGCATTCTTCATGTCTGTTGTAGTGTTTTTAATCTGTAGCACTTCCTTTTATTACTATCTTACAGTTTCCATCTCTCTGCTTACATTACCCATCTGTTCTTGCATCTTGTCCATTTTTCCCATTAGAGCCCTCAACATATTAATCATAGTTACTTTAAATTTCTGCTCTGATAATGCCAACATCTCTGCCATATCTGAGTTGAGGAGCATCTGGATTCCTATCAGTGTTGCCTCCAGCTGCAGGCTTCTCCTTCTGAGCTTCTCCTGGTGAGCTGTGGTTCTCTGTATCCACCTGTCTATCTCTCTAGTTTTCAGGGTAGCAGTTTGCCCTGTGACCTCAATTCTCTGAGGAATCTAAGAAGAGTTGTTGATTTTGAGTTTGTTCAACTTTTTTTCTTGTGTGAGGATGGGGTGACAACTTCCAAGCTCTTTGTATGACAAACGAGAAACTGGAGGTTCATCCTTTTAATATGTGTTTTCCAGCCAGTGAACATGGCATTTCTGTTCAGGTCTTCTGAATTTCTCTTTAAAAAGTTTCATTATTTTCTCTAAAGAGTCTTGCAAATCTTCTATTAGATTTATTCCTAGGTACTTGATATTTGTGTTATTATAAATATATCTTCTTTCAAAGTTTATTGCTGGAATATAAAAATATTGATTTTTAACAGCTTTATTGATATTTGCATACTATAAAATTAATCTATTTGAAGTGTACAACTCAGTAATTTTGTTCTGTTTACAGAGTTGTACAGCCATCACTATAATCTTAGAATATTTTCACTGTACCAGAAAGAAACTTTGTACCTATGTCAAAGACAAACAAAGCTAGACAGTAGTTAAAGTGGTAAGGACAAGTTTTAATCAGTAATAACTATTGTAATAGGGAAGAGTCCAGTGTGAACTAAAAACTTGCAACAGAGGTGACTGGGCATTTTAAAGAACAATGACAGAACAGGGAAGGGGGAACTCAGTGGAGTCAGGGAAGTGAAAAATTACAAAAAGCTGGAAGGGGCACTTGGTCCATGTGAAACTCATCTGGGTTTGCTAACTGGCACTTACTGAACAAGTTAGATTCCTACCCTTCCACAGAGACTGGGAGACAGGGGCTGTATCTTCAGGCGTTGCTGCAACAACAGTAAATTTGTTTGGCAGCCTTGACTTTTCTCAAGCAGACACTTTATAAGGGGGTGCAGGGTCATCCTAGAGATGTGGCCTTGAGCTGTTGGAAACCATGTTAGTGTTTAATTCAAGTCTGTATAGGCCAAGGTGGACGCCTAGTTGAGAAGAGGGCTCAGAGGAGCCTGACTAGAGAGTTTGGTTGAGGAGATAATCTTTATTACCCATTAGCAATCATTCCCCATTCTTCTCCCTCACAGATAACCACTAATCTACTTTTTGTCTCTATAGATCTGCCTATTCTGGACATTTCATATCAATGGGATCATACTCTACAGGCATCCCCAACCCCTGAACCACGAACTGATACTAGTCCAATGGCATGTTAGGAACTGGGCCACACAGCAGGAAGGAAAAAACTTCATCTGTATTTATAGCTGCTCCCTATCAGTTGCAGCACCACCTGAGCTCCGCCTCCTGTCAGATCAGTGGCAGCATTAGATTCTCATAAAAACATGATCCCTATTTTGAACCACACATGCGAGGGATCTAGGCTGCATGCTCCTTATGAGAATCTAAAGCCTGATGATCTGTCACTGTCTCCCATCACCCCAGACTGGGAGTGTCTAGTTGCTGGAAAATAAGCTCAGGGCTCCCCCACTGATTCTACATTATGGTGAGTTGTACATTGTCATTATATGTTACAATGTAATAATAATAGAAATAAAATGCACAATAAATGTAATTTGCTTGAATCCTGAAACCACCCTGCTACACACCACACCATCTGTGGAAAAACTGACTTCCATGAAACCTGTCCCTGGTGGCAGAGATTGGGAATCACTGATATAATATATAACTGCCTTCTTTCTCTTAGCATAATGCTTTTAAGGTTCATCAATTTGTAACATGTATCAGTAACTCATTCCTTTTTATAGCTGAGTAATATTCCTCTGTATGGATCTACTACATTTTGTTTATCCGTTCATCATTCGATGGACATTTTAGTTGGTTGTGCTTTTGGCTATTATGAATAATACTACTATAAGCATTTACGTATAAGTTCTTCTGTGGACATACGTTTTTATTTCTTTAGGGTAGATATATAGGAATGGAATTTCTGGCTCATGTGGTAACTCTTGGCATTTTGAGGGATTGCCAAAATGTTTTCCAAAGCAGCTGCACCATTTTACATTCCCACTATGTATAAGGTTTCCAGTTTACATTCCCACTATGTATAAGGTTTCCAGTTTCTTCACATCCTTGCCAATGCTTGTTATTGGCTTTCTTTTTTTTTTTCATCATACACATATGATAGGGGGTATGAAGTGGTATCTTATTGTGGGATTGATTAACATTTCCCCCTAAAATCCCAGCACTTTGGGAGGCTGAGGCAGGAGAATCCCTTGAGTCCAGGAGTTTGAGACCAGCCTGGGCAACATAGTGAAACCCCATCTCTACAAAAAAAATCAAAAAAATTAGCCAGACATGGTGTTGCATGCCTGTGGTTCCAGCTTCTCAGGAGGCTGAGATGAGAGGATTGCTTGAGCCTAGGAGGTGGAGGTTGCAGTGAGCCATGATTGCACCACTGCACTCCAGCCTGTTTGATGAAGAAAGATCCTGTCTCAAAAAATAAAAAATTTAAAAAATGATCTACATTCCCCTAATAGCTAATAATGATGAGCATGTTTTTCATGTGCTTATGAGCCATTTGTGTATCTTTCTTCAAGAAGTTTCTCTTCAAATCTTTGCCCATTTTTAAATTGGGTTGTCTTTTTATTATTGAGTTTTAAGAGTTCTTTATATATTCTGTATAGTAGATTTTTATCAGATATATAATTTGCAAGTATTTTTTCAATCTATGTTTGCTTTTCTACTTACTTGATAATGTTCTTTGAAAACAAAAGTTCTAAAATTTGAGGAAGTCCAACTTATCAATCTTCTCTTTTAATAACTGTACTTTTCATTGTATATAAGAAATCATTGCCTCACCCATGATTGCAAAGATTTACTTCCGTGCTTCCTTCCAAGAATTTTATAGTTTTAGTTCTTAATATTTACATCTGTCATCCAAACTGAGTTAATTTTTTTTTTTTTTTTTTTGAGACAGGGTCTCACTTTATGGCCCAGGCTGGAGTGCTGTGATGCAATCATGGCTCACTGCAGCCTCAACTTCCCAGGCTCAAGCACTCTTCCCACCTTAGCCTCCTGGAATTATTTTCTTAATTTCATTTTCAGATTATTTATTGCTAGTGTATAGAGATGAAATTGATTTTTGTACATTGATCTTGTATCCAGCAACTTTGCTAGAGAAGTGTAATTGATTTTTTATACTGAGTTTGGACCCAGCAAATGTGCTAAACTCTCTTATTAATTATATTACTTTTTCTATAGATTCTTTTAGATTTTCCATATAAATAATATTATCTGCAAATAATGACAATCTTGTTTCATCTTTTCCATCAACACATTATATAAAAAAATTATTGTGGCAAAGTAAACATAACATAAAATTTACTATCTTTACCAGTTTTAAGTGTACAGTTGGGTGGTATTAAGTACATTCATATTATTGTGCAACCAGCATCACCATCCATCTCCAGAACTCTTTTCATCTTGCAAAGCTGAAAATCTACATCCATTGAATAACCCTCCACCATTCTCTCCTCCCTCCACTCCCTGAAAACGACTGTTCTACTTTCTGTCTGTGTAATTTTGACTACTCTGGGTACCTCATATAACTGGAATCATGCAGCATTTGTTGCCCAGGTTGGTCTTGAACTCTTGGCTTCAAGTGATACTCCAACCTTGGCTTCCCAAAGTGCTAGGATTAGAGGGGTGAACCACCTCACCCACCCTCTGTACTTTTTTTCTATATATTCTTTTCCTTTTTTTTTCCTCTATGTTTTTCAGATTGGATAATTTCTACTGACCTGTCTTCAAGGTCTCTGCTTTTTCTCTCTGTCCTCTCCATTCTGTTACTAAACCCAGAACAGGGCTTAGTTCTGTTATTGTATTGTTGGTTCTTGTATTGTTTAGCTCTAGACTATCTATGTGGTTCTTTATATCTGCTACTTTTTTCTTGTTGTTGAGACTGTCTTCCATTCATTTTAAGAGTGTTTATCCTTACTTTTATAGCATATTATAATAGCTATTTTAAGGTTTTTGTCAGATAATCTTAATATTTATGTCATATTGATGTTGGCATCTGTTGACTGCCTTTTTTCATGAGAGTTGAGATGTTCCTAGTTTTTTTGTATGCCAAGTGATTTTGATTGTGTCCTGGCCATTTTCAATATTATGTTATGGAATTCTGAGTCTTTTTTAAATTTTCTGGAAAATATTGATACTTTGTTTTTAGGGGCAGTCAACTCAATTGAGTTCAGGCTGCAGGTTTTAACCAGGCTTCTGTAGTTGGTGGTTTCAAATGAGTTCTATTTACAAAACCTTTGCAGGGCTATTCAGATTTGTCCTGCATGTATGCCACCCAGTGGGCAGTCTGGGTCCTGGGAAGCAGTCTGTCTCCTAATTTAGTTCTCAAATTTTTTGGTAAGCTGTTTATTGTGGCAAAATACACATAACATAAAAACCGTGCATACATAGTTAGAGGTGAACCCAAGATTTCATAAACAACTCTATGGGGTTAATTTCCCAAGTTGCTACCTCTCCGCAATCTCTTTTATACTTCCTGTTTCCCCAGGATTCCTCATTCTGCTTGTCTGGCTAGGAAACTAACACTAGGGCTTTAGTTATCCTGCTTCCCATAACTGCACCAAAATCTTAGGCCAAGTGGCAGGAGGACAGAAAGAAAACAACAACAACGATAGGAGTTTGCCTCACCCTCTTGGGACACTTTTGGGACCATAGATATTCTAATAAAAGAGTAAGCCTCCTCACTTCAAAGTTTTAGGCCTATCTAAATATCCTTTCCTGGAATTTTCTATTCATAACCTTTGCCTTTTTTTCTATTGGGTGGCTTATTTCTTTTGTCTCTTATTTTCACTGTAGTTCATTATATATTCTGACTGTTATTTATTGTCTAGCATGTATTTGTACTTACACAAATATTTTCAGTCTATTATTAGTTTTTTTTTTTAACTTAGTTTTGTTATGGTCAAATTTTTCAGTTTTTTTCTTTTTGTAGTTTTTGCACTATGTCCTAAGAACTCCTTCTTCTCTGCTGATTATAAACACAGCCTAACTTTTCTCCCTGTACTTTCATACATGTTCTGTTTGTTTTATATTTAGCTTTTTAATCTACCCACAATTTATATTTGTGAGGAGAAAAGGTAAGTTTATTCTGTTTTGTCCTTCTACAATAGATAGCTATTTCTCCCCAAATCATTGACTGAATATTCCATCCTTTTAAAAACTCATTTGCAATGCTGCTTTTACTATACTCAATTTCCATACATGTATGAGTTTTATTATCTATTTTGTATTTAGTTTACTTATTTATACCCAAATCAGTACCATGTAGTTATAATTATAGTTTGATAGTATACTTTTTAATATTATAGAATATATTCCTCTCTTACTGCTTTTTTCTTTTCTTTTCAAATAATTTTGGCTACTCTTGCACATTTTCTCTTTCAGATGAATTTTGGAATCTCTTATAAAATTTATTTAAACATTTCTATTGTAATTGTAGATAATAATTACATTTTAGAGAATTGACATGTTAACAATTAGAATCATCCTATTCAGTATCACAGCATATTTTCCCATTGTAATGAACTTTTTAATGTTCTCCAAAATTTTATTGTTTGCTTTATATGGGTCTTTAATAATTCCAAATTTTATTATTAGCTATTGTTATGTTATACTAATACATTATGAACCTAGAAATAGAAATTTTATAGATTTTTGAAAAAATGAATGGGGATTTAAAAAGTTGTTGCCCTAAAATCGGTTTTGCCGATATAAAAGTAAATAACTGACTTTTAAATTTGATAGTAAGCTTCCTCGCTATACTCTCTTACTTGTCCTAACAATTTAACAGTTGGTTTTATGGAATTTTCAATGTATGTGGTTATGTTGCCAACAGATAGCAGTTTTGTCTGTTTATATTTTGTCTGGATTTATATCTTATTTCTTTTTTCTCTCTTGGCAAATGCATTCAGGACAATCTTTAATATTGGCAGTGATAACTTTCATCCTGGCATTGTTCTTTACATTAGTGGGAACGCTTCCACGGTTTCACCACTTACTATGATGTCTTCTGTAGTTTTCTGGGAAATTCCTTTCTTTTTTCCAATTTTATCATTCTTAATATCATAAAGTTTCCATCAGAAACAGATTTTGAATTTTAAAAATGTTCTTACAGGAGAGGGATCAAGATAGCTGCTAGACGCAGGTAGTATGTGCCTCCTCTAAGGAGAGGAACCAGAATAGTACAATATTCACATTTCAAGCAGAGCATCTGGAAGAGAATGCTAGGATTCACCAGAGAAGACATGGGAATCACAAGCAAGGAGAGGATTGGAGGCAGGCAGCTTGCCTGACAGAGGACTGACAGAATCGTGAGAGGCTCCTGGATGCAGGGAAGCAATAAGACGGAAACCCCCAGGGCTTGGCTTTTACAATCTTGGCCACAGGAGAAACCCACTAGGAAATTGGGCGTAACATAAGGAGCTGCCTAAAGATTGCAGAGAGATGTTGCTCCAGAGAGGGAACTCTCACAGGCATCTGAGCCCAGAGCAGCCTCAGCTGGGTGCCATTTTGAGAGCTTAGATACGGGGGATCTACATATGATGGCGTTGCCACTGCATTGCTCCAAGGAGGGTGCGAGGAAAACTAGGCACTCCCACACACCATTGGGAGGGTCTCTATCACCCTACTGAGGCTGCTGTTGAGAATGGAATGTGAGCAGACTGCCCTCCTTACAGCTGCTTGCTTGGGAGGGACCCCGCCTTCCCTAGTCTTGAGAGGTGACAGCGTGCTGGCAGTCCTCACAGCCCTCGCTCACTCTTGGTGCCTTCTCTGCCTGGGCTACCACTTTGGCGGCACTTGAGGAGCCCTTCAGCCCACCGCTGCACTGTGGGAGCCCCTTTCTGGGCTGGCCAAGGCCGGAGCCCACTCCCTCAGCTTGCAGGGAGGTGTGGAGGGAGAGGCGCGAGCAGGAACCGGGGTTGCATGCGGGGCTTGGGGGCCAGCTGGAGTTCTGGGTGGGTGTGAGCTTGGTGGCCCTGCACTCGGAGCAGCCAGCCGGCCCTCCTGGCCCCGGGCAATGAGGGACTTAGCACCTGGGCCAGCGGCTGCAGAGGGTGTACTGGGTCCCCCAGCAGTGCCAGCCTACCAGCGCTGCGCTCGATTTCTCGCCGGGCCTTAGCTGCCTTCCCGCAGGGCAGGCCTCAGGACTGCAGCCCGCCATGCCTGAGCCTTCCCCCACCTCCGTGGGTTCCTGTGCAGCCGGAGCCTCCCCGAGGAGCGCCGCCCCAAGGAGTGCGAGCGCAGGGCGCAGGACTGGCAGGAAGCTCCACCTGTAGCCCCGGTGAGGATCCACTAGGTGAAGCCAGCTGGGCTCCTGAGTCTGGTGAGGATGTGGAGAGTCTTTATATCTAGCTCAGGGATTGTAAACACACCAATTGGCACTCTGTATCTAGCTCAAGGATTGTAAACACACCAATCAGCACCCTGTGTTTAGCTCAAGGTTTGTGAGTGCACCACTCGACACTCTGTATCTAGCTGCTCTGGTGGGGCCTTGGAGAACCTTTATGTCTAGCTCAGGGATTGTAAACACACCAATCAGCACCCTGTATTTAGCTCAAGGTTTGTGAGTGCACCAATCTACACTCTGTATCTAGCTGCTCTGGTGGGGCCTTGGAGAACTTTATGTCTAGCTCAGGGATTGTAAACACACCAATTGGCACTCTGTATCTAGCTCAAGGATTGTAAACACACCAATCAGCACCCTGTGTTTAGCTCAAGGTTTGTGAATGCACCAATCGACACTCTGCATCTAGCTGCTCTGGTGGGGCCTTGGAGAACCTGCGTGTGGAAACTCTGTATCTAACTAACCTGATGGGGAGGTAGAGAACCTTTGTATCTAGCTCAGGGATTGTAAACGCACCAATCAGCGCCCTGTCAAAACAGGCCACTCGGCTCTACCCATCAGCAGGATGTGGGTGGGGCCAGATAAGAGAATAAAAGCAGGCTGCCGGAGCCAGCATTGGCAATCCGCTTGGGTCCCCTTCCACACTGTGGAAGCTTTGTTCTTTTGCTCTTCACAATAAATCTTGCTACTGCTCACTCTTTGGGTCCACGCTGCTTTTATGAGCTGTAACACTCACCGTGAAGATCTGCAGCTTCACTCCTGAACCCAGCGAGCCCACGAGCCCACGAGGAGGAACGAACAACTCCAGACGCGCTGTCTTAAGAGCTGTAACACTCACTGCAAAGGTCTGCAGCTTCACTCCTGAGCCAACGAGACTACGAACCCACCAGAAGGAGGAAACTCCGAACACATCCGAACATCAGAAGGAACAAACTGCAGACGCGCCACCTTAAAAGCTGTAACACTCACTGTGAGGGTCCGCGGCTTCATTCTTGAAGTCAGTGAGACCAAGAACCCACCAATTCCGGACACAGTCTCAGGCCCAAGATGCCACCTTGAGGGTTTGACACTGGGCTGTGCCTCGCCCTCAGGTTGAGTTCAGGCTTACCTGGCAGTAACTGTTGCCTGGCCAAGGAGGGTCAGGGAAACCAGGCCCTCCTATGCACATCTAGGACAAAACCCACTGCCCTACAATAGGTGGCTGTGAAACTGAGACACGAGCAGTACTGCGCTTTCACAGCTTCTTGCTTATGCTGTTTGCCTGAGAGAAGCCCTGCCCTCTCTGGTCACAAGCCCACAGCTGGCACCATTTTGAGAGTTTAACGTTGGGCTATGCCCTGCCCTCAGGCAGAGTTCAAGTTGATGAAGCTGCAGCTGCCACCCATCTGAGGAGGGACAAGAAAACCAAGCTCTCCTATGTGTTCCTAGGACAATACCCACCACCCTGCTATAGGCTGCTGTGAGACTGAGACTTGAGTGGGACACACTGTCCACAGCTTCTAGCCCATGCTACCCACCCTATCTGTTCAGAAACTCACAGCTGGCACCATTTTGAGTTTAATGATGGGCTGTGCCCCATCCTTGAGCCAAGTTCTAAGCGATGTACTGCAGCTGCCACCCAGCTGGGAAAGGGACAGGAGAGATTAAGCTCTCCTAAGAACATTCAGGACAATATCCACTGCCCTGCTGCAGGAGGCTGAGGACCTGGGACTAGCCCACCCAACCCATGCCAGCTTCCAGCAACACCAACACAGACTGCTTGGATCCCAGTTGGATGTTCCAGTACCACTACTGTCACCACCCACACAACACCAGCTACCCATTAGACTGAGAACCCACCCACACACCTGGCCCACCACTGTCACTACTAACTTCTAAACAAGCTGCCTGAAGGCCCAAGAATCAGCTCTCTAGAACCCACTAATACTGGAGCCAGTGTAAGTAGCTCTGGAGCCTACAAACAGTCACATTCACCCCACTGCTGCTGCTGTTGGCTGAAGACTAGTTCAGTTGTCATCGAAGTCCCCAGAAAATTTCACCACAACCTCAGCTAATCACTGTTCCTGAAGTCACCAAGGAAGTCACAGATACCACGGACCCTGTGTACTGCCAGAGAAGTCATACTAAGATCACACTATCACGGGCACCCAAAATCAAAGCCAGAGTATCATCATATTCAACAAACTACATACATACATGTTCAGGAAAAATTTCTCCCCTATGAAAGCAATTTCAAAAGCTGGAACAAGAGACTGCTACACCAGATGTGCAGATATCAATGGAAGGACACAGGAAACATGACAAAGCAGGGAAATATGACAGCACCAAAGGACTACAACAATTGTCCAGCAATAGAGCTCAATAAAAAAGAATTTCTCAAAATGCCAGGTAAATAATTCAAACCACTGATTTTAAAGAAGCTTAATGGGATGCAAGAGAAATTTGAAAATCAATACAAAGCAATCAGAATATAAATTCAAGATATGAATGAGAAATTTACCAAGAAACTATCTCTTTTAAAAAAAGTGGAAATTTTGGAATTAAAAAATTCATTGAAGGAAATATAAAATACACTCAAAACCTTAGTAATAAACTAGACCAGAAGAAAGAATGTCACAACTTGAAGACAAATACTTTGAAATAATCTAGTCAGAGAAAAATAAGGAAGAAAAGAATAAAAAAGAATGAACAAAGCCTTTGAGATATCTGGGACTGCATGCAGTGACCAAACTAATGAATTATTGGTATTCCAAATGGGAAGAGAGATCAAAAAGTTTAGGAAATCTATTTAAGGAAGTAATTGATGAAAACTTCTGAAGTCTAACAAGACAGACATCCAGATACACAAGGCCCAGGAATCCCCAGGCAAATACATTGCAAAAAGGACTTCACCATGCAATATTATATTCAGAATGTCTAGAGTTAAAGTGAAAGAAAGAATTTTAAATTACAAAAAGAAAAGCACCTGGTCACCTATAAAGACAACCTCATCAGACTCACAGTGGACTTTTCAGCAGAAACCTCACAGGCTAGAAGAGAATGGGATGGCATTTTCAAAGTGCTGAAAGAAAAAAAATCAGCAAAGAACTTTATACCCTGCCAGAATAAGCTTCGTAAATGAAGGGGAAATAAAGTCTTTCCCAGACAAGCAAATGCTGAGGGAATTTGTCACCACTAGAGAGGCCCTACAGGAAATGCTTAAAGGGGTCTAAAACATGGAAATTAAAGGTCAATGTTCACCATTATGAAAACACATAATATAAAACTCACAGTTCTTATAAAACAACTACAATAAGGAGGAAGAGAAAGGAATCAAATGGCAACATGATCAAATTTCATTAAACCACAAAGGCAAAAAGAGAAAAGAAATGAAACAAGCATTTATAAAACAACTTGAAAACAATTAATATGACAAGAATAAAGCTTCACATATCAAGATTAACCTTGATTGTAAATAGATTAAATGCTCTACTTAAAAGATAGAAATGGGCAGAATGTATTTTTAAAAAATAATAATGCAACTATATACTGCCTACAAGAAATTCACCCTACCCATAAAGACATATATAGACAAAGTAAAGGGGTAGAAAAAGATATTCCACCCAAATGGAAACCAAAAGCAAGCAGGAGTAGCTATACTTACAGATAAAACAGACTTTAAATTAAATATGGCAATAAAAGACAAAGAAAATCATTATATAATGATAAAGGTATCAATTCAGCAAGAGGATATAACAATCATATATATATATGTATGTGTTGGATATATATATCTCCAACATCAGAGCACCCAAATTCACAAAACAAGTGTTACTAGACCTAAAGAAAGAGATAAACAGCAATCAAATAATGGTAGGGGACTTCAACATCCCACTCACAGCACTAAACAGATCATCAAGACAGAGAATTAATGAAGAAACATTGGACTTAAATTAGACTTGAGACCAAATAGACTTAACGGTCATTTACAGAACATTCTACCCAACAAGTACAGAATATACGTTCTTTTCATCAGCCCATGTAACATTCTGCAAGGTAGGCGACATGTTAGGCCACAAAACAAGTCTTAAGAAATTTTTTTAAATCATAATTATATCAAGTATCTCCTCAGACCACAGGGGGATGAAGTTAGAAATCAATACCAAGAGGAACTTCAGAAACTATACAAATACGTGAAACTTAGACAGCATGCTCCTGAACTGTCTCTGAGTCAATGAAGAAATTATGATGGAAATTTAAAAAATTGAAATGAATGAAAATGGAAACACAATATACCAAAACCTCTGGGAAAAACAAAAGCAGTGCTAAGAGGGAGTTTTATGACATTAAATGCCTACATCAAATGAGTAGAAAGAGCATGAATTAACAACCAAACATTGCACCTCAAGGAACTAGAGGAACAAATACAAACCCAAAGATAGCAGAGGAAAAGAAATAACAAAGATCAGAGCAGAACTAAATGGAGACCAAAAATCAATAGAAGGGATCGACAAAATGAAAAGTTGGTTCTTTAAAAAGATAAACAAATTGATAAACCACTACCTAGAGTAACCAAGAAAAGAAGAGAGAAGATCCAAATAAACACAATCAGAATTGGAAAAGGAGACATTCCAACTGATATCACAGAAATACAAAATATCACCATAGACAATTATGAACAATGATACACTCACAAACTAGATAATTTGGAGAAAATGGATAAATTCCTGGAAATGTACAACATCCTGAGATTGAACCAGGAAGAAGTAGAACTCCTGAAGAGACCAATAATGAGTAGAAAGATTGAATCAGTAATAGAAAAATTTCCTCACACAAAAAAAGGCTGGGACCAGATGGATTCACAACTGTATTCTACCAAATATACAAAGAACTAATACCAATCCTCCTGAATCTATACTAATAAATCAAGGAGGATAGGTTTCTCCCTAACTCATTCTATGAAGCCAGTATCACTCTGATACCAAAACTAGACAAGAACACAACACAAATAGAAAACTACAGACCAGTAACCCTGATGAACATCAATGCAAATATCCTCAACAAAATACTATCAGGTGGGATTTATCCCAGGGACGCAAGGGTGGTTCAACGTACACGAATAAATAAATGTGCTACATCACACAAACAGAATTAAGGAGAAAAACTATATGATCATCTCAGTAGATGCAGAAAAAGCTTTTGATAAAATTCAGCATCTTTTCTGATAAAAATCCTCGACAAACTAGGCGTAGAAGGAATATACCTTATTATAATACAGGCAATATATGACAAACACACAGCTGACATTATACTTAATGGAAAAAGTTGAAAGCATTTCCTCTAAGAACTGGAACGAAACAAAGAAGCTCACTTTTACCACTCTTATTCAGCATAGTACTGGAAATACTTGCCAGAGAAATCAGGCAAGAGGAAATAAAAGCCATCTAAACTGGAAAAGAGGAAGTCAAATTATCCCTGTTCACTGATGATCTTATATCTAGAAAAGCCTAAAGACTTCACCAAAAAAAAAAAAAACTCTTAAATTTCACAAATGAATTTAGTGAAGTTTCATGATACAAAAGTAGTATAAAAAATTAGTAGTATTTCTATATACCAATAATAATCTAGCTGAGGACCAAATCAAGAAGGCAATCCCGCCTACAGTAGCTACCAAAAAATAATAAAATACCTAGGAGTATATTTAACCAAGGAGGTGAAAGATCTTTATAAGGAGAACTAAAAAACACTGATGAAAGAAATCATAGATGACATAAACAAATGGAAAACCATCCAATGCTCATGGATTGGAAGAATCAATATAATGAAAATGACCATATTGTCCAGAGCAATCTGCAAATTCAAAACAATCCTATCAAATTACCAACATCATTTTTCACAGAATTAGAAAAAGCAATTCTAAAACTCATATGGAACCAAAAAAGAGCCCAAATAGCCAATGGAATACTAAGCAAAAAGAACAAAGCTGGAGGCATCACATTACCTGACTTCAAATTATACTGCAAGGCTGTAGTAACCAAGACAGCATGGTACGCGTATAAAAATAGACACATAAATTAATGGAACAGAATAGAGAACCCAGAAATAAAGCCACATACCTACAACCAACTGATCTTCAACAAAGTCAACAAAAATATACACTAGAGAAAGGACACCCTAAGTAATAAATGCTGCTGGGAAAATTGGATAACCACATGCAGAAGAGTGAAACTGGACTGATACTTCTCATCATATACAAAAATTAACTCAAGATGGATTAAAGACCTAAATGTAAGACCTGAAACTATAAAAATCCTAGCAGAAAACCTAGAGAAAATTTATGGACATTGGCCTAGGCAAAAAATTTATGACCAAGTCCTCAAAAGCAAACACAACACAACAAAAATAGACAAATGGGACTTAATTAAACTAAAATGCTTCTAGATAGAACAGAAACAATCTACAGAGTAAACAGACAACTTGCAGAATGGAAACAAATTTTGCCAACTATGCATCTGACAAAGGGCTAATACCCAGAATCTAAAATGAATTCAAACAGCTCAAGAAGAGAAAAACCAAATCATCCCATTAAAAAGTAATCACAGGACATGAACATACATTGTTCAAAAGGAGACATACAAGTGGCCAACAAACATTAAAAAATGCTCAACATCAATAATCACCAGAGAAATGCAAATTAAAACCATAATGAGATACTATCTTACACCAGTCAGAATGGTGATTATTAAAAAGTCAAAAAACAACAGATGTTGGTGAGGATGCTGAGAAAAAGGAATGCTTATACATTGCTGGTGGGAATATAAATTAGTACAAGCTTTGTGGAAAACAGTATGGAGACATTTTAAAGAACCAAAAATAGAACTACCATTCAATCGAGCAATCTCACTACTGAATATATACCCAAAGGGAAAGAAATCATAGTATCAAAAAGATATCTGCTCTCATGTTCATTGCAGCAAAGATATCAACCTAAGTGTCTATCAATGGAGGATTAGATAAAGAAAATGTGGTATTATGTATTATGGAATACTATTCCGCCATAAAAAAGAATGAAATCATGTCTTTTGCAGCAACATGGATACAACTGGAGGCGATTATCACAACTGAAATAACTCAGAAACAGAAAGTCAAATACCTCACATTCTCACTTATAAATGAGAGCTAAATAGTAGGTTCACACGGATATGCAGAGTGGAGTAACAGACACTGGAGACTCCAAAATGTAGGAGGTTTGGAGGGGGATGAGGGTTGAAAAACTACCTGTTGGATACAGTGTTCACTATTCAGGTGATGGGGTACACTAAAAACCCAGACATCACCATTATGCAATATATGTATGTAAAAATCTGCACTCATATCTCCTACATATGTAAAAATTGAAATAAAAATGAACTTAAAAAATTTTTAAATAAACAAGTTTTGTGGGTTTTTTTTTTTTTTTTGAGACAGAATCTTGCTCTGTCACCCAGGCTGGAGTGCAGTGGCGCAATCTTGACTCACTGCAACCTCTGCCTCCTGGGTTCAAGCAATTCTCCTGCCTCAGCCTCCCAAGTAGCTGGGATTACAGGTGCCCACCACCATGCCCGGCTAATTTGTGTATTTTTAATAGAGATGGGGTTTTGCCATGTTGTCCAGGCTGGTCTTGAACTCTGACCTCGTGATCCGCCTGCCTCGGCCTCCCAAAGTGTTTATTTTTAAAATAAACAAGTTTTTTTAAAAAAGAAACCCACCAATAAAAAGTAAATGTAAAAAAACAAATAAAATGAGCTTACAGCATCTATTGAGAAGAGGACTTCCTCTTTCTTCTTCTATCTCTTAATAGAGTAAGTTGATTTTTAAATTAATTTTGAACCACTTATATATTTCTGGAGTAACTCTACTTGGTCATAATTTATTTTTTATTTTTATATAATCCCAGATTTTATTTCTTAACAATTAAAACATTTAATCTAAGTTCATAAGTGCACTTACTCTATGCTTACGTTCTATTGAACTACACTTGCTATTTTTGGTTTCAGGGTTATATAGGTAGAGCATCCCAAATCCAAAATCTGAAACTTTTTGAGTACTAACAGGACCCACAAAGGAAATGCTCATTGGAGCTGAAAGATTTTGGATTTGGGGATTCGGAATGCTTAACCAGTATAATGGAAATATTCCAAAATCCCAAATCCAAAATGCTTCTGGTTCCAAACATTCTGGATAAGGGATAGTCAAGCTGTATTGAGAAATTTGGAACATTTTAAATAAATTTGTAAGCTCATAGTTATTGTCATCTGTTGTTTTGAGTTTGGTAGATTTTTCTCTGTGTAGTGAGCCTAGTGCTTTTTGTAGAGGGAAAGAGCTGAGGGATAATAAATTTTTATTATTTATGTTTTTTAAATTAAAGTGTAATTTAAAGATTTTAGGGGTTTATTTTGATGAGTTTTAATAAGTATATATACACTTGTGTAATTATTACTCAAAATGTTTTCCAAAAAGGTTTACTCATTGATTTTGATATATGATCATACTTAGAATACTTTAATAATTTTTTAATATTTTTATCTTTACAAATTATGTTTCATATCTTGTTCTTGATACTGTTTTTAAAATTGTTTTCTAATTTTTTTCCTTTGGTCATAGTAGCTAAAGATTTGTCTTTTATTATTGGTCTTTTTAAAACAACCAGTTTTTAGTTTTATTGAGCATTTCTGTTTTTAAATTTTTTCTTTTTGTTTCTGCTTTTATTCACTTTAGTATGTTTCTTCTATTATATTGGGTTTATGTTATTATTTCCTTTTTAGCTTTTTATTGAGTTTAGAGCCTAGTTCATTGATTTTCAAACTTTCTTTCTAATCAGTGCATTTAAGGCTACAAATTTTCCTTTCAATATATTTTGGCTGCAAATCATAGGTTTTATAATGTTGTGAGTGCTCATTTTTATTCATTTGTAAATAGTTTTTTTTTAATTGAAGCAAAAAACGTGTACATAAAGTGTATCATCTTAACCATTTTCAAATGTACATTTAGTAGTGTTAAGTATATTGACATTGTTTTGAAACAGATCTCCAGAACTTTTTTTATCTCCAGGTAATCACCATCCTACATTCTTTTTCTTTAAATTTGACTACTTTAGATACCTCATATAAATGGAATCATACAGAATTTGTGCTTTTGTGACTGGTTTATTCTACTTAGTATAATTTCCTCAAGTTTCATTCATGTTTTTAGCATATGACAGAATTTTCTTCTTTTTTGAGGCTGAAAAATATTGTGTATATTACTACATTTGTTTATCTATTCATCCACTGGGCTGTTTCCACTTCTTGACTATCGTGAATACTGCTGCTATGAACCTGAGAGTGTGCAAATATCCCTTTAAGATTATGCTTTCTTTCTTTCTCTTTTTTTTTTTTTTAGACAGCGTCTTGCTCTGTCGCCCCAGGCTGGAGTGCAGTAGTGCAATCTCAGCTCACTGCAGCCTCTGCCTCCTGGGTTCCAGTGATTCTCCTGCCTCAACCTCCCGGGTAACTGGGATTACAGGCGCATGCCACCACACTCGGCGAATTTTTGTATTTTTAGCAAAGATGGGGTTTCACCATGTTGGCCAGGCTGGTCTCGAACTCCTGACCTCAGGTGATCTGCCTGCCTCGGCCTACCAATCAATTATTTTGACATGTACCCAGAAGTGGGATTTGTGGATCATATGGTAATTCTATTTTTAATTTTTTGAGAAACCATCACACTCTTTCCATAGTGTTTAGACCAGTTTACAATCCTGCCAACAGTGCACAAAGGTTTCAATTTCTCTGTATCCTAACCAAAACTTATTTCCTGTGTTCTTCATAGTTGCCATCCTAATGGGTGTGACGTAATATTTCATTGTTTTGATTTACATTTCTTTTTAATTTAAAATATTTATTTATCAAATAAATATTGAATATATTCAAGGTATATAATGTATGATTTGATATATGTATATATTGTATAATAATTACCACAATCAAATTAACAAATCTATCACTATACATGATGTACATTAGATCACCAGAACTTTTAAATCTTATAGCTGAAAAGTTGTACCCTTTGACCAACATTTCCCCATTTCCCCTGACCCCTATCCCCTGGCAACCACTGTTCTACTCTCTGTTCCCATGAGTTCAAGTTTTTTATAGATCACATATGCTGTGATTTTGATGTGTTTTGTCCCCTACCAAAACTCATGTTGAAATTTGATTTTCAATGTGGCAGCATTGGGAAGTTGGACCCTACATGGTGTTGTTACATCATGAAAACAGATCTCTCATTAATAGATTAATGCAGTCTCTTGACAGTGAATTCTTGTCTTTGTGGGACTGGGTTAGTCACCTCAAGAATGGGTTGTTCCTTCTCACATTTGGTCTCTTTGTACATACCCACTTCCTCTTCTATTTTCTACCGTGATTTGAAGCAGCATGAGACCCTCACCAGATAGGCTACCCAATCTTGGACTTTACAACTAGACCCAAATAAACCTCTTCACTTCATAATTTACCCAGTCTCAGGTATTCTCTTATAGCATCACCACTTATATGTTATAAGACAACATATAAGTAAGATCATACAATATTTGTCTTTCTGTGTCTGGCTTATTTCACCTAACATATAATGTCCTTCAATTTCATTCATGTTGCAAATTACTGGATTTCTTTTTTATGGCTGAAAAATATTTCATTGTATATTTGTACCACAATTTTAAAATCTGTTCACCTGTCAGTGGACAATTAGGTTATTTCCATATGTTGGCAATTGTAAATAATGCTGCAGTGAATGGGGGTGGGGGTGGAGGTGCATATAATCTCTTTGAGATCCTGATTTCATTTCCTTTGGATATATACTCAGAAGTGGGGTTACTGGATCATATGGTAGTTCTAATTTTCATTTTTTTGAGGCATCTCCATACTGTTTTTCATAGTGGCTCTACCATTTTACATTCCCACCAACAGCGTAAAGAGTTTCAGTTTCTCTGTTCCTTTGCTTTCAGTCTGTGTGTATACCTTAAGGCTAAAGTGAGTCTCCTTAGGCAGCATATGGTTGGAATTTTTTAAAAATCCATTTGGCCACTCTCTGTCTTTTGATTGGATAATTTGATCCATTTACAATTAAAATAATTTTATATGTGAGGACTTACTATTTTTGTTTTGTTGTTGAAAACTTTTACCTTTTCACTTAAATGAAGCATTTACAGCTTCTCTTTGGCATATCCAAATTGCCAGTATCACTAATCTTGCACTTTGGGACCATTATTAAGTAACATACAGGGTACTCAAACACACACACTGTGATATTGCAAGAGTCAATCTGATAACTGAGATGGCTACTAAGGGACTAATGAATGGGTAGCACATATAGTGTAGATACACCGGACAAAGAGATAATTTATGTCCCAGGTGGGATAGAGTGGGACAGCATAAGATTTCATCATGCTACTCAGAAAAATGTACAATTTAAAACTTATAAATTGTCCATATCTGGAGTTTTCCATTTAATATTTTTAAACCACTGTTGATTATAGGTAACTAAAACCACAGAAAGCAAAACCTTAAATAAGGGGGGAATACTATATGGTGTAAGAGCCCAACTTTATTCCTTTGCATGCAGATATCCAATTTTCCCAGAATTATTCATTGAAGAGGCTTCTTTTTCCATTGAGTGTGGCCTTAGCACACTTGTTGAAGATCATTTGACTTTATGTGCAAGGGTTTATTTCTGGGATCTCTATTCTGTTTATTAGTCTATTTTGTCTTTATGGCAGTACCATTAGTCTATTTGTCTTTATGACAGACTATTCTATTAATTGGTCTATTTGTCTTTATATCAGTATGGCAGTACACTTTTTTTATTATTTTGCTTTGTCATAGAGTTTGAAATCAGGAAGTGTGAGTGCTCCAACTTTTTTTTTTCCTTTTTCAAAATTCTTTTGGCTATTCAGGGTTCCTTGAGATTCTGTATGAATTTTAGGATAATTTTTTATATATCTGTAAAAAAAAACTATTGGGACTTTGATAAGATTTGTTTTGAGTCTGTAGATCGCTTTGGGTAGTGTGGACATTTTAAGAAAATTAAGTTTTCCAACTCAAAAACATAAGATGTCTTTCATTTATTTGTGTTTTCTTTCATTTCTTTCAGCAATGTTTTGTAATTTTTAGTGTACAAGTCTTTTACCTCCTTGCTTAGGCTTATTTCTAAGTATTTCATTCCTTTTGATGCCATTGTAAATGGAATAGTTTGCTTATTTTCCTTTTGGATTGTTCATTATTAGTGTATAGAAACACAGCCGATTTTTGTACGTTGATTTTGTATCCTGGAACTTTGCTGAATTAGTTTACTAGTTCTAATAGATTTTTTTAGTGGAATCTTTTAGGTTTTTGCATATAATATATCATCTGCAAACAGACAGTTTAACTTCTTCCTTTCCAATTTGGATGCCATTTTTTCTTTTTCTTATCTAATTATTCTGGAGAGAACTTCTCATACTATGTCAAATAGAAGTGGTGAGAGTGGGCACCTTTGTCTTTTTCCTGATGTTAGAGGAAAATCTTCTAGTCTTTTGCCATTGGGTATGATGTTTATGGTGAGTTTTTCATAAATGCCCTTTATTATGTTGAGGTATTTTCCTTTTATTCCTAGTTTGTTGAATTATTTGAATCATGAAAGGGTATTAAATATTTTTGAATGCTTTTTCTGCATCTATTGAGATGATCATATCATTTTATCCTTCATTCTGCTAATATGGTGCATCACATTTGTTGATTGGTATGTGTTAAACCATCCTTCCATCTCAGTGATAAATCCCACTTAATCATGGCATATGATCATTTTAATGTGCTGTTGTGTTCAGTTTGATAGTATTTGCCAAGGATTTTTGCAACAATATTCATCAGGGATAGTGATTTGTAGTTTTCTTATAGTGTCTTTGTCTGACTTTGGTATCAGGTTAATGCTGGCTTTATAGAATGAGCTTGTAAGAGTTCCTTCCTCTTCCAATTCATTGAAAGAGTTTCCAGAGGATTGATGCCAATTCTTTAAATGTTTGCTAGAATTCTTCACTGAAGTCATCTGGTATTGGGAAATTTTGGGAGTTTTTTGATTTACTCATTTAATCTCTTTATTCTTTATTGGTCTGATTAAATTTTGTTTCTTTATGATTCTGTCTTGGTGGTTTCTGTGTTTCTAGGAATTTATCCATTTCTTCTAGGTTATCCGATTTGTTAGTGTATAATTGTTCATAATATTCCCTAATAATTTTTTTTATTTCTGTGGCAAGGGTTGTAATGTCTCCCTTTAACTTCTGATTTTAGTGATTTGCATCTTCTTTTTCTTAATCTAGTTAAGTTTTGTCAATTTTTTTGATCTTTCAAAAAACTAACTCACTTTCTTCCTTTGCTGGCTTTGGGTTTAGTGTGTTCTTCATTTTAGTTTCTTAAGGTATATAATTAGGCTTGCTGAATTGAGATCTTTCTTCTTTTTAATATACATGTTTACAGCTATGAAATTCCCTCACAGCACTTTCACTTCATTCCATAAGTGTTGGTATGTTGTGTTCTTATTTTTAATAGTTTCTAATTTCTCTTTTGACCTTGTCTTTGACACATTGGTTGTTTAAGAGTGTGTGAATTTTCACATTTGTGGACTTACTGTTTTCCTTGTTCTATTGACTTCTAGTTTCATTCCGTTGTGTTTTAAAAAGATACCTTGTGTGATTTCAACCTTCTTGAATTTGTTGAGATTTGTTTTGTGGCCTATTACGTGATCTATGTTGGAGAATGTTCTATGTACACTTGAGAAGAATGTATATTCTGTTTTTGTTGGGTAAATGTTCTGTATATGACAGTCATTATAAATTCTTTGTCAGACAACTCATAGATTTGCTTTCCTTTAGGCTTTTTGGGAGAGGTTTATTTTGTTACTTTGATTGGGCCATGTTTCCCTGTTTCTTTGTGTGTCTTGTAATTTTTTGCTGAGATTTGGGCATTTAAAAAAAACAAACACCTCTTCCAGGCTTTGTATCAGCATCAGGCAGAGGAAGGTCTTCATCATTCGGCCCAGCTGGACCTCTCAAATCATTTCTGATCTCTTGCTATTCCTGGTATCTACCTGTAGAACTATAGCTCTAATGTGATGCTTGCCTCTGTTTACAGTGGCTTCCAAAATCTTGCTTCAGTTTGTCAGCACTCTGAGTCAGGTGAGACAGAAACCAGTCCCTTGGGTAGGCCCAGAAAAGCTATAATATTGGACATATGTTCTGATCTTTTTTTTTTTTTTTTTTTAGATGGAGTGTCGCTCTGTCACCCAGGCTGGAGTGCAGTGGCATGATCTCGGCTCACTGCAACCTCCACCTCTCGGGTTCAAGCAATTCTCCTGCCTCAGCCTCCCAAGTAGCTGAGACTACAGGAGTATGCCACCACACCCAGCTAATTTTTTTGTATTTTTAGTAGAGATGGGGTTTCACCACGTTGGTCAGGCTGGTCTCAAACTCCTGACCTCAAATGATCTGCCCGCCTCAGCCTCCCAAAGTGCTGGGATTACAGGCTTGAGCCACCATACCCAGCCCTGATCTTTTGTTTTTATTCTAAGGGAGGAGCTCTTGTATGGTGACAGTTGGGAGGGATTCCTCCTGCTTGCTCTGTGCTATGCAGGGGGAAGGGCATGAATAGCCCACCAAACACTGCAAATCTTCCTACGCCTTTCACTGGAATCCCTTTTTGGTTTTACAATGGCGTGGGTGCTGTAGCTTTTCAATTGGTCTCTGGAGTTCTCACAGAGGTATTCTGGTTCATATATTGTTGATAACTCAGTATATCTGTGTGGGAAACAGGGTCTGTAGCTTCCTAGCCTACCATCTTGCTGATGTCACTTTCCTCATTTCTAAATAGTTTAAGGTATGACTTTGATTGAATGTTCTTATAAACCTCAAATAATTTAGAAAATTGAATTATTGGCTGGGCGCAGTGTCTCGCGCCTGTCATCCCAGCACTTTGGGAGGCAGAGGCAGGCAGATCATGAGGTCAGGAAATCGAGACCATCCTGGCTAACATGGTGAAACCCTGTCTCTACTAAAAATACAAAAAATTAGCCAGGTGTGGTGCCACGTGCCTGTAGTCCCAGCTACTTGGGAGGCTGAGGCAGGAGAATCCCTCGAACCTGGGAGGCAGAGGTTGCAGTGAGCCGAGATTGTGCCACTGCACTCCAGCCTGGGCGACAGAGCGAGACAGTCTTAAAAAAGAAAAAGAAAAAAGAAAAGAAAAGAAAATTGAATTATTTTCAAGTAGGCGTGTGTGTGTGTCTGTGTGATTTCCATTTTCTAATTATACTGAATTATGGTTAGCAAATATGGCATATGTGTTTCTTATTCTGAGAACTTTTGGAGATTTCCTTTATGGCCTATTACCTGGTAAGCTTTTGTGGAAGTTCTATGTGTATTCTGTTTTTTGAGTACAAAGTTCTAACTTTATCTTTTGTACTAAGCTTCTTAATTTTTCTTTTTAAATTCTCTATATTATTATTTATAGTTTTCAACCACATGATTGGCCAGTTTCTGAGAGAAACTGAGGGATATTTTTGGGACTCAGCTGTTTCTCACTATGATAATAGATATGTAAATTTGGCCTTTTATACCTGCCAGTTTTTATTTCACGTATTGCAAAACATGTTTGGTGCATAAAGGTTTATGACTGCCATGTTTTCTTATTAATGAGGGGTATAATCCTTTTATTATACTTCTTATCAAGTACCTCTTATTATACCTCTTATCAAATATCCTCCTGTGCCCCAGTTTGTGATTTTTACTGTTTTGACTGATACTAATAATGCTATACCTACCTTATTAGCATTTGCATGTTATATCTTTACCTATCCTTGATTGTTTTAGTAGGCTATGTTTTCAAAACTATGTAATTTTAATTTTAAAAATGTAACCCAATAGCCTTTTTAAAATAGGTGAATTTATCCCAGTTACATTTATCATGATTATTAATATCACATTACAGTTGTTGATGCCTACCAGCCAAAGACCAACAGAAATAGGCTTGTCGTCAAAGTTTGGTTTATTGGTCCTTATTGCAGCAAAGGCAACACCCCAAAGTTCCCCATGGTGTGTGGTCTCCCTTGTTGCAACAAAGACCAATAATTTTGTTCAACGAAACCTGTGCTCCTGGTGATCTTTGACTTGTGGATATCAACATAGTAAAGCGCTCTCTTTCTCTCTCTCTCTCCATCTGTGTGTGTGTGTGTGTGTGTGTGTGTTGTCTTTCCCAAATACATGCTATCTCTTCAAATGTTTCTTGCTACCTAACTATCTTGGGAATCTATTTCCATTTCTTTATCTCCACCCCTTAATCTCTGTGTTTCTGTCTTTATGTCTGTGTCTGTTACACACACACACACACACACACACACCCCTTAACTTGACTCTGCCACATTTAGTTAAGCCAGATTTGCTGGCCAGAACAATGTCTGCTGCCTTGTGAGCCTTGGAGTGCTGGGTAAGGAGGAGAGATGATGGATAGAGATTTGGCTCAGCAAAGCTCTTTCAAGAATTTTCCTAACATGGCAGTGAAGAATGATCACAACAAATGCCATCTCCCATTCTGATTGTTCTTGATAGTTGATGACCCTGTGACACTATGGGTTTAATCATACTCTTAATTGCTTGGATACGATTAGTCTGTATAATTAGGATCAAAACAATACAGTTTGCACTTTCTTTTTTATCTCCACTTCCTTTTATAGCTTAAGATCTTGTGTGCCACAGAACCAACACCTTCACTTCTGATCTTTGGAACATTTGCACATTAGATAATCAGAGTCAGTCTGGAAAGGAAGAGGTAGAGACTGGGGAGAAATGAGACTGGGGCCTTGGACCAGAAACCAGTGTGGGGTTTTATTAAACTCTCTCACCTATATTCTAATCATTACAAAAAATGCCTTCCATCTACATTGTACCTTCATATATACAATCTCTTTTGTTTATTGAAAGAACCCTGAGAAATAGATATGCAAAATATCAATGCGTCCATTTTATTGATTAGGGAATTAGAGTTATGATTGGATCCTTGCCTTGTCCATTCATTACTGCATGGACATGTGCCTGGTTGTGTTCGGTAGTGAATTAAACATGCTGACTGTCTGGAAGAGCCAGCTGTGGTGAAGGAGGCATACTGTTGATGATCCACAGTGTGATACAGGCTCGACCTGCAGGGCAGATGATACTGGAGGTGTGAATGGTTGTGGGCAGCTGACTGAGCCCCAGATGCTCGCTGGGGGATCAGGGAAGAACATGAGGGAGGCCTTAAAGGTGAGACAGTGTTGCCGGAGAAAAGGAGGATGGGACAGGAAGGGCTTTTAGGTTGAGGGAACAGCACATGTGGAATGGAGCAGAGCTGGATCCAGGTGCCCATGGGCAGTTGGGGGAGGCAAGGCAGAGTAGCTGAGGCCATGGAGCTGGTGCCCTGGGTGTCTGTCCCCTTACCCCTGGCTAGTTCACCTTCCACACATTATGTAGCCTGGCAGTCTCCATCACTGGGCATATTCCCAAAGATTTCCAGTGTGCTCTCCAGTCCATCAGCAGCTCTCCATTCCCTGTTCTGTGTTCTGTCCCTCAGTCCTGGTGTCCTTCCCTAATTCCAGGGCCAGTCCTACCTCTAGACATTTTGATTTGTTATCCAATACAGTTCCTTGGATTATTATACCAGGTGAGTCAGGTTTTGTTTGTTTGATTGTTTGTTTTATTTTGTCACTTGCAACAAAAAAAGCCCCGAAAAACCACTGGAAAAGTACCTGGTACACCCTAGTGCAAGGCCTTTTAAGAAAAGAATGTTGGAGAAGGAGGATTCAGCCTCAAGGTCCAAGTGAATGTAAGATATCTGGGCATGCAGAACAGGCCCAGGTAACTCCCCAGCCCCACTACAAGTGCGGAGGAAGTGAAACAGAAAGATAGTCATGGACAGACTCACACTGAAAAGAGAAGTGTCCAGTTTCCTTCATGCCAGGGGCATGGAGGAAACAGCACAGCCAAAGTTGACCTTGAAGGTTAATGAGTAGTCTGAGTTCTGATCAATCAGATTGGTAAATCTGTCTCTCTTTTTGAGTTGCTAATAATCAGGGAAGAGAGGCAGAGGGTAGAAAAATGGGGTCAGAAAAGTTTCCCCACCAGAATTTGTTTTAAGGAAAGGGAATTCAGACTAGAAGAGGCTGAGGAGTGGGTATCAGTAGAGAGCTGGGTTATGTGAGCAACAGGACCCAGCCCCCTGAAGAACACCCCTCCAAATGGGACCTGTGGCCCCTTTGCCTGGGCTGTTGCCCACCTTGTGGCATCTGTCTAAGCTCAGAGAAGGGCCCTGTTCAGCCATAACTTCGGAGGGAGGCCCTGCTATGCTCCCAGCTGCCTGCTTTGCTTTTCCTTAGGATTGTTCCTTTGATTGTGGTATGCAATCTGGCAGTGTCAGCATCACCTGGGTGTTCCTTTTGACTCCCAATCTGCATTTTAACAAGATCTTTGTGATTTGTAGTCAGATTTGTCTGCACATTAACATTTAGGATGCACGCTTTGGAGGATCTCTGGGTTTTGCTGCATACTGCCCTGGGTTTTCTTGTTTTGTTTTGTTTTATTTTGTTTGGCTTTTTAGCTCATGAGGTCTCCATGGGGACCTTTTCTCAGTAGGCCAAGGTAGAGCCAGCCAGTCTCACCTGTGTGTGCAGGACGGTATATGCTCTCAGTGGGCACCATGGCTTTGAGGCAGCCCTTTGGAAAGTGGAGCAACTGATACTTGCACCAGAATGAAACTGAGGCTGACAGAGGGGTGGGGTGTGGAGGCAGGGAGGCAGTAACTGCAGGGAAAGGGCCATGGTCCTGGGAACTAGAGGAATAGGACAACCTCCCAGTGACTACCCACTCACCAAGTAGAGAGTCACCCTGGGTCTCAGTCTGAAGTCAGTCCCAGCATGCCCCAGTGGGACTTTGTCAAAGAAAGCCCTTTTATACAGGGGACTTATATCTTACCCCTCACTCATATTTGAGACCTCAGTCAGGGCTTGGTGCCATGCAAGGGATGGATGACAGATCATTCCAGTTCCTGGAACTTCGGGAGATTTTTTTTACTGATGTTCTGACTCCCACCGTATCATAGAAGTAAAGCTGTGGGTGTCTCCTTTTTTCTCTCAGGAGTACCCAAAGTGCAAACACTTGTCTATATTACAAAAGCTTTCTCCCAATGCAACATGTTAAAGCCAGCCATACCCCCGCTATAGCCACTACTATGATCTGAATGTGTCCCACAAAATTCACATGTTAAAACGTAATTGCCAATGAAGTAGTGTTAAGAGGTGGGGCCTTTAGGAGATGATTAAGTCATGAAAGCAGAGCCCCTATGACTCTCAGAGCCCCAATGAATGGGATTAGTGACCTTATGAAAGGGATGGCAGAAAGTAGCTTGGCCCTTTCTGCCTTCTGTTCCTTCAGCCATGTGTTCCTCCAGCATTTGTCCCCTCTGGAGGATACAGAAGCAACAAGGCATCACCTTGCAAGCAGAGAACAGCCCTCCCAAGACACTGATTTTGCAGGCACCTTGATCTTGGACTTCCCAGCCTCCAGAACTGTGAGAAGTAAATGTCTGTCATTTGTAAATTACCCAGTCTTGAGTATTTTGGCATAGCAGCACAAATGGACTAAGTCAGCCATCCACATTCTATTGGTGTTGCTGGGGGATTGTGTGTGGTCAGGGACACATGCAGTGTTGCTTCAAGTGCCAGAGGAGAGATAGGCTGCCCCGGCTCTCCCCGGGACAGTGGCCCCTCCATTGAAGAAGTCTGCCTTCAGGTGGTTCTTGTAAGCTCTTTGTGTCTTGTCATGCCACCCAAACAGTAAAAGGTTTCCAGATAGATCTCATCATGGCACCAAGGGACTTGCTTGGACTCTTCTCTGAGTCTGGCATCACCAGATTGAATGCTAGCAAAATTACTCTGGTGACTTCTTGGCTATGCCTTGAACACTGGAAGCCAGAGGGAAGAATTTATTTCTGTAGGATTTGGCTATGGGATGATCAAGTACACACCTGCAGTCTAGATTATGATGCCAAACAACTTTTCCCCTTCTCCTGGAGTTGTACATCAGCTCATGCCAAGCTCATCTTAAATGGGCATAAGATATGCCTCCCTTCTGGCATCCCCTTTTTTCTCTCCCTTCAGCTTTACATTGAGAGAAATGCAGAGGAGGGGGTGAGAAAGCAAATTTCAAGATTTGAGAACTATGACCAGGAAAGAACTTTGGTTATGATTAACACATGGAACTGAAAGCAAAGAGATTAGCAACGCAGTAAGTGTTTGAAGGAATTATATTTTATAAGCTACCACAAGCCTGGACAAAAAAATGGCCTTGACTGTTCAAAACAAAACAATCAGCAGAGTGGCAGTGTAATGAAGTGGGAAGCAAGCCTGGACCCCACATTCCTCAAAGCACAGAACATCCTGGGATCTTCTCTTATCTGTCAGCAGCCACGACGTTTGCAGGAAGTTCCAAGGAAACAGGCAACTCATAATGGACTAAACATGTTGACTCCCCACAAAGTCTTTGACTCATAAAATCTTTGGATGTTCATCTTCACTTAGATGACTAGTAGTAATTTCAAACTTACAATATTAAAAGGTGAACATTTGAGACTTCTAATCCTGAACAAGATGGATTAATTGGCCAGGTTTACTTTTATCCAAAACAACTGGAAAACTGAACATGGATACAAAACAATGGTTCTTAAGACATTGAACATTAGACAATAAAAAACTGTGATCCCTAAGAGATGGAAAATAAATGAAGTGAGCCCTGTCATGCCCCAGGTTAATGCCTAGAAGGGAGCCTAGGGAGAGCTTAGAAGTCTCCACTTTGAGAAGATGGAGCTGGGAGGCCAAGGCAGCTTGAGTTTGCAGGCGAGATTATCAGAGAGGAGGAGTTGCACAGAGCGAAAACTCTAGAAATCTACGGAAGGTCCCTGAAGTATTCAACTGAGTGCTGACACAAGTGCATGTGTATGAAGAAATTTCACAAGTCAGGAAAACGTATCATCTGAAAAAAATCAGGGAAAATTCCTATAGCTCACACTGGGAAAGAAATGATGCCTCTTCTAACCATCTGGAGTGGAAAATTTCATAATTCACAGGGCATCCAGTAGAATACGTAGAAAACTTTGCCTCAGTAATGGGGAAAAACTAGCTCCAGACTAAATACTATTCTGGTCCTATATAACAACAAAAGCCCAAAAGCAAATCCTAAAAGAATTAAATGGGCTGTAAGTAACTTAATCATACTCCATAACAATGGACAAGAATATTTATAGGATTACAAAAACATCTAGTCCTCAATAAGGTAAAATTTAAATGTGTGGCATACTCTCAAAGATTACCAGATATGAAAAGAAGTAAGGCCAGGCATGATGGTTCACACCTATAATCCCAACACTCAGGAAGGCTGAGGCAGGAGGATCTCTTGAGGCCAGGTGTTCAAGACCAGCCTGGGCAGCATAGCAAGACCTGTATCTACAAAAAATTTAAAAATTAGCCAGGTGTTGTGGTGTGCATCTGTAGTCCTAGCAACTCAAGAGGTTGAGGTGGGAGGATTGTTTGAGCTGAGGAGGTCAAGGCTGCAGTGAGCCATGATGACACCACTGTCCAGTTTGGGTGACAGAGCAAGAAGACTCTGGCTCTTTGAAAAAAAAGAAAAGGCAGAAAGATATGATCCACAATGAAGAGAAAAATTAATCAGTAGAAACTAACCCAGAAATTACATAGATGATAGAATTAGTAGGCTGGGACATTAACACAGTTATTCGAACTATATATGTTCAGGAAGATTGATGAACAATTGAATGTATTAAGTAGAGATACAGAAAATATAAGAAGATCTAAGTTGAACTTATGAAAACTATAATGCCTAAGATAAAAAAAGTGCATTGGATGTTGTAAAGGGCAGATTAGATATGGCAGAACAGAAAATTAATAAATTTGAAGACAGAAAAATAAAAATCATCCACAGTGAACTACAAAGAGGAAAATACCTCAAAAAGTAATAATAAAATAAAGAGAATGAGTGAGCTGTGGGACAACTTCAGGCACCCTAATATACACAGAACTGGAGTTCTTGAAGAGGAAAAAGGGTGAAGACACAAATTATTTTTAAGAAAAAAAAATTTTCTAAATTAGACAAAAACTATAAGCCCAGTTATTCAAGAAACACAACAAACCCCATGCACCAAAAACAAGAAGAAAACTGCACCAAAATGCTTAATCAAATTGCACAAAACAAGAGATAAAGAGAAAATCTGAAAAGTAGCCAGAGGGAAAAAAAGACAGTAGATTTCTTGTTGGAATAAATGTAAACCAAAAATTGTCTAACAACATTTTTAAAGCACTGAGAGGTAAGAATTGACACCCTAGACTCTTACTTAGTAAAAATATCTTCCAAAAGTGGTGAGATTAAGACTTTTTTAGGTATAAAAGTCCAAAAAGAATGAATCACCAACAGACCTGCGCTACAAGAAATACTAAAAGGGTTCCAAGATGGCCAAATAGGAACAGCTCCAGTCTACAGCTCCCAGCGTGAGTGACGCAGAAGACGGGTGATTTCTGCATTTCCAACTGTGGTACCAGGTTAATCTCACTGGGGCTTGTCAGACAGGGGGGCAGGACAGTGGGTGCAGCCCACCGAGCGTGAGCCAAAGCAGGGCGAGGCATTGCCTCACCTGGGAAGTGCAAGGGGTCAGGGAATTCCCTTTCCTAGCCAAGGGAAGTGGTGACGGACGGCACCTGGAAAACTGGGTCACTCTGACCCTAATACTGCACTTTTCCAACGGCCTTAGCAAACGGCACACCGGGAGATTATATCCAGTGCCTGGTTTGGAGGGTCCCATGCCCACAGAACCTCGCTCATTGCTAGCGCAGCAATCAGATCTAACTGCAAGGTGGCAGTGAGGCTGGGGGAGGGGCGCCCACCATTGCTGAGTCTTGAGTAGGTAAACAAAGTGGCTGGGAAGCTCGAACTGGGTGGAGCCCACTGCAGCTCAAGGAGGCCCACCTGCCTCTGTAGACTCCACCTCTGGGGGCAGGGCATAGCCAAACAAAAGGCAGCAGAAACCTCTGCAGACTTAAATGTCCCTGTCTGACAGCTTTGAAGTGAGTAGTGGTTCTCCCAGCATGGAGTTTGAGATCTGAGAATGGACAGACTGCCTCCTCAAGTGGGTCCCTGACCCCCAAGTAGCCTAACTGGGAGGCACCCCCCAGTAGGGGCAGACTGACACCTCACATGGCCGGGTACCCCTCTGAGATGAAGCTTCCAGAGGAACGATCAGGCAGCAACATTTGCTGTTCAGCAATATTTGCTGTTCTGCAGCCTCCGCTGCTGATACCTAGGCAAACAGGGTCTGGAGTGGACCTTTAACAAACTCCAACAGACCTGCAGCTGAGGGTCCTGACTGTTAGAAGGAAAACTAACAAACAGAAAAGACATCCACACCAAAACCCCACCTGTACGTCACCATCCTTAAAGACCAAAGGTAGATAAAACCACAAAGATGGGAAAAAAACAGAGCAGAAAAGCTGAAAATTCTGAAAATCAGAGCACCTCTCCTCCTCCAAAGGAACGCAGCTCCTTGCCAGCAATGGAACAAAGCTGGATGGAGAATGACTTTGACGAGGTGAGAGAAGAAGGCTTCAGACGATCAAACTTCTCCGAGCTAAAGGAGGAGGTTTGAACCCATCGCAAAGAAGCTAAAACCCTTGAAAAAAGATTAGACAAATGGCTAACTAGAATAACCAGTGTAGAGAAGTCCTTAAATGACCTGATGGAGCTGAAAACCATGGCACGAGAACTACGTGATGAATGCTTCAGTAGCCAATTTGATCAACTGGAAGAAAGGGTATCAGTGATTGAAGATCAAATTAATGAAATGAAGTGAGAAGAGAAGTATAGAGAAAAAAGAGTAAAAAGAAACAAACAAAGCCTCCAAGAAATACGGGACTATGTGAAAAGACCAAATCTACGTCTGATTGGTGTACCTGAAAGTGACGGGGAGAATGGAACCAAGTTGGAAAACACTCTGCAGGATATTATCCAGGAGAACTTCCCCAACCTAGCAAGGCAGGCCAACATTCAAATTAAGGAAATACAGGCCGGGTGGGGTGGCTCATGCCTGTAATCCCAGCACTTTGGGAGGCTGAGATGGGCAGATCACAAGGTCAGGAGATAGAGACCATCCTGGCTAACACTGTGAAACCCTGTCTCTACTAAAAATACAAAAAATTAGCCGTGCATGGTGGCAGGCACTTGTAGTCCCAGCTACTCGGGAGACTGAAGCAGGAGAATGGCATGAACCCGGGAGGTGGAGCTTGCAGTGAACCAAGATTGCACCACTGCACTCCAGCCTGGGCTACAGAGTGAGACTCCGTCTCAAAAAAAAAAAAAAAAAAAAAAAAAAAAAAAAAACAATTCAGGAAATACACAGAATGCCAGAAAGATACTCCTTAAGAAGTGCAACTCCAAGACACATAATTGTCAGATTCACCAACATTGAAATGAAGGAAAAAATGTTAAGGGCAGCCAGAGAGAAAGGTCGGGTTACCACAAACGGAAGCCCATCAGACTAACAGCTGATCTCTCAGCAGAAACTCTACAAGCCAGAAGAGAGTGGGGGCCAATATTCAACATTCTTAAAGAAAAGAATTTTCAACCCAGAATTTCATATCCAGCCAAACTAAGCTTCAAAAGTGAAGGAGAAATAAAATCCTTTACAGACAAGCAAATGCTGAGAGATTTTGTCATCACCAGGCCTGCCTTACAAGAGCTCCTGAAGGAAGCACTAAACATGGAAAGGAACAACCAGTACCAACCACTACAAAAACATGCCAAATTATAAAGACCATTGAGGCTAGGAAGAAACTGCATCAACTGACGAGCAAAACTGCCAGCTAACATCATAATGACAGGATCAAATTCACACATAACAATATGAACCTTAAATGTAAATGGGCTAAATGCTCCAATTAAAAGACACAGACTGGAAAATGGGATAAAGAGTCAAGACCCATCAGTGTGCTGTATTCAGGAGACCCATTTCATGTGCAGAGACATACATAGGCTCAAAACAAAGGGATGGAGGAAGATCTACCAAGCAAATGGAAAGAAAAAAAAAAGCAGGGGTTGCAATCCTAGTCTCTGATAAAATACAGTTTAAACCAACAAAGATCAAAAGAGACAAAGAAGGCCATTACATAATGGTAAGGCGATCAATTCAACAAGAAGAGCTAACTATCCTAAACATATAGGCATCCAATACAGGAGCACCCAGATTCATAAAGCAAGTCCTTAGAGACCTACAAAGAGACTTAGACTCCCACACAATAATAATGGGAGACTTTAACACCCCACTGTCAACATTAGACAGATCCACAAGACAGAAAGTTAACAAGGATATCCAGGACTTGAACTCAGCTCTGCACCAAGCAGACCTAATAGACATCTACAGAACTCTCCACCCCAAATCAACAGAATATACATTCTTCTCAGCACCACATCACACTTATTCCAAAATTGACCACATAGTTGGAAGTAAAGCACTACTCAGCAAATGTAAAAGAACAGAAATTATAACAAACTGTCTCTCAGACCACAGTGCAATCAAACTAGAACTCAGGATTAAGAAACTCACTCAAAACCACTCAACTACATGGAAACTGAACAACCTGCTCCTGAATGACTACTGGGTACATAACGAAATGAAGGCAGAAATAAAGATGTGCTTTGAAACCAATGAGAACAAAGACACAACATACCAGAATCTCTGGGACACATTTAAAGCAGTGTGTAGAGGGAAATTTACAGCACTAAATGCCCACAAGAGAAAGCAGGAAAGATCTAAAATTGACACCCTAACATCACAATTAAAAGAACTAGAGAAGCAAGAGCAAACACATTCAAAAGCTAGCAGAAGGCAAGAAATAACTAAGATCAGAGCAGAACTGAAGGAGATAGACACACAAAAAACCCTTCAAAAATCAGTGAATCCAGGAGCTGTTTTTTTTTGAAAAGATCAACAAAATTGATAGACTGCTAGCAAGACTAATAAAGAAGAAAAGAGAGAAGAATCAAATACATGCAATAAAAAATGATAAAGGGGATATCACCGCCGATCCCACAGAAATACAAACTACCATCAGAGAATACTATAAACGCCTCTACATAAATAAACTAGAACATCTAGAAGAAATGGATAAATTCCTTGACACATACACCCTCCCAAGACTAAACCAGAAAGAAGTTGAATCCCTGACTAGACCAATAACAGGCTCTGAAATTGAGGCAATAATTAATAGCCTACCAACCAAAAAAAGTCCAGGACCAGATGGATTCACAGCCGAATTCTACCAGAGGTACAAGGAGGAGCTGGTACCAATCCTTCTGAAACTATTCCAATCAATAGAAAAAGAGGGAATCCTCCCTAACACATTTTATGAGGCCAGTATCATCCTGATACCAAAGCCTGACAGAGACATGACAAAAAAAGAGAATTTTAGACCAATATCCCTGATGAACATTGACGCAAAAATTCTCAATAAAATACTGGCAAACCGAATCCAGCAGCACATCAAAAAACTTATCCACCATGATCAAGTGGGCTTCATCCCTGGGATGCAAGGCTGGATCAACATATGCAAATCAATAAATGTAAGCCAGCATATAAACAGAACCAAAGACAAAAACCACATTATTATCTCAATAGATGCAGAAAAGGCCTTTGACAAAATTCAACAGTCCTTCATGCTAAAAACTCTGAATAAATTAGGTATTGATAAGACGTATCTCAAAATAATAAGAGCTATCTATGACAAACCCACAGCCAATATCATACTGAATGGGCAAAAACTGGAAGCATTCCCTTTGAAAACTGGCACAAGACAGGGATGCCCTCTCTCACCACTCCTATTCAACATAGTGTTGGAAGTTCTGGCCAGGGCAATCAGGCAGGAGAAGGAAATAGAGGGTATTCAATTAGGAAAAGAGGAAGTCAAATTGTCCCTGTTTGCAGATGATATTTAGAAAACCCCATCATCTCAGCCCAAAATCTCCTTAAGCTGATAAGCAACTTCAGCAAAGTCTCAGGATACAAAATCAATGTGCAAAAATCACAAGCATTCTTATATACCAATAACAGACAAACAGAGAGCCAAATCATGAGTGAACTCCCATTCACAATTGCTTCAAAGTGAATAAAATACCTAGGAATCCAACTTACAAGGGATGTGAAGGACCTCTTCAAGGAGAACTACAAACCACTGCTCAATGAAATAAAAGAGGATACAAACAAATGGAAGAACATTCCATGCTCATGGATAGGAAAAATCAATATTGTGAAAATGACCATACTGCCCAAGGTAATTTATAGATTCAATGCCATCCCCATCAAGCTACCAATGACTTTCTTCACAGAATTGGAAAAAACTACTTTAAAGTTCATATGGAAACAAAAAAGAGCCTGCATTGCCAAGACAATCCTAAGCCAAAAGAACAAAGCTGGAGGCATCATGCTACCTGACTTCAAACTATACTACAATGCTATAGTAACCAAAACAGCATGGTACTGGTACCAAAACAGAGATATAGACCAATGGAACAGAACAGAGCCCTCAAAAATAATACCACACATCTACAACCATCTGATCTTTGACAAACCTGACAAAAACAAGAAATGGGGAAAGGATTCCCTATTTAATAAATGGTGCTGGGAAAACTGGCTAGCAATATGTAGAAAGCTGAAACTGGATCCCTTCCTTACACCTTATACAAACATTAATTCAAGATGGATTAAAGACTTAAATGTCAGACCTAAAACCATAAAAACTCTAGAAGAAAACCTAGGCAATACCATTCAGGACATAGGCATGGGCAAAGACTTCATGTCTAAAACACCAAAAGCAATGGCAACAAAAGCCAAAATTGACAAATGGGATCTAATTAAACTAAAGAGCTTCTGCATAGCGAGAGAAGCTACCATCAGAGTGAACAGGCAACCTACAGAATGGGAGAAAATTTTTGTAATCTACTCATCTGACAAAGGGCTAATATCCAGAATCTATAAAGAACTCACAAATTTACAAGAAAAAAACAAACAACCCCATCAAAAAGTGGGTGAAGGATATGAACAGACACTTCTCAAAAGAAGACATTCATGCAGCCAACAGACACATGAAAAAATGCTCATCATCACTGGCCATCAGAGAAATGCAAATCAAAACCACAATGAGATACCATCTCACACCAGTTAGAATGGCAGGAAACAACAGGTGCTGGAGAGGATGTGGAGAAATAGGAACACTTTTCACTGTTGGTGGGACTGTAAACTAGTTCAACCTTTGTGGAAGACAGTGCGGCGATTCCTCAAGGATCTAGAACTAGAAATACCATTTGACCCAGCCATCCCATTACTGGGTATATACCCAAAGGATAATAAATCATGCTGCTATAAAGACACATGCACATGTATGTTTATTGCGGCACTATTCACAATGGCAAAGACTTGGAACCAACCCAAATGTCCATCAATGATAGACTGGATTAAGAAAATGTGGCACATATGGAATACTATGCAGCCATAAAAAAGGATGAGTTCATGTCCTTTGTAGGGACGTGGACGAAGCTAGAAACCATCATTCTCAGCAAACTATCACAAGGACAAAAAAACAAACACCGCATGTTCTCACTCATAGGTGGGAATTGAACAATGAGAACACTTGGACACAGGGTGGGGAACACCACACACCTGGGCCTGTCATGGGGTGGGGGGAGGAGGGAGGGATAGCATTAGGAGATATACCTAATGTGAATGACGAGTTAATGGGTGCAGTACATGAACATGGCGCATGTATACATAGGTAACAAACCTGCACGTTGTGCACATGTACCCTAGAACTTAAAGTATAATTTAAAAAAAAGAAAAAGAAATACTAAAAGAAGTCCTTTGACAAGCAAAATAAAAATGATACCAGTTAGAAATCTAGATCTAAAGGAATGAAGAATATCAGAAATAATAACCTTTTGGGTAAATATAAAAACTATTTTTAAAATCTTTTTAAAAGATATTTTGAAAGCAAAAATAAAAACAATGTAGTGTGGAGTTTATAACATATAGAGAAATAAAATGTATGACAAAAATAGCTCAAAGGCCTAGAGGAGAAAAATGTAAATATATTATTGCATGGTCTTAACCTGTTCATGAATGGGTATGACATCACTTTGAAAACAGACTATGACAAATCTTATATGTATCCTCTACACTCAAAAGGGCAACTTAAATAGCATAGAGTTACTGCTCCTAAGCTGACAAAGAAGAAGATGATAAATTCTAAATCGATCCAAAAGAAGGCACCAAAAAAAGAGAGAAAAGCAAACAGAGCACAGATGATATTACGACTCCACTTGCTTGAGCAGATAGCCTACCCCAAGTATGTACAGCTGGATGAGTGGGCAGTGCGTGGGTATGATGCAAGTGGCTGGGCGGTTAGGTAGACGGGCAAGTGGGCGATTTTCTAGGTGGCTGGGTGAGAGGTGAGTAGGCCAGTGGGTGGGTGATGAGTACATAGGTGCTCAGGTCTCATGTTCTCCCAGGCCTCCAGGCCCTGGTTTTTAGTCCCTCACCTGCTGCCTGACTAATGTCCAGGTCCTTGGCTCCTTCATTCCAATTCAATTTCTTCACTAAGGGAGGTCCATAAAGAGCTGTGCCACGAAGGATGGAAAAAATTTAGGCAAATAAAAAGAGAGGGGGATTGTGTTTCAGGAAGAGATAGAGCAAAACAAAGATACGCACTAACCCCCTCCCCTGCCACACACACACACTCTCTCTTATCCAAAAGTCCCAATTACCTGCAGTCAACCATGGTCCAAAAATATTATATACACACTTTGGGGCATTAAGTAAGATGAATGTTATTTGATAACCCAGAGGGCTACTCAGTGACTAATGGCAATCTGGGAGAAATCTGGGAGAAGCAGAGCAGGAGGCTGCGAGATTTCATCACATTACTCAGGATGGTGCACAATGTAAAACTTACGAGTTGTTTATTTCTGGAGTTTTCCATTTATGTCACAATGCCTCCATCATCCACCTCACTTCATCTCATCACATAGGCATTTTATCACCTCACATCATCACAAGAAGAAGGATGAGTGCAGTAAGATATTTTGAGAGAGACCACATTCACATAACTTTTATTATAGTATATTGTTATAATTGTTCTATTTTATTATTGGTTATTGTTGTTAATCTCTTACTGTGCTTGATTGATAAATTAAACTTTAGCATAGACATGTATGTTCAGGAGAAAACATATTGGATAAGGTTCAGTGCTATTTGCAGTTTCAGGCATCCATAGGGAGGGGTCTTGGAACATATCTCTGGCAGATAAGGGGGGACTACTGTAGACCCCCCTAAAAGGTTTGTTCACAGACAGCTAGGATACCAATTAAAAGAGAGTGAAGTGTAGGGTCTAGAAGCTATGGAAGAAAAAAAAAAAGAATGACTAACTCTAGTGCAATTGCTACAGTGACTGCTCTTACTGTTGATTTATGGACCAATGCCATGTTCCAGGAGCTATGCTACAGCAGTTACATATTTTCTAACCACCCTCTGAGGTTGGTGTTATTATTCCAATATGATAGGTAGGTAGATTGACAAAGAGAGATCAATTAACATGGCTGCAGGCACACAATGGGTGAGTGTCTCAGCGGGAATTCAAACTCATGCCTGGGTGACCCCAAGATGGTCTCTTTGCTGCCTTGTGGAAACAGGGTCTTCTCCCTGGCTGGGCCAGTGGTTTGGGAGGTCTTATTGCCTTCAGAGGCCTCCTGCATGGAGATGATTTTTTTTTAAGAGTTTGGGATCCTTTAGAAGATAAGCCGAGAAAAGTGGGGTTGATCTGAGATGATCTCCTAGGGTTCTGGGCCTTAGACACTCAGGCAGCAGAGAGTGAGTACCTCAAAGGCAACACTGCTTCTCTCGCCAGCCTGAACAAGGCCCTTGTTGGGGACAAGGGAGGGACACTTGAGGATGAGTGACTTTTTTTTCTGTGGCTAAAGCATGCTTGTCAGAGAACAGCCAGGGTGCCAAGGCAAAGGGGCGAGGCAACCTGGGAGATGCTCTGGGGGTCTTGGAGGTAGCCCTGACATTGACAGAGCCCAGCTGGGTCTGGGCCCCTCCTCTTACACCCTTGCTCAGCTCAGCACTGCCTCTCAGGTCCTCTTTGCCTACTGCCTTTATGCATCAGGGCTTCAAGGTGCCTCTGGGTTTGCACTAACAGCAAAAAGGCAGCTGACCGGCCAGGCACGGTGGCTCATGCCTGTAATCCCAGCACTTTGGGAGGCAGAGGCAGGCGGATCACCTGAGGTCAGGAGTTTGAGACCAGCCTGGCCAACATGGTGAAACCCCGTCTCTACTAAAAATATAAAAAGTAACCGGGCATGGTGGTGTTCACCTGTAATCCCAGCTACCCAGGAGGCTAAGGCAGGAGAAACGCTGGATTCTCAGGGGGCAGAGGCTGCATTGAGCCAAGATTGCACCACTGCACTCCAGCCTGGGTGACAGAGAAGACTCCGTCTCAAAAAAAAAAAAAAAAAAAAAAAAGGCAGCTGACCAAATTCCAGGAAGAGAGCCCAGGCCAGACACTGGGTCTGCTGGCACCTCGATCTTGAGCTTTCCAGTCTCTAGAACTGTGGGAAATAAATGTTGAAGCCGAAAAAGAAAAAAAAAAGACACCTGTGTGATCTTGGGAAGCCCCCATGCCCTCATCTGACAGATGGGGAGTTGTTCTATCAATGTTCTCTAAATTTCAGTTGTTTGCATACTATCTGTGATTTTTGCTACATTTGCATAGAACTGGTTCCATTATTTGCTTAACACTCTTTAAAAAGGCCTATTAAAAAGAAAACTTCATGTATGACTATGATAAACGGAAAACCAGACATAAATAGAGTATCTACAAAAATAAACAAACCCATATTTAAAATAACAGAATGAATCCTATACTATCCACAATAATCTCATGTATCACACTTGGAAAACTCAGGGCCAGATGACCCCTATGGCTCCTCCCCACTTGTTGTATCTGTAACCCTCCCTGGCCTTCTCCTCCTCCTTCCTGGGAATGAAGTCTAGACTGGGAGCATAACTGAGGGTCGTTATTCCCTGCCCACTGTTACCTCTGTGTACTAAAAAATCATACTTACTGCTTACAGGGCAAAGGACAGGAGCTCTGCTTCTGGAGAGGCCTCGGATGTTGGGACAGACAGTATATCCAAAGGGGAAGTCCTAGGTGTTATCCACTCCCATCTGAAGAATCTTAGACATTCCCTGAGAAGAATGGCAGTGGAGATTACATCAGGAGCCTGTTGGCCAAGCCTCTTTGGGCCGCACTCTAGTTAGACATCCCACATGCCTGTCCATTAGGCAGCCACAGAGAGACAAATAGCATACCCTCACCCAGGGGCTGGCAGCCACCCTTGCCTTCCACAGCCAGAGAATGTCAGGAACAGCAGAACAGGAGGGCAGAAGCCAGGGGCATGCGTGTGCTCATTAGGTCACATCCAGAACAGAGAACGGGTCTGAGAGAGCTACATGGGGCTTCCGTTTTGCTAATATAATAACACCTACTATATGTAGCATCTATGCAGGCCTAGGCCAATATGTGAGTTTGTATCTTCATTTTTAACAACAATGTTTAAAAAGTAAAAACAAAACATAAATTTTTAAAATAAAAAAAGCTTGTAGAATAAGGGTATAAAGAAGGAAAATATTTTTTTACAGATGTACAACGTGTTTGTGTTTTAAACTAAGTGTAATCACAAGAGTCAAAGAGTTAAAAAAATTTAAAAGTTTTAAAGTAGGCCAGGCGCGGTGGCTCACGCCTATAATCCCAGCACTTTGGGAAGCCGAGGTGGATGGATCACGAGGTCAGGAGATCAAGACCATCCTGGCTAACACGGTGAAATCCTGTCTCTACTAAAAATACAAAACAGCCAGGCGTGGTGGCCGGCACCTGTAGTCCTAGCTACTTGGGAGGCTGAGGCAGGAGAATAGCGTGAACCCGGGAGGCGGAGCTTGCAGTGAGCCGAGATCGTGCCACTGCACTCCAGCCTGGGCGACAGTAAGACTCCGTCTCAAAAAAAAAAAAAAAAAAAAAAAAAGTTACAGTCAGTTAAGGATAATTTATTATTGAAGAAAGAAAAATATTTTTAAAATAAATTTTGTGTAGCCTAAGTGTATATCTACTGTAGTGTACCGTCACATCCAAGGCCTTCTCGTTCACTCACCACTCACTCATTGACTCACCCAGAGAAACTTCTAGTCCTGCAAGCTCCGTTGATGGTAAGTACCCTACAGAGGTATACCAGTTTTTATCTCTTACACTGCATTTTTACTGTACCTTTTTATGTTTAGATATACATATACTTAGCATAGCATTACAATTGCCTATAGCAGGACTCCCCAACCCCCGGGCCACGGACCTTACCGGTCTGTGGTGGCCTCTTAGGAACAGGGCCACATAGCAGGTGGTGAGCAGCAGGCGAGGGAGCATTACACCTGAGCTCCGCCTCCTGTCAGATTAGCAGAGGCATTAGATTCTCATAGGAGTGCAATCCCTGTTGTGAACTGCGCACGCGAGGGATCTAGGTTGCATGCTCCTTATGAGACTCTAATGCCTGATGATCTGAGGTGGAACAGTTTCATCCAGAAACCATCCCTCTGCCCCTAGTACATGGAAGGGGACCGCTGGCCTACAGTATTCAGCACAGTAACATGCTGTACAGGTTTGTAGCCTAGAAGCAATAGGCTATTCCATAGACCCTAGTGTGAGATCAGCCTAATGATGAGATCACCTAACAATGCATTTATAATATACATATAATAAAATGCACCTATTTTAAGTGTACATTTGAATGAATTTTTAAAAACTGTATACACTTGGATAACCACAACCCAAATCAACACCGAGAACATTTCCATCACCCCCAGAAAGTTCCCTCAGATTCCTTTGCAGCCAGTTGCTCCCCAGCACCAGTCCCAGGCAACTGCTGATCTGCTTTCTGTGACTGTAGGTTAATTTTGTCCTTTCTAGGAGTCCATATGAATGAAATCAGACAGTCTGTATTCTTTTGCCTCTGGCTCTTTTGCTGACCATACTGTTGTAGAGAATTGTTAGTTGGTTGATTTTGGTGGCTAAGTAATATTCCATGGTAGGCACATACTATACTTCGTTTCTTCATTTATCTACTGAGGTATATCTGGGTTGCTTTCAGTTTGGGGGCTATTATGAATAAAACTAGTTTTACTTCTCCCTTTCTAATCTTATAAATATTTGTGTACAAGTCTTTCTGTGAACATGTTTTCTTTTTTCTCAAAACCTAGGAGTGGAATTGTTGAGTCATATGGCTACTATGTGTTTTACTTTATAAGAAATGTGTAGACTGTTTTATCATTTTACACTTGCACAATGTATGAACAATGTATGAGAGTTCTGTTTGCTCCATACTCTTGCCAACCTTCGGTGTTATTAGTTTTTAAATGTTAATGATTCCGTTGGATGTTTAGTGCTATCTTGTTGTGGTCTTAATTCATATTTCCCTGATTACTGATGATGTTGAGTATCTTTTCATGTGCTTACTGGTCACTGGTACATTTTATTTTGTAAAGTATCTGTTCAAATCTTCTGCCCATTAAAAATAGGTTGTTTATCATCTTATTATTGAGTTGTAAGAGTTATTTATACATTTTGTATACAAACCCTTTGCCTATTTTAGGTATTGTAAATATTTTCTCTTGGCTTGTGACTTGTTTTTTCCTTTTGTCAAACATGTCTTTTGAAGAGAAGTTTTTAATTTTGATGAAATCTAAGTGATCAGTTTTTCTGTTATGGTCAGTACCTTTTATGTCCCGAAAAATCATTGCCTGCCCTAAGTTTACAAATATCTACTCCTATATTTTCCTCTATAAACTTTATAGTTTTTGTTTTTACCTTTGGGTATATGCTGCATTTCAAGTTAGTTTTTGTGTATGGTATGAGGTAAGAATTGAGATTCTTTAAAAATTTTATTTACAAATATTCAGTTGTTCCTGAATCATTTGTTGAAAAGATGTTATCCTTTTTCCCACTGAGTTATTTTTGCATCTTTGTTGAGTATCAGTTGACCATATGTTTAGTTTTGTTTCTGGACTATCTAATCTGTTTCATTGATCTTATGCCTATACCACGCTCTCTTGATTACTATAGCTTTCCAGTACATCTGAAAATCAAATATAGTGTAAGTTCACCAAATGTATTCTATTTCAAGATTGTATAGGTCTTTAGCATTTCTGTATACATTTTAATGTTAGTTTGCCCACTCCTATAAGAAAAACCAGCTGGAATTTTGATTGGTGTTGCATAGATAAAACTGGGTGAGAATTAACATCTTAAAAATATGGTCTTCCAATCCATGAACATGATGTATCTTTTTGTTTCTTTAGGTTCTCTTAATAATGTTTTCTAGTTTTCAAGGCTTGCACATACTTTGTTACGTAATTTGTTAAATTTATCTCTAAGCATTTCATATTTCTTGATTCTACCTAATTGTTTTTTTCAAAAAATCTCATTTTCCAATTATTCATTACTGGTATATAGAAATAAAATATATATATTTTATATATACTCATTTTGTAACCTGCAACCTTTCTGAGTTCTCTTATTACTTCCAGCAACTGTTTTTATAGATCCCTAAGGGTTTTCAGTGTACATGAGCATGTTGTCTGCAAATAAAGATAGTTTTACTTCTTCCTTTCTAATCTTTACCCTTTTATTTCTTGTTCTTGCCATAGAACCACCAGTATTACATTGAACAGAAGTGGTGAGAAGTACACCTTAAGATCATTCTTGGTTTCTTTCCTGATACCTTATACCACATTATTATTTGATCATATTGATTCTTCCTTTGAAATACCTCTAGAGTCAGATGACCTCTTACACATGCTATATAGTGAACTGATTAAATACATGGATTCTAGAGCCAGAGTGCCTGAGTCCAAATCTTGACTCTACCAGTTACTGGCTGTTTATATTTGGATAGTTACCTAACCTCTTTGATTCAGTTTTCTGATGTGTAAAAAAAGATTGATTGTAATTATACCTACTTCATAGATTTTTGGGCTGAGGATTAAGCCTTGGTTCATGTGAAATGCACACTGTCAGTATCAAGTAACCCCCTAAGTGGTCTCACACTTCCAGCCTGTTACCGTTCAGTTTATTCTCAACAGAGCAGCCAGACAGATCCTGTTAAAAGTAAGACAGAACATATCACTCTGCAGTTCAAAGCCTTCCAGTGGTTCTCATTTCATTCAGAGTAATAGTCAAAGACCTTACAAGAGCCTCCTTGTCCAAGCTGGGGGGACTCAAGGACACTTTCCTATGCAGGGAGTAGGCTACAGGGAGTGCAGTAGCTCAGCCAGAAAGAAGCCTTATATGAGTTGTTGGGAACAGTTAAGGGTAGCTTCTCTCTCCCATTGCAAGGTTGCCCTCCCCTCCAGGAAGTGTGTTCTTGAGCAGCCCAAACTCCTGTTCCTTCTCTGAGATGACAGGGCCTTGCCACTGCACACAGGCCAGTCTCAAAGGGGTGCTGGGCACACAGACTGTCCTCACAGGCAGGTCAGCAAGCTGGGGAGGCTGGGGAGACCCTGACAAGGCCTGTCTGCCCAGCAACCAAATTGGCTGATTTCTTGATGGAGGGTCAACTCTATATGGTCCTTGGCTAGCAGAGCTGAGGGTGTCTGCCTGTGCCATCTGGAGGACAGGCTCCATCCTGGTATTTGAATGTTCTCACTCTATGTTTGGGGGCCCAGAGGCTACAGTGGCAGAACCCTTGCGCTGGGTTCCAGGCACACCATGATGAATGAGACACAGCCCTGTCCTCATGGCACTCACCATGTAGTGGGGAGACAGACAAGCAAACGGCCATGGGGTAAACATTAGAGCAGCAGGCCCTTGGAAGGGAGTGCCCACCTCACTCTGGGGTTGTGGCAGGCAATCGGGACATCTTTTCAGGAAGGCCATAACCCAATTTCTGACGAATAAATGTTGCATCAGACTTCACTGATTTCTTTAGGGGTGGAAGTGAGAAACTCAAAGGGTTTGCTTTCCAACAGTTCTGATAAGCTGAGCACGGTCACCCACTTCTTACCACACCTACACCACATGGCCATCCTATGTGAGTCAGCGTCCTTGGCTAGCAGTCTGGCCAAGAACTGTGGTTCTTATTCCCAGCACAGGTGGAAGGAAAGGAGTCCTGGTGGGAGTTGAGCATCTATTGTATGCCCTGTGCCATGCTGGGTGCATCATATGTGCAATCCCTTGTCATCAGTGCTGCTCTGTGAGGTTGGTATTGTTACCTTCACTTTAGAGATGGGCAAACTGAGGCTCAGAGGTGTTCAGCTTTGTTCCAGGCCACAGAGCTAGGAAGAAGCCAAGCCTGAATTTGCACACGGATCTGTCAGCCTTCAAAGCACGAGCTTTTCCCACAAAACTGCAGGATCTAACTTCGAGCCCTCTGACACACCTGAGGATGGGAAGGTGACATTTGTAGTGTTACCCTGGCAGCCTCTAAGTCCCAGGTGTTGCAAAAGCCCAGGCTATGACTCAGTGGGTTCCATAAATGTCCCCATACTTTTCCTTACTCAGGCAGACGTCTTACTCAGCCTTAAGTGGAATCAGGTGGGGCAGTTTTATGGCAAGCAAACCTCTTCAGGTGAGCTGTACCACTTTCACCGTAAGCCTCGTGGGAATCAAAACTCTGTTGGCCACTCATAGGGAAGGCAGACTGAATGGCCAACACCACTTTTCCCCCAGAGAGCTCCCCATTGTGGCAGGTAACATGTTTGGGCCCACATTAATGTTAATGGGAGTTCCCTTTCATCAAGCCCTTCCTGCTGTCAGGCAAAACTGAGGACTCCTCCTTAAATCTCTCACCTTCAATGTCTGAGGCAGCCAGAATCATTGTCCTCAGTTTACAGATGAAAAAGAGGCTCAGAGAGGTTATTTTTTCAAGGTCATAGTGTCTGATTTGAAACCAAACTGATCCCAAAGCCTGCGTTCTTACCCTTGCAGTCTACTCCCCGCCATCCACTCTCTCCTCTCCTCTCCTCTGACACCATTAGGAGCCAAAACCCAGCACTACTCCCAGAACAAACCCTGCATGACTCAAGGTTGTTTTCTGGGCAGTGGGCATTCTGTTGTGTGCCACGCTCAGGAGTTTGCATTTTATCTTGTGGACAAGGACCAGTTGGCAGGTAATGCTGTAATGCACGGTCCAGGAGAGATGACAATGAAGCTTAAGTCAGGTCGCCATAGATGCCATGACCAGAGGCTCACCTCCAAGCACCGCCTTCTCACTACTTTTTTGCATTTTATTTCATGAGAAGTTAGAGCCAATTAGAGCTAGGCCAGGGATTCTCTGTCTTGGCTGCACACTGTAATCCCTTGGCAAACTTCAAAAAATTATCAACACCTGGGCCCCACCCCACTGCTTCTGATTCAATTGGTCTGGGATGGGACTATAATATTAATATTTTAAAAAATGTGGTTCCAGTGTGCCACTCAGGTTGTATGGTATAAAGTCCCGCTGCTCCCACCCTGCCCTCTGCCACAGGCTTCCTGACCCTGCGGGAGGTTGAAATGGAATCCCCAGGTCAGGTAGAGGAGCCTGAGCCACTGGGGCCTCTGCTCAGTGAACTTCCGATGCCCACTCTGGCTGCACGAGTCATCTAGAGAGCCAAGGCACATCTGAGGCCCTTGCTCGTCACACATCTGGATGGAAGCTGAGCACATCCTGGGAAAGCTGATTCCAGTCCCTGGGTAGCCTCTGCTTCTTGGACTGTGGAATTTCAGCCCTTGGAACTTTTCTCCTGGGAAGTCTGGCTTTGCAACCCTCTGGGCTTGGCCAAATGCCACCTTCCTTTGCAGCTATACAGCCAAGGGCCAAATAAGCAGGGCACTTCCCAGAGGGCTCCCAAGGCTACAAGCATCGTCCACTCCTCTCTCCCTTTATTGACTCAACTTCTCTCATTTGTGCCTCTGTGGCAGGCCCTGTGCTGCCGCTGAGTCAAGGAACTCATGATGAGACATATGTGACACACTCTTATGGATGACAAACGGTTGAGTGGCCATGGCAGACTATGTGCAGGATCCAATGGGGCAGAGGGAGGCAGGTCTGCAGGGCCAGTGCGGGCCACAGCGTGCACATTTGCCAGTCTGATCAAAATGTTTGCGCTTTAGGCTGGCCTGTTCTTAAATCTGACTTCCTGGGCTATGTCCCCACCCTGCCCTAGAGAAACCAGAAGTGGGGTGAGGTCAAAGAGATACTAGGAGTTCACGTCGGGTTCTGTTTGCCTCTGAGTGGGATGTGTTGGGTTGGCTGGACTCACAGGGGCTCCTCCTGGGGACCTGGTGTCCTCTGGCCCTCTCCTTGTTCATGCTGCCACAGCTTAGGGAGCCCAGCTGAGGAGGTCAGGAAACAGGGGCATCAGAGCCACTTAGGGCAGTGCTTTGCCAACTTTTGTACTCACAGTCCCTCACCTGGGGGGTGCTCCTCCTCTCTGCAGGGTGAGGCTGGCTCAGCTGCTGGTTATAGGCGAGAGTCCTGGGGAGGCCTTGCCTTTCCTCTTACCTGGCCTGATCTCACTGCATTGGCAGCCAACCTTTCCTGTTTGGGAACTGGAGTCCTGGGAAAAGGGTCTATGGCCCTGTTATCAGGAAGGATTGGAAACCCTCAAACACTAACAAGTAGCTACAAGTCATGAAGCTCTTAGGGCCAACCCTCAGGGGTGCTGAGCTCCAGAACCTGCTCTCTCAGGCCCTGAGCACTGATGAGGGTCCCCCAGGCCCTGAACCCCAATTAGGATTTCCCAGGCCAATGCTCTGATGACAGTCCTTTAGGTATCAAGCTGTGACATCTAAATAGGGAGCCTTCAGCTGTAGGGTCATGTCCCAAGCACTGCAGACCCCAGCTGCTCATCCAGGGTCTGGCTCACAGCCTCTATTTTCTAGAAGATTGAATCAGTAACTGGCTGACTCCCTTCCCAGGCTGCCTCTCCCTCTCATCAGGCTGACCATATTTTGGACTCACTCACCTTTTCATACTTCAAGTGTGTGCAGACTGTGCCTGTGCCTACTTTGGGGGTATATAAGCCCATCCTTTTTGTTCCACCACATGCTCTCTTCTGCTAGCCTTCTACTCTGCCCCTCTGATTCTGTGTGCACCTCCTCACTCTCCTTCCATCCAGGGCAGCACCCTACAAAGGGCGGGGAGGACCTAGGTGGTGGGTTCCAGCCTGGCCAGCTTCCCAGGAGGCCAGGAGGGCACAGGAGGCTGCCTACCTTCCTGGATAGGGCTGGTGAAGGAAGGCTACCTGTAGACCCAGAGAAGGGAAAGTGAGGACTTGAGCCCCTCTTCCCAGGGAGATTTACAGCAGGGTCAGGAGTCTGGCCCCTTCCCACACTGTGCCACATGCCATGGCTGCAGGCTGAGACAGGAGCTGGAGAGAGAAAGGCAAACCAGCAGAGGAGAGGAGGAAGGCTGACATGAGCGTGATGGCCCCAGAGGGCTCAATGGCAGGTTCACAGTGCAGGCTGGGAGGCAGATTGATGGCACCCAGTGGATTCAGAGACGGGGGAGAGGAAGCTGAGATAGTGCCTGAAAGGCCATACTCCCGCTTAGCCCCCGTCTAGTGGGTTCCAATCTTTTCAAGTGAGTCAACTCTTTGACATCCAAATATCTGTTGTCTTTCATATGATTGACAGTAGTAATAGTTTAACCTTCCCTTTATGCAAACAATTTCCAAAATGTAAATTAAAAGCAGACCATCTACTTAGGTATGGGCATGAGACAAAATGTTCCCAAATGCTATTTAGGAATGGAATGCCCACAATCTTTAGAAAGTCAGCTTTGCTTCAATAGGATTAATGCCTTCTTCTCTGATTTGATGTACTGTTTTCGTTCTGCCAACTACATAATTATGATGTACGTGGATTTCATTGGGTGCATTACTTAAGGAGCTAAGGAATAGTACCAATTTGTTTAAAAATACCTTTTTACTATGGAAATTTTCAAACAATCACAAAAGTAGAGAAAATAATCAAGAAAATCTCCCATGTGTCCATGACCAGCTTTAAACATTTTTAACATATGATCAATCTTGTTTCATCTCCAGTTCCCTCTCCCACTTCTTCCTTTGCCTCTGGCCACTGGATTACTTAAAGCAAATTCCAGACACATATCATTTCATCTGTAAATACTTCAGTACCTCTAAGAAGTAAGAACTCTTTTTTCAAAAACATAACCACATGCTGTTATAACACCTAAAAGTTAACAATCATTCCTCAATATCATCAAATATCTCTAGTTTAAATTCCCTAGTTGCCTCACTGATGGCCATTTGCAGTTGGTTAGTTTAAATCAGGATCCAAACACAGCTCACACATTGATTGCATTTGGCTGACATTTTTCTTAAGTTTCTTTAAGACTCCCACTTTTTGTTTTTTCCTTTGTGGGAACTGGAGTCCTGGGAAAGGGGTCTATCGCCCTGTTATCAGGAAGGGTTGGAAACCCTCAAACACTAGCAAGTAGCTTCCTACAAGTCATGGAGCTCTTAGGGCCAACCCTCGGGATGCTGAGCTCCAGAACCTGCTGAGGCCTCAAGTACTGATGAGGGTCCCCCAGACTTATTTGTTGAAGAAACCAAGTTGTCTGTCCTGTAGAAGAGTGGTCCCCAACCTTTTTGGCAGCAGGGACCGGTTTCATGGAAGACAATTTTTCCACAGACCTGGAGGCAGGAAGGGTGGGATGGTTTTGGGATGATTCAAGCACATTACATTTATTGTGCACTTTATTTCTATTATTACATTGTAATATATAATTAAATAATTATACAACTCACCATAATGTTGTAGAATCAGCAGAAGCTCTGAGCTTGTTTTCCTACAACTAGACAATCCCATCTGGGGGTGATGGGAGACAGTGACATACCATCAGGCATTAGATTCTCATAAGAGCACACAACCTAGATCCCTTGTATGTGCAGTTCACAATAGGGTTCATGCTCCTATGAGAATCTAATGATCATTGCGGCGGTAATGTAAGTGATGGGGAGCGGCTGTAAGTACAGATGAAGCTTCACTCACTCACCTGCCACTCACCTCCTGCTGTGCAGCCTGGTTCCTAACAGACCCAGGGGTTGGGGACCACTGCTGTAGAATTTTCCATATTCTGGAGTTTGTTGATTACTGCCCTCTTGGAGTCTTTAACATGTTCCTCTATTCCCTGGCTTTCTTGTCAGTGGTAGTTAGATCTGGAGGCCTAATCAAATTCATGATAAAGTTTCTATAAGGATATCTCAACAATGGCATGATTTCATTCTTATTTTATCATACTGGTAGTCACATAATGTCTGTTGTTTCTTTTTTTTTACACATTCCTTATAGAGTTTTTCATCAACATTCCAGCTGGTAGTTTTAAAAGATGGCCATTAATGAGCATTGCCTAGATCTATTATATTAGGGTATGTAAAATGGTGATTTTCAAAATCTATCCACTCCTGAATTTATTAGCTAAAATTCTTCTGTAAAGAACTTTTCTACATCAACTATTTGGTTACCCTGAAATATAGTTTGTGCAGGAATTGAAGAGAAATACTTGCCTTTTACCAGTTTGCAAAGTAATGAGCTGGTGTCCTAATAATTGTCAAAGGTGACATTGAGATGGGTGTCAGTATCTGGGATCTTTTCTTTCTAAAAGCCACCAATTTATCCTGCCAGTTTTATGGATGTCAGCAGAAGACATGCAATTCCTGGATCAGAGACAAAGAACTTTATTACTCATAGCACAGCAAGCAGCATGAACTTCATATTTACATCAATTCCCCTGTTTCTCAACTCCACAAGGGCAACGTGGCATGGCCCAGGTAGCTGCTGTACAAGAAGCAGGGTTGCATAGCAGCTGAGAAACACAGAGCTTGGGAGATGGGAGAGATTCTCCTTTGTCCTGCAGGGTGACATTGCTCATTCCTCAAGGCTACTGTCTACAAACATAACCCTGATAGATGGCTAAAGGCCTGGGTAAATAGTGGACAAGGCCTTGCATTCTTTACATACTGAGCATGCATGAAAGGGTGCTCAGGGCCCATGGCATAAGACTAATAGTGTTTTGTTTTTTCATATTATTGTGCATGGACTCAGTTGTTTTAAAATGTATTTGATATATTTCCCTTCATTGTGGTCATTATTCTTTTCAATACTCAAATTGTCCCATCTCTGGCCAGTGGAGCCACTTTGACTTTGCTCCTGTGATCTTTTGACATGACCTCAGTAGTCTTGGATAACATCCTTGCCTTTTAGTTTGAAGAAGTGCTGTGGGCTTCCCCTGTACATTTTCTGCTTCAGACCTTCAGACATTTTCTCAAGGAATCCTTCCTTGGGAGATGGGATTTAGAGACCATAATCTGGGAGCTAGGGGTGCTCGTTGCTGTTGGGTTGGTCATTGATTCCAGGTCTTTTCAGAAGACTGAGTGAGGAAATAGATACTCATTTTGAAATATAAAAATTTTGTGAGTCAATATTAATATTTTAGATTAAAAATTTAGATTATAGTATTTGAATTAACTTTTTAAATTTTGTACTTGTATCTCTTTTATACTGAAAACTTTGATTTTTACTAACATAATTATTCATTTTATCCTAATATATAACAGTTTCAACATAACATTACTAATATTAGTACCACAATATGATGAAGTAATCAATTGAAGATTTCTTTGCAGTTCATTTACTATATGTCTTATTTGGAATATTCACCAAATTATTGTATTTTAAAATCACTTTAATAATTCTCTGTAAGCTTAAGCCACCAACTTGATATCCAGTTAGGTTCATTTGTTTTGTTTTGTATTTGATTTTTAGGGATATTTTATTTTGCTTTAAGTTTGCTTAATTATCTGTAAAATATTTATATGATTCTAAAGTCAAAACTATAAAGCAAGGTACAGCCAGAGAAATTCAGCTTCCATTCTCTTCTCCTGGTTTCTTTACACTTCCTTCCCATATGGGAAACCATTTTCATTTACTCTTCAAATATTATTTCTTTCATTTTAAAATATAGGCAAATATGAATCTTTATATTCCCTCAGCCCTTACATAAAAGATAGCATACTACACACATGATTCTAAACCTTGCTTTTTTCATTTAATAATATATGCCCTGAAGATTATACCAAAAACATATACAGCAATTCTCCTTGTTCCTTTTTAAGCTGCATAGCACTCCATTGTGTGAACATGCTGTGATTTACTAAGACAGTCTCCTATCGCTCAAAATGTGTATGACCAATCTTTTGCTATTACAGTGCTTCAGTAAATGGCCTTATGATGTGTCATTTTACATTATTTGCCAGTGTATCCTTGCAACAGTTTCCTAGAAACAGGAATTTCTGGGTAAAGAGGAAAATGCTTCTGTAATTTTGTTAGATATTACCAAATTCATCTCCATAGAGTTTAGACCATTTTTGCACTCCCAACTTTGGATATACTTTAAAGAGCAATGTGACAATTTCATTTAATGTTTACCATATATCAGAAATTGTATATTTGGAGCAATTTAGACTGTGATAAAATACTTTGCATGTAATTTTGAGCAAGTACAATGCTTTTCAAAAAAAACTTTTAGGGTTTCTCAATCAAAAATTTTAAAGACAAATTTTAAAGATTTTTTTTTTAAAGTTTTAAAGATTTTTAAAGACAACTGGTATCTGAGAATGTAGAATGATTGTTTGGTTTGTATTTGTATGGCTCCTGGGTGAAGTGTGAGGCTTTGACATCACGTTGACCTGTGTCCCCATTCCTGCCTCTCACCTGTTGGCTGCATAACAATGGATGAGTTGCTTAACTTCTCTGGGACTCATGGGGAAAGCATTTGTGGAAAGTATGAGATGAGATAATGCATGAAAAGTCCTTGGCACAGAGTCTGGGGCAAGAGGAACATCACGTGGGAGAAACTGTTTGACTTATTCTTGTAGACACCACACTGTCCCTCCTCAGTCCCAGTCTTCGTGGATCCAAGGGGAGGAGGCAGCTATGATAGGACTGAGTGATTAGGAATAGGTTGAGCAACTTGTCCCAGTTTGCCCTGAACTTTCTGGTTTTAGTTCTGATAGTCCCACACTCCGGGGTCCCCTTAGTCCTAGGTCAACTGGGACACTGCATCACTCTGTTGGGAAGACAGGCCTGGGTCAAAGGGCCCCTGATACTCTTTGCCAGAGGTTGGAGAGAGCTCCACCCCATGTTCTCAAAAGGTCACATGGCAGGACAAAACAAGCATAACTTCTGTCACAGAAGGGACCAGAAATGTCTTAAAGTGAAAACAGGGCCCTCTTGAAAGGATGAACCATCAGGGAAAACAGGGGCACCTGGCTCCTTTCTTCCAAGTCTGTGGCTGGGAAAGGTTTTTGGCAAGGCTTTTGGCCTTTGTATCAACTGTAACTGAATACCCTCTTCCCTGTCCAAGATTGCTTGAGGTTAATGTTTTATTGATAACTATAGTGAGGTGTATAGTTGGCTTATTAGCTATTCTGAAATTGGGTTTGAATGTAATAAAAAACAGTCCCCTGAAACTGATCTAATCATCTCCATTCATTGGGGTTAGTCATTGTTTAATACTGACCAAGTGAGTGAGAACACTGGTATTTGGCAGCCTGACCTTTAGGACTCATGGCAGGAGTTTTCATGCCAGATTTGTCACTGATGGCATCTTGCAGCTCCAATTATTTCAAAATTTTCATGATAGAAAAATGTCCTTTCAGAGATTGTGGGATACCCCAAGACTGCCAAGGAGTAGGCTACTCAGCCAGAAAGTGGGGCTTGTGCTTGGATCCACCCGCCCTTTCCAACATTGAAGGGCTGCTGAGCTGGTGAGGATCTTTCTCGGCCTCTGGCTCTTTGGTTCCCGCTAGAAGCCAAGGAACAGTCTCAGGCGTGGTTCTTCAGGCTCCTTGAGGTTTTAGCCCCAGTAGATTTATAACTTGAGTCATACATCCCAAATCCCATTACTTGCCTCTGAAATTATAACTTCACGTTCAAAATAGCTGAACAAATCCTTCAAAGCTCTGGACTCCTTCCCTCGTAGGGCAGTCTGTCAATGGGAAGTGAGTGTAGTCTCCTGTGACTGGTTACTCATCCCACGCTCCTTTTGATCCAACCAAACACCGTTGCATTTTTCTCCCTGCAGTTTCAAGTGCATTGTGTTCCATTATCCCGATGGGAGAATGTTCAGCCACTTTTAGTGGCCTGGCACCCCTCCTGGCACCTAATAGCACCCAATTTTCTCTAGTGAATGAAGCCTTCCCACTGGGGCAGCCCTGGTAGGGATGTTCCCAGGTGTGGTGGGATGTTCCCAGGTGTGGCAGGATGTCTGCTCCCAGCCCCAGGCCCTGCCTGTTTTCACTCTAATACAGCTGAGGGTAGGCACCAGGCTGAGGTATGGAAAATAAGACTTCCTCTCCTGGGCCCTTGATTCTCCAAGAGAATGGCAGGAGGTCTGAGCGGATGTATAGACTTCAGCCCACTTGGGCTGCAGCTCCTGGAGGGGCTCAGATACAGCCTGGCTGTCCAGGCTCCGGCCTCCATGGGCAGCCGTGTGCCTTCCAGCCCACATGCTCTGTGCATGGTTGGCTGGAGCCGTGGTGTGCCTGGGGCCGCAGCACTTGGCAGATGCCCAATGGTAGGGAAGGCCTGTGGGCCACCACACTTGAGGACTTGCTCATGAAACAGACAGTCTGGCTCCTCATAGCCTGAGAATTGAAAAAAAAACTTTAAAAAATTAATGAATTGCTTATTTTAATTAAATAAACCATAAGCCTGCTACACAGTTCCAAATGTGTGTAATAAAACACAGTAGAATCCAATATCCATTCGTCCCCACCCCACATATCTTTTTTCCTTCCAGAGCAAAGCCACATATCATTGTTGCAGGGACTTTTAACATTGCACAAAGTACCAGGCTGCTCACACACTGTTCCTCACCCTGCTTTTCCCACAAACAACATATCTGAGAGTCTCTAAACATTTCTGATGAGAGGAAGTAGTTGGGTGCTTTCTAGGAAGGGACAAGGACCCCCCTGAAGGGATTGGTTTCAAGGTGAGAGATGGCCCTAGGAAAGTGCAGAACAGGAGCTGCTGCAGCCTGTGAGCTGCCCTGTGGGTCTTGTAGCTCCACTACCTGTATTCTGTTGGGAGAAAGAGTTTCAAAGACTTGACAGAGGCCACTCAACCATTTCATCATCTTCGCTGTGTGTGTGTGTGTGTGTGTGTGTGTGTGTGTGTAAAAGAGAGAGGGGGGAGAGAGAGATGCTGACACCAACTTCCCTGTGCAGGCTGTGGGGGTGGAGATATCGGGCCTTATTCACCCTCTACCACCTCGCACAGGGCCTGGCACATAGTAGGTGCTCCAGAATCTCTTCCTGCCCTGCCCCTACAGCGTGAATCCTATACTCTGGCCAATCTGGGCAATTGTTTTCCAGTTTCCCAGCCTTTGTCCAAGAAACAGTTCTGTTGCTTCTTGTGTTTTATTCTCCCTAGAATACCCTCCCACGTTCATTGTCATCTATTGAAGTTGTGAGCACGTTCCTTGACCCTCCTTTCTGGGATGCGTTCCCAGACTAGCCCAACCCCCTCCAAAGGCTGCTGAAGGCATTCCTCTGCCTCACACAGGACTTCCCTGAACCCTCCTATTTACACACACACAGCAACCCAACAGTACTACAACCCCAATGCCAATATCCACACCAGTGACACAATATTAAATGTGTAAAACAGTGCTTCACTTGTTGTCTGATGGCTTTCAAAGGCACCTGGAACCAGAGAACTGGGTTGGCCTGGGGCCCCAGTCATGGAGCCTGTGGTCTCTCCATGGTGAGCCCCCATCTGCAACGAGGGATGCTTTCTTTTTCTTGCTATTGCCTGGCTAGTCCTCTCTAAACTCCTGAGAGAGAGGGAGCTAAAGGGCAGACCTGGGATTGGTCCAGAGAATCCCCACCATCTGCATGGGCTGAGCATTCCCCACTAGACCATGCCATTGGTGCTGGCCTATGTGGGGATTGGTGGTACCCAACCCAATAAGCTGGAAGCGGGAGAGCCGAAACATGGGTGTCTGGAGCTGCCCTCTCAGCATCATTTATTTAATCATCACGTTTTCAACAAGCATTGCTTGAGCTCCTTCCATAAATGGCTAGGCACAGGGGACACAGCCAAGAACCACAGAATGTCCAGCCCTGAAGGCGCTGATACTCTAGGGAGACAAACAATAAACAAGCAACAGACACGCAGCTCGTGGGTTGGCAATGCTATGAGCGAATAGTACAAGAGGCTAGGGTGTGCTGTGCAGTGAGCACCAGGAATTTTGTTGGGTGCTCAGGGAATTCCTCTCTGATGAGGGGATACCTAAATGGGGACTTGAAGGAAGTGAGGAAGGGTTCCATGCCATGTCTGGGAGTGGAGCCTGGGGCAGCAGTACAGACCCCATGGCTGACAGAGCCCAGTGCATTTGGAGATGGAGAAGCGAGGGGCAGAGATATGATATGGGATCCTAGATCAGGTTGCTGGGGATGGGGGTGGGGCGGGGATGGGGGTGCAGATTGTGCAGGCCACAGAAAGGACTTTGGAGTTTTCCCTGTGGGAGATGGGAAGGGCTGTCTGGACTCTGGAGTATTCTAGGCCAGTGATGACATTGGACTTGCATGTTAAAATGATTGCTTTTAACCAGACCAGGGAGGAGGCCATGGCAATAGCCCAGGTAGGGGAAGAAGCACCTGGCCTGGGAAGGCCGCCGTGGATGGGGTGAGAGATGAGCCGGTTCTGGGATGATGCTGCAGGAAGGGCCAGCAGGATGCTGATGGATGAGATAGGGGTGTGAGAGTGAGAGAGGCATCAGTGTAACCCCAGGGTTTCGTTCTGAGCACTGAAAGGTGGTGATGGGGAAGGTTGTGGGAAGATCAGGCTAAGTGGAGGGGGCGGTCCCCCTCAGGGGCAGGCACAGAGATGTCAAAGATAGACCCTACAATAACCTCTCCAATAGTTCCTCTCAGCCTCACTGATGCAGCAAAGCAAGCTTCCAGAACAGGCCTCAGTTTCTTCTCCACACCCATGACTTGGTGGTGGGGAAAGACACAAGCCTGAAGAAAACCCAAAGTCTTGGTGTCCTTCCTTCTAGGCTCCACCATGTGGTGCCACTCTCTTTGGAGTCTCCTGAAGGGGAGGAGGGCCCTGTTGGCTGCTCTTCTGACTCCAACAGCTGGATGAAGCCTATTCTTGTCCTACAGGAGCCCCACTGGAAGCGAATAAGCTCAGTTGCCATATTTGGACCAAAATTCTCACATTTGATACTGGAAGGTAATTTTTAGGCTCCACTAGATGGCAAATTTGGTGAGGACTTTTGTTATAGACACACTGCCCAGCTAGCCTAGCCTCAACTGCAAGACATGAGGAATTCCCAGCCAATCCTGCAATTGTTGTGGGAAATGTCCACATTTCTGCAGTGGGGAAGCATTGTGTCCTTTGAAACAATAGGGCCTACTGAAATGTAAACAGCACCCTTTCCTCTTGGATGTCCTGGCAGGGACATCCCCTCTTCCCTCCCCCAAGATCTCTGCAAGTTGAATAGCAGCGGTGACAACTGAGGAGCGGCTCCTCTCCTAAGTCGGAGGTCAGGGCTGAGCCCACAGCAGCTCCACACTCCCAGGCATGACCCGTGAGGAAGTGGGGGGACCTGCCAGTGTGGGGAGGCGGTGGATCTTCCAGTCTCTGAGTCTCTGGACATTGTGGCTTGAGATTTTGTTCTGGCCACTCAGCAGCACCAGCTCTCTCCCATGGGGGGATGCTTCCACGCTCCTCCTTTAAGAGACCATGTCAGGGCTCTGGACTCAAAGGAATAAAAGGGTCTCCTAACTGGGGGACAAACGGGTATCCTCCTGTGGCCAGTGCTGACCTGAAGGCTGCTGGACTTGGCAGGAATGCAATGCTGGTGGTGTCTAGCATTTGCTGAGGACTTACTATGTGCCTGGCACTGTTCTAAGCACTTCACACAGATAATCCAGTGTAATCCTCACGGCTGACAAAGGAGGTAGGTGATATGATAGTTGAGGAAATCTAGGCTTGGAGAGATTAGTGCTGTGTCTGAGGTCTGGGACTGGTGGGGCCAAGTGTGGAAAGCTGAGTGGCCCAACATGTGCACCTTCATGGTGACAGCCACCCTTGGCCAGGGTAGGCGAGTGCCAGCACCTGTTAGGGCACCCGCCATCCTGGCACCACAGTACAAGGACCTTCCACACACACTCACAGGGTCCCTCTTGGAGTTCAGGGATCAGTGGGACAAAGTTTGCCCTCAGAGAGCTCATGGTCTAGCAGAGTAAAGACCATGAGCTAAGCCCACCACTCTGACAGTTGCCACCATGCCGGTAATTGTCTGGTAATAGCTCCTGGATGATCAAGAATAAAGAAGCAAATTTTGCCAGGAGGCTAACATTACAGGGCTGGGATACTTGCCTTTGGGGACTTAGAACTCTATGACTCTTCCCTACAATGGTTAATGGTGAACTTCAGTGGGGTGAGCCATGAGTGCATTGACTGTTGTGCTAGTGGTGCCTAGCAGGGGCTTGGCACACTGGGCGAAAGAGGCCGCTGCATGGTCACCATGGCAGCTGTGATAAGACGGTCACTCTAGAAGGCTCCAAAAATAACAGGTAGATTCTGTCCATGACTTGCCAGGGCCCTGTCCTCTGCCCTGGAAAGGGAAGGCACCTTAGACATTTTTATTGCTTACCTTTAGACTCTGTGGACTAATGTGCCCCTGAGCACAGCCCCAAGCCCACCAGACTGAGGCTCTTGAGGTGTGGAGTGGGTTTTCACAGTGCATGGGATTCTGGGAGGAGCCTTCAAAGATGAATGGGAGGCCTCAAGGCACACTCCTGGAGGTGTCCATGCTGACACTCCCTGACCAGAGGACTTGGAGAAGGCAAGGTGCCTGTGATGTCAAGAAGTTCCTGTGAAGCAGCAAGTCTCCCGTGCACAGCTGACATGCCCAGCTGGGCCAAGAGCAGCCGGGTGGCAGAGGAGAGAGCTTCCCAGGATAGCCTAACCCCTTTCCCACCGTTCAAATGGAGGGAGAACCTCCAGGCCCTGGAAGCATTGGGAATACGTTTCGCTTCCATTCAAAGAGTATTTAATGAACGCCTGCTTTGGACCAGGCACAGAGCAGACCAAAACCTCTGCCCCTGTGCAGTGCACACTCTAGTGATAGGAGAAACCCACTTCTTCTGTCCACACGGAAGGCTCACCCTAAGGGGCTGTGTCTCCCCTGCAGCCGAGGGAGTGGCTGAGTGGACACACGGGGGATCAGGCTGTCAGGAGTGCCTTGAATCGCAACCGGCTCAGCCAGTCACACTTTCTCAGTTACTGATTTTTTTTAAAGGAATCTTACCTGGAATCCCATATAAACAGTGTTTTATTACATACCGTTATTTGCTGCCATTTGTCACCTTGACTTATTAAAGTAATTGGTGAGGACAATAAGGCAGTTTTGATGAACAGAGTCTCGTGCCAATCCCAGGCATCTGGTGCCTTCCCATATATCAGGGTACTCAGCCTTGGCATTATTACTATTGGGGCCAGATAATTCTCTGTCGTGGGGCTGCTCTGTGCCCTGAAGGATGTGTAGCAGCATCCCTGATTTCTACCCACCTCATGCAATTAGTAACAACTTCACTTGTGAAAACCAAAAAGACATCTCCAGACACCCAAATGTCCCTGGGGGTGGGGGTATGGGAACAAAATCGCCCCCTTGAGAACCACTGCTGTCTACCTCCACTGTGCAATATCAAGAAATCCTGTTTTGTCTGGTGAAGTACTTTCAATTGGTAAGATGCTTTTATTTTTATTATTTATTTATTTATTTATTTTTGAGATAGCGTCTCACTCTGTAGCCCAGGCTGCAGTGCAGTGGTGCGATCTTGGCTCACTGCAACCTCCGCCTCTTAGGTTCAAGCAATTCTCCTGTCTCAGCCTCCCAAGTAGCTGGGATTACAGGTGACCACCATCATGCCTGGATAACTTTTGTATTTTTAGTAGAGATGGGGGTCTCACCATGTTGGTCAGGTTGGTTTCAAATTCCTAACCTCAGGTGATTCACCTGCCTCAGCCTCCCAAAGTGCTGGGATTACAGGCGTGAGCCACTGCGCCTGGCCTAGTTTTATTTTTATTTTATTATTATTATTATAATTTTTGAGATGGAGTCTCACCCTGTCACCCAGGCTGGAGTGCATTGGCGCCATCTCGGCTCACTGTAACCTCCGCCTCCTAGGTTCAAGGTTCAAGCTATTCTCCTGCCTCAGCCTTTCGAGTAGCTGTGATTACAGGCACCTGCCGCCACGCCCAGCTAATTTTTTGTATCTTTAGTAGAGACAGGGTTTCACCATGTTGGCCAGGCTGGTCTCGAGCTCCTGACTTCATGATCCGCCTGCCTTGGCCTCCCAAAGTGCTGAGATTACAGGCATGAGCCACCACGCCCAGCCCCTAGTTTTATTTTTTATCCGCTCTCCTGATGTTCCCAGGACCACCTCTAATTAAATAGGAGTTTTATTCAAAGTTCTGCTAAAAAAAAAAAAAAAAAAAAAAAAATTAATGCAGTGGCCCAAGTTAATGTGTTGGTAGTTTTCAATATACTAAAATTTATACATAACACATTTGTGTGGGTGTGTTGTTTTTATTACAATTTTGAATAGGAAAATCTTCATAGTAAAAAACATTCAAAGTAAATGTTGGCACAGCCCCTGGAAGCCCTTTGGGAAGAGGCTTGGAGAGAAAGAGAGAGGATTTCATCAGGGTCACAGGTTAGGGCAGGAGGGCAGGGCCTTGGAGGCCTCTCTGCCGTCCCCAGGCCTTTCAACTTCCTCAGACATAGCCTAGAGGAGGCAAAGAGGGTGTGTGGAAGGCTGGAGACCTCTCAAGACAGGGGCCGGGGTTGGATTGAGGAAAATAAAGACTAATTCAGGTGGTGAGCAGAAGGAAAGAAAGGCTCCTGGCCTCACGCAGTGCTAAGAGCGAGCCCATGATCTTGGTGATGCAAGGCCAGTAGGTTAAACCCAGAATAATCATAATGAAAACAATCTGTTTGCACCATTGGATGCTTCCAGAAATTCCCGGGAGCAAGTCCAAGATGGAGAATCCCAGCCGGAAGTGCTGCTGGTTGGAACTGAGAGGGCGTTCTGGGACCCGGCTTCTAAGGACAGGGTGAGGGGTGCCGGCCCCCTCAGGGGAGCAGCTGCCAGGGGAGGGGGGCAGTCTACAGGCTGCAGAAGCAACAGCTGGCTTTCAAGTTCTTGAAAGAGCAGCCCTTCACTGGAATCCATTTGTTCTCTCTTCTCTGAAATTAGAAGCTGACTCCAGGGCTTGCTCCTCAGGAAATCTGCCTGAAATGCAGTGGGACAGCTGACCACAGGCCCCTCTTCACCACACCCCAGGGGATCTATAATAGACACAGTAAAACGAGGCAAAGGCCTCACAGGGGGCCTGGCTATCTGCTGTCTGTCTCTTCAGCTGCTGGGGTGGTTCTCGGCGGGTGCCTGGCTTGGGACTAACAGGATGGAAGGGCCCAGGGAGCATGGAGTGCAGGGACGCTGCTGGCTGCCTTTCACCTTTCTCTCCTCCCCTTCCCCACACAGTCACTCTGGGGAATCCCATTCTTTTCTTTTCTTTTTCTTTTTTTTTTTTTCTTTTTTTTTTTTTTGGAGATGGAGTCTCATTCTGTTGCCCAGGCTAGAGTGCAATGGCCCAATCTCGGCTCTCATTGCAACCTCTGCCTCTAGGGTTCAAGCGATTCTCCTGCCTCAGTCTCCCAAGTAGCTGGGATTACAGGCACGTGCCACCACGCCCAGCTAATTTTGTATTTTTAGTAGAGACGGGGTTTCACCATGTTAGCCAGGCTGGTCTCAGACTCCTGACTTCAGGTGATCCACCCGCCTCGGCCTCCCAAAGTGCTGGGATTACAGGCGTGAGCCACTGCTCCCGGCCTGGGGAATCCCATTCTTATGATGTGATCACCCAGTGTCCCTGTGTCAGACCTCTGGTGCCAAGACAGACCTTAGAGATCACCTGATCCCACACCTTCATTTTACAGATGGGGGAACCGAGGCTCAGGGAGGTGATTTTTCCAAGGTCACCTGCCTAGGCTTCCTGGAGCCAGCTCTGTGTTCTTCTAAAACCACCACTTACTTTCCAATGGAGGGAGGTGACGTGTCGAGCGCCTCTCACCTCTATTAGCCAGCCTGGTGTCTCCTGAAAAGCAGCGAGCATGTACATGTGTGCACTGATGATATGTACCCCTGCAAGTCAGGGGCATCTGCTCACCTACGCGTCTTTGCAAACTGCTGGACATCATCTGCTGGTACGTACCCTAGTTAGGTGCTGAGACTAGAGTGAGGGCCAGGGAAAAGGCTGGGGTTGGGGGGCATGAGTGAGCACTGAGATTCAGGAAGTTGTCAGTAAGACTGAGGAATGTCCTTGGGGGTCTTTGACTGGGGGTGGTGTTGAGTCTGGGTCAGACAGGTCAGAGAAGTCAGCCCAGAAAAGGAGGCCCATGAAGGACACTCCAAATGTTCATTGGAAGAGGGGCTTTCCCCAGGCAGAAAGAACAGGGCTGGGAAGCTGGAAAACAAGAAGCATGTTTGGGAAATGTCCAATAGTAATAGACTGTCTGTGGAGCAGGGTTTATTGGGGGAGCAAATAGCTAGCAGGTACTTATTGAGCACTTGCTATATGGCAGATGCTGTGCTAGGTGCTAGAGACAAAGAGGCTTGAGTTGAGAGTTCTTCATGAGTGTGTTCTGTTCATCTTCCCAGCAGATGCAGAGGTCCTGCTCTGTGACCCACACTCTGAGCTCTAAAGAGAAGGAAACACACCCACACCCACACCCTTGAGAACTCACTGACCACAGGTAAGAGTCCACGGAGGCAGACCCAGAACGGAGTGCAGAGAGCAATGGGAACCGCCTGGGAATTGTTCTCAATTGTGTCCTCACACCCACACACTGACCTCCCCGGGCTCTGCGGCCAGGCTCCCTGTGCCTTCCTCACCCTGGGGAGAGTCTGAATTCCAAGAATGCGCATGTGTGCATCCCCTGCCCCTGCAGAAGACTCTCAACGGATCCAGCTAAGAGCCACCAGCCCAAACGCAAGCCCAAGTCTTGGCGTGACAGGGGCATTCAGTGCTCACAGTTTATCTGTGGAGAAGAATCCCAGGCACTGGGTTTCAGAATCAAGGGCACTAGTGCGGAGGAAGTCCCCATCAGCCCTCACCTGACTCCTGGCGCTGTGGGTACCTGAGGGCCCCAGACAGCTCACCAATTCTCTGCTTCCCATGGATGCTTGTGGTTCCTGGCTGACCTCAGTGTCTCTGCCCAGGATAACAGGACTAGGGGAGTCTCCCTTCACAGTTGGAAAGCACCTTGGTTACTCCTACTGTCTGAAACCTCTCCATGGGCATTGGCAGAGCTGCTGTGGTTTTCATCCTACAGATGAGGCCCCAGAGGCTTGAGGGCAAATGGTGCTCAAGGGTGAGGTCTCTCTGAGGCTGGTGCCTTCCCCACACCCGGGGCCCTGCCTGGCAGCTTTCCCCCAAGACCCCGCTCCCTTCAGCCACTGGGACTTCCCTCCCAATGCAGGCCATGCGTGCCCTGTTCCTATGTGGCGGCAGGACAGGTTTCCAAAAACCAACGGCAAAGTTTCCTGAAAGGCTCCGGCTTCCAGGACTCTTGGCAGGGCTCTGCCCAGGAAGAAATGAGCTGGCACTTTCCTGGCTGTGTGCTTATAGCTGACCCTGGCCTCAGAGGCCTTCCTCTCCTTATCAGGAAAGGATGCCAAGGGGGAGGGAGGAGGCGCTGGGGAGAGTCCAGGCCTTTGTGGGAACCATCCTAAGGGAAGTGGATGCTTCTGAGCAGCCCTGCCCGGCTCTGGGCTTTGCCCGCCCTCATCTTCAGCGGGGCTTTGGCACTGGAAAGAATGAGCTTCAGCTCCTGAGCCTTGCAGGAGTCAGAGGTCAGCACATTCCAGGGCTCAGCCTTTCCGCCTCAGTCAAAAACTCTCAGCAGACCAAAGGCCTGGACTACAGTCCACTGAGAGTTTTTGACCAAGGCAGAAATTCTTCTCCACAGATAAACTGTGAGATAAACTGGGTGGGGACATCAGCAGCCTCCTCTCTGACGGGCAAAGCTCTTGGGGCCTGCCGTGTGACCACCCAGCCTGGACTCCCTGCCAACACACACACAAAACAAGGCCACTGCTAGACCCCAGACCACGGCCTGTTCCCAGTTCCTGTTCTGCTTTCCCTCCAGACATCCTCTCTGGTCTTCCTAGTCTACCCTCCGGCACACAGGCCTCTCCTCCCCTTATAAGCCTCTGTCCCTTCTCTCCTCTGCCTGGACCGCTTTCTCCTCATCCCTCAGCCCCAGCTCTCCCATCAATCCCTGTGATGCCCGTATGGACCCCCCAGAGGGCTGGTCCTTCTGTCCCACACCCTGGACTTCTCTGCAGCACTCCTCATGGCCACTGTGACTCTCCTGGGGGTGATCCGTTGACTCACTCCAGCTGCAGGAGGGCTGGGACAGTGCCTGCTGCCTGTGTGCTGGCCAGACACAGTGGGAGTGCCCACCCGTGCTTACTGGGGAAGCAGAGACAATGGAATGTTTTAGCAGGATTGGGGTCTTCAGAAGGTACTTCCATGAGGTCCTGCATACAGCTGGGTTAGGAGGAGGCAGTTTAGGGCCTGGGCAATATGGGGCTGACATGAGAGAACAGGCCAGGATGGGGTGCTGGGCAGGTGGATCAGAGGGGCAGTCGTCCACCTGGGACACAATGTCTTATATATGTTTGCAGGGGTGAAAAGAGACCTGTGCAGGGGCAGTGCCCAGTGAGGGGACCCTCAAACGAGGGGCAGAATCCCTCAAGCCTTTGTACAATGCCACCAAGCGTGCCGCCCCTTCTTCAACAGAACTTCCTCCTTGCAGGGAGGCTGCAGTGGTGTCAGAGGTGGTGGGTTCAAACCTGCTCCTGTCTTCTCTCTGTAGCCCCCCTTCCCTCATCTGTGAAGTGGGGATGGTAAGAGCTAACTGGCAAAGTTATTGGGTGGTCAGCTGAGGGAAAGTTCTTGAAAGGTGTTACTGAATCAAACGTCATTTTGCTTTTTCCTTCTCGCAGAATCACAGGCCAGAGGTGAGAGCTGGGGAAAGGCAAACTCTCCCAGTCCCTGGGAGTGGTCATTACAGACTGGAAAATCGCCCTCCACCTGATGGTAAAGGACTGCAAATCCTATTCATGTGACTCAGGGCCTCTGGTGTGCCTTCTGGGAAGAAAGCAGAAGAGGGTTCCTAACTGTAGAAGGGAAAAGTTTCCCTTTATTCTTCCAGCCACGTGGTTCAATAAGCATGTACAAGCTATTACCAGGGCCAGGCACTGTGTGGGCACCAGAAACATTAAGATGGAATGACACAGGTCTGCCCTGGAAGGGCTCCTTTCCAGGGCTCAGGGACTCTGTGACTCCTTTTGGGGAGCAGAGTTATGGACAAGAGTGCATTTTTCTAGAGAGATGGTCCACAAGAATGGGAGGCCAGGCTCTGTCTCCAGGTACCCTTAATCCTTGGAGACCTCCCTCAGGTCCTGGCTTTCTTTTTGGATTCAGGGTCTCACTCTGTTCCCCAGGCTGGAGGGCAGTAGACTGATCATGGCTTACTGCCGCCTCCACCTCCTGGGCTCAAGCATTCCACCTGCCTCAGCCTCTCAAGTAGCTGAGACCACAGGCACACACCACCAGACCCATAGAACTTTTTTATTTTTTGTAAATACAGGGTCTCGCTATGTCTTTACATAGTGAGGTCTCGAACTCCTGGGCTAAAGTGATCCACCCACCCCGGCCTCCCAAAGTGCTGGGATTACAGGCATGAGCTACCATGCCTGGCTTAGCCCTGGCTTTCAATTCCATCTCTGTTCTCCAGGACAAGCTGTCTCTGCAACTCCAGGCTCTTCTGGAAGCTGCCACTAATGCCTTTTCCACATGGGAGCTGCTTGAGGTTCCTTCTACCCTTAACTCAAATAATGACAACTTCAGCTTTTGGTTACTCAGGCCAAACTCTTAGAGCCATTCTAGACCCTTCTCTTTCAAAAGGTACACCCAATCTATCAGCCAGTCCTGTCAGCTCTATTTTAAAATATATGCAGAAACTAAACCATAGTGGTAGAAAATAGATCCAAGTGTGGAATAAGGGGGAGACAAAAGAACAGGAGAAAATTTGGAAGCTGATGGGAATGTGAAGTATCTTGACTGTGGAGATGGTTGAGTGGGTGTATATGTGTGTCAAAATACATTAAATTGTACACTATATGTGTGGTTTAATATGTGCTAGTTATGCCTCAATAAAACTGTTTTTTATTTTTTTTTTAAGTCAGATATTTTCAGTGACCTCTGTGAAACCCTGGACTAGTCCATTCCCCTCTTTTAGCCTCAGCTGCCCAATTAGTGAAACAGGGGTCTGTAAGGGACCTTCCAGTAGGGTCTGTGTATGCCCACCATGACCGTGCTCCCCACATCTCAGAAGGAGCTCCCCTCCTGGGGTGGGGGGCAGTGGTACTGTGTGACCCAGATTTCTTCCAGCACTCTTCTGAGCTCAGCTCAACCCAACAGCCTTTCTGCAGAAGTGGCTCAGACCAAGTTGAGAGGTTAGCTGGGGAGAGGGGGATGCCAGGAAATCGGGCTAAATCCTATAGGAAAAATAAGTAGGTGAGTAAACCCGTGGCCCCACACTGCATGGGCTTCTCTTCAGGCACCGAAAACCTCCAGGGAGCTGGAGAGGAGCACAGGGATCTTGCCCTACATTTGACAGGTGGGGAAACTGAGGCCCAGGAGTAGTCTTTCTTTTCTTTCTTTCTCTCTCTTTTTCTTTCCTTCCTTCCTTCCTTCTTTCTTTCTTTCCTTCTTTCTTTCTTTCTTTCTTTCTTTCTTTCTTTCTTTCTTTCTTTCTTTCTTTCTTTCTTTCTTTCTTTCTTTCTTTCTTTCTTTCTTTCTGTCTTTCTTTCTCTCTTTCTTTCTTTCGTTCTTTCTCTCTTTCTTTGACAGGGTCTCGCTCTGTCACCCAGGCTGGAGTGCAGTGCTGCGATCTCAGCTCACTGATATCTCCATCTACTGGGTTCAAGTGATCTCTGCCTCAGTCTCCTGAGTAGCTGGGACCACCGGCACACACCACGACACCTGGCTAATTTTTGTATTTTCAGTAGAGACGGGGTTTCGCCATGTTGGTCAGGTAGATCTTGAACTTCTGGTCTCAAGCGATCCACCTGCCTTGGCCTCCCAAAATGCTAGGATTACAGGCATGAGCCACCACGCCTGGCTGAAGTACACTGAGAAACCAAGCTGGAGTTGATGCAGGAATGCCAGTTGCTGGACTCCTAATCCACTACTTAAATGTCACCTTCTCCTTGAGGACTTCCTGGCCACCCTGTTTCATATTGCAACTTTCCCTCAGCCCCGGTATTTCTGATCACCCCTGCCTTGCACCTGTATTCTCCATAGCACTTTTCACTTTCTAGTATGTAACATAATTTACTCATTTATTATATTTATTATTTGTCTCCTCCTGGTAGAATATAAGCTCCCCAAGGCTAGGGACCAGTGTGTGTTTTGTAAACTGATGGATCCTAAGCATCTGGAGTAGCCTTCAACAGTGCTTAGCATAAAGCTATCTTTAATAGATACTTATTGAATCAATAAATTTATCAGAGACCACTACCCTGCAAAGAACAAGGGATTCTAACTTACTCTTATCTGAGTTCAGTTTACCCCTCCAGCACTGACTAGCTGCTTTATTTTACCTCCTTATGTTCTCACTTTCTCATCCACAAATATGATTTCACTGGACTGCTATGAGACATAATGCAGATGAAGTGCCTGGAACAGTGACTGGCCTACAGCAGCGGACTCGGGCTAACATCAGAGAGCAGCAACTTTATTTAACAAACAAATGTTGTGGTAAAGCTCTGGCAAATTAAACAGGACAAGCAGAGTGTCACCACTCTTGATTTGGATGGGAAGCTCTCAGATGAAATATTTTCTTCCCTCCTTCAGGGGGAATGTTCTGGACCAGACCCAGTGAGTTTGAAAGAGCTCTGCAGGAGGAGTGAGGAGGCTGGGTGCTACAGTCCGACTGTGTCCGCAAGATTCATGTGTTGGAAGCATAATCCTCAAAGCAGCTGTGTTGAGAGGCGGGACCTTTAAGAGATTAAGTCATGAGGTTGAATGGATTAATGCTGATTATTACAGTTATGGGTTCCTGATAAAAAGGATGAATTCAGCCAATTTCCTTTCTCTGTCTCACATGCCCACTTCCACCTTCTGCCCTTCTGCCATGGGATGCACCTCACCAGATGCTGGCATCATGCTCTTAGACTTCCCAGCCTCCAGAACTGTAAGAAATAAATTTCTTTTCTTTATGAATTACCCAGCCTGGTACTCTGTTGTAGCGCAAGATAACAGACTGAGATACCACGTCTCAGCTCAGCTCTCTCACTTCCTGGCAGTGGGGCTCAAGGCCACATACTTCACCTCTCAGGAACTCTTTCTTCTTATCTGTGAAATGGGACAAGAATGTCTTCTCTGCTGACTTCAGAAGGGTCAGAGAGATTGAAGGAGAAATCACAAGTGCAAATGCTTTGTGAGCAGTATAGGACTGTGCCTTTATGGGTGAAATGGCTTCGGTTGGCAGCAGGGCTGCAAAACTGCTCATTTGGGATAAGAAGCTTTCTGCTCTAGGTAGATGTTACAGGCCGAATTGTGTTCCCCCGAAATGCATACATTGAAGTCCTAACCTGCAGTACACCTTAGAAGGTGACCATATTTGAAGACAGGATCTTTACAGAGGTAATTAAGTTAAAATGAGGTCATTAGGGTGGGCTCTAATCCAATATGGCTGATGTCCTTATAAGGAGAGAAATTTTGGACACAGACACATTCAGAAGGAAGATAACATGAAGAAATAGGAAGAAAGTGATCATCGACCAGTCAAAGAGGGAGGGCGCAAAAGAAACAGATCCTGCCAACACCCCGATCTTGGACTTGCAGCCTCCAGAACTGTGAGACAGAAATTTCTCTTTGAAGCCATGCAGTTGGAAGTACTTCATTATGGCAGCCCTGGGAAACTAAGACAGTACGCCTGGACAGAATGCAACAGATGTCAGCACGCCCAGAGAACCACGCTGCTCACTTCTCTCCCACTCAGACCCTTCTGCATACACATTTGCTTCAAACATCCAGCCCCTGCCATCCAGCCCCTGCCTCCCTCGTCCTGGAGATTTCCAGCTAAGCTCTCTCAGCCTGAAAGATCTGGTAGCTCAAAACGAGTCCCTATAGCGCCTTAGGCTGTCCCTAAGCAGAGACCCTCAGGAACACACCATGTTGCACAAGCAGGAGCTTTCTGGAAGGCCCTTGGTCGCATTGATTGAGAGGAAAAGTTTAGCCTCTTCTCTCCTTTTTACCATTGGCAGAAGAGAGAAGAAGGCTGAATTCTCTGAATACAGCTGGGCAGGCACCCAGGGCCCAGGGCCCAAACTCCCTCATCCTTCCTCGCACTCTGGATGTCGTGTATGGACACGCTGGCTTCCTTGGGTTGGGAGATCTGCTTGTGTCAAGTGATCACCTCTGAGCCACAGATGCTCAGATCACCCGTGTGAGGGCAGAGGGCTCTGGGAGGCTGCTGGCCAGGGCCAGACTCGCTTCTCCACTTAGGGATCATCTCTCTGCTGCAGCCACTCAGCCCTAGATCCTCCTATCCTGAGCTGAGTTTTGATTTAGTCATGAGATGGGGTGTTGTCCTCTTGCCTCCCTGAGAATCGCCCGACCCCAGCTTCCTTTCACACAGGGAACCCTTTAAACAGCTTTGGTCAACAATATAGGCTAAAGGTCAGGAGAACAAGACCGACATGTCAACACTGTGAATATCTACCCTCTTGGGAGAGTTTCCAAGTCAAGTAATGAAGTAAAAAAAAAAAAAAGAAATCATGTGCAACCTTGATAGAAGGGATCTTATTTCTTCTGCAAAGTAAGGGGAAAAATATAAACAAAACAAGGTTTTTCTCAGTAAAATAAGGCCACCCACATACACTCCCCTTAAAAATCTAGGTTTGCCTGGAGTAACTGTGGGTTTTGGTCTATTGTCATGTTACTGTCAAGCTGCAGCACATGGTCAGAGGCAATCATCTCCTTATTTGACTGGGTCCTGATTTAGGAAAAAGGGAGGACCCAGGCTGCCTAAAATCCAGAGTCAACATTCCCCAGCTCTTCTCTCCTTTCCTGTGTATCTGGCAGCCCCACATGGACACACCCTGGGGACATGGGGAGAGGGGTTTGAATTCCGGCCCCACAGCCTTGCTCTCAATTGCCTCCCACATATAAGAAAACAAAAGGTCAGCCACCCAAGCTCAGTCAGCATGGAGGAGACGAGCCCAAAAGGAGCTGATGATCCTGGAAAAGCATTCATTCCCCAGTAGCTGCTGGCTTTGGGGTGTTTCAGGTCCACAGGGAATCGTTTTTGACATAGGATGGCGCTCAGAGTTCAGACTTTAGCTTTGGGTGTGAATGTTCAGTCCTTGTCGAGTCTTCTCAGTGAGTGTTTTGGACCTTTGCTCCCTCCTTCGTGCCTCTCCAGACTGCCCTAAATATGGATGTTTTCTAACAGAAGCTGAACAATGCTCAGACGTCAGGGTCTGTGGCCTCTAATCTATTTGTGCGAGGGATCAAATGAAAATGGTCTTTTCCTGACAGTTCCAAGAGTGGATTAGCAGCCTGTGTTTGGGTGTTGTGGGGCTGGAGCGACCAGAGACATCCATCTTCTGTCCTCTATCAGTGGAGGCAGCTCCAGGGTAGGGAGGCAACAAGGGAGCTGGCCTGGAGCCCACATGTCTGAGGAGTCCCTGGAGGACCCCCAGGGCAGATGGTTCTGAGCAGCCTGCCTGGAAGCACCTGGGAGAAGGGAGCCACATCTGCTGGGACCTGCCTGCATTTGCAGCTTCCACCATGAAGCTGAAGTTCCCTGGAGCCCATTGCCAGGGACTTTTCCTTCTCATTGTTGCCTCCACATTAAAATGAGGGCAAATAACCAAGCAGGAATGTATTTTTAAAAGATGTTTAGGGAATTTCCTGGTTGTCACCACAAAATAGCTCTCCATACCTCCTACTTTTGTAGCCTGATCCAGTTGGAATTCAGAATGATATCCTGGGAGTCATACAATCCGGACCAATTTTTAAAAGTTCAATTATGTGTACTAGATAAATCTTACAAAGTCAGGAATATAAGAAACATGTTCAGTAAAGATTTTCAATAACAGCATTTGAAAGCACACCAGACATTCTGTGGTCTGTAGATGTCTGTTCCACCCACAGGGGTCCTATATGGACTGTGACCTGCTCCCCGAATGGCAGCTGACTGTCCCACCCAAAGGCAGCCACTAGCTGGTGAGGCAGCCCCAGGCACGTGGGTTTAGCTAGGCAAGTGTTTACTTTCCTTTGCCTCAGAGTAGTTCTACACTTGCTGGAATCCAACTGACCTTGAAGGTCTTCTCAGGGAGTTTTGAACTGGGGACACGCAGAGTGAGAAGCAGAGAAGGAAAGTGGGAAGCAGAGAGAGACACAGAGGGAAGCCGTGTCATAAGAATGACAGATCCCCCAGGGCAGGAGCCATGGATGCGAGTGTCTGGGCAGTAGCAAAATAGAGGGGTCTCCTCTGCAGAGTGGTTTTCCTGGGGTACATTGATGGGCTCCTGACAGCTAGGTTTGCACCCTAGATCTGAACTTACTAGCTGTGGGACTTGGGCAAGTTACAAACCTCTGTAAGCCACAACGTCCTCCTCCTCAAATCGGGATGCTGATGACAACTTGTTCCATTAGACTGTTGCCAGCATCCAGGATAAAGCACACAGAGTATCTGGGGCCATGCCCAGCACTCAGGAAGAGGAAATGCTCAACAGTTGCCAGCCATCATCATTGTTAAGGCTGCCTTTCAATGAATCCTAAACCCTATGTCTTAACTGCACTGATAGTGTCCTGCCCATCTGTCTATCCTTTCTCCTTTACAATAAACGTTCATGACTCAAAGTCACTGGAGTGTGCCTGTGTTTATTGCAGCTTGGAAGAGCCTCTCTAGCATGGAAATGAAAACTTTCTCAATACCAGAGAGCCCAGGTAGCCACTCTGCATTTAAACCCACATGGGAAAAGCAGCCGGCAAATGGTTGGCTTGAGCTTTGAAGGGCCTGGATCTCAAGTGCCCTTTGGGTCAGTGCAAACTGGACAAAACGCAGTTATAGGGCACTGCTCTGCTGCCCAATGGAGAAGTGGTGGAGGCCATTTCCAGACTGGAGGGGAGGGGGAAGCTGGTGTTCTTGTCCAGAGGACACACAGCCAGCTGTGCAGTTTCACTGCTGACATCAAGTCACAGAAGCACCCCTGTGGCTTGATGTCAGCAGTGAAGCTGCACAGCTGGCTCTGTGTCTATGAACTGGGCTACTGGGCACGTGTGTGGACAGGAAAAGGTTTACCTGCAAGAGTGCGCTATATCCCGTGGCCATGGGCGCCTGTGTGTTTGTGCCAGGAGAGATGCTACGCAGGCAGGGCTGGGGGGAAGCATGTTTATGTGTGTCTGTGTGGGCTTGTACCTAGGGAGAGCTCTGTGTGTGTGTGTGTGTGTGTGTGTGTGTGTGTGTGTGGTGTTGGAGAGCTGTGGGTGAGGGTGTCTCCAGCTGTGTACACCTGAGAATGGATGCATGTACACAGGCGTGTTTGATCCTGTGCATGGCCACGCATGCCCAAGTGTGTATGTGATTCTGCCTGTGGCTCGTGTGTGCAGCCACTCTCTTTACCTTCAGCAGCTCAGCTGGCCTTCACGTTGGAATGGGCAGGGCAGGCCACCAGGGTCACCTGGCTGACAGGGCTCTAATGATAGCCTTTGGGGCTTGCTGTGTTCCAGGAACCAGAGCCATTCAGGAACAGCTGATGAGACTAGGAATGAGGAAGTAGCAAAGGTTCTTCTGGGTTTCCATTTCAAGGGGCACAAAGTGACCTTTGCCTCCTCCGCCACTTAGGCTTGCTGCTTGCTCCTTGTCCCTTCCCCCAGGCAGGGAGGAGAAGCAGTTTCACTTTTCTTGCCAGTTATTTTCACTTTCAGACTCCCTTGATTAAACACTGAGAAAGGTGAGGCAGGACTGGTGTGATGTGTGCCCGAGTCTCAGGCACTATCATGAGGGTGCAGGGCCAAGGCAGGTGATCCTGCATGGAGACATTCTAGACTCAGGGACTGCCTGTGGATCCATGCCAATTGCTGTGATCAGCCAGCCCGTCCAGGAGAGAGGCTGTGACTTCCCCAAGCACACCAAACTGTAACTCTCTGGGTCCTGTCATTTGAGCTGATGAGAAAGCAGCTTCCGAGGACAGACATGATTCATCCAAAGAGACATGATTCGTGTGAGAGCCAGCTGTCAGGCCTAGTATTGATGGGAGACATCTGGCTGATTGGCCAACAGCAGGTAGAGGTAGGAGCTAAATTTCCATCCTACATAATAACATCCTATGCCAGACAGCATAGCTCCCAGCACCTCTGTTCACCCAGAGATGCCTTCCTGGCCCTCCCTGGCCACTTCATTCCTGCCCTCACTGTCCCTTCATGCCTGGTCAGGTGCCAGGCAGGCCCCAGCCAACCGGACAGGCCCCAGCCACTTCCAATTGGGCCCCAATCATCTGACAGGCTTCTCCCAGGGTAATCAACCCCTGCTTCTCAGCCTGAGACTTCAACCCTTCAGAAAGGCCCTGCCTGCTCCCTGTAGGGTCCCTCCTGCACAGGCCATGGCAGCAGACCCAGCTTTCCCCTGGGTTATGGATCCCCAGCTCCCCCTGCTCCCAAGTCTGAGAGTGCCTGGACCCTGCTGCACACTCATAATGGACTCTGCATGCTCCAGAGTGCCAACACCACACACACACACACACACACACACGCTCTCTCGCTCTCTTTCTCTCTCTCACACACTCACACTCTCAAACACATACTCACACTCACACACTCACACTCTCACACACTCACATGCTCACACTCTCGTTTTCTGTCTCTCTCACACACACACTTTCACTCTCTCAAACACACACACTCACTCACACGCTCACATACACACTCTCTTGTTCTCTCTCTCACACACATCCCCACACACCCACTCACATTCTCACACATGCTCACACACACTCACATGCTCACACACACTCTCACACTCTCCCACCTTTTATAGGTGCTGTGCATCCTCAGCCTTCCCCTCCCCCACGGACTGCCCTGTCTCATGGCCATTGTAAACTGTTCAGTTCTGCCTGAAGCTTGCCCTGCTGGCTGCCCCAGGCTGCCCTCCTGGGCCACCATCTGCGTTTCCAGCCTGTGTTAACAAGATGTGTCCTGGTGGGTTCTTGACATTCTTCCAGTTAGAATGAGTATGTTCTGCATTTCAGATAAAATAATGGTAGTCTTTCCCAATTCACAGGAGAAATCAAGTTAATAGTAAGAATTCTTTCTCTTTAAGTCCTTCTATTCAATGTTTCACATCTGCGGCCTCAAACCGAGAAACAATCACACATTTGATATAAAGCACCTAGACTCAGTTTACCAACCTTAATCTTCACATTAAATTTAGCTGGTGCTTACTTTTATCCAACTGAAATGCTTCGTGTGTCTGAAATGAAATGCCAGCACGATGACATCTCACTCGTGGAATGAATTAAATGGGCCCCAGATTTAGCAAGTGAAAATATACAAGGCACTCAGCTCAACGTAATAAACAATACTAGATAAACAATAAATAATTTTTTAGCATAAGTATATCCCAAGTATGGAATATTTGCTAAGTATGGAATCCTTATGCTAAGAAATGGTTGTTTATCTAAAATTCAAATTGAACCAGGCATCAACGTTTGACCTGGTGGTCCTAACCCAGTGCTTACACCCACTGGCATGAGCCATCATACATCATAGGCTCTGCAAGGAACTTGCAACCCCCATAGCAAAGAGCTGAGTTTGTCAATGGTCTACACTAGAGTGCGGACTAGGGCTTCTCCTGGCAGTAACCCTGCTGTCTCAGGTTTTAGAGAGTGGGATTACCTCTGGTCAACCCCACTGATACCCAGCCCTCAGGCCCCAAACGGTCATTGCAGGGCCTTATAGGACAGTTTCTAGCTAGATGGTACTTTGAGCTTACACTTCCATAGTCGCTAGTGTTTTTCTTTCTCTTCTTGGCCCATGAATACATTTTTGGAAAGGAAGAAGGCAAGCCCAGTGAAGACAGCACGAGGAGAGCATCCACCTTTTGACATTGCACGCAAGCAAGGATGACACCATGACCATCTTTGAAAGGGCAGAGCTGGACTTTTGCATAACATTATTCAGGTTAATGACACCTTGGTACACATCGGTCAATTAAATAATAAATAAAATGTATTGATTCTTAGACTTCAATAACACCTCTGAGACTTGTTAATACTACTTGTGGATTGAAGATATATAAACAAAATCAATATTTATTGAAAAATGTTCAACATTTGAGAACTTAGATTAACCTTGTTCATTGATCCTATAAAGTGTCAAATTTTTGACTGATTTGTTTACTTACATGCTTGTGAAATTCTTTGGGATGGATATTGCTTCATAATACAATGTTTGTAGCACACTCTGTCCTGTTTGCCTGTACAGTATTTTAGGGGGATGTGTCGATACCTGGGTTGGCCCTGGGAGGGGGTCATGGATGTGAGCTCCTACCCTTGATTCAGAGAGTCTGCTGTGGGCTTCCCACTCCTCAGCTTGGAGCAGGTCAGCAGCCACAATTTCCCTCCACAGCAGCCTTGGCTGTTTGACTTAGAAACCTGCGGGAGCCTCGCATTTCTTTTTGACTTGGTTTCCCCAAGGAAGCTGGGCCATGAGCTAGATCAGATGGTGAAAGAGCCAGTAGAGAATAAAGGGGTTGCAATGCCTTTTATTTGTGCAGGCAAAGGGTCAGAACGGGAGGGCAGCAGGTGGACCCCAGCTTTGGTAGACTTGACGAATGGACTACCTGTCTACTCTGCCCTTGGGGCTCTGCCCTGAGAAATGACTTTGGCATCTGAGTTCAGAGAGGGAGGCCAGACGCAATGGTTCATGCATGTAATCCCAGCACTTTGGGAGGCTGAGATGGGTGGATCGTTTGAGGTCAAGAGTTTAAGACCAGCCTGACCAACATGGTGAAACTCCGCCTCTTACTAAAACCACAAAAAATTAGCTGGGCATGGTGGCATGTGCCTGTAGTCCCAGCTACTCAGGAGGCAGAGGCTGCAGTGAGCCAAGATTGTGCCACTGCACTCCAGCCTGGGCAACAGAGCAAGACTTTGTCTCAAGAGAAAAAAAAAAAAGAGAGGGAAGCCTGGGGCTGTGCCTTTAGGCCATATAATCCAGACAGGTAGCACAGCCCAACCCCATCTAGCATGAGCTGTTCCCTTTACTCTGCTCTGCCTGGCTGGACCTGGGAGACAATAGTCATCTGCTGGAGCAACACATGGAAATCCTTCCAGGGCCATTGGCCTGTAACAACATCTCACAAAGAAAGAGTACATCCCATGGGGGCAGGGGGAGTGTAACTGACATGGTTTAACATACACAAACAAACTGTAGTATTTTTGTGAATGGTTATGAGTTTATTCTAATGTAAACTAGAAAAATGTGACATTAATATCAACAATAATTTATTATATCATGGTATATTGCAGAGTGATTTGTTCAGCCTATGCCACATCATCATATTATTTAGCCATTTTAAGTAACATGGCTTTACCTCCCCAGGGATATGGTGAATTCCTTAAGGAAATGACCTATCCCTAAACTTCTGTGGCATCCCCTTGGGTCTGGCATAGAGAGCTCAATAAACAAGGTGAACCAGGCATGAAAAGAAACATAGCTGGAAGTGCATCTTTTCAACTCTTGGCCCTGGACAAGGCAGGTTGGTTTTTACATATTGGTGCTCAAATCAATCTTTTAAAAACATCTTTCATCTGCTCTTTATTGACCCCTGGCCTCCATCCTTGGCCCTTCTTTAGTTGTCTTCCAAACCCCAAATCTTCTGAGGCCTGGGGACTGGCAGGGGACCCTAGACTCAGGAACCTACAAGGGTAGGGATGCTTTCACAGTCATTACAGGACAGCCCTCCCCTTGCAGATTCCTGGACACATAAACATCCAGAGAAGGGCAGGTAGCCCTGGATGCTTGCATCCCACTGGGGAGCCATCAGAAGGTGGGGTAGGGCTCGGGGTGTATTAGTCTGTTCTCACACTGCTATGAAGAAATGCCTGAGACTGGGTAATTTACAAAGAAAAGAGGTTTAACGGACTCACAGTTCCACATGACTGGGGAGGCCTCAGGAAACTTAGAATCATGGCGGAAGGTACCTCTTCACAGGGCAGCAGGAGAGAGAATGAGAGCTGAGCAAAGGGGGAAAAGTCCCTTATAAAAACCATCTGATCTCATGAGAACTCACTGACTGTCACAAGAACAGCATGAGGGGATCGCCTCCATGATCTAATCACTTCCAATGAAGTCCCTCCCCTGACATGTGGAGATTATAATTCAAGATAAGATTTGGGTGGGGAAACAGAGCCAGACCATATCAGGATGCAATGGAGTGGAGGGCTGATTGGGTTTCAAATGGGCAGGAAGCCCATGCTTGGGGAATTTTGAAATTTCTGCATTGCTGAGTGACCACTCCATTGTCCCCTGGCAGCCAGCTGCAGGATGAAAGATGGTTTGTTTAATGCCTCATCTGAGAACCTTAAAAGAAACAGGAACTCAGTTTAAATGAGATTAGCCAGCATCATATCAGATCCTCTCAAATCAGGATTGATAATCCTGGGATGAACACATTCATTCATTCAACAAATATTTATGAACACCTTTGGAGGGCCAGGCAGTGATCCAGGCCCTGCGCCAACGACTTTGTTAAAGTATAGCAGTTTTCAATGATTAAATCTGATCCGGGTCTTGGTAGAAAAGTGAGGACCATTTTATTACAGTGTTTTATATATATAAAAAAATATATAATATTTTTAGGCTTTGTCCACAGAAACGCAACCCCTTCTTCCACCGCTTCACACAGTCATGCATATATATGTCTTCAGCCCTCTGAGAATGAGCCCCCTTCTTCCTGTGCAGATATGATCAGCCCTAGCCGACTATGGAAAACAGGGCAGACATTTGGCAAGGAGCTCAAGGTAAAAGCCATCTATTTAGGCCCTGGGGCAGACGAAAGGCAGGGAGGAAGGAGCCAGGGTGGCTCTGAGGCTGTGCCCCTGGGGAGTGATGCTGACCTCAGTTTGGAGGCTGTCCTCCTGCTTCTACATCAGCAAATGTGTTTATTCCGTTTCCTCTCCAGGGCTGGCATCTTCCCTATGTGGAAAGTCCTTCTGACTCTCAGTCCGGAATGTGGGTGCTGGGGGGGAGCTCAGGGAGCATAAAGGAAACTGAAAAAGTATTCTGGATGTAATTCATAACATTTTTAGGCCTTTGCAGAAATGTGGCTTTGTGTCCTCTAAAACACACATGAATGGGGCGTGGAGAAAAATAGAACAATCATAAAAGGAATGTCTGATGCTGAGGGAGAAGAGGGTGAGAGGGTGGTGCAGGGAGATCGCCCTTCTGATGGCCATCGCTGCCATTTACCTAGGCCTTGCACACCATTAATTCCTTTTTCTGCTCTTCAGCCACAGCAACAATGACCAAGAATAAATTAGAAAATGAGCCAAGAAAGTCCAGGCACAGAAGCAAGCCAGTGTTAAGGGACTCGCCATTGCCAGTAAGCCAATACCATCCCTCCAGCTCAGGCTGGAGTGGGCCCTCTTGTGTATGAGCCCGCTGTATGCATTGAGTGGGGGCAGAACAAGGTGCTTTCCTCTAAAACAGAGGTTCTGAAAGCATGGTCACTGGGCCAGCAGCAGCAGCTACACCTGAGGACTTGTTAGAAAGGAATGCAGAGGCTGGGTGCAGTGGCTCATGCCTATAATCCCAGCACTTTGGGTGGCAGAGGTGGGTGGATCGCTTGAGACAGGAGATCGAGACCAGCCTGGCCAAAATGGCGAAACCCCATCTCTACTAAAACAACAACAACAAAAAATACAAAAATTAGCCAGCGTTGTGATACACGCCTGTAGTCCCAGCTACTCAGGAGCCTGAAGCACAAGAATCGCTAGAACTCAGGAGGCAGAGGTTGCAGTGAGCCAAGATCATGCTACTGCATTACTCCAGCCTGGGCAACAGAGTCAGACCTTGAAGAATGAAAGAAAAGAAAAGAAAAGAAAGGAAAGGAAAGGGAGAGAGAGAGAGAGAAGAAAGAAAGAAAAGGAAAGAAAGAAGAAAGAAAGAAAGAAAGAAAGAAAGAAAGAAAGAAAGAAAGAAAGAAAGAAAGAAAGAAAGAAAGAAAGAAAAAAGAAAGAAAGAAAGGAAGGAAGGAAGAAAGAAAGAAAGAAAGAAAGAAAAAAAAAAGAAATGGAGAATCTCAGGCCCTACTCCAGTCCTACTGAATCAGAAACCCCAGGGCAGGGCCCCATGCCATGTGTTTGAATAAGCTCCAGGGTTTCTGATGCACACCCAAGTATGAGCACCAACGCTCTCCATGGGCACCCTGCTTACATCTCTCCACAGCCACCTACGCCAGGCCACACAAGTGTTTCCACACAGACTTTCCAGGGCAGAATACACAGATCCCCAGGTTCAGCCAGTGGCCTGAGTCTCTGAACTCACCAGGGCCCTGCTGCTGCCCACGGGCTTCTCTCTTCACCAATGTTTACTGAAATTCCATGGAAATGAGGAACACAGAGCAGCAGAGACAATCGGAACCCAAGATGTGCTCCTCTAGCGACCAGATGGGCCCACCTTCCATAGAACCATGATGCTTTCTCTAAGGGACTGGTAGAAGGAGAGCTTTGCAAGCTAAACCGAGGTCAGAGGAAAGACAGATGGCCTGATTGCATAGTAAGATCAAAGTTAGCTGACTTGAGGGTATGAATCTCCTGTAATTTGGAAAGAATTACCTCTGGCACAAGAGCTACCCCTAATATATTTTAGGTCTTCAGGCACAGCAAAAGGGGGAGAAGCAAATTGCAGCTGGAGTAGATATTCTGACAGCTTTCCACCATCTTCCATCATTAGGAGTTGATGTCTCCTTCCGTCTATGCTAATGAAGCTTCTGTACAAAGAGAGAATGGTGAAAACTCAAACCCCACAGCAGAGTCTGTGGAAGTTTATAAGGAGCAGGAAAATGTGAACTTGCTAACTTCTGGGGAAGTGCAGACTTCGATGGAATGAATTTTTTTGTTTGGTTGGGTTTTTTTTTTTTTTTTTTTTGAGACAGAGCCTCACTCTGTCACCCAGGCTGGAGTGCAGTGGTGTGATCTCAGCTCACTGCAACCTCTGCCTTCTGGGTTCAAGCAATTCTTGTGCCTCAGCCTCCTGAGTAGCTGGGACTACAGGCACCTGTCACCATGCCCAGCTAATTTTTTTGTATTTCTAGTAGAGACAGAGTTTTAACATGCCGGCTAGGCTGGTCTCAAACTCCTGACCTCAAGTGATCTGCCTACCTTGGCCTCCCAAATTGCTGGGATTACAGGTGTGAGCCACCACACCGGGCCTGGAATGAGTTTCTAAAAGACAGAAGGGAGAGTGATTGGGGGTGTCATGAGGTACAGAGGGGTCCCATGTGGGCCATTCCCCTCCGGGTCATGTAATATCCACCAAGGGGGCATCTTCACAGTCTGGACAGTGAGACTCACACTTGATATTCTATCTCAGTATGAATATTGAGCTATTCTCAATTGGATTCTTGATAATTCAATTCATACCCTCAATTGGAAGTTCCAATTCCAATATAAAGTATAAATTCTCACAAGTATGAATATTGGTAAGTCAACATACCTGAGTTCTGTTTGGTCAATACAACTGAGCCCTGATTGGTTGATACAGCTGAGATCCTAAAGTCCCAGAGTTACACAGAGATGTGGGTTTTCAGGGAACTCAGAGTAGTATGACCTCTAGTCAGCAAATGGTCACTTAGCTCTATTTAAAATTTAGGCCCTGTTAGCCACTTGGAATCCATCTTGAAGAAATGGCTCTTCCAGGTTCACATTTGTTCATATTCCCCCATTTTGATCAAAACCTGTTGGCAGACATGCTGATGATTGAATAGGTTGGTTCAATCATCAGTGATGGTTCAACCAATCATTGTGGCACTGGAGTGGTTGGCTACATGCCCCAGGTTCATCTAGTCCTGTTCAGGAATTCTAATGGCAGGACAGTGACCAACTGAGCAATTAGAGCCACTTATAAGAGGCACTCATGTACCTGCCAAATTTGAATAAAGCCTCTTGGGTTAAGTTGGCTCTGGTCTGGATGGAGCAAGTTTAAAGTCTCATGGTGTCAAGTTAGCACAATCCTAGTGGAGGTTAAAACAGGCTAGAACAATTTTAAAGAGGAGCCAAATGCTTAGCCCAAATATGAAGAGGATCATTAGGGTGGAAAGCAGAAGGGATTCTATACCAGGGCAAAGCCAGTTGAAAAATATCTGGAAATTGGAAATCTAGTCCAGTAAGTCCAGCCAGAAGGCTTTCTGAAGATGTCCCTTTTAGAGATTTAACCAGATTTAGGCTCTTAGATGTTTCCAATTCAACATAACTGGAAGTATTTATCCAGGTACTGTAAGAAGTGTTAGTGACAGCACAAACACCACCCAGTGTGGTGAGGTGATAGTCTAAAGCAATGTGGTTATCTATGACCACATAAGCAAGGGAATCTGAGGGACCTCTGTTTTGGCCTTATGGTGCAGGCAGCAGGGCAAGCAATTCTGTTAATAGTGTGGGAAAGGTTTCTGACCATATATATTCATTCCAAGCAGGGCCTAGTTCAAGCCAAGCCCATTTAGTTTCTTCACTAGGGTTAATCTCCACATCACTCCCAGGTAAATGAGAGTGTCCTTGAGAGTGTCCACACAACTATTATCTTCATGATCTGAAGGGTTATCATTGGTGTTGGATTATGCCCAAAGACTTAGCTAGCTCTTGGAGAGCAGGGTGGCAGGTAGCATTGGTGAGGCTAACTGAAAAGATGGAAATTTGGGTAAAAGCCATTTCTGTGGCAAAATCTCCTGATGAGGATAATTTCAGCATTATTTCCCCTTTTGGGAAGAAGGAAATACGAGCCTGGTAACTTTCTTAGAAGTCTTTTCCAGGAAGTGCATGGGGACCAACAGGACAAGCAAAAGGCAATGACTGCCAGTGAGGGGTCTAGTTGGAAGGGGGTAGGTAGAGATTTAGGGACCATCATAACCTGATTGGCCACCTTGACCATCTGGATGAATTCAGAACTGTGGGGAGGAGGGCTCATTGAAAGCATATCAGGGTTAAGGATGGATGGACAAGATAGCTCCAGTGTTGACCATAGCTCTGATTAGTTTGTCTCCAATTTTAATATCCAATTCTCCTGGTTGGTTAATTTTGAGTAGGGAAAAATGTCCCTTGAATGTCCTTGAAGCATCTCTAGTTTTGCATGAGAGAAGAGAGGCAGGAGCTTTATCAACATTTAGTCATAGCCAACTATTGGAGGAAATTAGAAGAATTCATGATCTAGTCCAGTCTACAACTTGAAAACAATGGACTGGCCTACAATCTAATAAGAGATATGCTTTAGTGTTTTTTTTCCCCAGAAACATAACTTTTTCTCTCCACACTGATCATATAGAAATCTCAGATTTTAAAAAAACTCTTAAGGCTAAGAAGCCAGACCAAGGGAGGCTTTAGATTTTGCTTACAATCTTCAGGTTCTTAAAGTGACAGTTTTTACGCATTCACTGTAAGGTCAGAAACTCTTGAAGCCAGTCATTTTATGCACATTCTTAAATATGATATTTCCACCAAAACCTTTATAATATAACCAAGGTTTCCAAATTTATCTTGCATATAAAGAGAGAGCAGATTTTTATTGAACTTACATAAATACAAATAAGAATACTCACAAATAATTTCTGAATTTTGGAGGAATCAAGTAGGTATAAAAATCAAACGCTTCCACTTTTGCTCATGAAAAGATATTTCACTAAATTATTGCAAACTATAAATCGTTTATGAAAGAAAATTTCCCTGAATCTGAAAAATAGAGCACATAAGTAAAGAACTAACCATTCTTGTGTCCTTATGTAAGCACTAGGGGAAAAAATCAACTTTATCAATTATCAACTATTTAATTTCATGTAATTAATTTTGCTGTTGTTTTGCTCAATTTTGATTAGCAGTTCCAGGAAAAGCAATTTTGGACTATAAATGGTTGCAAATGCTTCCAGAGAAAAATTGAAAACAATAACTGTGGGTAACAAAAACCTAGAACAGCCGAGCTCAAACATCTGATGAAAGTTCACAGTGGATGAGGAAATTTAGTTATATTTGTGTATATAAAAATTTAACATAATAGCCTAATCATGACTGATAGTACATGTCATGACATATCAGAGTTTTAGAACGCTCACACAATTTTGGAACATATTTTAATACCACATGTATACAAATATAACTTAAAGGAAGTTGGACATCATTTCTTAATTGATAATGCTTCCCCTATGATTTCTCAATAAGCCTAATCATTTAATCTTTATACAAGATGAGAGATACATTCTTTGAGGCTCTCCAGGAGCCCACCTGGAAAATCCCAAAGTTAATTTTAGGCCAAAAAGATTTAATTTTGGATTTTGATGCAGGGGAAATCTACCAAAGATGTCAAAAAGTCTAAGGTACTTGATTGAACAGAATCATAGGTCATTGCTAAATAATAGTTATTCATTTAACTAGAGCGGTAATCAAAAGACTTCAAAAGCACTACAGAAAGTTACATGGATGTAAAAACTTTAATCCTTTTAAAGTTCAATTTTCCTAAATATCAAAAACTCAATAAAGATAACATGAAACACAGGAAATTATCTTGGTAAAGCATAGAATCTTTGTTTCCTAGGCCAGTTACCTAAAAGGCAAAGAAAAAAGAAAACTGCCTGTAGTGTGATTGCTTTTATTTATACAATGTCCCTTTAGATAACTTGTAAGTTAAGCCTAACAAAAAGAGTACTTGAATTTAATCAGGCACAGGAGAAGTTCATCCAGGGTTATGAATATACTCTATGTTACAGAGAAATGTAAGCAAGAAAACTGGCACCTTGCGTAGGAGAGTGTCTGGCTCTTAGTAATAACATAGGAAATTTCCTGGTTACATGGAACAATTCAGACATATCAGGAAAAGTCAAAAGTACAGAATCAGGCTGGGCATGGTGGCTCATGCCTATAATCCCAGCACTTTGGGAGGCCAAGGCAGGTGGATCACCTGAGGTCGGGAGTTCAAGACCAGCCTCTCCAACATGGTGAAACTCCGTCTCTACTAACAGTACAAAAATTAGCCAGGCATGGTGGCAGGCACATGTAATACCAGCTACTCAGGAGGCTGAGGCATGAGAATTGCTTGAACCTGGGAGTCAGAGGTTGCAGTGAGCCAAGATCACACCACTGCATTCCAGCCTGGGCAACAGAGCAAGTCTGCATCTCAAAAAAAAAAAGTACAGAATCAAGTTGTAATGGAGGAAACACTGCTTTCCTAGACCTTCAAGATAAACACTTATACAAAAATTAGCTAGGCATGGTGGCATATGCCTATAATCCCAGCTACTCGGGAGGCTGAGGCAAGAGAATCACTTGAACTCAGGAGGTGAAGGTTGCAGTGAGCCAAGATTACACCACTGCACTCCAGCCTGGGTGACAGAGCAAGTCTCTGTCTCAAAAACAAAAACAAAAACAAAAAAAGATAAACACTTTAGTGACAAATTGTAATGGCTGTGCTAAAACCAGGGAAAAAGTTACAGGACTTGGCAAAAATGTTGAAGGAGAGGGTAATCAACCCAGCCAAGCAAAAAGATAGACCTTTTCAAGGGTAGAAAGGAGAGTTGCATTTCCAACCTGAAACTAGGGAAATTTGATAGAGCTCAGGAAGAAATGTGGCAGAAATAGAAACTGTTTGTAGTTTAGAAGATTACTGCTAAGAAACAGATTTCAGAACCAAAAATCAAAACTTCTTACAATTTTATTAAAAGCAAATCAACATTTTATGAAACACCTCATTGTTCTAACATAGGGGATCAACATTTTAAGTTCTGTATTAGTGTGTTTTTAACATCAAAGTTTGATCTCTAGAAAGGCTCATACACAAGTTCCTTCCAATTGTAACTCACTTGATCACACAGAAAATTCCTTTCATAAATTGTCTTTTCACAACATTATCATGATTTACTTAGATCATTAACAACATGCTTGGACTTTCTGGTTTGTCCTATACTTCCTCTTTCATGAATAATCAGTCATTTAATCTAGAACGGAAATTTACCACCCAAGATTTTTTCTCATAAAAATTTTCTTTTCTTTTCTTTTCTTTTTCTTTTTCTTTTTTCTTTTCTTGTCTTTTCTCTTTCTTACCAAATATACATCTTACCCTCCTTATATGCTTGCACACAGAACTCTTTCTCATCAATAGTGGTTTAGTCACACACATTAATTACAATGTTAACTCTTGGTGACCCTAATTTTCAGTAAAAACCTAGAAAGCAAGCAGCTTTTAACTATCAATCATGTACCAACAATCCAAGAATACACATTTTACAATTTCCAGGAACACATGCTTTCTAACAGAACCAGCTCTTTAATATGGAACAGGATATTTTTACTAGAAGATCCACTTATGTTTCTCAGAAACAAGAAGCCAAAAGTATATGAACCTAAACCCATAATATTCAGCAGCAAATGTCTCAGTATTACATCTTATCTGAAAATGATCTAGACATTCAATGTATATCCATCATTTAATTTAGCTTAGCAAACCCTAAGCATATCATTACTAAAGACATTTGAGAAATCTTCTCAAGTAAACATATAAAACATAACCATTATCCACAATTCATTTATGAACTTTTATTTCATTTACATCCATCCAATTCGTACACTTTTAAAAATTATATTTGGAAAACTTCATGACACACTAGACAAATCTAGCTACCATCTTAAGCTAAATTTTTTCATCAGCCAAATTTACATTATTGCATGCCAGGCAAGTATCATAAAAGCAAGAACCCTAAAGTTAAATACATGCATATTTTTCTAATAACTCAGAAGACATAGTGATTCCCACCAAACCAACAATATTAGATTAGTCCCACCCACCAAAAGATTACTAAGTTACATGAACTTGGAAAGCATTTGGGCTTATTTGCTTAATTTACGGGTACCCATTAATTTATAAACCAATTTGGTAGCATATACAATATACAAACAGATATGTTTACACATATATACACAAAAATACAAAAAGGCACAAAGATTTTACAGCTTTAATTTTAAAACTCACTAGTTTAAAAGCACAGTTGGATTCAAAACTGTGTTTCTGTAAATGTAATAGGCTGAAATTTACCTGTCCCCCGTGGCCAAAGCCCTTACCGAATTTCAGATAAAACAGCGTACAAATTCATATCTCAAGCACAGAGAGAATTTAAGTTTTCTCAAGAAGGAGTTTGGGTGTGCTAGAGGAGGATTAAAATGCATGCCAAGGTAACATAAATCATAGGAATTTATCACACAATTTTACAAAGAAACATGCAGATGAGCCTAGAGAAAATGTAGGAACCTTTTCAAGATAACCAGCTGAAAGAGTGAAAGAGGAAGGAGAGGGTGAACAATAGACCAGAGATGGTGAAAAAGGTGCAGAAGTCATGCAGAGGTGGGCAAGGGGGCTAGTGGAATAAGGGTCTTTCAAAGGTGTTTTAACAGTTTTAATTTCAATCTTGCAAGCACTATCTCTTTCTGTTTCATTAAGGCACTCATTCAGTTTCGAATTATTTCTCTAAGGGAGGCAATGGTAGCCTCTTGATTCAATTTAGAACTTTCGAAGGGCCAACTGAGAATTAGGCTTCCTTCCCATTTTCTCTGGGAGGCTCAGTATTTTCTTTGTTCCAATTGCGCACGCAAATAGGCAAGTTTGGAGTTTCAAAGGAGCCCCCATTTTTGCCAGCAAAGTTTAAGATTATCCTAAGTAGTTTTTATCCAAAGACTTAGCCAATTACAATTCCATGGACCATAATATTTGCTCATAAGGCCAGCAGGAGAGAAGCAGTGCCGGAAGGTGGCTGATCAGCAGGGGAATCTTAAAATGTGGGTTATCCACTGCACTGGCCTGATGAAAATGTCCCTTCCAATGCCCTTAGTGTGAGCCTCCCCACAAAACCTTACAGACCAGCCAAGTTCGACTGGGAGGAACCCCCCCAAAGGCAGAGTCAACTGGGATGGCAGATCCACCATCTCCCCAAGGTGCTGGGTAGTCCCACCTCCACCCTGAGTACCTTCTTAGCCACCAGGGCCTGATCCCAGCAGGGACAGTAGCTCCTTGAGACCCAGCAGGAAGACAAGGTCTGTATTCAGAAGTCCCAGGTGCCAGGTCACAATGACCTCTCACAGCGGGGGTGCCAGGTCACACTAACCTTTCACAGGGACTGGGGAGCCCTTAATAACCAAGCCTTAGTTCCTGTTCTTTGAAACATAGATTACAACAACCGGACCCACTTCCCATGGTAGCTGCATGGGTTAAGTGAGATGCTGGCTCTGAGGCTGCTGTGTGAATTGCCCGGTGTTGTTGAAAACTTGGTTTATTGGATTCAATAGAACTCTTCAGATGCCAGCAACAGGAAATCCAGCTCAACAAAACTTAAACTATAAAAAGAATTTATTGGCTCACAGAACTGCCAAGACCAGATGCAATGGCCCATTGAGACCTAGAGCCTGAAGGATGTGGCCATGGGCCCCGGTGACCTCTGGCCCACACTCCTGTTCCTTCGGTGGCCACATCCTGGGGCAGATTCTCCCCATTGCTCCCTAGACCTTGACACTGAGGGAGAAGGCCCTCTGCCCTGACCCTGGCCCTAGGAGAGAGCACACTGTCCTGGTCGGTCTAGCAGGGGGCCCAAGTGGCCAGGCCTAGGCCCCATGCCCTGCTGCCCCAGTGAGTGTCAGCTTACCTAGGCCTCAAAACCTGAGAGTAGGGAGGGCTGGGACCCTGAAGGAAGGTCAGGGAACTTTCACGAGAAGAGGGATAGATTTGGAGAGGAGTAAAGAGCAGAGGTCTACCTTGCTGACCATCATTCCTACTACTGTCGCTGGAGAGAGGTTCCCAGAGCCAGTGAGGCCAGGAGCCCCTGCGTGCATTTAGTCTCCACACCCTGGTGTGAGAGAGACATAGGCTTACTGTCCTCAGGTCAGAGTCCTCCCTGGTCACTCTCCTCTGCCTCCTAGCCTGCCGCCTGCACAGGGAAGCAATGAGCATTCTCTTCCTGGGTGCCCTGCAATGGAGCCACACCTCCAGGCACTCCCTCCCTGTGACCATGAACAGGGAGGAGGCCTGACTTCTAGTGACCTCTCCAGGTGACTCAGAGCACCATATTGGGCCCAGGGTGTGTTGCAGACCAGGGCCCAGGTAAAGGGTCTCATTGAGCTTTTATTGGCCCTGATGTTTACAGCAGAGAAGGGAGAACTGACGCTGCCTGGGAGAGCCAGGCTGGCCTAGGGCAGGGGCTCAAGCACAGGAAGAGGCTGTGGTCCAGGAGCCAGGAGCCGCTGCCCACCCCCAGTGCTCTTGGCACTTTCTTTGTTCAGTTGGGAAATAAGGTATGCACTACATGCATCTCCCATCAGCCCCTCGCGCAGGAGTGGTGGGGAGAGGCAAGCTCTTCTGACAGATCAGCCCTGCTGTGTCTCCGGTGGTGGCATCCTGCTATCTGCACTTGTGTTTGTACTTGGTCCCTGCCCTGAAGGCTCACAATCTACCTGATATGGGGTCAGTCCAAATAGTGCAGAGAGGGCGTGTGCATGGCAATGTAGGGCACCCGCTCCCTTTCCCAGGTGAGAGAAAAACAGGGCTCAATATGTATTCTTTGGGCTCTGTGGAGGTGCAGGAAGGCAGGAAATCGGGAGCCTGGGGCCTTTCAATAAATGAGGAAGCCACAGACCTGGGCAAATAAAGAAAGGGGAGAGAAGGGGCCCAAGAAGCAAGACTGAGGAAAAAAGAGATCCCTCCCAGAAGTGAGGCCAGGGCAGGTGGGAGTGTGGGCCCAGACCAGGGGCTGGACTCAGAGCAGGATACACGAGCCCCAGAGTGATCATACAAGTGATACAGGCACTGTGGGGAATCCAGAAAACAAATAAGGATGTGCAGGGAACCTCTTCATTAGAGCTTCCACGGGCTGACCCTGCTATGAGCAAGGTGAGGACACAAGCAGAGCACTTCTAACCAGGAAATGCCAAGACAGCATTAAGGAAGCCTGCCTGCCAAGTGTGTGTGTGTATGCGTGTGCGTGTGTGTGTGTGTATGCGTGTGCATGTGTGTATGTGTGTGCATGTGCATGCCTGTGTGCATGTGTGCCTGTGTGTGTGCGTGTGCCTGTGTGTGTATTGCCTGTGTGTATGTGCATGTGTACCTGTGTGTGTGCCTATGTGCGTGCATGTGCCTGTGTGTGTGCTCACGCCTGTGTGTGTGTGCATGTGCATGTTTGTGCCTGTGTGTATGTGTGCATGTGTGTGCCTACGTGTGCCTGTGTGTGTGCCTGTGTGTGTGTGTGTGTCCTGCTGCAGCCTCTTGACAGCTCCCAGGGTTTAGGCTCCTAAGGCAGAGGGAGGGAGTTCCAGGGCTGGCACTGGGACTCCCAGCTTGTCTCAGATGCACATAGCAGGAAAGTTTCCGGGAGGAGACGGGAGAGCAGGGTCCTGAGCCTCTTTCCATGAGCTGTATATACGATACTAACTGTAGAGCCACCCAGGCCCCAGAGAAAGCAGGGCCTCCTGTAGAGAAAAGTGAGGAACAACTGGTGAGGGAACAGGGGACCACGAGGGAAGCGCTGCTAAATTCAGAAGAAAAATATGATAGTAATAATGGTGGCCATTATTGAGGGCTGTGAGACCAATTCACTCCTCACAAACACCTCTGTGAATTAAGCACTGCACAGAGAAGAAGTTAGGTGACTTGCCTGAGGTCACATAGCTAATAAGCCGACAGTGCTGGGACAGACTAAGAGAACAGCCTGGCTTTGGACCTAAAATCCAACACTTTGGTTATGCCGGTGAGGAATCCAGTTCTTGCTGGGAAGGCACCCACATAAGATCTCTGGACTATAATCCTGGGTGCCGCGTTCCTTCTCCAGAACTGGGGGTGGTGGGGGTGCTGGGTCAAGGCAGCCACACTCCACTGCATCCTTGGGTGAGCCCCAAGTTGGCCAGGGCGGTGAAAGCGACGAGGCTCTCAGAGCTCATGAGGTTTGTCTGGACTGCAGGAGACAAGGAAGGCCCCAGGGAGTGCCCAAGGTCTGTGGGGAGGGAGTGGGGTGGAGCTCTACAGCTGGTATTGTCATGCCATTCTCCTTGGAGCGCTCCCCTTGCTCTATAGAGGCCAGGAGAGGTGTCACTGTGAGGAAGAAGGGGCCTAAGGGATGGAAATGCAGCGTGACGAAATAGTTTCAATGTCATAGAGAAAAATATCTAGAAGTGTTCAAACCCATGGGGCTTAGTAATTATACTACTGTCAGTCAGTCCTAAGGCAAAGAACTATTTGCAAAATGTTATCCATCAAGTCACTATTTGTGAAGGATGAAAGTTAGAGGCATCCTTAACTTTCAACACCAGCAGAGGGTTTAAATCTTTTAATAATTCCTGGTTGCCCATGGCTGTCCATGTAGCCATTCAAGAGATGGTGAAGAGCTCCTCTCAACACGGAACAATGTTTACTGTAAAAGGTAGGATACTAATGGCATACCATGATTTTTCTTGGTAAAAACATGTTTATGGGAAAAACTGGAAAAAGTAGAAAATTCAGTAAAATTTAAGTAGTGGTATGGAATGATAGGTGAATGAAACAAATATTCTATCTCCCCCAGTAGAGTCAAAACACAGTTATTTTTGAAAGAGTATAATATAAAAATTAGCAGGCAGTTTAAAAACAAGCATCAAGGCAGAGAGACAAAGTATGGTTCTCTATTTGCTTGGCAACATCAAGATGGCAGGATCCTCTGGGTCCCCAGCCCAGCACAGGACTGAGGACATTATAGGTGCTCACTGAACATGTGTTGTGCTATACATGCAGGTTCCAGAAGCAGAGATGGAATCCCTGCTCCCCAGGAGTGGCTGGTTATCACACAGGAGTGCTGATGAGTAGGCACACGGGCTGTGATAAACACCCCTTGGGGGAGGGTATGACCTGAATCCAGGTGGGTGGTCTGCAGACAGGGCCAGGCTGGGGCTCCTACCCCCAGGGAGGAGGCTGCTGAGGGACTAGATGGGAAGGGGTGCACGGTGAGGCCTGTTGGGGTTTCCCATGTTCCCCCAAAAGCATAGAATGTCTTCTACTGGGTGAGACCAGGAAGTGGAACAGACAGCCAGACCAGGCTTTGAGTGAGTCATTCATGGAAGACAATAGAAACTCCATCGTCGTGTGCCAGGCGCTGTGCGCAGAGGGTGGACCCCAGGGAAAATGCAGAGCAGCTGGGGTCCCAGGAGGACACTCTGGTGCTGTGGTGCCCCTCCCTTGCCACACTGCATTTTCTCCGGCCGGGGCAGGAGGGCAAAGTCTGCCTCAGGTCCTGAGCGGGAAGATGAGGTGGGAGGTAGAATGGCACGCAGTATGTGCCATGGAAAGCCATGCTGGAGGAATGGAATGTGCAGTCAGCAGTCAGCAAGAGCAGAAAAGAGGTTCTCGGGGCTGGATCTAGTGAGGGCCCACCAGTGACCCCAGTCTGTGCTCAGGCCTTCATTTAGGGAGAACTCACCAGGCTGGGTGTGGCCTCGATTCCTGAGATGGCATCCCGGGGAAGAGAAAGGGAGGGCTTTCCAAGGGGGCAGGGATGGGCGAGGCACTAAAGTAGGCTTCTGACCCTGAAGGGTCATGCTGTGGGTGGGCGGTGGACTTGGTCTGCCCACAGGTTGTGGCTCAGTCCCTTTGAGCAAGAGTTTCCCAGCAGCTTAGATTCTGTACCTGGGCTGCCTGGGCTTTAATCCTGGCTCTGTCACTTACTACACATGTGGCCTGACCAAGTTATTTTACCTCTCTGTGCCTCTAATCTTAATCTTCTCAGTCCTACTAATTCTTAAGGCCCAGCTTGACAGTCTCCTCCTCCAGAAGTCTTCCTGCTGCCCAAGGTGAATTAGGGCCCCTCTTCCATGCTACCATAGCAGCTGTGCACAATAGCTTTCTTCCTACATCACAGCCACATTTTCTCTTTTTGTTCTCCACTCTGAGACCGTAGAGTTTTTGAGGTCAGGAGATGTTCTTGTGGCTAATTTTTTTCTTTTTTGGGTTTTTTTTTTTTTTTTTTTTTTTGTATTCTCTCAGTGCTAGGAAATATTTGCTGAAATTCATGTAAAATGGAACTAATGAAAATAACCTTCCTCATTCGGTGGTTTTGAAGATTAAAAGAATCAACCTTGGCAGGGCGCGGTGACTCATGCCCGCAATCCCAGTGCTTTGAGAGATCGAGGAGGGTGGAACCCTTGAGGTCAGGAGTTTGAGACCAGCCTGGCCAACATAGTGAAACCCCATCTCTACTAAAAATACAAAAAAATTAGCCGGGTGTGGTGGCAGGCACCTGTAATCCCAGCTACTCGGGAGGCTGAGGCAAGAGAATCTTTTGAACCTGGGAGGTAGAGGTTCCAGTGAGCCGATATGGCGCCACTACACTCCAGCCTGGGCAACAGAGCGAGACTCCATCTCAAAAAAAAAAAAAAAAGAATCAACCTTATACTAGAACCTGGCACAGACTGTTGGCACTGTTAAATAAAAATATAAAATAGTGGTCAGGGTGACTTGCAGAGGAACAGGCTGCCCCACCAGTGACAGTAACAAAGCAGTGGAGCACTTGCTGCAAACATGGCCTCTGACTCAAGAGAGGCAGTCACTGTTGAGAGTTAATCCATGATCACACTTGGGTATCTAAATTGCCAAGGAAGCTTCATCAGCTGCTGCGGGAGTGGGCAGTGTGGCCCACCAAGTTCATGGCCAGCCACCAGTGAGAAGAGACGAGGCTGAGACCCAGAGACAACCCAGAGGCCTCCAGGGGGCAGAAGGAGCGGGGTTTGGGCAGAGAGAACAATGGCATGGAGGTCTAGGAGCAATGAGGCCAGTCACGAGGCCAGTCACGAGGGACCTTTTAGAATTCATTTCTGCTTAATAGCACTTAATAAACATTTTTGAGCAACGGGATATGTTAGGTCAAATGGGGGATATAAAGAGAATTGACACAGAACCTTTGCCCTTGAAGAGCCCACAGCTGAGTTGGAGGAAGAGACCTAGAGTGCAGTTTACTAACATCAAACCACCAACCCCCACAGCAACAGCAGCTTCCCAGCATTGAGACCTCACTATGCTCCAGGCATTCCATGCATCATCTCATATGCACTTCATAACAGCTCATCATGAAGAGAAGGCACCGTAGATCCAATGGGTTAAGCAAGCTATCGAAGGTAGTCAGCAATTTTGTCTGACTACAAGGTCTGTGCAATAATAACATGAACCACTCCTTGAAGAGTAGAAGCCAAGCATTGTGAGGCCGGCAGTGAAGTCAGGGGAACAGCATGAGCAAAAACCAGAGGTGGGGATGAATTTAACTGCCCCAGCAGGAGGCCCAAGACAGCTGGAGACAATTCAGGCAGACAGGAGAGCCCGGAGCTGCTCAGCTGCTCCCTATCTTTTTCCTTCCCTCCGCAACCTTGAGAAAGTTGTTGATGGGTTCTATTTGCATTTTCTCCTTTCCAATTCCTTCTGCCCACATCACCCACTGCAGATACTCTTGCCAAGTTCCTCAATGCCAGCGTTGCCAGCCTGGTGGCCACTCCTCAGGCCTTCTCTTGCCTCCCCAGCAGCCTGGCCATGCGCCCGCCCTCCTCCCTTTTGAAAGAGTACCCTCAACTCTATCAACACCTCCTCCCCTGGTTTACTTTCCTCTACTCTGTCTCCGTCCCTTGTGCCACCTTGATATTGCTATGGCCCATCCTGGACCTACTTCTCATCAACACAGTCTCCCTAGGAGACCCATCCCTTCTTGAGGCTTAACCACCACCTCCACGTGGGATTTCCAAGCCCATATCTCTAGCCCAGTGTCCACCGAGTGCTGGACCTATATACCCATCTGACTCCTGAAGATCTTTACTTGGGTGTAGTCTGGGAAATTTGAATTCAAAATGCGACCAGGATACTCACCGGCTTCCTTCAATAGTGACTGCTCCTTCTGGGCCCCCTCTGTCAGGAGTGGGCATCACCAATGCTAGTTGCCCAAGCCAGATCCTGGGGAGTCATCACTAACATCTCTCCTCTCGCTGATATGTGGGTGCCACCTCCCTTTGACATTTCTTAAGCTTTTCTCTCCTTCCTACCACCATCCCACTGCTGCCATGCCGGCTTTTATCATAGCTCCTGGGATTCCTTCCACAGACTACACAATTCCACTCTGGCTGCCAGAGAGGTCCATGTGAAATGCAAATTAGCCCAGGTCACCCTTGGTTAGAAGCCTTTAACGGCTCCCCATTGTGCTGGGGAGAAAACCTAAACTCCCAGCCTCTTTGCTTCACACCCACATACACACTGCGCTTGGTCTTGAGCTCCAGCCAGACTGAAACCATGGAGTAGGTTTACCCTCTTTACCCTAATCCTCTCAATCCTACTAGTTCTTCGGGCTCAGCTTGACAGTCACCTCCTCCTAGAAGTCTTCCTGCTGTCCAAGGTGAATTAGGGCCCCACTTCTATGCTCCGATAGCAGCTGTGCACAATAGCTTTCTTCCTACATCACAGCCACACTTTCTCTTCTTGTTTCCCACCCTGAGACCATAGAGTCTTTGAGGTCAGGAAGCGTTCTTGTGGTTTAGCTTTTTTTAAAAATTATTATTTATTTATTTATTATTTATTTTTTTGAGACAGAGTCTTCCTCTGTAGCCCAGGCTGGAGTGCACTGGCACGACCTTGGCTCACTGCAGCCTCTGCCTCCCAGGTTCAAGCAATTCTCCTGCTTCAGCCTCCCAAGCAGCTGGGACTACAGACACCTGCCACCATGCCTGACTAATGTTGTATTTTTAGTAGAGAAGGGGTTTCACCATGTTGGCCAGGATGGTCTCAATTTCCTGACCTCAAGTGATCCGTCTGCCTCAGCCTCCTCAAGTGCTGGGATTAGAGGCATGAGCCACTGTGCCCAGCCTGTTTTTTTGTATTTTTTCAGTGCTAGGAAATATTTACTGAAATTTAAGGATGGAAAGTCTGGGAGACCAACTCTGGGAGTGCTCTTGAAAGGAAATGGGTTACTCCATGTGTAGGTGTTGAAAATGTAAAACACAATATTATTTCTCCCTTTTTCCCTAATAAAACCCCAATTTTGTTCAGAGGACAGCAATAGTGTTAATTATACTTCTTAGCATCCTTTGTAGGGGGTAGCTATGTGACCCAGGTTTGGCCAAGAAGACTTAAGGAAAAGCAACTGTGCACGCAAGGGAGAAATTTGCTCCCTTGATGTAAGCATGGCCCCTTCCTGTTTCCTGTCTTCCACATCTTTCCTGGAATTAGGAGAGGAGGCTGGAGATGGAGCAGCCATCTTGTGACAATGAGCCAGCCATAGGGATGGGAACCACAGGCTAAGGAATCTTGAAGGGTCTAGGTCATGACCCCTGGACTACCTACTAGCAGACTTCTAATTATTGAGAGACAAATAAATCTCATTTAAGTCATTTTGGTTGGCTCTCCATTACATTTAGCTGAACTCCACCCAGTAAAGGTCAATGAAGGAAGATAAGCATCTGTGAGCATTTCTGAATAGGCTTTTCCTTTGGAGATGATGCTGGCGCTGACAGGAGGCAGAGGGCCAGGTTAATGGAACAGGACTAGGTGAGGGCTGGAGAGGCTGATCCTCCCAGGGGTTCTACCAGAGGATCATAGTGAGGCCTCAGGGTTTGAGAAAGAAGCTCCAGGCATGGTAGCCCTAAGGTGCCTGTGATCTTGGCCTGGGGGTTTTCTGGTCCCTGTTTGGTTCAACTTGCAAAAGGGGGCTGTTGGACTAGACAACTTATCAGAAGGCATAGTGCTTCAAGTCTGGGCTTTGGAGTCAGACAAGGCTGAATTCAGGGTCCAGCTCCACCACTTGCTAGCTGTGTGGCTTTCAGACAGCTTTCTTAGCTGACTGCTCTAGCATCCTTGTTTGTGGAGTCCAGACTCCATCAGTACCCATACCTGTAGGGCTAACGTTGGGGCTTCATGAAATCATGCACGTGGGTGCTCAGCAGAGGGCCTGGTATGCCCAGCACACACCAAGTGCTCCACGCTGGTATCTGTCCTTGTGTGCCATGTTCTCCCAGTGGACAGATGGGACCTGGAATTCATGCCTGCTCTGGGGCTGGGGCTGCTACAGGGCTGTGGAAAGCCTGTCAGGATGTACCTCGCTCTGTGGTTGAGTGAAGTGGCCAGAGGCTGCCCACTGTTCAACATCTTTGGAATGCTGCCGTGTCCAGGGACCTTGGGTCGCAGGTGGATAGAAGCCCCCAAGCCCAGGCCAGGCCAGACCTGGCCCAGAAAGGTATCAGGTCTTGGGTAGAAATAAGAAGCCTATGTGGTCTATCTATCCTGTGGCCTTTGTCTTAGCCAAAGCCTCCTGGATATTGACGGCATCTTTTCCTGGGTTTGGGGTGGGCTTGGAGAGGTTCCCTCTGCACGGGACTACAGGAATGAGGGAGCTGGAAAAATGCCTCCAGAGCTGGATTCCTCACTGCATCTGCTTTTGGAAGAACCTTCTTATCCTTCCCTTGAGAAGCCTCACTGTCTCTTCTCGGCACTTGGAATCCTGGTGGTAGAAAATCTTGGGGAAAAAATAACCCACTATTCATTCCAGCACTGAGAAGGAGGTCAGTGGGGTGCGTCCTGTTTGTCCACACCCCCCACCCCACCCCTTCTACCCCTCCCCCCAGCACCCCATGCCAGACCCAGCCATGCTGACACTTGACAGCCCCTGCAGTTTACCTTGGCTCAGGTCCAGAGACTTCGGGCCCAGCCCCCACCTTTTCACCTTGTTACCCAGCCCCCTCTCCAGCGCAAAGAGCAGTTTAAATATAAATCAGTCCTCAACACAAACAGAGCTGCAGCGAGTCTCAGAGCCATCACCGGAACTGAGGGCCCAGGTTTTCTGCGAGTGCAAACAAGCAGAGACTGGCTCCGTAAATCTCCCCAAGAGCGTCGGGAGGGGTGCTGGGGCTCCCCTCCACCCCCCGGCTGACGTTGGCCCCTCCAGCGCCCGCCTCGGGCCCCCTCATATCCTAGGCTTCGTGCCCCCCAGCCCTGCCAACCTCCTTCTCCATCCCCTCCACTCACCCACCTTCGCTTCGCCCACCCTCTCTTCGCCAGTCCCCAGGAGCCTCCACCCCCTTGCAGCCTCCTGCCCCCCCACAGCCCTCACCTCCCCTCTCCGGGCCCGCCACCTCCTTCCTTCCCTCCCGCCTCCCGGCAGGCGGGATCTTCTCCAGGGCAGTCAAGCCTCGCGGGTCGCTGCGGCGTCACACCTGTCTGAGGGGGCGGCGGCGGCGGCGGCGGGGCGGGGGCTCGCAGCGCCTTTGACACCCGAGGAAAAGAGGGAGGAGGGAGAGCGCGTTTCATCATCGGCGGCGGCCACTTATAAAAACTTCTGGGCGCGCACTCGCTGGCTCAGTCTCCGCTCCGCGAATCTCCTCCGGCCACTGCCGCCGCGGTCGCCTCTCACCCGCCCGGCCGCTCCAGCCCGAGGCGCCCCGACCCCGCGCGCCAGGTCCCCAGCCCCGGGGCCCGCCGCCCCCGCGCCGCTCCGCGCCCGGCCAGCCGCCCGCAGCCATGGGGCTCCTGCCCAAGCTCGGCGCGTCCCAGGGCAGCGACGCCTCTACTAGCCGAGCCGGCCGCTGTGCCCGCTCGGTCTTCGGCAACATTAAGGTGAGCGGAGTCCGCGGGGTCGTCCGGGCCGGAGCCGCGCCAGGCGCACCTTCGGCTGGGCACCCGCGTCTGTCTGCCGGAGCCAGGAGGCTCCGGGAGCCCCGGGCTCCCTCCTGTGCCGCGCTCCGATCTCATCCTCGGGCGACGCGTGCTGGGCGTGTGTGTGCGAGTGTGTGTGTGAGCGTGTGGGTGTGCGCGCGCGCTTGTGTGCGTGTGTGTGCAAGTGTGTGTGTGTGTGTTCACACGCCTTCATCGGAGTAAGTAATGGGACAATGGAAGTACCTGCTTACTGCTTACTCGGACAACTCCAGGCAGAGTTATAAGCGAGAGAATTGTCCTCGATGATTGAAAAAGATCATCTCGAGGAACCCTTTTTCGGCCTCCAGCGGGCGGTTACTTCGTCAATGGGATGGGCTTGGAGGTGCCAGGGGGACCCCCTCGCCTTGGGGGACAGACTGTGTCTCGTCCGAGCCCCCTCGTCTTGGGGTGGGTGGCCTAAGGGATGTTCTCCTTCCCCAGGCTTTCTTCTCCCGCCAACGGGGGCGAGGGGCTCTGCTACCTGGCTGTGCCGCTCGCGGTTGCGTTGAGAATTCCTTCTCAAGCGGGTGGCTTCCCCAGGCTGGCAACCAACCCGCGTGCTCAGATTGGCTTCCCTGGTCTGGAAATGGCCCCGGGAAGGTCACAGCTCTCACGATTCAGTAAGGGCTAAACAGGTGCCACTCACCAGGCAAGTTAAGGGGAGCGGGTGAGAAGATAGGGTGTTGGCAGCTGTTAGGATGAGAGTACCTTTCCCAGGGGGTCGGAAATGCTTTCCACTCCCTCACAGGTCCAGGAGGACTTGGAATGGTTCATTCCACACTGGGGCTCTTTTGCCCATTCTGGCTAGGCAGAAGTAACAATGGAAGATACCTCCTGAGAGGCCAAAGCTGCTGCGGTGAGGATGTGGGAGACTGCAAAGACTGCATCAAGGCCCCTTCTGGTCAGGGTGGGATCATGGTGTAGAGAGGTTGTTTCCCACAACCATACAGTCAGATGGGCTGAGTAAAGCCTCCGGTGGTGCAATTAAGGGGAAGCCAGATTACACAAAGGGATGATGGGGGTGTCCGTGGACTGGTTATAGGTGTCCAACAGAAAGGGATCTGGAGGTCAGAGTGGATCTCACCTGCATACTTACTCAGCTGGGATCTCCACTCCTGCTTCTGATCTTTCCGCACCGCAATAAATACAGGCTGAATTGATTTTGTAGTTGTATATGGGTAAGCAACAGAAATTTTGAGATAGTTTAAAATAATCTCCAAATCTCCTCATTTTTGGCCAGACCTGGATGGAAATGTGTGCAGTTTTGGTTCCACCATTTTGGAGAAATTTCATCAGGAATTTTGGAACCTTTGGTATTTATAAATTAGGAATTGAGAGGAAAGGGTGGGGACTAGGATTAGATGGTCTAAAGAAAGGGGCCTCTGCAGGAACCAGGGTGGGGCAACCTCCCTTCATTTTCACCAAGAAGGGCAGGAGGGACGGGTGTCCGGAACAGATTCCTGACAGTGAGGGTAAGGCTGAATGAGATTGATCCATTTAGACCCACCCTGATTCCCTAAAATAAGTGTTTATGGCAGCAATTTATTTGGAGATCTATATAAATAAGATGATTTCTCATGTGTTGATGATTTAACCACACGTACCTGAGGGCTGGGCTCAGGCCAATTGGCCTCCTAAAGGAGTTAAGTACTCATACTGGCTAAGAGTTTTTCTTGACTCTAAAAATGAGATTCTGTTAGTCATCACCTCCTTTGATCCACACTAATTGCAAGACCAGAGTTTGGAGGACTTCCACTTAACTCCACTTATCAGCCTGAAACCAGGTATGAGGTTGGATAGCTTAAGGTAAATTTTGAATCTCAAATTCCATCAGTTAAAGTCACTTGCACCTTTCCCTCCTGGGGCAATAACTGGGAGCTCTGCTCTTTGAGGGGATATTTCCTCCCAATGAGAGTGCTTGTAATAGCCCTGCCACTTTGCAGTGGAGGATGGGTTGCACATATCTTGGGACATATATGACATGGTGGTGTAGCAGGACGAGCCACAGACAAAACTCCTCAGACACCGAGTTAAAGAAGGAAGGGGTTTATTCAGCCAGGGGCATCGGCAAGACTGCTGTCTCAAGAGCCGAGCTCCCCGAGTGAGCAATTCCTGTCCTTTTTAAGGGCTCACAACTCTAAGGGGGTGCACGTGAGAGGGTCGTGATCGATTGAGCAAGCAGGGGGTATGTGACTGGGGGCTGCATGCATCAGTAATTAGATCGGAACAAAACAGAATAGGGATTTTCACAGTGCTTTTCTATCTGTAATCTACAGATAACATAACCGATTAGGTCAGGGGTTGATCTTTAACTACCAGGCCTAGGGTATGGTGCCGGGCTGTCTGCTCGTGGATTTCATTTCTGCCTTTTAGTTTTTACTTTTTCTTTCTTTGGAGGCAGAAATTGGGCATAAAACAATATGAGGGGTGGTCTCCTCCCTTATTCCCCTCCTTTGAGACTCTCACTCAATAGTGGGAGTTCTCACTTTCATTTTACTACCTGTGTCTTCTTGCAAGACAGATTGATAGTGATTCATATAGTACACTTGTGCTGAAGCATTTTGGTGAACTAAGGTAGCGATGAAGCTTTTTATCATTTGAAGAAGTATAGGTAGCAAACAAGGGAGCAGTAAGCAGGTTCCTATTACTATTATAACTCTTATTATTAGAGTTTTAAATTCTCTTAGCGCTGGGAACCATTTTCTAAACATGGCCCCAGGATCAAATCCGTGCCACACTTGCACAGTCACGTGTGCCAGTTTTGTCATATCTCTTAACTGTGTCTTCAACTACTTGCCCTTGATTATCTATGTGTAGGCAGCAATTAGTAAGGTTAAATTTCCTACAGACCTCTCCTTCAGCTGCTAGCAAGTAGTCAAGAGCTAATCTATTTTGATAGATAGCATTTCTCATCTGAGTTTCTTGCTGGGCCAGAATAGTCAAGGCTCTGCCGGTTTTATTAGTGATTATTTTTAAGACAGCTTGTAACCGTATGATTCAGTTGATCATGTAAATGGGGGTCTGGTATCCTCACGAGCCATCTTGTGCCTAAGTAGCAGGCCTATAATATTATATGATTTTCTCAGGGGGCCATTTATCATTTTTTCAATTTCCTATAGCTATGCTTCTCTCTTCGCGGGAAGCATAGACAGGGAAGCCCAGGAGTTCGCCTGTTTTTATGGGCAGTAGGAAAAAGATGATTTAATAGTGCCAATAACACATCTACCTGCCTACTGGTCAGGTAATCTGGCATAAGCTCTATGCCTACATATCCAGTATAATCCAGTGGGGGCTGTCTAGTCCTGGTGGGACTCCGGGTGGGTCCACACGGTTTGCAACTTTGGGAATTTACTAAATGGATTTCTCTCTGTGTGATTTGAACTCCACCAAATGACTGTTTTTGTGATACCATTATAAGTTTCTGTCCTAGACAAATAAGTCGTCCTATGGGGTGAGTAAATTCTTTTCCTTCTCTAGCTATGCAATATTGTCCAATAATTGAGGCTTTTAGGACCCAGAAATTATCAGGGTGATTCTTCTGAGCCGGGAATTCATCAGGAACTGGGTCTGTAGGTACTAATTCTCGGGCTTCCCATGGCCATTGATCTCCTATTACAGTTCCTCCACATACATAACATGAAGTGACGTTGAGAGACTGGGCTACATGCTCAGCTAATTGCAAAAACAAATTTCTTGTTTTTCCTGGAATTTCTGGTACTGGCACATTTAGTTCATCATAGAAAGTTTGAAACACTGGCTTAGGAGAGTGTTTGTAAACTTCTCTTCAAACCAAGATATTTACTCGAGGATCCAGTCCGGCCCCGTCGATTCCTAAGGTCACACGCTCCTCTTTTTTCCAGCGAGGATCAAGGGGATTGGTTATTACTAGCTCTAAGGGGTTACATTGTCCCTTAGTACAGGAAGGGCCATTTTTTCCTTTCTGAAGGTGGACTGGATCTTTTTCATTTTTTTTTATCCAAGTGGCCTAAATGACACAAGACCAGTATTTACATTTATTTCCAAACAGTCTTAATTTATGACAGATGTACTTATTTTCTGCTATATACCCTCTTTTCTAATTAAGAAAACCACATCTTATTCCTAACTTATTACTATTAATGACAGCACAGGCATCAAATTTTAAGGTGACTTGTTTGGGCACCCCTTTTTCTTCTGTTTTGGCTAGCACTTTACTCGTATCGTTTATGAGCCCTCACCAGTCCTCAGTCCTCAATCTAATTTTAAAAACTGCGGTCATGGGAGGCTCAGGTGGGTCATAACACACATCAGGTTGGTCATTTCCTGGGCTACATACCTTGTATAGAATAACATTATACAACAAGTTCTTTTTAGAGTTCCAGTACACTTATAATAACCATAAAATAATAGGACCCTAGCAACCTTTTGTCCTACCTCAGTGACTTGATGTATACACTGGGAACTGTCCTCAGTCTGAGGAAGGTCAGTTGAAGTCCTTATTGTAAAAGTCCAAATTTTAAGGAAAATGAGTCCTGCGATGAGTTTTCTCATGCTTCAGCCGTGCATGGACCAGTCAGCTTCCGGGTGTGACTAGATCAGGGCTTGTCGTCTTCTTCAGAGTCACTTTGCAGGGGTTGGCGAAGCTGCTCCCGTCCACATACTGCTCACAGTCTACTGATGTTTAAGGATGGTCTCGGAGCTTGGGCCTGCTGGAATAAACTGAGTCCAGCACCTCTACACAGTTATGTTCAACTGGGCTCTCTGATACCGGGAGCAAGGTGGTGGGGTTTAGGGTGTTGCAAACTTCAATGGTTATGTGGGGATTTTCACATAGCAAGCTTTGGTACTTGGTTAATCTAGCATTTGTTAACTAATGATGTCCTTTGGTAGTCATTAAAGTTACCACAGCATGGGGCGTGTTTATATTCAGGTTTTGCCTAAGGGTTAGTTTATCTGCTTCTTGTGCTAACGGGACAAGAAGGCCCTTGTTGCTGCTAGGGCCCTTAGACCTGGGGGCCAGGCTTTGGAAACCCTGTCTAGTTGTTTTCAGAGATAGGCCACTGGCCTTGGCCAGAGCCCCACAGTCTGGGTTAAAACTCCAACTGCCATTTTTTCTCTTTCTGACACATAGAGTGTAAAGAGTTTTGTCAGGTCATGTAGCCTGAGGTCTGGGGCCAACATGAGTTTTTCTTTTAACTCATGAAAAGCTCGTTGCTGTTGGTTGTAATCGATGTAGTTTATCTAATCTACATTTTTATTAACTGTCACCCACTAAAATATTGACTCAAATCCTGCAGCTATTTGATTTCAAGCTTTAAATTGATATGGTATTCCTCATGGGACTCCAATTGTGTCTAAACAGACATGAGAGTCGAAAGACCTATAAGGGGCTTCTCTCACTTTACAATGTCTTATTTTTTTCCTTCTGGTTGATGAAATGCCAGGGTGAAAGGGATAGCCAATTGGACTAAAGTACAAGTGCCACTCCATTTATTCAGCAGAGTGCCCAGTAAAGGTCTACCACAATACCACCACACATCTGCTCGGGGATGAACAAGGGCTGACTGATTGATAGGCTCTTGAAAATTCTTAAGCTAACTGCATCCTTTCAGGTCTCCAAGGAACGCTAAGTTTCCTCCCTGTCGTGAGAGACACGAAGTGACTTAGTGTTGGGAAACGGAGGCTGGATGGCCTTCGGGGGCTGACCCGCAGGGTGCCAGACTTTGGGATATAGCAGAGAGAGCTTGACATGACTTATTACTCCAGGCTGTAGAATCCTGGAAAAAAGCCATGCAGCCTACACCTGGTCAACTGGAGGACCACCTTAGTGGAAAGGGGACACTCTGGGCCTCTGGCCTGCCATGTGCACAAGCATAACAATTGCTTTTGTTTAACGTGCAGATGGAATATTTGATCCATTTTAACCAGGCATTTGCATCTTGTTATCCTGTCTTAATTGCTAAAGTTTGTTTTAAGTCTTTAACTTCCATGATCCTCTAGTAAAATGAATGTATGATTTTAGGAAATTACAAAAACTGGTTGGGGCAGTCCATCCTTGCTCTTTAGTGGTCCACAGAATGTTGGACCAACTATGGCATGAAAGCTTTACATCGGGGGGCAAGACTTCTGGTTGGCACTGGGGTCTTTATCGAAATCTCCCCGGATTAAATGGTCCTAGTTTACTAATGCCCAGTCTGAGGAGAGTCAAGAGGGACAGAAGTACTTTTCTGAAGCAGAAAGCTGTCTTTGACTTGGCAAGTCCTCACAGGGTATATATAGCAAGGCAAGCATTAAATGCAATAGTTTGAGGAGAAATTGACTTGGTTATGTTAATAACTAGGTGGTCAGCAATAGAATGAGGAAAGAAGAAAGAGTAACAGAATAGATGAAAAGAGTTAAATTTTTCTTAGCTTTAGTTTGATAGGGTTTTCCCCTGGGACTATGGCCCACGATTCTGGAGCGGGTGGCGCTTTCTTGACTCTGGTGTGATGAGTCCATTCTTTTTTTTTTTTTTTTTTTTTTGCTGTATGAACAGCAGTCTTGGTGGTTAGCAGCACAAGGTAGGGTCCTTCCCAGGCTGGCTTGAGTTTTTCTTCTTTCCACCCTTTGATGAGAACGTGATCTTCAGGCTGGTACTGGTTTACCGGAAATTCTAGGGGTGATACATGTGCTAAAAGACTTTTAGTTTTTGAGAGAAAGGAAAGTGGAAGATAAACCAAGTATATAATTTTTAAGACATCGACCTTTTGTTTTAAATGTGGGGACCTTGGCAGTAGACTTTATAGTCCTTGGTGCCTTTTTACTGAGAAATTTCCTTTAGCACCTATTTTTATTAGTTTTTAAACCAAAGAAAGCCAAATACCATTTTACATTTAACAGTGCTTCTCGTATGATTTTTACACCAGATAAGCTAAATTTTACCTTTATATTAGTGTGTTATTAATGTTAAACCTAATTTTAATAAAACCTTCTAGACATATTTATCTAATTTTTGATGTTTGACCATAAAGTAAGATTTTATAGACTCTTTAACCTTTTATAATTTTTGCTAAAGAGTGGGTTGGTGCTTTAAGAAAAACCTGTTATGCTTTTACTTTAATGTCCAGTTCACAGAAAAACTGGATGATACTTCTTTAACTTTAGCTAATATGTTTACACACAGAATTTTCTTTACAATTAACATTTTAAAACTTGCTTAAACCTTCAAAACAATAATTTTTTTTTAACTTTTTAATGTAGGTAAAAATGTACATTCTTATGCCTCCTTATAATCTTTCTACCAAAGGTATATTTTACTTTTCTTATACACCTTGCATACAAACTGTTTTTTTTTTGTAATAGTTTTAAATTCAGGAGGCCTAGTTACTTTTAAATTATACCACATTTTTTGCATAAATTCTTTTTTATAACTTTTTTTCTTTCATGACTTTCGCAGATAATTCTTCAACATGCCTCAACTTTTTGACTTATTACAAATATTTCCTTCTTTAAACAACCGGTTAATTTATTTCAGGACAAGAATTTACCATATAATACTCTTTTTATATAAATTCTGCCCCTCCTCTTTTTTTCTTTTTTTCTTTTCCTTTAGGATACTTCTGAACTGGTGAGGTGTGCTCACAGTGAGGTTTCCTCTAAAAGTTATTTTTTTTTTTACTTTTCTTTTGTTAGCAAAGCAGTTGCAGCTATAGATTGAATGCATTTGGGCCATCCGCGGGTTACTGGGTTAAGGATTTTTGATAGGAAGGCCTCAGTGCTTTCGGGATACGCCCTTGTTTACACTGACAACAAAGTGGTATTGGAGTGTGATAGGTTACAGAGAATACCTTCAATTATCAATTATAGGTTTTAAATTTACCTTGGCTTTTATAGGGTACACTTTTTTTTTCTTAACTACTTGTATATCTCTTTCTTTCTCTCTTTGACTTTGTCTCTCTCTCTTTGACTTTCCTTTTGCCTCTGTCTCTTCTTCTCTTTCTCTGCCTTTCTCTTTCTCTCTCTCTCTCTCTCTCTCTCCTTGACTCCCTCTTTGTCTGTCTCTTCCTCTCTCTCTTTGCCTCTTTTCCCTCTCTTTCCTTTCTCTCTCTCTCTGCTGGTCTTTCCTTGCCTCTGCCAGCCACTTATGCTGCTGTTCTCTCGACCACTGTGTGTTGGGGGCAGGCGGTCTAAAACCAGCTGTAACCAAGTGTCTGTGTATGGGAACTGGTCTGCGTTCCCTGGCTTACAGGTTACCTTGTGCCACACCTTTGAAACAAGGGACCTGTCCAGGCTTCCTTCTAATGGCCAACTTACCTCTAATGCTGGCCAGTCTATCTTACACAAAGTTTTAAGTTTTCCTAGTGTCACAGTACTCCATAGTCTCCTTAAATTCTTTTTTGAAATTTTTCAACATAGTTCCTAGTAGGGTGGGCTTATTTGTGCCTGACCTATGCTTCTTCGAGACAAAACACCACGCTCATACCACATGCACACCACAAAACAAAGAACAGGTAAAAAGGGCATACACACACTTTTGCAGTTTGCACCAAACCAAAATCAAAACCAAAATCAGAGTATCCAGGAATCCAAGCCAGGTCAAAACCAAAACCAAAGTATCAAGCAATCCAAGTCAAGTCAAAAACAAAAACCAAAGTGCCGGTATAGGCATGCCGTGGGTAATGAGGCCACGCTTCCACTCAAATGGAGTGGGCAAGTTCCCAAGACCAATCCTGTCAAGCAATTCAAACCAAGTCAAAACCAAACCAAAGTGCCAATAAAGGCACACCATGAGTGATCAGGCCAAGCTTCCACTCAAATGGAATGGGCAAGTTCTCAAGACCAGTCCTGTCAAGCAATTCAAACCAAGTCAAAACCAAAACCAAAGCCAAAGTGCCGATAAAGGCACGCCATGGGTGATCAGGCCACGCTTCCACTCAAACGGAGTGGGCAAGTTTTAAAGACTAGTCTTACTAAGTTTTAGATGTCCAGACCAGTGAAAACCTTCCCGGTGTTCAGCCACTGCGTCGCTCCTCCATGGGGGCCTGCCACACACTGCCCTGGGAAGGCGTCCCACCGGGGCAAATGCCTATCCCGGAGTGCTCTCAGGATCTGCCTCGTTTGGGCTGGTCGGAGTCCCCCGCAGAGATGTTGCACAGGGCAGGCTTAAGCCGCCTAAGGAGCTGCCTCGACCATCCGCCAATCACCTTGCTTCCTGGTCAGGGAACCAAGAAATGTAGCAGGATGAGCCACAGACAAAACTCCTCAGACACCGAGTTAAAGAAGGAAGGGGTTTATTTGGCTGGGTGCATCGGCAAGACTCCTGTCTTAAGAGCCGAGCTCCCTGAGTGAGCAATTCCTGTCCTTTTTAAGGGCTGACAACTCTAAGGGGGTGCGCGTGAGAGGGTCGTGATCGATTGAGCAAGCAGGGGGTGCATGACTGGAGGCTGCATGCACCAGTAATTAGATCAGAACAAAACAGGATAGGGATTTTCACAGTGCTTTTCTATACAATGTCTGTAATCTACAGATAACATAACCGATTAGGTCAGGGGTCGATCTTTAACTTCCTATGGCCTAGGGTATGGCCTAGGGTATGGTGCCGGGCTGTCTGCTTGTGGATTTCATTTCTGCCTTTTAGTTTTTACTTTTTCTTTCTTTGGAGGCAGAAATTGGGCATAAGACAATATGAGGGGTGGTCTCCTCCCTTAGCGGGAGCAGGGGACACTCAATGAGAGGGTCTGTCATTTGTCTAGGTTCCTTGTTGCTGGACAGACTAACCAATCCACTTTGGACATTCCTGCAAAAACCCACATACCATTTAGTTTAGGGGAAGCAGATAAAGCCAGAAGACTCAGATTTAAGGCCCCATCCCAGCCACCTACCAATGGGATGATGCAGGGAAGCATTTCTCACCTTTTCAGGGCCTCAGCGTCCTTACCTGCAAGAGCTGGTAATTGACCAATATCCAGCTCATGGGGCTCAAAAAGGATTATGTGGAATGAGGCATAGGAAAAAGGCTTTGTAAACCATGCTGTGCTGTCAGGATCAGTACCCATCTGAGATCAATTCTTGCTTCAACAAATAGGATTTTTTCACATTCAAGCATTTAGGAACAATTGTTCCACCAAATTCTGTGAGGCATAGTTATTAGTTAAGAAAAACCACATTTAATAATAAATAATGATGATTAAAATAATAGTAATAGTGGCTAACAGTATTTGAGCTGTATGAATGTACCAGGAACTATGGAAGTACTTTATCCATATTTAATCCTCATTACAACCCTATCAGGTGGATACTATTATTGTCCTCATTAATAATGAGGAAAACAAGGCATTGTGAAATTGTTCACATAACCAGAAAGGGGTGGACTATAGAGGAACCAGGTATGTGAGACTTCAGAGTCAAAGACCCAAACCCCTGTTCAAGCTGGCCCTCACCATCAACACTATGCTCTTTAACACTGGTTTAGCAGGGGTGTGCTTATTCCCAGTGGCCAGTGGTTTCTCTGGGCCCTGTTGACACACACATCCCAGCTGTGACCAAGGGGAGCAGCAGTGGCTGCAGGATGGATGCTCCCAGTGGCTAACGGGCTGATACCCTTTCCCTCTCATCTCCAGAGTGTGGCAGCTCTCAGGTGGGTTTTATGTGCCTGCTCCTGCAGTAGTAAACCAGATTTAATCTAGAGTCTCTGTTGCCTCTGGCTTACAGGAATCTTAAGAAGCAGAGATCTGCTCTACAATCACTGTTCAGCATTCGGTGTCCAGAATGCTAAATTAAACAGGTTCATTTAGTAATCCTGAGGGTGGGGGTGGGCAGCAGCTTTTGCAGCTGACTTATCCTGGCGGCTTCAGGAAGTTCTGTTTCTCCTTAAAATAAAACTTGCCCTTGGGACCAAACTGAGGTTATCTTATAGAAGGAGTGCTTGATGACTGCTGCTAAATTTCAGGAAATCACACACCCAGAGCTCCAGTGTAGTGAAGTAATGTATATCCAATCAGTGAGGGAACATCCCGGTGGAGACTGAGGGCTGGAGAATAGTGGGAAGAAGGGAAAGGCAAACCTCACAGCTTGGCTTCAGTGGCCCTGGTGACTTCTGGCCTGGGAGGACCAAAAAATGGGGGAGAATTACTTTGTCTTGGCCTATGCCCATCACTTCCTGAGGCTTCTGACCCCCAGCAATGGGGAGGCATCTTGGGCTTGCTTAACTAATCAGTTTACAGAGCAAAGTGCTCTATCCCAGCAACCAGATTCATGCTCAGGAAAACACTCTCAAGAAAATCCCCGGAACCCAAGAATTCCTTCACCCACCCAGTGAGTTAAGATATGCCCACTCCTCCCCAGGGGTGGTGTTTCTCTAACATTGAGGACAACATTGTTCTGTTCCTAAGCATCTGCCTCCTGAGAGGCCTGCTTCCCCTGCTTGTAGGGAGAAAGGAAGAGAGAACAACGGGAACGGGTAGGGTCAGGTGGGCCATGGGTCACTCAGACCTCCTCTTCCTGGATGATGCTGAAAGCCCTCCTTAGCTTTCAGTTTGTCTTCTGGTGGTACTCACATGGAACAAATGGAAGAGTGTTGTATGTTTCGCAGTATACATAGCTCATTTCACCTCACCTCTTTCTGATCACTGTCTTTTGTTGTGACAGTGACTATCTGTTTTTTCCATTCTGAGAGATCCAGAAGTGACGTTGGAACGTTGAGATGGGCACGTTGCTTCGCTTTGCCTTCTTTTCTCTTGCTTGTGTAACAGACCAGGGTGTATGCAGAGGAATGGAGGGGGTCCCCTGGCCTCGCCCCTCTTCATTCTCCCTCTTCTCAACCCCCACTTAGTTTTATCCTGCCCCATGTCTTTAACCAGCCCCAGCACTCACTTCAATCCCCTTTCTGCCTGTGGCGGCGCTGGCCTTCAGACCATTTATGTGCCAGAGCCTGAGAGCCAGTGATGGTGGAATTAAGCAGCCAAGGATACTTCCAGGGCAAATGAGCCCATCAGGAAGCCTGCACAGGGCCAGGCTAGTTTGGCCCCTGTTCTGAAGTTAAGTTCACTAACATGTGCTTGGCCTTCCCATTTTGTTTCTGTTGAGGAAGGACATGAAGACACAGCTGTGTGAATCTGCACCTGTCTGTATCCCAGAGGATCAACACAGATGGTTATCACTGCGGAACCTGGGGCCTCATGAGCCACCATAGAGAAAGTCAGCTGAGCTCCTAGTGCCAGACAAAATGATTGATTTAGAATTGAAAAAAAAACTTTTTATTTTATAGCAATTACAGATTCATAGGAAAAATAGTGCTTAGAGGTCCTGTGTAGTCTTCACCTAGTTTCTGCCAGTGGTTGCATCTTATATAATTTCAGTATAATATCAAAAGCAGAACATTGACATTGCTATCAAGTGTGTATATAGTTCTGTGCCATTGCATCACACATGAAGATTTGTGTAACCACCACCCCACCACTTCAAGATACAGAACTATTCCGTCACCACAAGGATTTCTCCTGTGCTGGCCCGTTTATAGTCATGTCCCCTTGCTTCCGTGACTACCGTCTCTAACCCCTGGTAACCACTAATCTGTCCTCCACCTGTATAATTTTGTCACTTTGACAATGTTATATAAATGGAATCATACAATCTGTGACCTTTTGAGATTGGCTTTTTTCATTCAGCATTATGCCCTTGAGATCCATCCAAGTTGTTTTGTGTATCAATAGTTTGTTCCTTTTAATTGCTGAGAAATATTCCATGGTATGACCGTACCATAATTTGTTTAAACATTCACTTATTGAAGGACGTTTGGATTGTTTCCATTTGGGGGCTATTACAAATAAATCTGTTATGAACAATTGTGTAAAGTTTTTGTGTGGACATTTTCATTTCTCTAGGGTAAATGCTCAAGTGTGTTTGCTGGGTTATATGTTAGTTGCATGGTGAAATACTTTTTAAAAAACTGCTGAACTGTTTTCTGGAGTGATCACACCAGTTTACATTTTCACCAGCCATATGTGAGAGACCCAGTTGCTGTGACACCTCATCAGTATTTGGTATTGTTACAAATTTTTATTTCAGCGATTCTAATAGATATGAATAGTGACACCTCATCATGGTCTTGTTTTGCATTTCCCTAATGGCTCGTAATATTGAACATCTTTTCATGTGTTTATTTACCATTTGTATTTCCTCTTCATTGAAATGTTTTTTCCTACATTTTGCCCATCTTCTAATTGTAATCTTTTTTTTTAACGGTTGAATTTTGAGAGTTCTTTATATATGTTAGGCACAAGTCCCTTGTTCGGTATGCAGTCTGAAATGATTTTCTTCTAGACTATAGCTTATTTTTTCATCCCCTTAACAAGATATTTTACAGAGAAAATGTTTAATTTTGATGAATTTTAATTTATCAATTTTCAATTTTCTGAATCCTGCTTTTGGTGTCATGTCTAAGAACTCTTCACCAAACCTTAGTTTCTGAATGATTTCTTCTATGTTTCATTCTAAAAGTTTTCTCATTTACCTTTAAACTTATTTTCTATTTTAAGTTAATTTTTGAATGGGTGTAAGGTTTAGGTTAAGGTGTTTTGTTTGTTTGTTTTGTTTTGTTTTGTTTTTTTACCTATTGCTATCCAGTTGTTTCTCCACCATTTTTTTGAAAAGACTATCCTTTATTGAGTTGCCATTGCACCTTTGTCAAAAATCAGTTGGCTGTACTTGTGTGGATCTATTCTGGGTTTTTTATTTTGTTTCGTTGTTTCTGCTGATACCAGTCTGTCTTCATTACTGAAGCTAGAGCAAGTCTTTATTTTTAGTTGATGAGCCCATCCATCTTTATTTTCTTTAAAAAATTATTATTTTTGATTGACAAGTTTTTGATTGGCATAATTGTATACATTATGGAGTACAATGTGATGTTTTAATCTATGTGTGCAATGTGGCATGATTAAATCAAGCTAATTAATGTATCTTGACCTTGCTTATCTATCATTTTTTATGGTGAGACATTGGAAATTTACTCTCTTTATTATTTTGAAATATATATTACATTATTGTTGACTATAGTCACTCTGCTATGCAACAGATCTCAAAATCTATTCCTCCCATCTCTCTGAAACTTTGTACCTTGGATCAACAACTCCCCATTTCCCCCCTCCCACCCCACCCCCAGCCTCTGGTAACCATCATTCTACTTTTTACTTCTACGAGTTCAGCTTTATTAGATTCTGCATTTAAGTCAGATCATGAGGTATTTGTCTTTCTGTGCCTGTCTTATTTCACTTAGCGTAATGTCCTCTAGATATATCCATGTTGTAGCAACTGACAAGATTTCCCCCTTTTAAAAGGCTGAATAATATTCCATATGTATACATGCCACATTTTTCCTTACCTATTCATCCACTGATGGATGCTGAGGTTGATTCCATATCTTGGCTATTGTGAATAATGTAGAGCAAGTCCTGAAGTTGGATAAAAGCTTGGTTTTATTGGGCAATGGTATGTGTTTATCTTATGGATACCAAATTTTATTACCTGTTCAGTTTCCCTTCTATTCTGGCTTTTAGGAAGATTTAAGGACAGGTTTAACGCTTGCTTTTGGTAAGTGAGGGGATCTTATGTATTTACGTGCTCCAGCTTTTCTTCTGCCCTTAGCTGATTGGTATGTTTTTTTCCCTCGAAGTTGATTTTCAAGTCTATGTTCCTAAATTTTTTCTAATCTTAATGACAGCCCTGCAAAGAGGTATCAACGTCTCCATGTCACAGTTGAGGAAACCAAGGCTCATCCAAGGCCGCATATCCAGTAACTGGCAAAGCAGGGATTCCCACCTGGTCATCTTACTCCTCTTCTTCCCATGACCACAGAATGCCTCTCAGCTCTGGATTCTCTCACCCACCAGCATTTGGGCCTGAGCTCAGTGATCTCTGAGGTCCTTTCAGACTCTCAGATTCTTATCTCATGATGTTAAGTTGCTGATTGAGATGAGACTAGGAGCAGGGCCAGTTAGGTCTGGACTCTTCTAGGAGACCTGTTATGAAACCTGGCAAAAGCACCCGGATTGTCTTTGAGTAATCCCCAGCCCTTTCAGTTGAGAGGACCTTAATTCCCTGGGTGTGTCTTACTGTTTGGGATGGATTAAATTTGCCGAGGGGTGGAGATGAAACCGAGGCAGGAAGTCTGAGACTGCACTGAGGGGTTGAAGGATGGGATGATACTCTGCAGCCAGCAGCTCTCTTCCTGAGCCTGTCTTTCCAGCCTTTTTGCCCTGCTGAAGGGAAAAGCTATGGAGGCTCACAGGGATACACTGGAGGCTCTGGCACAGCCAGAGCAGTAACCCCAGGACTTGTGACCTTCGGAACACCCAGTCTGGTCAGCATTTGGCACTGTCTCCCACCCCCAAACAGGGCAGACCCCTACCTTCAGAAATGTGGCAAACTACCGGAATCCTGTAGGAACCTGAGAGTCCTGATGACAAGTTTCATTTTGTTTACGCAAACATCAGTCATACTTGTTTGTCTAAAAACTGCTCCATCCAACACCCTTGAGAAATGCTGGCCTAGAGCACAGACAGCCTCAGTTAAAATGCCTGTGTTATCAGAGAGGGCTACCTTGACCTACTGTTTCTCAAACTGCCCCACCAAGAGGCCCTGAATTCTAGAAGGGAATGAAGAAGTTTCCGTGTAGGGGTAGGACAAGGTGGATGAGGGGAGATGTCTGGGGATGTGGCTTTACTCCTGAGTATTACATTTCTTTGATATATTTTTATACTTTATCTTAAAATCAAATGAATGATATATTGTCCTCCACAATCTATGTGTTTCCAAATAATATGTCATATTTCTCTCCAAACCTTGGAGTAACATTGATGCTCTAGGAAGGTGTGTGTGTCTAACTTGGCTCTCCCAGATATGGACTCCCAGGTGGAGTGAATTGAGTTTGGGAAATACAACACAGGCAGACCTCACATTGGAACTAGTTTATCTGGTTGGCTTACCCAGCCAGCTTGTCAGATGCAGAGGGAATGGTACCTAGACAATTTAAGTGGGACAGGTGTGTGAGGTGTGGACATCAGAAAATTCCTGGGCTGGGCCCCGTGGGACACCACCAGACGGAACCAGCTAGAGAGCACAGTGAGGCCCTATTGGCGGGGGGCAAAAGGACAGCAGTGGAAGGGAAGGGTGGGGAGAAAGCAGGCTTCCAGAGTCACACTCCTGCTGCTCGTTTGGCTGCCAAAGAGATTGCAGAATAGGATTAAACTGATCTGTTTCTCAAAATGTTTTACAAGTCATTCTTCACTTGTGCCACAGGCCCTTTTGAAAACTTCCTCCTGTACCTTTGATTTACAGTGTATTTGGGGTATGTGTCTGGGAGCTGAGACTGATATGGAGCCAGGACCTCACTCACTCAGTGAGCGTTTATTGAGTGTCTACTGTAAGCATCTATTGAGTGTCTACTTTGTAAGCATTTATTGAGTATCTACTGGGTGAAGCTCTTTACTAGGTGTTGCTGTTTATACCTGGCTCCCTGAAAGTCTCCCAAGTTTCCAAGAAAAAATTGCCTGTAAGTTCCCTGCCTCCCAAGGTGACCAAATGTTTTCATTTGCCCAGGACTGAGGGGGTTAAGACACCAGACTTTCAGTTTTGAAACTGGGAAAGTTGTGGGCAAATTGGAACGAGTTGGTCACCTCACTGCCTCCCTTGCTATGACATTTTACAAGAACAAACATGCACCTTCTGACTGTGGTGCAGGGGAAGTGCCAAGGAGAGTCAGGGATGGTGTCCAAGAATGGAAATGAACCTTAGGGACCTATAAGGAGAAAAAATGGGGGCTCCCAGAGAGCAGGCAAGTGAGAGCCAGGATGGCAGTTGCTGGGCTTCTGCACAGCGGTGGAGCTCATTTCCCTCTCTGGTTTCTATGTAGAAGTCCTCCCACCTAGCTTCCCACCTTCATTACCGGCCATGATTTTTACGTGTTTTTCAACATCTTATTGTATAGAATCTATATAAATGATGATAAAGCTGAGCTATTGAAAGACGGTGCTTCCTGGCTTATGGAATTATTGACTTTCAGACTAGACAATGATGAGAAAGCTCATCTGCTCAAAGATGCAGGAATCCTCTTGATGTCCTTGCCTCTGCTTGCAGAGTTCTGATGGGGAGCTCACTGTAGCACAAGGCAGACCCAGAACATTGTAGCACCCCAGGCATGTACCAGGTTTCTCCTGTGTGGAGCTGAAATCTTGACCTGCCCTTCCATGTGTGTTCCCCAGAGTGAAGCTAGCAGAACCCATTACTTCCTGGCCATTTGCTTCACTATTTCTAGTAGAATACTGTCTCCCTTCTCCCAGAAGCCCCTCTAACTGTGGACTGCTCAGCAGGGTTGAAATAGAAAACCAGGTAGTCAGGGCCACCCTCCTCTGAAAGCCAAACTAGGCTTTGAAGGTGGGCATTGCTGGGACATGTGTGGCCCCCAACTCCTGATGTCCCAGATCACAAAGGTTTCGTGGCTGGTTCTGGTTACTGACGGAAGCCTGGTCACCACTCATGTGAGTGTCTCAGGCTTTGTGGCAGCAGCTGGAAAGTGGCCCAGCAGAGACCCTCCCATGATGCCCCCTGCACTAGGCCTTGCAAGTTTGTGATGCCCTCATCAGCCCCCAGATCTATGCCCACGTCATCTCTCACACTCCTCCTTCTTACCCCCGCCTCCCTCTGTTCTCATGCCCCAGCTCTCACTGCTCACCAACTTTGGAAGCTTTCATGGAGTATCCTAGACAGGTCATTGACTCCACCCTTCAGCCTCTAAATGGACAACATCTCTCTGGAGGAAGTAGAAAAGGGGCTCACTGGAGACAACATTCCCTGGCTTCATTGCCAGAGGGCTAACAGAGACCCCTCACACAGGGCATCTTACCCAATGCTAGTGGGAACGGGTCTTACGGATCCCAGCCTGTGCTCCAGGGCTGCACCCCACATACACCAGGGTGGTATGTGTCAGGTCCAAGTTAATGAAGAACCAGCCTTGTATATGGCACCTACTCCACCTTTGGAACGTGTCCCTGACTTGGAAAGTGAACTCACGGGGCTGTGGTTCTCAACTTCATTTTCAAATTGCCATTGATATCAGGATGCTGCCTTCCACACAGCTGAGATCTTCCTCACAGCAGCTCAAGCCTCCTTCTTCTTCAGTCCTCAGAGTCCCAGGACTCCCACATCATGGGCCCACTGAATCCATGTGTAAATTTAATGTGTAGGCTGGCACAGTGGCTCACGCCTGTAATTCCAGCACTTTGGGAGACCGACGTGGGCAGATCACAAGGTCAGGAGTTCAAGACCAGCCTAGCCAATATGGTGAAACCCCATCTCTACTAAAGATAAAAAAATTAGCCGGGCGTGGTGGTGCATACCTGTAATCCCAGCTACTTGGGAGGCTGAGGCAGGAGAGCTGCTTGAACCCAGGAGGCGGAGGTTGCAGTGAGCCGAGATTGCGCCATTGCACTCCAGCCTGGGCAACAGCAGAGCGAGACTCCATCTCAAAAAAAAAAAAACCAAAAAAAAAAAAAAAAACAGACAAAATTTAATGTATAAATGTGTAAAATTTATAAGGACTGGGGTTGGGCATTAGTCAAACCTGTTTTGATTGCCTTAAAATCACAAATATTTAGAATTCCCACCTGATATGGTTTGACTCTGTGTCCCCACCCAAATCTCATCATGAATTGTAAGCCCCACATGTCCGAGGAGGGACCTGGTGGGAGGTGATTGGATCATGGGGGCAGTTTCCCCCATGCTGTTTTTGTGATAGTGAGTGAGTTCTCAGGAGATCTAGTGCTTTTTTTTTTTTTTGACAGAGTCTTACTCTGTCACCCAGGCTGGAGTGCAGTGGTGTGATCTCGGCTCACTGCAACCTCCGCCTCCCAGGTTCAAGCGATTCTCCTGCCTCAGTCCCCTTCAGTAGCTGGAATTACAGGCGCGTGCCACCACACCCAGCTAATTTTTGTATTTTTTTAGTAGAGACAGGGTTTAACCATGTTGATCAGGCTGGTCTTGAAGTCCTGACCTCGTGATCCGCCCACCTTGGCCTCCCAAAGTGCTGGGATTACAGGCGTAAGCCACCGCGCCTGGCCGAGATCTATGCCTTTAAGGTGTTTGGCAGATGCCCCTTTGCACTCTCGCTCTTGCTCTCTCTCCCTCTCTCTCTCCTGCTGCCTTATGAAGACATGCCTTGCCTCCCCTTCACCATCCGCCATGATTGAAAGTTTCCTGAGGCCTCCCCAGTCATGTGGAACTGTGAGTCAATGAAATCCCTTTTGTTTATAAATTACCAAGTCTCAGGTAGTATCTTTATAGCAGTGTGAAACGGACTAATACACCACCCTTCGCACCAACACATTTTTAGCAGCAATTATAATTTTCTGAGCTACTATCACAAATATGGGCACATTTCATTAGGACACACGTGGTGAAACATAGGGTGGTGTATGGATATTTAGTTGTGAATGCAAATACACTTGAGGCCTCTTGCTGGGAGTACCCATTATGTACCAAATTTACTGAGATAATATGGACAAGGGTAGGTCCTTTCAGAAACACTATCTGACTAAACCCTCCCTGCCATACTGTGAGGTATGCATTGCCCATATTTTATAGTGGAGGACATTGGGAGGCAGCCCATGGGAATTGCCACATTCCACAGTGACAGAGCTGGAATTGGGGCTGTCTGGGAGTCCCCGTCTTAAGATTTTTTCCTCTATGTACTTCACCACAAACCACAGACTGTTGAGCCTGACTTTGCTATTTGATTGCTTTATAACAATGGACACAGCAGAACTGCCTATTTATATCTATTGTTGTATTTTCCCAAGCCAAATTCATCAATGGTGGTCCTGAAGGTCTTCATTCCTCAGTTTCCTCTTTCTTTGCACGTTCCCTAACCCATGGTTGTGAGCCTAGACGCACACTCCAGCTGTATGGCACATGAGCATTTACACCCTTCATGGGTGTGGGGCAATCAAGTGGCTTAAACTGTTGATTTCTAAGTGAAAGAATAAATGGAAACCCAGTCAGCTGCACAATGCTTTATCATATGACTCACCTTCTCAGAAACTTACAGTGAGGAGGTGACTTGTATATCCAGCAATCAGAGAGTCAATAAATAAATCATGGGATAACCATCTATAAAATACATACAAATCAATTTTTAAAAAGTCTTATGGAAAATAGTTGAAATTTGGGGGAAGAGTTCATTCTCTAATGTTAAATAAAGAAGGCAGGATGGATAAGCATATGTAGAGATGATCCAAATTTGTCAAAATCACAGTATACAGAGAAAGAAGACTTGAAGGGCATGTGCCTATACTGTGTGTGAAACCTATAAATGGTTTTGTTTTTTGTCTTTGTGAATTTCAGTGTTTTCCATTTTCTACAGTAAACATGTCCTGTATTTATACTTAGAAAAATCTATCCATTGAAAAGCCCTACAGTCTGTGGTCATGCCCCAGCTTCTTTTGGCAGGTGTACCAAGACATCTCATTGTAGTATGTAAAATGTGACGTACGATGGAAGTGGCTCTTCTCTGATTACCTGAGGGTGGACCAAGGATGCAGCTGGGATTGCAGCCAAGAGGATGGGGTTGTTTAGAAGGACTGACCCCTGCAGTGCCATCACTGTTCCCACTGCATTTTTCCATCTGTTGTCACAGTTGAGTCATGGCTTTCCAGAAATTGAGGCAAAGTCAGATAACAGTACTTGAAGTCTTAAACGGAGGCAAGAATGTGGAGCCTTTTCTGGGAAGATCAAGAAGTGATTCTGTCCAGGAATCTGCTCTCTCTGCTCTTCTGGTGCCCACTCCCAGGGGCTGGCTCAGAGGGTAGGAATTCAGCCCTAAGGTTTGGCCAAACATCTTAGAGAACAAATGTATCTGATTGGCTCCTTGCCATGTAGGAAGAGTAGGCCTGAGGGTGAGGTGGTGAGGACAGAAGCCAGGATGGGATCTGCTAGGTGCTAACTAGGGGTTTGTTCCTGAGCCTGGGGTTTGCTGCCTGGGAGGAGGTAGAGGACATTCCTGGGTGGGTTTTCACCCAGTCGTTGGTGAGAGTTTATTGACCATCCACTGTTTGAAAGGTAAAACTCTACTAGTGTAAACAGCAGGGGTTTCTGAATTCTGAGGCCAAGAGTGGTGTTGGGATGGATGCCGGAGACCCATTTATTCATTCATTTATTCTTATCGACCTCCTGTCATCAACCACTGGAGGTCCAATAATGAATAAAACAGAGTGAACTATGCCCATATGAGTGAGATAGACAGTGGACAGAGCACAAATAAATACAAAGTTACAAAGCACATCATATGAGAGCAAAAAGGATTTGGTTTTGTGAGAGAGAATGGGGTAGAGACATAACTGGATTATATTTAATGCATCTGGGGTCATGGACTGAATTTTAACAAGTCACCTTCATGGTTCTCATACAGAACCTCCATATGGGGAACACGACTGTGAATCAGACAAGGTCCCTATCTTCCTTCCAAAGGCTGTGGTTAGGTGGGGTAAGATGAACCATAAGCAGCTATTGTGAATTATGGTTTCCATCAACATGACAGGTTCACATGGAATCCCTCCTACTACAAACACCACATAAAATAGAACAGCACCAGAGAGTTAAATACATGGCAGAACTTGCAAGAAAGAAAGTGAAATCTTTAGGTGAAAGACATGAAGAATGAATTGAACACAGGAACAATAAGGACATCAGTTGACCCTGCACAAGGAATAAGGAAGAAATATGTGTGGTGTGATTAGACCAGTAAAGAGATGCTAAAGGAACTCCTAATGAATGCCGGAATATAGTACTCATACAGGTACCCAAAGATGATTGGGGAGTTGAAACTCAGACCCCTTCATAAAGCTAGGTGCCTTGGTGAAAAGGGAACTAATAAAACCCTGCCCACTACTCCAGAGTCAGCAGGGGTTTGTCTCTAACAAGATGTCTGGGTAAAAAAATTTCTCTGAGAAACTAAAACCCCAAGGCTATATCACATAGAATCGGAAACAGAATTTATGCCATCCGTATGGTATAGTGATGCTTACCTTATGCCCTATATAGAAATTAACTTCAAATGAATAAAAGATCTAAATGTAAGACCTAAAACTATAAAACTCTTAGAGGAAAACACAGGGAAAGATTTATACCATTGGATTTGGCAAGGATTTCTTGGATATGATACTGAAAGTACAGGCAACAAAAGTTAAAATAGATAAATTGTATTACATCAAAATTTAAAACTTCTGTGCATCAAGTGACACAATCAAGAGAATGAGAAGGCAATCTACAGAATGGGAGAAAATGTTTGCAAATCATATATCTGATGAAAGATGAATATCCAGAATATATAAAGAGTTCTTACAACTCAACAACAACAAACCCAATTTAAAAATTGGCAAAGGACTTGAATAGAAATTTCTCTAAAAATGATACACAAGTGGCCAAAAGGCACATGAAAAGATGCTCAACGTTGCAAATCATTAGGGAAATACAAATCAAAACCACAATGTGACATCACACCCATTAGGATGGCTACTATAAAAAAACAAAACAGAATATAACAAGTGTTTCTGAGGATGGAGAGAAATTGGAACCCTTGTGCACTATTGGTGGGAATGTAAAATGATGCAGCTGCTGTGGAAAACAGTATGGCAGTTCCTGAACAAATTAAAAGTAGAGTCATGATAGATCTAGCAGTTTTGCTTCTGGGTATATATCCAAAAACATTGAAAGCAGGGTCTCAAAGAGATATTTGTGCAGTTATGTTTCTAGCAGCACCATTCACGATAGCCAAAAGGTGGACACAACCCAGATGTCCATCAATAGATAAATGGGTAAACAAAATGTGTATATACATACAATGGAATATTATTCAGCCTTAAAAAGAAAGGAAATTCTGACACATGCTACAATATGGATGAAACTTGACAACATTACTCTAAATGAAATAAGCCAGTCACAGAAAGACAAAATACTGTATGATTCCATTTACATGAGATACCTAGAATAGTAAAATTCATAGAGACAGAAAACAGAATGGTGGTTGCCAGGAGCTAGGGGTAAGGGGAAATGGGGAGTTATTGTTCAAGAGGTATAGAGTCTCAGTTTTGCAAGATGAAAAGAGCTCTAGAAATGGATGATGGTGATGGTCGCACAACACGTGAATGTACTTAATGCCACTGAACTTGAGATAGGCTGGGCAGTGGTGGCTTATGCCTGTAATCCCAGCACTTTGGGAGGCTGAGGCAGGAAGATTGCTTAAGCCCAGAATTTTGAGACCAGCCTGGGCAACAAAGTGAGACCTTATCTCCACAAAAAATTAAAAAAAATAGAAATAAAAAAATTAGCCAGGCATGGTGGCATGTGCCAGCTGAGGTGGGAGGATTGCTTGAGCCTTGGAGGTCAAGGATGCTTTTAGCCATGATTGCACCACTGCACTCCAGCCCAGGCAAGACTCTGTCTCAAAAAATAATATTAATAAAAAAGGGTAAGGTGGCAAGTTTTGTGTTACACACATTTTATCACAATTTTTAAAATATGTGGGTAATCATTAAGACAAAAGACATTGAATATACCTTCTAAAACAAAAGAGAGTAAAGAATAAAGAAACCTAATTAAACAACAAAAGCCTAGAAAAGGAGGGGGGAAATGGTAAAAAATAAATAAATAAATAAAATAAACAGCCAAAAATAAACTTCATGGTAAATAGGAACACAATATAAATATAATCAGGTTGATACAAATCTAGATTTATCAAAAATTATAATACATGGGCCGGGCACGGTGGCTCACGCCTGTAATCCTACCACTTCGGGAGGCCGAGGAGGGTGGATCACGAGGTCAGGAGATCGAGACCATCCTGGCTAACATGGTGAAACCCCGTTTCTACTAAAAATACAAAAAATTAACCAGGTGTGGTGGCAGGCGCCTGTAGTCCCAGCTACTCGGGAGGCTGAGACAGGAGAATGGCGTGAAACCAGGAGGCGGAGCTTGCAGTGAGCCGAGATTGCATCACTGCACTCCAGCCTGGGCAACAGAGTGAGACTCCATCTAAAAAAAAAAAAAAAAAAATTATAATACATGAAAATGGACTACTCATTATTTCAAAGCTACAGCATCTCAGATTGGATAAAAAATAGAGATAAAATCTAGTTATATGCTCTTTAAAAGAGACATCTAAAACAATATGACACAGAAAGATTGAAAATCAAGAAACAGAAGAAGATATAACAGAAGAATGCCAGCTAAAGAAAGATGATTTATCTACTTTAATAACAGATAAGAATGTTTAAAATAAGAGTGTTTAAAGCAAAAAGAATGCCAGAATGTGAGATGTTTGCAATGTCTAAAACTGACTAGGGACGAATATATAGAATGCACAAGGAATCTTGATAATCTACAAGAAACCTAGGAAATGTGTGAAGGATTTGGACAGGTGGACTGGCATGCCAGCTGGGCTTGCCCTACCCTCTATACTTTTCTCTGAATGTCACGGTCATTGTTTTCCACTGTAAACGTCTGTCTTCTCCATGGCTGAGTCTTGCTTGGCAACTATAAAGTGCCTGTTTTCCTTCACTGGAAAGCCCCCAATTTGACAAATTTGCTGTTAGTCTCCTATTGCTGCTGTAACAAATTATCACAATGGAGTGGCTTAAACAACACAAATTTATTATCTAATGGTTCTGGAGTTCGGAAGTCCTTGATTTCTTAAGGTGTTGGTGGGGCTGTGTTCCTTCTGGAGGCTTTAGTGAAGGATCTCTGTTTCCTGGCCTTTTTCACTTTCTAGTCACCCACATTCCTTGGCTTGTGGCCCCTTCCTCCATCCTCAAAAAAAACTAGCATCTCACCATCTGAATCGCTCTCCTTTTCACCTTTTTTTTTTTTTTTTTTTTGGACTCTTGCCTCCTTATTTTAAGAATCCTTGTGGCTGGGCATGGTGGCTTACACCTGTAATCCCAACACTTTAGGAGGCCAAGGCGGGTGGTTCACCTGAGGTCAGGAGTTTGAGCCCAGCCTGGCCAACATGGCGAAACCCTGTCTCTACTAAAAGTACAAAATTAGCCAGGCATGGTGGTGCATGACTGTAGTCCCAGCTACTCAGGATGCTGAGGCAGGAGAATTGCCTGAACCTGGGAGGCGGAGGTTGCAGTGAGCTGAGATCATGCTATTGCACTCCAGCCTGGGCGACAAGAGCAAAACTCTGTCTAAAACAAAAACAAAAACAAAACAAAAAAAAACTCTTGTGATTAATTTGAGACCGCCCAGCTAATCCGGGGTAATTTCCCAATTTAAAATCCTTAATCACATATACAAAATCCCTTTTTTCATGTAAGGCATTTATTTACAGGTTCTAGGGATTAGGATGTAGACATTTGGGGAGGCCATTATTTTGTCTAACACAGGGTGCAACCAAACCAGAGACAGTAGAAGATACACACACACACACACACACACACACACACACACACACACACGAAGAGATTCATTACAAAATTTGGCTTACATAATTTGAGGAGCTGGCTAAGCAGATTCAAAATTCACAGGGCAGGCAGTCAGGAAGGGATGATCCCAGTCAGGCTGGAGCTCACAAGCGCAAAAGCTGCTGTACACAGGGGGAGTTTCTCTCTCTTTTTTTCCCTCTCCTTCTGTCCATCTCTCAACCTGTGCTTTAAAGGCCTTCCAACTGATTGAGTCTGGCCCACCCAAATTATCTAGGATAATCTCCCTTACCCAGTGTCAACTGATTATGTATTTTAATTACATCTGCAAACTCCCTTCACAGCAACACCCAGATTGGTATTTGAATAACTGCAGACTGTGGCCTAGTCGAGTTGCCACATCAAAAACACTGCCATGGGGGCCAAGGGCAGTGACACTCAAGACAGGTATAGGACAATGTGGCAGCAGCAGGCCAAGGGCTCCAGGAATGGCAAGCATCATTGAGCAATAGGAAACCCCAAATGGAGGATGCAGGGAGCCACAGGTATTTTGTTGAAGTCACTGATGGGAGGAAGAAGGCATGCTTGGAGTAAGCTTCGGCAAGCAGACCTGGAATGGGGCATTCTGTCCATGCCTTCCCACAGTTTGAAAATCCCATGAGGGGTCTGCTTCTCTCCTATACACAAATTCTGCCAGAGCCATAAAGATCAGACGCCCAGCGTATCACCAGTGTGTAGATGTTTGTTCCTTATGTGGCTTACCAGTACGTGTTCTGTGACCTACTGCTAAGGTCACAGGCCCCTGGGCTGCAGACGTGAATCCACCCATGTGCTGGAAAGGTAGGTGAGCTCATGTCTGCTTCTCCTAGGGCTGCAACTGGTAGGTGTCAAGTGTTTGCTTAGCTAATCTTTCCTCATCTAAAGATGCTTATTGATGATTTCATTCAGGAGTCTTGAAACCTACAGGTAGAAGTCCCAGCCAAAACAAACCAGGTGTAGATGATGAAACCACATTCCCTTGCACTTGCCTTTGAGAACTCCAGGTGAGGGAAGTGGAATGTTCAAAGTAGTTGGGAAGCGGATCAGTCCTGGAATGTTCCTGGCCCACACCGACAGTGCTGCCAGACCCTCCGTGTGGAGTTCCCATGCCCAGATGGGCAGATGGCCAAGGGGAGTACAGAGAAATAAAGGAATTGAATCAATTTTACCCCAGAGAAAGACTTTTTTTTTTAGCTGCCCTGTTTTATGCAATAGATTTGCACAAGAGGTTTAGCCTTGTTTCCAAGAAAGAGTTATCAACAAGGAAAGATTTAGGTTAGAGCTCAGGAAGACCTACTTGAGTCTAAGGTGGTTGTTCTTAAAGTACGGTGCCTGGAGTAGCAGTGTTAGCATCACATGAGAGTTTATTATAAATGCAAATTCTTGGGCTCCATCCCAGACCTACTGAATGAAAAACTGGAGGTGGGGCCCAGAAAACTGTTCCAACAAGCCCTCTAGGTAATTCTAATATACCCTAAAGTTCAAGAACAGCTGCTCTGAGGCAAACACATCTCAGGACAGTGATTCATATGCAGCACTCACTGAGGTGGCTGTGATATTCTGGTGGCCAAGTTATTCATTAAAGTGATTGGTGGGAAGTAATGGATATTCAACTCAAATGGTTGCCAGGGAACATGAGCTTCTAATGTAGGAGCTGTCATTGATGGGAGGAACTTCAGGAGCATCCTAGGTTTACCAGGGAAGGCCTCCCAGAGCTTTCTGCTGTGGCCTGGGGCAAAAGCTGAGGGCTGTGAACCTCAGTCCCTGAGAACCCTTGGGCCAGGAGGCAGGAGGGTGCTGAGGACACAGCCTTCTCAGCAAGGAGAGACCACCACATATTGGAATTTGGAGAGTCTGTAGGAGTGCTCACAGCACACAGGCTTGCTGTGCTAGGCTGAGTTCCATTTCTGTCTTTTTGCCCCCAGATAGTTTGGAAATGGCAAATGTTTTGGGAGGCTGAAGTCAGGAGTGTTCTCACTAATGATGTTTATAGGTTCAAGTTAAATACTGTAGGTAAGCAAGGAATTTGAGAAATTGGCTGGTGGGGGTCCCCTTTGTGGCTACTCTTGCCCTTATCTTCCATGCCTTAACTAAACATTTCATGGTGCAGAGAAGACCTTGATGTCCTGAGTGACCAATCCCTTTCATGAAGGTGGTGATTGCTGTGGTCTACTCGCCTTGTTCCCTGGGGTCATGGCGGTGGGGTGGAAGAGAGGAAGTTCTTGTTGCTATCATCTAAACATGGTTTTCTGATAGGAGAGGAGCAAGCATGCCTCTCTTGATCTCCTGCCTTGACCTCTACATGTAACAGTTTCCTTTCCTCTCTCACATCAGCCTGGAACCTGAGGGAGATTTTCTGAGAAGGGATTTGGGTATTTTCTGTGGCATTGACTGAAGCCCCTCACTCTCACCTTTCATTCCGTTTCTCCCACCTTTCCTTACCCAGACCCTGCAGATGTTTCTCACCCTCTTTCCCTGTCTTTGCTGATCTGAGGAGTAGAGAGATGGGGAAGGCAAACAGAGGGGAAAGGGAGGAGAAAATGCCTTGGGAGACATAGGGAAAAGTCAAAGAGGTGAGGTCACAGAAGGAGCAGCCAGCCCTCTGTTGAGAAAAGTCCAGTCCTGGTGCAGCCTCCAGTGGTAAAGCAGACTCCTCCCATCTAAAGACTAGACAAGGCTGGATGCGGTGGCTCACATCTGTAATCCCAGCACTTTGGGAGGCTGAGGTGGGTGGATCACCTGAGGCCAGGAGTTTGAGACCAGCCTGGCCAAACATGGTGAGACCCCACCTCTACTGAAAATACAAAAATTAGCTGGGCACGGTGGCGTGGGTCTGTAGTCCCAGCTACTTGGGATGCTGAGGCAGGAGAATCCCTTGAACACAGAGGTTGCAGTGAGCTGAGATCGTGCCATTGCACTCGAGCCTGGAAGACACAGCGAGACTCTGCCTCAGAAAAAAAAAAAAAAGACCAAAGACTCCATGTGGACCCACCCACCAACAGCCCCCGTGGGGCTCCAGATCCTTGCTTTCTCAGAAGCCAGAGATCAGATGTATTAGAACATATGCCAAGTGATGAGGCCTTTGTCCTCCTGCTTTCTTGCTAATTTAGCAAGTGAAGTTCTGTTAGGAACAGGTATCCTTGTGGCTGTATTTCAGGCAAGCCCTCCATCTTAGCAAGGGAAATGTGCAGATGTGCAGAGTTTAACAAGGCACGAAGCTCTGGTCTCGGGGAGCAGAAGCAAAAGGTAGCAGACATAATAAGACAAGACATTTTCCTTAGCTACAGTCTGGCTCAGGGAGCTCCAACATTGTGTAAAGCCCAAGGGGAGTTTATTTCAAAATCCCAAATGTTGCGACTGGGTTGCCATTTTAAATTGGGGATTGGTCTTGGATTCCATGTGCACCAGAAGGGACCTTATCTTTTCTCCAGGGTGTGAGGTTGAATAGTTGGCAGAAGTGAGGCCACCTTTTCCTAGAGTTAGTTTCCCTAGAGTTAGAGTTTCCTTAGGCTGAAACCCAGTGATCTATTCCTAATGCTCCTGCTAGTCAGCTCCCTGCACCGCCTTCCTCAGGTGTGTGACTCAAATTGTCACAATCTGTTTACAAGGCTGGAGAGAACTGGTCTTATTGCCCTAGGTAGTCAGAAAGTGCCTAGCTTCTCCCTCAACACCTCCCATCGGCCCTTTTCCCTTTGCTGTATGCACCCCCATCCCTACTTCCCTGACTCCTCTCCTCAGTGACCTCCTCTCTGTGGAATTGAAGACTGGACCACTCAGACCTGTGTCCCTGGCCTGACTGCATCTGCATCTGCTCCCACACTCCCAGTGCCTCCCTGGACATCTCTACTTGGTCTCCCAGCCCCACGGCCTCAAGCTGCCTCCCCGCACTCGCCCGGCTCCCCCTGGCACCTTGAGTTCCTTGCTTCCCTGATGTCAACCTCCCTTCTCTTGGACTCAGATATGCACTCGTCATCCCCCACATCTCCTAGTCATAGGCCATTGCCTCCCCTCAGTGTCTCTCCCGCTGCTGTCCCCTGGCCACTGCCACCGCCTGACTGGAGGGTTTTTTTTTTTTTTTCTGCCTTGTCCCAAGACCTTGCGTGGCCTCTGTGCCTCTAGCCTGTGACAGATTCCTCTTTCTAAAGTGTTTGACATGCATTATCTCTGCTCAGAAGTCTTTGGTGATGGCCAGATAGAGATAAAATTCTGTAGCTTCTCTCAGGTACTAACTCTTTTTCTGACTCGGTTTTCTCTTCTCACCTACCTGGAACTGTCTCAGACTAACTCGATCTTTTTCAGATCTCTAATCACCCTTACATTTTTCCACTCCTCATCTCGTCTCCTAGGACTAGGGATGACCCCTTTTTTCCTACCCACTTTCTGAAATTCTCCTCATCTTCAAAACCCCAGCTCCAGCCTCACTTTTCCAGGGATCTCTCCTCATCTTCCTGTGTTCTGAGCCCCTCTGACACCACTACTTGTACCGCTCCTTGGCATCTGCCATATCACCCTGAGAGTAGCTGTCACTATTTTGTGCATGTGCCTCATCTTAGTAATAGTATGCCCCTGGGGGGCTGGGGGAGGCAGCCCTGCTCAGCCCTTGGTCTCCCGTGAATGTGCTTGGTCTAGAATAATAATCAATAAATATTTGCTTACCATATAATTTCAAATGTTCCTTCTGGGCAAAATTAGCAATAGTACACCCACCCATACTCACACACAGCCCCTGATAAAATGTCTCCAAGCTGGCAGGCCAGGGGAATTGTAAACTGTGTGCATCGTTGCCAGAGGAAAGCACCATTTCAGTCATCACAGGGAGACCCAGCATCCATTTCCTGATAAGTCTTGAACAGTGTGTGTTTTGAACTGCGATCTTCAGGAGTGTATCTCCATGTAAGCCACGGCTGGCCTGGAATCGCAGGTGTGATGGTAGACAGAGGCTCGCAGGTCCCTGGGGGAGCCTGTAAGCCGAGGAGTAACCTAGAGAAGGGATCAGGAAAGGCGTCCTGGTGAGGCGGTGTTCCAACAGAGTCAGAGCTAGGACTGGCAAGAAGGCCAGAGAGGGGCAAGAGAGTGCTCTAGGCAGAGGGATAGAATACACAAGGAGTCAGGATCCAGATATGGAGGTATGGCAAAACGTCAGTGTGACAGCTGCCACCGCCTTCCTGAGCCGGCCATGCCAGGGGAAGAGGCCTCTTCCAGGGATGTGTGCTGGGAGGCACAGGTTTAGAATGAGTCTGGAAAAGCAAATCATTCTGGAGCCTTGTCCTTTATAGGATCTGGAAGAATCGGTGAATAGCCATTCACTGGTCGGTGGAGAAATGTCTGTAGACCCACTCCGGTGGTTACAAGAATTTGCCATCAGCAGAGAAGGCAGGGCGCCATTCTGCACGACAGCTTCGAGAGGAAGGAGAGGAAAAGGTTTGACTTATGGGGAAAAGGAAGGCCCCCTTCAGTTTGTGTGGGCTTCTTGTAGCTACATGGCTCACACAGAGGAGAGGTCTGTGCATTTGAGGAAGATGCTCACGGGACATGAACAGTCAGAACCCTCCAGGTGGGGACAAAAGGCCAATGTGGACAGAAGGGCCTGGGAATGAGAAAAGAGGATGCCCAGACAGGGGAGTGGAGCCCAAAGGCAAGACAGGTCAAGGGGTGGGAGCAGGGGGAGGCAGGACATGGGCAGCAGGCACAGGAGGCCTGGCTGTCCCCATGTCTGTCCCCAGCAGACACTAACTGAGTAACAAATGAATTAAGGAAATAGCGAGCAAATTTGGAGGGACTTGAAGAATTTAAAAATAAAGTGACTGCTTCCTAAGTCACCTGAGAGCCAGAAAAGGATGAGCAGACTCTCCCCAGAGCTGGAGGAGGAAATGTGTGGTGGGCCTAGGAAAGATGAAACGGGAAGTCTGTGCTGGAAGGGACAGGATTCTGCCACGGAACCAAGGGGATCCCATGGCATGTCTCCTGCTGCAGCTGTGCACCTCCTGGAGCCTGCCCGTATAGAGCAGGAGGCGGCTCTTGCTGAAGGCAGGTTTTCTGATGAGCGATCCCTGGCATAAGACAGCCAGCACCTCCCCGGCACTGTGAGCAAGGCTGTGAGCTAGGGCTTTACAATGTCTCCAAACACTCCTAGACAGTCACTACTGTTATTACCACCTCACACGTGAGAATACTGAAGCTTAACATAAATAGTGTAACTTGCCCGTCATTTTACGGTCTGTAATACTGGGCAAAGTCAAGAATCAAATTCAGGTCTCTCAACAAAGCTCATGCCCTTACCCTTGCCTTCAGGCCAAACCTCTGGCCAAGGTATTCATTTCTTAGAGCTGCCATTTAAAAAATACCACAAACTTGGTGGCTTAAAACAACAGAGACGTATTCTCTCACAGTTCTGGAGACTCGAGGTACAAGGCAAGGTGTTGGCAGAGTTGGTTCCTTCTGAGGGGGAACTCATTCCAGGACTCTCTCCTCACTTCTAACAGTTGTTGGAAACTTGTGGTGTTCCTTGGCTTGCAGACACCCCACTCCAGCTTCTGCCTCGATTGTCAAATGGTATTCTTCCCTGTGTGTCTTTGTATCCAAATTTCCTCTTTTTGTAAGAATGCCAGGCAATGGATTAGAGCCCACTTGATTTCAGCATGGTCTCATGTTAACTTGATTACAACTGTGAAAACCCTATTATTTCCAAATAATGTCACATTCATGAGTACCGGGGGTTAAACCCGCCACATATCTTTATGGGAGGCATGATTTGACCTGTGATACCTAGCAAGGAGACTGGGGGCGGAGAATGTCCTCAGCATTTTGCTTTGAGTTGCAGAGGCAGAGGGAGTAGGGTGGAGAGAGGTGTGAGACCAGTCGTGGGGATCATAGCAAAGAGTGCTGGGGCGGCTTTCGGGGCTGGAGGTGAGAGGCACTCTGGGGAGGGAAGTGGAGATCCCCAGGGTGTGGTGAGGACGGACATCTCCAGGAGATGCGGCCCTTCAGGTCTGTGTCTTTGGTACTTTGTTCTTGATCATTGGTAAGCCAAGACAGTGGGTTATGTGACCCTCTTATGATCCACAGGAGGTCAAGTGGAATCTGGAATTGTGCTCAGAGCTTAGCACTTAGGGAGGACTTTCTCTGGAAGTATCCTATAGGACAGAGAGATTTGAATGTTGGACAAAGCCTTCTCCTGCTGCCATACTTCTACCTGCCACCAGAAAAACTGGGACGAGTGACCATAGAAGTGTGCAATTTTCCTGTGTGGAGGGAACCTACTGTGTTGCACACTGGGTTTTTCTTTTGTTTATTTGACCACTTTATCCTGGCTGCCAAAGACTTGCTGTATACGGGACGCAGTTTTCAGGGGGCTGGTCATCACTTTTGGAATGATGAGGTCTTGGAAGATAGCCTGTGGTCATGAATCCCAGATCTCTCAGCAGGCAGGGGAATGCCAGGGTGACCAGACTGGGGTGTGGAAATGTTCCCATGCCAGAAGGTGTGTCTGTCAGCAGCAGGCTGTTACAGGGGAGCCACCGCCTCTGCCAGTGTCATGAGGTTCAGCGGGAGGCTAAGCTAGCCTGTCTGTAGCATGTGTGACTCCGGAATGCCGTAGCCTCAGGAGCAACTCCACTGTCAGAGCGGAGCACTGGGGAGAGCCGACAGGTGTCCATGCACATCCGTCCTACCTTCTGCTCTCATGGAGTGGGCAGCCTGCCCGCCCTGCTTCTAAGCATCTGTTGTTTTGGGTCTGATTACAGACTCTTGAAGCTTTGTTCTTAGACCCCCACTGTGGCTTTGAACAGGCTGAGTGTGTTGTGGTTTGTTGCGAGGTCTTCTTGGAGTGGCTGCTGCCAAAGGTGGTGGGTGGGCCTAGGCCACCCCCAGGCAGAGGTTCCCCCAGATGAGGGCTCCTTCCCCATCCTGCCAGGGCACTAACTTGTTCTTGATGAAACCTCCTCGGGCTGTTCACCACCAGCCCCAAGGACACCCTCTCCTCCTCATTGCAAAGAGGAGTGAGTCTCCAGTCTCTTGCCTGCTACAGAAAAACCTTGAAAAGGCCAAGAGTCAAAACTGGCTCCAATTCTCCAAATGGAGATGGTTGTATTGGGAGCTCTGGTATGGAGCTGGCCCTAAAATATCGACAAGGGCTGCAGAAATTTGGGGGGAGATAAATGGATACAATAGAAGGAAAATACCTGTTTCTACAATGAATTTACAACCCAATTTGTTAATTTTATATTCACTCGCTTATGGCATATGAGTGCCTAGGTAACCAGTGGGGTCATTCGCTGACATTTATTCTTTTCTTCTGAAATCATTCGTCATTGTTTGTGGAGAAGATTACTCCCTGCTTCTTTGGTCATTTCCCTCTGCCTTGCTGGCACAACAGGTGTGTCCTGGGTGACAGAATTGATATGGGGCCCTAAGCACTCATGGTGGTTGTAATTGCAATCTGGGCTCAGTGCCCTGAAGGAACAATACAGACCGAGTAACAGGAGGGACATTCTTTACTACCAGGAAGACGGATAAGTAGAAGCTCACCCCAGGCAGTGGGGATGGCCCCTACCCACAAAGACTCTGAGACAAAACATCACCTGAGGAGGGCCGTGCATTTTCCACTCAGCTACAGATTTCTACTGCTTATTTTCAAGCAATGATGTAGGTAGCTTGGTACGGAGAGGCGGCCATGGTGGTGGGGAGCTCAGCGACAGGGGGAGGAGTAGGGGTGCTTTGCCTGAATTTTAATCTGAGGTGGGGGGAATCCATTGGAGGATTTTTACAGGGCTGTGACAGGCTCTGATCTCCATTTTTGAAGATCATGCTGACATACTATATGATTCTATTTATATAAAGTACAAAACAGGCAAACTCATCTTTGCTGTTAGAAGTCAAAAGACTGGCTCCCCTGGAAGTGGAGGTGTGTGGTGACTGAGAGGGGCTCTAGGGGTTTCTGGGAAGCCGATGATGATCTCTTTCTTGATCTGGGTACCAGTCCCTCGGGTGCACCTAGCTTGTGAAATGTTTCAAGCTGTACTCTTATGATTTATGCATTTTTAAAAGATGAGTGTTATACATCAGTAAAGTTCTTGAAAGATTACTCTGGCAGTTGGTTAAAGAATAGATCAGAAGAAAAGAGTGGGTGTAAGAAACGGGTAGGAAGTCATGATAGTTGGCCAGATGAGAGCTGACTGGGACCTGGACTGGAGGTGGCCAAGCAGGTGGAGCGTGCAGAGTGGACGTGGAACTTGGTTTGGAGTTGGAAGAAGCAGGGCAAGAACTGGAATGGGGAGGAGACAGTGTGAGGTCCCAACAATGGTTGGGGGCATGGATTTGAGGAACTGAGGGGAAGTCAGAGTTGAAATGTGTAAGATGCAGTTTGATACAAGGCCTGGAAGACTTCAGTGTGAAGCCCAGGATCCCCCCAAGGGTGCATGAGCAGGGTGCCCATGGGATACATGGGGGAAGTTGGGCACAGGGCTAATGACAGAACCCAGACACCATCAACATCAGGTAGGGAGAAGGAAGAGGGCTGCCTCAAGGATTTCAGAGAAGGAACAGTCAGAGAGACAGAGCTAGAACATGGGGACAGCAAGTGACATCACAAATGGCAAGAGGAACCCTGCAGAACATTCCCCTTCTGCAGGTATGTTGAATGTGACATTCAACAAGGTAAAGCCATTGTTGGAGGGCCCACTGGATGTGGCACTCAGATAACTGGCAGTCTTGGTAAAAACAATTCGGTAGCACATTCCCGCTCACCCCAGGCAGCATGGTGGAGCAAGGTGATTGATTTGGCATCAGTAGCCTGCTACTATTTGCCAACTCTGCCCTGAGCCTCAGTGTCCTCAACTGTAAACAAAAGGGATCACATGTACCTCTCAGGGCTGATATGAGGATTAACTTTATTCAGCAAATATTTATTAAACATTTATTATATCCCAGATAGTCAGCCAGACACAGAAAATACAGAGTGACCAAGAGTGACAAGTGGGGAGACAGAAATAAATAAATCAATGAGTTGATGTGAAGAAAATAAATGCCCCCCATGCTTCCCTGCAGCCACCACCCAGCCTTCTTGGACTGCAGGGCCCCTCCTTTCCTGACTGGATTCCTTGGGGTCAGCTCCTAAGATCCTAGCTCTTCTGATACCACGTGCTCAAGCCCCACTTTCTCACTCTGAAAAACTAGCTTCTCTTTCCTTGAAGGCAGGAAGAGAAGGGCTTAATCTTCAAACTCTTCCAGGATGCAAGAAAAAATATTGATATCCCATCCTATTATTAGAACGAAGAGTAGGAAGAATATAACATAGTAAAGTTTCCATATGGATGTTTGAATAATATCTAATAGGTCTGAATGTCCTATTCCTGCCATAAATGGATGAAAAGCAGGTTCTTTTCAACCTAACAAATTACTGCCAAGTTCCCAGAAAGACAAGATGGCACTTGATGAAAATGTTTCTGGCTTAAAAAAAAAAATTAATTGGAGAATTTCTAAAGAAGAAATTGGACACATATTTACATAAATATCCGTGATAATTATGTTTTGAAGTGTTTTTTTTTTTTTTCCTGGGAAACCAGGCTTCCAGCTGACCTGGAAAATTCATCTTGTCTCACATGCTTATGTTTCATCTCTTCCAGAATATTTTTTCAATCTATGGTATCTAAAGCCCAGACCCCTGGCCCCCTGCCGTGGGGCAATCTTTCACTTGTGAGCTTCCCTTTCACCTTCTTTCACAGACCTCACCACTCCAGCTATCCACGTGCTCCATTCCTACTACTGAGCTTTGAACAGGGCACCATTAGAAAAGAAACACAACACAAAACAACTGAAGCAGGGTATTTCCCTTACCCCTTCACAGGTGGGAACTGGAGTGCACAGGCACTGGACCTAGCTGGTCGCTTCGGCAGTGGCAAGGATGAATTCCACTCACTCAAGTCCACTGTGTTCTACTCCTTGTGGAGGGGGAGCACAGGTCAGCGGGTGCAAGAGCTGGGGCTAGTGCTTTTGGGCTCCAGTGGGAGCAAAACTCCTTGTGGGCCCCATGGCAGCATCTGGAGGTGGGGTGCCCATGACCACTGAAGCCCCAGAAGGAATGTTACAGTGCCCTTTTAGCCCGTCCATGGACGGCTTAAGTGTTCACAGCTTAGTGGAGGGTCAGTGTGACAGCCTTTTGCACCCACACTCATGACATCTGAATTCTTGTCTGGCATCCAAGATGAATAAGGTTGCACGAATGGATTGAAGATGGTAAATGCAGGGGATTTAACAGCCAACGAAAGTGGCTCAGCTGGAAGGGGAGCTGAAAAGGGAACAGGAAGGTAATCTTCCCTGGAGTCCAGCTGTCCCTGGACGGACACCTTTCCAAAGCTACGCTGTCAAACTGTCCCTCTGAAGTCAAGATGCTTCTGTCCAACATCCAGCCGTAGTCTCTGATGTCCAGCTGTTTCTCCTCCCTCTGCTGGCAGAGCCTGGGGTTTTTATGGGCTCAGGATGGGGGTGCAGGGCGGGCCATGTGTGGTTATGGAAAAGGCAACATTCAAGCCGGAAAACAGGAATGTGAGTTTTCACTTTGGGCCACAGCTCCAGGCTTGAGGGTGGAGCCCTCGCCAGAGACCTGCCCTCTTCTGCCTGCCTGGAATTTTTCTGCCTCCTGACCCTATCACAACCACAATACAAAGCTTTTTAGGATGACTGGTGTTATTAGGAGCTAAGAAGTTTGTCTACCTCCCTTTCTTGTGCTCTATCTTCCTTCAAACAATGCCCCTGCAGTAGAAATCTGTTTCTTTTTCAGATTATCCTGACCTTTGTCCTTTCAAGGGCCCCCAGGAGCCTGTCTTATCAAAGGCTTTTTTAAGCTCATAATAACATGAGGTGCAAAAATACAAAATAACAACAAACACTACAGAATTATGCAGATTGGGATTTCCAGTGTCCATTTAAATTGTATCTTATATGATGACCTTCAAGTGATTTTTGTTGAAGTTGAGTGTACTAAACTAAAAAAGTGGTCAAGAGATCCTGGCCAAGTCCGATTCAGTCAGGGCTTTGCTCAGAGTTCCCTTAACCAGGGTTCCCCAGGCAGTGTTAAAGGTGGAAAGAGAATCCACCTTGCAGTTTGCTTCTCTGTGCCTGTTGTGGTTTCCTATGGCCTCCACTGAGGACAGATGTGCCAGTCCTCCTAGAAGCTGTTCTCACAGGCCTCAGAGGGTGCCTTTGCTCAGTCATATTGGGGAACTCTGCCAAACAGTAAGGTTAACTTTGTGGGCAGTAAAGTCTGGCAAGGGGACCCTGGAGAGAAGAAAGGGGAAGAGTTACACTGAGCAGTGAGAGATCTGTTGGAGGCCTGGCTCCTCCGGCCCCCTGCAGCCTCCCCTTCCAGGCAGGGTCTCAGGCCCAGCTCCACAGCCTGGCCACTCCCCTCTTAAGGAACAAGGAAGCTATGATGGAAATCTATGTGTTTCTTCCTAGATTGTTCTGATTTTTATATCTCCAATGACCCACAGGACCATGTCTTATCAAAGGCTTTTTCTAATTCATAATAAAATGAATAATACTAAAGATACCTTTTGTCGTTGCTATGAGGAATATCACCAACTTTGACCCCAGGCTGGCTATTTTAAATCTCTGAACTTTATCTTGTGCAGGCATTCTTCCTGCCTGGGAAAATATTGGATTTCCTGAATCACTTCTTGAAAGAGTCATTCCCCTTTGGGGCATTGGGCCATGGTTTAGATTCACAGCCACACCCTGCAGAAGGGACAGGAGGGGTGAGCAGGCCAACGGCTGATGGAGGGCTTTTATTCTAGAATGCATTGGACTCTTGCTTTGCTTCCTTCATTTTAGGGGTTGGGGGCAGGGAGAAGGATGCTACTCCCTGCTTCAGCTCCGAGGGTCTTTCAGATGCACCTCAGAGGAGCCAACCTAGAAGCCTGCCCACCTTCACATGCCTGCAGTTTTGTTTTTTGTTTGTTTTGTTTCTTTGTTTTGTTTTGTTTTTTGTTTTGTTTTGTTTTTTTGAGATGGAGTCTTGCTCTGTCACCCGGGCTGGAGTGCTGTGGTGCGATCTTGGCTCACTGCAGTCTCTGCCTCCCAGGTTTAAGCGATTCTCCTGCCTCAGCTTCCTGAGTAGCTGGTATTACAGGCCCTTGCCACCACACCTGGCTAATTTTTGTATTTTTAGTAGAGATGGGGTTTTACCATGTTGGCGAGGCTGGTCTTGAACTCCTGACCTCAGGTGGTCTGCCCGCTTCAGCCTCTCAAAGTGCTGGGATTACAGAAGTGAGCCACTATGCTTGGCCAGATGCCTGCATGTCTGATGACACTGGGAAGCAGCCAGGAGTCACCCTTCTGAGTTCACTTCTTTATCCTTATTGGCCTCTTAAGCCCCAAGCCTCACCTCCCAGGTGAGGAGAACTGCCAGCCAGGACCAAGAATGAGTTGTGTGAATGGAGACAGTGCAATGGAGAAGTGGAGATGGGCATACACCCAGAGCCAGCACCACTCTCAGGCCACCTGCCATCTGTTGGAGACACACCAGGCATTTTGGAAGACTTAGTCAAGTAAAGGTGGTATCAGGACTCACGAGTGTAGTGGGAGGAGAGGAAGGGTTTGGTATATTTTTTGGTTTGACAGCCTAGTCCACTGACAAGTACATATTTCTTGAAGCCTTTCTTTTTCCCATTGAAAAACTGGAGACAGAATGATTTGTCTGCTAGGTTTAGCACCAGGAAATAGATTGGTTTATGATTCAAGATTGCTGACTGAACACATTTGTCTCCCCTCCTCTCTGACACCTTCATTATAATGAAACTAGTGAAGAAAAAGGAGAAAAATCAATGACAAAAAACTGAAGAAGGAGGGAGAGTATGAGTGGATGAAAGATTTCAATAATTTCAGCAAGGTGGAAAGTGGTTGGGAAGTGTTGATGGATGAAATAGAATGGAGGAAGACAAGTGGTCAACTGCGTGCACGGGGCCTGCAGTAGCGGGAGCCCACGGGCTTGGCACAGCCCAGAGAGGCAACAGATTTAGAATTGGCGAACGTGGCAGAAGGAGAAGTGGGATTAAGGGATTAAGATAGAACAGCCCTTTACCCCACGGAAAACACGAGAAACCTTTTCTCCTAGAATTAATGGAACTATCAGACAGTGTGAAGGTTTGTGCCCAGGAGGGAAGCCCTGCTCCTCTGGCTCCCAGTTTGCTTCCCACAAAGTGATCTGATAATAAAAATACTGATAGAACTATTAAAAGTTGAGAGGAGTAGGGAGAAGGGGGCATTGCAAGTATAAGTGTGCTAAATCCTCTTCTGTAGTAACAGGTACCATAAAATGGTAAGTCAAGAAACTGCAGAACAAGTGTATTATTTTGAGATGTGTGGATGTCATCAACAGAAAAACTAAAAACTAAAAGCAGAGGGGGTTATTCCCAACCTGCAGTACTGGTGGTGGGCTGGCTTAAGTGTAGAGCTGGGCTTTGTCATTCTAAGCCCTTCCACACTACTTGATATTTTAAACATATGCACGTGTTACACTGATTCAAAAAAATAAAATGTGGAAAGAAATGTAAATTGATTTTAATTCCATAGGTGGGTTCCAGTTAACTGTGGAATGGGAGGACTGGATGCCTGTCCAGTGTTGCTCAAATCCGGGGGGGTTGTCAGTGTGGTTGTGCAGTTATGCTTCTTCCCAAGAGAGGGAAGTCTCAGAGGGGTGTTACCACAGGAGGGTCTTGACTATGAGTTTTCCAGGTCCTTGGCATTTTGAACAAAGAATTGAACAAAATGCAGAAACAAAGTACCAAAGGAATGAAATGCAGGAATGAAGCAGTGAAAACAGGAATTTATTAAAGCAAGAAAGAACTCCGCAGGGTGGGAGTGGGCCCTAGCAAGCAGCTCAAAGGCCCAGTTATAAAGTTTTCTGGGCTCTAAGTAACCATTTGAGGTTCTTCCCTTTATCTGGATGGAGGATTTGGCCTGTGGCTAATTAAAGGCTGAGGTGAATTGGTGCCGTATGCAGATAAAGGGAAGGTCCCTGCAGGGCCCGCCGGCCAATCTAAGGCACTCTCCTTTTCCATCTGAGACGCGGTGGAAGGGGGAGGGTTGCAAGGAGAGTAGCCTTTGATCCTTTGTTACTCAGAGTGGGGAGATGGGGTTTTCCCTTTTGCTTTAGCTTTAGGAAGTTTGTGCTAATTGGCATTAGATTCCCTGCCCCCAGAACTTGATGTTTTCTCTTTTAGGAAGTTAGCACAAAGTGGCCTTAAGTTCCTTGTCTCCAGACTCTGTTCTCCTGTCTCAGGTGTTCCCACCTGTCTGGTATGCAGTCAGCTCGGCCTAGAGAGCAGAGGAGCAGAATGTTCCCTGAGGCCAAATTGACTTTCAGAGGTTGGGAGGGACTAAAGCCAGCAGCACCTGGATGTCCCCTCCCTCTTTCAGAGAACTGCAGCATGGTCCTCAGCACCCCGAACTCTCCCTCCCTGCATCCTGTTGTCGATGAAAAGAGTCAAACTCTGGCTCCGGATACATCTTTTCAAATATTTTACAAACATGAGTGACCATGGCCTGTGACACAGCCTTCAGTAAGTCCTGAGAACGTGTGCCAAGGTGGTCGGGGTGCAGCTTGGTTTTATACATTTTAGGGAGACATGAGACTTCGATCAAATACATTCAAGGAATACATTGGTTTGGTCCAGAAAGGTGGCACAACTTGCAGGGGGGGCTTCCAGCCTATAGTTTAGATTCAAAAATTTTCTGATTGACAATTGGTCGGGTTTATCCAAAGACCTGGGATCAATAGAAAGGAAAGTCTGGGTAAAGTTAAAATAAAGGATTATGGAGACCCAAGTTCTTATTTGCAGAGGAAGCCTTTAAGTAGTGGGCTTCAGAGGGAATAGGTTGTAAAATGTTTCTTATCAGGCTTACAGACTGTATCAATGTTAATGCTGGAGAGATATAATGAGGCATGTCACCTCATTATACTCTCACTTCCCGTCGTGGCCTGAAAAAGTCTCTCAGGTTAAATTTTAAGAGTGCCCTGACCAGGAGGAAGTCCATTCAGATGCTTGGGGCAGTGAGGAGGAATACTTAGAATTTTCTTTTTGGTTTACACTTGGTGAGGGTGAGAATAAGGTTTTTCTGTGCGTTCTTTTCTTCTCCCTTTTCCTCCCTCCTTTCTTCCTTCCTTTAGAAGAACTGTTTCATTCAGATTGCCCTGTCAGAGTCCTGTTTGGGAAAGCAGATAGCTGCCATTTAGGGACAGAAGTAGTTGTTTCAAACTGGGAGGTCACCGGCTGTGTGTCTCAGTCCAGCCACATCTCCTGCCCTGGATGGTTTTCCTCCAACTCCTGGACTCTTTCAGTACATTGAATCACCTCAGAGAAGTCGTGTCTTAGTGGATATCGATGAAAAGAGTCAAACTCTGTAAGATATTTGAAGAGATTTATTCTGAGCCAAATATGAGTGACCATGGCCTGTGACACAGCCCTCAGGAGGGCCTGAGAACATGTTCCCAAGGTGGTCAGGGTGCAGCTTGGTTTTGTACATTTTAGGGAGACAGGAGACATCAATCAAATACATTTAAGAAATACATTGGTTTGGTCCAGAAAGGTGAGACAACTCAAAGTGGGGTTGGGGGAGGACTTCAGTTTATAGGTAGATTTAAAATTTTCTGATTGACATTGGTTGAGTTTATCTAAAGACCTGGGAACAATAGAAAGGAAATGTCTGGGTTGTGATAAGAGGTTGTGGAGACCAGAGTTTTGTCAGACAGATGAAGCCTCCAGGTAGCTGGTCGGCTTCAGAGAGAATAGATTCTACATGTTTCTTATCAGACTTCAGGTCTGTGTTGACGTTAATGCAAGAGAGGTATAATGAGGTCTGTCTGACCCCCACTTCCTGTCGAGACCTGAACCAGTCTTTCAGGTTAAATTTTAAGAGTACTCTGGCTGAGGAGGAAGTCCATTCACAATGGGGATGGGTGGGGGTGGCGGGGCGGGGGGCCTTTGAATTTTATTTTTGATTTACGTGGACATAAGACATCAGTTGAATTTTCTAGTCTTCCTTCCCTGGGGTTTGTGTGGAAAACATCAGAGTGGGTTGACAGCACAGTCAGTCATTAAATAGGTAATAACCCCATGGGGATCACATTTCAGACCTTCTGCTGGTGTTCCTATAACCACGGTTAGATGCCACTGTGATCTAACAATGGTTAGATCGTAGTTCCGATGTTTAGTTTGGAAAACAGAGGCATGAACATGTAGATCAAAAAAAGCCATGTCTAGACTGTCCTTTGATGCTTTCTCCTTCATCCTGAGCTGTGGGGGCCTCCCTCCTTGTCTTGTGGCTTATCCACCATGGTCATTTCACTTATGTCACTGAAGCATGGCTTGGGCTAAGTCCCCCACACCCCCAAATTTACCTTGCATCTCAGTAGCTTTTGAGCCTTCTTAGCTCTTTGACACAGGTGGTAAAAAGTTCTCTCTTTATTAAAGAACTTCGTGGCCGCTCCAGTTTCCCCACTTCCTTCCTCTTTATATGTTTGTTAGGATTGGAGAATGAATGAGGCCGTCATGAGTGTGGCCTTGACAGTTAGAAGCCTGAGTGCCTCTTGCCCTCCCTGCCCTGCAAGAATGTTGTTCGTCCTCCGTGGGGTTTCTCTGCCAGCTTCCTTCTATAAGATGTGTCTCAAGTGTTGTGTTTACCTTAACACACACGCACAGCCCTTGTCAACCTAGATGTTTAGATTAGCACACACACACAAACCTAGATATTTGCCTGGGTTTTGAACCTGTCAAAATAGGCCTCTTGAATAAACAAAGGTATTCCAATGACATTGCCAATGCTCATGATTTAAAAAAACAAAAAACAAAAAACTGTTTGTCGAATTCCCTTCAAAGCCCCAGAACATTATTTTGAATACCTCATGGTTGCAAATCTTTTTTCAAATGAATTTCTTCTTTAGCCAACTTTATTGAGGTATCTAGTTTACATATAATAAAATGCACACACTTTAAATATTTGTTGAGTTTTGACAAATGTATAAACCTGTATAAATACCACCACAAAATTTAAAAGTAGAATATTTCCACCACGGTAGAAAGTCCCTTCATACATGGCTGCAAATCTTATTTCAGTTTGGGTTTAGCCAAGTAAGTAAGTAGGGCAGCTGAACTGACAAATGCTGTTTTGTGCCTTGTAAGTTGTGTGACTGGTAGATTGATCAGAAGCAGCACCAAAGGGGCAAATGTATAAATGATTGAAGACAGACCATTGGAATAAGTCTGTAGCCTCCCAGAATGACTACTGTGGTGGATGTATATTCTGGAGCTTGGACTTATCAGTTAGAGTACTTTACAGACATATTGTTCATTTGACAAAGGTTGAGCCCCAATTTTGAACTGGGCATCATTTCATGCACTGTGGATTTGTTCTAAAAAACACACATTGTATTTCCACCATGAAGTCTATATTCTGGTGGGAGGAAATGTCAATAAATGAGAAATCAAACGCATGATGTAATTTGGGGAAGCAATACATGCCAAGAAAAGAAAAAAAGTCGAGTGAGGAGATAGAAAATGATGGTATACACCATTTTAAAGAAGATGATGCAGCCCATGTAATTCATCTTCATTTTCTTTTCCTTTTGTGAAGAAATCACAAGACTCAAATTCTACCAAAGGTGTTTTATAAAAGGCACATGTTATCTTTCCATAAAGAATATTCTGGAGAGTGCTAGCATCTATTATAAAGTAGTGGTGATGTGTGTGTGGATGGGGAGTTACATAGTGAAAGAAGCACGGGAAAGTTGGCTTAAACAACTTAACCAATTCTTTACTACGGAACTCAGAACCTTTAATATGCGAATGTGACTGCACATATTCGTGAGGGAGGATTGTAGTATGTTATGTTTTCCAATTTGTTTTCTCCAGGGAGTTGTTTTGGCCTAGAGCATCTTAAGCAAGTGATGTTCTGGTAACACATTGTGGGAAATTCTATTCTAGGGTTCTCAGACTACAGGAGAACTGAAAGCAACCGGGAAGTTAAATTACTCGGAGGGCAAGAGGAGGGAGTGGAGGTAGCCTCAAGTTACTGAATATCCCTCCAGGATGTGGAGCACTCACCAGGCAGGGTGTGGGCCGGGCAGGTGGCAGGTGCCTGCAACATTCTGTGGTGGAAGCCTCACAACTCAGGTGTTATCATAGTTTTCATTTGCTAATGGGAAAACCTGCTGCTCAAGGAGACCCAGTTTGTAGCCAAAGGTCACACCATGGCTTACAAAGTCAAGATCTGAACCTAGGCCTGTTTGACTCCAAAACTCAAATCATCAAAAACTATAACACTATATTGCCTAAATAATGGGGAAGGGTAGGTTGCAACCCAACTAGCAAACCTTTTCCTACTCCCACCAATGCATCTCCATGTACTCTTGAACCCGTGTCCTCCTCAAGGGATGGGCTTGTGTTTTATCTGCACGGTGTCAAGTGTTGCTTGCTCTGTCACATGCTGGCCATATAGGAGGTACTTGGTAAGTTCGAGCAGCCGAGGTCATGGTCCCATCACATAAGCTTAGTATGTGGGGCCAGATGGCTGTGACCCTGAGTGGCCCTGACAGAACCATCCATCGACTTCCTTCCCTTTTCCCTGCCTTTTCTCCCTGCCCTTTTCTACCTTGCAGCCATCAGTCTGATCCCTCTCCATATCCACTGGAACGAAGGGGTCCAGATATATACAAACACCTCTGCCAGGGCCCCCAGGAGGCACCCAGACCTGACAGGGCTTGCAGGGGCCAATAGCTGGTGGCGAGATGGCTCTGTGAGGGGGTGGGGGATGTGGAAAGGAGCCAGCTCTGGCTGGAGTCTTTCACCCAGTAGCTAGGGGGAGAAAGTGGGGGAATTTCTGTACTTAGAGGCATGTCTTTCAGGAAAAGATCTGAGACAAATTTCCTCTCCCACCATCCCCATCTTCCTCTCATGAGACAACTGGGGAAGTTGGTGATGATTAGTCACTCCTGTTAATTCATTACTAATTTGGATGGAGGGAGACTGTTTTTTTCTAAGCCTCATGCTCAGAAACTCAAGTGCTCCATAACTGAACTCACAGTCCGTGATCTCCTTATGTGCTCCTCCTTCTGGACCTCCCGTTTCCATGCATCCATGCCTTTGACCTCTTCCTGGCCCTCAGGCTGGAAATGTAGCCCCGTCTCTTCTTTCACGTTGAATCAGTGACAGCCGTGTCAAGCCAGCCTTTGCAAGAGCCTCTAATTTGGTGCCTCTCCAGACCCACTACCCCAGCCAGCCCTCGTCTCTCCCAAAGCTGTTATGACAGCCCTCATTCCTCTGCTAGATGCTACTCTTGCCACCAGCCATGTGCCAAGCCTTCAGGAGTCAGCCCAGGGTGCTGGGATTTTTAGAAGCAACCTTGAACTAGACACACAACTGATCCCCATGCTGGGCCCCATACTGCTCCTGAAGGGCAGGGGAAGTTATCCAGACAAAGAAGGGGAAGACTGTGAGCAAAGGCACTGACATAGTGCCTTCAGGGAACTCTGAGAGTGTGACCTTGATGTGTTTGAAGGGCAAGGTGGCAGCAGGTGCTGTAGCTGTCTAATGCTGCATACCAGAACAATCCAAAACTTGGTGCTTAAAACAATGGCCACATTTAGGTTGCTGACAAATCTGACAAATCTTCAATCTGCACAGGGCTCATTGGGGATAGCTCATTTCTGCTTCACTTGGCATCGAGGGCTGGGACTGGAATCATCTGAAAGCTGGCTCAGTAACATGTCTGGTGGTTGATGCTGGCTGAGGACCAAAATCTGAACCGAGTTATCAGTGGAACATTAACATGTGGCCTCACTACGAGCAAGGAAGACTGGGCTTCCTTACAATGTAATGTCGGGGTACTAAGGGTCCCAAGGGAGAAAGAGCCAGCCAGATTCTTTGTCCACTTTTAGGATCCAGCCTCGGAAGTCACATAGCATCACTTCTCTTCATTAGAAGCAAGGAGCTAAGATTGGCCCATATTCAGAGGGAGAGAACACAGAACCCACCCCTTGATAGAGTGTCATTGTAAGAGGTGTATGTGGATGGGAGAGATTGGTGTGGCCATCTTTGCAAAATATGATCAGTCTCAGCAGAAAATATGGAGGCAGGCTGGGTCCAGGACTGTAGCATCTTGGCTATCACCCCTCACAAACCAACACAGCTGTTTGGCTAACAGCGGTGTTGGTTTTTACCTTATAGAAAATGGGACGCCAGTGAGAGAGGCCAATTCAGGCATGACCTGCTCATGTTTGTGCTTGAAAAAGCTCCCCCTGGGGTGGTGTGGTGGAAGATTTGAGAGGAGCAAGCAGGGGACCTGTGAGAGGCTGTTGCAGTGATCTGAAGAGGGATGGTGAGGGCCTGAGCCAAGGCTTACACCTGTAGAAGAGGCAGGGCTCCAATGTGGGAGACACCAAGAAGAGACCACGGGGCTGAGGGATGGGGCAAACACCAGAGGGTGAGGAGGAGGGACATCAAGAAGGATTATTGGTTTCTGGCTTGGGAAACTGAGTGAAGGTGATGGGGAATGAAGGAAAAAGGGGAGCAGTTTATAGGGGAAGATGATGAGTCCTATTTGGGAAGTGATTAGTTTGAGGGGCCTAGGAGTGTCCAGGTGGATACATCCAGCAGACAGTGGAGTGGACCTGCTTGCAAAACTCTGGGGAAAGTTCTGGGTACAGAACTGAGATTGGAGGCCATCATCCTATGGCAAATGGGATTGCCTGTGAGCAGGTGCAGAATGGATCGTGTCCAGAGAAGGGGTATACAGGCAGGCTTTGGGGGCATTAGTCTTTAGGGAGTGGTTAGAGGAGGAGGATCTGGCAAGGCATCTGAAGTCAAATTGTTTCTTTCCTAGGTCTGGCCTGGACCAGGGAACAATCTGGGTTCAAGTGAGCTTTAGTGCCCTGTTTCCATGGAAAATGACAGAACGTTGACAAATCCCATCCCCATCACTGTCATGGTCTTGTGCTGCTTTCTTATAACCTATAACCTATAATGTGGCTCTTGTCTTTCCTTCAACCTTATAGTGGCAATTCCTATGGATTAGGGAATTTCTATGATTGTTTGTTTTTCTTTTTCCTTTTTTTTTTTTTTTTTTTTGAGACAGTCTTGCTCTGTCGCCCAGGATGGAATGCAGTGGCACAATCTCAGCTCACTGCAACCTCCACCTCCCATGTTCAAGCGATTCTCCTGCCTCAGCCTCTTGAGTAGCTGGGATTACAGGCATGTGCCACCACGCCTGGTTAATTTTTGTATTTTTAGTAGAGACTGGGCTTCACCACGTTGGTCAGGCTGGTCTCGAACTCCTGACCTCATGATCCGCGCGCTTCGACGTCCCAAAGTGCTGGGATTACAGGCATGAGCCACCGTGCCCGCCCTTGCTTTTCTTTTTCTAGTCTTTCACATCTTACCCTTTACATGGATGGTCAGAGCCAGAAAGAGTCTTCTAGTCCAGTGACTGGAAACCACGTTGCCCCCCAGACTCTGCTGGTAGAAGTTTTCCAAATAACGCATTTGAGGCTTCACTCCTGCTGATTTTGATTCAGTAGGTCTGAGCTTGGGCCTAGCCTCTATATTTCAAAGGCACTCCCGCCTCCCCGTCCATGTGATTTTGAATCAAAGCTGAGTTATGAACAATTGACTTAGCCCAGTTACCTCACAGTTAGGAAAACCCAGTGCACAGAAGGGGGAAAATCACACACGAACCCAGATTGTTCCCTGGTCCAGGCCAGACCTAGGAAAGAGGCAATTTGACCTCAGATGCCTCACCAGATCCTCCTCCTCTGACCATTCCCTAAAGACTAATGCCCCCCAGACTCTGTCTCTAGACAGAGACATGACCCTTTCTGGCTAAGCTTGCTCTGTTGAATGAGCGGTAGGTCCAGATCTGGTCCACGCCAAGCATCGGGTGACTAGCATCTAAGCCCCAAAATGCCTACTGCATACAGGGCACGGGTTGGGCACTTGGGTTACCCCTTGCTGGACTTCGGTTTCCCCATTTGTGAAAATAGAGTGGGATGACATTATTATAAAATATTAAGAAGAATTTCAGAATATGAAAGAAAGCCCAGTGGCGCCTCTCTAGCATGGCAGGGGTGGAATGCCACCATGCCCCCAGACAGGCAGGCTTCCTTCTACCACCTGGGAGGAGTGGGGTGGCCACACAGGTTCAGGTGGCAGTCAGGAGAGGTGTCTGGTTTTGTGGGTATAAAGACCTCTCCAGACCTGGAGGCTGTGAGCATGGACACATGGATAGGCAGTGAGTTCTGGGCTCTGTCTGACATCCCAAGCTAGCCTCGCAAAGGTTCTGCCCTGGCAGGAAGGAAACCCCACAGCCTGGAGCAAGGGCACCTATAGAGGAAGGCTCAGCTTCGGAAGGAAATGGAAATGAAGGTGGAGCCCCGGTTGCTCTCCTGTGATGCCAGCCATTCATTCATGGAAAGAGCTTTGGAAGACTGTGAAATGGCACAACACTCACCCTTCCCTGGAGGAAAACCTCACCCAGAAGGGCGCCTTCCAGGAGATGCTTGAGAATAGGACTCCTGGCTCAGAGTCTGTTTGGCACCAGCGCAACAGCTGAGAACCTGGGGGAGCCCAGAGCTCAGCCTGGAGCCAACTAGGGACATCATGAAACCCTTCTCCTACCCTCCCTGATGTGTTATCTGTTCCCATCCACCATGGAACTCACATTTACTCAGTACCCCAGGACCAGGTATGAGGCCAGATGAGATACAGAGATAAATGGCCTTGGCCCCTTCCCTGGGGACTTGATCATCCATTGAGCAGGCAGCAAGCACAGTCAGTCACAGACATTCCTGATGAGAGGCCAAGATAGTCCTGATAAGAGATGAGGACATGGATGGGAACATTCATTCAAACCAGGTGCTTTGGGGATTGCATCATGGTGCCTTACTGGGAGGCATCAGAGGTGGGCCTCAGAGGACAGGTGTTGGGAATGGAAGACAGGTCAAGAGAGGTGGATCCATGTGACCCGGGCTTGTTCATCTCCCAAGAGTGGTTTGAATTGGATGGGGAGTGGCCTTCAGCCCTCACAGGGCACAGGAGGAGGGCAGACGTGCAGCCTGTGGAGCACTGCGGTGCTGTTGGGGAATAATCCAAGATGCTCAGCTGAGCAGTTAGGCCCTTCCCTTGGGGGTGAGTCCCCAACCCTGTCATATCTTCAACACCTTGTGGTTTCACTGGGCCACATATCACAACAGTGATAAGAATGCAGTAATAACAGGAATGGCTAGCACTTTGGGAGTGCTTCCTGCAGGGTGCAACACAATGTTGCAATGATGACGTTTCATCCTGGAGACCCTGGGAAGTAACTGCTCCTAGATAACAGGCGAGGAAACAGAGGTCAGCCTGCTGGGGCCCCTAACAGATGGCTGGGAGGGCGCCAGGGCTTGTCGTCCAGAAACCTCACGGGCCCATCACTCTTCCCCCAGGTGTTCGTGCTCTGCCAAGGCCTCCTGCAGCTCTGCCAACTCCTGTACAGCGCCTACTTCAAGAGCAGCCTCACCACCATTGAGAAGCGCTTTGGGCTCTCCAGTTCTTCGTCGGGTCTCATTTCCAGCCTGAATGAGGTGAGCAGGAGGTTCTGGTCCATCAGACTCCACTTGTGCACCACTCTGACCACAAGATCCAGGAGAAGCAGAGGAACAAGGGGCTGAGATGTGCACATAGGTGCAATGCCTCTTTCTGCCAGGTAACAGCAAAGGAAACAGCAAAGTGGGCACAGTGAGAGCAGCTAGATTTCCTGAGGCCTGACTTGTGCCAGGTACTGAGCTGAAAGCCTCCCACCCCTGACCTGGGGGCCTCTTCATGGCAGCCTTGCCAACAGGTACTATGTTCATGCCCACTTCACAGATAAGGATACTGAGGCTCAGGAGTACAAGTGGCTTGCTCCAGGTATGCAGGGCTGTCTGCCTTCAAACTCTGTGCTTCTAATTGAGTTCCGTGCAATCTGCCAGCCTGTGGGACCCCTGCCCCATACATAGTCTAGGGAGGATAAGCCTCAGGCATGCAGGGGGGTCAGCAGCCCTGGGCCCAGGCATCTCCTGTCTTATGAGGGCCACAAGAGCCAGAGCTCTTAATGGCCTTGACTTCCTGATGAGATCAGGGCTCTATGGCCTCCTAGCATCTCCCGCCATCCCTCAGTGACTGCATATCAAAGTTAGAGGAAGACAAGGTGGGCCGAGAAGCCAGAGGAGGTGGGAGGTTAGAGGGCAGGGCCTGCCAGGAGCCACTGGAAGCTGGGGAGAGAGAGTGAGCGGAGGCAGCAGAACCCCTTCATCCTGTCTCCATAGTCTGGAGACAGGGCTCCTGGGCTGGCTTCCATCTTCTCCCCAGGGCCACTCTTCCTGGATGGAGGCAGGCAGTGGCCCCTTCCCCAGAGCCGGGTTGCTCCTCTGGAGCATCATGAGGTCTTCCCTTGACTTAGTGAAATTCAAGTCAGTGCAGTCACTTAGAGCCCGGGCCCCTGTCCCGTGGCAGCTTCTGGCCAAAACAGAACCGTGAAAGAAGGCAGATATCTCCTCTCCCCAGCCTTCTCCTGCTGAAACAAGGCTTTCCCTTTCACCCCTCCCCTTCCTTGATGGTCCACATAGCAGTGACCCCAGGACCACTTTCCTGTGCCAGTCCCTTCTACGGTCCTAGGAGGGAGGCGCTCTTCACAGTCACGTTTCTCAGACAAGGAACCCGGCATCAGAAATCCTGAGTACTCCATCCAGGTCAGCCCCCTGCCATGGGCATGGTGCAGCCAGGGTCTGAGCCCGGGGCTGAGAGCTGCATGCTAAGGCCTCCTCTGTGAATTCCTAACTGTCTTCTCTACCGTCCCTCCAGTCTCTTGCTCACAAGCACTGCTCCAGCCAGTCTCAACCTCCACACACATCGCTGGAATCTTCACTGGTGCCCCTCGCTTCATGGGCCCCCCTCCATGGGCTCTTTCCTCACATATATGACATGCATGCACATATACACGCACAGTCCTGCAGCCTGTTTAAGTCATCCCTGCTGGCCTGAGACCTCCTCCTCTGAGCTTCCAGGCCTATGTGTGTGCCTTCCCTGCTTTCTGTGCCAGGTGTGTGTCTGTGTACCTGTCTGTGTGTGTGCCTGTGTCTCTGTCTGTCTGCTTGTATTGCTATCCTGAGCTTCCTGGTGATGCCTGGTGACTGGGTCTGCCTGACTGTGTGGTTGCCTCCTCCTCCAGGACAGCACCCTGGTGTCCCTGCCCTGCTTTCACACAGAATGACCCTCATCGATGTTGACCTGTGACTTCGGTAATGCCCCTGGCACATGTTGTCCTCACTCATGATGGATATCAGGGAAAACAAATCTCTGACATTTGCGTCACCACAGTCTTGTTTCACGGCCCTGGCAGGCATCACTAATTACCCACCCCGTCCTTTTCCTGCTGAGTTCATGCACAACCTCAGAATCCTTCTCAACACAATATTCTAGGCCCTGCTACTAATCAAAGTCAGAGCTGGCATGTGAGGTGAATCTTCTCTTTCACCTCAGCCCAGGTGGTAGCCAAATCTGTAATCTCCCATGGTTAAATTTTCATTCATGTTGACCCTATGCTTGGAACAAAAACCTGGGCCCAGAAACAATTGGATTCCTCAATGGGCTGGGAGTAGCTAGCTAGGACTTGTAGCAGGATCTGCGTAAGACAGGAGGTTGATTAGGCAATGAAAGAGCTTAATATTTTCCCAGGGATAGAGTTCAATCAGAAATAAAAATAATTCACCCATTAAAATCTTTCCTAGTCTCAGATGAACTTTTCAAGAATCTGAATTCAGCTCATGCCTGTGGGCATGATTTGAAGCAAATATCATCAGATAGTTCACTCCTCTGACCTTATAACCCTCTGTGTGTGTGTATCTGTGTCTGTGTATGTCTGAGTATTTGTGTGCAACTCTCTATGTGTCTGTCTGTGTACGGTATATGCCTGAAGCCTGGGGGGGATGTGAGAAGAGAGCCCAGCCTGGTGCAAGGGGAAGGTGAAGCTGCCTGGGTCGTGGAGTGTGCAGTGAACCTCCAGGAAGCATGAACCTGCAGTCTACAGCTTCCAGTCTCAGAGAGCCTTCTAGGGGCCCAGTAGGTGAGGTGAAGCTTTTGACAGGCTGGGCGTAAAAGGCCAGCAGCAGCAGGAGGAACTTAGTTAAGAAGGGAAGACGTGGAGCAACTTGGCTTGAAGCAGCAGCTTCTCTTGTCCACTATGAAAGGCCAGGGCTGAGCCCTAGAGGCTCCCTGCCCTTCACGCCACCCACCAGTGGTCCCCGCGGCCCTTTGGTTTGAGACGTTGAAGGGCAGGGGCATGTCACGATGGGCATTGTAACAGCTTTCAAAGGGTCTCACAGCAAGTCCATGGTAGTGTTTTAGGGGCTGCTCCAGGGCTGAGGAGACTGAGGTCTTGAGGCCCTCTTCTCAGCCAGAACAGCAGCATTTGGGGGGTTGTTTTATATTAGGGAAAAACAGTTTTTTCAAAGGGACTCTGTGGCTGAAGAAAAGTTTGAGAACAAGGTCTTAAGCCAGCATTAGCTGTAACACCTGTGGAGGTTCAGTTTCCCACAGAGAAACAAGTGCAGGCCCCTGGAGAGTGCGGAAGAGCTTCTCCTCTGTCCCTCCTCCCTGAGATCCCCTTCGGGGCCCTCCACTGACCCTCACCCAGGCCTTCTAAAGTCAGCCACAGTCAGCATAGCTGATATGATCTGACATTTACAATCATTTTATGAAAAGCCATACGGAAACAGGAAGGAAATAAACGAAATCTAGGGAGCATAAGAATAAAGCTCTCTTTCCAGGTGCGGGTTTCAGGATGTCCTAGATCCACCTTTGACGGGCTGCCCCTCACACACCTTCACATCCTCTTTCTTTGTAGATCATAAACCATCTCACTCTTGGCCACGCCGGAGGGGTCTCCTGGGCAACTATGCCCTCCTCTTGAAAAAGTCTACCATTTACTCATTCATTCATTTGTTCAACAATATTTAACGAGCACCAAGTATATGTTAGGCACTGCTCTAGGTGCTGGGGAAACAGGAATGAACAGACAAAAATCTCTGCTCATATATCATTCTAAGGATAAATATAATATTTATGGAAATAAAACATACTATAGATCAGGTTATGATGAGTACAATGAAGAGAGAGAGTCACGGATGGGAAAAGGTATACGGGGCCTCAGTGGTGGGGATGTAGGTGTATTTTAAATGAAGAGGTCAGAGAAAGGCCTCATGAGATGATTCGATCTGAGCAGAGGCCTGAATCTGGTTAAGAACGGAGTCCTGAGAACGTAAAGTCAGAAGGAGCAGCAAGAACCAAAGGGGGATGGGGGAATGCCTTTGTTCTTTAGTGTGGTCAAAGAACAGCTGGGGGCAGTATGGCTGGATGGAGGGAGGGAGAGGAGCAGAAGAGTGCAGACCTGAGAGGTGACTGGGGGCAGGCTGTGTAGGGCTCGGGAGGCTCTGGGACAGCCTTTGCCTTTTTCCACTGGAGGGTTTGAGCTGAGGGAACATGGTCTGACAGTTCAGCAGGACCCTTCTGGCTGCTGGGTGGAGAATGAACAGTAGCAGGACATGGGTGAAGGCAGGGTCCCATTAGGAGGCTACCACAGTAATTCAGACAGGATTGGAGGTTGAGGGGTCGCTGGCTTCCAGGTGGCTGTGGAAGGTCCTGCCAAGGGGATTTGCTGATGGATTAGATATGAGCGTGAGAGAAGTCAAGATGATGTTCGAGTGTTTTGTGTGAGCCACTGGGAGGATGGAGGTGCCGTTTACTGAGACAAGGAGGACCAGGACAGGGGACTGGGGTTTTGGAGGAAGGAAGAAGAGTGAGAGTTTAGATGAGCTGAGACTGTGGGACTTAGAAGCACACACAGAGCATAAATAGCCATGGAACTGGACACACTTAGGGGCAGAGCTCTGGGCCCAATGTTGAGAGTCCAAGGAGATAAAGAGGAATAAGCCAAGAAGACCAAGAAGGAGTAGACAGGGGAAGGGAAGCAGGAGAGGATGGTGACGTGGGAACTCCTAAAGAAGTGTTTCAGGAAAAAAGAAATGGTCAACTGAGTCAAATGGAACTGAGCATTGACCAGTACATTTGCCAACGAGGAGGCCACTGGTGACCTTAGTGACAGCCGTGTTCTGAGGCTCTGGCCTCTCTTTCCTGACATAGGAGTACCCGTTTCTCCAGCCAGGAGGAAACTGGGGTGTAACAAGGCAGGGCTATGGCTGCAGATTTACAGAGCTCCTCCAGTCCAGGTGAACTGTGCTCTGAGGAGAGGACCATCTTTGGTGGAGACGTGGTCAGAAGGCCTGGCAGCATCCCTTTACCACTGAAGACCTTACTCCCCATGCTGGAGCCTTCAGTTCCCTTCCCTGGTTCTGGGTGGGGCTCAGAGAGCACATCTTCCAGCGAGCACCAGGAGCATGGAGTTACCCATGTTTCCAGCTGGAAGGGCTTTAGGGGTGCTCTAGTTCTCATCCTTCATTTCACAGAATTGAAAACAGACCAAGGCAGGGGAAGGGGCAGGATAGTAGCAGAGCTGCTTGGGCAGAAACCCTCTTCTCCAGGAGGTGACAGACAACTCTAGTTAAGCCTTGGTGTTTCAGAGTCAGGCAAGACTGGTTCTAGCCACGCCCTAACCTCATGGTGACGGGCATGTTACTTAATATTCTGAGCCCCAGTTTTGTCAGGTAAAATGAGAATTGTTTCATGATTAAATGAGATAAGCATGTTGCTTGCTTGTTATTCTGGCCACCAAGCCAAGGTCCTTGGGTCCTTTAATTTGTACCTAATTAAACTTGGGATTTTGCCTAAACTTTAGGTACAAACTCTCAAGCTTAATTAGGGAATGTGTTTTATTCGTAGGAGCCAGCCAGGATTGGAGGTTTCTTTGGCTTTTTCCCAAAAAGGTTTGGTTCTAAGATGGTTAAAGTTTAGGTTTTGAGCTTTTCATAATCTCCAGATACTTCCTTTGGTCTGGTCTAGGAGATGGAGACCCAGAAGGGTTTCTGATAACAGAGGGAAAACCAAAATTGCTTATGCTTGCCACTTGTGAAGCTCTCTGGGAAAAGCTGACACTGTAACTCTGTCTGGGCCCCAGCTGACACTGGACAGCCCCCTCCCTTTCCAGTTTTCCTGGATGAGGTGTGGTCGGGTCTTCTCTGTGGGTGGGTGAGGACAGGGCCTCTTGTCTCACTCAGCCCTTCTGCTCTCTTCTCAGATCAGCAATGCCATCCTCATCATCTTTGTCAGCTACTTTGGCAGCCGGGTGCACCGTCCACGTCTGATTGGCATTGGAGGTCTCTTCCTGGCTGCAGGTGCCTTCATCCTCACCCTCCCACACTTCCTCTCCGAGCCCTACCAGTACACCTTGGCCAGCACTGGTGAGTGGCCTCCAACCCCTGCCTCAAGGGGGTAAGGAATGGGTGAACATCTCACAAAGTTAGTGGGGATACTCCTAGGGCAGTGGATACCACTCCAGGAAGAGGGCATATGAAGCTCAGAATATACTGAAGTATGTAGAGCTATGGAGCAGCTGAACTCTGGTTTGTTCAGGAAAGTGTGCAGTGCATGGCTCACCTCCTGCTGTGATTCGCTGTGCTTCATGCCAGGAATGACCCAAGCTCCACCTCCCTGGGGACACTGTGAGCAGTTTCTGCAATGGGGCTTGGCAGTAGGAGGATCAAAGCATTAAATCATGACTAAGTCTGTGGATTTTGTCCATGTTTAATCATAGCACTTTGTGACATTTGTACATTCTTCTGTCTTTAGGTGACAGTGCACTTGTATGATGATCTCATTTGATCATGTTTACTATGTTGAGTTTGCCAGTCTATGAACATAGGATGCTCACTATTACCCTTATATTTAACATTGACATATGATTTAACAACCACTGAAGTTCATTAATGTCTCTATTCTCTAAGAAAGCAAAATAAGGATCATAGATGCTTTTTTGCCCACCATCCTCTCTCATCTTCCACTTATGGTTGACCCATATTTTTGTTCTACCTGTCTTTAACCTCCCCACAGTGGTCATTATTATAAATTGTTACTATACTGTTATTTATAAATAAGTGAGTGGTTATTTATGTACTCACAATTTTACTGGTTTCTTTGTTCACCATTGATTGCTTCTTGCATTTCACCCACGCTGTTGATTAATTTTTTTTTTCCTGAAGGATATCCTTTAGTGTTACTTTCAGTAGGCCTATGAATAAGAAAATCTCTAAGTCTTTGTCTGAAAATGCCTCTATTTTACCCTTGCTCTTGAATTATAGTTTAGCTACAAACAAGATTTTAAATCAATAGTTATTTCTTCTCAACACTTTGAAGGTACCATGCCTCTGTCTTCTGGTATTGGGACTTTTCCATTAGTCTGATTGTCATACCTTCTTAGGTATCCTGTTTTTTCTCTAGTTCTATTTAATATTTGTTCTTTTCTTTTCTTTGTTGTTCTGTATGTCTACCATAAGGTATCTGAGTATGGCTTAATTTTCACTTATCTGTTAGAAAGTTCGATGTGCTATTTCTTTTGAAAATTAAGAGTTTTTCTTTAATTTTGAAAAATTTTCTGCCAAAAACATTCCTGATATTGCACATCCCTATTTTCTCCATCCTTTTTTCTGGAACTCCTTTTACATATGGCTTCACATTTTCATTTCTGGCCTCCTTGTCTCTTAACCTCTCTTTCATAGTTTTCAGTGCTTTATGCTGCATTCTGGGTAATTTCCTTAAGTATGACTTTCTGTTCACTTAGTCTCTCTCCAGCTTTGTTAATTGGTGTCAAACCCATTTTTTACATTATAAATTTGAATGGCACTACATATTTTGCTAATTCCTGAAGTTCTTATAATAGTTGTTCAAATCTCTCTGCCCTATGACACAATTTTTTGGTGTTTCCTTATGATTTCTTTTGTGTTGTTATTGATGTCTTCAGCTATTTAAAATATATTTATATTATACTCTTTCTCAGATCATTCTATTAGCTCAAGTTTTAAGAATGTTAATCCTCCCATTGTTTTATGTCTGCTTGCTCTTGTTCATGGTGGATTACCTCCTTATGATTGACCATGAGCCTTTTGCAGTGGGCTTTTTTTCCCTGTGGAAATTGTATGTGGCCTGGGTAAGGAAATAGCCCTACAGAGTGGTTTGGCATTTACATTTACTCAGCACCCAGGACGATCACTGCTTTGGAACTAATTTTATGTTAATGTGTTGACTTAGGATGAATTTGCACTTGTTTTAAGGACTGTGGAAAGTGGCTGTGGTTTTCTGATGCACATTTGTGAGAGGCCTAGTTCATAGATGCTCACCCTTAGTCCACTGTGTTGGAGTTGAGGTTAAATGAGCCACCCAGGGAGGTGCTGAGGGAATAATCGATTCCAGTTTGCTTAGAAATCAGGCTATTTTTTCAATCAGATATGTAGACCAGGTTTGAGAGATGAACCACTTAGAATAATAGAGGGCAGCCCTTAAGATTGTGAGGCCAATGATGGAGAGAACGAAGTGCCTGGAACAGGAAAAGAATAGGGCAAGAACGGGGGTGTCTAATGATGAAATGTCTGCTGGGTTCTGGTCATGGAACTCTTTCCCCCACCTTTTTATAAATCGCCAGTGAACTGGTCATTTCTCATAAATATATGGATTCTGTGGGGCCGAATCCTGCTTCAGGTGGGCAGAGGATGAGGACAGATCCGAGCCCCAGGCTCCTGCCATACACTTTCTCCCCCTTGATCTAATGAGAGCTTGAGGCCAGCTCTGAAGCGAGTCAGGAGTTGCTGGCCATCTTCTTGGAGAGCAGTGTGGCCAGGCTGGCTGCACTGTCTTCTTTCCAGAGCCACAATCCCTGCCCTTCCTCGTCACGTGAAGACTGGGATAATGAAATCAGCAAGGGAGCCTGGGGCACTGTGGCCAGGCCGAGGGGAGGGCCTCCTGCCAGGCGCCACACATCGTGGCCTGCTCAGCCTGGCAAGTCGGCTCCCATGGCCTGGGCCCACATCCCAGTGGCATTTGCCTCACACTGAGCAGCCACGGGAGACTGGTTAAGACAACTTCACTCTGCTCCTTGTTAGGAATAATCAGTGAGTTTGGGTTCAGCCCACCATGACCCTCTCAGCTCAGAAGGAAACACTGTGCTGTTCCAGCCTTGATCTCAGTGCTCTAAGACAAAATCTTCTGATAGAGCACAGAGGGGCTCTGAAAAGACCACACCTTGCCTCTCAAGGCTGCAGGGGGGCACCATAGGCCAGAAGAGTGGGCTGTTTTGTAGTTCTTGTTCATTGGTGCAAATTCTAATTGCAACAATAGGGCACAGCAGTCTCCCTCAGTCTGGCTGGGATAGAAGCAGATGCTGGAAGTGCTCAGAGCTGAGCTACCTTCGGGCATCTTCCTGGTGCTAGGGGGTGGGATGAGAAGGACTTTGGCCCAGGAACCTCGTCCATGCGATCTAGCTGGGGCTGCACACTGGGTGCCAGTGCACCATGTCAGTGTGCTATGCTAATATGTGCAAATAAAATATTTATAAAGTCTTACTTCATGGGAATAGCTTAAAATGTGACTCCTACTTCAAATGTATTCTTATGGGAATTTTAGTTTTGAATCATGCAAGATTGTCAGGAACAAATGCATTTCATTAAATGTACCACTCTGAGTGGGGGTGTGAATCTGAATGGTCTACTGGAACCAGGCAGTCCTCAGTCTGAATCTGAGTTTTGGAACTCCCAAGTGGGCTCGAGCCACCTCCTCCCTGCTCTGAGTTTCAGTTCATCCCTGAGTGTCTATTTTATAGCCCTCGTAGAACTGCAGGGGCTGAGAAGATGCCTGTTCAGAATTTAGCCCGGTGGCTGTCACATGCAGTAATCACTAAGTGGTGGCTTTTGTCCCCACGATGGTAGGGACAATACATATGTGATGTTGTGTAAACTAGTAGACTTTCTGGATCCCAAAGGAGAAAGCATCTTACTTCCTGTGAAGAGTGTGACAGCTTATGGGCTGGGTGGCCTGGGGGCATCTGAAGGCAGCTTCTTTCTGGTCTACATCATAGGTCCTCTGCTCTGTTCTGGAGCAGGGCGCCTCCCTTGGCACAGTCCCTGCTGCATCCTCACATGTGAGTCCTCAGGATTTCTGTTGGTGGAAGCTTAGGTTGCTGTTGTGCTCTCTTCCCAGATCCTCGTGTTGGTGTGGCCTGGTATGATGGGTAGACATGCACCCCACCCCACTCTATATGGACTTCAACATTTGAATCCTAGCTCAGTCACTTACCTGCCAAGTCTTCTTAGGCAAGCTACCTCACCTTTCTGAACCTTAGTTTCCTTACCTGTAAAATGGGAGCAAGAATACCTTGACTTTCAGTGTGTTCTGAGAGTAAAATTAAAATGAAATAAGCCAGGTATGCTGTAATCCCATCACTTCTGGAGGCTGAGGCAGGAAGATTGCTTGAGGCCAAGAGTTCAAGACCAGACTGGGCAACACAGTGAGACCCCATCTCTCAAAAAAAGAAGAAAAAAAAGTTAGCCAGGCATTATGGCACATGCCTGTAGTCCCAGCTACTTGGGAGGCTGGGGTGGGAGGATCACTTGAGCCCAGAAGTTTGAGGCTTTAATGAGTTATGATCATGCTACTCCACTCCAGCCTGGGCAGCAATCAAGGCTCTGTCACCAGGCTGGAATGAAGTGCTGCAATCTCGGCTCACTGCAACCTCTGCCTCCCAGGTTCAAGTGATTTCCCTGCCTCAGCCTCCCGAGTAGCTGGGACTACAGGTGCCTACCACCAGGCCCAGCTGATTTTTTGTATTTTAGTAGCTACGGGGTTTCACCATGTTGGCCAGGTTGATCTCGAACTCCTGACCTTGTGATCCACCCACCTCGGCCTCCCAAAGTGCTGGGATTATAGGCATGAGCCACCGCGCCTGGCCTGCTCAGCATATTTCTATTTGCCTGCCCTTGTTGTGGTATTTGAAATCTGCTACTCAGACCTATTACTTGTGTTGATTACTGATTCCTTCCTCTTGGAGTAAAGCTGCTCCAGAAACGAACATGGGAAATGAAGAGTAGCAATGTGTTTTAGGAAAAAAAAGCTAAAGAAGGGCTAAACATTTTGGGAATCACAGAGACCTTTAACAACTAATTGCTAATTTTTAAAAGGCCATGAAGACATTTATGGATATTTAGATTTTCTAAATGTCAGTGGGGTCCGGAAATGTGCCCTGGCGCCTTTAGAGAAAAGACGAGCTATCCAGCCAAAGCCTCTAAGAGCACGTCTGGAAGGCACGGAGAGGTTTTCCTCTATGGGAAACGGGCCAACGTGAGACCAGTCCTCCCAGGAGATAAGAGAAGGGGCTTCGGAAACCAGTGTCTGGTAGGACTAGGTGTAACCTGTGAATGATCCTTCAGCCAAGTCCAGAGGGAAGTCTGCCCACACGCAGACAATGGATGCCGCAGGCAGGAAGCTTCCTGGAAGTTAAGGAGGGGCGGGGGAGGACTGTATTTTTGGAGCAGACAAGAAAAAGAAAGGGAAGAGTCACTTTCCAGTCCTTTATTCATGAAGTTGCCATCCCCAACCTGGGCTTGCATATCCCAAGGGTGTCCTTGGGAAAGAAGGTGGTGGGAAGGCACAGGGCGGGGGAGCCTCGGGATCCTGAGTGAACTGGTCAGGACAGGGAGCTCAGCCTTTCCACAGTGAACACCCACCTATGCTGTAAGATGGGTGTGCTAGGAAGCCCTGGAGGAACGAGAGGGGCACCCGTGGTTTGGGCAGCCTGAGTTTGTTTGTGGGTAATTGTGTATAGGTGTGTATGTGAGGGAGGCATGTCTATGAGTAGGAAGCTGAGGAGGGGAGGTAGGTGTCTGTGGAGATGTGGGGGGTGGGTGGGGATGGGAAGGACTGGGGTAGGAGGCAGAGGAGAGTAAAGTATGTGGATGTGTGAGTGGAGTTGTGGGGTGAGGGTTGGGGTGTATGTGAAGGGGAAGGTGTGAGGGAAGAGGTGGTGTGGGGGAAATGTATGGAGGTGGGGTGGGGTGCCTGTGATGGGGAAGTGTGTGTACATGTGTGGGGGGGTGTGGAGGTGAGGAGGGGTCCACGTCGGGGGAAGTGTGTATGCGTGTGTGGGGGGTATGGAGGTGGGGTGGGGTGCCTGTGACAGGGAAGCATGTGTTCACATGTGTGTGTGGTGGTATGGAGGTGGGGTGGGGTACATGTTGGGGGAAGTGTGTGGGGGTATGGAGGTGGGGTGGGGTGCCTGTGAGGGGAAGTGTGTGTTCACTTGTGTGCGTGGTGGTATGGAGGTGGGGTGGGGTACATGTTGGGGGAAGTGTGTGGGGGTATGGAGGTGGGGTGGGGTGCCTGTGAGGGGGAAGTGTGTGTTCACATGTGTGTGGGGGTATGGAGGTGGGGTGGGGTGCCTGTGAGGGGGAAGCGTGTGTTCATGTGTGTGGGGGTATGGAGGTGGGGTGGGGTGCCTGTGAGGGGAAGCATGTGGGGTGGTAGGTGATTGGAGGGTGGGGATGGGCAGATGTGCAAGGAAGGAGGAGAAAGGGTGTATGTGTTGGTGGAGGGTGGAGTGGACCATCCTTGTGGGAGTTGCACAACCTGGCCAGTGGATCTATTTAACTCAAAAAGAAAGAGAAAATAAACAACAGAGAAAATCACAAAACACATGGGTGTTATTAATTCGACTGAGAGAAATAGAGCCCTGAACAGATGAGCAGAACAAAACTTAATGAGAGTTGATGTGGAACATTTTTAAAATGCGTGGTGTAGGAAAGAATAGAAATAAACATGGAGAAATGATAGAAAACACTAGACTGCGGTGGAGAAGGCCCAGGAAGGAGCGAGGCTGGAAACTGGTGGGAGAGCTCTGGGCTCCATGGTGATGGTGCCGCAGCCTCTCTGAAGGCCTGAGCCTGAGCCGTGACATAAAAGTAGCTGACTCTCTGTCAGGCTTTTCTATCATGTGTTTTTTGGGCAAGGCACAACTCCCCTTGACTTGCCTGGAAACTGGACCCCTTGTTCTGCGTCTCTAGCACAGGCTTGGTGGAGACCTGAGTGTGGCCCCTCAGGCATGCCTGGTCGTTTCCCTTGCTCAGGAATGAAGCTGAGTGACAGGTCTGCTTGGGGGAAGGGTCCAGGAGGCAAGCTGCAGCCTGCTCCGCTGAGAGTTGCTTCTCCAGGAAGGCTGGCAGACCGTGTCTTGGGCCCACCTATAGCAGGAGGATGGCCTCCTTGGGAGTTAGTATCCAGGGTAAAAAGGAAAGCAGGCTACTGTTCCAGTGGCTTTGGGCATCCCGGGAACAGTGTTGAGAATGAGGGAAAGCCCCACAAAAAAAGGGAAATGTGGTTCAAAGAAACCATTGATCCTCCCTGCAAGATGCCTTGAGCGCCCCAAGCATCCCCAGGGGAGACAGGGAGGAACTTTCTGCTCTTCCTGCCACACTTAGTAGAGCTGGAGAGCTGGGACACTGACTGTGTGCACAGGCATCTCCTGTGGCCCTGAAGCCTTGAAATGGGAACCACTGGGCCCAAATGGGCAGCGTGCTACCCACTAGGAGGTTGGAAACAACAAGGAGAGTTTCTTTCTTTCAGGAACAAAAGGACTTTTCAGGATTGAGAGCTTGGACTGGACACAGTCAGAGAGGATGTGAGGCTCAGAAATCTAAAAGAGGGAAACAGCAAAGAGAAGTTAGTGTGACAGAGGACTGACCCACAAACCAGGACCTAAGGGGGCTGGCTGGTACTCTGGAATGTTCTGGAGAGCTCCTTCCTGGCCTTTTCTTGGCCTGGGGCTGGAGTGCGGAGAGGTGTGAGCAGGGGACTCCATACTCCCCTCTCGTTGTCTTGTGCTGATGACACCTGCTTTTGTCTGTCTCATACATTGTGCTTCTCCAGAAGCATTGGTTGCAGAAGATTTGGTGGCTGATGTGTTTGAACACCATGGGACTAGACCAGGGGTCAACAGACATTTTCTGTAAAGGGCCACGTAGTAAATATGTCAGACTTGTGGACCATAAGGTCTGTGCTGAAATTATTCAACCTTGCTGTAGCGGCACGAAAGTTCCTCTTCGCAATAGATAAGCAAGTGGGCGTGGCTGTGTCCCCATAAAACTTATTGATAGACACAGGCTGGGAACTGAACGCAGCCCAAAGGCTGTGGTTTGCCAATCTCTGGACCAGACAGTTCTCTCTGCCAGGCCCACTACTGCCCTCAGGCATCTGGAGCTGAAGCTCAAGGATGGGGACTGCAAGGCTGCCTGGATGTGGACAGTCATGGTTTGTGGGAGCAGGCCCCTCCCTCTCTCCCATGTCACTCATTTTCCTAGATTTTCCTGAATTCTGTCTTCCTATACTCCACTCCATCAGGCCCAGGTCAGTGTTCTGGAATCACGCAGAACCAGCCCATCAGTCCGCCGTGGTGGAAACAGCCATCACATAGCCCAGAGCCTTTGCTTCCTGAGCTGCTGGTCTCCACTCTTTCCCACAAAATAAGGCTTCCAGCCCTCTGGGGGCCCAAGCTGCCTGGGCCCAGTGCGGTGCTGTCAGGGTGGTCTCCCTGAGAAGAAGACAGAGGGAGGCTCACATCTGAATCTGAGGGTCCTCCTCACAGGCTGGAATTGTGAACACCAGGGACTTGTCCCCATACATTGTGCCAAGCCAGGTATCACCCTTCCAACTGCTGACTAGCTGAATTCCTTTAAGCTATGGTCAAGCTTCATATTTTCTTCCTGTAGGAATCATTCTCCTTGGTTGGAGTCCCTTCTTATAGCCGTGGGTCTAATTTTGAGTTATCAGCCTTTGGACTGTCCAATCCTCCCAGCTTCGTGTCATCCACGTCATTCACACATTTTTAAGCAGTTTCCTTCTTTCTCCAAAGTCCGTGACAAGTGTTGAGTGGCATGCACTTAGAGCAGCTTCTTTCTGGGTGACGCTGGCCCAAGGGGACCCTAGCCGGGCATGCTTTGAGCCAGTTTTCCCTGAGGACTCCCCAGCCGTGTGTCCTCATATTGTCTAGCAGGATGTCATGACAGGCTTTGTCAAAAGCCTTCTTCCAATCAAGTAACACCATGTTATGGCTTCCTGCTGGGTCAGGAGCCCCATTAACAAAGGAAATGAGGTTGGTTTGGCAAGACTGGCTTTTGATGAGCTCATGTTGGCTCCGCTAATGGTTTTTTTTCCCCCCTTCAAAGAGCTTCTCATCAGCTTACTGAATAAATCTGTGAACAATAAATTCTACCTCACACCCATCAGGGTAGGGGAGTACTAATTAAACTCACATTTGTTTGAATGTTAAAATTAAATGGCTCTGAGCTGCATCCTGCTCCCTCAGGTATGTCTTCCTTCCCTTCATCCACTAAAGAACCAGCTCTGATGATGAGCCGAGCCAGGTGCTGGTGCCAGACCATGTGCTGGGCCAGGGTGTAGGGGTGTGGGCAGTGGAAGAGAAAGCCCCTGGCCAGCAATATAGCACCCTGCCTTGTTGGGCGTGCACAGTGAGCCTACAGTCTTGTGCCCAGCTCATTCATAGCACAGCCTCCTCAATACAAGTAGGCATTTTCCCTAAGGCCCCCTCTAGTGCCAAGGTGGCAGTATGGGAAGGGACATCCAACCTCAGCCTCAGAACTAGTCTTGGAAACCCAGTCTTGAGAGAGAAGCAGAGCAGTTCCTCCTTCCACTGCCCTGAGCTCCTTTTCCTCCACAGATGTGAACCTCTCCAAGCACACTCACTTGTCCTGTAACTACTTTATTATAATCCATCCATTGCTGGTGACCAGCATTGATCTTACTGGTATCTAGTTTCTGGACCCAGTTTCCAAGTTCTTAAAGGCCTGGGCAACATTGCCTGTCTCCAAGCTCCTCCCATTTCCCTTATCTATTTGAGTTTCTCACAGTTACTCATCTCTTTGGATGAAAATCGATCTCATCGTATAATCACTATGTCCCAGGTTATAATATACTCATTATTTTTAATTCTCATAAGAATATTGTAAGACAGGTATTATATCTGTTTTGAAGACAAGGACACTGAGGTTCATTCCGAGAGGCCTCTGACTATCAAGCAGTAGAGCCAAGATTGGAACCTGATCTGTCTGGCTTCAAGGTGTGAATTTCTTCCATTGCCCCACAATGTGCCCCAGACTGTCAACGTCAACTCATTTTTTCCGCTGGGGCAGAAGACTGTGTTCTCCTAGTTTTCCAAGATGAAACTGAGTGCATTTGCCCATAGGAATCATTTTATATAAATGGAGGCTTAGTTTAGCTGGAGTAGAACACGTGTTATTACTGGAGCATTATGGATTAACTAGGCTTTGTGGACTACACTGGAAACCCAATCATTTATGATTTTCAAACAACCCAATTTACAATCGACTTTGAGATCTCAGATCATGAGTGAGTGTGGGACAGCCTGTTCCAAGCCTGCCAGTGGGTGTTGCCAGAGTTTCAGGAGGAACTGTAGAGTAGCTGAATTTAGGAGATGAGGAAATAAGTCCTTCAGAGTGGAACATTCTGAATGAGGTTCCAGGAGTCGTGCTGATAGTTTAAGGGCTTGGCACCTTGGCCATGCTTCCAGATAACTCTCTGGAAACACCCCTGCCTTTCTCTGTTGTTCTCTTATGGATTGCTTCTGAAGTTTGGGGCTTGCTAACTTCTTCCCCATTTGACCCTACTCACCCACACACTCCCAGATGACAGCTGTCTCCTTCTGAGCAGGGAGGGGATGGGTGGCTCTTAAGAGCCGTGACTTGAAGGAGCCCTCCTCTTTCCTGGCAGCAGTCTCCTCTCTTTGCTTTATTAGAATGATGAGAATGACTAGTCAAAGGAAAGCCCCTCTTGCCATGGCCTTCTCTTGTTGCTTGGTCCTTCTAGGGTCCTCTCCCTACACCAGCTCTAGATCTTGGTGCAAAGCCCTCTTACTATTTATTCCCTTGACAGCTGGAAGGCTGGCCTCAGCCTGGCCATCCTGAGGGGTGGGACGGAGCGCTGAAACATGTGGCTTTGAACACCAGCATGGCTAGACCTTGGCCTGCCCCAGATCTACCCCATCTCTGGAGGTTCCTTTCTAGGGAAGTAGACCTTCCTGACAGAGACTCCTACATTTCTAAAACTGCTGAGGCTCCAGAATTTAGAACTGAAATTCTGCATATTTAAATGGTGGAGTGAGTCAGAGGATTGACTCACGTGCTGGTGGGGTGGGGCTGGGGGAGCTGGAGGAGGGAAGAGATCCGGCCTGTTTCTAGTTAACATTTCACAGCCCTGTGAAAACTAGACTGGCAAAGCCAGGCCTCTGGTGTCCTATGGGAAAAAATGTGCTCCGATGAACTTGAGCCTTCCAGAAGGTTGCCTGGGGGAAGATGAGAAACAGACTGACATCTGGCTAAGAAATAGACTCCCCTCCCTCCTCCAGACCCCTCCAAGATAGGGGCAGGTGGCTGTGTTTGGGCAGGCAGTCTCTGGAGGTTGTGGTAGCAGGAAAAGGCAGGCATGTTCCTGACCTTACCACAGGATTTGACTTGGTGGAAAGGTCAGAGTTAGCAACCTCTAACCTGCCATGCTTCTATAAGTTACATGGAGTAGCTGTGTTCCAGCCTTTACTAGAGTGCTTGTGAAGCAATGAGAGGTTGCTGCTTCTTCCTAATGTGTGCCCGAGTTCCTGAAAAGGCTGGAGTTTTTGCTCCAGGGAGGAGAGGTGTGAAGTGGTGCAAAGAGACTCAAGTCCCCCATTCTGTCTGCCAGAGGCTGTCCATTATCAATGTCACTAGATCAGAGGCTGCCCACAGGGTTGGTGCTCATACAAGGTCTTTTTCTTCCCCTTCTTCCTGCCCCTTGAACGCCTATCCCTGTCCTCCTTTTTTTTTTTCTTTTTAAAAATGTGTGTCCTCTTATTTTTATAAGGGAAGAGCTTAATGTTCTAAATTCTAGAAGACTTGACTGGGCGCGGTGGCTCACGCCTGTAATCCCAGCACTTTGGGAGGCCGAGGAGGGTGGATCACCTGAGGTCAGGAGTTCAAGACCAGCCTGGCCAACATGGTGAAACACTGTCTGTACTAAAAATACAAAAATTTGCTGGGCGTGGTAGCGTGTGCCTGTAATCTCAGCTACTTGGGAGGCTGAGGCAGGAGAATCGCTTGAACCCAGGAGGCAGACGTTTCAGTGAGCCAAGATCATGCCATTGCACTCTAGCCTGGGCGATAGAGCGAGACTCCGTCTCAAAAAATAAAATAAAATAAAATAAAATAAAAATAAATTCTAGAAGACTCTATTCTGACCAGAGTGAGCTAGCCAGGGCCGCCCACTGCCAAGGGTATCTCAGGCTTGATTGTCTGGGAAGCCCACACTACATCTGTCTCTGACATAAACACCTGTCCCCGCATAAGGCCAGTTCTGTTAGTGGGCCACTGCTTCTCTGACAGCACTGACCTCGGGGTTGCATTTAACTGCTGTTTCCTTTTTACATGTGTCAGAACTTGATCTGGGATGTGGGATGGGTTTGGGCCCTATTGAGTTGGCATAAGGAAGAAAGTTATTTGGAAGATCTTGAATCGATTTGGAATGTAGAATAAGCCAAGAGGAACTCAGTAGACTTGGATGTAATTGGGGCCCATTGATTATTTTTAAATACATATTTTAATAAAGGCAGTTTCTGACATGTAATCTGACATTTTTAAAGTTAGTGGTAGCAGTTAAACAATCCCCAGAAAGTTTCACCTCCTGAACACTGCATGAGATGAACTTCATGAGGATTTTTGTGGCCGTGGTGCAGCAGGCAACATGCCGTATGAAGACTTAATAAGCCATTCATGTTTTTGCCATCTTTGATGACCATTAAATACCTTGCAAAAAATGATTTTGCTAGTCAAGTCAGCAACAATGTTCAAATAAATGTGTCTTAAGTAAATTAATGAGAATCAGTAGAATCAAGAACTAGCATTCAAAAAACCCACACATTCTCTGGCCCTTTCTTTCCCCGGTGATGTTTCTCATGTCATGCCCCTGCTATCCTACAGCAGCCTGGCCTTGTGTGTCTACGCACACACCCTCTGGGCTATGCATTCACTATCCTCGCAGTCACTAAGCCCTGCCCCTCATAGTATGCACCGGTTGCTTCTTGATGGAATCAACTCCCCTCCTTACCCGTCTCAGTTGACAGGGCCTTGCACATTACTCCTAAGCCCTCTAGTGTGTTCATTGCACTGCCCCCTCATGATTTTCACCCTTCTGGGGTTTTCCTTAGGATACAATCCAGGCCCCTTCCCGTCATGCACAAGCCCTCCAGGGGCAGCCAGGCCTCACCCTGGAGGACTTGTATTTGAGCGCCAGCCTCACTGAACATTATTCATGTTGTGGAATGTACCACCCCCACCTCTGAAACCTTCCACACGCTCTTTCTCTCCTCCTCACCTCCCCACTCCCCACCCTTATCTTCTATCTATGCCTGTCGATTCTTCTCAGTTCAGAGGCCACTTTCTCCAGAAACCTTTTCCAGAATGTCCTCTCCTACAACACTGGGTCTGCTGCCTCTCTCATATGTTCCCTGGCACCCTGTCCCAGCTTCACATGTCCTGGGCAATATTTTTAAATTGTGGCAAAATATATATAACATAAAGTTTACTGTTTAACCACTTTTAAGTGTGTAGTTCAGTTGCATTAAGGTACATTCACAATGCTGTGCAACCATCATCATCATCCACACCTAGAACTTTTTCATCTTCTCAAACTGAAATTCTGTATCTGTTAAACACTAACTCTTCATTCCCATCTCCCCCAGTCCCTGGCAACCACCATTCTACTTTCTTTTTCTATGAATTTGACTTCTTAGATCCCTCATCTCAGTGAAATCACACAGCATTTGTCTTTCCATGTCTGGCATATTTCACTTAGCATAATGTCCTCAAGGCTCATCTGTGCTGTAGCATGTGTCAGGATTCTCTTCCTTTTTACAGCTGTGTAATATTCCATTGCATATACCACATTTTGTTTACCCATTCATCTGTTGATGAATATTTGGGCTGTTTCTACCTTTTGGCTATCAGGAATATGGTGCTCTGAATATGGGGGTACAAGTATCTCTTTAAGTCCTTGCTTTCAGTTTTTGGGGGTATATACTCAGAAGTGGAATTGCCACATCATATGATGATTCTATCTTTATTAGTGTTTATTTATTTATTATTATTATTTTTTTTGAGATGGAGTCTTGCTCTGTCGCCCAGGCTGGAGAGCAGTGGTGCAATCTCAGCTCACTGCAAGCTCCGCTTCCCGGGTTCACCCCATTCTCCTGCCTCAGCCTCCTGAGTAGCTGGGACTACAGGCGCCCGCCACCATGCCCGGCTAATTTTTTGTATTTTTAATAGAGACGGGGTTTCACCGTGTTAGCCAGGATGGTCTCGATCTCCTGACCTCGTGATCTGCCCGCCTCAGCCTCCCAAAGTGCTGGGATTACAGGTATGAGCCACCGCGCCCAGCCCATTAGTATTTATTTTTTTTTGAGACAATATCTCACTCTGTCGCCCAGGCAGTGGCACGATCTTGGCTCACTGCAGTCTCTGCCTCCTGGGTTCAAGCCAACCTCTCACCTCAGCCTCCCAAATAGTAGGACTAAGACACGTACCACCATGCCCAGCTAATTTTTTGTATTTTTAGTAGAGACAGGGTTTTGCCATGTTACCCAGGCTGGTCTCGAACTCCTGGGCTTAAGCGATCTGCCCCCCTCGGCCTCCCAAAGTGTTGGGATTACAGGTGCAAGCTATTGCGCCCAGCGTTGATTATTCTATTTTTCAGTTTTTGAGGAACCACCCTTCTGCTTCCCACGTTGGCTACACCATTTTACATTCTCACCAGCAATGCACAGGGTTCTAATTGCTCCACACCCTTGCCAACACTCGTTTTCTGTTTTTTTTGGTAATAGCCATCCTGATGGGTATGAAGTGATATCTCATTGTAGTTTTGATTTGATAAAGCAATATTATGGTGCTTTTTTGATGCTCTGGGTACCACAGTAGACCAAAGAGTTTGTTAGGCACAGTACCTGTGCCTCTCAGTCATGCCCACATCTCCCACCCAAGCAGAGTGCCCACCCACAGCCACTATCGACTAAATAACTGAGTGACTGAAGAATGAATGAAACTGGGTCCAGGTCCTTTTCAGGACTCCATGTTCTCCTTTTCCCCTGTGACCCAGGTATCACTCATACTGCTGCTGAGGGGCAGCCGCTCAGACCTAGGCATCTAGGCATGGTCCTTCAGTGGCTGAACTGGGAACAGAGGCTGATTCTTTGCATCTCTTTCCAGGTACTGTGATTTGCTTTAAACCGTGCTCCCATATAACTTAGACTTGGTCCTGCCACCCTGCAGCCTATGAGACAATGTGCCACAGAGAGCCACTGTCACACCGAGGGGAATGGCTCAGCCAAGCACACTTGTGAATGACAACAACCTGAGGTTTTAGGGAACTCAGACTTTGTTCATTTCTCCATACACAGTGTACCCAAGATTTGTTTGAATCTTCAGAAATAAATACCCACTTGGAAATGTAGCAGCAGCCCTTTTATTTATGGACGCAAAGTATGTGTTGGTCCTTCAGAAATGCATCAGTTTGGCCAAAGCCGGCACAGAGAAGTTAGCAGAGAAGTGTGCGTGTTGATTTCTTTGAGTGACTGCACAGCTGCGTTGAGTCAGTTAGCCATGCCAGGTCAGGTGGGTTTGTATAAATGTTTGAACACTTCCCAAGCTGAGCAGCTGGCTTAGCTCTCTTTCCCCTACATGCCTATTTGGTCTTGAGAAGAGCATGGGGCCATGTTACCTGTCCCTCGCTCCCTTGAAAGACCAGCATAGCCTGTGCATATAAACTCTTACCCACCTGGGGCAGCAGCCCCGGGTGTCCTGTCTGGCTGCTACACTGGGAACTGGGGGAGTGACCAGTGAGGCTTAACACTCTGCCCACCAGATCCACCAGCAGCCTCTCACCCTCTGCTGTGCTTGGTCCTTCCCTGGAATCCTCTGAGAGCTTTCAAAGTCAAAATCACCAACATAGACAGCCACAAATTCAGGGTCATAGGAATCTGGGTCCCAGGCTCCCAACCCAGGCCTTCCAACTTCTGTTAGCCTTGCCCACTCAGAGCCACCCTGACCTCACCCTGGGATCTGCAGGAGTCGGCCAGCGCCACACCCATTTCTGGGTGTTGGAAATGGTCCATTTGATACAGATTCCTGAGTGGGAGGGTGGGCCAGACAGCCCCTGTGGTCTTTCAGCAGTAGCATTTTACAATTCTGTGCTTCAGGACCCTTGCAGCATCACTGAGCTGCACCAGCCTTCTTTCAAGACGGCAGATACAGCCACTAGACCTGGTGTGGGACTGGCAGGGTCTGACTTCTCATGCGTGGGCATCTTTTTGGAACCATAGTCTTCTACCTCTTTAATGACACAGAGAATCTATCTAGCCACCTTATGGCCTCTAAGCCAAGGGAAACTAAGGCTCAGAGACATTTAGAAACTTGCTCAAGAATACATAGGGATAAAACCAATTTTTATCTTACCTAGGGATAAAGCCAATTTCTTAACTCCCTGTACAGTGTTTATTTCATCTTATTGTCCGAGATTCTAGCACACATCCCAGCAGCCAGCCCCTTTCCTGAGAGGAAGTAGGTATAAGGTCCCAGCCACCTACAAAGGTCAGAGAGCTCATATGTCTGAAGGTGGCTAGGGATGGAGGAAATCTTCCCATGTCATGTTCTTCCATCCTTGAAAAATGTGTGTTCTGTCTTTTCAAACTGCCATCAGACTTGATTGCAGTTTGGACTTTGAGTCAGACACATGCAGGTTCGGATCCCAGCTCTACCCCCAAACCAGCCACTTAGGTATGGTCTTATGTAGTCTCCTGCTCACAATAACCCCTGTGAGCAGGAGACCACATACATCACAACCTTGGCACAGGGCCTGGCCCAGTCAGTACATGGGTGTTTGACATTTCTGGTGCTAGGACTTGGATCTCTACAGTAGAGCCTATAAATCAGAGAGAGGCCCAACACTCCACAGGGGAGAGAGGTGGTGGTGGACTGTGGTGGGACTTAGGCTCACCTAGCTCAGGGCAGACAAGTGAGAATTAAACTGAATGCCATCAGTGTTAAGTGAGCGAGATCGGTGATGTCAGCAGTGGGTTGTGGTTGGTGGGGACGGGCAGAGACTCAGCTCCACTGTTGCAGGCCTAGAACCTAGAGCAGAAAGAAGGGCAATAGGAATGGGACAAAGAAGAAATGGGAGAGACGTTGTTAAGCTTTGGATATATTTATTTACAAAAACCTTGAATTTAAAAACTTTGTTGCTTTATTTCAAAAGTATTTCTTTTAACACAAAAGAAATGTGTTCATTTCAGACAAATTACAAAATAAATGAGGCAAATAAAAAAAGATCAGCACAATCTCGTTACCCTGAGACAGCCATCATCTTCTAGAGGTTTTCTCTGCATATTCAAGTAGTCCACAAACGTTTTATAAATTAGGGAACATATTCTTCTCCAAACTACTAGTTACTATTTTTTTATTCTAACAAGCTGTTCCAGCTATCTTTCCGTGTAAAAAAAGGCTATATTTTCACCCCAATTCTGAAAGGTTGCATATTATGTCACCATGTGGTCGGGCCACTCTATTTGAATTCTGCATTGAAAGGCAGGATAATGAACATGGAGTGGGAAGAGGGAGGTACAGAGGGACCCTGACCACAGTCCCTGGCTGCTTGCCTGGATGCTTCCTTCCACGGACACAACTATTGAAGGTCTAGAGGACCCTGACCAAACAGACGCCTTGGCTTCCTTTCCTTTTCCTGGGACAGGCTTCCCTGACTGATGGGGGAGCTCCCATGATAGCAACTTTCAAATCTGTCCTGCATAGCCACCACCATAGAGGGCAGACAACAGTGGGGCCAGGCTGGACGAGGCTTGTGCGACTGGGGAAAGGGGAAAGGGCAATGAAGAGCACAGACCCCTCTCCCCAGCCCCACCATCCAGGGCAGCCCTGAGCCCAACAGCACCGGCAGAGTCCGGTGTGAGGAGCAGGGCTAGTCTACGGCACTCAGTTTTCCTCTCTGTGGGACTTAGGCTCACCTAGCTCAGGGTAGCACAAGTGAGAGTTAAACGGAATCCCATTAGTGTTAAGCAAGTGAGATCGATGACGTCAGTGGTTTCCATTAGCCTGAATGAGACAGGAAAAGGGGATCTCATGGAAAGGAGCCCTCGAGAACCCCTAAGGCCTTGGAGAGCTGACAATGCTGATTGCTTAGTGTGGGCCAAATTAAAAACAGAGGCATGGAAGCGGCGGCCCAGCCTGGCAAGGGCCACAGCTACAGGAACCACAGTGCCCACAGGCCTCACCCAGGGTGTCTGGGACCCTCACAGAAGGGCTTCGAGAAGCAGCCTCAGCTACCCCATCTGTAATATGAGAGGTTGAACTAGAGGGTCTTAAAGCCCCTCCAGCATCAGAAGTTCTGGGAGCTTCCCCGGAACGGTAAGGATATTAAATGTCTTTGGCAGTAGGTCTTCCAGTGTGACTTGGTGCTGGGCTCATTAAGAAGTGAAGGCTCTGGAAGTCACAACCAGGGATGCAACCCAGGTTATAGGTGACACCAACCCAGTGCAACAGCATGACCTCTGTCCTGCTGAAGAGAACCCTGGGGGCCCAGGGCCCCAGGGCTGAGCATAAGGTGCTGGAGGCCGACGGGCCTGGGCTTTGACCCTGGACTCCCCCTTTTCCAGCTGGGTGCCCCTTTCCTCCAAGGATGAAGGTACTGACCTCTCCGTGCTCAGCTCCCCACCAGTGCCCATGGAGAAGGCATGAACACTCACGAGAGGAAGATTCCTCTCCACCTGAGAAGTAGCAGCTCCTGGGGCCGGGGAGCCCACATTCCACCTCTCTCTCACACCTTTGTTTCTAGAGTCCCTCCTGCTGGCCAGACAGAAGGATGTGGTCCTTAGGAACCGTGTCCCATTTGCTAGCACAGCCTGTGGCCAGAGTTGGTCCTTCCCCAAGGGGCCTGGGAGAAAGGCCGGGTTTGGAGGCCAGCCAGTGGAACCAGGAGACCAGGGTGGTGGAGACCAGCAAGCACTCTCGTTGCAGGGAACAACAGCCGCTTGCAGGCCGAGCTCTGCCAGAAGCATTGGCAGGACCTGCCTCCCAGTAAGTGCCACAGCACCACCCAGAACCCCCAGAAGGAGACCAGCAGCATGTGGGGCCTGATGGTGGTTGCCCAGCTGCTGGCTGGCATCGGGACAGTGCCTATTCAGCCATTTGGGATCTCCTATGTGGATGACTTCTCAGAGCCCAGCAACTCGCCCCTGTACATCTGTGAGTCACCGGCTTCAAGAGGGCTTTGGGGAGGGGTGAGGTCCTGATGTAGCACTTGATGACGCCCTGGGGCACTAAACTGAGGTCCCACCCTCTTTGCTTACAACCCAGCAAATTAGTTCAGAGGCCTGGGGATCAGACAGACTTGGTCTGAATGTCAGCTCCGTTACCTCCCAGCTGTGTGATGCGAGGCAAGTGGCTGAACCCCAGGGCCCCAGGTTTCTCACCTCCAGGATGAGGCTGATATTATCTGTGCACTGGATGGCTGTGGGATACATGAGATGACATATGTAACCACTTAGCTGGTGTTGGGCACTGGATGGACCCTAAACCAACAGCAGCTACTGTTGCTGTCTAGTCCTCCAGGCACAGGCCAGGACACACATGTCTTCTCTGAGACATCCACTTAGGGGCAGGTTGGCCTCAAAGAAGCCCATGCAAAGCAGATAGCAGATGACCACGTGAATGCCCAAATCCTTCCCTTGGGAAAAGCCACTTTGGGCCGGGCGTGGTGGCTCATGCCTGTAATCCCAGCACTTTGGGAGGCCAAGGCAGGTGGATCACCTGAGGCCGAGAGTTCGAGACCAGCCTGATCAACATGGAGAAACCCCGTCTCTACTAAAAATACAAAATTAGCTGGACATGGTGGCGCACACCTGTGGTCCCAGCTACTTGGGATGCTGAGGCAGGAGAATCACTCGAACCCAGGAGGCAGAGGTTGCAGTGAGCCAAGATTGCACCATTGCTCTCCAGCCTGGGCAACAAGAGCGAAACTCCATCTGAAAAAAAAAAAGAACACGCCACTTCGAGCATCCTCAGGGCCTACACTCCAGACCAGACGGACCACCCCCACAGGCTCTGTGGTACCACGAGCTCCTCCGAGGGCCCCCAGCATCGTACCCACAGGGAGCATCACCTGGCATTTTTAAATGCCTTGGAGCCTGTTTCCTTCCTGGCAAGCAGGTCTCTTTGGAAGTTGGCTGGAGGTAGAAATAGCCTTGGTTCTGTATGTCTTGGAATCTTGAGTGGTTCTGGCCTTGCTGGTGGGAGATGCCACAGGTGTGGGCTTATCAGGCTTGGGAACAGATGAAGTGACATCTCAAGACTCCCCCTCAGCTTGGGAGCCCAGGGCTGCCAAACTCTCTCCATTTTTCTCAGTCTCCTTCCCCTTACTTCCATTTCCAGCCATCTTATTTGCCATCTCTGTATTTGGACCGGCTTTCGGGTACCTGCTGGGCTCTGTCATGCTGCAGATCTTTGTGGACTACGGCAGGGTCAACACAGGTGAGTTTGTGCAGAGGACACCCATTCCCATCCCCAGCTCAATAAAGCAGCCCCCCGGCCCCCTCATCCAATCAGAACAGAGAATGAAGCTTCAGCCCAGATGCACTCTGCCACCTCCTCACTCGCTCACTCATCCCTGCAGTCCCTCGGACAGCCAGGAGCAGACAGTGTGCGCCTCCTCTCTCAGGGCCCACGCTGGCCACTGTGGGGAACAAGCTGCTGAAGCAAACTCACTTTCTGCCCTTAAGAAGTTTGGAGACCCAGGGCAGGACCTCAGGTGTTGCCACCACAGCGCCCATCTTGGTGGCATTAAAAATATTTCTATGGGCCGGGTGCGGTGGCTCAATCCTGTAATCCCAGCATTTTGGGAGGCCGAGGCGGGTGGATAACAAGGTCAGGAGATCAAGACCATCCTGGCTAACACGGTGAAACCCCGTTTCTACTAAAAATACAAAAAAATTAGCCAGGCGTGGTGGCGGACGCCTGTAGTCCCAGCTACTCAGGAGGCTGAGGCAGAAGAATGGCATGAACCTGGGAGGCAGAGCTTGCAGTCAGCTGAGATCATGCCACTGCACTCCAGCCTGGGTGACAGAGTGAGACTCTGTCTGAAAGAAAAAAAAAAAATTCTGTGGTTCTTTGATTCTAAGATGTTGCTGGTTCTTTAAGATTTAATAAGAGCTCTTTTGAGGAAAAAAAAGAAACATCATATAAAATATACACATGGATGATGACTCACATCCAGAGGGTATAACATGGTGTTTGACTGTGTGGGCGCTGGGATGGGACTGCCTGGGTCTCATCCTGGCTCCATCTCTTACTAGCCAAGTGATCTTAGGCAAGTAACTTTGTCTTTCTGTGCCTCGGCTTCCTCATCTGTAAAATGGAGCTAATGATAGTAAAATAAAGTTGTTGTAAAGATCAGAACAAGCCTGATGTATATTAAGAAGTCAACAGTATGAGTTTGTATTCTTCAACAAGTGGTATGGATGAGAAGATATAGTCCCTAGACATCGGCATAAGTTCTGAGTTAACCATTCAGGGAGCCAGCCCCAGGATGAATTGAGCAAGGGCTTCCTGCCTTTAAGAGTGTGTCCCACACTACCCAGTCCCCCACAAGATGGGGAAGGTCAGCACCATAACAGAGGGACAGGCAAAGTGCTGTAGGGTGGAGAGTGTGGGGAGTGTGTGGGTGGGATATGAAGTTCCAGCTCGGCTGAAGGGGTGGCTGAAAGGCAGGACTGAGCCAGACTCCAGGAAGAGCACCCCCACCAGTGCCCTGCACACAGTCACGTCACAGATATCTGGCAGGTGCTAGTTGCAACCATGCTGCTAGAGCCTAGACTCCCGTCCCTAGGACTGTCAGACCACAGTGCTGTCTGCATGGTGTCATTTGGCTGTACTTCAAATGAAAGTGGAAAGCCAGGGGGTGTCTTATGCCTCAGGATCAAGCCATCTCTGTCCTTTTGCTGGCACTCCCCGAATTGGTTCCTGGCTCTTGGTTGCCCAAAGAGACCAGCAACTGAGCACCCAGTCCACTCAGGGCAGTGCCCAGGGAAGCTTGTCATGATTTGACTGAACCATTCTGCCGTCTTCTCCTTCCCTTTATGCCTGGATAGTTTCTTTACACAGAGAAACACAATGACAGACTTTTACACGTGTGCAAGAGAATTGCCAAGAGAAAGCTGCTCCTTTGGAAGCCAGGCAGCTCACACAGTTGATGGTTGTTTCTTTAGGCTTCTAAAGATTATGGGGCCTCCTTTGTTAGGGATCCATATAGTTGGGAGGCAGTAGTTTAATGGTTAAGAGGGCAGGTTTGCATACCAGTAAGACACAGGCTTGAAATTGACCAATGAAATGGCACTTACTAGCCTTAACCTGAGGCAAGGGACTTAACCCCTTCTATCCTCAGTTTCTTGACTCGTGGGAGGCGGGCAGACTTGCTAGGAGAACCCAGGGGTAAACAGATGGAAAGCACGCGGTCTAGGATCTGGCCCATGGTGTGCCCTTGTGAGTGACAGTCAGCTCCCTCCTTCACTACTCCTGCCAAGGGCTGGGAGGTGAATAAGGAGGTGAAGGTACTGCTCCCTCCTGCCCGGGGACTTTCTGATGCTGTGCTTCATGTGCAGTGGCCTCGGTCCTCTGGGAAGACCAATAGCTGGGAGAAGGAATGTTGTTTTGACCAAGAATCTAGCTCAAGGCTTGCCTCTTCTCCATCCTGGGAAGAAAATCAGTAAAACTCCCCCTGATCAGAGGTTCTGTTTCCAGTAAGGTGAGATCATGCATTCAACAAACACTTGCACTCTTTGGTTTCTCTTCAGCTGCAGTTAACTTGGTCCCGGGTGACCCCCGATGGATTGGAGCCTGGTGGCTAGGCCTGCTCATTTCTTCAGCCTTATTGGTTCTCACCTCTTTCCCCTTTTTTTTCTTCCCTCGAGCAATGCCCATAGGAGAAAAGGTAAGGTTCCAAGAGCCCATGACTCTACCTGTCCTAGGATGTCTACCATTCCTAGGATGTGGGGGTAGAAAATAAATAGAGCTAAAAAGCTGCAGCATGTTAAGCAAATTCAGGATGAAATCTAAACAAATTTCATGATGCAGGACTTCCCAGAGGCTTTGAGAGGTGAGGGTGTTGGTGAATTTCCAAAAGGTGGTATCTCCTATGTGTTCCCGTGCCATGTTAGCATCTCAAGGATCAGGAGACCTCCAGGGAACAGTTTGGGAAACACTGAGCTTATCTAAATTGAGCTAAAGAATTAAGAGCCAATAAAAGCCAAGTCTGCGACCTGGTACAGTCAACTTTTACTTTTAATAGGGCCTATTAGTGTTTGAACCTGAAAAACTGAGTAGGAAGGGATTCCTAGCATTGAAGAGTGTGAGGGTGGCTGAGATTGGAGCATATTTTGAGCAGAGGACCTTCCAAGCATCTTCCAGTCATACCTACTGGGGAAAGGAATCAGGGAAGGATGAGAATGGAGAGCAAGGAAGAGAAGTCTGGGTAGGGGCTTGATGTTAAGCTGAAGGGTCTAAAGATTGTTCTAATTCCATGAAGTTCTGGAGCACTGCAGTGACTGGGTGGCCACTTGGATGGCAATATGGCAGCTAGGTTGAGTTTAGGGGGTAGGGAAGGAATGGAGGCTGGAGATCTGAAGAGGCCAGTGCAGAGACCAGGTGAGAGATGGGGAATGCAGCAATGGTTGTCGGAGAGCTGGGACAGGGCAAAGATAAGGATAGACATTCCTAGGATGGATGCCCAGAAGTGCTCAGCAGTGAGCTGGCTTGGAGGAGAAGAAGGAGCTGAAGTTTATGCCTAGGCTTCAAGTCCCAAAATAGAGCTCAATGTTTGACAATGAGGTATATAAAATCTAGGCCCAGACTGGGGGAGAGGGGCAGGGGTGGGAGGACCTCAGCTTGTCTTGGGGAAGAATTTCAGACGTTGGCTACACATCATGCAGGTGCTGGGGTCAGGCAGACCTGGGTTTGAATGCAGCTCTGCTACTCGTAAACCAGCTGAGTTGGCCAGGTGTGTAATCTCACACTTTAGGAGGCCAAGGCAGGAGGATTGCTTGAGTCCAGGTTGAGATTGGTGGGTAGGGAAGGAATGAAGTTCAAGACCACCCTGGGCAACATAGCGAGACCCCATCTCTACAAAAAATTTATTTTAAAAACTTAGCTGAGCATGGTGTTGGGTGCATGTAGTCCCACCTACTTGGGAGGCTGAGGTGGGAGAATCACTTGAGCCCAGGAGTTCAAGGCTGCAGTGAGCTATGACTGTACCACTGCACACCAGCCTGGGTGACAGAGTGAGACCCTGCCTCTAAAAAAATAAAAATTAAAAATTAAAAACAATGAACTAGCTGAGTGATCTTCGCCAAGTTTCTTTGTTCCTAAGCTTCCTCTTCTTTACAGTGCTCCAGCTAATTAGACTAGCGATATGGGAAAGAGTTGTGAGGAATGAGACAAAGCATATGAATACTGGGCACGGGCCCAGCAGAGAGTAAGCACTCAGTGAACGGGAGAGCCTATTCCTAGCGATGAGTTCTCAGCAGGATCCTAATGCTGTCAGAGCCCAGGGGCCTTGCATCTGAAAGGTAGTTCAGAGCTGCAGGGCCTTAGGCTGGAGCTGACAAGGTCCGAAGAGGTAGGAAGGTTCCCTGGGGTTGTATACCCAAGAAAGTGCAGGTAAAGGTTTAGGACAGAGTCTTGAGCAGCACTCACCTTTAGGCTCAGGAGGAAGCAAGAATCCCAGAGAGGAGATAGAAAGGGGAGGAGGGTGGGGCTGGAAACAGATGGCATTCTAGACCAGAGTGTCCCAGAAGCCAGTATCCCCTGGAATCTGAGGATAGAGGAGAAGCGTAGCCATGACAGATGGGGGTGGGGGGTGGGGTCCAGGAAGACACCTTTGGCAACAGTCATGGGAAAGTTAGATATGAAATAATATGCCCACAGGTATCGTGCGAGGCATTGGCATAGATGTGTTCTGATTGTCAGCAAAAACACCAGGCTCATGGAAATGCAGGTGCTGTTTGCTTCAAGAGAGCATTCTCTGGATGCCCTCCCATGCACACACGCCTGGGGTGGCTCACCTCCACCCAGCCCTGAGCCTCCGAGGGCAGAGACTCAAGGGCCCAGGGAAGGGTGGCTACAGTGAGCCTGGGCCGTGAACACTTACCCCTTTTATTGCCTTCAGAGGGCTCCTGCCACAGCAGATGAAGCAAGAAAGTTGGAGGAGGCCAAGTCAAGAGGCTCCCTGGTGGATTTCATTAAACGTAACTGACCCTGCAGCCCTGGGTGGGCTGGCACAGTGCGGGGGAGGGGATAGTGGCCAGGGGGACCCCAGCCCCTGTGGTGTTGTGTGTGGTAAGGGGCAGTAGAAGCAGAGGGCCTGTAACTGGCCCATCCCCTAGGTGTGCCTGCAGCCTAGGGGTTCTGCCAGAGCCTTGACGGCGGTCTGTTCACAGGGTTTCCCCGAATCTTTCTGAGGCTCCTGATGAACCCGCTCTTCGTCCTGGTGGTCCTGGCCCAGTGCACCTTCTCTTCTGTCATTGCTGGCCTCTCCACCTTCCTCAACAAGTTCCTAGAGAAGCAGTATGGCACCTCAGCAGCCTACGCCAACTTCCTCATTGGTGAGCCCAGAGGGTGCTGCAGGATCCGCAGGGCTTGCCTGGGCCAGGAGGCAGACACTCCAGCCACCCATCCAGGGATGGGTGCAGGCCAGACCGGACACAGGCAGGGGCCGGAGGAGGACTGCCCAGGAGAAAGAATTTTAAGGACAGTTTTCCTGGTTGGCAATCTAGAAAGTTCTTGGCAGATTTCTGACTCCTATCCTTCCAGTCAGGAGTGGGTGGAGGCTGGGGGCTGCCTTCCTCCCTGTAAAGGGGCTGGAAGTCTGACAGCTTCCCAAAGGCCCTGACATCATCAGGAACAACACAGGAAAGAGGGAAGGTTGAATTTGAGGTTAGATAAAATGCCTCCTGGATTTTCTCTTCTTCCCCAGGGACCTGAATATATTTGCTTTGGTTAGAGAGTATATGGTCCAGTGATTCTCAACCCAGGCTGCACCAGAGGCTCCTCTGGAGAGCTTTACAAAACACAGATGCCCAGCCCTACCCCAGGTTAACGAAACCAGAATCTCTGGAGGTGGGGCCCAGCAGTAGTATTTTTTCAACTGTGTTGAGAACTACAGATGTGGTCCCATCAAGTACCCTAGGAAATCACTGGGCCCAACCCACAGGTGAGTTTAACCACATGGAGTTGGCAAGGTGATCAGTGCATGAGATTTGAGGTTGACTCCCATGCACCCCCTGGCTGGTCCTTGGCTGTGGCTTTAACCCTCTGGCCTTCCATCTCTGACTGGTACATAGGGGTCATCACTCTTGTGTTGCTAACCCCATGCAGTCCCATGCAAAGAAGCCCCGTGGAATGAAATGTGCTTAATAAATGCATATTCAACCCACATCTCTTAAGCTGCAAGAACCCCACTTCTGTATTTTTGGTATAGGCAAGGCAATCCTGTCTCAAGATATTTCTCTAGATGTGCCTGGCAAGCAGTAAATGCTCAATTAATGTCAGCTATTTCGATTACAATTTAACATACCAAATGTTCCTTCCCGAAGCCATGCTTCCTTCTCAGTGATCCAGCTCAGTGTTTGTAGCCCACATGCGGTCCCAGGCCTGTGCACCTGGATCACCTCCTTCTTTCCACTTATAGGTGCTGTGAACCTCCCTGCTGCAGCCTTGGGGATGCTGTTTGGAGGAATCCTCATGAAGCGCTTTGTTTTCTCTCTGCAAACCATTCCCCGCGTAGCTACCACCATCATCACCATCTCCATGATCCTTTGTGTTCCTCTGTTCTTCATGGGATGCTCCACCCCAACTGTGGCTGAAGTCTACCCCCCTAGGTAATGGGAATAAGGGGTAGAGAGATCTCCTTTGCTAAGGCCAGGACCTAGATCTGGCTGTTATACATCTTCCTTCCTGCTTCCTTAACTCTCTTCTCTGCTGTACACTTTTTTTTTTTTTTTTTTTTTTTTGAGACAGAGTCTCGCTCCGTCACCCAGGATGTAGTGCAGTGGCATGATCTTGGCTCACTTCGAACTCCACCTCCCAGGTTCAAGTGATTCTCCCAGGTTCAAGCAATTCTCATGCCTCAGCCTCTCGAGTAGCTGGGATTCCAGGTGTGCACCACCACACCCAGCTAATTTTTGTATTTTTAGTTGAGGCGGGGTTTCACCATGTTGGCCAGGCTGGTCATAAACTCCTGACCTCAAGTGATCTGCCTGCCACAGCCTCCCAAAGTGCTGAAATTACAGGCGTGAGCCACCCCGCCCGGCCTACTTTTGATCTGATCTCTCACGTGGCAGCTTAGAAAATCAGGTCTTGAATGGTCTGCTCCATTATAAGAAGAGATCAAAGGCTCTTACTGGGCCACCAGCAATCAGGGTTAGAGTTCTGTTTTCTTAAGAAGCACCAAAAACTAATTTGTTTGATTTCAGGATGAATTTGTAGGGCTGTGAGCCACAGGAACCAGGAAATAAGCTATGTTTAGCATCAGCTCTGTGCTGGCTAGAATTTCAGTTTCATTGAGCTGCTGAAGAGAGATGAAAGGAGACTTGAAAAGATCGGGAGAAGAATAATGAGAGTGATGGCAGACTTGAAAAATTAGGGCAGGTGAGGAGGAGGGCAGGTAAAGTCTGCCTGTTGGTTTGCAGACAGCAATATGGGTCACAGTGTTAACTTTGGCTTTATGTTCAGGAAGAGCTTCAGAGCCCCGTGAGGGGGAGGAGGCCAACCAAGGGGCATTTTTTCTTTCCTGGGTGCCACCTGTCAACAAGCTTCTTTTTAGACTTTGCCTAATGAAGTTGCAACATTTGGAGATGCTGTACCTTTCAGCCCCGGTATTTTCTCTTTTTTTTTCTTTGAAATGACCTCCTCTGTCTTTGGTGGGTGAAGGAGAGAAGGGGTTTGGAGGAAGGGAGGGTTGCTCGGGGTAGGGAGCTCACCCCTGGTCTGTACGGCACTTCTGCAGGCTGACTGTGGATTGAGAAAAGCCGAGAAGCCTTTGGGCCTTTTGGCAGCATCCACCGGGAGTTTAGCACACGGCTTTGTCCTCAGACAGGCCTGGACTGTATACCAGTGCTCCTTACTAGTTGGGGGAAGTTACTTTGGTTTTCTAATCCACAAAAGGCAAATAATTCACTGTAGACTCGTTGTGATGATTGTGCATGTAAAGCCCCCAGGCACAGTGCCTGGCACATGAGATGAACTCTCATTCGTATAATTATACTAGTGAAATATCTGGACAGTGGTTTGTCAGCCCCTTTCCCAACCCTCCCCAAAGAAGGTCATGAAGATCAGATACTGGGGAACAGTGGGAACAGTGAGATCAACCAGTGAGATCCACCAGTGAGATCCCTCTGGTTGAAGCTCAAGGGGATGGAGTAACTCTGGACAAGGTCTACATTAAGCCAGGAGACAGACAGCAAACTAAATCCTGGATTGCCTCAGCAGTCCCGGACACAGTTTTTCAGGCTGAAGAAGAGGGAAGGCGAATATTGTCTGTGACCTGCCCGTTGCAGCTGCCCTTTCTGGTTGGTTGGTTGTCTTGACGCCTACTGTGGCAGGGGATTCACCAGCCAGGCCTTCCCAGCGCATAATTAGCGGATTTGGGCTCCCAGTGGCAGAAGAAATGGAGAGATGCCGTGACCACTAAACAGTGGCAAATTCACTGTTGGCTCCAAGGCATAATTCAGATCCCAGGGTGGCACTGGCCCAAAAGAAATAAAGATGCACAGACACACTCACCAGGCCAGGAACTCACACTGGGCTGGAGTGTAGGGTTTTTCTTTGGTCTTGCTTTGTTTGACTCCCCGTTTCCTCTTTTGCTGGCAGCACATCAAGTTCTATACATCCGCAGTCTCCTGCCTGCCGCAGGGACTGCTCGTGCCCAGATTCTATCTTCCACCCGGTCTGTGGGGACAATGGAATCGAGTACCTCTCCCCTTGCCATGCCGGCTGCAGCAACATCAACATGAGCTCTGCAACCTCCAAGCAACTGGTAAGGGCAGCCAGGGTCCAGAGGCAAGAGGAGCCCCACAGGATCTTGGAGCTCGGTGCATGCCCTCAAAGACTGTTTCTCGGCTCCAGGATAGGCGGGGCTCCACACACACACTCATTACCAGCATCCTGGCCTTCTCTGAGCCACATCCAACTTCTCTCTACCTCCCTACCCTGGGGTCATGACCAGATGCTGACAGCCCACAGTCAATTAAAGACTGGCCGATGTCCAACAAATTCACATTCTTGAGGCCTAACTGCTCAGAGAAGAAACCAGTCAAAGCACTCCTTCAGCTGAGGCCTTTGAGCCCCATCCTGAGGGATCCTCATGGGCATCTCTGGGTCCTGCAGGCTGGCCGTGGCCCAGATAAATCGAGGGCATTAGGCTTCTGTGACATGGACCTGGAAAGGTAGAGCCAGAAGCAGTAGCTGAGGGCATTTGGTTCAACCCCTCAGCTCCCAAGTGTGGCCACATGGCTGGCCTGAAGTCATGCAGCTATTTCGGGCTGACCTGGCACTGGAACCCAGGGCTCTGCCTCAGTCTGGGGCACTTCTATTCAAAGCCATGTATCTTCTGGCCACCAGCCTTCCACTTGGGCAACCTCCATTCACTGGACTCACTTGGCAAAGTACAGTCCTTTTTTCTGTGGCTCCACACCTCCTAGGATCAGCCAGCAGCAAACTGACTTGAGTCATTTGTTTAGTTATTCAATAAACGGAACACTGGGCACAGCCGTGAGTGCTGAGGATGTGATGGTGAACCCATCAGACAAGGTCCCTGTTCTCATGGAGTGTGCATTCTATCAAATCAACACACAGGATAATTCTAGAAAGTAACCCATGCCATGGAAGGACTTAATAGGATGGAGAGTTCCCAGGGGCCTCCGGGAGAGGGTGACATTAGAACTGAACAACCAGAAGAACAGAATTCTATGCACACCAGGAGCAATGCATTCCAGATAAAGGGAGCAGCAAGTACAAGTCCCAAGGGCATGAATGTACTGGGCATGCTGTAGGAAAGAAGAGAAAAGGCCGGGCTTGGTGCTGTAGGAGGAGTGTCACACCCAGCTGGCCAGGGAGCAGGCAGGAGCCACAGCCAGGCAGGCCAGGCTTAGGAACTGCTGAGCAATGAGAAGACTGTGCAGTTAGCGTAAGCTAGGAACATGCCTTATTCCCTTAAGCCTGTATGGAGGGGATGGGCAAGGCTAGCGCCTACTTACCAACCTCCTCTGAAAGGACAGGGCAAGGCTGCTGCCACTGCCACCTCTGCGGGCAAAGGAGCGTGGCTCCCAGGCAGAGGAAGGACAAAGAACTTGGACAAGATGCTCTTTGAGTTGCCTTCCAGTTGTGGTGGCTTCCGTGGTTTTCTTATCTTTGTTAACTTACCTCTGAGTCACCTACTTCCACAAATAATCTTGGCAAGTTTCCCATAACAGCATGCATACCTCAAGACAGAAACCCATTAGCAAAATATCAAGAAAAAAAATCAGTAAATTATAAAGAAAAAAATCTCTATTTAAAAAATCCAGACTGAGGAAAGTAACAGCAATATTGTATATAACTAACTTTGGAGTTTCCTAGGGGCCAAGTGAAGAGGGTGCATAATTACCACTGTCAGCAGAAGGAAACATACTAGTCCATTAGTTCCAATATTAGTCCTGTAACTGCTTGGACACTGAAATTGTCACAGGCTGGGCCATCTGACAAGGGCAGCAAAGGAAGGTGAAGACCACCAGACAAGGGCAGTGGCCACCAAAGTGAGTTGGACAACAGTATTGAGCCATATGGACTTGCAGACTTGAGACAGGGGCCTCCTCTGGAGTCCCTTCTAGGCAGGAGTTCCTTTCAGGCAGGGAGCTCCAGCAAAGGCCTGACAGAATCAGAACCCAGGGAATTCCACCGTGTTCCCACTGCCCTCCTACTGCTTATGCCTCCCTCTGCAATAAACACACAAACAACAAAAACAACAATCTGCAAAACCACCACTGCTGGGCGCGGGGGGCCTGGCCCAAAGGAGAGCCCTCCTGGGCCCCTGGCTCCAAGCTGGGGGTTGGAGGCCTAGCCTGGCAGTGTTCCTGGGCATCCAGAGGCAGATGTGACTTCTGGAGGAGCCCAGCCCATCCCAGAAGATGGTTTCTGTTGCCCAGTGACAGAGGTGGGACCCCTGGGGCAGCGTGAAACTCTCACCTGGCCTCAGGCTCACCCAGCTTCCCTGGGAACCAGACCCAGAGGACACAAGGGTTGAAACCTAAGTCTCCAGCAAGAGCTGGTGCAGATGTCTGAAGTGTGTGAAAGTGAAATAATAACAAATTTTCCCCTTTTTCTCTCCCCTTCCTCTTCAAGATCTATTTGAACTGCAGCTGTGTGACCGGGGGATCCGCTTCAGCAAAGACAGGCTCGTGCCCTGTCCCCTGTGCCCACTTCCTGCTCCCAGCCATCTTCCTCATCTCCTTCGTGTCCCTGATAGCCTGCATCTCCCACAACCCCCTCTACATGATGGTTCTGCGGTGAGTGGCAAACCTCTGTGAGTCTGGGGCGTGGCTTCTCCTTCCCCACATCTCCCTTTGACTTGGCGCCTAGTTGCCTGTTTCTCATCTCTCCCCCCCATTTTCTGGCCCTCAGAGTCCTTTGAATGACAATGTGCAAGGTTCTTTTGCTGAGGGGAAATAATACTAATGGCAACAGTGCTGGGAGCCCTGCCCGGGGAGGCTCTGTGCTGAGCTCCTCATTGCAGGGCCTCATTCAGTCCCACAGCATCCATGTGACACAGGCCCTGTTGGCACCTCCACTCTGCACATTGGAGGTTAAATCACAAGCCGAGGCTGGGCGCGGTGGCTCATGCCTGTGACCCTAGCACTTTGGGAGGCCAAGGCGGGCAGATCACCTGAGGTAAGGAGTTCAAGACCAGCCTGGCCAACATGGCAAAACTCCGTCTCTACTAAAAATACAAAAATTAGCTGGGCGTGGTGGCTGGTGCCTGTAATCCCAGCTTCTTGGGAGGCTGAGGCAGAAGAATCACTTGAACCCGGGAGGCGGAGCTTGCAGTGAGCCAAGATTGTGCCACTGCACTCCAGCCTGGGTGACAGAGTGAGACTCCGTCTCAAAAAATAATAATAATTAAAAAAAAAATCACTAGCCTAGTATGGCAGAGCCAGTGAATGGCTGAGCCATGTGCTGAAGCCAGGCTGCCTGGCTCCACACCATGGAAATGCCTGTAGGTTTGCTTATTTTAAAATCCTAAAAGAAATGAGAAGAGCAAAGAGAATTTAGTTGGATGCATAAAACCAAGGCAAGAAAATGTGGAAAGTTTCAGAGTCAGAGTGAGGGCTATGGAAAAGGATGAAAATGAGAAAATCCCAGTATGATTGGCTCCAGGACCAAGTCCCCAGGTCAGGAAGGGAGCGGCTGGCCAGAGCTGGAGGGGAGGAGCGGGGTGTCCCGTTACAGCTGGCAGCTGGCAATGAATGCCTCTGAGGTTTTCACTGGGAATGACCCACTCTTCACCTCACTGGCTGCAAGGAGAAAACAACATTTGTACCAAATTCACCTAACCCACCCCCACTGCCCTCCCTCCTGTCCTCACTCACCTCGCAAGCAGAGAGGGCAAAGACACAGGATTTGGACTCCCGGTGCCAGGATCAAAGTCCCTGCTCTGCCACATACTGGCTGTGTTAGGGTGTTGCCTAACCTCATTGAGCCTCAGTCTCCTTATTCATGAAATGATGATGATGATATCGACCTCAAAGGGTTGGTGTCAGGATTATATGGTAAATTGCTTTGTAAATATAAGGTGTTCTACATATTGGTTAATTATCACTATTAATCAAATAATAATAACAATAATTCACAGCTAGCTAGGTGTCTGTGACCTATTTTCCCTAGAAGTCTAGGAGAAAAGGAAGGAACAGATGCAGCCACTTGTTGAGATCTGGGATTTTACCCTATTTATAAGTGAGCTATCAAGTTAGCGTGAAAGCTATCAAATCAAACTACTATTTCAAGGATGCTGGCAGAAGATGTGAGACTCCTGGGTCAAAGACAAAATACTTTATTACAGCACAGAAAGCAGCACAAAACTTAGGGTGTGTCAGTTATCCTTGCCCCCCAAATCCTACAGGGGTGACACAGAGAGGCCCAGGTGTACACTTTGCAAGAACACTGAGCATAGAAGAGCCACCACTTCTATGGTGAGCAGTGAGCACCGCTGCTCCTGGTCTTAGAGGAAACGTTAACTCATGCCTCAGAGTTGCTCATTGCAACTACAACCCTGAGAAATGGCGCAGGAAAACAGTAGTCAGGACCTTGCATTTTGAGCTTACTCAGCAAGAAGGTGCAGGGATGCTTGGAACCCACGGCGTGTTGCCTCCCTTGACACCACTGTCACCCCCTTCTCTACCACTCCCCATCCTGCACATTCAAAGCACTGACACCTTCACCTGAGACTCTTCAGCGGGCTTCCCTTCTTGCACCTTGGGTCAGATGGACCACAGTGGACCCTCCAGCCCTGACATAAAACTACATGAGGCCATGATGAGGAGACGGCACAGGGTAGGAAAATCTCCCTGGCAAGTCCCTATGCAGCAGGAAGAAGGGCAATCCCTGTCAAATCACCTCCCAGAGGACTCCTGTGAAACCCTAGGTACAAGGAGGTCATGAAGAACAGAGCATCATTTCAACCACAGGATGGGCTTCTCTAGAAAATCTCTCCTTTCTAGGTTGAGTTGGGGTAGGGGGTGGAGAGGAGGCCCCAGGATCCCACAACGATTTAAAGATAAATCCCACTAGGAAAGATGACAGAATTGATGCTATTTAGTGTGAAGAAGGAGAGGCTTAAAGATGACTTTGTAGGCCGGGTGTGGTGGCTCACACCTGTAATCCCAGCACTTTGGGAGGCCGAGGTGGGTGGACCACCTGAAGTCAGGCGTTCAAGACCAGCCTGGCCAACATGGCGAAACCTTGTCTCTACTAAAAATACAAAAGTTAGCCGGGCGTGGTGATGGGCGCCTGTAGTCCCAGCTACTTGGGAGGCTGAGGCAGGAGAATTGGTTGAACCTGGGAAGCGGAGGTTGCAGTGAGCCAAGACTGAGCCACTGCACTCCAGCCTGGGTGACAGAATGAGACTCTGTCTCTGAAAAAAAAAAAAAAAAAGATGACTTTGTAGGTGACCCAAGCATTATTTATGAGTCCTGGCCCCCAATTAGCCATGGGAACACAAGCTGGAAGTGAAGGCTAGCTGAAAATGTGGAAGAAGAAAGAGAGGTCAGAAGGCCAGCTTTCATTCAGGGCCACATGGGACAGAGACTAGAAGGGGCCCAAGATCTCAATCAAAAGCCAAATTGGGGTGGCCAAGTCCCACTTCATTGAGAATCTAGGGGAGTCTGCCCAGGGCAAGGGCCAAGACAAGGCAGGTATCTATTATGAACTGGACCACCAGAGGGATCTGTAGACACAACAGGATTTGAGACACTTTGCATTTGGGGAGTCCCAAGGGGTGCCTCTTCCCCTGCCCCAATGAGTATTTGTCTCACTGGGCCATCCCTCAGGAGGGCTGGGCAAAGGTCCCTTTCCAGTTTGCTAGAGGAACTGTGATGGTGGTGGTGAAACAAACCATAGGTAGAGGCCTGGGGATTACTTCTGAGCTCCCTTCCTCACTGTCCCCTAGTATTGAAGGTTCTTCCTGACAAGCACCCACCGGGAGTGTGTGTGCTCAGAGCACAGAGAGTCCTGGAGTCAAGTCACTCATCAGGTGCCTCTGCCGGCCAGCTGCTGGCTCCCCACCTTGTGTGGAGGTGTCCTCCCTCTCTCCACTCCCTAGCTGGGATGGCAGGGCCGTCCCCTGCTCTCTCTGAATCTCCTTCCTCAGCCAAACACATTTTCCTCTCTTGAAGGAAGATGGTTAGGGGCAGGACCAGCTACCTAATTCGCAGGACCTATTGCAAATGAAAATGTAAAGCCCCTGGCTCAAAAATTAAGAATTTCCAGACAGCTGCAGCAGAGCATTAAGCCAAACGTGGGACCTTTCTGAGGGTGGAGTTGTATGCACACACCCACAGAGCTTTTAGCTGTGCACAGAAGCCTGCAGCCCAAGGGCCCTAATTACACTTTGCAGCAGGGCTGTCTTTTACTGGTATAAGACATTCTGTGGGAGTTGTTCAGACCTGCTGCTATCAACACACCCGCAGCATCCTTCTCTCCACTCCTAGCCTCTACTGCCCTCTGCTTCTTGAAGGGGGCTCTGGGCAGCCCTGAAAATCACACAGACCGGTGGTTCTCAGTGGTGCATCAGAATCTCCTGGAGGTAAAATACAGATTGCTGGGCCCCATCCCCAGACTTTCTGACTCAGTAAGTCTGGGGTGGGCCTGAAAATCTGCATATCTAACAAGTTCCCAGGGGATGCTGATGATCCAGGGACCACACTTTGAGGCCACTGATGTAAAGAACTAGAGCATTCAGCCCAGGTGAACCCGGTCACTAGAGGGCTCGTCAGGCCACATGAGGGCTGGTTCTGACCCACTCTGAGGCTGGCTGCCCCTTACCCAAGGGATCGTGCAGCCCTGAATCCTCCCACTGCTGATTTCCTGTCTGTCTTTTCAGTGTGGTGAACCAGGAGGAAAAGTCATTTGCCATTGGGGTGCAGTTCTTGTTGATGCGCTTGCTGGGTAAGTGTCTAAGACCCCTCTTCCCAAAAAGTGGCCGCAGGCAATGAGGCATCCGAGGGCTATGGGTGCAGGGTAGCGATGGAGGAAGCACCATCTCATCTCCATGGTGAAGAGAAGCTGTGCATAATCAACGGCAGATGCCAAAATCCATGTGGACGGTTTCCCAGATTGCTTGAGGTTAGGAAAGACTCCATCTATGGCATTCATTCCTAACTAAGTTATGTAAGAAAAATGAAAAGTGAACACAGCTGAGAATACCTAATAGAGTGTTAAAGGCAGGTATTTTTAAATCCTTCTCCCAAAACTCACTGTAGGAACAAAACTTTGCATTCCTGCCAAGCCAGAGCAGCGGCTGAGCCCAGCCCTGGCTTCCTTTCCATTTTACAAAATTCACTCCCCCTAAAACTATTCAGCAAAAGTTTCTTCCATGTGGGGCCCTCTGCTGGTGAGTCCTGCCTGCCCTCAAGCAGTCCAGAGCCCACCAGAGGAATGTAGCTGTGCACAAGTGATCAGCAGTGCCCCAGGGGAGAGTGAGCTGCTTGAGGCAGCAGGGGTGCTCTCCCGGGGTGCCTGGGCTGAGGGCTGGGGGCACAATGCAGGCCCGTTCCTGAACTGCTCACACTGGCTGTTCCTTCTTGACATATCTGTGCACTAGACTTAACACAGGCAGTAATAGGGAGATCCTTGTAATGACAGGCACACAGTAGTAAAGGGACCTAATTGAACTGAGGATGTGTTAATTAAGGGTGCAAACTACAGAGGGGAATATGGAGACTCCAGCAAGAGGAACTTCAGTTACTATAAGGTATCGTTTCTGACCATAAATGCTGAAATAATGTATAGCCCACTGTGCCTCATTACCCAGGGGCCAGGTCAACACCACACCCTGCAGTGGCTTCCATCCCCATTTTGAGATGTGTTGGTGATGTCTCTACTGGGGCCAGGTGAGCGGGAGCCCTTGCTGAGCCCAATCCAACCGCAGGCTAGGAGAAGTGTTTGGATGATGGGAATGAACCAGCATTTTCAGTGGGATTTCTTGTTCCTCTAGTCCCTGCAGAGCCCCTTCAGACCCTGTTCCTGCTGCCTGCATTATAAACACAGAGGAAGCAGGGCGGCAGGATCTACCTGTCCTCCCAGCAGAGGCTCTGCTGTCATCAGAGCTCCTTATTTTCATTTATAACTTAATTTTCTCTAATACTTCTGCTGGGAAAGAGACCTCACATTCCTCTCAGCCCATCCAGCACCTAGGTATAGGCTCTAAAGAGCCCTTTCCTGCTTCCTCCAGCAACCTTGAAAATGACGTTGAAAACAAGGACTCTCTTGGACTCTCTCGTACTGCTTGAAGGACTCGCTGCTTTTGTTTTTCCATTTGAGCTCAGATAACTCAATGTGGGACCACAATGAGAAAACCCAGGCCTGGAGGGGTTCCATTTATCACCCAAGAACACAGTCCACCCTTGGGTAGGAAAAAGGACTTCCTATTACAGGTTTTAAATTACCTATTGGGATTGGGTTGACAATGTTTCTGGACTTTGCTTCTACATAAGGAAGTGTCATATATCACTCTGTCTGGCCAGTTTTCATCCCCCTGTTCACCTGGAGACTTGAGAGTGAGCAGGATCTGAGTAGAGAGGCTTCTTCTTGGAGTTTCCCACTTGTGGGCAGCGCCACAAGTGGAACATTGTCTGTCTTTCTTCTGGAAGCAGCTGCTCACAGGGCCCTAAACAAAGTCTGGGAGGCTGTTCTCAGCACCACAGTGCTGAGAATGGGATGGGCCAGCCTTGGTGTAAATCCTGGACAAGCGCCTCCCCAGTCCAGTAACTGCCTAGAGCTGTAGCTAGTGGTACACTACCCACAGGTAGTGTGGTGTCCGGAATATTAGACAGCCAGGAAGGCATAGCCCCTGCCGAGCCAAATCTTAACACTCAGCTGCTGGGAAGTTCAGGGGCCCAGAGCAGAAGCTCTGAGAAGCCAGGTATTGGGAGGTCTGCAGAGGGGTGTTGTCTAATCCAATAGGGCAGCTTGGTGTGGTAGAAGTACATGGGATTCGAACCTCCATAAACCAGGGTTCCAAGTCTGGCCTTGACTTCTCTTGGCTGTGTTACAGTGTCCCAGCCAAGAACCCCTTCCTCTTCACTAAAAAGTGGGCACGCACACCTCGGGGCCAGTGTGAGGACCTGAGAAGTCGATGCCTGGAGAGCCTCCTGCCACACAGTGGAGGCCCGTGTATCTCCACTCTGAGCTGATCTCAGGAGAACTATGTTGGATGTCTGAGCCGGCATCAAGGTGATCCCTGTGACTTACTCTGCCTTGAAAGAATGGCCCAGGTCCCTTTTCTCTTCTAAGCCTTCTGGTGAAAGAGAAATTCAGGCTTCACTGAAAGCTATTCTGCTTTCCAGAGTCACTGTGAGTCCTATGGGTATGGCAGAGCCGTTCTCATATATGTGAACTGTGTCGGGGACTTGGCTCCCACATCCCTGCTGGACACCTCTGCCTGCAGTTCCACCTGACCAGGGCTTTCTGAACCCTCTTCCAGCCTGGCTGCCATCTCCAGCCCTCTATGGCCTCACCATTGACCACTCCTGCATCCGGTGGAACTCGCTGTGCTTGGGGAGGCGAGGGGCCTGTGCCTACTACGACAACGATGCTCTCCGAGACAGGTGAGGGCCCATCATGTATGTGTGTCCCAGAGCCAGTCCCTGGGCTTGAGATGACAGTAGTCATATGCCCAGTGGCTACTGTGGGGGCTATCAGGCTTCTGAGGAAGAGAACATGAAGTGCCACCTCTGCGGCCCTGCCATGGACAGGGAGCAGGAGCTACTATAACAGGCATTTCAGGGCTCACAGGGAGATGTCCAGGGACTTCCATGACCCGAAAGCCCTTGGAAGGGGCAGCAGACCCAGGGACTTCCCTGACCCGAAAGCCTTTGGAAGGGGCAGCAGCAGAAAGAAGGGGCGGGGATGGCTGGAGCCCAAGGAAGAGGCCATGGCTGTGGAACAATGGGGGGCAGCCTCCTGCTGCTCAGAGACAGAGGGGGCAACATCATGGCTCCTGGCAGAGTCCAGGGCAGGGGGACCAATCTGCCTCAATGGGCCAAGTCCAGCTGCAGTGCTATTGGGTTCTGCACCCCTTCCAGCCACCTCACCGGCTGCCATCGTCATATGGCCCAGAAACCACAAGAAGGTGGGCTTGAGGGGACTGGGCAGGGGCTGGAAATGGTAAGGGAGTGGCAGAGAAGACCACAAAAGGGACAGGCCAAGAGGGCAGTGAGAAGATGCCCCTCTCCTTCTGGCTGTGCTTGGAGGACAGGACCGTCCGGGGGTGGCTGGGGCAGCTGGGTCACCTCTGGCCGTCTGGAAAGAGCCAGTGGAGGGATGACGAGCCCTGGATTAGGAGTCCCATGCCAACTCCCTGCCTGCTTCCCTGCAGCTTTGTTCCCTTTTGGGTCAAAGAAATGAGGAAAGTGATCCCCACCTGGATGGTGCCCACACCCTCCGTGGGCCAGCGTGGGAATGACGTGGTTCTTCCCAGTGATCCTGATCCTGGGATGTGGGCTGCAGGGCCTCCTCCCTCACCAGTCCTGCCTCCTCCTGCCCACAGGTACCTGGGCCTGCAGATGGGCTACAAGGCGCTGGGCATGCTGCTGCTTTGCTTCATCAGCTGGAGGGTGAAGAAGAACAAGGAGTACAACGTGCAGAAGGCGGCAGGCCTCATCTGACCCCACCTCGGGCCACTGCCCTGCTCCAGAGAGTGGACCTTGCCTCTTCCACACCTGCCTATATTCACTAATGTTAACACGTCATTTCCTTTTTGTATTTTTAAACAAGAAAGAAAACCCCAGTCCTCATTTGCCTTCCCTACCTCCTCCTCCCAGAGTCCTCCCCACAGTTCCTAAGGGCCACTGTGCACCTGGACTGTGTGGGCCAGAGCTGGGGGGCTGAGTCCTCCCTGGCCCCTTGGAAGAAGCCCCCAGATGCCCAGGCTCATTTCAGTGCTGGGTCCTCCATTGAGGATGCCCACTGAGGCAGCCAGGCCCCTCACCAGCCCTGGGGGGAATCCTAAACGGAGAGAGAAAAAGGGTATCTGCCCTTCTTGCCAGGCAGCTCCACTCTCCCGCTGACTGCCCATACCCTGAAGAGCGGCAGGGGTGAGAGGAAGAAGGAAGTGGCTGAGTTATTAATAGCCAGAGCCACTGGGAGACTGGGGAGACTGGCTGTAGCCCCCTTCGCACCTGGGTTTGGCATCAGCACAGACTATGGGAGGGGCTGGCTCCCTCCCCCTCAGACCCTCACTTCCTGTACCTAGAGGCCATTCTGGATGCTGCCATGTTGGGAAGTACAGTCTCTGCCCATTACCTGCACGCAGGCACCAGAGCAGGGACTGAGAAACCCCGAGGATGGGTCATCTAAGTGCTGTCCATATGAACCCTGGACTTTCTGTCCTTAGATCCTCATGTTATCCCTGTCTTTCTGGGGTACTTTTCAAACTGAGAAAGCTACAACACAGTGAAGACCCAAGGAAGGCCTATGAAATGGTCCCGATGCCCAACCTCCCACCCCTTCAATGTGGGGACGAGACCCCCTCATCTCAGAGTAATGGGAAGAACCTCCCACATCTCCCTGGCAGCAGATGAGGTGGCTTCACATGCACCTCCCCGTCTGGACTTCAGCCTGTATTCCGAGGAGTAGAGAGGCAGAAGAGATGTCAGCAAAGCAAGTGATGAAGCAGAGTGGATGTCCACTGTCACCAAGCTGGATGGCAAGCTGCGGCCCACAAAACAGAGCCAGTCAGGTTGGCTTTCCTGGTTTCAGACACGCTCATACCATTCCCATTTTCTCAGCCTCTCCCAAACCTTTATTCTCACTGCCTCCAGAGAGGTGGGTACCTGGGTTGAGAGACGCAGCTGCTATGTGATAGATGTTGAGAGACAGAAGCCAGTGAAGGAGGCCATTCATCAACAAATATATTTATCGGAGACCGACTTTGTGCAAAGCAGTGCTAATACAGGGTTCTCCATGAAGCTTCCCTCAGCTCGTACCTCACCTCCCTCCATTTACATTAGGGCCTTCTCCCGGGGTGTGCTCAGTGGGCAGTGTGGGACTCGGGGTGTGGGAGTTAGTGAGAGCAGGAGGAGAGGTGGGGACAGTAAGAAGCCACAGATTGGCATGAAGGATCCAGACCTGACTATCCATGCCATCCATGGCCCCCAGACTGACTCTGCACCTGGCCCTTTGCCAGACAGCTCTGTCTTACCACGTCCTCTGGAATAGCTGGGCATGGGTCATGGCCATTCATGACCCTTAAGTGCCACTCTTCTTGGAAGACCCCCTCCAGAAGCATACTGGAAGCCACCTCTGGAAAGGCCTCATATGGTGATATGCCAAAATATTTATGTCAATGTCCAAACAAAGTCCAATGCCATGAGACTGAAGTCTTTGTGGAAACCACTGTTACAGACAGGCTTATTTCCAAAGCCACCTCATTTCCAAACATCTCACTCAGGAAGGGAGGCTCAATGTAACCTCAGGGGCCAGTTTTAGCATTTGAAATGGTTCTGCTTGGAAAATGATGCCCTGCAACTAACCCTGGTCTTTCCCACGGCAATTTAACCACATTTGGAAGGCACTGCCTTCAGCTAAGTTTATGAACAATGAATGCCAACCTTCAGGTTCTAGAAGATTGGTTGCACTCCCAAACCTTTATTCTATTATATTACTATTAAAATATTCTAATTTTGCTATTGAGGTAACTTGGTCATGAATTTATGTTGTCATATACATCTGTCAGAGAACAGACAGCGCCTACACTTTTTTATTTTATTTTATTTTATTTTTGAGATGGAGTCTTGCTCTGTCACCCAGGCTGGAGTGCAATGGCACGATCTTGGCTTACTGCAACCTCTGCCTCCTGGGTTCAAGCGATTCTCCTGCCTCAGCCTCCAGAGTAACTGGGATTACAGGCCTGTGCCACCACACCTGGCTAATTTTTGTACTTTTAGTAGAGACAGGGTTTCACCATGTTGGCCAGGCTGGTCTCAAACTCCTGACCTCAAGTGATCCTCCTGTCTCAGCCTCCCAAAGTGTTGGGATTACAGGCGTGAGCCACTGCGCCCTGCCAGCACCTGCATCTTGTAAACAGAGGAAGTGCTCATGACATAGACCCCAGGGGCCCATGGCCATGGGGATTAGAGGTAATGCAACTGTCAACCCATTAGCCTGGTATCAGGCAGGTACCAGACACTGCTTATTCCTTCAGTGAAGTTCTGCTGGGCTCTGAGGAGGCCGGATCACTGCTCTTGGGTTTATATCCAGAAGTGGAGTTGGACGCAAACAGCTAAGTCCGTGGCACAAGACAGAATTAATATCATAATCAAATTGATCACATGGTCACAACCAGTACTACTACTCCCCAGAAAATCGTTCTTCTCAGCTGTCAGCAGGGAATATAATAGTGTCACTTTCATTTCACTTCTAGAGCAAAGCTTAACAAACTTTCTTGAGTGTGTGACACTCACAGAGGCTGTTGCTAAAATGCAAATTACCAACACCCTCCACCCAGCCCCAGCGTCTACTTCTGTGGGTCTAACGGGGACCCAGGAATGGCTCTTTTAATGGTCCCCTCATGAGATTGATGTGGGTGGTTCCCAAATCCTGTGAGGTGGGCTGTCAGTGCAATAGAGCCTGGGGTATGCCCATTTGTGCTTAGGCCACTGAGAAATTTATAGGCTTGATAGGCCTTTGGTATGTTCAAAGGTGAGTGAAGGATAACAAGTGAAGAGATGCCTGTGAATCTGATTTTTTGGATGGCTGCAACCAAGAGTCAATGGGCATGAAAAACAATCCAAGAGCTCACATTTATATGAGGCCCTTATCAGTACTGACAGAGACATTCTCACTTCACAAGCTTGGATGTGCAAAAAGAAAAAAATCACTTATTTCTTTACATCAGTTATTGATTTCAAACCCCCCATCCTGCTGTCTGGCTGGAAATTCAATATCAACCATGCTTGGGTCTGGCTCCTAGAGCCATCTGAAGGTCCTTGGATGCCTACGCATTCAAGGGTGCCATTGTGGGTCTTTGGTCCCTTTCCCATTTGAGGCTGTTTAATGGCCCTTCTTCTCACCTGAGCCTGGAAACCCTACAAAGCCCAGACCCCAGGGTTAGGCCCACCTCCCTGTGCAGACTCGCAGCTATGCCCTCTCCTGGCCCCAGTCCTAGGAAGCCCACTCCTCTGCACCACTCCATCTCCCTACAGAATCCAGCCCCTCAAGGGCTGAACAAAAAAGCCAGAAAAGGAAGAGTGTGCAGGAACCTTTTTTATTCCATCCTTCTTTGGCCTTTCTTGGAAAAAGCACAAATACAGTGATAACTAAATACCATATCTCTATCAATTATGCTTTGGCCCAAAGCCCTTTGGGGTGATCCTCCATGATGGATGCCCCATTTAAAGGTGAGGAATCTGATCCTGAGGAAGCAACCATTGTGGCCAATTTCACATAGATAATAGCTGGCCAGGCCTAGACTCAAACCAGGCTGTCCACCTCTCTCTGGTCCAGCCCAATCACCCCAGCTGAGTCATTCTGAAGAGTCAGCATGGACTAAAATGGTGGGGAGGCCCCTCTTTTCCCACTGATGTTCACTGGCCCATGGGAGGGAAGTGGGGGAATCTCTTGAGGGCCATTAAGGTGGGTAACAAAGGCAAAAGAACCAGGTAACAGTTCATTTACTTACCTTCTATTCAACTAGCAACAACATCACAACTATTCATTAAACAGGGCCAATTTATCCCTATAGCACCATGAGTTAAAGAGAGTTGTGGAGAAAAGAGACAAAGAGGGAAGGGTTTTGAGAAGAAAAGGCCCTGAGAATCCTGCACAGAGACCTTCAGGGGAACAGCTCCATCTGGTGACTGCTTAGCAGATTCTTGCTCAAGAAACAAAGCCATATTGTGATTTTATTCAACCACTCTCAAAGATGGAGAGATACAGTTAAGCTGGAGGCTGAAGCCAGTCAGTATCAAATTGATACTAAAATATTATATTGCAGCAAATCCAGAAGAAATACATCCTATCTTTCACAACCACAGGAAGTAAATACCTGGAAGAAAGGTCCATCTCCTGCCAGTAGCACCAGATACCAGATTCATTATAACCTTTCATCAGAGATTAAATATGGAAACAGATCCTGGAAAAGCCCTTGGCAAATCAAAAATGAGAGGAAGTTTTTCTCCATGGCATACCCTGGCCATTCCTCCACTCTCCCAGCCACATCGTGTCTCCAGCCCTGCTACAACTTGACAGCAATAATAATAACTAAAATGTGCACAGATCTTTACAGTTTACCAAGCCATTAACCCATTTAAAACACTTCTTTAATCAGTAAATCGGTGGGGAAAGGCTTGGCTATGCTGTGGTAACAGACCTCTCGAATCTTAGTCACTTGACACAACAAAAGATGATATCTCGCTCACAGAACCTGCGGTGATCTGGGTGACTCTCAGGTCAGTGGCTCAGTAGTGCCCCTCTACCTGCTCAGGGCCTGGAGGATTGACCTCAGAGCCCCCCCAAACAGTGTCTCAGTAACCCAGACTGTTTGGAACCTGAGGTACCTCCATTTCATTACAAGCTGCCATGATGGATGGGGCAGGGAAAGAAAGTCCTGGAAGATCCCGCACTGCTAAGCAATGCTTTGTCCCAAAGTAACACCCTTCACTCTGCTCCCAGCCTAGCTGCCACAAGAGTGGAACAGAATATTCTGTGTGCTCAGAAGAAGAAAGAGCAGATATGGTTGAGCACTAAAACCCTCTACTGTGGGTAGTGAACCTAGGTGGACACAGTTGCTCACCGGGACACTTAAACCAGCTTTGCAGGGCTGTTGGGGTCGGGAAGCACAGTCTGGAAAGATTTCCCAATGGAGGAAGCACCAATTGTGGGTCCCTGAAGCTGAGGGGATGATGCCCAGGCAAGGCCGAGGCAGTCTGCAGAGGGCTGGGGAGGTGGGAAAGACGATTTTGCTCAGAGGAGGCAGAGATGGGGTGGTGGCTGAGAGAGATGCAGGGTCAAGGAAAGGATGGCTTCAGAGGGGAGAGATTTGCTGGGGCAAAAGGCCACAGGATGGGGAGGCTGCGGGGTCCAAGAGGACAGCTGATGGAGCGAGACCCTGCGGGCAAGGAGGAGATGGGGTGACTCTCATGGCAGAATCGCACCAGAGTTCCCACAGCCCTGTGCGGCCGCTATGACTAGTCCCATCCTGTACATGGAGAAGACGAGGCCCCTTCCAGTTGTCCCTCTCACCTCCCTTGATTTATGTAGTACCTGATGTGTATAAGGACAAGCGGTGACAAACACATGGTCCCTACCCTTCAAGGACATATAATCCAGAGCTAGGACAAGACCTTAACACAGGGCAAAATACTAGTGCTCTGAGTTCATTTGATGAGCGATGGGAGAAGGGGCTTGATCCTAGCCACGCGGGAGAGACTGGAATTCAAGAGTCAAATGTGCTGGGAACGACTTTCTGGGCAAAAGGAATAAGCAAAGGTGTGCAAAGGTAAGGAAGCAGGAAACCTGTGCACATCCTGAGAACTCGCCGGCCAGAGGCCTGTGAAGGAGCGCAGTGGTCAGGCAGGAGAGGCAGTCGGATGCAGGCTGAGACCATCCTGGAGGGTCTTGAGGCTGGCTTACCCCAGGCTGTGAGTAGTGGGCTCAGCCTAGTCCCGGCTCCTGGGTTAGTGATCACGTGCCGCTCTGCCCACTCAGGGCCTGGAGGAATGGCCTTAGAGCCCCCACCAACCAGGCTCAGGAAGGCATTCCTAGCTCAGAGTACCCTCCTGGAGTCTACACTGGAAGGGGCTCCTGAGTGGGCCGCGCCACACCCCGAGGAGCAGAGGCGCAGTCCTCCCGCGTACTCCCAGCACACTCCACCCCTGCCCAGCACACCCATGGGGCCCCCACCTTGCTCACCTGGGGGGAACCACCCACTCTGCGCCCTCTCAGGGAGAGGTGGTGGCCGCTGCTCTATCCCCTCCCTCTCTTCCTCTTCCACCTTCTCTCTCTTCTCATCTGGGTGCTGGAACCCAAGCGTGAAACTGAGAGTCAGAAAGTCTCAGTCTCAAGGCAGAGCGGGGCAACTAATTTAAAACGGCTTCTACTCCGGCCCCCAGTGTGACGACTACTTCTCTTCGCTCTACAGGTCTATAAATGGGCCACAGTAGGCACCCCTTTTTAAATCTGTAAAATCCCTAAATCCATTAAAAGTGACTTCAGAGGTCCCAGATAGGGACCAACATTTGTTTAAACCTTTTCCTCATTACATCTCATGACCGCCAGCTTACAAAAGAGAGACTGGGGGTTCTGGACGAGACGCATGCAATCCCTTGAGTCCACATTGGAAAGGACAGAGGCAGGTGTCACACCGTTCCTCTTTGACCCGAACCGCTTGAATCCCAGAGTTTCAACAGCTCAGGTGGGTTGAAGGCTCAGAATGTACCAGACATCCGAAGCGCCTTACATACATTTGCTCCTTGAATCTTCACGACAGCCCTGTGAGATGCAATAATCATGCCATTCCACAGACGAGGAAACGGGCCCAGAGGACTGCGGTCTCGGCTCCTTTCCTCCGGCTTTCTCAGAGAAGGCGCGGAGGCCCCCGCCGGGTGGGCGAGGCGGGGTGGGCGGCCCCTTGCGCCCTGGAGTCGCATTCGGTCACCAGGGGGCGCCGCCCCTCCGCCGCGGCCCGGGGAAGCCACCCGGGGAGGCGCCACGCCCAGCCCGCCCACGGGACGCCCCCGCGGCGCCACAGCGAGCCGGGCGGGACTCCACCACCCGGCTCAGCGCGCCTCGGACAGCCCGCTTCCCCGCCAGGGCGCCCTCGGGCCTGCGGGGCTCCCCGTGCCCACCGCACGCACGCCTCCCCCTACCCGGAGGGCCCGGGGGCTGAGCCCACCGGCGCCTGCTCACGGGACACAGCCTCGAGAAAACTTCCTCTCTGCCACCCCGCGATAAAGCACCGTTTAGTCTGTTTATATTTTCTGCACGAAAGTGTATTAAACACGTTAGAGAACAAGGGGAGTAGAGGGTAAGGTGCCACGAGGCACCGAGAGGGCCCGCGGGCACACACGGCTTCCTCAGGCTCTCTGACCGGCCGTGGGCAGGGTGGTCCCCGGCCGTATTGTGGGGCCATTCGCACCCAGAAGCTGTCAGTCTCCCCACTGCGTCACTGGCACCATCTGGGAACCATTATTCAGCCACTGCAGGGGGCTAGGTAGCCTCTGCTTCCTCCTTCCAATTCCCAAAACCACCAGAGCACCTCCTGGGGCCTGGCCCTGAGATGGGCGTGCATGTCGGAAAGAAACTGTTGTCAGCATTTCAGGCACTGTCCACCCCAGGAAGGGGCAGGTACCCATCCCGTCACAGACTCAGGTACCCGGGCAAGCCGGGCACCAGGCCTATAGAGGTGAACAAGACAAACAGAAGGCAGACAGACAACCAAGAAAACATCCAAACTGTGGCTGCAATTGGCTGATCAATTACGGGTGCAATAGTGCCACGAAGGAGAAGTGCAAACAGACAGACAGATGCCTGCATGGAAATGCAGGGGGAAGCCGGTGTATGTGGTGGATTAACAAAGGTGAAAGAGGCCCGTTCCCTAGGGGATTGGAGATCTGGAGCAGAGATGAGCTCTAACTGTGCCTTGAAGGATGGGGTAAGTTTGTTGACAGGGGCCTTAGAGAAGGTGTTCTGGGCGGAGGGGACTGCAGGAGTGAAGACTCAAGAGATGAGAAAACTGGACCATGTTTGCCTGGAGGGCAGTGTGTAAGTAGCGCCCCCAGTTGCAAGGTGCCTCAGGCAGAGCGTGGTGAGCGGTGGATTCTAGAGGGAGAGTGTATCATGTACATCTCCTTTAGTAACCAGCAGGGTGCTGCTGGTGGATGATGGGGCGTCGCTGACAGAATTTTAACAGAGGCAAGATGCAACCAGATTTCAGGGTGTAAAAGGCCACTGGGGCTACATGTGTACTTGGAAGAGGGAACCTGGCTGGCAAAGGTCCTTAGGAGGGAGGCCTACTTGTCATTATGGCCACTGGGATACTAGAGCGGGAGACGTCAGAGCCGAGGGCAGGACTGTCAGAGCCGAGCAGCAGGAGCATCCCAGGCACCCACAGGCTCCTGGCAGCCAGGCTGAGCCAGCGCAGAATGCAGGGTTAGCAAAAGGCCATGCGGGAGCCCATCCCAGCACCAGAACTTGCCTTGTTATAAAACAGGCATTGGAAACTGGCTGAGCCTGGGCCCAGCACAAGGGTTCTAGTTGGCCTACAAGATATTTGCATGTCTTTAAGTTAGCTCCAAAAACTGGGAGAGTTTGACTCGGGTTTTCTCTTGAAAAACGCTGCTGCAGCATTCCAGCCCAAAAACAATGGATTGGAGCTGAGTAGAGGGCAGTCCTTCAGATGGACCCTGTCCTCTCAGGGTGGCTGCGGTTCCCACATCATCTGCCTGGCCCTTGTAGGTATTTAAAACTTTCACACACACACACACACACACCCTCAAAGAGTCAAGTTAAAACACCAGAAATCCAGGTGGATGTTGGAAAAGACAAGCCCAGAAGGAAAGAAAGGCTGTTTGAGAAATAATGACCAGGGAAGACTGGCCGTGCTTGAGGATGGATGGGCAGAAGATGTGAGGAACAAGTGGTGATCGCCAGGTGACTGCTTGTGGCCTGCTACAGAATCAAATCCAACATTGAGCTCCTTGTCTTCCCCAAACCTCCTTTCACTGACTTTCCTGTCTCAGTTAATGGCATTCCAACCTTAGTTGATAAGACCAAAAACTTGGAGACAATAGAAAATAAGCTTTAAAAAGACTTTTTAAAATCTGCTTTACTGACATATAGTTTATAAACAATGAAAAGCATTAATTTTAAGCCTACTTGCTGTTCAATGAGTTTTGACAAATGTATACAACCACACAACCACCATTTTAATCGAGATATAGAACATTGCCATGACCACCAGAAAATTTCTTGATACCTCTTTCCAGACAATACTATCCCCACCTCCTCACTCCATCCTCCTTCCTTGTGCAAGCAACCAATAAGCCTTATTTCACTATAGATTAGCTTAACCTGTTCTAGAATTTCATATAATGGGTCATATAATACATTATGTATCTCTTGCTTAGCATGTTTTTGAGATTCATTCGTGTGGCTATGTGTATAAGTAGTTCAGTCCTTTTCATTGCTGGGCAGTATTTCATTGGATAAATAGATCGTAATTTGTTTTTCTGTTCATTTATTTTTTGGTATTTAGGCAAAATATGTTTTTCTGTTCATTTGTTTTTTGGCATTTGTTTATAACGTTTTTACTATTATGAATAAAACTGCTTAAAAATTAAGCAGTGCTCATTTGTGCACAAGTCTTTCTGTGGACCTATGTTTTCTTTTCTCTTGGGGAAATACTTAGGAGCAAAACTTGCTGGATCACAGGGTATGTGTACATTTAACTTTATAAGAAACTGCCTATTTCCAAAGTCATGCCATTTAATGCTCCCTGGTATGGGAGAAGTCAGTTGCTCCATATCATTTTGAAAACTTGGCATCATTAGTGTTTTTTAATCATTGTCTTGAGGTTTAATTTACATGCAATAGTATCCATATATTTTTATTTTTATTTATTTTTTGAGACAGAGTCTCGCTCTGTTGCCCAGGCCGGAGTGCAGTGGTGCAATCTCAGCTCACTGAAACCTCAGCCTCCTGGGTTCAAGCAATTCTCATGCCTCAGCCTCCCGAGCAGCTGGGATTACAGACGCACACCACCACACCTGGCTCATTTTTATATTTTTAGTAGAGATGGGATTTTGCCATGTTGGCCAGGCTGGTCTTGAGCTCCTGACCTCAAGTGATCCACCCACCTCAGCCTCCCAAAGTGCTGGGATTACAGGCATGAGCCCACTGCACCCAGCCAATATATTTGTAGAATAAGGTCAATTTATTCTGATAAATGTGTACATCCATGTGACTTCCACATCCAAATTAAGATATAGAACATCTCCATCTCCCAAATAAGTTCTCTCCTGCTCCATTATGGTCTCCTCATTACCATACCTCTTCCCCACAGGGAACCACTGATCTGCTGTCTATCACAGTAGATTAGTTTTGCCTGTTCTGGAATTTAACGTAAGTGGAATCTTAAGTATGTCCTCTCACTATAATGCCTTCGAGTGAGATTCATCCATGTTATTGTATGAATCAGTAGTTTATTCCTTCCCCCACATGCAAAATGAATTTTAACTTTAAAAATCGTTTTTAAATCTTTACATTATCAACATTTTTAGTAGTCATGAAATCATTATTTCAAATGGCCTAAGCCCATCAGTTTGTGTTTCAAATGATTTTACTACATCTTAAATATCTAATAAAATAAGTAGTTTTAAAAGTCACATATTTGTAGACTGAAACTAGTAAAGGCTTATCATGAAGACTGCCTGTTGAATATTCCTGTTTTCCATTATATCCATAGGTAGCCTCTTAAGTAGGATCAGATTATGATAATCAGATCATCTAAGTTTCTATGAAGGCAAAAATTTAGTGTCTGCTTTTTCAGTTTTCACATAAAAATGCTGATAAGACTATCTGAAAAAGTGAAAATACTATCTTAACTATCCTATGCTTGGTTAATTTTCCACAAGATATTTTTAATTGAATTTTTTGAGATATTTATAGATTTGCATGCAGTTGTAAGAAATAATATAGACAGTGGCAGGGCACAGTGGCTTACGCCTGTAATCCCAGCACTTTGGGAGGCTGAGGCTGGCAGTTCACCTGAGGTCAGGAGTTTGAGGCCAGCCTGGCTAACATGGTGAAAGCGTGTCTCTACTAAAATACAAAAATTAGCTGGGCGTGGTGGTGGGCACCTGTAATCCCAGCTATTTGGGAGGCTGAGGCAGGAGAATCTCTTGAATCCGAGAAGGTGGAGGTTACAGTGAGCCAAGATTGCACCACTGCACTCCAGCCTGGGCGACAAGAGCAAGACTCCATGTCAAAAAAAAAAAAAAGAAAAGAAAAAAAATACAGAGAGATCCCTTGTACACTTTGCTTAATTACCCCCAATTGTAACATTTTACAACACTATAACATTGCAGCCAGAATATCGACATTGATACAATCCATTTATTTTAGATTTCTTCAGCTTTACTTGTACTCATTGGTGTGTGCATATATGTGTGTGTGTCTATAGCTCTACGCAATTCTATCACCTGTGTAGCTGCATGTATCCACCACCACAGTGGAGATACTGAACAGTTCCATCACCATAAAAATCTCTCCTCTTGCCTTTTTTTTTTTTTTTTTTTTTTTTTTTGAGACAGAGTTTCACTCTGTCACCCAGGCTGGAGTGCAGTGGCACAATCTCAGCTCACTGCAACTTCTGCCCCCGAGTTCAATTCTCCTGCCTCAGCCTCCTGAGTAGCTGGGATTACAGGCCCCCGCCACCGCACCTGGCTAATGTTTGTGTTTTTGGTAGAGACAGGGTTTCCCCACGTTGGCCAGGCTTGTCTCAAACTCCTGACCTCAAGTAATCTGTCCACCTCGGCTTTCCAAAGTGGTGGGATTACAGGCGTGAGCCACTGCACCCAGCCTCCTGTTGCCCTTTTATAAACACACTCACCTCCTTTCCTCCTGCCCCCTCCCACCCCATCTCTAGCCCCTGGCAATCACACTAATCTATCCTTCATTTCTAAAATGTAACTAGTCTATCTTTCATTTCTAAAATCTATCCTTTGTTTCTAAAATTCGTTTCTAGAAGGTATATTCTAGAATGTATACACACACACAACATGGATGTATCTCACCCAGAAGGCTTAAGGTGAGAGGACATATTTAAGATTCCACTTACATTAAATTCTAGAAGAGGCAAAACTAATCTACAGTGATAGACATCAGATCAGTGGTTCCCTGGGGAGTAGAGGTATGGTAATGAGGATACCATATAGTACATATAATGATATACATAATATATGGTATATATAATCATATGGTATGTATTTTTTTCACTCAATATCAATATAATTCACTGGACAGTCATTCAAGTTGTTGCATGTATCAGTAGTTTGCTCTTTTGTATTACTGAGTAGTATTCCATGGTATGGATGTACCACAATTTGTTTAACCATTCACTTCTTTTCTTTATATATATACTTTAAGTTCTGGGGTACATGTGCAGAATGTGGAGGTTTGTTACATAGCTATACATGTGCCATAGTGGTTTGCTGCACCCATCAACCCATCATCTACATTAGGTATTTCTCCTAAAGCTATCCCTCCCCTAACCCCCGTACCCCCTGACAGGCCCCGGAGTGTGATGATCCCATCCCTGTGTCCATGTGTTCTCATTGTTCAACTTCCACTTATGAGTGAGAACATGTGGTGTTGGGTTTTCTGTTCTTATGTTAGTTTGCTGAGAATGATGTTAACCATTCTTTTCTTGAAGGACATCTGGCTGATTCGAGTTTGGGGCTAATAATGAATAAAATATACTATGAATATTTGTATGTAGGTATTTGTGGGAAGAAAAGTTTTTATTTATCAGGGATAAATATCCAAGAGTGTAACTGCTGAGTCATACGATAATTGCATGTTTAATATTTTAAGGAATTGCTATTGTTTTCCAGAGTGGCAATATCATTTTACATTCTCACCAGTAATGCATGAGTGATCCAGTTTCTCTGTATTCTTGTCAGCATTTGATATTGTCACCCTTTTAGTTTAGTGATTCTGACAGGTAAGTAGTAACATTTCATTGTGGTTTTAATTTGCATTGCCCTGATGGTGTTGAGCATCTTTCATGTGCTTATTTACCATCTGTATATCCTCTTTGGTAAAATGTCTGTTTACATCTTTTGCCCATTTTCTAATTACATTGCTTTTTAACTGTTGTGTTTTGAGAGTTCTTTATGCTCTGTAAGTATTAGTCGTTTGTTAGATGTGTGATTGACAAATTCTTTCTCCCAGTCTATAGTTCATTTTCTCTATCCTCTTCACCTGAACTTTCACAAAGCAAAAAGTTTCATTTTTATGAGATTCGATTTATTAATTTTTCCTCTTATGAATTCTGGTTTTGGTGCCAAGTTCATATTACTCAGTAGTTTTCCATTGTATAAATACCATATATCTACATGTTTCGACCTTTGACTTGTTGATGGACATTTGGGTTGCTTCCAGTTTGGGGGCCATTATGAACATTTGTGTTACTGTCCTTTTATAGACATATGTTCTCATTTCTCTTGGGTAAATACCTATATGTGGAAGTGCTGGATCATATGGCGAGTATATATTTGACTTTATAAGAAATATTAAACTATTTACCAAAGTTATAGAGTTGGATTACTACTTACCATTTTTGGCCTTCTTCATTACTTTCCATAGATCCAAGTTTCTACCTGGAATCCTTTACCTTTAGCCTGAAGAACATCCCTTAGAATTTCTTGTATCACAGTTCTCATGGTGACAAATTGTCTCAGCTTTTGTTAACCTGAAAATGACTTTATTTAACTTATTTTTGACAGATGTTGTTTACTGGATATAAATATAAAGATGTGGGTTGGCAGTTTTTCTCTTTTGCACTTTGAAAATGTCATGTCATTGTCTTCTAGATTCCATTATTTATGCTGAGAAGTTAGCAGTCCATTTGTGTCATTGATCTCTGTATGCAATGTGTCTTGTTATGTTTTGTTTTCTAGCAGCTTTCAATATTTTCTCTTTATCTTTGGTTTTCAACCATTTGACATGATGCCCCTAAGTGTGCTTTTATTTATATTTATATTTACTTATATTTATCTTTTATTTATATTTATCTCTATATATTTATATTTATAGTTCACTGGGCTATTTTATCTTGCTTGGGATTCACTGGGTTATTTTTCAATTGAGAAAATTTCAGCCTTGAAATATTTTTTCTAGCCCATATTTAGTCTCATCTCCTTCTAGAACTGTGATTAACCATATTGGACCATTTGATACATTCCACAGGTCTTGTTCATTTTCCTTCATTTTTTTTCCCTCTGTGGTCCTCAGATTGGATAATTTCTATTGCTCTATCTTAAGTTTATTTAGCTTTCTTCTGCCATCTTCTGTTAACCCACTCTTATGACCATCCAGTGATTTTTTAAATTTCAGTTTTTATATTTTTCACTTACAGAAATATGATTTAATCCTTTTTCAATAACTTCCATTTCACTGCTGAGATTCCTGAACTATTCACTCATTAAAATAATATTCTCATTTAGTTGTTTGAATATATTTTCCTTTAATTCCTTATTTTTAATTTATAATTTCTTATTTATAATAGCTACTTTAAATTTTCTGTCTGCTAAATCCAACATCTGGGCCATCTCATGGTCAATTTCACTTGATTACTTTTATTTCTGGACTTTGGGTCACGTTTTCCTTTTCCTTTGCTATTCTAGTTATTTTTTAGTATCTGTTGGATATTATGAATGACATCCTGTAAGAGACTCCAGATTCTGCTATTATCATCTAAAGAATGGTGGTTTTTGTTCTGGTAGGTAGTTCACTTATTAGCTGACCACCTTGAACTTATGTAGGCTTGGTTTTATATACTTTGTCAGGAAAAATCTATAAAAATCCCAGATATTTGTCAAGCCCTTCTAATTTATTGGGTCTCAACCTCCAAATTCTGTTTCCTCTAAGAATCTCATTAGGGCTTGATTTTAGGCATTTGAAGGGCAGGTCTAGAGTGTGCTTTGTTCTAGGACATATTCCTACTCCTCCTCTAAATAGGTGGTGTTTCAGCCACAGCCAATCACCTTCTGCATGTCTGCACCACCCAAGGGAGGCTTCTCTGATCTCTTGTTCTGCCACATCTTTCTAATGAGCACCCAGGGAAGAACCATGGAGAATCTTGTGAGTGTGTGCAAATTCGTATCTGGAACTCTGAGTTATTCCCGATTGATATGTTAGGCCAAACTCAGCTTTTAGGAATTTATGAAAATATTAGCTGATTTCTTTTTACCCACTTAGATGGTGGCCTCCTCTTCTTCCTGTGTTTCACTAAAGGTAAAATAGTTTTTGTGTTTCTGGGTTACCATGCAACCTCAACTCTCTGATGGATTTATGAAAAGTTATGCCTTTGCAGGCTGCCTGAGCTTGTTGTTGTTAAGAATGGGAACAACATTCACGTGCAGCTTTCTACCTCCCAGCAGAAGTGGAAGACCTCAGTAATGTCCTCTTATAGAAATGTACAAGTAGCACTAACCATAAAAAAATTGATAAATTAAACTACATTAAAAGTAAGTACTTATTTTCATTGAAAACGCCATTAAAAGAGTGAAACAGCAAGCCATGGAGAAGAAAAGAAATTACCAACTTATACAGCAGACAAAAGATTTGTACCAGAATCTGTACACAAAACTTCTACATGTAAACAATAAACAGATATACCCAATAGAGAAATGGGCAAAAGACTTAAACAGATACTTCACAAAAGAGGATATCTCCAGCAAATATATTAAAATGTACTTAATCTCATTAGTCATCAAGGCAATGAAAATTAAAGCCACAATATGAATCTACAATACCCCCACCAAAATGACTAAAGTTAAAAAGACTGATGATACTAAGTGTTGGCAAGAATATGGAACAATAGGAGCTCTCATACATTGCTGGTGGAAGTGTAAACTCATGTATTCATTTTGAAGACATTTTGGCATTTTCTACTAAAGTTGAATACTTGCATATCATCTAACCCAGAAATTACACTCCTAGGCACATACTCAACAGAAATGCACTGCATACGTGCACCAAGAGACATGTTTAAGATGTGTCCTAACAGCATTATTCATAGTAGCCCCAAACTGGAGACAATACCACACATATACACAAACATATCCAATATACATACACCAATAAACATAAATGAACCACAGTAATCAAAACATCATGGATGAACAATACAAACATTTCATTGAGTGAAAAACTAAAACACAAAAGAACACATAACCAATAATTTCAAAAACAGGCAAAACTAGACTATCATATTGTAAGTTATAAAAGTGGTTAAATTTGGGAAGGAGAGAAGTTTTAGTAATGGGGAGGGGCATGAGGGAGGTTTCTATGACTGTGGCAATGTTCTACTTCTTGAATTCATGGTGGGAGATTGTTTTGTCATAATTCATTGAATTGTACATTTATACTTAATATACTTCTGTGTATTATATTCTAACAGTATAAAATGTTATAGGCCGGGTGCGATGGCTCACGCCTGTAATCCCAGCACTTTGGGAGGCCGAGGCGGTTGGATCACCTGTGGTCAGGAGTTCGAGACCAGCCTGACCAATATAGTGAAACTCCATCTCTACTAAATATACAAAAAAAATTAGCCGGGCACGGTGGCGCACGCCTGTAGTCCCAGCTCTTCAGGAGGCTGAGACAGGAGAATTGCTTGAACCTGAGAGGTGGAGGTTGTAGTGAGCTGAGATCACAGCACTGCACTCCAGCCTGGGTGAGAGAATGAGACTCCATCTCAAAAAATAATAATAATAATAAATACAATGTTACAATGCCATGCAAGTATTTCAGTTGGGCACTATTGCAATTGCACCATCATCCCAGGGATAAAACATAGAATCATTCTTAAAGTAAAACTCATACCTAATATTTGATTTTCTAAAGGTTGATTTAATCAGAGGTTTTGGGTAAATTTTAGATTAAAATCAATACTCTCAGTTTAATTATACGATTGCATGCTACTACCTTTTTAAATAAATGGTTTTGTATTAAAATGTCCTCAAATAGAAAGCATTTCCAATTGTCAAACTTTTACTAATTTACCTTTAAATTTCTGAAGTTGTTTTGAATGATGTCTGAGATTATCATATTAAGGTAAGATATTATCGTGCAGGTAAGAAATTACCTGCCCTGCAACTTATTTTCGCCAGAGATGGCTTCAAGCCAAAAGTCCGATTTTTTTTAAACTTAAAATAAAAAAAGAGAAGTGACTTTCTCAGTCTGTACTGTCTGATAGGAGAGAAAACAAATTATGTGGGAAAAAATTATCAGTTTAAACACTTAAATTGTAATAACACTTTAGTCTTTACTGTTTGAAATTCATCTGGAACTTAAAATGCTATAATTAATAGCTTTTTACCCCAAAATACCTTCAAATGTTTGTTGTCTCTTATCAGCGCACAATATTTACTTTTTTTTTTTCTGAGACGGAGTTTCGCTCTTGTTGCCCAGGCCAGAGTGCAATGGCACAATCTCAGCGCACTGCAACCTCCGCCTCCCAGGGTTCAAGTGATTCTCCTGCCTCAGCCTCCAGAGTAGCTGGGATTACAGGCATGCGCCACCACAGCCAGCGAATTTTGTATTTTTAGTAGAGACGGGGTTTCTCCATGTTGGTCAGGCTGGTCTCAAACTCCTGACCTCAGGTGATCCACCCACCTCGGCCTCCCAAAGTGCTGGGATTACAGGCATGAGCCACCACGCCCAGCCTCTTACTTTGTTAAACGAAAGCTTAATTATTACCCCACAGTTTAATTTTATACTCAGAAGGTAACTATTTTGAAGAATAAAGTTTTTGTTTTTTGATCAAGTCCAGTCTTCAATCCATGATTTTCTTAAAGAAACTCATTTAATATGCTTACATACATTTCAGAGTTTAAAAACCACAGTTTCACTCAGCATTCTATGAGATTACAAAGATCAGCCCATTAGAGCTACAGAACTCATGGAGGGCAGGGGAAGGAACAAAATGTTTATCAGCCCCAGCTGTTAAGGCAATGTGTCAGGAATCTACAAATAAGTGTTTATCTGAACACCCCTGTAATATTATTCCACGTCTTTGTATTGACAACCTCCTATGGCCATGATTCATGTGTGCTGAGCAGGAGGGAATTCCTAGGGACACACCCTCCCTTCTCCTCCCTACTCACTGCACTTGGGTGTCCAAGGGGAACATCATTCACCTTTCAACAACAGAACAGAGGGACTCAAACCTAGTGCAGTTGGAGAGGCCAGGAGGCCCTCTCTACTCATCCAGTGCTGCCAGGACCGGTCAAGTACGGGGGTTTCTGGGATGCCAAGCAGAAAGCACACATCTAAACAGAGGGCTCTACATGCCTACATACTCACACACAGCAAGCACCCACCTTTGTCTGGGTGTGATTTAAATATGAATGACATTCCACATGAATGCCCCATGTGCAGTGAAGAGAAGAAAAGACACTTTGGTGAGAACTGACTCCTAGTGAAGCAGGTAGAAGCCAGAAGCGTGAAAGCCCCACAGGGGTTGGGTGGGTCAATACACCCACTTTTGCCTGCCTGGCCTCTCCCAAGGTCCAAGAGAGCAAACACACTCAGACTAGCCAGCATGGGTGTATTCTCCAACTGAAGCTTTACCCTCTGGCCACAGAGACCTTCAGGAGGGAGGCCAGGTGCCTGGATAGCTCCCGGGAGAGCTAGAGCCTCTGCCTTGGTCTGCGGCAGTGATGGAAACCTCTTTCTCAGGTGGGGGCTGCACAATCCAGGGTAGAGCGAATGCACACATCCTCATCTTTCAGATTGAAACCTGAATTTCTATAGTGTGAAACAGCTGCCTCTGGAGGAGACAGAAATGTGTCTAACTCTTTCTTAATCTTACCATCTTGCTACTGCTGTGCTAGGCTAAATCATGGCCCCTGAGGATATGACCATCTTCTAATCCCAGAACCTGTGAATGTTACTTTATATGGCCAAGACTTTGCAGATGTAATTAAGTTGAGGATCTTAAAATAAGGAGATTATCCTGGATTACCTGGGTGGGCCCTAAATACAATCACAAGTGTCCTCCCAAGAGGGAAGCAGAGGGAGATGAGACAGGAATACCCGGAGAAGGGGAAGAGACTGCGGGGGCAGAGATGGAAGCAACGCAGGCACACACAAGGAAGGCCAGCAGGACCTGAAGTGGGCAAGGAGCAATTCCCCCCCAGGGCTCCAGAGGGCACATGGCCCTGCTGACACCTTAATCTCAGCCAGTGATACTAATTTCGGATTTCTGGCCTCCAGAACTGTGAGAGAATACATTTCTGTTAAGCTACAGAATTTGTTACAACAACCATAGGAAATTAATATACCACCTCTCAGCTAGAACACCTCCTCACTGACAGGGCTTCTAAGGCCTTAGGTTTCAACCTAACTGGCCTGCAGGTGGGCGTTTCCTTTCCATGGATCATTTAGGGATTACAAAACAAAATCGGCTTCCTACTAGCTTTGAGCTGGCAGGGCAGTTTGCTGGGATCCCAGCACACCTTCAGATAAAGCCCCGAGCTTGGCAGGCTGGGCACCCCGTCTCCCCACTCCCCAGTCTGATCTGACTCACAACTCTTTTAAGTGTTATAAAAGATTCTGTGTTTTCTTTAGAAGTAAATCTGCTATAAATTCTTCCAAAAATCCTTTTTAAGGAAGAAAGCTTACCATTAAATTTCTTATTCACAAAGACTCTACTTAGTTTATAAACTGTCAGATTAATTATAGCAAGACCAGAGGAGACAGAGCCAGGGATTACTTGTCAAGTGAAGGATGAACACATTCAATTTCCTACCACAAATATAGTTTGCCACTCTAAGTGAACAGTCACAATTTTTTATAACAAGCATCTTAATAACTCCACTTTTCTCCAACAAATATAAAAAATAAAACAAGCATTGTAGTCCCCATGGCCTTGAGATTAAGGGTTACATTCCATAGGGAATTAACAATAAAGCCTAGAGTTAAACTGTACAAGGTTACCAGAGCATTCTTGCAAATCAACTACTTAAGGTTATGATGACAAGACTAGAATAAGCAGAGCATTACTTTTTTTAAGTTTTCCCTTTTATATAAAGAAAAATCAAGATGGGCTTTGTAAAGAGAGTGCATGCTTATTATAAATTATTCAAGCACTGCATAGAGGTTAAAAAATTCAAATGCCACTGCTCATAAATAATTAGCATTTACATTAGGAGAGTATCATTCTAGACATCTTTTTAGTTCATATGTTCCAGAAACTCTACATAGATATATTAAAATATTTTATAAATATGTGATTGTTTTATATGTTATTTATCACGTTATCAGATTTAATTTTATTTGTATTTAAAACTTGAAAAAGAAACCAAAAGGAATTTGAAAAAATTATAAAATTTCAAATAAATGTTTATTCGCCTTGAGAGTTTTTACAAAATAATCTTCTATGTTTACAAAAAGAGATTTGGGGGAAAAAAACCATTGAGAGTGATCGTTTTTACATTCCATACTTCAGTTTAGGTATTATCTTTTGATTCCCCGCTATGAAAGACAAGGACATTAGATACAAAGCATCCTTCCTTCTCTTCCCCCCATCTTCACATATTGTCATATTAACATTTTACATAAGCAGCATTTATATTTTATTTTGTAACTATAATTTGTAAAATGTTTTGCATTAATATTATTTGTTTTCTTCTTTTTCTTTTCATACGAAGTCTCACTCTGTTGCCCAGGCTGGAGTGCAATGGCACGTTCTTAGCTCACTGCAACCTCTGCCTCTGTCTCCTAGGTTGGAGTGATTCTCCTGCCTAAGCCTCCCAAGTAGCTGGGATTACAGGCATAAGCCACCAAGCCCAGCTAATTTTTGTATTTTTAGTAGAGATGGGGTTTCACCATATTGTCCAGGCTGGTCTCAAACTCCTGACCTCAAGAGATCCGACTGCCTCGGACTCCCAGAGTGCTGGAATTACAGGCGTAAGCCACCGTGCCCAGACTCTATTAATATTACTTCATAGTTAGATGTTTCCAAGTCTTACCACTAGACATTAGAACACAGCTCTCCACTTTTAAAATTTTTATTTACAAAAATTTAATTTCAAATAAGCCCTGAACTACTCTCAGCTAATGATATTTATTCTTCGATGTTTTCATTCTGACAAGTACTTATTTTAAACAATATTTTCCCTTTAGAGTTTTCACTGTGAGTTATGGCTATTTTCTTGAATATTTAAATTTTTTCCTAGGCTTAGAGAAATTAAAAGATCTTACCCAATGTCACACAGATATCCAAAGTCAGGATGCAAATACAGGTCTAATTTCAGAGCTCATTCTGTTATAATCTATCCCATTATCCACTGCCACCACTCAGTTATGCAATTGCTCATGATCCATCATTTCCACCTGTCTAGTTCTGTAGCTATCCATCTGTTATATCCATCTATTCATCGAACATCCAGTGACCTACTTCATTACTCCATTCACACATATGATGCAAACTTACATATATTTACATGTAGCCATTCACCTATCCAGACATTTCAGTATGGCATCTATCAATCCATCGATCATCCTTCTATCCACCTATCTATCCATTTATCTACATTAATTTACTCTATCCACCATTTATACATGCATACATAGATACATCCACTGATCCAGATATTCATCTATTCATCTACCCACCCATCAACTCACCCATTCACAGATCACTCCATTCCTTCTCTGATCCATCATCTATCCTTTCTATTAATTCATCATACTCATCCAACCAGTTCATCAAATTATCTGATAACTCTGAAACCCAGATCTTTCATAGAATAGGGAATGGTTTCCGTCTATGTCTCTTTTGATCTCATTCCATTTTCCAGCTATCAAGGGAAGACCACAGCATCTCATTAGCATGATAAGCAGGTTTGTGAACTCACATCCTAATTGTCTCTTACCTAAATAAAACTTCTTGCAACAGAGTGCAGATCTTATGGTATCCTATTAAACAGTGGGCCCTCTGTAACAATGTCTCCAATAACTGGATTTTCTAATCTTACAGTAACTAGTTCCCTCTTCATTGAAGAGTAATCAGCAGAGATTATGACCTCACACTATGAAGCAGAAACATTGCCCATATTTGGACTCATGTAGACCTCCTCCACATTGGTCTCTTGATTTTATTAGGGGCACAACCTTCCATCAATCCACCCACTACGAAGCTCTCTGGCCATCCAGCCAGCACTGAATGTGACTTGCCAAATTGCATATAGTTTTGTTTGTTTGTTTGTTTGTTTGGGACAGGGTCTCACTTGCCACCCAGGCTGGAGTGCAGTGGCCCAATCACTGCTCACAGCAGCCTTGACCTTCTGGGCTCAAGAGATACTCCAGATTCAGCCTCCCAAATAGCTGGGACTACAGGTGCACACCACCATGCCTGAGTAATTTTTGTATTTTTTGTAGATAGGGGGTTTTGCCATGTTGCCCAGGCCGGTCTCCAACTCCTGGGCTCAAGAGATCCACCCACTTCAGCCTCCCAAAGTGCTGGGATTACAGGCATGAGCCACTGTGCCCAGCCTGCATATAGTTTTAAATCTTCTCTCCCCACCCTCTCTATAGGTTAAGCAGCCTGGAAGCACCACTTAAGTGGACCTCGGTAACAACTGGAGGTGAGAAAAGCTCAGTTTCTCACTCAGATGAGGGAATCACAGAGCCACAGTGCCTGAATCAAGGCTATTTATGAAAAATACAAGTCAAAACAAATCAAGAGGAAAGTATATAGAAATAAACATAAACTTTAAAAACTCTCTTGCAGATTAATTTGCAAAGTAGGGATAGGGAACCTGTTATCAAACCTAGAGTTGAAAAAAAAAGAAAGGAGAAAGAGGAAGAAGAGGAGACTAGGAATAAGAAGAATGAGAAGGAGTTGAAGAGCCAAAAGAAAGTAGGAGAAAGAGGGATACCAGTGCCTCACAAGATAGTGAACTAACCTTGTCTTCTGGTTGTCTCCCAAAAATTCAATGATAAATTATGGAAGTAAGATGGAGGAACTAATATTAAAACTGTGACTAACCCTTGGAGAGACTAAAGCTGGGATGAACTAATGTGAAAAATTAACAGTCTGAGAGGTAGGAAGAAAGGATAGTGTAGAGATTTTACATTCTGCTTATTCCTCTCTCTCATATTTTCCAGGGAAGGTCACTAGTGGCCTCTGCTACTGTAAGAAAGAAATCAGCAGCAAGAATTCCTGCTGCTCAGGAGTTCCTCAGCAATATCGGAGCCATGCTGGATTGAGATTCTGAGAAAAGCAAATGCAAGCTGACCAAGTGTCATAGGACATTGACTCTTCCATCCTATTCTCCTCTAAACCTCCAGGGATGGCGGATGAGCATCTCAAGGACAGTGGATGACCTTCTCATGTGTATTAGTCTGTTTTCAAGCTGCTGATAATGACATATCCGAGAATGGGCAATTTACAAAAGAAAGAGGCCTATTGGACTTACAGTTCCACATGGCTGGGGAGGCGGGCAAGTCACATCCTACGTGGATGGCAGCAGGCAAAGAGAGGGCTTGTGCAGGGGAACTCCCATTTTTAAAATCATCAGATCTCATGAGACCCATTCCTTATCATGAGAACAGCAGGGGAAAGATCCGCCCCCATGATTCAATCATCTCCCACCAGGTCCCTCCCATAACATGCGGGAATTATGGGAGCTACATGATGAGATTTGGGTGGGGACACAGAGCCAAACCATATCATCATGTATGGTGGCTGACCATTCCGGAGATTTCTGTCTCCTCTCGATGCTGCATTTTTCAAAAAATTTAAAGAGGAATCCCTGACTGAAGAAATTTCCCTGTGAAATGAAAACAAAAGGAATGTGGAGCAGCAGCTCTGCAATACCTGAGGCTCTCCATCCTGAGGCTCATCCCCACTCCTCTCTTCATATTCACCAGCAGGGGCAGACTTTAGTCATATCCCTTATCCATGATCAGACTGAGAATCTCATAATCACCAGAAACACAATTTCACAAGCCAAAATCAGTAGACACCTGAGGAACTATAAAAGCTATACAACAAACTGAATAAAATGTTTATCACAGGCCAACAGTGGAAAATAAGCAAAATAAATATTAGAAATACCTTCAAGGATGTAAAAGAGAATATTAGTAAAATGAAGAAGGAACAAGAAGGCATAAAAAAGAGCGCTGTGCCTTTTTTGAAAGAAGAATAGGTCATTCATTCAGGATATCAAGAAAAACTAGGAACAGTTTTAAAAAATATGTGCTTGAAGATACTAGAGAGATAACAAGGTGGTAAAGAACTAGTGGGCCTGTAGCTTCAAAAAAATAAAAAAGGAATCCAAGAAGGTGAGCTCAATATTTGGACTCCTTCTACCTTGGGAGCATTTATTAATTCTGGAGGAGTTAGTGGAGAGCCTGATCAGTGTTTTAGACAGTCTCAAAGGAGTGGGGTAAAAAGTCAGAGTCTAGGACTCATCAAGGGAAATAGCCTAGCGTTGGGATGAGAACCCAAATAATTGCAGCATAGTAATAAGATTGGACTGCAACAGACCAGTTCTCATAGAGATTTCAGCCTCAAATCAGCTCAGTCTCTGGAATTGGATTAAAGCAATACCAGTTTGCTAGGATTTCCTGGTGCCTGGCATAAACAAATGTAAATCCTCCCTAGAGAAGGAAAACATCTTCCTAGGCCTCAAGTTATTTCTATACAAACAATTTTTCAAATACAATGTTCCTCAGATAATAAAAATAATCAGACACTTGAGGAAACAGCACAACATAAATGAAAAGGAAGAAAAAACACCCCCAAAACAAAAACCCCAAACCAACCCACAAAGGAAACAGACCAATAAGGATTCAAGATACTCAAGGTACTGGATACACACTTTAAAATAATGCTTGCTAAATTTAATGAGATTAAAAAAAAAGTTAGAAAATTTTTGAGATAAAAGAAAACCATTAAAAAGGGTATATTTTTAAAAGAATATAGTAGACTTAAAAACAAATATACAGACATACTAGACCTTACAATATAATAATTAGGAGCTCATTGGATGAATTTTTAAAAGATTAAACATAGCTAAAGAAAAAAATTAGTAAATTGGAAGGTTAATCAGAAGAAAATATTCATAATGGAGCATAAAATCACAAAAGAATGGAAAATAAGAGATATATGGAATACAGTAAGGTCTAACATATCTGTAATTGTAGTCCCAGAAAGAGAGACGGTAGAGAGTGGTAAGAAAGAAATAGTTTAAAAGATAACGTCTGATGGCTGGACGTGGTGACTCACGCCTGTAATCCCAGCGCTTTCGGAAGCCAAGGCAGGTGGATCACCTGAGGTTAGGAGTTCAACACCAGCCTGTCCAACATGGTGAAACCTCATCTCTACTAAAAATACAACAATTAGTTGGGCGTGGTGGCAGGCGCCTGTAATCCCAGTTCATGGGGAGGCTGAGGCAGAAGAATCGCTTGAATCTGGGAGGCAGAGGTTGCAGTGAGCCAAGATCGTACCACTGCACTGCAGCCTGGGCAACAGAGTGAGACTCTGTCTCCAAAAAAAAAAAAAAAGAAAGAAAGAAAGATAACATCTGAGAATTTTCCAACACTGATGAAAAATATCAAGCCATATATTCAAGACGCTCTAAGAACTCTAACCAGGAAAACTGAAAGAAAAACACCCAGGCACATCAAATTTCCAAAACCAAGGTAAAGAGAAAATCTTACAGCAGCCAGAGAATAAAAGACAGATTGCCCCTTAAAGGAGCAACAGTTAGACTAAAGGCTGACTTCTCAACAAAAGCAATGAAAGTCAGAAAACAATGAAATATTTACAGAGCATTGAAAGAAAATATCTGCAACTGTGAATTTTATGTCCAGCAATATCTTTCAAAAATAAAGGCAAAATAAAGATTTTTTTTAACTGAGAAAATTCACCACTGACAACTCCACAGTAACATTTAAAGACCTTATTAGGCAAAATGAAATTGGTCCCAGAAGAAAGATGGAGATGCAGGAAAGAAGGTAGAACAACAAATTGGTAACTATATAAGTAAACCTAAATGAATCTTGACTTTACAGAATGGCATAATGTGACCCATGTATGCAATTTTACACTTTTTAGTAGTCACATTAGAAAGAGTAAAAGGGCCGGGCATGGTGGCTCACGCCTGTAATCCCAGCACTTTGGGAGGCCGAGGCAGGCGGATCACAAGGTTAGGAGATCGAGACCATCCTGGCTAACATGGTGAAACCCCGTCTCTACTAAAAATACAAAAAATTAGCTGGGCATGGTGGCAGGCACCCGTAGTCCCAGCTACTCCGGAGGCTGAGGCAGGAGAATGGCATGAACCGGGGAGGCAGAGCTTGCAGTGAGCCAAGATCGTGCCACTGCACTCCAGCCTGGGCGACACAACGAGACTCCATCTCAAAAAAAAAAAAAAAAAAAAAAAGTAAAAGAAGCAGGTGAAATTAATTTTAATAATATATTTCATTTAACCCAATAAAACTAAATTATTTTTTCAATATGTAACAAATACATAAGAAATTACTAAAGAAGTATTTTAGTTTTTTTCATATGAAGTCTTAGAAATCCAGTGTGTAGTCTTACATTTATAGCACATTTCAATTTGGATGCACTATTTTCATAGAATTTATAGATAAGAATAGATTCACATATTTAAATTGTTTCAAATATACATTACAGTGTTTTAATAACTGAATTCAGTACTAAAATATTTTCCTTCAATATTATACTTTTCCTTTAATATTTGCATTCATACTGACAAAACCAGTTCATCTTTTTCAGAAGAATTAATTTGACTTTAAAGCAAAAGCATATTGGTTTCAAAATTAGATCTAAATTAAGAAAATTCAATAACCTATGTCAACTCAGTATTATTAAATCACATCAAAGGAGTATTATATAAATTAAAAGGCAATTCCAAATTTATCAACATTAAAAAGTATTCTTCAAACTTTTCTTACAGTCTTTGCAGCCAGTTTACATAATGGTAGCAATTACAATTAAAATCTTGTGAATATTGAGTAATTTTAGAAAAATGTGTCAAATCGCTATTGTTATTTTGTACATATTATGAAAGGTTGCACTTTCAAAACAAATTCTTGAAAATTAGCAGGGCATGGTGGCACATGCCTGTAAACCCAGCTATTAGGGAGGCTGAGGCAGGAGAATTGCTTGAACCTGGGAGGTGGAGGTTGCAGCGTGCTGAGATGGCACCACTGCATTCCAGCCTGGGCAACAGAGTGAGACTCTGCCTCAAAAAAAAATAAAATAAAATAAAAAGAAAAAATAAATTATTGAACCTATCTAGGTAGGTCATAAGTAAGCTTTATTCTTTCCTTGACATTTCAAATTAAGGTGATTCACATGCAGTGTAATACTAGTAAGAAAACTTAAACCCCACTGACATTTTTATCTCTGATTATTGAATATCTGATTAACATTTGTTTTAAAAAAATTGAAATATCAGTCTCTAGTTTTAAACTTTAAGTAAGTATAGATTATTTACTTAACATTGCTGCAGCATGTTCCATTGTTAGAAACTAATTTTTTTTTTTTTTTTTTTTTTGAGACAGAGTCTCGCTCTGTCGCCCAGGCTGGAGTGCAGTGGCATGATCTTGCCTCACTGCAAGCTCCGCCTCCCGGATTCACGCCATTCTCCTGCCTCAGCCTCCGGAGTAGCTGGGACTACAGGCGCCCACCACCACGCCCGGCTAATTTTTTGTATTTTTAGTAGAGACGGGGGTTTCACTGTGTTAGCCAGGATGGTCTCCATCTCCTGACCTCGTGATCTGCCCATCTCGGCCTCCCAAAGTGCTGGGATTACAGGCTTGAGCCACTGCGCCTGGCCAAAACTAATTTTATGCATATCTAGCTGGAATTGCTTTTTGATAAATGTAAAATATTGAAAATATTCTGATCACAAATTCAATTTAATCTTTTAGGCCACAAACTGACAATATTATTAGTATATTTATATGATTATATGATTAGCATCACATGGTATTTTAGGCAAATACAATACTTGAAATCACTGCAACGGCAACAGAGGTAGCTATGAAATTATTACAGTAGTACAGTATGTACTACAGTAATTATATGCAGTTATGATTTAATATTATACCTTTACATTTGTTTACATTTCTCTCATGAACCTAATGTATACTGTTGTAAGGATCTTGTACTACAGGTAAAGTAGTATGATAGTATATGAAGGTAGGCTATGCTAAATCAAAGATGCATACTATAAACCCTATTGTAACCCCCAAAATAACACCACAAAGAGTTATAGCTAACAAGCCAACGAAGGAGATAAAACAGAATCATATAAAAATGCTCAATCCAATAGAAGGTAGAAATTGAGGAAGAAAGGAACAAAGAACAGATTAGACAAATGGGAAAAAAATAGCAATTGATAAATTTAATTAAAGCCAATACTATCAATAATCACATTAAATGTAAATTTTCTAACCATTCTCATTGAAGGCGATATTGTCAGTTTAGACAAAAAAAGCAAGACCCAAATATTAATATATACTGCCTGCAAGAAACACGCTTTCAGAAAAATTATATAAATAGCTTAAAAAGGGAAAGATTGGAAAATATTCTATACTAAAACTATAAAAAGTTAACTGTAGTGACTATATTTATATCAAAATGAAATTTTAAGGAAATAACATTACCAGAGATAAGAAGGGTCATTTTATAAGGATATAGGGGTCAATTTTAGGTAGGAAGTGGGACTCAACTTCACAGAGTTTGACACTGGACCAGATTGAGGACTAGCTAAAACATAACCCTGGTGAAAGCAGCTTTCAATCAGACCCACCCACCAGTGTGCCATGTCAATTTACTGTTGCCATGGCAACACCCAGGAGTTACCACCCCTTTCCATGGCACCCAATGATTCAAAAGTTACTACCCCTTCCCTGCATAAACCACCCCTTAATCTGCATGCAATTAGGAGTGGGTATAAATATGACTGCAAAACCACCCTGAGCTGCTACTCTGCCTTTGGGACAACCCTGTTCTGCAGGACCAGTCATGGAGCTCTAACAACACTGGAGCTGTATCACTGCCTGTTAAATAAAGCTGTTTTCTTCTACCTCTGGCTTGCCCTTGAATTCTTTCCTGGGCAAAGCCGAGAACCCTCACGGGCTAAGCTCCCCTTTTGGGCTCTCCTGACCTGCATCAAATTTATCAAGAAAGCATAAAAGTTCTACACCTTTATGCAGCTAATACCAAAGTTTCAAAGTACATGAAGCCAAAATTGATAGAACAGCAAGGAGAAATAGACAAGTCCACAATGATAACTGGTGATTTCCAAATCCCTCTCTCAGTAAGTAACAGAAGTAGAAAATCAGTGAGAACATACAAGACTTAAACAATACAATCAGCCAACTTGATCTAATTTATATTTGTATAACATTTCACCTAACAACAACAGAATACACAGTCTATTCAAATGTACACAGAATATTTACCAAGATGTACCATATTCGGGGACATAAAGCAAGCCTGAATAAATTTAAGGGATCTAAATCGCAAACTTTGGTGTCTGATCACAATGAAATAAAATCAGAAGTAATAACAAACTATTTCTTAAACATTTCCAAATACTTGTAAAATAAATAACACTGTTCTAAAAAAAAACCACCATAGATAGAAGAATAAATCAAAATGAAAATTAGAAAATATTGTGAACTGAATTAAAATGAAAACACAACATATTAAAACTGGTGGGATGCAGCTAATACTTGGAATGTAATTTAGAGCAATAAATGTGTATATTAGAAAAGAAGGAAATTTTAAATCAATAAACCAGCCTCCACTATAAGAAAGTAGAAAAAGAAGAACAAACTAGAGCCAGAGTAAAGAGAATAAAGGAAATAATAAAAACAAGAACAGAAATCAATAAAAGAGAAAATAATAGAGAAAAATCAATAAAACCAGAAGTTTATTCTTTGAGATAATCAGTAAAATCAATAAACTTCTAGACAGAATGTTGAGAGAAAAAAAGAAAAAATACACAAATTACCAGTATCTGGAAGAAGAGAAGTGATATCACTACAGGTTCTATACATATTAAAAGGATAATAATATTTGAACAGTAATATTTGAACAGCTATATATCAATAAATTATACATCTTAAATAGAGAAATCCCTTGATAGACACAAACTGCCAAGACTACCTTAAGAAAATACTAGATAACCTAAAGAGTCTAATATCTATTGAAGAAATTTAACATATTTAAAAAACCTTCCCACAAAGAAAAGAACAAAATGGCTTCCTCGGTTAATCCTACCAAATTTTTAAAAACAGTAATGCCAATTCTACACACTGTTCCAGAAAACTGATGAAATCATAACACTTCCCCAAAAGGATCTGTGAGCAGAATATATTAAAGAATTCTCAGCTGGGCACAGTGAGTGGCTCATGCCTGTAATCCCAGCCCTTTGGGAGGCTGAGGTGGGCGAATGGCTGGAGCCCAGGAGTTTGAGACCAGCCTGGGCAACATAGCAAGATGTCGTCTCTACAAAAAATGTAAAAATTACCTGGGCGTGGTGGCATGCATCTATAGTCCCAGCTAGTTGGGAGGTTGAGGTGGGGGGATCACTTGAGCCTGGGAGGCAAAGGCTGTAGTGAGCCCAGATTGCGCCACTGTGTTCCAGCCTGGGCGACAAAGCGAGACCCTGTCTCAAAAAAAAAAAAAAAAGAATTTTCAAAACTAAACAATAAGAAAACAAATAACTAAAACTGAATTGGGAAAGTTTTTAAACTGTAACTACAATCAAATAAGATATATAGATGGCTAATAAATACATGAAAAGATGCTTAATACCATTACTCATTGGGAAAATGTAATTTAAAATCACAATGAGATACCACTATACATCTATTAGAATGACTAAAATTTTAAAAACTGATCATATGACATGATTTGTATATGTAGAAAATCCAAAAGGAATCTATAGATAACCTACTACAATAAATAAGTGAATTTAACATGATACTGGATAAGATCAATAAGATCAATCCATGATAAGGCCTCTACATAAAATTATAAAACATCACTGAGGCAAATTAAAGATACAAATAAGTGGAAGCAAATACTGTGTTCATGGGTTGAGACACTCAATGTCATAAAGATGTCAACTTTCCCCAGTCTGATCTATAGATTCCATGAAATTTCAATCAAAACCCTCTCAGAGGAGTTTGTAGTATGTGTGTATGTGTGTGTCTTTGGAAATTGAGACTCTGCTTCACAAACGTATTTGGAAAATATAAAAAAGAAACAAGACAATTTTTGAAGATTAATTCACACTACTTACAACATAGCTATAGTAATTTAGAGAGTGTGGTGTTGGCCCAATGAAAGTGAAACAGACTTAACGGAAAAGAAGTCCAGAAACAGACCGCTTATAGTCACTTGGTTTATGAAAAAGGTACAACTGCAGTGCCTTTTGCAGAAAAGGATGATAAATGTTGCTGCATAAGTAGATATCCTTACGGTAAAAAGTGGATCAATTTCAGGTGTTCTGTAATCTGAATATGAAAGGTAATACAATGTAACTTCCACTAAATGAAGTAAAATATTTGCATGATCTTGGAGTGGGCAAAAGTTTTTTAAACAGGACACAAAAAGTCCTAACAATAAAGGAAACAATACATTTGACTACATTTAAAAAATAATCTGTTCATCAAAAGATATCATTAAGAAAGTAAAAAGGCAATCCAGATTTTAAAAAGATTCTTGTCAAACATATTAAAAATACCAGAAAACATAATGTACTGTGCATGGCAATAAGAAAAGACCAGAAAACCCAATAGAAAAATGGGAAAATACTTGAACAAACACTTCCTTATGAGAATATCTAAATGGATAATAAACATAAGATAAGGTGCTCAACACTACTAGTTGTCAGAGATATGCAGATTAAGACTACCGTGAGATATCACTACAAATCTACCAAAATATCTAAAATTAAAAGACTGATAAAATAGCAAGTGTTGGCAAGGATATGAAACACTGGAACTCTTACATACAACTAATGCTTTATATGACCACTTTGGAAAGCTGGAAATACCTACTAAATCTGAAAAAAATACATGCTTCAGCAACCCCACACTTAGGTGTACCCAGAAGAAACATGTACATATGCTCACCAAAAACAAGTACAAGATTTTCATAACAGCAAAATTTGTAATAACCAAACACTGGAAACAACCTAAATATTTTTCCACAGTAGAATGGACAAATAAACCATGATGTATTCATACAATAAAACACTATGCAGCAGTGAAAATAAATTTACTTTGGCTACATGCAATACTATGGCTGAATCTTACAAACCCAATACCGAACGAAAGAGATTCCAAAGAGCACATATTGTTTGACTCAACTCATCTAAAATTCAAATATGGGCAAAACCAATCTATGCTGATATATCTGAAGAGTTATTTCCTTTGTGGAAAATGCAGTGTAATGACTGAGAGGGGTATGATGGAGACTTCTGGGGTATTGGTAACATTCTTTTTCTTGACCTGAGCGGTGGTTACCAGGATATGTTCGTTCATTCTATTGAAATTCATTAAGCTGTATACTTGTGATTTGTTGACTTTTATGCCTGTATGTTATGTTTAAATATAAGTGCATATTAAAATGTGTGTGTGGAAAGATGAAGTAGGGATACTCTTCCCTATTCCTCCTATTAAATATAACTGAGTACTCTGGATATTGTGAATAAAATAAACATAAGAAAACTCTGAAAGGTGGAGAAAAGAAGGCAGAACCAGTTAGAGACCCTAGGACCCACGGAATGAAACAGTGATGAGCTTTTTGGTTTTTCTTTTTACTTCATATATATCTGGGTCTTGGAGCTGAAGATGGTGGCAACCCAGACACATCAACAAGCACAGGCCCAAATCAAGCCCCAATAAAAGCTTGATCTCTCTAGTCAAAAGACCAGGAAGGGTTTGTTTTACTCCAGCCAAACACCACAGAAAAAACTGTGCTGTTCCCACCCCACACCTACCTAGCTAGCAAAGTCTAAGTGATGAATATAGACTTGTAGCATCGCCAGGCTATATCAAGGTGCCCCAACTCTTTGGCTGGGATGGGGGTATCACAGAAGGTCAAGATGGGAGGCAGGACTTTTGCGTCCAGTGGGCAGTACCAAGGCATCCCACCTGCAATGTCAGCGTAGATCATGTAGGGAGGCTGGACTTCCACCACCACCCCACAGTAATGAGGACCAACAAATTTTTGACAAACATGCAAGAGCAATTCAATAGAGAAAATATAATCTTTTCAACAAATGGTGCTGTAGCAACTGGACATCCATGGGCAAAAAACCAAAAACAAACAACAAAAAAACCCCTCCAGCCTAAGTCTTACACCTCATACAAATTTAACTCAAAATGGACCATGAAAATAAATGGAAGACATAAAACTATTTTTAAAAATTTTTCAAAAAACATAGGAAAATATCTTTGGGACTTAGGGCTTAGTAAAGAGTTCTTAGACATGACACCAAAAAAGGCACAATTCATAAAAGAAAATATCAGTAAATTAGACTTCATCAAACTCAAAAACTTTTGCTTTGAAAGAGACCTTGTAAAATTGCTCGGAGTGGTGGCTCATGCCTTTAATCCCAGCACTTAGGGAGGCTGAGGTGGTAGGGTTGCTTGAGGCCAGGAGTTCAAGACCAGCTTGGGTAACATAGCAAGACCTTGTCTTTATAAAAACAAAATTTAAAAATTAGCTAGGTGTGCTGGCGCACCTCTGTGGTCATAGCTACTTAAGAGGCTGAGGCAGGAGGATCACTTGAGCCCAGGAGTTTGAGGTTGCAGTGAGCCATGATTGTGCCACTGCACTCCAGCGGAGTGGGAAAAAATATTTGTAAATCACATATCTGACAAAGAACTAGTATCTAGAATACATAAAAAACTCTCAAAACTTAACAGTAAAGAAAACAATCTAATTTAAAAATGGACAAAAGACATGAACAGACATTTCATTAAGAGGATATACAGATGGCAATTAAGCACATGAAAATATGTTGAACATCGTTAGTCATTAGAAATGTAGATTAAAACCACCCACAGTGAGATATTACTACATTCCTCTCAGAATGGCTTAAAATATTGACAACAGCAAATGCTGGTGAGGGTGAGAAGAGGCTGGATCACTCATCCATTGCTGGCAGGGAGTGGAAAGTGGTAGAGCCACTCTGGAAAAGTCTGGCAGTTGCTTTAAAAAACAAACATGCATATGACCCAGCAAGTGCACTCCTGGGCATTTATCCTGGAGAAATAAAAACTTCCTTTCACACAAAAATTTCTACATGATAGTTCATAACAGCTTTATTTGTAATGGCCCCAAACTGGAAATAATTCAGATGCCTTTCCACAGGTGAGTGGTTAAACAAACTGTACGTCCATACTGTTGAATGCTATTCAGCAGTAAAAGGGAGCTAACTATTGCTACAAACAATAACCTGGGTGGATCTCCATAGAATTATGTGAAAAAAAAATAGGACATGCAGTGGAATAGTAACCAGCAGGGAAAATGAAAGAACTGTTGCTATATGAATCAACAGATGGATCTCAGGAACATAATGTTAAGAAAAATGCAAGTCATAGGACAGAATATACAGTTTGAGACATTATATAAAATTCAAAAGATGCAAAACAAAAAAGGATTGTTGGAGGACACATCCAAATGTGATAAAAACTCAAAGAAAAGCCACGGTTCTGGATTTCCAAGGTGGGGAGAGAGGGAGGGGCAGAAACACCTGAGGGCCTCAAAAGTACTGTAATATTTGACTGCTCCAGCCAGGTGGAGTGAAAAAAACAATCCTAAAGGGTGATATACTGTGTAATGCCACTTATATAAGATTCTTGAAATAACACATTTATTGAAATGAAGAACAGATTAGTGGTTGCCAGAGGTTAGGAAGGGGTTGAGGGTGGGAGGAAAGTGGGTGTGGCTATAAAAGGGGAACATGAGGACTCTTTGTGTGTCAAGGTACAGAACATTTCTGTTCTGTACCTTGACTGTCTTAATGCCAGTATCCACATTATAATATTGTAGTATATAGTTCTGCAAGATCTTACTCTTGGTGAAAACTAGATAAAGGATATACAGATCTGTCTTTTTTTTTTTTTCCTGCTTGTGAATCTACAATGATCTCAAAAATTTAATATAAATATATATATATATATATATATATATATATATATATATATAAAAACACAGCAAAGGGCTCAGGAAAACCAAGATCTTGAAGAAAATGAAAAATATAAATGATGCTGTAGTGCTATATGATCTAACGAATATCTTTGAAAAATAGTTTGGCACAAAATTAAACATACACTTGTTTTTATACCACAATTTACCTACTGACACATATCTTAGAAAAACTTCACAGGGGCATCAAGAGACACATAAAGAATGCTGATGGTAGCATTGTTTGTTAATAGCAGAAACAAAACTGAGTGCATTTTCCAATGTTAATTTCCTGGTTTTACTAATCAATGTGGTTATGTAAGATGTTATCACTGGGGTAGCTTGGTGCAGGATACAGTAGAAACTCCCTGTACTGTTTTTTATAACCTCTATGTGAGTATAAAATTATTTACAATAATAAAAAAAAAGACCAGGTGTGGTGGCTCACACCTGTAATCCCAGCACTTTGGGAGGCTGATGCGGGCAGATCACGAGGTTAAGAGATTGAGACCATTCTGGTCAACATGGTGAAACCTTGGCTCTACTAAAAATAAAAAAATTAGCTGGACATGGTGGTTCGTGGCTGTAGTACCAGCTACTCGGGAGGCTGAGGCAGGTGAATTGCTTGAACCCGGGAGGCGGAGGTTGCAGTGAGCTGAGATGGCGCCACTACACACCAGCCTGGTGACAGACCGAGACTCCATCTCAAAAATAATAACAACAATAATAAAATAAAATAAAATAAAAATTTTTAATGACACATTTTACTGAAAATCATTTAAAAATTGGGGCATAAGTAGAATACTAACCAGCAGTGAAAATGAAAGAACTGCTGCTACATGAATTAACAAATGGATCTCAGAAACGTGATGTTAAGAAACATGCATGTCAGGACAGAAAACACAGTTTGATACCTTATATAAGATTCAAAAGATGCAAAACAAAACAAAGTATTGTGAAGGACACATCCAATGTGATAAAACTCAAAGAAAAGCCAAGATTCTGGATTTCCAAGTTGGGGAGGGAGGAAGGAGAAGAAAACACCCGGGGGCCTGAAAAGTACTGTAATATTTGAGCCCTCCAGCTGTGTAGAGGGTAAATGGGCACTCAGAGTGATAGGTTTTCTTTGTAACTTACATATACACAGCACATACTAAATAGGAAGATTTAAAGAATTTTTTTAAATGGAACACACAGATTCTATGATATGGAAGAAACTCTTTCTAGTGAGGTTGCCAAGCTGAGGTTCAGTGGCCACATTTTCCACCAGGAGAAAGTCTGACTGCTTTAGGGCAGGTTAAGGACAAGACCCAAAATCAGGGGAGATAAGCAATGATAGTTGGAGGAGAGAGACTTGGAGCAGAGCAAACTTGGAGTCTCTAAGGCTCTCATTTCCACAGCATGATGACTGCATTCGGAGAGCAATGCCAGTATCTGCTCCAGCTACATGAGCCCAGTAGTCGGAGCCGGGTTTTTGTCATTTGAACTGGAAGAATTATGACAGAGTCCCCCAAAGTAAGCTGGACCATAGTCAGCCCAGCTGGACCTGGTAAGCATATGGGATGTCTTGGAGGCTTAGAGGTGCCCAGAAGGGCCCTGCCCCAGCCCTCCCTCCCCTACTGCCATACCACCTTACATGTGCAGGACCAGATGATCAGAGGAGGTACAGGACTTGCCCAGGCTTACCCAAAAGATGGTGCCTTTTCTGGCACATCTCAGCTGTTTTGTCTTGCCACCGATGATCTCGTCAGGTCAGGATGAGAGGGAACAGGGAGACAGCACTAGATGTTAGGAGAAGGTGCAGGTTGGAGGAGTGTTGCATGGCTGGGTACCTTGGCCAGTAGCTCCCTGGCCCTTCTTTGGAGGGATCACTTATAGAGATGGGAAGGGCTGTGACTTGGGAGTCTCCTCTCCTTCTAGAGCTTTCTTCAGCCCCAAGCTGGATATGGTCTCCTAAGAAAGCAGGAGCCCCAGAGAAGTGGGTGGGTGTCTGGAGGGTTACCCTGAGCCTGGTGCCAGCCACAACGGGGCAGATATTCTAGGTGATGACTTACAATCCCTGGGGTTCCAAACTAAAGGTGATTATGAGAATAGGACAGTTATGTTGATTTGAGTTCTAGATGTTCATTCAAACATTCAACAACTATTTCTGAAACTCTGAGCTATGTCCTTGGGATGCAGTGGTGGAGCTTCAACTACTGCTTTTATGGAACTTGCGGTCAGGTTTTTAACAAGAAATAGGAAAGAGATTCGAGGTGAGCACACCAGGGAGTCAGACAGGCTTGCCCAAGCAACCCCCATAAGTCAAAAAGGGGGTAACAAGTGTCCACGAGAAATCTGGAGGTGAAGGTTGTGTCTCCTCTCTCTTCGTATAACACATGTGTGCACACACCATCGTGTTCACCGATATGCAGATTACTATCTCAAATAAATGCTCACTGAACAGCCATAAATGAACAAGACCGCGCTGTGGCAGAACAGTAAGGGACAGCTTTGTAAAACCTCAATTAACCAGCATGCCTTAGGCTTGGGCTGTCCTGGGAGTTTTTAGCGCTTGGCGTCTGCTCTTTGCTCTCACCCACTCACAACTTGGTCTGTGTGCCTCGATGGACCAGGCGAGTAAAGGCCAAGGAGAGGTCGCCCACATGTCCTCAGATAGCTCATTATCCAGATACACCTAATTGCCAGGGTGGGCAGTGGCACTGTCAGCCTGGCAACCCCGGGATCAAGAAACGCAGGGCACTGTCCTGGAGATAGTGGCACTGGCATTCAGAGTGTCACCGTTCCTTCTCTCCCATGGGGCAGGCTAACCTGCTCATTTTAGTATAAAATGATCCAAATGAGCAGCTGGTTTGAGGTAGGCGCGCCCTATATTGGCAGCTCCTCTCTCGCTGGCCAGGTCTGCGGGGGCACCCACAGACTCCACAAGAGGCCGCCCAAATAAAGGGTCTAGGCCTCGAGAGGGGAGGGCGGGCTAGAAGCCACAGGGGGCAAGAGTCGAGCCCCATCTGCGCCAAGTACGCCAGGTTTCCCTAGGTCTGCCCGTCCTGACGCGCCTCGCCACACCCTGGCTCTCCCCCACCTTCATTCCTTTCCGCCCTGTCCGACGACTGCGCTGTGCATCGGTGTCTCACGAGGTGGAGGAAGGGACTGGCATCTAGGTTTAAAAGACCAGAAACAAATGTCCCCTGACAATTTCTGTCATTTTCTGGATTCAAAAGAGGGGTAGAGTGGGGAAGACAGACGCAGCGGGGCAGCGAGAGACGGTGCCCCCCGGGGGGCTCTCAGGGGTACGGCGAGGAGGTTCTCTCCTGCCCGGGTGCGGGCTCGGGTGGGCGGGCGCACGCCCCCCAGCCCCGCAGCGCCGCGGGCCCCGCATGACATCAGAGGCTGGGGAGCGCGCAGAGCGCAGGCGCCGGCGGAGGAGGCAGGCGGGAGGGGGCCAACTGGCGCGGCTCTGGAGAGCGCTCCTCCGCCCCGCGCGCCGTCCCTGCGCCCCGCTCCGCCCGCGCCTCTCTCCCAGCGCCGCGCCTCGGGCGTAAAGAGCGCGCCCCTCGCACCGCAGCCAGTGCCGCCCGCAGCAGCCCAGCCCCAGCCTTCCTCCGCCTCCTCCTCCCTCTCCTCCTCCGCCGCCGCCGGACACGCAGCCGCAGGCCGGGGCCGGGACGCAGCTGGGGAGTCAGGGACGCGCGCAGCCAGCCCTTCCCCCTCCGGCTCCCGCACCGCCGGCCGCCTCCCCTCGCCCTCCTCCTCTCCCCTCCCTGCACCTTCGCTTTTTCCTCCTCCTCCTCTCCCGGCCCCGGCTGCCAGCACCATGTCCGCAGGGGGAGATTTTGGGAATCCACTGAGAAAATTCAAGTTGGTGTTCTTGGGGGAGCAGAGCGGTAAGTACCCGGCTTAATCTCTTGGCTTGTCGCCGAGTCGACCCCCGCCGCCCAATCGCCCACCCCATTGGGACCCCCGGCCCCGGCTCGGAAAGGCCCCTCCAAGCCAGGGTGGAGGAGAGGGACAGGGATGGGGAGGTCGGGGCGGGGTCGGGCTGGGGAGGGGCCAAGGGTGAGGACGGAGGAGGCGCTGGCGCCTGGGGTGGAGGTGAGGGTGGGCTCTGGGTGGGGGACCCGGGGTGTGGGTGCAGGTGCGGCGCCGCAGTGGGCCCGGAGGGCGGCGGCTGGCTCCGCGGCGCTGGCCAGGGCGTGAAGGACCCGGGCTGGCTGGCTAGCTCACACTGCGGCACCGGCTGCGGGCGACCGCGCAGGTGGCTGGGTGCTGGCGGGGGTGGGGAAAGCGACGGGCGCCCCCCTTGGAGAACGAAGCGAAGCTGGGGTCTGGCCGGGCCCCACTCCGCTGCACTGGAGGGGTGTTCCCTGAGGACCCTGCTGGGAACCATGCGAAAGGGCACGTCCAGGGCCTGGGACAAACAGCCACCGAGGGAGAAAAGACCGACACCTGTCTCTGCTCGAAAGAGCGAGTGCAGGCCATGGGGGAACGGGGCGCCTACCTCCCCTGGCTCACGTCCGACTGGGCACAGAAGGTTCTAGACCCGCTGCCCTTCGCCGGCGCTTGTTAGTCTCCTTGCTGCTCAGGGATCTGGGCAATTACAGTGAGGGGTACCCCAACTCGAGGCGATTTGGGGAATGATACAGGGGCACCTCACACCAAGAGGCTGTGAAGTCTGGCTCTGGGCAGAGAAAGGCCCAGGCGACACGCCCTGCCTTGCTTCCCAGCACTCCTCCTGAGAGCATCGGTGAATTCTTCCCACCCCCGCCTCCCAGCTCACCGCCCTTCTTGGGGGAGGGGAGGTCACCCTGGCAGTCGGCCAGAGCTGGGGGAGGGGGAGACTGCTTCTCCGCTGCCCGGCTCCCTCCCCAGGAAAACATCTCTGAAAACCAGGTTGGTCCCTAGAGGCGGGAAGCCCAGATTGAAGGGCAGGGACCCCTCTGCCACCTGTAGGAAGGAGTGGCTTTCAGAGCATCCCTCCAGAGGCCTCTCGCATGGGGCTGCAGGGAGACAAACTGAGCTCTGGTCAGCTCTGCGCTGGGAGAAGGCTGTCCTTGCGGGACAGGACCCCAGCTCTGCCTCTGCCCACCAGTCCTCTTCACCTGGGTTGGTGCCTCTCTGACAAGGGGGGCCAAAAGAAAGGCAGCTGTGGGAGGACTGGGTGGGCCCAGGAACAGTGCTACTGTGCTGTGTGTACATGAGGGTTATGGAGGTCACGTGGCTGGCTCCTGTCTGCTGATACTCATTGCCTAAGATGGATGTTCAGAGAAGGACGTTAGAAGGTAGTGTCCAGGCCCAGTATGGAGATTGGTTTAGGGGACAGGCTGGGCATTTCAGAAGAAGATCCACTCAGCCAGCCAGCGTTTGCCGTGGATTCTGATTGCCTGTTTTTAATAGATCCCAGTTTCATAGAGCTGACCGTACCCTGTGTCTGGAAGGGATTTTGGTGGTATTCACATCCCAGTGCTGGTCTCACCGGGCCTGGAGCCCTGGGAGATAACCTGCAAGGATCAGGCAGCCTGGGGGTTGAATTCTTAGCTATGTTGTCTTTAGTAAAATTTGAGGCCTCTCTGTGACTCACTTTCTGTCTCTGAAAAATGGTTGCTTGAAGAGAATTCTCTTACTTCTTCATGTTTCTTTAGTGCCTCTCAAAGTGCCTGGACCCTGGTAGGTTCTCAGCAAACATTTGTTTATTCTAAGTCTGCACAAGCTTCAGAAAGGACTAGGAGTTTGGTGAAGAAAGTGTCTCTGGTGAGTTTGAGGGAACATCTGGGCTCCTTCAGAATCCCTGATGAACGGAGGCCCCTGCTGGGCTCCACAGACCCCCTTTGCTCCCAAAATCACAGAAATGAGAGCTGAAGCCTAAGAAATGAACCCACCACCTCTCCCATATGTTGAAATGGGAAGTCTGAGCCCCAGGGAACAGGGAGGCCTTGCCCAGACTCCCAGAGTCCCATTGTGAGTTGCTAATGCTTCTGGGCCGGAGCCCCACCTCTCGTTTCCAGTCCAATATTTTTCACTAGCGTGTTATTGTAAAGTAAGATGACCTTGAATTGGGGGAAGCCAACAACTGGGGAGCCTTCCCAAGAGGGAGTAAGGGTTGCTTCTGTCCAGCCAGGCTTATAGCTGGGGCTTGTGACTGGTAGGAATGCCACTGGTAGTGACTGGTAGGAGCAGGGTTGTGCGCCCTTGGAACATGGTCATTAGAGAGTCACTGCTATCAGTGAGATGGGCTACTGGCCACCCTGGTGCTTTCTGTCAGAGAGTCCCAAGGCCCTGAAAAGCCTGTTTCCACTTCGTTGCATCGTTAGTGGGTTGTTTTAGGTTTTACAGAGCTTTTGAGTTAGGTAGGGGACATGTATGTGCATCTCTAAGCCTTATGGGATGAAGAGTCACCTCCACAGCCACTTCTTCTACCTTGCCTTCACAGTTTTGCATCTGTTGGTCATTTGTGCCAGCATTCTCTGCAGCCTGTGCAGTGGAGAGAGCCTCCTGAAGGCTGGCCCTCACGCTGGCCCTGGCTCACTCTTTTTATATGACCTCGGAGGTCCTTTATCTTCTGTACATGGGGGACTTGGGCCAGCTGAGCTCAGCAGAGTCTTTCAGAGCAGCATGGGCTTGCCGATATGAGCCGAGTGCCCTGGAGACGGGCCAGGGGAAGGAGCTGGAGGGATGTGGCTTTATCTTATTTCCTGTGCCTAGCATAATGGTGGCATTTCTCTAGGCTGGTGGGCAAGGGCAATGGATTCCCAAGAAGAGTGGCATACATGGACCAGGGTGTGGAGCATACCCTGGGCCAGATAATCCCAGGTGGACATCAGGTCTTTGAAGATACCAGGGAACTGGTTTAAATGGGAGGCCCTTGAGAAGCCACTCTGGAGGAAATACCTCAAGCCAGTGAAAGAGCCCCCCTCCTGGCAGCTGTCCCCCTGGCCTGTGGAATATAGGCTGGCTGACAGTGTCAGCCTGGCACAGGCTGGGATTGTGGGGAGGGTGCTGTGGACCCAGGGTGAGAGACTTCCTTGTGGCAGGGAAGCTGTGGAGTCCCACTGGTGCCAGATGGCTCTCTGGGCCTACTGGGTATGCCCCTGTGCTGATGGCAGTGGTAGGAGACTTGGGGGGGCGACATATATCAGTCCTGACTGGGGCATTTGATGGCGTCCGAGAAGAAAGCAGGAGCAGGTGTTTGAGGAGGGGAGAGTGGGCCTGTGGGACCCACGTCTTCCTCCTAAGCTCTAATGGCATTCTGTTGGCTTTTAGGCCTCACTTGGCACATCTCAGTGTGTGTGGTGGGAAGGGAGGGTCAGGGATGTGTCTGCTGTGCACTGTCTTCTTCTGACCTCCCCTTCCCCAAGACTCTTCCAGCGAAAGCAGGAAGACTGAATGGAGACACAAAAGCTCTGTCTGCTTTCCTAGCTGAGGCCAGCAGGCCAGTTTCACGCTCCGACCAGCCACCTGCCTGCCCTGCCCCTGGTATTGTGCTGCTGGAGGTGCTGTCCGTGTTGAGCATAATGTGAATAGCATTCCATGGAGCTGTGCAATGAAGCGACCCTGCAGCAGCTGCCTTTTTGTTGTTCAGTTGTTTAGTCATTTGTTCATGTATCCTTCCCTCCCGCTCCTTCTCTCTCCTGTCCTCCCTCCATTATCTGTTTATTTATTTATTCTTTGAGCGTATTCCTGCCCTCCTGGAACTTATAGTCTACTGGGAGCACAGACATTTGTGGATATAATTACAGTAAAGGTCTATGAGAGCCGTGATGAGAGAAGAACAGCTGCTACTGGGGCCTGGAGCAGGGGTGCCTGACCCGCCTTTGGGAGCTGGTGTCAGAGGCAGCTTCCGTAGGCTAGCAAGGGATGCTTCTATAGGCAGTAGGCTACTACTACTTCGTCTTTGGGCTGCGTGTAGAAAGTAGGTCTTGGAACGAGCCCACCCCAGAGGGCCTTGCCTGTTCTTTCAAAAGTGTATGAGATGGAGGTTCAGGAGGACAAGGGTGACTCTCAGATATCTGGCTTGGTGGTACTGAGTTGGGGCTGTCCCTGCACTTTCAGCCCATTCCTCTGTGGTTAAGGGTTAATGATCATTCAGTGGCCCCCACTGCCTGGAAGGCTCACTCCTCTGCCCACAGCCTGGCCCATCCTGACCCACCCTGACCCCTGCCCTCTCACTAGCCACACCATGGAACACCTGCCCTCCTGCAGGGAGCCCTTCATTGGCCTGGTAGATGTGCCAGCAGCCCCTTCTAGCAACTTTCCTCCTCCCACCAATTTCCAGACTTACCTGCTCTTAGGTGCTCACTTCCACTCCTGCTCCCCTGGGCTACCAGCCCACCTGGCCACACACTGTGGCATAGCTTTGGTTTTCTCTGAACATTTCTTAAATACAATCATATGCTTCCCCATGACCTGTCTTCTGTTGTCTCTGTTAGCTAAGGATTTTAAAATGTTAACTTTTTCAGGTACAAAAACTGTAATTGAATTTTAAGCATCTTCTGAGGACTGTCTTAGTCATCATTTCACCCCTCCCCACCTGCAGGTGGTTTGTGCTTATTAAGTATCTTGATTTGAAGATGATGAGATTATCCTTGCTGTGTGAGATTTGCTGATGGCCCATCAGTAGATTAAAAGTGAAGGAAGTTGAGGTGGCTTTGAAATAGGAGTCCTATTTCAAATTCCTGACACCTGCTGCTTTTTCAAGCCAGATTTTTTACCAGCAATATCTAAGAATCTTTTCTGAAGGATTGAATCATTTAACTTTTTTTTTTTTTTTTTTTTTTGAGATGGAGTCTTGCTCTGTCTCCCAGGCTGGAGTGCAGTGGTACAATCTTGGCTTACTGCGACCTCCGCCTCCCGGATTCAAGCGATTGTTGTGCCTCAGCCTCCCAAGTAGCTGGGACTACAGGCCCACACCAACACGCCCGGCTAATTTTTGTATTTTTAGTAGAGATGGGGGTTTCACCATGTTGGCCAGGCTGGTCTCGAACTTCTGACCTCAAGTGATCTGCCCACCTCAGCCTCCCAGAGTGCTGGGATTATGGGTATGAGCCATGGCGCCCAGCTGGATCATTTAACCTTGGTCATGCCCAACTCACAATTCATCTCAAAAAATCTGAAGTTCTTGGGGGCACTTCCTCATTCCTAGTCTCTGAAGAAGTACATGAGAACAACCAGGCCACCAGAGGTGGAAAGGGACACACACCAGACCTCAGCTTGCCAGAGCTCACTTTGAGATCTGGAAGAAATCACCGTGTTGCCCTGAGCCTTAGCTTCCTTCTCTTGATTTCTCTCCTCCCAATTTTTCTCCTTTCCTCAGTGGCTGGCATAAGAAGGGGCACCTTTGTGGAGGTTGGGTACAGACCCGGAACCTTTGCTTTTTTATTTGTTTAAAGAGATGTGTGTGAGAGAGTCAGACAGACACCAGGATGAGAATTAATCTGTACTTGGTATAAGAGGAAGGTGGCACCTTTAATCTGATGATGCATAGCAAGAGAACTTGCCAGCAAAGAAAAAAGAAACTTAGAATATGTTCTGGCTGCATAGATGTAATAATAATTACTGTCTCTTGCATGATCTGATTATCATTATCATTTGCAGCCCCCAGATTATAATGAATCACATTAAATTATAACAAAATAAGACTGGGCGTGGTGGCTCACACCTGTAATCCCAGCACTTTGGGAGACCGAAGTGGCAAGGTGGGTAGATCACTTGAGGTCAGGAGTTCGAGACCAGCCTGGCCAACATGGCAAAATCCTGTCTCTACTAAGAAATACAAACATTAGCCGGGCATGGTGGCGCATGCCTGTAATCCCAGCTACTTGGGAAGCTGAGGCAGGAGAATCGCTTGAACCCGAGAGGCGGAGGTTTCAGTGAGCCAAGATGGCACCACTGCACTCCACCCTGGGCAACAGAGCGAAACTCCGTCCCAAAATAAATAAATACATATATATATAAAACAAAATAACCTTATTGTCCTTTTGTTCCTTATTCTATCCCTAAAATCAGTCTATGAATATTTATCTTTATAGGTGTTGCCCTGACATTGCAAACTTTGCAAACTCGCCAGGGACAGGCCAAAGGTGGTAACATTTGTATCCCATCCAGGCTGCAGATTTCCCGTGTCCTCCCCACCCAGGTCGTCCATTGTTGCCGAATGCATCAGCCATTGAATGTGTAGGGCTGTCTGGTTTCAATGTGGATAATTTTGGGAAATTATTGGACAGAACCACTGGGGAAGGTGAGAGAAGGCTAGGTAGAACAGCAGAATTCATAAACATTCGGGGTGGACTACCAGGAAAGCTGCTGGGCATTTTCTCTGCGTCTGCCATTCTTTTCCATTTCTCACCACAGGGAAGAGAAGCTGGGGGAGCTCTGGTGGAGGTTGCCAGGGAGAAGTACCAGACACGCCCTGAGATGGACAGCTTTTGTTAGGGCGGAAAGACAGGCTGCCAGGAAATGGGGCTCCAAGCAGGGCCTGGGGACTGGAAGCCCCTGGGAACTTGGAATGCCAGGCCAGTCTTTGTTTCCTAGAACAAGGGAAGGAAAAGATGAAGACTCACAACTCTTAAGGACTCCTAGGATGTTCTTTACCATATCTTGGGGCTTGAGATTTCAAAATTATTTTCATTATTTTCATAACTTTTGCCCTAAACAAAGTAAGATCTTTTTAAAAAATATTGACTGATATACATAATTTAGCATTTTAATAAAGTGATTTATTTTTAGTAGAAAAACTTATTTATTCTGATCTCTTGGTAACAAGGCCAGAGGGAGCCCAGGTGACCAGATCACGTGTTCTGGGCCAACCATCACCTGTCCTAAGGGGCTGACATACCTAAGGGACAGGCCCAAGTCCTGAGGAGGCAGATGATACCTCACCCCTGAGGGCAGAATAGAGCTTTCAAAGCAAAGGTTACTTCCAGGAAATGCGTAAAAAGAATGGCAGCCTATGTCCTTCCTCACATGAGTTCACTCACGTGGCATTTATTGAACATCCATTATGCCGGAGGCTCCACACAGGGCACTTTTTATCTTCCCAGCCACCCTATGACGGATGTGGGATCATCCCTGTTATGTGGGTCAGGAGGCAGAAGCTCAGAGAGAGCTGGCCCTGCCCAAGGACTCACTGTGAGTGTGGCAGAATTAGAATTCAGACCCAGGTCACTGTGAGAAACAGAGTGAACTGTCAGACCTCTTGCCTCAAAGGCAGGCTCTGGCCCAGGACTGGAGCGGAGGAGACAGAAGAACACTGAGGTCTTCTGGACACAAGGTCTGCTGTGCATGACTCGTGGGGAGTGTTTGTGCCAAGCTCTTTGCTAAAGAAGAACCTGCAGGGCCCTGAGCAGGGAGGAGGGAAGCAGGGTCTCTGTGTGGGAGCTGCTGGAGCTGGTCTTGCACAGCAGGCACCCTGTTCTTCCATTTGGGGTGCTTTGAAGGGAGTTAATAGAGCCTATGGGGGCAGCTAAATCCCTCCCAAGTCAGCCCTCAGCCCACTGCCATGGTTCTAGCTGAGAACTAATTACTAACCAGGGAAGAACCAATTAAACTAAATGGCTGGTTCCCACCTACTCTGGGGTAACCCTTTCCTGGCCACATCCTCCCTCCTGGCTTGGAGATACCAGGGCCCTGGAGACCCTGATTCTGTTCCCGGTCTGTCACTGGCTGGCTGTATGTTGGATAAGCCCCAGCCCATCTCTGGCTTTCTCCGTGTATCCCCTCAAGGCTACTGATCTGGGTGACCCCTTGGGCCAGTGGAGCTCTAACTCTGGTTTTGCAATTCAGTGCCAGCTCTGAGTATGAGGCCAAGCCAATAACACTCCCAGCCTGGAGACAAACATGCTGCTGGTGAGAGGGGCTGCAGAAGTGAGGTGTGGGATCAGGGGCTCTGCCGACTGTTGCCCCCAGAACTGTCCTGGGTCCCACATGCAGGATCCTCTCCAGCCTACCACCTCCTCTCCTGGGAGGCATTCCTGGCCCCCTACACCTGAGTGCAACCCTCCCTGGGGGCACAATGTGGGGGAGGGGCATGCTGGCTCCCCTCTTCTGAAGATGTGCTTGGCTCTGGTTGCCAAGCAACAGGGATGGGGCTGTCCTGCACTTCTGCTTCCAGGAGGTGTGTCTTCCACACAGAGAGGAACCATGATGAGGACGACAGGGCAGGTGACACCTCCCAGGTGCTCCTAGCCCAGGGGCACCCCTTTCCATAGCCTGGTGGGAGGGGTAAACTGGGAGGGCAGGGAAAGGACAGAGCCAAGAGGGGTATATGGTGTCCCCAGCAGACCAAGGAGGGCTTAGAGACCCGGCCCCAGCTCCCACCCCCACCCCATCACCATATTGGTCCTCCTGCATCCTGGGCTTCCACCTCAGCCCACCCCTCTGCTGAATGGATGGTGTTGGTATGCAATGGCACCACCTGTGCTCATTTTCCTCACCTGTGCAGGAGGGTGATCATTACCTTGTTGGGGTTCCAGGAAGATCAAGTGCATCTATACATGGCATGTGATTAAAGCTCACATGATAAAAGCTCAGGTGATAGGTAATTTTGCTAATGAAATAGTAACAGCAATCTCCATCTCCTTAAAAAAAAAAAAAAGGAGTAGGGTGCAAGGTTTTGAGAATCATTGATCATTTCTATATTGTGAACTGTGGGGTCCACATCCTCGTGATCTGGCAGGAAGAGCTGCTCATCCCGTTTTATAAAGAAAGTGAAGGTCTGCCAGGTGAAGGCTTTTTTACACAGATGGAAGGACCCTTTGACTCCCTGGCCAGTGTTTTCCCGAGCTCCCCATCCCTGCTCAGAGACAGGCTGGCGAAAAGTGGGACAGACTCACCATGCCTGCTCCTCTGGGGCCACCAAAGCTGCTCAGGGGAAGAGCATCTCATCTTCACAGCTGTTACTTCCCCTAAGGAGCTCAGCCAGGGTGGAGTATAAGGGCAGAGGCTTTGCAGCATTGGGGTTATATGCCTTCAGGTGTGTGAGGTCGGCAGTACTTGGCCCACAATAAGCAGGCAACAAATCTCAGCCAGTGTTAAGATTAATATTACATACACAAGCAAGGCTGTGGGTGTGATGTGCTTGGAGGAGTCAGGGAAGGCTTTCTGGAGGAGGTTTTGCATAGTGAGCAGGAACTCACCAGCAAACAAGGGGAAGCACTGAGGGCAGAGGGCCTGACCGTGCCCAGGCAGTGAAAGGCTTGGGGTTTCTGGGGAATCGGGTGTGGTTCAGGGTGGTGGGATTCTGGTGCGGGTGGGGAAATAGTGGTGGGAGAAGGGGTTGGGCCTGGAGGAGTCAGTAGGGTCAGGCCCTGGAGGACCTCCCTGCAGGCAGTGGGGATCCACTGGGGAGTTTTGACCCAGAGGGACATGCTCATGGATTAGAAGGTGAAGGCAGAATGTGTTCTGATTGGAGGCAGGAGATCCAGGTGGCTGAACTACGTCAGAACAGAAACATTCCGAGGATGGAATTTATAGAGAGGGCTTGTAAACTTAAGCTTCCTTCCAGTTCTGAAGCTCAGCTCCACTGCAGATGTATATTTTCTTGATTCTTTCTCTTAGAATGAGGCCTCAGGAACAATGAAGGATTGTAGGGGAGGGACTATTTTCTCTCTCTGCAAGGCCACACTGTACGCAGATGGACCAAAGCTAGCCCCTTTAAGCTCCCCTGTCCATCCTATCTCCACAGTGCCCTGGGTTCCCTGACTGCTCTGGCCTTCCATGGGTGTTCTGCGGGACTGCTGGCAGCCCTTCCGGACTCCTCCCCCTCTGCTACCTGCTCAGGTTGGATGTGGCATATGACCAGAAACTGGCCATTGGGTGTGTGAGCTCCCCTATCCTCTGGTCATTGGATGTGTGAGTCCCTCATCCTTTAGTCATTGGGTGTGTGAGTCCTCTGTTCTCTGGTCATTGGGTATGTGAGTTCCCGTCCTCTGATCATTAGTGTGTGAGCAGCCCATCTTCTGGCCATTGGATGTGTGAGTCCCCCATCCTCTGGTCATTGGGTGTGTGAGTCCCCCGTCCTCTGGTCGTTAGGTGTGTGAGTCCCCTATACTCTGGTCATTGGGTATGTGAGCCCTCCCTCCTCTGGTCATTGGGTGTGTGAGTTCCCATCTTCTAATCATTAGTGTGTGAGCAGCCCATCCTCTGGCCATTGGATGTGTGAGCCCCTCGTCCTCTGATCATTGGTGTGTGAGCAGCCCATCCTTTAGCCATTGGATGTGTGAGTTCCCCATCCTCTGGTCATTGGGTCTGTGAGTCCCCCATCCTCTGGTAATTTGGTGTGTGAGTTCCCCATCCTCTGATCATTGGTGTGTGAGCCCCTCATCCTCTGGTTATTGGGATATATGAGCCCCGCCGTCCTCTGGTTATTTGGTGTGTGAGTCCCCCGTCCTCTGATCATTGGTGTGTGAGCCCCCCATCCTCTGGTTATTGGGATATATAAGCCCCCCCGTCCTCTTGATTATTTGGTGTGTGAATCCCCCATCCTTTGATCATTGGTGTGTGAGCCCCCTGTCCTCTGATCATTGGTGTGTGAGCCCCTCATCCTCTGGTTATTGGGATATGTGGGCCCCCCTGTCCTTTGGGCACTGGGTATGTGAGTCCTCCATTCTCTGTCATTAGGTGTGTTTGTGTCCTGTCCTCTGGGCACTGGGTGTGTGAGCACCCCCGTCCTCTGGTCATTAGTTATATGAGGCCCCTTGGCCCTGTTATGCAGCCTCCTGTCCTTCCCTGTCTCACTGGACTTCTCTTCCAGTGGACACTTGATCACTTCCTTTACTTTCTTGGATATTTTCCCCTACACCTGTCTGCTGGGTTCCGTCACCCCAGCAAGCTCCAGAGTCCCCAAGGACTTGAGAGAGAGCAGCATTGTAGAAGGGAGTGCCCCTTTCCATGCCTTGGAGAACAGAGACCCATCTTAAGCTGGCTGCACAAAAGGCTAAGGCTGAAAGCCAGGGGGCCAGAGCAGAGGCAGGCACTGCCATTTTGAACCCTCCCCTAACCCAGAGAAGGCAGTCTGTTCAGGTCAATTGATGCAGCCCCCTGCTCACGGGTCAGCTCATGATCTACTTTAAGGGTTGAAACCCCACCCTCTAAAGGCCTGATGACTTTTGCTCCCTGCCCTTCCTGTTCTTCTGAGCAGGCAATGCCCACTGGAGGTTACTGAGCACCACCTGGGTATTCCTTTGCCAGTGTAGCTGGTGCATGGAGTAATCCTAATTTTGTAGCATCAATGATTACAGCATTTTTCAGTCACCGCCCTTGGCCTCTTTGAGCAGTGCCAAGTTGTGGTTGTCTGTGAGTTCAGGGTGGGTAAGGAGAGCTGCCTCCTCATCTTGGTGCTCAGCAGAGGTGGCTCTTCTGCCTGAAGCAGCTGGCCCAGAGAAAAACTGGTTTGGAAGGCTGGGCCACAAACAACTCAGCCCAGCTTTGACCTGTTCCAGCCTCCTCTGGTCCCTCTGTTTCCCCCAACCCTGGGGCAGGCAGGAGGAGGACCATTCTGGCTCAGGATTGGAGAGCTGCAACTTTGGCCTGTGCACCAGAGACAAGTCCCTAGAGATAAGGAAAACCTTTCTCTCTGGGAATGGCTGTGCTAATTCTGAGAAAGGAAGAGAAAATGTTCTTTTCTGACCCTGTCTGTGAGTGGGGGGAATAAACACTGCATAAACTAAACAGTAAGTGAGGCACTTAGAACACGTTTCTTGTTTCTTTCCCCTGTCCAGTAAAGGGGGAGGGCTAAGAGGGCAAACAGGGGAAGCAAGGGGCACTGGGGAAGAGAGATCCATAGAAGTGCTGAGACCGAAGGGAGAGACTCACAGACACTGCTTCCTACCAGACACAGATGGGGGCTTGTTGGCCATACACAGGGCCCTTGGGAGCCAGGGTAGGTCAAGCTCCAGGCAGGGTGCTGTCCATCCCAGGGTCCTAACCAAATTTAATTAAAGGCTGGAGGTTCCCATGGAGCCACTGATGAGTATGGGGGCACAGGACGATGTGACCAGTTCTGTGTTTGTGTGGAGGACAAGATGAGGAGCTCCAGCCCAGCAAAGCAGGGGGAATGAGAAGAGAGAAAGGCTGTTACCTTGCCTTGGAGGTTGAGGGAGGGTTTTTTCCAGCACACTGCCTCTGTGCTGTCAGCACTGGCTTTGAGGAGCAGACTGAACTTTGTCTCTTCCTCCCCAAGGCTGTCTGGCTCTGCCGCACTGACTCTGCAGTTCCCAGACTGTCTCTGGGCTGCTGTGAGTAGAGTCAGGTCTTGGCACTAGTGATCTTTGTTTGGTTCTGCACTTCTGTAAACAAAGCAAACCTCCAAAGGGTTTCTTTTGGGGGAGAAACCACTCCCAAATTATTTTAAGGATATTAACAAATCCTACTTGTAGCACCAAGATCTGGAAATTCTCCCCTGATTCCGATTCATTAAATTCCCCTCCCTCCCCTACATTCAACCCAAACACTGCAGGCTGCTGCCCAGATTAGAAGTGAACTGGAGACCTGAAGAGGTACCTAGCTAGCCACCTGACCCTGACTCTCACCCATCTTCATCAGAAGAGGATAGCACCCCAGATGTTGGGCCAGAAGAACTCAGCTCCTCTCCTGCCTCTATCATGTAGCAAGAAGAAGACTCTCAGCTGGAGTTGTGGTCTGGGCAGCTGTGTCTGCTGGTCCTTCCACCTCTGCCTGGGGGAGGGCTGGGTGTGATGTGGGAGAACTGGATAGAGCAGCATGCAAATGCCCAGTGAAGCACACAGGCAGGACTCAGCCTCTGCCCCAGCCAGCTAGGAGTGCTTTAGTCTCAAGGCAGAGACCTGTGAGGTTTTGTTCCAGGTGATCAGCCCAGTTCACCACAGCGGGAGAAAAGGCAGAGGGGGAGTAAAGAGTAAAGGCTGCATCTCTTAGGAACCTGACTGTGAGATGGTGTGGTACACACAACCTAAGTGACCCCAGGTGAGTCACACCCTTGCATAGGCTCCTCCCCAGAGTGCAGATGGAATTTGTGACTTGCTTGTAGCAAATATAGTGTGGCAAAGGTGATGGGTGGCATTCCTTCAATCAGGTTAGTTATACGGCAAACGTTCAAAGGTGTTGGGATAGTCCCTCCCAGGATTATGTTTCTTTATGAGACTCCTTTTGCTGGCCTTGAAGAAGTAAGCTGCTGTGCTGAGAAAGGGCCTGTGAGGGGGGTCATGTGGCAAGGGATCTGGGTGGCCTTCAGGAAATAAGAGCAGCCCGTGGGAGGAAGTCCTACAACCACAAGGAACCAAATTCTGTCAACAATCACACAAGCTTGGAAAATGACTCCCTGATCCAGAAAGAAATGTAGCCCAGCTGACACCTTGATTACATCTTTGTGACATGCTGAGCAGAGGATCCAGTGAAGTTATGTCCAGACTCCTGACCCATGGAAACTGTGACATAATAAATGTATTAATATATTGTTTTAAGCCACTGAATTCCTGGTATTTGTAAAAGCAACAGATAACTAATACAGATGGGGTGAAGATTTTAGAGGAAGGTGACACCTGGGATGGCCTCATTTTACACTTAAGGCATTGGAGTGTCCAGGAGGAGCTGAGACCTGTCCCAGGTTAAGTAGCCAGCCTGGTCCAACCTGTGAAGCACTCATTGGGGTCAAGCCCTGGTTCTTGATCTGCTATTGTTCTTTCTTCCTGTTCTGTCTTTGTGTTTTGAGTAAACCCTCCTTCTTTCTAGGCCTCAGATTTTTCCTCTGTGGCATGAAGGGCTAGACCACACATTCTCTAGGTCCTTCTTGCCATGACGTGATTTTCTGAGGTCACTCTGATCATCTGTAATCCTTCTAGAAGCTGGGCCTCCAGGCCTTAGTGTGGTTCACTCTCTGCTGCTCCTTGGCGCTTCCCATGTTGTGTGTTTCCATTTGGGCCTCATGACACAGGGACACATTGGTAAGCCTTCGGGGCTCAGATTAGTGGCAAAAGCCAGGAGTAAGAAGAGCAGTCTCTGAAGTCAAGCCCTTGGCTGTGCACTGAAAGAGATAGTGTCTCTGGCCATGACCCTGGTGCTGTATGATCCTGGGCAAGTGGTCCCTCCTCTGTGGCCCCTCTTCACATCTCCTCTGATAAGATCAGCTCCAGTCTCCTCTGTGGCTCATCTGTAGTGCTGCTTTTGAGAAGGGCTAACCTTAGGGACCAAGAGCTTGCAGCATGGGGACAGGTGAGCCTGGCCACCATCTTCTTGCCCTGGTGCCCAAGCAACCAAGTCCAGTGAGAGATATGTGGACATTGACGCAGCTCCCCTTGATCCATCCCCCAGCCTGGCCCTCTGTTTACCCTGATGCCTGACCAGCAGTCTCAGTCCATAAGGGCTAGAGACATAGTGGGCCTCCTGGCCTGCTGGGTGGTCCTGTGCCTACGCCCAGGTCCAGGGTCCTTGGGATCTAAGTGCATTTTCCACCCCAGAGTCAGTGGTCTTCATCTCTTAAACTTCACTGAAAAGGCCATCCCTACTCTTGAATCAATCCTGAGCAGGTGACATTGAGTCCTTCTGGGGGCAGGAGGAGAGTTCTTTCTGTTGACTGAATGAGAGGTCTAGAAGTTCACTCTGCCCCTTGTGCTCCCCTCACCACCTGGCTCTGCAGGGGCAGGGGCAGGGCCTGTGCCCTCCTCCTTGGCAAAGTAGAAAGGTTGAGCAGCAGTGAGCAGGCTGTGTGAGGGTGTATGGAAGGACAGGAAGAGAAGCTGGGGCTGCAGAAGTGCAGGGATAGCTCCCTGTGTTCATGGAGACTACAGGGCCTCCTGGGGTTAGCAGGTCAGCACTATGGCTGCCAAGGCCAAGGGTTCCTCTGAGAAGGGGGCAGGCATCTGGGATGATGCCTTGCCTACATCAGCCTGCAGTCTAGAGGTCTCCTTCCACTTGCCTGAGCAAGCTTTGTCTCATGGCCAGGCCACAGCTATGTCATCATTGTCGGGTGTTACAAGGCCAATCAGACCCTCTGACTGGATCTCAGCTGACAACCTGGGAAACACAAGTTTTGCTCTCAATACTCTGTCTACTCATTCTCCCTGCCTCAGCCTTCTTTTCCTATTACTGAGTCTTTTAACATCAACACTACCAGCAGTTAAGCCTTGGGTATATAAGCCTTGGGTATTAAAGCATATACATTACTTTGCCAAATTCCATGCTGGTTGGATGGGCCAAGACTTCTGTCAGTTAAATAAGCTACCAAATTGCATTAATACTAGCCTTGTCAAGGATCAGATGGTGGTGGGGATTTAACTTCCTCCTTCTCTACAACTGTGCATACTCACTGTGAATTAATTCTTCACAGCACCCATGCAACTGCTCAAATGCACAGGCAGGACTGGCCTGTGTAGGATCTGGCCAGAGTTGGGTTGAGCCTCAAACCAATTGAAATAGACTATATTCTGCCTGCTCCAGTCTAGTTCTCCAGGGAAGCTATGGCAGAGGGTAACTGTGTGTGCTAAGGATGTAGACTCTTGTTCTCTGAGCTATGAGAATAGGGTGGCTAGCATTCAAAGCTAGCTGGTGCTGGTGCTGCTCTTAGGTCCAGGAGGAAAGATCCTGCTCCTTTTTGAAGCTGCCAAGTGTATGTGAGAAGGCTCAGCAAGGCAGAGAGGATTCAGAACATGAGTGAGCTGACCATGGAGGTATGCAGTCTACACAAGCTGTTTGGTCAGATCTCAGGTAATTTTCAAGTAACCCTGAAGGTGTTGCCCTTGACTGTCAGTCCTCATAGCTAAGACACCAGGGAACTAAAGAGTTCCTACCATACCAGGGCCTCTGATGCCTGCTGAGTTGAGCGTGTGTGTGTATGTGTACTTGCATGCGTCTCTGTGCATGTGCAGACATGGTGGTTACACATGGACCCTGGCCACTGAATTGATTGATCCAGGCTTTCTCTGTCTCTTGGCCTGTGGTTAGAAGGGCGCATAGCAGTTCTCCAGTGCCCAGCTAAGTCTTGGTCCTTCGTGAAGCCTGAGTTGATGCCAAGTACAGTTATATTCTAGTTCCTTAGGAAAATTTCACGCTGACCAGAATGTTTAATTAGTCAGAACAAGCCATTTTCTGAATGTGCTAGGAATCTAAGAAACATGGATGTGTGCGTGTAATTAAAATAATTTTTTCTTTAACTTTTTATTTTGATACACTTTTAGGATTATGCAAAGACTTTACATATGCCTTTCACCCAGATTCCCTGAATTTTAACTTGTTACTGCTTTCATAGAATTCATAACAATTCTGTGAGATAGGCATTTTTGTCCTTATTGGATGTATGAAGAAAGCTGAGCCTCAGAGAGAGTAGGAACTAACCCAAGATCACACAAGAAATGAGTGGCAGAGCCAGGATTAAAACCCAGGTTGGTCAGACTTTAGTGCACATGCTGACCACATGTGATGTAAGTGTGAATGTGTGGAAGGAGCAGAATCCTGCTCCTTCTGCCCACAGAGCTTTCTTTCTTGTATTATTGATCTGCTAGCAGTGAATTGTCTCAACATATGCCTTTATTTCACCTTCATTTTTGAAAGATTTTTGCTAGGTATAGAATTCTGTGTTGACAATATTTTTCTTTTAGTATTTCAAAGGTGGCACTTCATTTTCTCCTGGTTTGCATAGCGTCTGACAGGGTAACAGATATTTCTGTATGTTTTCTTAGGTCTGTGATCTAATATATTGTTGCTAATTTTGTTTAAATAGTCAATTATCTTTTAAAGAGACTCAAATAGAAAGATCTTACATACCCATGTAGTGACCATTTCCTATGTTCATCATTCCATTGTATAAATCCACATTTCCATCTGGTTTCATTTCACTTCTTCCTGAAGGACTTTCTTTAACATTTCTTGTTGTGAGGGTCTGCTAGTGATGAATTCTGTCAGCTTTTGTTTGTTTGAAAAAGTCTTTATTTCACCTTTGTTTTTGAAAGATGTTGTCCCTGGACATAGAATTCTAGGTTAACAGATTTTTTTCTTTCAGTACTTTATAGATATTGCACCATTGCCTTCTTGCTTGCATTGTTTCTGAGGAGAAATCTACTGTCCTTTTTATGTTTGTTTCTCTGTACATAATGTCTTTTTTTCTCTGACTACTTTTATGATTTTTTTTTTGTCACTGACTATGCAATTTGACTAAGATGTGCCTTGCTGTAATTTCCTTTATGTTTCCTGTGCTTGGGATTTTTGAATCTGTGGATGTATAGTTTTCTTTAATTTTGGAGTATTTTCAGTCATTTCTTCAAATATTTTTTCTGTCACTGCCTCTCCCTTTATCCTTTGAAGACTCCAATTACATGGATGTTAGACCACTTGACATTATCGTAGAGCTTACTGGTGTTCTTATCATTTATTGTCATTCTTTTTTCACCATGTTTCACTTCAGGTAATTTTTATTACTGTCTTCAGGTTCATTGATCTTTTCTTCTGCAATATCTAATCTGTTTAATCATGTCAGCCAGTGTAGTTGTTACCTCTGGAAGTTTGATTTGTGTCTTTGAAAATCTATTTTTTACCCCTGTGTAACTTCTTAAATGTATTATACTATATGTTATATAATAAGATATAGTATATAACATATATACTATATATAATAACTAAGTTATATATTATATATAACTTAGTTGTTTATATAACATATAACAGTTATAATATATAATAACTATTTCTTAATATCTTTATCTGCTAATTATAACATCTCTGTCAGTTTGGGGTCGGTTTCAGTTGCTTGTTTTTTCTGCTCTTTATGAGTCTGTTTTCTTGCTTTTTTACATGCCTCATAATTTTTTATTGGATACCAAGCATTGTGATTCTTGCCATGTTGTGTGTGGATAGTTTTTCTGTTTCCATAAATATTCTTAAGATTTGCTAGCTGTGGCCAGAGTAGGGCTCAGTGAATGGCTAATTATTACCCACTATGAGGCCCAGCCCGTCTGAGGACTCTCCCCAGCATCCCGTAAATGATGAGACTTTCCACTCTGGCTGCTGGGCAAGAGCACTGTCTCCAGCCTGGTGTGGATACCAAGCACTGTTTCCTCTAGTCCATTTGGGCAGTCTTTCCCCAGTCTCAAGTAGTTTCCTCATACACATTTGCTGATCAGTGCTCAGCTGAAGCCTTGAGGGAAACCCTTTGCAGGTCTCTGCCATTCCATTTCTGCATCTCCCTCTTTCTGGTATTCCATCTTCTGAACTGTAGCTGCTGTGTTTTCTCTGAGCCTCAGCCCTATCCTCTCAACCTAGGGTTTCCAGTGGGTTTCACCTGGGTCCCCACTCCCTGTGCTGTGGCCTGGAATTTTCTGAGGGCAGTAATCTGTGGGGCGCCCCTCCTTTGTTTCATGTATCTCAGGGGTCATCATTACCTAATATCCTGTGGCTTGAAAATTGTTGTTTCATATAGGTTGTTTCAGGTTAGAGGCTAAATCTGGTCCCTGTTACTCCATTTTGACCAGAGCTAAAGTCTTGGGACCTTTTTTGTGTGTGTGTATGTATTCATTTGTTTGTAGGGAACATCAGTCTGGGCAGGCAGTGTTGCGTGGTCTGGTTATCAGCCTTGATTTTCATCTGGGATGTTCATCCAGTTGATTGTATAAATGTGTAGACTTGCCCTCTAAGTGGCAACAAAATTTCTGCACTCCAGACTCTTTTTGAGAACTTTCTGCTGCCCAGCTCTTATAAAAAGCTCAATATTGGAAATTGATATAGTTTTATCTCCTGAACACTGTGAATCTTACCCTTTGTTGTGCTTCTTTTTTTCCCCTTTGACTGCCAGGGAGCTTAGACAGTTTCTTAGTCTACCTTCAATAATCAGGGAAGATTTTTCAAGATTTTTTTTGTAATCAAATTTGTGGTCCAGCTTTCTTTTTTTAGCTTACATAACTTTTGCCTTATATTTTATCTCTCTCAGCATTTGTAGTTGTGAATAAGAGAGAGAAACTCTCTCCATACAGCAGATTTGAGCAAGCAGTGAATGTATTAGAAGAATGATTGGGAAATTCATAGAATCCTTGGGAGGGTCAGAGATCTGGGCTTGGAGCAGCAGCCCGAGTCATATAGAACTGGTCCAGGGGGAGACACAGCTCCTATGCTGTGTTCTGGTAGGTGCCAATGTTGAAATGCATGTCATGGCTGCCCCTGAATTTAGAATCCAGAGGGAATTCTCTGTCTCACCAGATTCATGTCAGTTGAATCTGGTAGAGTCTTACGTGAACATCTGTTGGGAGAAGCCTCAGTTATTTGCCTACAAAATAGCTGCAGAGGAGGCTTCTACACTGGGGAGAATGGTTTTGGACCTCCCCAAACACAGTAGGGATATTCAGAGGGATTGGGAGGCTATTCATTGTTATTGATACGTAGCTACTTTATTCTGATACTATTTTAAATAATTATGTTTTCAAATCTTATTTTCATGAGTCATAAGTACAAGTACTCCTTGTGCACAGTAGTCTCATGCCGGATAGTACTGCCTCTCCCTCCACACCAGTGCGTTCGGTTCTCCTCTGCCTGATTTTGAAGCTGGGGTTGACTCTTGGCTCCAGCATTTCTTAGGGTAAGGTAATGGGATGCATTCTATGGGCAATGTACCCTAAGTCATTAGTCCTCACAGCAGACTTGGCTGTAGCAGGTAGGAAATGGATTGTCCCTAGTGCCCTGAGTGTCTGCTTCAGGCTGGGGGACAAGAGGAAATTTCAAGTCAGGTATGGACTCTCAGTTTAGAAGCCCCAGGGCAGGGATGATTTGCAGTGTCCTGAGAGCTCATGAGGCTCTGCGGGAGTGTGGAAGGGCTGAGGCCAAGACTGGTGTGCAGGCTGGGTCTGTGGGCTTTGGAAAGTGAAGAAGAAAAGCTGGAAATATCAAGTATATATTATTATTAACTGGAGTCACCATGCTGTATAGTGGGTCTCCAGAACTTACTTCTCTTATAACTGCAAATTTGTACCCTCTAATCAGCATTTCCCCCATTTCCCCTCCTCTGACCCCTGGTAACCACCCTTCTACCCTGTGCTTGTATGTGTTCTACTTTTTTAGTTTCCACATATAAGTGAGATCATGCAGTATTTGTCTGTGTATTGTCGAGTAGATCTTAAGTATTCTTAACACATGCACACACACACGCACGTAAGTGTGAAGTAATGAATATGTTAATTAGCTTGATTGTGGTAATCATTTCACAATGTATATATAGTCATGTGCTGCATAGCAATGTTTTGGTTAACGACAGACCACATATATGAAGGTTGTCCCATAAAATTATAATGGAGCTCAAAAATTCCCGTTGTCTGGTATTGTCTATGCTATACTTTATGTTGTTATGTTTAGAGTGTACACCTTCTACTCACTTTTTTTAAAAAGGTAACTGTAAAAGAGCCTCAGGCAGGTCCTTCAGGAGGAACTCCATCCAGAAAGCAGTATTGTTATCACAGGAAATGACAGCGCCATGCGTGTTACTGCCCTCGAAGACCTTCTGGTGGGAGACAGAGAGGTGGAAGACAGCGATATTGGTGATCCTGACCCCGTGTAGGCCTAGGCTAATGTGTATGCTTGTGTCTTAGTTTTTAACAAAAAAAAGTTTAAAAGGTAAAAAAAAAATTAATAGACAAAAACATATAAAGATATAAAGAAATAATTTTTTGCATAGCTGTACAATATATGTATTTTAAGCTAAGTGTTATTACAAAAGAGTCAAAATGTTAAAACAAATTAAAAAGTTTATAAAGTAAAAAAAGTTGTAGTGAGCTAAGGTTAATTTATTATTAAAGAAAGAAAAATATTTTTAAATAGATTTAGTATAGCCTAAATGTACAGTCTATTGTAGTGTAATGTCATAGGCTTTCACATTTACTCACCACTCACTGACTGACTCACCCAGAACAACTTCCAGTCCTATGGCTCTGTTCATGTTTTATGTTTTTTACCATACTTTTACTGTACCTTTGCTGTTTAGATATGTTTGGATACACAAATACCACTGAGTTACAATTGCCTACAGTATTCACTGCAATAATGTGCTGTGCAGGTTTGTAGCCTAGAAGCAATAGGGTACCATTATAGCCTAGGTGTGTAGTAGGCTGTACCACCTAGGTTTGGGAAGCATACTTTATGATGTTTGCACTATGGCAGAGTCACCTAATGATGCATTGCTCAGAACTTATCCCTCTCATTAAGCAAAGCATGACTATAGATAGATAGATAGATCGATGACCCTTGAACAAGATGGGTTTGAACTATGCATATCCACTTAAAGGTAGATATTTTTCAATAAAATTCACACCAGTGTGCCTGCCTGTCCTGCCTCCCTGTCCACCTCTTTCACCTCTTCTCTGCCATTTTTGAGACAGCAAAACCAACCCTTTCCCTTCCTCCTCCTCTTCAGCCTATTCAACGTAAAGACAATGAAGATGAAGGCCTTTATGATGATCCACTTTCACTTAATGAACAGTAAATCTATTTTCTCTTCCCTATGATTTTAATAACATTTTCTTTTCTCTAGCTTATCTTAAGAATAGAGTATATAATACATATAACACACAAAATACCTGTTAATCAGCTGTTTATGTTATCAGGAAGGCTTTGGTCAACAGTAGGCTATTATAATAGTTAAGTTTTGGGGGACTGAAAAGTCGTGTGAGGATTTTTGACTATGCAGGGTATCAGTGCCCCAACTCTTGCCTTCTTCAAGGGTCAACTCTCTATGTATTAAAATGTCACATTTTACACCTTGAATATATACATTTTTTTTTGTTTGTTGATTGTACCTCAGTAAACCTTGGGGTAGAGGCAGGAAGAGAGGAAGCTAGAGAGGAAAAGAAGAAAACCAAAGATGATAGCACCTTTTGCAGGGCAGGAGAGGGGGCCGAGCCCTCCTCTGTGGTGGCTGGGGCTTTGGTCAGGTACCTGAGGATGGGGCCTCTCCCAGCCCAGCTGTGCTGGCAGCATGTTTCTCTGGAATTTGCCTCTTTGTGTTAAAGGTGGAGTCTCTGGGGAAAAAAAGCAGGAGGAGGTCCAGGGTGTTGGTATAGGAGGGAAAACTGAGACTAAATCTTCCAGTCTCCAGCCAGTCACCCTGTGGAGCCCCAGCAGACCGTCATGTCCCCAGCAACCACAGAGCTGCTGAAAGTGTTGAGGAGGAGCTGGAGGACCAGCCATCCTGGGAGCACTCCTGTCTAGAATCTTAGTTTTCCTGATCACAAGGGACCTTTATTTTGCCTTTCCTTTTTCTGCCCTTGTCCATGTACTGTTATGTGGATGGGATCCTTTAGGATGCACTCGCCCTGTTCCTTCTTGCTGTGGTGGGCAGGCTTACTGGGCCCCCTGCTTGGATAGAGGAGATGGGGTGGGTGCAGGATAGTGAGACGGGGCACTCAGTGGAGAAGTGAGAGGGTCAGGCATCGGTCCGCCTCCTAGCTGGTGCAGAAGGGCCTGGGCCAGACCAGCCTGCGCCACTGTCTGGCTAACCCCTCCCTCCCTCACCTTCTTTTGACTCCTCCCTCCCCTCTACCCTCCCCTTTCCGTCTTCTCTGGATCCCTGGGTGAGGCCCAGGCAGCTGAGCGTCCTCTAGCAGAGGGAATTAACACACTTAATTAAAATGTCCAATGAAGAGCTTTGCATATTTCTTAATTACCATCTGAGTCTTTTGGGGGATGGTTTGAAATGGGGTTTTTCACGTGTTTCCTCATTTAGCCTACGGTGAGCCAGCCAGCCCCTCAGGGCTCTATTGGGAGCTGCCAAAGATGCATGCCCAGTTTGGGACTGCCTTTTGGAGTCCAGGGTGGCAGGGTAGGGTGTGGAGCGGGTAGCCCAGCTACCAAGCCTACCTACCTTTGAGGAAGAATGGGGCTGGACTTTCTGTTTGGTGAAAACAGAGCCAAAGGAAACAAGGTTCAGATGGATATAGCTGGTGTCTCTAACTGTTTCACTTGTCACCACAGGGCCTGGGGGCCGCACCTCACAGTCAGGCCAGGAATGGTAGACTATGAGCAGAGGTTACAGGGATGGTGCAGGCCTCCCCCCAAGGGCCCTGTGCAGCAGGGATGCAGGTAGCCTGCCCTCCTTCCGAGCTGCAGGGCAAGGGCCAAGTCCCTCTGCAGGTCCTTCCTAGCATTTATACCAGCAATTCCCACTTCTGTTCTAGAAACTGAGCTGATGGGATAGCTGAGTCAGCTGGGTCTCTGCTAGGACTAGGTTACTGGTCTGCACAATGAGGAAGCAGACTTGCCTTTTCAGCCCTGAGGACCACCTTCTGAAAGCTGCACACATCTGAAATGGGCCTGGCTGCTGGGGGCTGTGGGCCGGGGATGCAGAGATTCTTTTCCTGGCTCAGGGACTGATTTCCTGAAAACACAGGCATCTGAGAGGTGGGCAGCCCACCAAGGTGGCCTAGAAATGGCAGTGAGTTATGCCACATCTGTCCTGCCTGCCCTCTCCTCCCAGAACTCCTGGGGCCCTAGGCCCTGAGCTCAGCTCTGTGGACCCCAGGAGGATCAGGATCCCACTGTTTGGCCGGGAGCTCTGAAGAGCTGGTGTGTGTGGTAGGTGTGGATGCACAGCCGAGAGCAGACTGTGGGCCAGGGTTCTGGCTTGGCTCTGCAAGGGGCTAGCTAGTGGGCGGTACACCTTCTGCTAGGTCCTGGCAAACCCTCTGTGCAGTCGCTGGCTAATGTCTGTGCTCTGCCTCCCGCTCTTCCCAGTTTCTGGCCCTTACAGCAGCCTCTCCACCCACACCCACACCCGCTGTGGAGACGACAGGGAGAAGAGCTGTCCGTCGTGGAGGGAGGCGGTGTCAGTGGAGGAGTCTGGGGACTTACCGCCCACTCAGCTTTCAGCCTGTGATGTGGGCACAAGACAAGACCAGAAGTCCTCATAGCCACTGACCCCAAAGCCGTGGGTGGATTTGGCGTCACGTGGCAGCTGTGGAGAAATGTGGGCAAATGATTTTAAGCAGAGGAATCTCAGCCTCACATGACTGTGGTTTCATCCAGTCCCTTCCCCGGGAATGTTGTTCCCTGTGACCCCCTCATCTCCATCAATCAAGGCTCAGCCCAAATGATGCCTCTTTCAAGAGGTTACTGTGATTTCCCCAGCAGAGCGGCCTTTCCTTGCATGGGTTTCTCAGGAGACCCTTCCCGTATTGCCTGGCATTTTAGTATTTGGATCTGGGTCTCACTTCACCACTGGATATGGACTGCTTGAGGCCAGAGGTGCATCTGCTTTGTCACTACAAATTCTGTGCCCTGCACAGGACTGGCACACAGTGAGCCCCAGTGGGTGTTTGCTGAGTGGCTGGAGAAGCCTCACTGGCCTCTGCAGCTACCTAGAAACCATCAGAGTGTATAAGAATCTGTTTACCTGGGACCTGCCAGTGAGATGGGGGCCTGGGGCCCATGGGGCACTGGTGGAGTGAATGGCCCCTGTTGGTGGGGTCCAGGTAGGCAGTGGTAGCTGATTGTGAAGGGCCAGCATCCAGTGCACCCTGCATTGGTGGGATTTCCAGGGTACATGGGACCAAGCTCCTCTGGACATCCCCATGGATGTGTAAGACCCCTGGGCCAGTAGTTCTCACTAGGGTAAGAAAATAACTGTTTCATGCTGATGCCAATAGTGAAAAATAAGCTTACATCTTTAGCTCAAGGGACTGAATGATTATTGTTAATTGTTTTTTCTGAATGCAGTGCTGGCATTTGTGCTTTTGCTCTGACAATTATAAAGAAGGCTTTTATGAGTGACTGAATCCAAGGTGATTGCTTGGTGTCTGTTCCTTGTCCAGTTGGCTTGGGCTCAGGGAATAGCTCTAGCATCTAATGGTCATGAACCCAGGTCACAGGGAGGAGTTCTGGGCTCCTCTCTGAATCTGACCAGTCACTGGTCCTATCCCCTGCTCTCCTCCCCATTCTTTCCAGCCCCACCACCTCTGCATTGTTCACTGAGATCCTCCATCTCTGGCGAGATTTCTGTCCCTAGTCTGGCTTCTGTAGGCCATTCTGTAGCAGAGTGTCCCCACCCAAATCTTATCTGGAATTGTAATCCCCATAATCCCCACGTGTCAAAGATGGGACCAGGTGGAGGTGATTGGATCATGGGGGCGGTTTCCCCCATGCTGTTCTGGTGATAGTGAGGTCTCCTGAGATCTGATGGTTTTATAAGCATCTGACATTTCCCCTGCTTGCACTCACTCCGTCCTGCTGCCCTGTGAAGAAGGTGCCTGTTTCTCCTTTGCCTTCTGCCATGATTGTAAGTTTCCTGAGGCTTTCCCAGCAATGGGGAACTGTGAGTCAATTAAACCTGTTTCCTTTATAAATGACCCAGTCTCACGTATTTCTTCATAGCAGTGTGAGAATGGACTAACACGTTTTCTTCTTTCTAAAGCACAGGTCTATTGCTCTGATTACCTAATGCTGTGTAACAAACCACCCCAAAACTTAGTGGATCAAGACAATAAAAATATTTACATTGCTCACGAATTTGTAGTTTGAGTAGGACCTGGCAGGGAAGGTGTGGCTTTGTTCCATGCAGCACTGAAGGCGGCTTGAAGTCTGCCGGCTGGAGTCACCTGAAGGCTCGCTCACTCACAGGTCTGCTGGTTGCTGCATGCGTGTCTCCCTCCTGTAGGCTTTCTTGGGCTTCCTCACAGCATGGTCGCTGGGTTGCAGGGCTGGCTTCCAGAGTGTGTCAGTGTGAACGCACTCCAGGCAGAAGCTGTGCTGTTCTTTCTAAGCTAGCCTTGGGATTCCCACAGGGCCATTTCTGCCGTAGTCACAGGCCTGCCCGGATTCACCCCGTGATGGAATGTCAGGGTTAGATTGTAAGAAGAGCACATGGGATGGGAAATATTTTATGAGCCCACTATGGAAATTATGAACTGCCACACCTGTTCACACCATCCTGCTGAAGATCCTTTCTGAAGCTCCCACTGCCCTTGGGCGAGAATCCATGCTCCTCCATGTGGGTGACATGGCCTGTGCCATCTGGCCCCTGCCCCTGCCTTCGTGCTTCTCTCTGTCTGCCCCTCCCTCCCTCCACAACTGGCCCCAGAGATGGGTTTGGCTTAAATCAACCTGACAGCCACATGGAGCTTCCATGAACAGTGTTTGCCACTCACTCCTCCTCACACACTGTCTGGCTTTACTTGCCCTGAGATGAACCTGAGGGGCAGTCTGAGGGGCCTCCAAGTGTGTCCCCCATAGCAACCTAGCCTGTTGCCTCCTGTTTCTTCTCACGAGTGTTTTCTCTCCCTGCCTCTGTGCCTTTGCGCACATTGTTTCCTCTGTCTGGAATTCCCCTTCACCCCCACCCACAGCCTTCCCCAGCCCTGCGGCTGCCCTGCCTCCTCCTTGCAGGCGTCCTGACTGCCCAGCCACCTGCACCCCTGCCTTTGGGATCTGCCGCTTTGCTGCTCTCAGACCTTTACATAAACCAGCACAGCAGAGTGATGAGGCATCGACTCTGGCTCAATTCTGTGCTCCTATCCCAGCTCCACCACTTCCCAGCTCTGTGACCTTGGAATAATAACTAACTCATTGGATCGTGATGAGGATTAAATGAGAGAACCTAAATAAAGTGCCAAATTCTCATCTGCTGCCCAATAGAGGCCCAGTAAGAGTTTGAGTTTCCTCTCCTTCTTTCTGGCATCTCCTGGTAAATGCTCAGTAATGAATTTTCTCACCCTCATTTGGTTGAAAAAGGAGAAATGCATCTCCTTGCTTAATCATGTGGGACTAAACTACCAGAAGATTACCAGAACATTGCTGAGCCGTGAGCAGAGAGAAAATAAAAAAGCTCAATAATGATTTGCCTGCTTATTTTTAATAAAACCTGCCAGTGGAGCTGAATCTTTGTCCTCAGAAAAAGCTCCACTTTGCTGCAGTGGTGTCCGAGAGCTGCGGTAGAAGCACAGTGGTGTGACCTTGAGAACAGAGCTGGCAGGAGGACAGCCCCCGCAGAAACTCCGGCAGCTGTTGCAAGGCAGGGGGACACAGGAGGAGCTCCTAGCTCTTCACCTGCCCGCCTGCAGGCCTGCTGGGATGCCCCGTGCTACTGCTTCTCTCAGGCTGAGTGGGAGTGCCTGGTTGGGTGGCTGGGGATGGGTTCTGTCCACCCCTTATGGTTGGGGGACTGAGAAAGTAGCCAGGTAGATGCAGTGTGCAAGCTCTCCATTTGCAGGTTCTAGCACCTTCCACCCCGGGCAGTTGTTGAGGGCAAGTGTGGGCTGAGGAAGGGGTCTTTGCCCTTTAGAGGGGAGAGGAGCTTAGCACAGCACAACCCCTTACCCACCTAGCTCCTTTATGTGATACTATGGGCAGAGGCTGGGCAGAAACGGACAAGAGGAACTCCTTTTAATAAGCTCTGCCTCAGGTCTGCAGACACTTCCCCAGAGACAATGCATGGAGGACAAGGGTCTCGGATACCACTGCAGGGGTGTAACACACATTACCCTGGCAGGTGTGACGAGGACATGGGTAGTCTTAGCGGGCTCTGAGGTGGAGAAGAAGGCTTCAGCTCAGAGAAATGAGAAAAATGAGCCTAGAGGAATAGTGTAAAGTCATTGCCTTTTCAGCAAAGCAAGAATGAGTCCCTCATCCATTTCAAGCCTGAGTTGGGGTGCTGGGTCCCAGATGTTAAAACCCTCACTTTCTGAGCCCTCCTTGTGCCCCACAAAGCACTTCCAGGGCACCTCAGTGACCAGTTTCTGACCTTTCAGATTGGATCAAGCCCCTCCCAAGTGGGGAAAGGCCCCCAGTTCCAGACTTGGCCTGGGACGGGCTGTTCCCTGGAGCGCCACAGCAGTGGCAGTAATGACCTGGCAGAATCGTGAACCCAGCATGATCTATCAAGGAGTACCCGGATAAGAACTGAGCACCTGGTCATGCAGCCGCATCCCAGCCCCACTCAGCTCTGACCCTGGTGCAGGCGCTGTCACCTTACTGCCTGTTGTGTGAAATGCGGATGACATTAGTGCCACCCAGAGTTGAGGGCTGGGAGGTGTGGTGCCCAGTGTTGCTGCAAGCTTCGGTGGGCAGGTGCCACATCTCCTCTGTTTACTGTTCTCATATCAATTCTATGCCTGACTCAGCCCCTACTATGTGCCTGGAACATGCTCTGTAAATGCTGGGGTCATGTGTTACCTATTATGGTGACTGCGGGAATACATAGAAAATATCGGCTCTGGCCAGGACCCCACACCTAAAAGCTCCTCCTGCACAGTCCCAGTAAAAAACTTTTGGGGGATGTTTTCCTGCCACCTAGACCTGTGAGCCAGTACTAATCCACTGCCAGTGGCTGGTGTCTCATGGAGAGGCACCTTGGCATTAGAAGGTGTTGCAGGGATTTCCAAGTTCTCAGCTACTCCATGAACTTTCTGTGCCCTTAGTGGCTTTTTGGGATTCTGCTTTCTCTCCTCTCTGTGCTTGGAGGCCCCGGGGAGAAGAGACTCAGTGTCTTCCCATCCATCTCCTCACCCTGATCCCTGATGCACGCCCCTTTCCCTAAGGTGCAAGGTGCAGAGTGTCGCTGCCTAGGGAAGTGACCAGCGTGCCCTGGGATGCCTCTCTTCCCGAGGAGGCAGTAACTTTCCACTCCCTCTCAAAAAGGAGGATGCCGTGTTTTCCCCAATTGCATCTGCCTCTTGCTAGTTCAGGGTTGCCCCACTTTCCCCTCTGTGGTCCTCAGCCAGGTGCCTAGGGCCTCATGGCCTCAGAGCTGATCCTCCAGGTGTGGGAGGCCCCCTACTTCTCACCTTCATGTGAAATTTAAGGGGAGATTTAAAGCAGTCAGAATGCTCTTTATAGCCTCGTTTCTATCAGAAGTTTACAAAAAGGCTGCTTCCAGGTAAAATTAGAAGAGATCTTGGGCACATTTCTGCTCACCCCAGAAATGTTGTTTTAAAAATGGGGCTGTTCTGACACCAGCTGGTACCCTACAATTCACTTCTGGCACTGACCACCCAGAGTTGGTGTGGTGGTCAGTGTTCTCCAACAAGGGCAGAATCGTGACCTGGCAGAATCTTGAACCTAGCATGACCTATCAAGGAGGACCTGGATAGGAACTGAGCACCTAGTCGGACAGCCACATCCCAGCCCCACTCAGCTCTGACCCTGGGCCAGGAGCTGCCACCTAATTACCCATTGTGTGAAATGGGGATGACTTGAGTGCCGCCCAGAGTTGAGGGCTGGGGGTGGTGGTGATACATATATTTTTTCCATCTGATATTCTGGAAACTGCCTTACCTAGCTCAGTTACCTGCTGCCTCCTTCCACTTTTAAGCATTTCCCATGTGCCTTGTACTTTTTACCTGATTTAATTCTTACTACAGCCCCCTGAAGTCTTCGATGTTAGTATACCCATTTTCAAATGAGGAACTGAGGTCCTGGGATGGTGATCACCTCAAGGTGACACAGCTGAAAAGTACGCCAATAGGATTTCAATCTGGCTAACCAAATCTGGGTTAAAGATGGGATCTTCTGAATTTAGCCCAAACACAGTCAGTCAGATGCTCCTTCTGGGTAGAAGATCATCTTTCCCCTAGCAAATGCTGGCTGCTGGGAGCTGACTGCACTTGTCTGTTTTGTGGTGCACTGTTGAGGCCTCAAAGCTGGTAAAGGGCCTTTGCCAAGGGGTCCTGTTGGCCTGTCCTGCTCCCTCCAGGGAGTGACCAGCCACCCCACCAGGCACAGCTTGTGGATGTCCTGCCAGCCTGGGAAATGGAAGGGCGAGGGCGCTTTTGCTTTGCCTGCCAGCATTACCTGTCCTCCTGAAACCCAGTGCAGAAAGGGCTCTGAGCCAGCACAGCTGGGCAGATTCCCCACTGAGCCTCCCAGGGCCATGTCAGGGACATGATAGGACAGTATAGTACAGAGAAGCATCCGTGCAGGGCCTATCCTAATGAATGTCCCTTGACTGCCCTCTTCCCCCACCCCAGATGGTTAGAAATGTAGCAGTTGGCATTTCTGTCACTGCCAGGCCCCAGGGGAGCTGCACAGGGTGAGGTCAGAAGCCAAATTCTACAGTTTGGGAAATTAGCAGCATTTGTAGGATTCCCAAGAGACGTCCTGGTTTTTCTCAGCTGTGCCAGTTGTTCTCAGTTGGGGTGTCACTGCCCCTACAGGGCATTTGCAGATGTGTGAGTGAGTCCACAGTTGTCACAGTGACTGGGGATCCTCCTGGCATTTACCTAGCGGGGTTCCAGGTATGCTAAACATCCTGCAATGAGCTGGACGGTCAGATACACAAATAATAGTCCTGTCCATGAGAGACATGGGGAAATGACATTTGCCTCCCCGCCTGTGGTTCCTTAGAAAGCCACTGCCCCCACCAATCTTCAGGCTGAATTAACAGGAAATAAAGGGCAGGCTTCCATCCCAATGTATGACCAACAACAAGGTGTACATGGGCAAGTACGAGAGGAGCCTCCTGTTTTGCACCCATTTACCCTGATTCTTTATAGATGGTTCTTGCATCAGCTGGGTTCTCCTGGGTCAAGGAAGACCTGGATTTGGGTAGTGGAAATTCATGGGGCAGTGGGACACCTCCTCCTTGGCAGCACCCTGGTGCCTGGCAGGAACAGCCCTCAGCCCACCTGGTATAGAGACTCGGTGGCCTCACCATGGGGTCCCTAGCAGGGGCTTATCTCCCACTTCTGTATTTCTGCAACTAGACCTTTCCTCTGTGCTTTTTGGTTTTGTTATCTGTTTTCTTCAAATGCAGTGTGTTTAGAAGAGCCTAGCTCAGATGCCATGACTGAACACCTCTCTCCTTGTTGTTTTGCAGTCGGGAAGACGTCTCTGATTACGAGGTTCATGTACGACAGCTTCGACAACACATACCAGGTGAGGTCCTGGGTGCTCACCCTCCATATCACCTGGCAGTGGCTGACCTCTCTTTGAAACTTGCTGAGCTGGGGTGGGAGTGGAATGGCCCTGGGTTCCCAGGATGTCATTTCGCTATGGAGGAGCTTCCCACCTCTATACTGGCCCCATCCCTGTAAAGAGCTTGAGTCCTTCTGAAAATCCACCCCTCGGTAAAGGAAACATTTTTCAGAGGAAAATTCTAAAAATAGAGAGAGTCTGTGTTCTCTTGTTCCTCACAGGCAGATCCAAACCATGATAGTGTTTGGTTATTCAGGGGAGTCATCATGTGGAAAAGGAACAAGATGAAAAATGAGAGATGAAAATGAGAGTGTTAGGCGAACTTGCGCGTCATGCATGGTTGTAATGGTTGTGTTTGCTGGGACCTTCTCTCTCTCTCACCCCCCCAACACACACACACACGCGCGTGCACACACACACACACACACACATACACACACACACACACACACACACACACACGGTTGCTGAGGCACTTCCTTCCCTGGAGAGCTTGCCCTGTGCTACATGGGCAGGAGGCTGGATGCTCTGCAGCTCCTGGCCCTGGAGGGGTAGTCTGGGGTCAACCAGAGGCCCAGAGGTGGTTCCAGGTGCCCTGAAGGCCAAGCTCTTGGGGGTTAGTAACATGTCACTTTCCTGGCACCACTGGTGAGAAGGGAGGTTTGTGCAAGTAAAGTGAATTTTCCATGCAATTATAGGTTTTTGCAAAAGGCACCAAACTTAATCATTTCAACTCTTTTAAAGAAAAAAGGTGCTGTTTTCTTCCTTAGATAGAGACAAATGATAATGCATTTTTCTACACCGGTGGATTCTGTGAGATACTAATTCCAAGAGGTATTGGTAGGTGTTACTTGAAAAAAAGTTGAGGTGGGGGATGGGTTCAGAGCTTGTACAGATTTAGGGAACACTGGGTGAACAAAAGTAAATCTACTGCTGTGCTGCAGGGCTTCTCAGAGCCTGACTATATCAGTGTATAGTTTTGATTTACTGAAAGAGGGATATAGTGTGTAGGATCTCTCAGATGTATTTGATCATGGAATCCCTTGGTCATCGAGTTCTCAAAGGACAAATATTTATAGAACACAGCGGGGACTGCTGTTCTAAGACGTCCCTCCTCCTTTCTGGATTTACAGAGTATGTGGAGCACAGCTCACTGCAGATTGCAGCTCTGTGTCTACTTTTTAGTCTGTCTGTCTCCCTCTAGACCAATTATCCTCCTTGCCTTAAATACAGCCCCTCTGTCTGCCTCTCTCTAATTTTTACTCTTTCTTTGCTGTGGTCTCAATTTTTACTTTACCTCTGCTTCTACTCTGCTATGGTCTGAAATACTGGCTAGCCAGTGGACTTGGTGAAACTGACCATAGGAATTGACAGAGGCTCTGGGAGAGGGGCCCTGGCTGATGTGCACAGCCTCAGGCGTGGACTGTAGGATGTTCACCTTGGTCACACTTTGTCTTTGTTGTATCCTCACTGGGCCAGGGCTTTGTAGCACCAAGCCTGTCCTCCTCATGAGGGGAGTTCTACTGGATCGGTTTGAATTCAAGACGACAGCTGCAACAGACTTAGTTCTGAAGTCTGACTTAGTATTCATTTATTTTTGTGCATGCATGTGTATGTATGAATGATCTCATATTATTTTGATTTCTTACTATTAAGTTACGTATAATGCTTCTTGTTAGTGTCCCATTGAAAACAGTGAGACTCTTGGTTGGTTGGTGTTCTTGGCCATGGCAAGGGGGTGACAAAGGGGGCCCCCAGGCCTGTGCAGTGGGTCCCATTAGTATGGATCAAAGCCTCATCTCCTCCCCATGTCATTCAGCTTCCTCAAAATCTCGCCCTACCTCCATGTTCAGCGTCGTCTCCCATTGCCTACTGCTTGTCCCCCATCCTGTGGTCCAGCCGACTTCCCTGCTCCTGCTGCCCTTGGAGTGACACTGTTATGCCTCCACACTTTGACTCATGTCATTGCCTCTGCCGGAATGCCCTTTCCTCTCTTCTCTGCTGCGAGAATTCTCTAGAGCACATGTTTGGTCTGAGCAGCGAGGCCCTTTCATCCTCCATCCCCTCCATGACCATCTCTCCTATAGCATCATCCTCAGGGCTGGTTTAGCCTCTCAACTGTGCAGTAGCTCCTGTGTGCTTCTGGCTCTGAGCTGGGCTCTGTGCTTGGCTGAGGCCAGGACCCTCTGGGACCCACCACTGCATTCATGAGTCTAGCACAGGGCCTGACCATAGTTGGTATCACCAGTGCCTGCTGGCACAAAAAAAAAAAAACAGCATGGAGAGTTGGCCTCGGGTTTTAGACCCATCAGATCAAGAGGCCTCAAGGACCCAATGTGGTGACAAGAGGAGAGAAACCTCAGAGAGGACTGCCCTCCCCGTCACAGGCTTTCTCTTTTTTTTTTTCAGTATTGCAGCAGGTGGAATTCCTTTCCCAGTGCTCTTAAAAATGGTAATTAGGCTGGGAGACCAGGGCTCCAATTCTGTCTATACAGAGGCTCATTTTAGTGAATTCTCTGGAGATGGAGAAGGGGAAATGTTATTTTGTTTGTTTTTCCTAACATGGTGGCAGAGGCATTCGAGAAGTAGATAAGATCCCCAGGGTCTTTGGGGATTCAGCTTACGTCACCCCAAGTTGTGCCCCTGCACAGCAATCACTCCCCACCACCCCTTCAGACATCCTTCCAGCAGTACAACCTGGCAGAGCTGTCTTGCCTTGATTGGCTGAGGTGCCCAGACAGTTCCTAGAACGGAATCTACCCCTCCTTCCCTCTTTCCCTCCCACACTCTCTGTCTCTGGCCCCACTACTCCCCTCTCGTTCACTCTTTCTGACAAAAGATGTTTGTCAAATGCCTACTCTATGTTTGGAGAGGCAGAAGAAAGTGGCCTGGCCACAGAATCTGGCCCTGCCTTCAGCCAGGGCATGAAGGACAGGGAGGGGGCGTTTAACCCTATCCTCAGTGACAGCTGGTGAGTTCTTTCTCGGTCTAAAGCTGAACATGCAGGAGACCCTGAGGGGCTGGCATGAGGACCTGGGTGTGTGGAGCTGGGTTCTACAGACCTCTCAAGACTTTTTGTCCACGTGGTAGGCCCCGTGAGATGCCTCAGGGGAGCAGGTCTTCTACCTCCTCTTGCCTCACACTTACCTCCTCACCCCCAAACACACATACACACACACACACACACACACGTGTTCTCACGACACATGTACTCTCTGGCCTCTCAACACCCTGCCCATCACCTCATCTAAATCCACTCACTTGAAGAAGTAAAAAAACAAGAGTCACAGCCAGATGAGATTCATGTCTGCAGTGGTTCTCTCATATAAAACCCCAACTAAGTAACTACTTTCAAAATTTATGATAGAAAAAAACCTTCCAGTATGTGCATTGTGATGAGACTTAGCTGTCTTTGGGGCCAGCCCCCTTCCCCTTCTGCAGGCCAAATGAAACATACCTGCAGGTCTGGTCTGTGAGCTGCCTGTGTGAAACCTGCACTCACGCCACCATGGAAGGGTTCAGCCTCTGCAGGTGGCTGCTGGGGATGGAGGGGGAGGATTTGGTGGTAGCAGCACTCTTCTCGGGTCTCTCATGGGCCCTCTATCACTCCTGGCTGCCTGTTAGCATCACCTTTTGAGAGATTCACGGGCTGGCTCGGGTATTAGCGTGCTTAAAGCGTCAGCAGGGATTATGATGCACTTAGAGCCCACTGGCTCATCCCTGGGCCTCACACCATGGCACAAATTAGGAAACCACTGACCTAATGGGCTGTACCTGGGAGCAGATCCCTGGCCTGCCAGAGCTCACCCAGCTGCTCTCAGGAGGACACACTCACAGAGTGGAGGAGCATTTCTGGAGTCCTGTGAAGCTCTGCCTGCAGTGGATCCTTTCCTGGGTCCCACAGAGCCTGGGAACAGAGTGGCTGCCTCCTCACACTTCCAGGCCAAGGGGTCGCCTGAGATGCTCTGGCCTCACAGGTGATCCTCACTGCATTCCTGCCGCTCCGCCCTGAGGCTTTCCTCTCTCTCCTCCTGGGGCTGCCTTAACAAATTGCCGCAGAGTGCCTTAAAACAACAGAAGTTTATTTTCTTACTGTTCTGGATGTTGAAGTCCAAAATCAAGGCACGGAGGGCCTTGTTCTCTGAAGGCGCTGGGAGAGAATCCTTCCCCCAGCTTCCAGTGCCTCCGGGCCTTCCTTGGCTAGTGGCTGCATCACTCTACTCTCCACCTCTGTCTTCAGCAGGCCTCCTGTCTCTCTGTGTCCTCACCTCTTCTTACGAGGACACCAGTCATTGGATTTAAGGACCTACCCTAAATTCTGGATGATTTTTCATCTCAAGATCCTTAATTAATCGTATCTTCAAAACTGCAATTTTCAAATAAGTTCATATTCTGAAGTTCCAGGTGGACATGAATTTGGGGATGGATACCCTTCAACTCACTCCAAAACCCTAGCACCTCCCAGTCTGATCCCAGTGGGGACTGGACCTTCTGGCCTGTTCCTCAGCTTGGGCACCACCACACCCCCCAGCATAGCCCCTGCAGGCTCCCAGCCCCTCTGGCCCTTCACATGCCTCCTGCCCAGCATCTCGACCTGGTGAGGCCATTTCCCCTGGGATCCTTTCTTGGCAGCATGTCATTTTACCCTCACAAGGTGTCTCCAGATCATTTCTTTGTGTAACATTTTGTAAGTTGATCTAATGAAATAAATATGAGTGTTTCCTGGGGCCTGGCCATTGTGTCTGCAGGCCACTTATCTGGCTGCTCAGCCCGTAAACCAGCACCTGCCCCTCCCCAGTGATCTTGCCCTTCTGAGAGGAGCTGAGCTCCACACGCAGCACATCCCAGCTGCTTAGGGAGGGGTCAAACAGGAGAGGTCACGGTGTATGGAAGGCTATGCTTTATTCAACATGGTATTTGGTGCTCTGCCATCTCTTTCCAGGTCAGCACATTCTCAGGTGGCCCAGGGGGTTGCCAGCCTTGGCAGCATGACCTTAACAAACAGAGACTCGGGCCTAAAAAGCCCCCGCACTGCCTTTGCTGGTGTGGGTGAGGTAGGGCCCAATGGTGAAAACAGATCTGGGCGAGGGTCAAGCCAGAAGGTTCCCTGTGGACACACCCACACACTCATGGACACTGGACCCTGACACCCACCCCCAACCCAGGAATAGAAAAGGTGTATGAAAAGAGACACCTGTAGGACTTCGGGCAAGATTCTGAGGTTACTGAGCACTTTTTTCTTGGTGTAATTTTCCATCATCTAGACTTTAAGACCTACATGAGCTACAGTTTAAATATAAATTTACAGCCGAGGGTGGGGGTTCACACCTGTAATCCCAGCACTTTGGGAGGCCAACGCCAGAGGATTGCTTGAGGCCAGGAATTCAAGACCAGTCTGGTCAAGATAACGAAATCCTGTTTTTATGAATTTTTTAAAAATTAGTTGTATATAGTGACATGAGCCTGTGGTCCCAGCTACTCAGGAGGCTGAGATGGGAGGATTGCTTGAGCCTGTGACGTCAAGGTTGCAGTGAGCCATGGTCATGCCACTGCACTCCAGCCTGGGTGACAGAACAACACCTTATTTCAATCAGTCAGTTAATAAATACATGCATACATATTTGCCACATTCCTGCCTCTAAAGTAGGCCACTGGTCTAGATGATACAGGGGTTAAATTCCATCTGATTAATTTCCAGGTTAAAAAAATGCAGTACTAAGATGCTGAAAAGCTCGGCGTGTTGGAGTGGAGGGCAGTAGTGGGGCCTGTGAGTGGGCTGTTGGCAGGGCTGCATTTTGGCTTCCATGGGCCTCAGGCATTTCGCTTCATGGGCCCTAACATGGGCTGAATTGTGTCTCCTCAAAATTCCTGCATCCAAGTCCTGGCCCCAAGTATCGCAGAATGGGACTGTAGATAAAGATAGGGTCTCTACAGAAGTAAAATGAGATTATTAGGGTGGCCCTAGTTCAATACGACTGGTGTCCTTATAAGAAGAGGAGATGAGGACGTTGACATTCACAGAGAAAGACAATGTGAGGACACAGGAAGGGACAGCCATCTGTAAGCCAGGGAGGGCCTCGGAAGAAGCCAATTGTGCCTACACCTCAGTCTCAGACTCCAGCCTTCAGAGCTGTGAGGAAATGACTGTAGTCGAAGCCATCCAGTCTGTGGTACTTTGTTATGGCAGGCCTGGGGAACGAATACAGGTCTCTTCCTTTAAAAAAATGTTAAGAATTATATTTTTACAGCTACATTGGTATAGAGATGAATGTAATTCAGGCTGGATTCATTATAATTATAGTCATTTCTTCTCCTGATTTTAAGAGAAATTAAAATGGAAACATTTTCTTTGGCCCTTAGATGTCTTATGGGCACTAGGCTCTGTGCCCTTTGTGCCTGGTGGGTGAGTTGGCCCCAGTGACTGGGACTGTGGAAGGCCTGAGGGCGGGTTGGGATATCTGGGTAGGAAGGGTGCGCCATGGAGGGTTCCTGACCCAGACACTGATGGGATCAAAGATACAGAGTTTGTGGGAGGCAGGCCTGGAGGGGCTGGACCGGGACCAGGGGTGGCAGCTGAGGCGGGGCACACAGACTCAGAAACAGCTGTGTGTGGAAGGGCAGGGAAGGCAGGGGCAAGGGAGGAACCATGCAGGGCTGTGTGGGAGGTGAGCGAGGGGCCTAGGAGAGAGAGCACAGGAAGTGGAAGGGGCCAACGAACAGTGTGTCTGTGGGTTACATACAGAAGAGGAAGAGGCCTGAATGTGCCCCAGGTTTCTGTCTAGAAATGCTGGAAGAATATCAGTGCCATCAATACAAAGGAAAAGGAAGAGTCCAGTGGGAGGTAATGATCAAACAGCCAAAATGCTTGCAAATGGCTGTTCTATCAGGCCAGCCTGTGAGAGACTGGGCAAATCTAGATTCCTAAAGCCCTAAAAATGGGTGTGTTTTCTCTAATGGAATGTAGAACGGAGGCGGAGTGCCAGAAGAAGGGATCTTTTACCCACAGAATCTAAAATGCCATGTGTCCCCAGCACCTGGGGGAGATGGGACAGGATCTTCTGCCCTGGTAGAGGTGGTCAGAGTGAGGGCACACGCCAAGGAGAAGGATTCAGCATGTCCCCTATGCCTCAGTCCTTTTTTTTTCCCCCCCTTCGAAAAGAGGCCTAGGTTTAAGCCCCAGGTTCAAGTCCCACTTTGCTGGGAGACCCTGGCCAAGCTTTTCAGTTTCTTAGTATTACTCTTTTTTTTAACCTGGAAATTAATCAGATGGAATTTAGCCCCTCTGTCACCTAAACCAGTGGCCTTAAACTTTGGAAGTAGGAATGTAATTAATTTGTATTTGAACTATGGCTCATATAGGTATTAAAGTCGAGGTGATGGAAAATTATGGGCCAAAACCACTGTTGATACAAATATGCATTACTATACAGAAACCCTGCAACAAACCAAGATAATAACGATAAAGTGAAACAAATGATAACTTTCCACAGTGTCCCGACCATCCCTGCATGTCCACTCGTGCTGTGCTTTGCAGCTCTGCCAAATGATGCTCGACCCCATAGGCTTCGGGCAGAGCACTGGACTGCAGTCCTCGGTTAACCCTAGCAACATGAGGATATTTTTTATATTAATAGAGTAGAGTTTCATTTTTTGCAGACATTATGTTCTGGGGTCACAATATGAGGTGACACTCTTATGTTGTGAAATCTGAATGCCAATCACTCTGGCAAGATGACCCTGCCTCAGAGACCCACTGGGGCACCACAAGTCATCCAGGTGTTCCCTCTGAACATTGACCTGGCAAAAGATACTCCAGGTGTTGGACTTTTGAGGGCATCTAAGAACTTACTTATGGTAACCTACAAAATGAATTAGGAAAGATTACTAAAGCCTGGAGCAGAGAACTGCATCCTGAGTCCATTCCACTTATTAAATGTATCAGGAGCTACTGGTGGGCTCACCCAGTACCCACTGGCAACCTCCTACTCCCTCGCTTGACTACTTTAGACTGTAAAAGCTAAATTTGGCTTTCCCAGCCTCTCTAGAGGCTAAGGGTAATTGTGTGACTCAATTCTGGCCAATAAGACACAAGCAGCAGTCAGCTTGGGGGGAAGGATTCCAGGGAAGCTCTTGCTTGCTTTTTCTGCCTTGAATGTGGATGTGATGTCTGGAGCAGCAACAGACAGTCCGCACAAACATGAGAACCCATGGGCCATGACAGCAGAACAGAATAAGCAATAGTCCAGGGGCCTGATGTACCACCACTCAGTGTGCCAACCACACTGCCCAGGCTCTAACATCCTGTCTTTCTCTTCCTCCTCTCCTATGTCCTCCTGCCCACTTCTTTGTCAGCACATGCAAATTAGAAATGTAGTCCCCTTCTAGTACAGAAAACTGATGAACAGTGGCATAAATGAAGGAGAGTTTTAATTTTGTAGGTGCAAGAAGTCATGTGGTTGGCACACTGAGTGGTGCTACCGTCAGGCCTCTGGACTATTGCTTTTTCCATTCTGCCATCGTGGCCTGTGGGTTCTCATCTTCATGCGTGCTGGCTGTTGCTGCTCCAGACATCACATCCACATTCAAGGCAGAAAAAGCAAGAGCTTCCCTGGAATCCCTCTCCCCTCCAGCAGACTGCTTCCTGTGTCTTATTGGCCAGAATTGAGTCACACCATTACCCTTAGCCTCTAGAGAGGCTGGGAAAGCCAAATTTAGCTTTTACAGTCTAAAGTAGTCAAGCGAGGGAGTAGGAGGTTGCCAGTGGGTACTGGGTGAGCCCACCAGTAGCTCCTGATACATTTAATAAGTGGAATGGACTCAGGATGCAGTTCTCTGCTCCAGGCTTTAGTAATCTTTCCTAATTCATTTTGTAGGTTACCATAAGTAAGTTCTTAGATGCCCTCAAAAGTCCAACACCTGGAGTACCTTTTGCTATAAGAGTTGAGGGGAGAGCTGGCACACATGAATCCATTTGTCACCCTTTGGGAGGCCTCTCAGGGAGCTTCAGGCCACACAACCTTGCACATTATGGGTAGCTTTTGAAGGGACCCACTGATATTGATGAAATTTAATCTTATTTAAAGTTTGAAGGTGTATGTTGTTTTCAGACCACAGTCAGGAAATAAAAGAGCAATCACATATTTAAATTGGGTGGTGACTAAAGTACAAGCCACTCTCCATTGGGAGAAAAGTGGCCTCCAGGACCATACAGACTTTGAAACTGAGGTATCTGGAAGAATGCAGGTACCTGTACTGTGGCCTTCTAAGCCAACATCCCCTCCCCCAGGGCGCATTACTGAGGTATCTGGAAGAATGCAGGTACCTGTACTGTGGCCTTCTAAGCCAACATCCCCTCCCCCAGGGCGCATTACTGCACTTCTGGCAAGGACATGCCCAGCCTATTTGCCAGAGACTGCTGTCTCATCTCTCCAAAGCACCCACTTGCCAGTCTGGAACCTGAAATTTCAGCAGGCTCATTTGCAAGCTAATTTGCATGACTTTACCCTGATACTTTCATTTAATGGTTAGTGGTGCAGAGCACAAACAGCAACTTCATTGTCAAAGGCTTGTCATGCCCAACTGCTTTCTGCCACTTATGGATGCTTCCCCAGCCCTGGGCCCGGGCCTGGCCAAGGCTAAAAGAAGACGCACATACATGCCTTTTCATTATTTCTTTTCCTGAGAAGAGAATCTTGAGTCAATTTATGCAAATTACCATGCAGATTTCCATTGCAGACTTTATTACTGTGTCTTGTCAGAATGTGGAAACAAAATTGTATTTCATAATAAATGCACATAGCAAAGAAGACTTCAACAAGTGCCTCAGGAAACGTCTCTTTCCTCTGGGATCAGCTGGGCCAATGGAAGCTTCTGTGCAGAAGGAAGCGTGTAATGTACTGTCATTCTGCACTGTATGTCTGAACCCCTGTAGATACTGTTTAATACCATGTTCAGAAGAAGATAAATGTGGATTCAGCTATGAAATCCGTGCTCATAAGATGCCTCACATTTTGTATAAAATGAAGTGCCTGCCATTTCTCATATACGGTGCTGTTTGTAAGCACAAAGATATTAAAGGAATAAATAAGCATTGCCAGGTTTGGAGCAATCTAATCCCAACAGAGTGCAGCTCAGCCTTCTGAGAGGACATGGTGCAGTGCAGGAAGTGTACCCAGCACAGCTGAGGAGGGAGAGGAGGGTCATAGGGATCGTGGACTGGCTGGCGGGAAACTCCCCAAGGTCAGGCCTGCTGCTCATGTTGTGTTGATATCCCGTGTTTACATCCCTGTAAAACAGTTACCAGCAAAAATAATTTGCTTCGTACCTCACAAGAGAAAATGAAGTTCAGAGAAAGAATGCTTTGACCAAGACTCCATGGCAAGCTAGAAAAGGGAAGTAGTCTCCTTTAGAACCCACCTCTCTGAAGGTCAGCCTTTCCTGAGGCTCTGGGAATACTCGGTTATTGGGAAGTTTATAGGGATTGCAACCACAAAGGTTCCTAGGGCAAAGAAGCTGGGGAAACATTGGGTTCATGTTTCTTCAGTGCAGAGCTCATCAGAGCCTTTTATATGCCAGTGTGCCTTATGAGAGGCTTTACTAAAGAGGCTGTCTACTCAGGGCTAGAATATGTAGCCTTTCCCAGAAATACTTGATCACCATTTACTTTTGTTCCAAAGATGGTCTCATGGGGCTGTGTTTCACATAACCACACTGAGAAACATTACTGGAGAGTCTCCATGGGGTGGGTTCTACACCTTCTCTTAAATCTCTAGGTCAGTTGGTCACTAATAACAATTCATAATTTTTGTTTACGCAGCATATCACAGAGTATGCACTATTTTCACTTTCTCTAACTCATTTGATCCAACAGTCCTTAAAGGAAGCTGTGACTTTTCATGTATTAGAGATGAGGAAGCCAAGGGCCAGGGAAGCTAAGCCATTTTTCCAGGACACTCCCAATCCAGTGTCGGTGTTGGCAGAGCACTCAGACCCTGCCAACACTGACAGAGGTCACCAAAAACAGACTGGGACTCCCTTGACATATTGCCCCATCCAAGTATGTTTGAGTGGGGCACTCTGCCAGCTGCATGGCCATTCCCTTGGGGCAGGGTGCATGGTATCCCCTGTGGGGCTGGCTATGGTTTGTCCTGGGGAGCATTGACAGGCATCCTAGATTTGCCGGCAGACATATGCTCCCCATCCCAAGGGCCTGTGGAGCCTCCTCTTCACCTCAGCTGCCTGGCATTGCTGGGCTATGTGCAAATCATGGATCTGGGCTTTATCTTCAAAGAAGAAAGGACTCTCTCCCTACCCCCACACTCTCATACCCACATACACATACTTCTACATGCAAATAAATACATAATTACATACACATGTGTATCCCCACTCATCCACATGTCTGCTCACACACACTCATACCCACCTTCCCATCAGTACACACTGTGGCCTGTGGTGACCTTTGAGATGAAGTGTACCCTGTGGCAGGTCACAGGAAATCACCAAGGTTGCTGGGGCCTTTTTCAGGAGGATATGGCCTACCTGGGTGGCTAGTTGTTCTTTTTGTCTGATGTCCCCATATCCCTCCAAAGTAGGAGCCACAGATACAGACTGTACTACAGATGCAGAGGCGGAAAAACTAGCATCAGAAAGGAATAGGGTAGGGGAGATAGCTATAGCAGAAAAACTGTATGGAGCTCAGCATTTACCTTTGAGTTTCCTGGTGGCTGGAGGGAAAGGAAATACCATGCATGGCTCCCACTTACTAATGGCAAAATGCTCCCAGGCTTGCATTTTGAGCCAGATATTGCTAACACTTGAACAAGGTCATGCAGTAAGGCAGGGAGAGTGGTCAGGTTTAGAATCAAGGGTTTGCCAGGCATGGTGACTCACACCTGTAATCCCAGCTCTTTGGGAGGCTGAAGCGGAAGGATCACTTGTGCCCTGGAGTTCGAGACCAGCCTGGGCAACATGGTGAGATCCCCATCTCTACAAAAGAAAACTTTTTTTAATTAGCTGGGCGTGGTGGCACACGCCTGTAGTTCCAACTACTTGGGAGGCTGAGGCAGGAGAATTGCTTGTGCCAAGGAGGTCAAGGCTACAGGGATCTGTGTTCGTGCCACTACACTCCAGCCTGGGCAACAGAGTGAGATCCTGTCTCAAAAAAAAAAAAAAAAAAAAAAAAAAAATCAAGGGTTTCTCTGCCCCAGCTTACAAAGAGGTATATGTAATGGCTTGGCAGGTAGGGCATCTAGTGACAGTGTTACCAGCAAGATAGAGACTTTTCTCACATGATGATTTGTGATACAGACCCTCACAGACCTCCAAAGTGCAATGCCAGCGTAATCTGGCTCACTTGCTGCTAAAACCATTCTGGAGAGTGTGGACAAAGCAGCCTAGGCCCGTGGTCTCTGAGGATCTGATTTGGCACAAGTCTGAGACTAGAGTACCCAGCAGAACAGTGGTAGACACAGCTCTTAGACAGAGCCCAGCAGCACCAGGAACCCCAGGAGCACCATTGGCTTTGATGCTCGGCAATCTTGGATTGGCTGGTAAGCCCAGCTGCCTCACAAAACCATACCTGGACCATGCTCATTCCCTGTGACGAGGAGAATGCCCATCAGTGTAGATCTAACTTTGTGGCTCTCCATGGAGGTGGCATGAATGACACCCAAGTGTGGTCATTTCTCATTAGTTCTAGTGGTGTGGTTGCAGTTGCTTCCAGAGAAGCAGCACTTTGGGCCATCCTTTAGTGGCTACCCTAGCTGGGATGTGCTCCAAAGGAGTCAGCCCATGAAGGTCGTCTTTTATTTCATCACCCAAAGCCCATGATTTATCATCAGAGAAGATGCAAATTAGTTCCTGTGACCTCGCTGACTTGCTGTGGGACCTCAGGCAAGTCACTTCACTTCTGTGTGGCTCTGGCTTATCTGCAAAGTGTAGTTAGTGTTCCCAGCCATGCAAGCCACTCCCCCCTTTTCTTGTTAACAGTACCTTATCTTAGTCACCCAGCCTCTCTGCATCTTTCACACTCATGGAGTCCTGCCTCTGCTTCTTGATATCATTCATGTGTCCTCCTTCCTTCTCACCCTGCTCTTTTCTGCCCACACCTCTTTGCCTGTCTAGGCCTTTGCAGCAGGTTCCGTTTTGTCTCCCTTGCCTTTATCCCATTCACTATCCTTCAACCAGGGTTATCTTTCTAAAGCCCCAGCTACATGGAAGTCCCTCTTCTTTGGTCGTTTATCAGTTCTTTGGCTCCATCCTGTTCTCTACAGGCAATTCACAGTCCATTGGTCCTGAATCATTTTTGTTTTTCTGAAGAAACTGTGTGGCTTCACACCTCAGGGTGTACTGAAGCCATCACTTTTATCTAAAACAAACAATGTCCTGCATTTACCCATGCATGTATTTACCATTTCTGATGCTCTCAATTTCTTCCAGAGAATTCTAGTTTCCATTAGTATATTTTCCTGTCAGCCTGAACAGCTTCCTTTAACATTTCTTGTAGTGAAGTTCTGCTTGCCACAAATTCTCTTTGTTTTTGTTTATCTAAAAATTTTTTTTTAATACTTTTGAAGAGTATTTTTGCTGGATTTAGAATTCCGTTGCCACGTTTTTTTTTTTCTTGAACACTTTTATTGTGTCATTCCACTGTTTTCTAGCTTCCATTTTTTTCCAGTATGGCAGCCGTCATCCCTGTTATTTCCTTGCATGAGGTGTGTCATTTTCCTCTGGCTGCTGTCAAGATTTTTCTTTATCTTTGATTTTTAGCAGTTAGACTCTGATATGAATAGACATGTGATTTTGTTTCTTTATTTTTTTAATGTAATGCTTGGAGTTTGATGAGTTTTTGAATCTGTAAATGTGTCTCATTTTGCACTCAGAAAACTTTTCACCATTATTTCTTTAGTTTTTTTGTCCAATTCTCCATCTCCTTTACTTCTGGGACTCCAGTTAAACATATGTTAAGCTGTTTGAGGCTCTGTTTATGAAATTTTTCTCAATTTTTTTTCTCTTTATGCTTCCTTTTGGATAATTTATATGATCTATTTTCAAGTTCACTGACTATTTCATTTCTCTTTTTGAATCTGTTGTTTCAGATGTATTTTTCAGTTCTAAGTTTGTATTTGGTTCTTTACTTAGAGTTTTAGTTGCTCTGTTGAGATTTTTAAATCTGCGCCTTTATTATGAGCTTATTTTTATATTTGAGCATAGTTATATGAACTATTTTTAAATACTTGCCTGCTATTTTCAACATCTGGGTACCTCAGAGTTAGTCTCCATTTAATCTCTTTTTTCTTGAATATGGCTGACATTTTCTTATTCATATGACTAGTAATTTTGGGTTATACATTATGTTAAAACTGTGGATTCTGTTTGTTCCTGTGAAGAGTACTCTTGGTTTTAGTGGACAGCTAAATTGTCTGGACCCAAATTCTCAATTCTCCCCACCATGGTAGGCAGCAACTGAAAGTTATGTTCAGATTTTTTTGTTTGCCTGTTTTATTTTGTTTTCAGTCTTAGGTAGGCTGCTTAGGGTCTGCTTGGGTCAGTCAGAGATTTGGGTAACATTTATATGGAGAATTTGGGGTCACCTCTCTGTATCTGTGTCACTTCCAGGATTTTCCACACTTTCTGGCTGCTGTAGTAACTTTGCAGATTGTTCTCTAATTTCTCAACCAGTAAGACTGTGCCTTATTTGAGGCAAATAGATGATGTCAAAGAGCTAGAAATTTTCTGGTAACTGAGGCCTAGCCAAGGCCCTCTTAAAAGTTCTTGTTTCTATTCTGTCCTTAGAGAGCTGACTTTTCTCTTCTGGCAAATGAACTTCACCTTAAGTGGGCTCTGCTGAACTATTACGGCTGATGACCATAAGATTATGACAATAGGTAGCCAGATAGTATGTGACCCCCAGGAATATTCAGTGACAGCTTCAGGGCGCATGACAGGTTCGGAAATGAAGGGATTTCAGGAAGGAGAGGGAGTACAACTGAATAGTCAAGAGCAGGGACTTTGCACTCAGGGAAACTGATTCTGACACTACTGACTGTGTGACCTTAGTTCTGAGTAAGCCTTGCTTTCTTCTGTGAATAGCACCTTCTCATGCATAAGCATCTCCCTCTTGTCTCTCACCCCGTACAGGGCATCTGCCACTCTTGGACATCACAACCTCCCCAGACTCTGATGACAACAGAAGGCAGTTTGCAAACTTTACTGCACAAATGAGTTATCTGAGGGCTTGTCTGGAATTCTGATTCCCAGAGATTGTGATTCTGTCTGTCTGAGTGGAGCTCAGGAATCAACATGTTTAACAAGCTCCTGGTGTGATTCTGATGCACATGACTCGTGGGCTACATATTGAGAATCATTGAATCACCGGCCAGTGGGAGAGATTGATCAGTATGAGATCTTTCCAGTTTAACAGAGGAAGTGTTAAATGAGGGGCCCTGGACCAACCTGAGGGCCTAGAAAATGATTTGTAGAGGAGCTGAATCTTGAATTCTGAATAAGTATAAACCATGTGGAAGAGCATTCCAGAAAAGGGGACATTATTAGAAAAGGCCCAGACACACAAAGGAACTTGTTTATGAGGAGTTCTGTACAGAATATTATTTCTAAAGTATAAAGTACAGGCTGGGCAAGGAGGGAACGAGTCCATAGAACGCCAGGGGCAGGCCCTGAACAGCATTATAGGCCAGCTTGAAGTGTTTGAGCTGTTTCTTAGAGGCAGTAGATCACATTAATATGACCATATTAATATTTCAGAAAAATAACCCTGGGCAGTGGTTTCAATGTCACCACCAAAACTCATATTGAAATTTAATTGCTATTGTGATGGTATTAAGAGGTGATCCTAGAAGGTGTAGCTGCTTTAAAAAAAAAAAAAGTGGGGCCTTTAAGAGGTGATTAGGTAATGAGGGCTTCACCCTCATGAATGGATTAATGCAGTTATTGCAGGAGTGGGTGGTACCATGGGAGTTTAGGCCCCTTTTTCTCTCTGTTGTGTGTTCACTTTCCCTTCCACCTTCTGACACAGCACAAAGGCCCTCCCCAGACACCAGTGCCATGTTCTTGGACTTCCCAGCTTCCAGAATTGTGATAAGTAAATTTCTTTTTAAAATAAATTATCCAGTCTGTGATTCTGTTACAGCAGCAGAAAATGGGCTAAGACATCCTGCCTGCTCCATGAAAGATTAATTACAGTGGAAAGCATGAGGGATAGTCAGAAAGCTGTTGGTGTTATTTAGGTAAAAGAAGTTCAGTGTCTAAACTAGGGCAGTGCTGTTGGGGATGGAGAAAAAGGGGGCTGGGTGAGAGCCCTTAGGAGGCCAAGCAACCAGTTCAGTATTCATTTGATGTGAGGGAACAGACAGCAAGTGAAGAGGAGCAACTCAGGAGGGCTTTCAGGCTTCCAGAGGCGTGGGCGCCCTGGATGGTCAAGGTGCCATTTATTGAAATAGGAAAAATAGCAGAAGCAGGTTTGGAGGAAGATGATAGGCTCTTTTTAGAACATACTATATTTAGTCAGCTGTCTAGTGGATAATTAAGTGGGATTTGTAGTAAGTAGCTGGATGCATAGATTTGGGGCTCAGAACAGGGGTAAGGCCTGGGTTATAGATTGGGAACTGATCAGTATATCATATTTGAAGCATCGAGAGTAAATGAGATCCCCCCTGAAACAAAACAGTGGAAATGCCAACATTTTAGGGAAAAAAAGGAAGAAGATCCTAGAAGAGAAGAATAAGGAACAGCAATTAGAGAGGCAGGGAAAGCCAGAAACAAGTAAAGTCGTGGAAAGCAAAGAAGAAACAAATGCCATAGAAGAGGAATGGTCAGCAAGGTCAAGTGTGTTGAGTCTGGCCTGTACAGTGTCCTCATGACTTGATAATCAAATGGCTACTGGTGACCATAGCAAGAGCTGTGGGCAGAGGGACAGAAACCAGACTGACCTAGTTGAGAAATGGGTGGGCATAGAGGAAATGGATACAGTGGGTTTGAAGTCCTTTTCCAAGAAGCAAGCCCATTGAGAAGAGGTGAGAGATTGGCAGATGGCTAGAGAACAACTTAGTGAAAATGAGGGATTTTTCCACTCAAAAGATGTGAGAATCTTGAGAATGTTTCTTGGATGAAAGGAAAGAGTGAGTAGAGAATGAGAGACAGATATAGAAGAGAAAGGAGATGGCTGAGAAAGCATCATCCAGAGAAGGCCAGGGCCAAGAGAGCCTAGGAAGAGGCTTTCTTTAAACAGGAGAAATAACGAATACTCAGAGCCTGGAGGTGTGTGGAGATAAGCCTGGACATATGTAGACAACTTTGCAAATACCTTTTGAATCTTGACTGCAGTCTCAGCTGTGGACATTTGACAAGTCACTTAGCATCTCTTGTATTCTGTTTTCTTAGCAGTGACACAGAATACAGAAGAGCCTAACTCATCGCACAGATTTATTGTCCAGATTAAATTAAGTAATGTATTTAAAGCAGTTAGTACAAGAGCTGGGAAATGATAAAGTGCTGAGATATTTCGTTGTTGTTACTGTGGATGTCATCGTTACTGTGATAGGAAGCAATCAAGGACAAGTAGCGTGTTTTTATATTTGCCCATAGATTTGCCATTTCTGGTGCACTTGTATTCCAGCCTTAAAGATTCTAATTTCCATCTACAAAATTTCTCTTTAGCCTAAAGTATCTCTTATAATGAGTGCATGCTGGTGACAAATTATGTGACTTTCCCTTATGTGAAAATGTTTATGTTTTGTCTTCATTTTTGAAGAAAATTTTCACCAGCTATAGAATTCTAGGCTGACAGGGTTTTTGTGTGTGTGTGTCTTGTTTTATTTTTTAAGCAGTTTAGAGATGTTGTTCCCTTGTCTTCTGTCTTCCATTGTTTCTGATGATAAATCAACTATAATTCTTACCATTGTTTCCTTGTATGTAATGTGTTGTTCTGTTTTCTGGCTGCTATTACGGTTTTCTCTCTATTTTTTTATTTTCAGCAATTTGACTATGACATACCTTGGTTTGGTTTTTTACAGATTTATCCTGTTTTAGGGTCACTGAACTTCTTGGAACTGTGGGTTGATGTTTCTAATTAAATTGGGGGAAGTTGGGGGCTATTCTCAAGATGTTTTTTGCTTGCATCTGTTTCTACTGTCCTTCTGAGACTCTAATTGCATTTTTTGTTTTATTATTTTTTGGGAGACAGAGTCTCGCTCTGTTGCCCAGGCTGGAGTGCAGTGGTGCGATCTCAGCTCACTCCAACCTCTGCCTCCCAGATTCAAGTGAGTCTCCTGCCTCAGCCTCCTAAGTAGCTGGGATTACAGGCGTCCGCCAAGATACCTGGCTAATTTTTGTATTTTTAGTAGAAATGGGGTTTCACTTTGTTGACCAGGCTGGTCTCAAACTCCTGACCTCAGGTGATCTGCCTGTCTAGGCCTCCCAGAGTGCTAGGATTACAGGCATGAGCCACTGTGCCCGGCCTCTAATTGCCATTTATGTCAGCTCACTTGATATTGTCCTAGGAATGCTTGAAGCTCTCTTTATTTTTATTCCATCATTTTTCTCTCTGTGCTTCAGTTTGAACAATTTATTTTGGCCTGTCTTCAGATTCACTGAGCTTTCCTCTGCAGTGTCCTAGCTACTGTTATTTAAATCCAATGCATTTTTATTTCAGATATTATAGTTTTTAGTGTTAAAAGTTCCATTTTGTTTTGTTTTAGAACTTTCATAAATCTCTTGACAGTCACCCATTGTATTTATTTTTAAATTTTTTTTTACTTATTTATAAGAGTTTTAAAGTATTTGTCTACTAATTCAACATCATGCAGGGGTCTGTTGAGTTTTTTCCCTTGATTATGGCTTGAATTTTCTGTTTCTTCACATTTCTAGTCCTTTTTTATTATACAGTGGACCTCATGAATAATAAGTTATAGTCTTGGATTTTGTTACCTTCCTCTGAAGAGTGTTGTTTTATCTTAATAGGCAATTAAATGATGGGCAGTTAATATTTTTTAGGGAATGGTTAGTTATCATGTATGGACCTTGTTAAGACAGATGTCTTCATCCATTCAGGCTGCTATAACAAAATAGACTGGGTAACGTATAAGCAATTGACATTTATTGCTCACAGTTCAGGAGTCTGGGATTTCCTTCCAAGATCAAGGCTCCAGCAGATTCTGCATCTGGTGAGGACTTGCTCTCTGCTTCAAAAATGTCACCTTTATGCTGTGTCCTCAGTGGTGGAAGGGACGAACACTGTGTCCTCACATGGCAGAGGGGAGCCAGGGTGCTCCCTTAAGCCTCTTTTATGAGGGTACTAATCCCATTCAAGAGGTCATAATCCTCATGACTTAATCCTTTCCCCAAAGGATTGCCTTTTAATACTATCACATTGAGGATTAAGTTTCAGCATTTGAATTTGAGGTTACAGGGGACACATTCAGACCATAGCGATAGATTTATTTTGGTTTTCTCTTAGTCCTCTGGTGTAACCCTCAGTCCTGAGATTATCTTGTTTCTCCCAAAGCCAGCCTTTCTGGTGTTTCAGTGGAGTCTGAGGTGTTTTTGAAGTTCTTTTAATTTGGTGGGGCTGGGGAGTTTCGTCAGTAGGCAAATTGATTTAATGTAGAATCTACCTGGCTCTCTTCCATTCCTTGAGCGATTGTAACTGCTATCCCCTTTTTTTTTTTTTTTTTTTTGAGCCAGGGTCTTGCTCTCTTGACCAGCCTGGAGTACAGTAGTGTCATCATGGCTCACTGCATCTTCAGCCCCACCAGCCTCAAGCGATTCTTCCCCTCAGCTTCACAAGTAGCTGGGACTACACCACACCTGTCCCAGCTACTTGTGAGCGGGCACCACCACACCTGATTAATTTTTATTTTTCATTTTTTGTAGAGGCAAAGTCTCACTATATTACCTAGGCTCCTTTCAAACTCCTGGGCTCAAGTGATCCTCCTGCCTCAGTCTTTCAAAATGCTGGGATTACAGGCATGAGCCACTGCGCCCTGCCTCATCCTGCTTTTGATCATTCTTCAGTGCTGGCAAATTGTTATTTCTTGTATTTTTCCAGATATTAAAATAGTTTTCTGTTGGAGGGTTTGTTTGATACAAGCCACTCAGCCATTATTGAAAGCAAAACTTAGGAATATGTTTTTGAGCAGAGCTGAGGGCTCAGTTACACCCAGAGACAATGCCTATGCTTTGGCGCCATCTCCAAAGCTATGGAAGTTCTTCAGTGGCTCAGTGGCGTGGTCAGATGGAGAGTGTGGCTAGAACAGGTCTGAGAGAGTGGACAGTTAAGGGACCAGAGGTTTCTCTGATGGGGAAGCTGGAAGCGGGAATTAAGAGAGAGCTGGAGAAGATGGGATGTTGGCCTCGTTCAGGTTCCTCATTGCTGCCTCTGGTTAGTCTGTTATGGGATATGAGAGAAAGTATGTGGATATTCAGTAATGGTGTTCATGATTATGGAGGCCACTGGGTTGAGCTTTGCTGGGACTTCATCCAAGTGGCACAATTCCTTGTTTCATTTGGTGACTTCTCTGCCCTTTGTGGAAGCAGAAGTGCCTTGTGACATGTGAGCTGTGATGGGGTTGTCACCATTACAGTTATCAGTAGCATTACCATCAGGTACCTACCTTTGAGAGAGACGTTTCTCCATGGTTCTTTGCTTGTTAATTAGGCTATGTTAACAGAAACCCAAAATAACAGTGGCTTAAACAAAATAGAACAATCTGAGCAGTCCAGTGCTGCTGAAGTAGCTCCTCAGGGTCAGGGAGTCAGGCTTCGTTGATGTCATCGCTCCTCTGTCATCCTCATCTGGATGGGCCACTATGACTCATCTCTACCGGACAGTGGGAAAGGGAGCAGCTGTGGGTACTCCCTGCCCACAGAGGAGCTGTCCCCAAAGATGCCTACATCACCTTCACATCCCATTAACCACAACGTAGCCACCCAGCTGGAAAGAAGGCTGGGAAATGTGGTCTTTATTTGGGGCAGCCCTGAATCCATCTGCACACCCAGAATTCTGTTACTATATAAAGGGAAACTACATACTGGGGACAACCAGCAGTCCCTGCCACCGGTCCTAAGCTCATGCACCTGGTTTTAGTTCAAAGGTGACTCTACAAAAGGAGCATGTCACTCCTGGGGAGCCTGTTGAGCACTGAGGATTTGAGAGACTTCTACCTGCTATGCACATTTCTCCATAAGGGAATCAGAAGACAAGGATTGTCAATCTAACATACACCTGTGAAGGAAAAAGTCTGCATCCACAAGCACTGGTCATTGCAGATTTGTCCCTCGGTGGCTACACTATGCGAAGCTGGGCTGGAAAGAGCCCAGGTGCTGCCAAGTTTGCAGCTCTGGTCTTCCCAGCCCTGCTACTGATGAGTGAAGTCACACTAGGCATGTCCTTTAACCTTCTTGGTCTATTCTTTCATCTCCAAAGTAAGGGATTGATTGGGTTGTATCTAAGGTGTTTGTCTAGTGCCCACATTCTAGCATCGTATGCTCCAGAGCGTAGAATGACCCTCCATATCTTTGTGTTATGAGGCAAGCTTCCAGGAGGGTGCAGCCACCCTCAGTCCTTTGTGGAATGAGTTGGGAGTGTGACTGTGTAAACATGCACACTTGTGCACACACATTGGTGCATACCTTTGCATTCAGCCTGGGGGGCCTGGAGACATGACCTTTTCTGTTTTCTTGGCCTTCCTTTGGTTGTGTTTTTTGCAGTCAAAAATCATGGCATTCCACACAATTAAACTTATTTGTTAAACTTTGTTTCAAAGGACTTTTTCTAATTTTAGAACTGTTATATGTTCATTATAGAAAGTAGAGAAAAGTGTAATGAAGGAGTGTAATGAAGGAAACAAAATGCTCTGTCACTATTCAGACCATGATGCTATTAACACGTTAGCAGATTCCCTTCACTTCAGTGTCTAAGAAAACATGAAAAATACTCATAGATCTACTTGAGTTAATCTAATTGGGATCACTCGCCACATGATGTTTTATAACCTGTTTTTTGTTTGTTTGTTTTTTTAACTGGATGACCATTTCCCCAAATCCTTAAATATTTTTTCGAGAGTGTGATTGTTAACAGCTGCCAAGGGTTCTAATAACATGGATATACCACACTATACTTATTCAGTGCCCTGGACATTCGGGCTGTGTCCAAGTCTTTGTTATTATTGATTACCTAGCAGTGATATCTCCATTTTACATTGACATCATCTCAGTCCTACTGACAGGTACCGGGTGCATGTGAGGCCCAGAGAGGTTGGTGGCCTGCCCAAGGCCACACAGCAAGTGAGTAGTGGGTCCTGGCCATCTGGCCACAAGGCTGGCTGCCTTTCGCAGGTGCCAGGGCAGAAGGGCATAGGTGTGGCACAGGGGAGCTGGTGACAGCTTCCAATGTTTTGGCTTGGGGAGAAAAGAGCCAGTGGGGCCTCCCAGCGAGACGCTACTCTGGGTGGTCTGCAGTGCCCGCACCTGAGAAAAGCCATGCTGCTGTTTGCACCCACGCAGCAGCAAGCTGCCTGCTGCTGCCCCCTGCCTCCACCCTCCCACCCTCCCGAGGTCAGTGTTGAGCCCAGGCCCATGCTTTAGGGCAGAGGGAAAAGGCTTTGGAAGTTGCAGGTTAGGCTGTGAAGGGAACAAGGCAGGGAGCCCAGGTGGGGAGGGCAGGATATGTGCGTTGAGTGGCCTGAGTGGCCTTGCTCCTGGGGAGGCCTCCTCACCACTGCACTCTCACTGCTCCCGAAGCACTTTGCCTCTCCAGAGAGGATCTCACCCTATAAAGGCCACCCTCATCTTTCCTCAGCTTGATCCCTCAGTGAGAGAGCCGCTGAGTGGTGGGTGGAGGGGCAGGGAGGACAGAGCATGGCCACGTTAGACCTGACATGAGCGTCCCCTCTTGTTGGTTATGCCACCACCTGTGGTCACCAGGCTTTTGCCCCTTTGCATGAGACCTTTTGGTTTTGACCGTTCTGTGCTTTTCTCTAACAGGCAACCATTGGGATTGACTTCTTGTCAAAAACCATGTACTTGGAGGACCGCACGGTGAGCACCTAATATTAGGACTGGGAGGGACAGAGAGGGTTCCTTTGGGCTTATCCCCTAGGACCCTTAGCTGGGCACCACTGAGAGCACCTGCCAACACTGGGGGCTGGAGCTGGTGATGCCAGCATTGCAGAGCCCGGCTCTCCCAGTCCCCCGGACCAGGAGGACCTCACTGCCCCACTGACCCCTCTGCCCATGGTCCTGCTTTCCCTGAGACAGGTGCGACTGCAGCTCTGGGACACAGCTGGTCAGGAGAGGTTCCGCAGCCTGATCCCCAGCTACATCCGGGACTCCACAGTGGCTGTGGTGGTGTACGACATCACAAGTGAGTGAGGGTCCGCTCCTAAGGGAGGGTGGCTCATAGGGGGTCCAGGGCCCAGGTGTGACCCTGGCCAGGCCTGTGTGTATGTGTTTGTGTGTGTATGTGTTTGTGTGTGTATGCATGTGTGTGCACACACGTGTATATGCATGTGTGTGCACACACATGTGTGTGCGATTGCTCCCTGAATGCAGAAAGGCAGGGAGCAGTGGTGAGTTGCCTTTGAACACCAACATGTTTTCCACTGCTCCCCACCCTCCTGCAACCGGCAGGGGTTTCTAGGGCCAGGTTGGTCCTGCTCAGAGCGGGGGCCAGCATGTGGTGTGAGTAGATGCTCACAAGGTTGGCCCTGCTCCAGCCTCTCTGCACCCTCCCTCTCCCTGGCTGTTAGAAAGCTCCCTAAGGAGCTACTTTTATCTGTGTGTCACCATGGGAGAAGACGCTGGTCCCTAGGCCAACCCCGGCCCAGCAGCTGTGGGTGCAGGACTCCCTGGGAAGGTAGGCAAGGGGGTCTGGAAGCGCAGTAGGCTGGTAACCCTTCTCCAATACTGTGGCTCTTCAGGCCAGGGTAGGTGTTCTTAACAGGACTGCACAGCCTCAAGGGCGCACAGGGCCAGAGGTGGGGGTGGGGGGCCGATGCAGAGGCCAGACCTGCAAGGCTCTTGTAATGGAACACACCTGATAAGCCCTTAGGGCTGTGGTTACCCTGAAGTAGGTGGATACCCTAGGTGCTGTCCACAGCCTTAAAAATCACACAAGGAAGCATGCATGCCCCCGGCTGGTGCATGCCCCCGCCACCCAGCCTGCTGCCCTGGCTCTGCCCACCCCCTCTGTCCACCTCTCTTCTGACCACAGGCCCCCTCCACACCTGAGTGCAGGTGGGAGCTGCGCCCACAAAGGCCTGGGTTCACATGGCCTGAGGCACATCAGAAGGGATACCAGGCTGTGTGAAACTGAGGCTTCTGAGGACAGCTGCCTCCCCTCCCCTTGGTTGTGCAGGCTGCCGAGTGGTGGGTATTGCCTTATAGCTGCTCTGCCCTGCAAGGCCTATCATGGCAGCTGAGGGGGGTCAGGCTGCCCAGAAGTGGCCTTGTCTCTCCTGGATTTTTGAGTGCACCTGGCTCCCCTGCCTAGTCCCGGGACCACCTTTCCCCTTCTCTCATCTGCAGAGCCTGAGGGTTCTCTTCAGAAACCCCTCTGGCCTCCAAACCCTCCTGAGCTCCCATGGTGCAGACACCACTCAGTAGGGCCCTTCCTTCCCTAGAGGCTGCTGTGTCCTCCTCTGCCCACCCCTCACTGTTTCCAAACTTGCCAACTCGCGCGTGCGCGTGTGTGTGTATGCACACACACGTGTGACCCAGTTCTCACTCTCCACTCTGAATCCCCAGAGTCAGGTCTGACTCTCAGGTGGGCCCCTAAAGCCACTATTCCATATAGCAAATCATGACACCATGATCTTCCAGATGGGGTGATTCCTCTCCCACAAAGGGCGGCTGAACAGTGCAAGTGGCTCCCCAGGGCCGCAGGGCAGGGCCCGGTTCCCTCTGAAAGGCCCTACCCAGCTGATCTGTGTTGACTGAGCTCACAAACCTCCCTGGGTATCTGAGGGCACGTGCTCACCCTCCCTCCTGCTCCTGGCTCACACCTCCCCTTCCCATCTCCCACTGGTGGCTGGCCCTGGCTTTCAGTTATCCTCACTTTCTGCCTCCAGATCTCAACTCCTTCCAACAGACCTCTAAGTGGATCGATGACGTCAGGACAGAGAGGGGCAGTGATGTTATCATCATGCTGGTGGGCAACAAGACGGACCTGGCTGATAAGAGGTAGGTGCAAGGGCACACAGGTGCAGGGTGCCACCCTCCACTCCTCTGTAACTGCTCCTGGACAGGGAGCTCTGGGATGCATGGGTGGTGTGTCTGTGCTTCTGACCATGCATCCGGAAAAGGTCCCTTGAGACACTAGGAGCTCTGAGGACACCTGGTAGACTCTCACCCATGGGTGTCTCATCTGTGAAGCCCTGTCTTCCACCACCAGGCAGGGGCGGGGCACTCCTCCGTGTGCTGTCTACACAGAGCCCTGTGCACCTGGCTTGACCCAGCAGTGCATGGTCTAAGGCCCTGCCATGGCCACAGCACTGCCCCAGACACAGCAGTCCCCTAGGCCCCAGCGTGTGCACTGTGAACTGTCTGTGCCTGTGAAGTGCCTGCACCAGTGTGCGTGGGGCTGTGAACGCCCTGGGCCCTGGGTGTGAGCATGCAGAGCATTCAGACCACAAACCTACGTCCGTAGCCTGCTTAGCCTGGTTTGTGGCTGCGTCTGGCACGAAGCTTTCTCTGAAGAGGGTCCTCCACGCTGCCCTCTATGCACAGGGAGAACTGAGGTGCCATGTGTGTACATTGTCCACGCATTTTACATGACCCTGACTTGGGCAGATAAAGTGACAGGCCATGGATTCCAGCAAGCAGTGCGGGCTTCCTGCAGTGTCCCTTGACCACCTGAGGAATCATCTGAATTAGAGCCTGCTTTACTAGAGTTCTGTCCTTAAAGTAAGGAAAACTGGGCTCAAATCCCAGTACAAAGGGTACCCAGGCCCTTCATACCCTCACCCACTTCTGCCTGCGCCATCATGGAGCCCTCTCTGCTAAGTAGCTTTGTGGCCCTGGGGGAGACACTTTTAGCATTAGCATTCTTACAGGGAAAATGCGACTGATAATACCACCCAGAGTGGCACTGCCTGGCTTGAATCTCTTCATAAGCACAGGCTCTGCAGTAGTGACTACTGGGAAAGGCAGGTATGAGGCAGCCCTACCCCAGGGCCTGCTTTGAAGCTGAGAAGACACGAGGAAGGAGTGGGGGAAGCGGATAGTGTCCTGCTGTTCCCTGGTGCCTGCTTTGTGCTAGAGAGACTGTGGTTGGTGCCCAGGAGGGACCCCTGGGATCAGCGCCTGTCTTCAGGGCTGACCAAGGGCCCGGTGGGCTCCCTCTGCCCTGCTGGGCGGGTCCCTCCTCATATCTGCCGGGGCTGCTCCTCTGCTGAGCTGATTTCCCCCCTTCACATCATCTCTAGGCAGATAACCATCGAGGAGGGGGAGCAGCGTGCCAAAGAACTGAGCGTCATGTTCATTGAGACCAGTGCGAAGACTGGCTACAACGTGAAGCAGGTGAGGACACACCTGGCATGGGGCCCAGCACGGTGTGGCCCTGTGGTCAGCTGCAGGCTCAGATCTGCCTTGCCCTGAAGGGCTGATGATGGGATTGGGGCAGGCAACCAGAACACCCATAGATGCGCCCAGGGAGGGGAGAGCTAATTTCTGGAGCTGGTAAAGCCCAAGAGAGGGAGGGACCACTCCGGGCACGGCATCTGGAGAACGTAAGTCACCAGCCACCATAGTAGTGGCCAGTCACGGCCCACGTAGCAGGCCCTAAGAGTGTCCAGCCACCAGCTTCCAGGAGGTTGAGGGAAGCAGTGGTTCCCTAGCCCCTCACCCCACTTCGGATGACGGGTGCAGGAAAATTCAGTCCGATCAGCATTTGGGGTTCATGCCTTGTGCTTAGCGAGTGCTCAGGGCTGTGGAGGGCAACTCAGGCCTGGAGAAAAGAGCCTACCATGATGTGGTTGGAACTTACAGGAGGGCGAGGCAGTGGAGTTAGGGCCGATTCTTGCAGCATGAGGGCCCCTGAGTAGCCCATGGGTGGAATTTAGCAGGTCAGCAGACAGGGCTGGAAAACATTGCACCTTTATCTTCACTAACCACTGACCCGTCCATAGCACTGAAGAATGTCTGATTTGTCCTTCAATGATGAATGTAGGCAATGACACTCAGTCATATTAGCAGTGCTTATGGCTTTACCACCAATAGAAATCACAGATGCCTTCCCATCACCTCATAGTGTTGCAGGTATCTTGAACTTCACGTTATCAGTGTTTCAGTGTCACAGCAGTTATTAGATCTCTTGCTAGTTCTTGCTGTTCAGTGTGTTCATAAGGAAGCACAAATGTCGATGAAGTTTATTTCAGTACTCAGTAGTCCCCTTTATCATCCTATGTAATTGATTTCACATACTTCAAAGGAGTCCATAGGCTTAGCCAGATTGCCAGAGGGGTCCTTGGCTCACGGAAAGGTTAAGAACTGCCGTTGGGGATGAGAAGGACTTGGAGAGGTGGTGAGGAGGGAGGGCATGCCAAGCAGGGGAGCAGCAAAGGTGTGGCTGCAGGGTGCCCGAGGTGTGGGGAGGGGACTCTGGGTGAGGAGTGTGGTTGGCCTGGCGGTCGCTTCTGCCCTGCCACCCCAGCATTGCTGGGAACCCTCGGCAAGCTGTGTATACAGCACTGGCCTTCTGGATGCAGTGATGGTTTGCCCCGTGTGGACAGTGCTGGTGACAGTGGGGAAGGTGGGCTGGCAGAGTGACAAGAAGAGACAAGAAGGGTGGAAGGGACACTGTGTGACACTGGGGGCCCCAAAGTTCCAGGACTCAGTGCCCCACCCTAACTAGAGTGTCCTCATTAGGGCTTCACTCAATCCCATCTGTTCCCAGCCTCCCTTGGTGTGGGGCTGAAGCTGTCGTGGTCCTTCCTGCTCCCTGAGGGCATGCAGGAGAGACTGGGCTGCTGCTCTTTGGGAGCCCTAAAGTCATGGGAAGCAGGGAGGCAGAGGGAGGGCAGCACCAGGAGGTCCATAGGGCAGGTAGCATCTGCCTCAGCAGTCAGGGTCAGGGAGGCACTGATGCCCCCACCCCCAGAGTGCTCTGGAACCCATGCAGTGGTTTAGCAGGAGTTAAATGTGGTCAGTTTCGAACCCTGTGTGGCTCAGAGGAGTCTCCATGCAGTGCAGACTCCTGGATCTAAATGTGAGCATATCCACTCGCAGAAACCCATATCTGACCCTAGAAACCCATACCTGATCCTAGAGCACCCTTCAAAATCCCTAGTGGCATTTTGGCCACTAGTAGAGGCTGTGACTGTTTTGAGAGCCAGACAGGCAGATCAGAGCCGCCCAGGGCCAATGCCATGAAGGAAAGCTCAGGAAGGATGGCCCAGGCCCTTTTACTCTTGCCTACTAATGGCTACCCCACCGCAGAGCCTCCTCTGCAGCCAGCCCACAAGGGTCTCACACCATGCTAGGCCCATCAGCGGCTTCCCCGCTTGGGCCCTCATGGCCTTTAGCCCTGTCACCCAGCCCGGGTGCTCAGTTGGGGCTGGGCTCTGAGGTGAGGCCATGAATAAGACTCACCCTGTCTTCAGAGAACTCATGCAGTGGAGGGTATGAGCCCAGAGCCCACCCAGTTCCTGCAATTCATATTTGTGAGGACAGCGGGAGTGCTCCTGGGTTAGTCCTTTCAGGCTACTGTAACAAATCACTATAGGCAGGGTAGCATATAAACAACAGAAATGTATTGCTCACAGCTCTGGAGGCTGGGAACTCCATGGTCAAGGTGCAGGCAGATTCAGTGTCTGGTGAGGGCCCATTTCCTCCTAGATGGCACCTGCCTGCTGCATCCTCACAAGGTGGAAGGGGCAGACAGGCTCCCTCGGGCCTCGTTCATAAGGGCACTCATCCCGTTCATGAGGCTTCTACCCTCCTGACTGAGCACCTCCTAAAGCCCCACCTCTTTATACTGTCACATTGGAGATTCTGTTTCAACATAGGAATTTGCAGGGGGACCGGCATTCAGAGCATAGCAGTTCAGTCTTCTGTGCCTCATACTTCTGCCTTGTACCTGTCACCTTCAAGATTCCATCTCTGCCAGCACCCCATCTGCCACTTGCCACCTGTCCCCTGCCACCCACACCTGCCCCAACACACACACACACACACACACACAGAAAACCCACATGTACGCAGACACACACCCTACCAAGGACACACACTATGCACACATTCCCCCCACACTTACACAAACACACACACAAAGATGCCACACATTCACACACACCACACTCAAACATTCCCCCATATGCTTACACAAACATACATGCACCTACCCACACGCACCACTCACAACACACACATTCTTCACGCAGTCCTACAGATAAAACACATACACTGTACACACACTCCTACACACAATAAACAACTCACACTCCTACACATCCAAACAAGCCCACAAGATTGCGTTCACACTCCTGCATCCCTCGCGCTCTCAGAGAAGCCTCGCCACTGTGCCCATATGGCCCTGGCCCTGCTGTTCGCTGCCTTGGCACCGGACCTGCAGGGCTTCCCGAGCAGAGTCATCCATCTCAAGGGCAAGTCGGTTCCCCATGCCTGGTCCCCATGAGGGCTGTTTGCAGAAGCCCACCTTAAGGCCTGTCACCCAGAGGCCCAAACCATTTTCTGCACCAGAGGAAGTCCCTTGCAGTCACTGCCATGACCTAAGCTCACCCCAGTGACCCTATGGCCAGTCTGCTTGGGTGAGAGGCCACAGCTTTGTTCCTTCCTTCCGCAAGCTACTGAGGCCTGCCCAGACCCAATGCTGTGAGAGGCACTGCGGGTGGGGGAGAGAGAACATAGGCACAGCCCCTGCCTTTGAGGGCACCATCCGCTGGGCAGATGGGAGAGTAAAGCTGCAGGTTGGAAGGGGAAGAGGGGTGAGGGTGCAGGTGCAGTGAGGAGCAGAGGGGAGTGCCAGGGTTGGGGTTCACACTGTATTTCTTCATCTTTCCAGCTTTTTCGACGTGTGGCGTCGGCTCTACCCGGAATGGAGAACGTCCAGGAGAAAAGCAAAGAAGGGAGTATCCTTTTCCTTTGACAAGTGAGTGAAAAGATGTATAGGAGCCATTTATTCACTGAATATGTTAGTGCAGTGGACAGACACTCACCCAGTCCCCGCCCAGCCTTCCCTGGTCTGCCGCGAATGGCACGGGGCCTCCTCTAGGCGAGATGCAGCTGAACCCCATGGTTTGGAGCCCCCGTCTGGCTCTAACCATCTACTTCTTCTTCCAGAATAGCAGGAAGATACCAAAGGGGTGTGCACAGAGTGATGCTGTGGGGTGGGGAGTGAGAAACAGCAACTTTGCCCTTCTTTACAGCGAGCATGGGTATGGGTTTCATGAACACAGGCAGAGTCTCCACCGCAGGGAAGTCTCTGTCACTGGGGATATGATCTCAACGTGGTTCAGTCTACTCGAGACAGCTCCCCGCTTCAGACAGATGCCCCCTCCTTGTCCCGCCCACCTTCTCTGCCCAGCCCTGAACAGCCCCTGAGGCTCCCCCCCGATCTGTGGGACAGTTGTGCATCACCCACAAACCAGCCCCAACCTGAAGAGACACCTAGATGCTGAAACTGAGGTTCAGAGAGGTAGTCTGGTTTGCCCAGTGTCACACAGCATGTAAGTTATAGAGTTAGGATTCACACTCAGGCTTGCTTCCTCCATATCCAGCCCTATTCCACGTGGACACTGTCCCTCTACGGGCATTTGAGAGAATCAGATGAAAACTGTTTCAGCAGGGGAAGGCATTGCCCGTACCTGGGCCTCCCCTGCATCTAGTCAGATGTCCCCGCCTGAGTGAGCCACCAGAAACCGAGCATGCAGATCCCTGGCTGGCATCCTTTAGAGTGGACCTGTCCCTACACAGCAGCTCTCCAGCATCCCCCACTGATCCCACAGGCCTCTGAGGGTAGACATCCCTGACAGATCAGAGAAGGGCCCTGGGAAGATGGAAGGGCACCTTCGGGCTGATGAGAATCAAAAGCGAAAGAAGCACACAGCTTAATGTTGGAGGCCTCATGGAGCTGCTGGGGCAGGGCGGGCAGGACACCAGGAGTCTCAGGGCTGCAGCAACGGGGAGCCTGACACAGGCCTGGAGGGAAGCTAGGCCTCTCCAGCCTTGCTCAAGGAGCTCTCAGAGCAGACTCGAGACCCACCCCCCGGGGGGGTCAGGAAGTCTCACCAAGGAGCAGGTGCCCCAGCAGTCCCATGGTCTGTGTGTCACCAGAGGACAAGCAGTGGCTGAGAGGAGGGGGTTTGAGGAGTATCTCCTGGTTGGTCAGTTATGAGACTCCAATCACAGATGAGGAAACTGAGGCTCAGAAACTTAAACTAGGGCACCCCACGGCTCTCAGTAGCAGAGCCAGGCTCCAGAGCTCAGGAGAGAGCCCCTATGGAATCACCTGTCACATGGGACTCCTTCGAGGTTCCAGGAACATACAGAAGCCAACCTGAAGGGCAAACATAGGAGCAGGACCAAGGGAGAGGGGCAGACAAGGTACAGGCAATCTCCGCTGTGCCTGCCAGCGAGGGGAAGGGTTGCACTGCCCGCTCTCCATCCCACCAGCTCCCAAGGTGCGGCACACTGGCCGGGGTGAGTGGTGATTGTTTCATTCACATTCTCCCAGAGTCACGCTGTTGAGGGCTCCAGGCTGGGCCCACAATCAGGTCAGACTTGGCTGAGTGCAGGGTGACAGCCAGCTCGTCATCGTCCTGGTATGCCTAGTGTTTCATCCAGCTACCACTGACCTTTGGGCCCCTTGGGAGAAAGGATACATGGCAGGTTGCAAACAGACTGCACAGGGTGATGTGGCCTGTGTCCCTTTTTCTAGCTAAGGGGTCCCCTCATCTGGGTAGATGTACCCCCATCCTCTCACTTCTGCCCAGGAGCCAGCTTGCTGGGCCTCTCACGAGGCAGGTGCTAGAGTAGCCACCAGAGGTCCCAGAGGGACCAGGCAGAGGCAGCCGTCATTCTGCTGCTTTCGGGGTGGGGTGCTGGCATTTCTGCTTACTCACAGTCCAAATCCAGGTGTTTTGAAGGTGGGTGCTATGGGGTCATGTTCATAATTGTGTTCCACATTGAGAGCAGACACACAGAAGCACTGCTTTGTGGTGCTGTATAAACTGTTCACACTTGGCCTCACTTGCTCAGCTCAGGACTTGGTGAACGTGTGGCTTGAGGTTTCCTTCTGCTGCTTGCAGGTCTAGATGGGGGGCTGCTGCACCTCTTCTTCACGTTCAAGACAGGAGGTCCCCTCAGGGCCGCTCTGGCCAACACTTCTGCCCAGCAGCACCCTCCACTGGTCTGCTCTCTCAACAAAGTAGGGGCCAAGGGGCCACCAAATGGTAGAGCCATAAGCCCCTTACTGGTTCTACATACACAACCCCCCAACCCCCACTTTCTACCCAAATACAGTATGCCTCCATCGCATGGGCCCCGGACTGTTTCTGAACAAGGCTGGCTTACGCAAAGGAGTAGCAGTAGTGTGGGCACTTCATGAAGTGGCTCTAAGCAGGTGAGGACAGTGACGCCCCAAACCAGATAGAGCATGCCCAAGGCCTCCCAGCTCCTTAATTCAGAGCTGGAACCACATCCAAATGATTGGATTCCACAGCCCTGTTGCACTCTCTGATGGGGCTGTGGTGTGCTTTGACATTCCAGATACAGACAGGATTGTGCTGCAGTAGAGTCAGAGGCGCTGGGATTGGGAAAGCATATCCAGCAGTGGGGGGTAAGTTTGTAACAGGCTGTCTGGGCCCACCCATCACTGTTCCAGGGACCAGGGAGAAGGGACAGTGGGCACTGAATGTGGCCCGTGATGGGCCACACTTGACCCAGAGGGAAGAGGCAGGTGTGCTCTGGCCATGCCTGCCGGAAAGGAACATATCTAAGCTCTTGAGGCTTGTGAGAAACCGTGAGTTTCCCCTTTTGGGGCATTATTTAGGTCCAGTCATTCTTCCCTATCCTCTCAATCAGCAGGCAGCCCCTGAGCACCGCATTTCAGCAGCATGTGGCGTAACAAGGAAGGAGGTGTCATTAAATGAGAGCCTGTGGGAAAGCTCCTAGCAGAAGAGCTGGGCCTGTGCTCTCCAATTCTGCAGCCACATGTGGCTGTTCCGACTTAAAATAGTTAAAATTCGATTGAATTAAAAGTTCATTTCCTCACTTGCGCTAGCATCCTTGCAAGTGCCCAGTTGCCCATGTTGCTAATGGTGACATCTTGGACAGTGCAGATATAGAATATTTCCATCATCGGAGAAAGTTCTTTGGACAGTGCTGTTCTAGAAGTATCAGTAGAATTGGTTTCCCGGATGTCTGTGCATTTGGGACTCTCCAAAGAACTTGTTAAAAACACACATCTGGGGCCCATCCCCACATCTACCAAGGTAGGACCCAGTGAGACGTATTTTTAACAAATATCCCAGAAAATTTTGAAGCAATCCATTTGAGAACTGTTGCTGTGCAGTGTACAAAAGTATTGTGACTCAAATTGCACATGAGATTTTTTTTAGTGGTCATAGGTGACTTCAATACTGGGCAGAACGTAATGCTGTAACAGTGGCCAACCTTCAAGCTAGACCACTAGTTCTCAACCAGGACTGATAGCCCTTCCCTCCCCTCCCCACAGGGGACATTTGGCAATGTCTTCAGACGTTTTGGCTCACCATAAATTGAGGGAGGAGGAATGGGGTTTAACTGGCATCTCATAGATAGTGGTCAGGGATGCTTCTGAACATCCTACATGCACAGGACGCCCTCATAACAAGGAATTATCTGGCCCAAAATGTCAGTAGTGTTGAGTTTGAGAAGCCCATCCACAAGGGGCTTAGCACAGCCAGGTCATTGAAAGTAGAAGGCTGGGGTCAAGATAGCCTTGGGTTTGTACCTGGGCACCTCAGCTTCCCAGCTAGAAGGTGGCTTTTACTCCCCACTGCATGAGGCCTAATGTGGAAGTGAGGTAGCGCTCAGCAGGAGAGGCCACTAATGCGTGCACCCTGGACCAAGGAATGAGGACATTTTTATAGGTGGAGATGGGGAGGAAGGCTGGGTGTGGGGGAGGGAGCACCACTTCTAGAAGGAAAGAACAGCATGAACAAAGGAAAGAAGGAAAGCATAGGACGTGTTTAAAGCGGGGAAAATCTGGTTGGTGGAGCCTTGGTGTGTGATCGAGGGAAGGGGATGAGCTAGCGTCAACAGGTGCTTGGGGTGACCTTAAATAGGGAGGCCTTAAATGCCAGAGTGAGAAATCCATGGATGCTTTGTTTCTGTAGCAGAGTGTGACATGATTGTCACCAGAGCTGGCTTTGGGAAGCCACCATGCTGAGAGAGAGCTGGCTGGGCTCAGAGGGGCACTCAGAGAAGATCAGGAGACCTCAAGGAGGCCTGTGCCCAGGCCAGCAATACAGAACGGGACTGCGCTGCCGGCATGGGCCATAGAACTGCAGCTGGTAGAGAGAAACAGCAGGGCATTCCTGGCAGTGGGTTTGCCAAAAATGATAGGCAGTAGAGAAGCAGGTTGCTTGACTAGAGTAGAGAGAACAAAAGGTGGGCTGCAGTGGGCAGTGGGAAGGAAGGCACTGGCTTATTATCTATTTACTCATTTATAGGCTGCCATGGTATAAGATACATATACATACATACACACAAGATGAAGTTGTATATGTATGTGTGTACACACACACGGGGAAAATAAAGGTAGAAAAAGCAAAGAAAAGTCAGAGATAAAGTCATACTCAAAATATATGCCATGGCTGCATGGTTGTTAGAGATGGCCAGAAAGTTGGCTCTGAGCATCCTCACAGCCAAGGCAAGGAAAGAAAATGTGAACTTCAGGAGAAGTGGCTTTTCATAATACTTAAAACAAAAGAACCTCTCCTGTTGTCCTCAAATAGGAGCCACAAAAGCATCCTTAGGATGCCAGCAAGAAGTTCCAAAACAGTGTTTCTTATACCACCACACCCCCACACACCCCTGTCTTAAGGCAATCCCTGTCCAGGAAGAGCAATTCTGTGAGGTATCAAAGGGCCTGATCCTCAGCTGTAATTAGGTCTGGTTTGATGCAAGGCTAAAATCTCAAATACAGTGTTGGTTTTGAGCCCGATGAGGAAGGCAGAGGGCCAGCCTGGCTGTGCATTTGGAACCAGTCCCTCTGGTGGTTCTGGTAAGTGCTTCTCTAGCCCACAGCCCCTGAGGGCACCAGTGGAAAGAGCTGGCGAGGGGGCTGTGCTTAGGACCCATGGATGTGGCTTCTCACAATAACCATCCTCAGGATCTAAGTGATGTGTTCTGACTAAAGCTTGAGGGGTTTGCTCCTGCTGCCAATTAGGCAAGGCCCACATACCTCTGTGCTTTGAGAGGTGAACCCAGCAGGCTCTTCATCTCCATTGCACTTTGAGTGGGGCTGACAGGTAACTGGGCTGAGGCCAGGGCTGGGAGCTGGCATTTGAGCACTGGTCAAGGGAAGGCTTCTGGGAAAGGGACTCCCTGGCCTTGGTATAGATGGTGATCCCACGGCCCAGGCGAGACAGGCTTTGCTTGGGTGGACAGGCACTGGGGGAAGTGGACGGGTGAAGGGAAGAGGAGGCAAGGTGGGAGTTGGTATTGCATCCTTCCTAGCCCAGCCAAACCAAGAGCCAAGTCCCTAGGTGTTTGCAGAGAAACAGATCAGTAGCCAAAGGGTACAGTGCACAGGGCTGAGTGGGGTGGCAGCTTGTCCAGGAGAGTCATCTTCCTTAGCCCATCCCCCTGCAGTGATCGACATCAAGCTGGACAAACCCCAGGAGCCCCCGGCCAGCGAGGGCGGCTGCTCCTGCTAATGCAGAGCCGACCTGTGGCTTCCCATGACACTCCTTGCTTGTTGTGTTGCTTCCTATTGGCTAGCTTCCTAAGGGGGGAGGGAACCGAGTTATCAAGATGGGAGGATTTTTCTTTTCTCTCTGTCTCTAGGAGTAGGGTGGGATGGGGAGGGAGGCTGGGCATCAGGGATCACATCACTCTTAACAGCTGTTACTTAAACAACTATTTTTTGGTTTGGTTGTAATATATTGTACTTTATTAAGATTGCCAAAAACTGTTAAAATTTAAAAAAAATTTAAATCATGTGTATACAATTTTTTGCCAGATAAAAATGTAGTCATTTTTATTTGAAAGATGTACTTTTTGTTTTTGTATATTTGTAAACTTATAGAGAACCTTTTCCACACACCTCCTCCTTCCTGTTCTCTTTGAACCGTTCATCACCTCTGCCTTCCTCCCATCCCCAGCCCAATAAATTAAAACAATTAACTGAGAAAATTAATTAGGCTTCAGTCTGGGGCCATCTGGCCCCACTCTCTAGGCCCTACTCCGGTTAAATCAAACATTGGTTGAACACATCAGCCTCTGAAAAGGTAGCTCTGACTCTTGTCTTTCCATGGCCAGAGTGGGTCGTCAACCTTGTGTGGAGCTGAGACCAAGGTCTGTGGGCTCTAGGCAGCCTGGCAGCAGCCCCCAGGGGAACTGCTCCCACCTCTTCTTCTCCTTCCCTGAAAAGCCTTGAAGGGGGTTGAGGGTACAGGAAACCTTGTGTTCTCTGTGCCCTCAGGGACTGGCAGAGCAAGAGGCCATCAGAAGGACGGGGTGCTGTTGGCAATTGCAGCTGCGTGGTGCATGGTTTATGGACTGGGGTGCCATGTGTAGTTCTGAAAATATTTTAACCAGCTCACCCAGCAGTCACTACACATGCCTGGGCCAAGTCTAAGAAACTCAGTGTGTGATGTTGGGCAGCATGCCATCCTGAAGCCTTCCTCCTGGATGTCAGGGAAGCTAGACCACCTGGAGTTGATCCTCTGTGATTGGGGTTGGGGTGGGGGGGAGTTGTCTGCAGAACCACCACCTTGAAAGATCCATGTTGTTAGAGCCTCAGCTGCTAATATTGTTGAGTGCTTTCTGGAAAAGCTGATTTGTTGCTGTTTTCACCCCAGTGGCATGGCACAGTTGAAATCTTTGTGGACATATCTTTGTGGCTATTGTGGCTGCGCTGTGGTCACCTGAGGATATGGTTCAGGTGGGGTCTCCAGAAGGCTGCCCAGGGCACTAGGACTTGCCCCCAGAGAGCCATCTCTTCCATTTTTTATTCATTCCTGAGAATGGCTTAGTCCTGAGAATCTGCAAAGTCTCTGAAGAGAACTCTCTCTTCCCACTAAGTGATGTAACCTACTTGGCCAGCATTCCAAATAGACTCAGACTCACTGCCCTGAGCCTGCACAGAGCCAGGTGGAATGGGCAGTGAGTCTGGCCAAAATGTAAACCCCACCCTCCCTGCTGTCATTGGCTCTCCCTCCAGGCTGCTGCTGGGCATGTCATAGATGGGATGAATGACCATCTGGGGTATGGTGGGCTGAACTCCACAAGGTTGTTGGAATGAATTTTGAAACTTCTCAGAAATTAGTCTGAAATGGCAGGCAGTAAGTGCAGCAGAATCTGGCAGGACTGATATTTGTGCAGTGGGCCTGCCACACACCCTCTGCCTAGGAGGCTGTATGCCAGCGCTCATCTCTAGCAAGGAATTTATCTTCAGGTGAAGAAGAGAGGAAGCAGGATCCCACTGAGCACCTCTTGCAGAAGGCAAGGACCAATGTTTGAACGTGTTTCAGATGTCATGTGTTTAGTTTTTATATGTGTGTACATAATTATATATAGAGATAGACTTGTGTATACACCTTCCACAAACACATCCTCACAGAGATACATGTGCTCAATGTATATTCTTGTTTCTCCTGCTCTCAAGTTGGAACTTGCATTGTGATAAGTTTTGGAAACTCAAAAGTACTGCAACGTGTTGAAATAAGAAATAATATTGTCAAATAACTTGTGATTGTCTTGCCATCAATAAAATAATGCATAGTTGTGTTAAACTACAGGCAAACATAGCCCACGGGAATATCTCCACCATTTCTCTATGTACTTTATATGCACGGGTGTGCATGCCTGTGTGGGCCAGTGTCCCCCCACCATGGGCACACCCCCAAGTGGTGCTTGTTGGAAGAGTGCTTACTTACCTCGAGAGAATTTACAGGAGTCCACATGACAGTGTCCTGCCTGGTTGGCAGCGAGGGCCATCACCTGTGGCCTCTGAGACCGCCCCATTTACAGGGATCTGCACTGGGTCTCAGTGAATGAACGTATGGTAGATTTTTATTTTCTTGGCACTACAGATTAGCTTTTTTAAAAAACATCCCATAAAACAGTAGGAACTCAGTTCCCTTCTCTTGGGCACACACATCCAAGGCACCATGGACTGTTTTTCCATCCTGGCCTAGAGGAGCAGTAAAAGATAGCATTTGGTTTGACATGGCCTTAGTGAGTCCTGCCTTTCCTAGCATGCACACAACATCCTCTCTTTGAGTTTGGGTTCTCCCCAGCCCCTTGGCGTCTGAGGCTGAGGGTGGCTTCCTCTCGTCCTCCCATCTCAGCGGTTCCATGGCGCTCCCTTCCACAGGTGCGGTTTCCGCCCCTCCCTTCCTGGGGTGTGGAAAGGCAGCCAGACCTCTTTTTCAGAAGTTGTTGGTTCCCTGATTTTTGTCTTGAGCAGGCACCATCCCTGTCCCCTTGCTTGCAGGTAGAATTAGCACAGAGTTAAGGTTCCATAATAAACCGTTAGGTGCTCTTGAAGAAGATGTCATGGCATTGCCTCAGCACCCCAGCAAGAGCATTGCATCTTTGCTGAATCCAGATGGGTTAGCAGAGGGTAAGTTGGAGGATTCCTTTGAGGAAATGTTCTCAATTGAGCAATTCAGTCCCTCTCCCCAAAGACTAGACCTGACCTGGCAGATTAGCAGGATCCTCTTGGCCTTCTTTTTTGGGATGGTGGGAGTGAGGGGGGTGAATCTTAAAAGCTATCAACAAAGCTCCTGTTCTGCAGGCATCAGGAAAATTGAGTGTAAGATCGAAAAAGCAAACAGCCTATTTACAAGTGGAAACACATTGGTTCTGATCACTCCTAACTTGCTGGGTGATCATACATACATCAACGTGAAGGTGTGACATCAGAATCATGAGCACCATGGCTGCAGTTGTGTGATCCAAGGCTAGTTGGCTTGGTAGCTGTTGGCAGCAGTTTCCCTTGGTCGGAAGCCTCCTTGCTATCTATTGCTGCTCTCTTCTTCTTGTCATCCTTAAACATTCAGTCATGTTCCCAGGTCTGAGGGGAGAAATGGCCAGACCAGTTTCATTACCTCTGGCAACAGAAACAAGGATTGAAATGGTGGTAGTTAAAAGTGCAGACACATCTGAGGTGCAACGTCTGCATCATCCTGGTGGCTAGCCAGTGCTGGGAGGCCCTGCCCTGGGATACCAGTTGTGACAATAAAGGGATGGCCCTCCTGGCTTCGGCGTCCTGCAGGTAGAGCAGCCGCATTCCTTCACAAGATGGAAGGCAGGTGGGGATGTCAGGATGAGATGGGACCAGGTAGCCGAGGACAGTGAGGCGTGACTGAGCCACTTGAGGGGCAGCTGAACAGAAGGATGTCTGTGTGCGTCAACCGAGCAGATTGTGTGCCCACTCATTTCCGAACTACCTCTCCCCAAAGAATGTGAGGCATTGTCACCTTGTTACAGCTATGTGAAGCAGAGCTCTCGCAACTCTTCCTGTCTACAGGCAGGAAAACCAGGATGGAGAAGGGCGACTTGCTTATTAGGATCACCCATCAAGTCAGGAGTGATCAGAACCAGTGAAGTTTCCATTTTTCATCCATTGCTGCCCTTTGTGTGAACAAATGTGACTCCATATTTATTACACAGCAAGGACTGCTGTGCGTGGGTGTTCCTCAGACCATCTCTACTCTTTGGTTAGGACACTAGGTTCTTCCAGCATATGAGTGAGAATATCGGTGGTATTTTGGGCTCCTCTACTGCACAAGGGCCAGTCCCCGAGTCTACTCTGATTGTCATGGGCACCCACACAGATCAGGACACCCTTTGAATTTTTGTTTGACATGAACTATTTAGGTGTTCCAAAACCTTGGGATCTCAATGTGCAAACTCCTTGGACTCCAGACCCCTGTCTGGTTGGCACTCCCAGCAGCGTGTGTTTTCATCAGGAAATCCTTGCAGCAGGGGTTTAGATGGTTCCTTCAGGAGGTGGGAAGCCTCCATAGCATCGAAGGCCAGCCTGCATCTCGCGGTGTGTGTCCACTTCTCCCCTCACTTTCCCCTCGCCCATCCCTTTAAAGTGATTGGCTGTGAGGAGCACAGAGGGTGGCAATTCCATCTGTTATGGGCTCAGAAGACATAGCCGCCATGTTGATTTCACATTAAACTGTGTAAAATGTGGAAAAGACTCAGCATGTTGGTCAAACAATAAACTGTCCTAATTCTCAAAACAAAGCTTCTTGTCTGTGTTTAAGTGGTGCAGTCATAAATGGGGGGTTCAAAAACAGTTCCTGAAGTGTGTGTTCCACAGAGTCCCTCTTCTCATGCCTGGGTGGTATGTCCACTACCTAAAGCCCTTTGCTGCTTTGCTTCTTCCTCCTACTGGTGGAGTTGGGCTGTCCACCAACTCCAAAGGGGAAAAGATGGGACACACTCATGAGAGTAAATCCACACACATTCCCCTAATCTCCATTCTGCTGAAAGGCTGATGGGAAGGGAGCCTCCAGGCAGAACTGAGAGTCAGGGGTACGATATATTCCTTCGTCCCCACTCTCTGCTTGCCATGGCTAGGGGATTAGGAAGGGGGGAGAGGGTACAGGGACTGGATCTCTCATGCTTCTGGTGATTTTCAGAAAGCCATTTAAAGGCAAGAACTTAAGGTGAACTATAATGACCTTTGACAACATCTAGCTGCCATATTCCATCCCCAGCCCCACCCCACACCAGTTAGGAACATCCCTGAGTGGCCCCTCCAGGTCTCAGTTATCTCCAGACTAAAAGATGCTCAGAAAGCCAGCACAGTTCTGGGACCAATCCAAAGAGGAACAAAGGCCAAGATTAGGTAAATTGCCCTAGCCTGGGAATCTCACTCTTCAAGTCCAACTTCACTAATTACCTTTCCTTTTAAAGCTTATAAAGGTTCCAGAACACCCTCCAATCTGCTGCCACCTCAAGGAAGCCATCTTTGATTAGAAGAGACGTCCTCTAATCCTCAAGGAAGCCATCTTTGATTAGAAGAGACATTGAGGCCAGGAGTTTGAGAACACACTGGCCAACATGGTGAAACCCCATCTCTACTAAAAATACTAAAAATTAGCCAGGTGTGGTGCCACACGCCTGTAATCCCAGCTACTTGGGGAGGCTAAGGCAGAAAAATCACTTGAACCCGGGAGGCAGAAGTTGCAGTGAGCCGAGACGGCACCACTGCACTCCAGCCTGGGCGACAGAGTGAGACTCTGTCTCAACAAAACAAAAAAACCCTTGAAACAATATTCAAGTCAACAGAACATGGCCATGTGCCTCACACATCAGCATCATGAGAACACTGGCACTTCAGAGGCCAGTGGAAAAGTGGCAGTCCTGTTGGGGCTGCATGGCTGGCAGCTGACCACAAGCCCACACAGCGCTTAGGAGTCAAGTGCAGCAGTGATGGAGCTCACACTACTGAGAGAGCAGGGAAACCACACTGAAAGGGCACATTTCTTAACCTCAGAATGGGGCTACTAGCCTCTAAATCAGGAATTGCGTTTTGTTTAGTATTTCCATGGTCTGCTGCAAGGCGTGGCCTTTACCCAATGGATAAATGCATACAAGGCTCTTGTGAGCAGTCAAGTTTCTCGAGGTTTACAGTTGAAGGGAAGTGGGATTGTTTTCCTGCGCCATTTAAATGAAGGTAGGTGTGGTGATCACCTTTCCTTAAATGTGTGAAGGGATGAGATAAAGAGATAGGCATCTTAATTGCCACTGATGGCCTTCAGGTGAGGACAGGCATGAGCCAACTGAAGCTTTGACAATTGTGCTGAACCCAAAACTTCAAAAACAAGAAAAAGCATAGACTGGCTGAAATGATCTAAGTCAACAGAGCATGGCCAGCGCTTCATACAAGGCAGGATCACAGGGGAACACTGACAGCCCAGGAGGCACTGAGACAGAGGCAGTGGGAAGAAGTGACAGACCCCAGCGACTCCCCACCAACAGCAGCTGCTGTTGATTAGGAACCCCCAGTGGACTGTCAGGCACCTGGTAGTGGAGAGGCTACCAAGGCCCAGGCTGGAGAGGAGCCAAAGGAAGAAACAGTGCAGTGCTTAGACCCCTCTGGGTCTGCCCGTGTCCATACCCACTGGGAGATTCCATTCCAGAAGTGGACAAATTCACCCACAGAGTGCCTGGGGCTCACTCATCACAGGTGCCCCTCCACAAGGGCATCTCACTGCAGCCTTAGCAGGGAACAGGGTCATTTGCATTAGGCAGCTGCTGTCCTAGGAGGTCTCAGTGTCCATACACTGCCATGTTCCCAAGGTGTTTCAAGCTCAAAAGTCTCATTTATGTCATACAGTCGTGCCTAGTTGGCCCATCTCCAAGACCTGACATCCATCCTACTCTGGCCACACCTGCCCATCTCACGAAATGGGCCTACTTTAGTCAAATGCCCTCAGGGCCACAACAGGGCACCACCTGAGTGGAGAGAGCACATTTGACCTCCCATCAAAACCCTGCCCAGTTCCCAAAGACTAGTCACCATGACCTCATCCTGGCCCAAAGCCACAAGAATGGAATACCTGCTACTAGTACAGGAGTAAGAAGCAAGGTCAGAGTTCCCATGCCTGCTGACTTGACCTTGTCAGAAAAACTCAGCAGGGTGTGTGCCCCAAGAGACTTTAAAAACAAAGTAAAGGCACACGTGACACTCCAGGCCAGATCATCTCTAGGGATGCCATGCAACTGACAAAAGACTAATTAAGCATGCAGATTCCTGAGGCAATACCAGACTTGCTATTGAATCAAATTGAGAGTAGCGTCCTCAAATCAGCTTAACAAGCATTGCAGGTAATTCTAATGCCCACTAACATTTGAGACCACTGTTCCAGATAGAATTTTCCTTTTTTGGAAGACCTTCTTTAGGCCTTGAATCCAACTCAAACTTGCAGCCCTTCTTCAGTCACTTTTTCTGGTGTGCTGCTTCCTCCAATAAAGTAAGATATTAACCAGAAAAAAGAAAAGAGGCTGAGAGGGACACATGCCTCTAACAGAAGCATCAAGCCACTGACTTTTATTCCCATGAGCTCCTACTATGATTACATAAGCACATCACATTCATTGCTCTTACCTACTTCCTAAGTTACTGCTTGCCTAATAAGGAAAAGGGCAAGAAATAAGAGTCCAAAAGACACTCAGAACACCAGCAGCAGCTTTCAAGTAAGGACTCAGGGTCAGGGTCTCACAACTCCTCCATTTCATGTTTCATTTACATTGTCTTCGTGTCCAGCAGCAAGGCTGGCATGTGCTTTGGGGTGGGAGCCTGGAGTATTTCTGCCAGATGGTCTGAGGTGACGTGTACTCCCAGAGCCCAAGTGACCACCAGAAGGGACGTGTGAGACAGCAGGCAGAGGCCGTACATGGAGGATCACACTCCCTCAGATGTCATGAGCCCCATGCTTTATCCTTTGACTCCCCCTGATCCTCAAGGCCAGGTGGGGTGCCCCTGCCGCATGCTCCAGAGAACTGTGGGCCTCTCCTACCATGGCTCTTAATGCACTGTTCCATAACTGGCTTCTCCCCTGGACAGAGCCACCCTGGTCTCCTTGTAAGCTTTAGCTGGGCTTGTCCCTGAGTGTGTGGGGTAGGAATAGGAGAGTGTGTTCCTGTGTATGTTACAATCTTCAGGCTCAGGAGACAAGAAGTTAGACCTGAGTCCTGACATGTGCACTCATTTGTACTCACCATTACATTCTATTTAATTGCTTTGAGCCAGATAGGCTGTTTTCTTTACCACGAAATATACTAATCATTCAAAAAAGCCTTATGTTTAAGACAACAGCAAAAAACATCACTTCAAAAGGGCAACTTTTTTTTTCTTGGCATCAATGAATATGCACTTCAGAAATCTACAGAGAACTTTTTTCACTTTGTATTTGTTCCACAGCATTCTAGCCAGAAGTACAAAATAGGAGCTCTTCAAGCAGCACATGAAGATGGCCCAGGAGCCTTCAGCCATCCAGAGCAGCACAGCAGCACCTAAATCTCCATACACTTCCCAGTATAACCACTAAGAACACACTAGACCCTTGGCATTAGGAGATTTATCATTTCCAGTTCTATTATCTGGGAATGACTCCAAGGGTTTGTGACAAGCTTTTGAAACATAAGTGCTAAGGCTGGAGTGTGGACAAGTCACTGAGCTAATGAAGAGTAGACCCACTGTCTGCTTGGCTCTGCTATTTTGTACCTGTCTTCACATGTGGGGAAAACTTCGTAACTGTGCCCACAAATCAGAGAAATTCGCAAAAGACTAGACAATGTATTGCCTGTGAACTTCAGAGGCAACTGGAAATAGTGCAACTGGAAATCAACTAGCTTCATACATAGGCGGGTTTGTTTCCAGGGACCAAAAGCACAGAAGATAAGAAAACTTTTCAGGTGATGGCCATATTCTCATCATATCCTCTCTGTGTGGAGTCTGCCTGTTGTCACAAAAACCTTGACCCTACATCAAGTTACACCTTAACAAAGGGAAGATACAGGCATCAGATAAAAGGTACTTGTTTGAAAGGCAGCCACAAGGGAGAACTGAACTTTAAAAAAAAAAAAAATTCCAAGCTAGTTTCAACAGTACTTTGTTTCCAGAACAAGGAAATGTTTCTAACCACATCTTGTATTGTACCCCTTCCTCATCAACTCCAGACTACCACAGACCTTTTTCCAAAACTGTGTGTCACACATCCAGGTCTTGTGCTTTTGAGCTGCCTCTCAGGCAATTTTAGCCAGCCATTTCTCCAAGTCCTGGATGTCAGCAGAGCCCACGTCCCCTCTTCCACCCTTGGCACTGCACTCCAGGAACTCCACTTTGAGGGGCAACTGTGAGAATTCAAACTCTTTGCCTTTCTTCCCCAGCTGAGCAGGGGCAGTGCTGGAACTGTCCAGTGTGCTGGGGGCAGCAGAACGGGTAACTCGTAAGGTGTTGCTGTGGGGCAAAAGGAAACAAGTCAGGAGGCAAAATTTTTATACAGCAATTAAATCATATTAGTTTCTAAACATTTCAGCACTCATTTAAAACTTAACTATAGAATTGCCAATTATGCTATTAAGATTGTTGAATAATCCTTTGCATTTATAAGTCCCTCTCTTGGACAGAGAGGTGAGGTAGGTGGGGCGGGGTGTGGGGGTCGGACCTCACAGGGCTAGCGGGCAGGTGAGCAGTAGACCAGGTCACACCAACTTTCTTTCAGCCCGGGGCCCCCTTCTAATAGGATCTCCTAAATGATGCCATCTAAAAATATATTTTTAAAATACATGCTTTAAGTGTTATAAAAACATAAGTTTCTGAAAGTTAAGTGTGGGTAGATAGGGTATGTATTTTTATCTTGAGTCTATTTGGATATGGAGTTTAGAAATCCACAAACTCCAGATTCTCATATCTAACTAGGGCACAATTACTATTATCCAACCTCTTTAACCACCAAAACCTTCCCAGTGTAAGTCCCCTTACTGCCACCTGCTGGCCCTAAGAAAGGGTGCATAAGCAACACTCATTTGCCGGCCTCCCCTTCCCCTTTCTGCTATCCAGAAGCAGAGGAATACATGCTGCCAATCTTCTTTCTTACAAAATAAAGCATTTCTTGTTCTGTAAAGTTGCTTCAAAATTAGTGAAGAATCCACAGGCAAAACTAAGCAATACCTTGTTTAGGAACGAACACACACACACACACACACACACAATAAAATATTTTTAAAAAACAATACAAAACTGGATATTGCTGACCTCTTGAGGGAAAAGCTTTTGGGGAGAAACAGGGGCCTTCTAGGCATGGTGGTGAGTACATAGGTATTCATTTTAATATTTTTTAAGCTTAATGCATGTGACATATATACTATTATATGTAAGATATTTTACAATAAAAATTTTTTAAAGGAAAAAAGTAAAACATGTATTCAGCTTTTGCCACAAGGCCATGTAAATATAATATACCATGTTATTGAGAGATTATGAAATGCCTCTAAGCTAACAGGGCCTAATTCTCATAAATCTGAGATTAAAATTAGTCAGATTCCTAATTTTAACTGATGTTAACCTTTACAACTTTTCAACATTTTGTTTCACTGCCTTTTAAGAAAGCATTGCCTTTCAATGCTTTTAAGAAAGCATTGCCTTCTGTATTGTTTTTCTCTAAGTCTATAGAGTGAAAAGCAAACAGCCTATGGAAAACATGTGTTTTAACCATGGGAGACTTGGACTGTACTGTTAAAAATAACCCAAGACTGATTCACAAATAACATTATGACAGCTTTGGCTTCCCCAAAACAATTCCCAACAATTTCAAGAGAATTTTTAGAAAAACCCAACCATCCAATTGTTCCAATGTCCTTGTTAACCTAATGGCAGCAACAGATACAATCCAAGAGACTGAGCATCAAGAGCACAGGAGGATAGGGTGATAAACTCGCAGCTCCAGACAGGAAAGGAACTACTGAAGATGGCATAGGCAGGGCCGGCAAAATTGTTCTGCAAAGAGCCAGAAATTAAATATTTTGTCGCATATTTTTCTTCTGTTTTTTACCTGCCCTTTAAAAATGTCGATATACTCTTGGCTTGCAGGCCCAGGCAGGAGTTTGCCAATGCCCAAAGCTGACTAGATTCTACTAGACTCTAAGCTCCTGAGTACACGAACACATTTCCTCCTACAGCTGCTCCCGACTGCAGTCTTGGCATCCACTAGATGCACTACAGGTGCTTCTTAAATGAATAAGGGAGTCAGTAAATCATAGTGGGGAGAAAAGGTTCTAAAAGTTGAATTTATACAGTTTTTCCTCATCAGATCCTTTTCAAGGCCTTACACAAAAGCAATAAGAAAACATAACTTGCTTTACTATAAATGTTGATCATTTCTTCTACACCAGCTTTTGGCTAGCTCTTACAAATTGGCATAACGCAGAAGACATGCTAGATGCCTTAAAATTCAAAAGCTTACAGCTCAATTTACAAACTTTGAAACACTCAAAGCAGGATATACAATATTGCCAAGTATTTTAACAATCTAAGAAGCTACAATATAGTATCGAAGACTTGCAGTCTTCCTCAGTGTTCTGTTCTTATTCTGTCAACAATAATTTCCAAAGTGGCTTTTAAATGTTTTAATTTCTTTTTTCCTGATTCTCAGTTTTTATTTTTTATTATTTACATGCATCCTTAAATACCACTTCACAGGCATTATTGAGTGGTGAACAAACACTTCCACTCACTGAAATAACACTGTTCTCAAGTTGGCATGTAAACTTTTTTAGCTTCTAAAACCTTTCAACTATAAATGATTTAGTAACAATGGTAAAATAAATTAAGTTTATGGTTTCAAAAAAATCTTCTTTCCATGAAATTTTAAAATATCTATAAGCACCCTAGTAAGCTTTTGTGATTCCATTATTTTGTAAATTATTTAACAAATATTTATCACACTAATCTTCAGTCTATAATTGTGATAATCACATAAAACCAAACAAAAGAAACATGACCATGCTGCTTACAGTCTTAAGTGTTAAGATGTATAATTAACCAACAGGCCTCTTTCACACTTACAGTTCTTTCTCCAGCTGCTGTTGAATTAACTTTGCTGATTTTGCCATTGCAATATCTGTAAAGAAATAAAGACACTGTTGTAGTTTAAACGAGAATGAGTTTTTTCCCCAAGACTTCTTACACAGAAGGAAAATTCCTATTTAAACCAGTAAGTTTTTCTTTTTTTTAAAAAAAAGACCTTTTATCACTAGTTCCTTCTCTATCAAAGTAAGCTTTATACTTGCACTAGGGGTTTTCCCAAGATAATGCTTATAAACATATTATGCTGGTGACCCTAAAACTGACTTTAGCTTTCCCTAAAGTTCTCCACACCTTACAGACCTTTCAATTCAAAACACATATAAGTTTACTCAGTTTAACAGAAAGAAAACCTACCAGTGCTGTGATTATGAGAAGTGCCTTCACATGCCAAAAGACAATGCCCTATCTGTCATTTTAAAGTAAACTTAGCATGTTTCCAATTGATCCTAAGACGGTATGTTTAAAGCATTAAGTGTACTAAAGGTAAGAAACAAGCTCTGGTTTGGCACAAAGCCCATGGCAAATAAACAATAACTCCCTTCCTTATACTCAATCAGGGAAATAAAGAGGTCAGGTAATGACGCTAATAACTGCATTCCCAATAAGGCATTATCAGTATTATCTGGTCACTTCTGAGAAATGCCTTGAACTCTTCATAGAATCAGAATTTCAGATCTGAAAGAGACCTGAAGAGATCCACTAGTCTATCTTATTGTACAGGTAACAGAACTGATGCCCAGTTTTATTGGGGATTACTAGAAAAGTTTTCAATGGTTATCAGGTTAAAGGAAAACAACTTCAGCAAACTCCCCTTGATAAAATGTGCTGTACAGTAAACTTGTTTGAAAGCAGAGACTCCACCCTCCAAAACTGTGCATCTGATATCACATATTGTCAATCTGATGAACTTAACTTGGTAAAGTAAAATAATTTATAATCAGAAAAAACACTGTATCAAAGAAAAATCAGTTAGCAGTCACTTGGTTATCATTCCTTGGTCTTCTGGTTAGAAGACTGGTGAAAAGGTAGGAGTAGAAATAAATTTTAAGATTAAAAATCCTTCAATTTATAGTTCTTTATAGCAATTATATCTCATCCTCAATAATAACAACTGTAAATAATGGAAATAATTCTTAGTAGCAGCAATCCCCAAAAAACTCAATTATTATTGCAAGAAAACATGATGGCACCTTGCTTATTGCAGGCTATTAAGAATGATGGTGTATTCTTCAGACCCATACTGTCAGTGAGGACTTGATACAGAAACTCAGCCACATCTTTCACCTCTCGCTGGAATGCTGCACTATCCACAACAAACACAATAGCCCTGGAGGGAGAAAACAAGAAAAACTGGCATGTGGACACGTAACAGGACATCATTATCTTGAAAAACTATCCTGAACTTCTTCAAAGTCAATCTTGGTGATTAACACTCAGCAGACACACATGCAGGTCTGTGCATATGTTATCATATAACATAAATCCTCATTTAACAAGGAACTATTGAGTGCTACTGTGTATCAACGACTGAAGCTGAAAAAAGACAGTAAGAAATGATGCCTGTCCTCCAAGACAAATCATCATATAGAGAACCATATGATAAATGCCAAGACAGAACTATGCACATGTATAACAGGAATAAAGAGAAAGATCATTTAAATGAGACCAGGTCAAAGGCAACTTTAAGGAGAATGTAACAGTTGAGTTGAATCTTAGCTAGACCAAAAATTGGGGCACAGACTGTCTGGAAAGTACAGGTTGAGTATCCCCAATCCAAAAATCCAAAATCTAAAATCCAAAACACTTCTGGTTCCAAGCATTTTGGATAAGGGATACTCAGCCTACAGTAGGTTCAAGCCACAAATACGTGAAACACATTCCCTGGGGAAGTCAAGGTAAGCTGGTACACAGGGAGATGGGGAAGTGAAGGAGAACCGAGTCAGACAGTGAGACGTGACACAATGACCTGTGGAGTTCATGCTTTTCTGTCTTATGAAGAATATTGGTGCCTAAATGGAAGACAAAGCAATCTTAGAGGGCGCTTGAACTAGAAGCACAGTGACCAGGTAGGGCCTGAATTAAGGCAGCCATAGTGGGACTCCTCATGTGACAGAAACAAAGAAATATCAAAGCTAAAGTGCAGCAGCCCAGGGAAACTGCAGACAACAGGTCTTAGGGGGCCGGATGCGGTGGCTCACGCCTGTAATCCCAGCACTTTGTGGGGCCGAGATGGGCAGATCACTAGAGGTCAGGAGTTCGAGACAAGCCTGGGCAACATGATGAAACCCAATCTCTACTAAAAACATAACAATTAGCCAGATATGGTGGCAGGAGCCTGTAATCCCAGCTACTTGAGAGGCTGAGGCAGAAGAGTTACTTGAACCCAGAAGGCGAAAGTTGCAATGAACTGAGATTATGCCACTGCACTCCAGCCTGGGTGACAAAGCGAAACTCCATCTCAAAGAAAACAAAAAAACAAAAACAAAATATGGCCAGGCGCAGTGGCTCACGCCTGTAATCCCAGCACTTTGGGAAGCTGAGGCGGGCGGATCATGAGGTCAGGAGATCAAGACCATCCTGGCTAATACAGCGAAACCCCGTCTCTCCTAAAAATACAAAAAATTAGCCTGGTGTGATGGCGGGCGCCTGTTGTCCCAGCTACTCAGGAGACTAAGGCAGGAGAATGGTGTGAACCTGGGAGGCGGAGCTTGCAGCGAGCCAAGATCGCACCACTGCACTCCAGCCTGGACGAAAGAGCGAGACTCTGTCTCAAAAAAAAAAAAAATACAAGCCTTATGGGCAAGGGTTTGAATGCCCAGGTGGAGATAAGAGACATGCAATGGCCAACATGTAGCTGGGGAGCTAGAACTGAATGCCCTGCACAAAGCCTACAACTTAAAATAGTTTCAGGGAGGTCAGGGCTTGCAAAAAAAGTTCCCTTAGAAACAGCAGGCCTCCACTGCCTCACACAGATATAGGGTATGAATTTATACTCTCTCCAGGTATAAGACCCCCAAGGGAAAAGGTTTACATAAAAATTGGGCCAGACTTATTGAAGCCCTATGGCCCCAACAGAAGGAACTATGAACTGCTTATGGAGCAAGGCTTTCATATCCTACAGGATTAAAGAAGAACAACCACAATATCAACGATGTGCCACTCTTGAAGAAAGGTTCTGGAGCAAAAATTACAAGGCACAGAAGAAAATAATTATGAGGGAGAATAACTGGTACCCCAAAGAGAATAATCAGCACCCCAAAACTAAGATAATAAAGCTATCTATAAAGTAAATGTTTAAAATTATTTAAGAAAATACTACAAACTACAATAAAAAATAGAATAGTATAAAAAGAAACAGGCTGGTTTGAAAAGGTATTTTAGACAAATATAGTAAATGATATTAATAAATCAATGGAAAAGTTAAGCAGAGATGATGCTCAGCTGAAAAGAATGTAATAAACTAGAAAACAAATCTGAGGGAATCTTACAATATGCGAAGTAGAAAGATCTGGAAGATACGATAGAGAGGAAACAAGAAAGGCCAAAATAATAAGGTTCAATAACATTCATAAGAATTCTAGAGTGTGAGAAATGATAATGGGGAAACAGCACTACCTGGAAAAACGATGGTGAGAATTTTCCAAAACTGAGGAGAATCTTTGCTCTGGAATAGCACAACTGAATTCCAAGAATGATAAAGCTAAATCCATCCTTGAACAGAAGAAAATCTATCCCTGGATAGAAGGTCAAATCAGGCAGACTTACTACAGTGAAATGACAATTAGACTGACTGGCAAAAGCATTCTCATCTGCAACAGGTGGATGAGGTCGGGAGTGATGTGGCTGCCACCCAGGACTCTGCACTCAGCTAAAAGAGACATTCCAAAATGCTGGCCAAATAGAGTTACAAATGAACAAAGACTGAAAACATTTCACTACTCATCACCCTCTCTGGAAACACTTCTAAAAGATATACTCAGTGAGAGAAAACTGAATCTAAAGGGAAGAAGTAAAATTCAAGAAGCAATGGGGAGCAAAAGACCATAAGCATCCTGGTAATTCTCATCGCTGAATGTAAGAGGAAAAAAAAGTATGGATGGGGGTTAAAAAGGAGCATAAATAAAAGGAAGATGTGACGAAGATCACAAGTGTTGAAGGTCCAGGAAAAGGAAACTGATATTATTGGTTTCAGACAATCAAATAAGCAAAGTTTAAAAAATGGGGGAGGAGAACCATGATGAGAACAGCAACAGCATATGTTGAAATCAGGAGAGGGAAAATAGCCACTAGGGAAACTTGGCGAAGCCAGAAAGTAGGATTAAAAAAAGTCACATACCAATATAGTAAATGTCTTTTCAACTTGCATGTTATCATGATTATAATTTACTTGAACTAAGTTTTATCTTCATATTTTGCATGTTTTATTTACCCAAAATACATGAATCATAGAGTAGTTATACTGCAGATCATAAAATATTTAGAACTGGCAATAGAAAAAGAAAAAAAATTTAATTGGAAATAAAAACCCAATTATGGCAAAATTTACCAGTTCTAGATTTGTCTCAAATGTCCAAGGAATTTTCTTATCTGTGACAAATTGTTCGTCACCACCATCTTGTGGGCAAAGATGCAATAATGAAATTCCAGTCTAGACATCTTCAATAAAAGGCAAAGAATCTACTACTTCATTCCATCAAAACTAAAATGCTGCCAATTAAAGACATTATTTTAGGGACCACTAAGAGAAAATACTGCCAATTAAACTACGACACCATCAACTATCAGATATATTCCAAATTCAGAGATATTAAAATGTGTCTTCAAATCAGTGAAATGTGGCATACTGATTTTCCTCTTCAGTTCTTATTAATGTTAGAGACCAAAAAAGCAGCATCTGAAACTGCAGCATAGGACTTTTTAGGGAAGAACTTAAGAGTCAGTAACACCAGAGCACACACTAAAAGAAATATGGAAATATTGTTCTGTACTTCTTGAAACATCAATTTTAGGTAATTTGAGAATATATATGGGCCAGGTGCAGTTGCTCACGCCTGTAATTCCAGCACTTTGGGAGGCTGAGGCCAGCGGATCATGAGGTCAGGAGTTCGAGACAAGCCTGGCCAACAGGGTGAAACCCCGTCTCTACTGAAAATATAAAAAATTAGCAGGGTGTGGTGGCGCGTGCCTGTAATCCCAGCTACTCAGGAGGCTGAGGCAGGAGAATCACTTGAACCCAGGAGGTGGAGGTTGCAGTGAGCCGAGATCACGCCACTGCACTCCAGCAAGGACAACAGAGTGAGGCTCCGTCTCAAAAAAAAAAAAAAACACTATATATACAAATGATGTTGGCATTTAATAACTTCTAGGATTCATCCCAGCTTTAAAATTCTTTTTTCAGATTTTAATAGTCATATACATTATTAAATTCACCTTCAGAATAAATGCAAACATTTAGTAACAATGACAAGAAGGGTTAACATTTCCTAAACACTAAAAAACACTTTTTAAGCATTTTAATCCCATAAAATCCTCATCATCCAGGTGAAGGTGGACTTGCAACCCAGAACTGGCTGACCCCAAGGTCACCTCAAGGTCTACCACAGGATACCATGCTGCCTCCCAAACACCACCAGAGCAAATCACATGAGTGGCTTTGATATATAGATACAGACCTAGACAAGCCCACTTCGCTTCTTTCCTTCTTACCTGGCTGAAGACTTAAACCGCTCTAAGAACTGAAGCCTCAAACTCTCATGGCCGGGAAGGTCAATCAAGGTCAGACTATTGCCCTGGGGATGGCAGCAATAACATTAATGTTTCAATACAGTTCCACATTCACAATATAAACCTTTAGTACCATATTTTGGCTACCAAACTGGTACCTAATTAATTAACCAAACAAATGTTCACAGAGCATCTTCTACTCATAAAACACTAGTCAACGTTCTGGGGATGTAACAGTGGCCAAAGACACAGTTCCTGATCTAGCAAAATTCATGAGAAAGGTGAACATAATGTAAAATTACACATAAATATAAAATGAGAACGTTGATAAATGTTTTGAGGGTACAGGAGAAACCTGTCTCGGGGAGTCAGGGAAGCATGATCTACCTGAGGCTTGGGAGATAAACCAGTGTGAGTACAGCAAAGTAGGAGTACAGTATGAGTATAAGCAAAAATGTGAAAACAGTAACAAGTACTCATAAACTAGTAATGTAAGAACTTACAATTTTTCATAGAGCATATTACTCTTACTGGGATCTCCAATCTTTATAACAAAGTACACTTTTATCATTTCCACCCTTAATCGAATTATTTAAATATTTATCTTCCAGACACATAATTTATTTGTTCCAACTCCGTCGGTATTTGTGTCAATTCTTGAGCCCCTACTGAGCAAATCTACGATGCACCCTAATAAGTTCTACTCACCATGCCAGGCTGCCATTCTTGAATATAAGGTCAAGGCCTGGAATGGTGAATAAAGCTTATATTCAGTGTAAATGTAGCTGTGCTCAACAATAAGACTCTTAGATGTGGCCTGATACATGCAGCAGACCATCATTTCTTAGATGTTCTACATTATCCACAGCCAACCATATCCACAGTTCAGAAGCAGGCAATCAGTATCCTGTACAGATTTAACACAATTCCAGCTGGGTTTATTATGACCTTACCTTTCACATAGCCTGTGCATTTCTTTATAGACAAATTTGTTTTTTATTAATCCCTTTCTTTTTTTTTAAGTACTATTAAGAGTCTGGAGATCCCAGGTTGGGACTTAACTGCTCCATTTCAAAAGCAGCACTATACCACCCACCCTAAGCAATTCGGAAGATACATTACTAGGTACATTACTATCTAAAGAGATTAGATCGAAAACGTAAGGGGGTAGGAGAAAGAGTGAAGAAGGAAGGGAAAAATGCTCTATTATTCAGTAGAAATATTGATAGAATAGAAATATAGTAGAAGTATAGAATAACAGAAGCCACATATATAATTTTAAATATTCCAGTAACCATAATAAAAAAGTAAAAACAAATTGGTAAAATTAATTTTAGGTTATTTAATTTAACATATCCAAAATATTATCTTTTAAAATGTAATAAAAAAGAAATTATTAATGATACTTTACGTTCTTTTTTTTCCATACTAAGTCTTCAAGATCTGGTGTGTACTTCACACTTACAGCATGCCTCAATTTGGACTAGTCCTAGTTTAGGTGCTCAACAGTCACATGTGGCCAGTGGCTACATATTAGAAGGTACAGATTTAAAGCATATTCTGGAATATCCTAAGTTAAAAATCTAGTGCAGGTACTAGACGATCTTGCAAACCTGGAATTTCAAAATCTGAATCCTTGGGAGTTTAAAAAGGTCTGGGCCACAAAGAGTGTCATCATCGAAAAAAAAAACAAAGATATCTCTAAGATATTTAAAAACATGTCCCTTTAGCTTTCTTTACAATCTTTAATTCTGGAGGCATGGAGAAAGGGGAAAGAAGACAAAGAGAAGAAGAAAAGGTCTCAAACCACAATTCTAATTCATCCATCTATCCATCCACACCCTCCAACCAGCCCTCACTCCACTCACTCACCGAAACTTATTACATGGCTGGGTGCAGTGGCTCACGCCTGTAATCCCAGCACTTTGGGAAGCTGAGGTGGGCAGATCACTTGAGGTCAGGAGTTCAAGACCAGCCTGGCCAACATGGTGAAACCCCATCTCTACTAAAAATACAGAAATTAGCCAGGCATGGTGGTGGGTGCCTATAATCCCAGCTACTCAGGAGGCTGAGGCAGGAGAATCGCTTCAACTCGGGAGGCAGAGGTTGCAGTGAGCCAAGATCACACCACTGCACTCCAGCCTGGGCAACAGAGTGAGACTCCTGTCTCAAAAACAAACAAACAAACTTATTACGCATTACAATCGGTTTGGTAGTCACTGTCTACATTCTGAAGTTACAGAGGTATGTAAAATGTCTTTCCCATGATTCCTTATATTTGTTTTGTTTTTTTGTTTTTTGAGACTTAGTCTCGCTCCATTGCCCAGGCTGGAGTGCAGTGGCACAATCTTGGCTCACTGCCACCTCCACCTCCCCGGTTCAAGTGATTCTCATGCCTCAGCCTCCCGAGTAGCTGGGATTACAGGTGCCCACCACCACACCCAGCTAATTTTTGTATTTTTAGTAGAGACGGGGTTTCATCATGTTGGCCAGGCTGGTCTTGAACTCCTGACCTCAAGTGATCTGCCTACCTCGGTCTCCCAAAGCGCTGGGATTACAGGCGTGAGCCACCAAGCCAGGCCCCATGATTCCTTATATTTGAAATACACTCATACATACTCTGTAAGATATCCATTGCAGCACTGTTTGTAAAAACAAAGGTTATAACGAAACTAAATGTCTATTAACACAGTCCTGATTAAGTAAGAATTTAATTTTATGGTATAGCAAGAGTGGAGTACTATGCAGTTCATAAACCAACCAGATGGTACTATGTATACAAATGTAGGAGAATAAGAAAAGTCCAAGTTGTATCAGCCGTATGAAAAAAATAATGGGCAGAACAGCATTTAAAAAAAAAAAAACCAATAAAGGATATACAGACATGTCTGTATATGCACAGAACATCCGGAAGACTACACACAAAAAAAGTAAGTCACTGCTTCTGAGGAGACTAGGTAGTGGGGAAAGGAAAGGAAAAATTACTTTTCACCAAATATATTTTCTAACCTTTTGAATTTTTGTCCCATGTGCACGTATTACCTATTCAAAACTTAAAAGGTTTAATGCCCACTCTTAAGAACTCATTGTAAAGTTGGAAAGAAGACACAGAAACAAAATAAGAATAAAATGTGATATAACATTACTGTACATTAAGGTACAACAATGCAGAGGGCATGATTAAATCTACTGTACAGATTGTCAAGAGCAGAATTTGTCACAAAGAATATGTTTCTCCATAAAAATAAGCTACAAATGGTACTTACATCCTCAGATGAACTCATCCTAAAAATGTTAACCTTAACTGACACACCACAGTAAAGTAAGACTGTCAGACTCCAAAACTCCACAAACATCTTACCCTGTTATTGTTGACTCTGTATACAGCACAGCTGTCAGTAATGGATGTCTGAGTGTCTCTATAAAGGCCTGTTAACAACTGTAAAAAAAACAAGATGGGTGATATTCAAGATTTTAATAGCAAACCTAAATTGAGTTATAGTATTCTAAGTCTCCCAGGTGTAAGGTTAAGTAAATGAATGCTGCTTCCAATAGGTGAAAAAGACGATATTGATTTTTTTTACCTGTAGAAAAAAATCTAATTAATTGCATATTTTACTCCTCAATGGAATAAAAACAACATTATTCTCAAAAGACAGTTAGTGGCCAAATTTGCCAAGCTTCTGTAAAGATTTTTAACCATCAAAAATGATTTGAAGCCTGGGCAACATAGCAAAATCTCATCTCTACAAAAAATATAAAAAAGCAGCCGGGCATAGTGTTGCACGCCTGTAGTCCCAGCTACTCGGAGGCTGAGGTGGGAGAATCATCTGAGTCCCAGAAGTCAAGGCTGCAATGAGCAGAGATCTCGCCACTGCACTCCAGCCTGGGCATTGGAGTGAGACACTCCCTCAAAAAAAAAAAAAAAAAAAAAAAATTGAGATATTTCTCTAATGGAAGGGAAATAATTTATACTCTCAAAAAGAAGAGTTAAAAAGCAGAAAACCTCTCCTATTCACCACATTAAAACACAGTTAAAAATACTAAATGTATTAAAAATAAATATTAGTAAAAAGAAGCCTAACTAGCCCACTGTGTCAAAGAAGGATCATCCTGCGAAAAAGTGTCTTTGATAAACTCTCGTAAGAATTTGTTAACCAAGGAATTATAAACTGTAGGATACTGGCTTCTATGCCTTCTGCTATTCTGGAATGAAACTAATTAAATAAAACCCTTAAATGTGATAAAGACTAAATATCAGCATCTGGCAAGGGCAAACAGAAAAAAAAAAGGAGAAATGATCAATATTTCTCAATTATGGGTTTCTACGAGTCTTTTTGTTCTCCCAAGTAAGTCAAGAATTAACTCCCAAATTTAACAGCATCAGCTTCTTTTACAAAATAAACCATGAGATGACAGGAATACTGGGATGCTATAAAATTTTCTATTAAGCTTAACAGGGGTGTCAATGAAATCATTTACCCTGACAAAGAGCAACGTTTTCCCGGAATCACAAAGGCCAACAAGAAGAACAGCTCTCTGACTGCTCCTTCTGCTCCGGATTAACTTCCAGAAGACTGTGGAATAGACAGAGAAAAACAACAGAAATTACACCTTGGGAATCAGTATATGTGCATGGCTGGGGTGGGGAAATTCACAGAAGTCTGTGACGAAACACCTCATTCACCTGGAATTGACTTTTATCATAATGGTTACTATTGCTGTTGTTAGGGATCCACTGAGAGCCAGGCACTGTCAACTGTCAACTTTTCTTTGCAGTCCTTACTCTGACTGGGACTCAGGTGCTATCTCACTACCTTGGTATCCCAGCGCCCGCACGCAAACGCGAGAGGCTGAAAGTTGGTGTCAAGACCCTGAGTCTTTGCAGTGAGAACAGCGGAAGGCGAGGAACAGCGCGCTCAAGTATAACAGGAGATGACGAAGAGCAATCCGCGCCCCAAGGACCAGGACGTAACTCTGGGGGTTGCCCGGGATCCCCCTTAACGCCCAGCTGCTGCCGCTGATTCAGGCGAAAGGGTGGGGTGTAGACTGGGTGGGTCTCACCCTCCTGATGCCCTCAAAGCGCCCTCTCAGCCCCGCGTCCCCGGCCTGCAGCGGTGCAGCCAAAGCCCGGACCTCTGCCCGCCCCGAACCCGCCATAACCACCGGCCGCCTTTTACCTAGCGTCAGCAGCACCGCAAGAACCGCCAGCACTACTGACAACAGCGTTGGGTCCGTCTGCTGCAGCTCCTGCCGCAAGGAGTCTAGGTAGGGCTGGAAGGTGCCCCCGGCACCGCCGCCATCTGCCACCCGGCGCGAGTCCGCGGAAGCCATGGATGAGACGCGTGGTCCCCGGTACCGCAAAAGCGACGTGGCCCTGCACTCTGCGCAGGCGCGGGGAGCAGAGCCTCACGCGAATGGTGGTTCCTAAGCCATAGTCTCTCCCTCAGCCGCGACGATCCCCAAGTGCCTGATGGGAGTTGTAGTTCTCTGGGACTCCGTCCTCCTACAGAACGATAGGGACAGACAGGTTATTTGTCGAGGTTAAAAGACACACACGTGGCAGCAGCCGGGCTGAGAGGAGCGTGGCTGTCTCCTCTCTCTGCCATGGCGTGTGCTCGCCCACTGATATCGGTGTACTCCGAAAAGGGGGAGTCATCTGGCAAAAATGTCACTTTGCCTGCTGTATTCAAGGCTCCTATTCGACCAGATATTGTGAACTTTGTTCACACCAACTTGCGCAAAAACAACAGACAGCCCTACGCTGTCAGTGAATTAGCAGGTCATCAGACCAGTGCTGAGTCTTGGGGTACTGGCAGAGCTGTGGCTCGAATTCCCAGAGTTCGAGGTGGTGGGACTCACCGCTCTGGCCAGGGTGCTTTTGGAAACATGTGTCGTGGAGGCCGAATGTTTGCACCAACCAAAACCTGGCGCCGTTGGCATCGTAGAGTGAACACAACCCAAAAACGATATGCCATCTGTTCTGCCTTGGCTGCTTCAGCCCTACCAGCACTGGTCATGTCTAAAGGTCATCGTATTGAGGAAGTTCCTGAACTTCCTTTGGTAGTCGAAGATAAAGTTGAAGGCTACAAGAAGACCAAGGAAGCTGTTTTGCTCCTTAAGAAACTTAAAGCCTGGAATGGTATCAAAAAGGTCTATGCCTCTCAGCGAATGAGAGCTGGCAAAGGCAAAATGAGAAACCGTCGCCGTATCCAGCGCAGGGGCCCGTGCATCATCTATAATGAGGATAATGGTATCATCAAGGCCTTCAGAAACATCCCTGGAATTACTCTGCTTAATGTAAGCAAGCTGAACATTTTGAAGCTTGCTCCTGGTGGGCATGTGGGACGTTTCTGCATTTGGACTGAAAGTGCTTTCCGGAAGTTAGATGAATTGTATGGCACTTGGCGTAAAGCTGCTTCCCTCAAGAGTAACTACAGTCTTCCCATGCACAAGATGATTAATACAGATCTTAGCAGAATCTTGAAAAGCCCAGAGATCCAAAGAGCCCTTCGAGCACCACGCAAGAAGATTCATCGCAGAGTCCTAAAGAAGAACCCACTGAAAAACTTGAGAATCATGTTGAAGCTAAACCCATATGCAAAGACCATGCGCCGGAACACCATTCTTCGCCAGGCCAGGAATCACAAGCTCCGGGTGGATAAGGCAGCTGCTGCTGCAGCAGCACTACAAGCCAAATCAGAGGAGAAGGCGGCGGTTGCAGGCAAGAAGCCTGTGGTAGGTAAGAAAGGAAAGAAGGCTGCTGTTGGTGTTAAGAAGCAGAAGAAGCCTCTGGTGGGAAAAAAAAGCAGCAGCTACCAAGAAACCAGCCCCTGAAAAGAAGCCTGCAGAAAAGAAACCTACTACAGAGGAAAAGAAGCCTGCTGCATAAACTCTTAAATTTGATTATTCCATAAAGGTCAAATCATTTTGGACAGCTTCTTTTGAATAAAGACCTGATTATACAGGCAGTGAGGAAAAAAAAAAAAAAAAGACACACACATCTTTTAAGATATGAGTCAGTCGTCGTCACCTACGTTATGACTGTTGAAAGAATGATGAAAGAATGATGAAATCAATAAAATGAATGAATGGCTCCCGAAAGTACCACTGAGGATTTCCCGACCGTCGCTAAGTGACGTGAGACTTGTGAAGAACTCAAGCATCCTACAAACATTTAATCTGAATTTAATGTGGCAAGGGATGTGACAGATGGAGGTACGGAGCGATGTGGGAATACATAATGGGACGCGGAGTCCATCATGAGTTCAGAGAAAAGCTTCTGGACATTCGAATTGAGTCCTGAAGAATGAGTTAGCATCTGCGAGTGGTTAAAGGAAAAAGAGGTGCTGTGCAGAAGAAAATGAGTGTAAGAAACGATGTACGTGGGAAACCTAACTAATTCAGTGCCCCTACACTGTCAATCTAGGGCTGCAAACTCAAATATCTGCATTAAAGGAAGCAACTAGGAAAATCAACGCCCAGGAGAGCTGGGGCTGTTGAAAACTGCAGAAGTTATTTCTGCTGAAAGTGGGGCCGACCCTATTCAGCCAGGTAGGTGTTGTGGGACCTGGGTGGCCAGTTCTTCCAGAACTTTCAAGAGCAGCAATAAAGGCAGATTTTTATAGGAAATTTTCCACTTTTGAAATTTTCCGTAGGTAATTGAAAGCATTCAAAAACTTGTGGCCCAAATAAAACACCAAAAGCGGCCAGCCTAGAGGGTCCCAGTTCACAGTCTGTGTCATTAAACAGGTGTCATTGTTTTAAAATGTACACATTATTTAATTGTATGGCTGAGTAGAGACATGAAGATGTCAGTGTCACTGAAAGATTGAGAAAAGTTTATTACAGTTCCACATTGCCATTGAAAAAGTTGTCAGAATCAAAATGGAGTCACTTGTATTTTTTTTTTTAAATCAGAAAAATGGAGCTGGTGAAAGGCCATGGAGGGAGGGTTCTCATGCACCCATGCCTGATGACAAAAACTGTCACAAAAGACTGCAAAAACCACAGCCTTGCACAAAGGCCATCGCAACCTTACACACACAAAAATACGTCTGTGAGGACAGCTACCCAGCAACTGCCTGTCCAACCTAGTACTGATGCCATCCTTGCTGTTTGATACTTGTAGCCAAGGATAATTATCTCAAAACAATTATGGACTCTGACTCATTTTTTCTTTAAAAATCTTTGTCTTCCTTTACACCTCCCTGAATATGCACATAGTTGACTATGGCATGTGTAGTCCCATTGCAATGCCTATTCCTGAATAAATATTATTTTCTTTTAGAGCGTCCCTCTCTGCTTGTTATTTAGCTTGATACCACTCAGGGCCACACAAAACCTCACCATGCACAGGGACAAGGAAAAAGAGAGGAACTGGGGTTGGACCCGGTGACTCACAGCTATTAATCCCAGCACTTTGGGAGGCCAAGGCAGGAGGATTGCTTGAGGCCAAGAATTCAAGACCAGCCTGGGCAACATAGTGAGACCCTATCTCTGCAAAAAACATTTTCTTTTTTGTTGTTGTTGTTGAGACAGAGTCTCGCTCTGTTGCCCAGGCTGGAGTGCAGTGGCACGATCTCGGCTCACTGCAAGCTCCGCCTCCCGGATTCACACCATTCTCCTGCCTCAGCCTCCTGAGTAGCTGGGACTACAGGCGCCTGCCACCACGCCCAGCTAATTTTTTGTATTTTTAGTAGAGACGGGGTTTCACCATGTTAGCCAGGATGGTCTCGATCTCCTAACCTCGTGATCCACCCACCTCGGCCTAAAACATTTTCTTTAATTAAAAAATAATTAGCCAGGCATGGTGGCATACGCCTGCAGTCCCAGCTACTTGGGAGACTGAGGCGGGAGCGCTTGAGCCCAGGAATTCCAGGTTACCGTGAGCTGTGATCACATGCCACTGCACTCCAGCCTGGGCGACAGAGCAAGACCCTGCCTCCAAAAAAGGAAAAAAAAAAAAAAAAGGAACTGGGACTCTGCCTTTATTACTAATGTGTCATCGAGTAGCTAGATAGAGACGTTTTTGATTGGGCAAGAAGTGAAACACAGATGTTAAGGGTTGTATTAGGAAGATTTGCAATATGATTTAGGCACACCCTCAAAAGCCAGGCCACAGGGGAAATGTAAACAATGTTGGCTGTTAGTTTGGCCTAGTGATCAACGGATGCCAAATCGTCAATTATAAAATCTATAAAAATTGATTAGAGCAGTAATTTAAGTAGGAGTGACAGGAGATGAAGCTAGAAAGGTTGGCAGGAATCAGACCAGAAGGGATTTTGTGTGCTATGTTGAGGAACTTTAGAGTTTATCCAGAATGCAATAAGAGGTTTCATTTGGGGTGACATAGATAATTGACAGATCTATGGAGGACTATGACTTGAGAGAAAAAAAAAAAAAAAAAAAAAAACTTCAGACAGAGAGACCAGCTGAGAGCATTTAGGCAAAAGATGCAGTATTTAGGCAAAGGATGCTCAGAGTCTAATACAGAGACAGAAATAGGTATGAAAACGAGAGCACAAATTTGAGAGATGTCTGAGAGCTAAAATACATAGGATGTGATTAGTTGGATATTGTGAATTAAGTAAAAGGAATGTTATCAAGTCTGCATCCTAGGTGGTGGGTGCGGGTGACTAGGAAGATGAGAAAGCCATTAAATGAATTAGGGACCTCAACGGGAGGAGGCTTGGGGCTGTGGATCCAACGTAAGAGTAGCCAGAATGAAAATTGTCTTTTTTCTATATGTTGAGTTTTGGGTGCTTCTGGGAAATCTAAAAGCTTATGTCAAGCAAATGATGAGTAAACACATATAAAGTTCCACAAGTATACACTAGATCTTCATTTGGGAGTTAGGAATAAATAAGTGGTCATTAAAATCATGGAGAACATGAAGAATGAGGAAAGGAACCCACAAAAAAAGCCTAAGAAGGAAGAGTCAGTGGCACAGGAGTAAAACAGACATGTCCTATAAGTGGTCAGTAGCATCTTCTGTAGCAGACAGGCTCCTTTGACAAAGCTTTGAATGAGTCTGAGCTCAAGGCTTTGAATGAGTCTGAGCTCAAGCTTTGAATGAGTCTGAGCTCATGGAAGCAAGACTATGGTGTATAGGGAAGACAGTGGGGCATGAAGACAGTTTCTAATATTAATGAGCACTTCCTGATGCCAAGCATCATTCTAAATACTTTTATTTTTTTTTTCAGGCAGAGTCTCACTCTGTCGCCCAGGCTGGAGTGCAGTGACAATATGGCTCACTGTAACCTGGAACTCCTGGGCTCAAGCGATCCTCCTGCTTCAGCCTCCCAAATAGCTGGGACTACAGGCACGAACACCATGCCCAGGTAGTTTTTTTATTTTTATTTTTGTAGAGACACAGTCTCTCTGCCGCCCGGGCTGGTCTTGAGATCCTGGGCTCAAGCGATCCTCCTGCTTCCGCCCCCCAAAGCGGTGGGATTACAGGCACAAGCCACCACGCCCCGCCTAATGTATTAATTTGTTTAATTCTCACACTGACTCATTTTCTAACTTTACAGAGGGGAAACTGAAGCAGGGTTGAGTAACCTTCCCAAGGATATATAGTAATGAGCAGACTTGGGACTTCATCCCAGGCAATTGGGCTTCTATCTACTTAACCGTGTGCTTTAACATAGTAGGATTCATTTTCAAGGCATTTTTATTGATAAAGGTAGGCAATAGGAACTCCAGATCAAGGAAGGACGGTTAAGATGTGAGGCTTAAGTAAGTAAACCAACTACTTTATTTTAAATTACCAATTTCAAAAATATCAGAACTGGCAGCAGTCATGCCACATTCCATTTCTCTTATTTCTTATGGTCCTAACCGCTGCTCTGTATTCACCACCCAAAACACACACACACACCCCTTGTATAATGTAACCACTGATTCCTCTTTAGAAAAATCACTAGATATTATCATTAGACCTCCTGACTGGGGACTAAAGATTCAGGGAAGAAGGAAGAGCCAGACACGGAGAGTTCCAACTGTAACTGTCTTAACTCTGAGGATATTTGGTCAGAGCTATGTGAATGAAGAGGGCTGCCATGGTGGTGAAGTTGGGAAAGGAAGAAAGAAGGTTTAAGAAAACAGACTTTTTTTCTTCAGTATGTTTCCTGGGCAGAAGAAATGTGCACAGCTCCCACACTCAGTGAGAAGTTAGCACTCCCATTCACAGGAATGAGCAGGAGGGGTAAGATTAGTTGCTTCCCTGTACTCACCCATCTCCATCAGGAGTTCCGTGGGCACGGATGCAGAGGAAGGACATGCGATACTGACTGCTGCCTGCTGATAAGTTTTTAGTTCTTGATTCCAATAGCAGATGGAAAGTTACAATGAAACCAATTGTAGTCAGGGAATTTTTCTCTTCTCTTCCGTAAACTAAAATGTCCCATTCACCAGACACCTTCTTCCATCCACTCCCCAAAGCTCCAATGTACAATGGAACATACTTCAGACCTAGGGATACCAATCATGGGATTCCCCTGCTATGGCTTTGTTTAAAAAAAGGTTTAGAAGATTTTTAAAAACAGAATTTAACACATGCTTATTATATTAAAAACTCAAGCAATAATGAAAGCCACAAATCACCTCTATTTTTCTACCTATAATATCTGATAAATATTTAAGACATTCCTCTGTACATATGTACTAATAAGAAGGCTGTATGCATAAGAGCAGTAAATACAAATGAACATGTTATTTTTAAAGAGATTATAGTACACACCTCTGTATTCCCCATCCCTGTACAGTACTTGGCTCACGGGAGGCGCTGGTCAACTGTTGAATGAATGATCCCAGACCTACTGTGTCCATTGCCGTGCCCCAGGCTCTTGTCTGACATCCTCCTGCTTCACATCCCTGCCTTAGCGGGTTTGAGGACATGTCACCCTAGCCTACCAAATTTAATTTCTAATTTTAGCTTCTCAGAAAGTGGGATCTGCTGGTAAGAATAATTACATCTGAATAGAGGCACCATTTGGGATTTTCTCTAACATCATTCAATATTCTTTGTCAGATACAAGTAGGATCAGTCCCCCATATCCATCAATCACACTTAGTCCACAGACATCTGGCCAGGCAGCTTGGGCAGCTCCCTCCTGTCCCTTAAAGGATGGAAGGGAAGAAAGGTGAGTCCACTGGAAACATAAGAGGTCCTGACAAAGAGCTCCACTTCAGAGCTGACTCACTCACTTGATTGCACCATATCTAAGCTTATTCAGCTCTGATACTTTGGACAGTCCCACAGCATACATTGTACAATGTAATCATTCATTTTTCAGGTGTAGGCATAGGGAAGGTCTGGCTCTATACCAAAACTGCTGGCTCTTAGCAGGCACCCGGTTTACACTTATTTAAATGCCTTGATCTGGGAAGGAAACACCCGGAGGTCCTAGGTGGTCCCTATCTGCTGATGGAGCAGCACAGTGTGAACAAATGATGTCTTATCCTTTTGAGACCAAGGAGGGGGATTTAAGGCCAGGCCAGATTACAGCCCTGAGCCTGAGTCATAGGCTGCCTGGTACTACAGAGGAACAGTGCCACACTTCTAGGTTCGTCCCTGGGGGAAGAAGGAAGATGATGTTAGCCACAGCTGTCCTGGCTTTACTCAAAGCGTGCTGTCATTACTGCTCACTGGCATGTGGAAGTGCACATGCTGACATTACAGTGATGTAGACGAGAAGAGCCACCGTGGTGTTCTACAAGGGAACATTCCACTCAACTTCTGTTCATCCTTGCCAGCCTTTTCCACCCAACGGCACTTTTTCCTTCACATTCAAGGACTACTTTTTGTCTGTTAAACACAGAAGGGGTCTCTTCTACTTCTAAATCCTTCCTGATATTAACAGAATCTAGCTGGGACCTTTGGAGAATTATCTGGGCATACTTTCCTTAGACCTTAAAATACACAATTGCATAATATCAGGAACTGCAAAATTCAGATTATTTTACTATTAAACTTCTCCCCGAGAGCCACTTGAAAAAAGTAATTGAGGTAATAGATCTTCATTTTGAGAAGTTGAATGGTACATAAAAATGCAAAATTAAAATAATTATTTTTTTCTCTGTCCTTCCAAGGCTACTGCTCATATGTAACTGTCCTTTCACACACACGCAAGCATATATGTTCATGTTTTTTATTCAAATATATGATTATATACTATACATCTGATTATGAAACTTGTTTTACTGAACCACCTTTCCCCAGCAGTTCATATAGCTCTACTGCACTCTCTGTAAATGCTGCGGAGTATCCCAGTGTTTAGATATATCCTAAATCACTGTTGTACTCTAATGATGGAAATTTAGGATTTCATTTTTTTACCTTATTATAAACACCCTGTGAGAGTACTTCCATGGGATATATTCCTAGAAGTGCAATCAAGAATAAAGGACATATGTGTTTGAAGGATAATAGATTTGGTGAAACGTCCCTCTAGAGAAAGATTTCTCCAATCTAGAGTCACATCAAAAGTAGTAACCGTAACTGTTTCTCTATTCCTTTCTCACCTCTGAGTATTAGTAGTTTTTTTTAACTTTAGATGTTCTCATGCATTCTGTTTCTTTAATTATGAGTGAGTTGTTTCAAATTTTAGATGTGTGTTGGCTCTATGTGTGTTATCTAGTAACTGTCTAGTATTTTTTGCCTATTTCTTATCACAATGTTCATCTCTTTTTTAATGTTTTTAAAATATCTTTTATTTTTAAAAAGCTAACGTGCATTTTAGGAAACTGGAAAACACATGAAGCAAAGAGCAAAGTCATCCACAATCACAGGCAGTTTACAGTTTGACTTGTCCTTCTAGGTCCTCTGTGTGTATAGACAACAACATCCAAATTTATGGGATTGAGATCATGCAATTTTATGTGTCATGCTTTTTTACGCGTCATGAATATTTACCAGTTCAAAATCCTAAAGCTATGTGAGTATTTTGATAGTCAAGAAAACACTACACCAACTCAATCTATTAGGAAAAAATGTAATCCTGCCTTTCTTGGAACAAAAATTTTATAAAAGACAAAAATGGCATCATACCTCGAGATAAAAGCATTGGCAGAGTTCCAATTAAAATACTGCATTCTCTTAATGTTCAATTTAAAATGAAACATAAAGCAACAGAATACACTAAGTATAATGTTTCTAAGAGAATTCATTAGCAGATCTATACCATGAAAATATTAGCAAGAAGGCATATTTTCACTGAATTACTTAATGTATTCCTATACTACAGCCAAAAGAGATGCACATACATCAGTGGCTATCATCAAAATGTAAATGTATATCTGCATATATCTCTCCCTTTATGCTTCCTTTTGCCCCCCTGCTGCCAACTTAATGAGCAAGTCCTGATATACACTGCTCAGTGGTGGTTTAACAATTCCATGTCCAATATGCATCTTTTCTATCAATTATAACAAAAAGATATTTACAAATTGGCTAATTCGCTAGCTCTACTTTTAATCATACATTGTCTCCTCAGGACATTCATAAAGGTTAGGTGTTCCAAAAAATAAACTTTGTCCACAATAAATGCAGGCACTTTACTAAAATGCTGTTAGACCTATGTCTGTTATCTCAAACTATCTTCTGGATACCGAGATACTAGCAAAAAGCCCTTCCCTTCACCCTTCCCCTTCTCCCTCTTCTACCATGCCAGTGACTAAGTACAGGACTATGTCTAGCTCCAAGACGTGGATTAACAAAGATTACTCCCAGAAGGCAGGTCTTCCTAAAAACTAACAAAAGGACATTTATAAAGGGATATTTTACTACCTCTACTTTTAAACTACCTTGAGCATTAAGACTTGTTTATTCTTTAAAACACATCAATATTAACTGAAATTCACATACAGAATAATGGCTAGATCATCTGAACTAATCTAACTCACGGGCCCAGAGCCCTTCTCCTTGCATACCTCCTCCTCTTCCCGCCTGCCGACACCCGATGAACAGTCAGCATCAAGTTTAAAAATGCCATTCTCAAATGCAACCATCCCTAGGAAATAACACCAACCACAAAAATGCATAAAGGGTGTTACTTTAGCCCTCTATTTTTAATCTATATTGTGCACTTTTAAACATCTAGGAAGACTAGGTGTTTTAAATAGGACTTGAGTTTTCCACTTTATACACAGTAGCATTGAATAAATGGTGCATATACAAAGCAAGGCTATAAGTTGGATGTGTCTTCTAAATAGGAACATGGCCTAGAGCCCTTCCCCTTCCTATCTCTATCAATCCAGTGGACAGGTATAAACATCTGTAATGCTTAGAGGGGATTTTAACAATTCTACTTTTGAAGCATTTTTAAGAACAATCTTTCCTATGAATTTTTAACACACAGTGTACTCAATGTATTAGTTTACTAACTCTAGTTTTGTTATATGCTGGCAACCTCTTTAACATCTAGAAAGACTAGATGTTATAAATTAGGACACCATCCAATGTTATGCGATTGGGATCATACAGTATGTATCATGCTTTTTCACACATCATGAATATTTCCCAATTCAGAATTCCAAAGCTATGTAAATGTTTGTTGGTATACACAGCAAAGTAAAAGGAAATGCAGATATAAGGGACAATAGTCAATTGTGTCATACTGTAAACACACTGGTATAAAGCCCTTTGCACTTTCTTCTGCTCCTTCCTCCCTGAATCAGCATAAATATTATGTGAAGTGGTTTGATCAGTTTCCAAAAGACAATATTTCATATGAATCAAAAGAATATCTACAAAATGTGTTATTTACTACCTCTACTTTTAACATACTTTGTGCACTTCTAAACATCTAGAAGACTAGATGTTTCAAATAAGGACTTAATTTTGTCCACTATATGCACAGTAGTGTTACCACTGGAGGGTGTCCAGGTTCTTGGCTTCTTGCACAAAATTGGACAAAATGCACAAACAAAGCAAGGAAAGAATGAAGCAACAAAAGCAGAGATTTATTGAAAACGAAAGTACACTCCACAGGGTGGCAGAGGGCCTGAGCATAGGGGCTCAATAGCCCGGTTACAGAATTTTCTGGGGTTTAAATACCCTCTAGAGGTTTCCATTGGTTACTCAGTGTATGCCCTATGTAAATACAGAAGACATTTCCCGTCATAGCTGAAGTGTTTCCATTTGATTTAGTTCTAGGAAGTGAGCATGCATCTGCCTTATATTCCTTGCCTACAGACCCTATTCTTCTGCCTCATTTCCCTCCAGAGATGGGATCCCCATAAATCTTTATGGGAGGTGGAGGGGCCGATGGTCTTTCTTTTGTAACTGCTTCATGCTGGCTTGAGGCCTAGTCCCTACCTATTGAGGATCACAGAACTCCTGCCCTGCTCTGTCTAGTGAAGGCAGGGTAGCTCCTTGATGGCCAGGGGTGGTGGAACTGGATGAAACTTTTGTTGCATGATCATCCGAAGCTTGATGGTCTTTTGGCGAGAGGAAATGAATTTGGTTAAAAGATTTAATGGGAACTCGGGGTGGATATCTATGCTGTCAGGAATGTTTGTTATAGAGATTTGTAGGAGAAAAACAAAACCTGGCCTGTGGTCTGTTCTAGGATCTATGTGTTTCCTTAAGGTCTTGGCATAGGTGACTCCGTTTTGGTTTGGTTTGGTCTGTTGGGGCCTAGCGCACGGGCTCAATACAAAACAATGGCCTCCCATAATTTTGTTTAAAAAAATTCCCCTTTTTGGCTGGGTGTGGTGGCTCATGCCTGTTATCCCAGCACTTTGGGAGGCCGAGGTGGGCAGATCATGAGGTTAGGAGATCGAGACCATCCTGGCTAACATGGTGAAACCCCGTCTCCACTAAAAATACAAAAAAATTAGCCCGGGTGTGGTGGCAGGTGCCTGTAGTCCCAGCTACTCAGGAGGCTGAGACAGAAGAATGGCATGAACCCAGGAAGTGGAGCTTGCAGTGAGCCGAGATCACGCAACTGCACTCCAGCCTGGGCAACAGAGTGAGACTCCATCTCAAAAAAAAAAAAAAAAAAAAATTCCACTTTTTTGGTCAGGTTCTCACTTGAGTGAGAGTGTGACCAAAACTTAGGGCCTTACTTAGCACCACTCTCAGTTACCAACACTTTGGGTTTTTGGTCTCAGCACGTCATTCATAGGTTACAGTGTCCTCATGGTTGCACATTTCTTTCAGCTCTTGTCATTCCAGTTGAAGAGAGACCATCTGACATTCTAGAGTGGCTGCATGCAAACATTTAAAACCTTTGAGAGAATACAGCACACCAGGGAGACTATTATTATGACTATCAGGAGGATAATACCAAGAGTTGAGAGTAAGTCCCCATAAACCAAACCTCCTAAACTCAAATAGATTAAAGAATGAGCTAAAGAGTCTACTCACTTAACTAAGCAGTCTCTTCATTAATTTGCTACAACTGAATCTCTATAATACCTGATGTTTTCTCCATAGGCCATGAGTGCCAGCAGCTGCACAGATACTCTTCTGTTTAGCCAATTCTATTATTTAGCATAACTTTCTTAAGATAATTTAGTCTATTATGTAACCATAGCCTTTACAGTAAACTGCTGTAGAGCCTATTATGAGGGATACATTTGCCTCTTTTATTCCAAATCATGGAAAAAGGACCTAAAGCTGGCTGCAAAATTCTTCACAAATAAAAGTATACCCCATAATTGTACACAACAGATCCCTTTTCCACTTCTATTCTTCATAGAGGCAAAAGCAAGGAAAAAATATTCAAAGGTAAGAGTCTCATGATAATAGAGAAATCTTGATTCATGATCTTGGGAAAAGTTGTTCACATCCAGGATGCCATCTTCTTCGGGAGAGAAACTTCCCTGGTTAGCTTTACCTTAAGGGTTCCAATGGGTGTACAGTTCCAAGAGTGTGGAGGGACTCTTCTCAGTTGTGAGATCATGAACCCAAAGTTCAAAGTCCAGAAGTTTTGCTATAGTGTGGATGGCAAGGACAGTCTTTATCTGATGTTCTCAGAAGATACAATCTTCAGGTTCTAGGTTGTGAAGGAGTTGATTGTCCTCAGTGAACCATAAAAAGCTTTCTTTACCTTGTGAAAATACTTGGTGGCATAATAACTTAGTGTTATAACATCAGCCCTCTTGCATGGGAAAGCTTTTATACAACCAGAAAACATGCACTGAAAATAACAATTGAATGAAATCCCTCTATAAAATGTTTAAATGGCCTATCAGGTGACTGGATGTACCTGAAGCTTTGATTGTTTTCCCAGGAGTATGGGACCAAACATTGGTTATAAACTATTTTAGCAATTTATAAGTCACCACATCAATATATTCAATTTGGATCATTTTATCTTTTCTGTGACGAGTCATGTAATGCAGAAACTTTACTAACAAAAGCTTTAAGGACTTAGGAGGGACAAGGTGTCCATCTTGGTTCTCCATGAGTTCATGCTTAATTAACATTAGACTCATATCCTCTTGAATACCAGTTGTTTCCCCAAATTAGGTGCAAAACACTGATAACTGATGGGTTATCATAGGTAATTTGATTTAGATGATGGAGTTTATTAAAATTGTATATCTAAACAGTTTCAGTACAACTGATTTAGCATGAAAATCTGGCAAAGTATTTTCTTGGTATTTAATTAATTTTTGTTCTACTTGGGTTAGCAGTTTTAGAACTCAGTCAGTCTTTTCATTAAAGTTCCAGGAATTCTTACCCAGTTCCAATTATATAATTCTAAACTTATTAGAAACCTGTATTCAAGAGTGCTTTTTAGGGTCCTTTCCAATCTTTCATGAATCTCCTAAAAGACACCATATTCTAGAACTTTGCATGCTTGTGAAGTTTTCAGAAACTGCATCAGCATTAAGCAATTAACTGTGGAAATGACTTTAAATAGTTATAGTTAAAAACACAATTGACAAGGAAATTTGGTTATTTCTGTGGTCTACAATAACATAATAATCATAATTATGATTGATAGCATATACTCAGACATATTGGAATTTTAGAAATCTCACACAATTTTGGGACATATATTAATATTATTCACTAAAATATAACCTGAAGAAGATTAAATTTTTTTTTTATTTTTGAAAATGCTTCCCATGTAATTAAACATGTCAAATAATTCTGTTTACCTCTCTTTTGGATGCTTCAGGGGCCCTCTGCAGCATCTCAAAGTTGGAGGTTAGAAAAGGCAATTTTGAAGCTGAAATTTGATTTTGGGAAGCCTATTAAATATGTTAAAGATTTAAAACACTTGATATTATGAAATAGAATTCCAGGTTACCATAGTCATTCATGTAGCAAAATGATGACTCAAAAATGTTTTAAAAGGCAAAAACCTTTCCTTGTTGATAGATGGAAGACTTACTTTACAAACAATCTGTCTCTTGTCTTTCCCTTCCTTTTTTTGGTGGGGGGGTAGTTTATTCAAAAGGCAAACAAAGATCTTTCATTATCTTTTAATATTGCATGAAAATCTTGTTCAAGAGAGAAAGCCAAATTTCACCCTTGCATTAGTGTGCTATTAATGTCAACCCCAATTTTTAAGAAAACCTTGTAGACATATCTTTCCAATCTTAATCAGTTTGACCATAAGGTGAGATTCTCATAAACCTTTTATAACCCTTTACAAATGTTTGTTAAAGAGCAGATCAGTGCTTTAAGAAAACCCTGTTTGTGCTTTTATTTTGATGTTCAATTTATGGAAAAACCAGAAAATACCCCTTTAAATTTAGTCAATATGTTCACACACATAATTTTTTACAATATTAATTTTTATAAATCTTCCACAACTCATTCAAACTTTTAGCTTTATCCTAACTTAAAACAATCCTTTAACCCTTTAGACAGAAAAAAAATCTACATTCCCATGCCTTGTTATAATCTTTCACTGAAAATGCATTCACTTTTCTTATATACCTTGCATGTAAAACTGTTGCTTCAGTAGTCTCACTTACATGTTACAATGTTAACTCTTAGCAAGTTTTACTTTTGGTGAAAACTTTGGTAAGTTAAGGATTTTAATTATATATTAGTTGTGGAGTCTAGGACCCAGAGAGAAGTACACTTAAGGTCTGACTCCAGCATCTGACTCCACATGTCTCAGGCCTTACCTGGCTGTAAAGCAGGCAAGTTGTAGAGTTAAGAGTCATAGTGGCATTTTATGAAGCATTTAGGAGGTCTAATCACCGTTAAATTGTATATTTCTTGCATAAATTCTCTTTTGTAAATTATTTCATGACTTACACAGACCATCTATGACATGCTTGGACTTTCTAACTTGTCCTAAACATCCCTCTTTTTTAACAACCACTTATTTTACTTTAGGACAAGAATTTATGATATAAGATCCTTTATTATATAAAATCTCCTTTCTTTATAACCTTCTTTGCATAGCTAGGGGACATGGCTAATTCTATTTGTCCCCAGGCCTTATCTAGAATCTAATACTCCAAAATAAATTGAGCAATTTTTAAAAGTCAAAGAAGCAGTTTATGACCTTAAAGCATTTCGCAAACCTAATATCTGACCTGCATAATTTAGACTAAATATTTACATTTTGAAGATATTTTTATTTTATCAATAATCTTTAAAACTGTCTTTATTTCCCAAAGATTACTTAAGTTACACGAAGTAAATAAAAGGCATTACATTTTTTACTTTTCTGACAAAATATTTGATTTAAGCTCTTATTATTATTAAGCTAATTAATTAATGCTCTTTTATAGTACACACACAACACATATAAATACACAGACAGAACTCATTCCCTAAACCAGGAACTGAACCCTAAACCCAGGCTGCCATTGTGAAAAGAGAAAGCATGGCCACATGGTTACAAGGTCAAGCTCCCAAAGACATGACTGACCAGTCTGCTGGGATGTCTTGAACAGCAGGCCTATGGGGTCCTAAGCACACATTTTATTCTAAGGTACCCCTCTTTATGACAAAACAATACAGAAAGACACAAAGCACACCAGATTCACTACAGCTTAAGATCGGCCTCAGAATTCTTTTTTTATATTAATCAAAACTTTACAGAGGAGATAAACAGTGACTTTTACTATTCATTTATGCAGTTTGCACAGAGAGACACAGACCAGAGTCTGGCTTGTAAGAAATTCTTACCCTTTTGCCAGCATGCCAGGTTTCTGGGTTCTGTCTCCCAAAGCAGCCCTAGGAACCCTGCTTGACTATATGCAAACAAACACATTGCCATGAATTAAGACTATTCACAAATAGTTTATGAATTTTGGAGAAAATGGGCAGAGGAAAAAAATATGACTCAAATTCTGTTTATGAAAATATACTCCATACACTTAAAGTATCATAAACAGAATTTGAGTTAGTTCAAGGTTAAAAAGCTGGTGTGCTCCATCAATTCCTGCCAGCCTGACAAAGGTAGCCTAGGAATTCCAGATAAATGGAACAAATGATGACTTGCTAGAAATGCATAGGGAACAAAATAACTATTCACAGAACCAAATAAAAGCCTTCCACTAGAAATTTAAAAAATATATATATGGTTTTATATATGCATACACAAGCAAAGCCAGAGGAGAATAAATGGCAAACAAATGAAAATTAGAAGCAAAAACAAATAGGAACCCAACCCTAAATTCTTCCTTCTCAATCTATCCTGGAGGCTACAATGTTTACCTAGGGCCCCCCAAAACCCACATAATGAATATTTTATTCCTGATACACAATTCAGTGTCCTTAAGTTCACCAATATCACCATACATCCTGTGCAATCAAGAAATACACTATAGGCACATAACCAATAAATACTCCAGTGCCAGCACTATCCACAGAAAACAGTAAACAGTGTGAAGCAATGCAAGCATGTATGTGAAATTTGGCTCCACACTAAATCTGGCTTCATGCTTAACTATAGTAAAAAGGAATTGCCAAACTGCTGATGCATTTCTTTACAATGCTTATTTTACTTTTATCAAGACTAAGAGCTTTCACTATGAAAATGTTAATTAGCCAAATGTCTCCAATTCTCTATCAGGTTTTAAAGAATATTTTATTATCTAAACTTTTTCCATATCTTTCTCCTCTACTTACTGGTTCCTTATTACATTGTTTCATAAGTAACCTTTTCAAATCTGTAATTTGAACTAACTTTTAGATAACTTCTAAATTATTCTTTTTCTCACTAATAACACAACCTTTCTGGCACGTTTTGTATACAGAATTATGTGTTAATTAGAATTCTTATCCTTAGTAACCTAAAAGGATTTAGTGAAACGCTAAAAAGAAAGAAATCCTGAACTATCAGATATGGGAATTTATAGTTAAGAACAATTCCACAATTTTAGAAACATATTTCCCCATATCACAACCTTTCTAATTGGAAATGGCCCAGATACTAAATAAGCATCAAAAATAATTTTAAGACTTTACACAAAAAGCTTATCTAAAACATTTGTCCCATTCACTGTACTCAGTTGTTTCACTTTTAACAGTTTATCTAGATTACCTCTGTAAACCGAAATATTAGACACTATCTTTTAAAGTCAGTTATTTCCCTGTTAACCACGTTTTGAATAGCCAGTGAATATTGGGTGTGCACTTAAACCTAAGTAAGAGCCTCAAAGTTAAATACATAGGTATTTTTGCCAGTAATCCAGAAGATTTGGCTAACATTAAATTATGCTCATTTGTCCAAAAAAAAAACACAAACAAGATCATTTTGTTTTGGCTGGGTTTATAGTTTTATAACCTTCTATGCCAAACTCTAACACCTCAAAATATCTAGCAGAGACAAATATAAAATCCAGACAAAAATGTATGCTGACAATTCTGAAGGCATTTCTATTTTTACTTTACCAATAATTTTAAAACTAGCTTGTTTAGGAAAGTTATACTTAAGTCATGTGAACTTGAAAATTGCTTAGACTTATTTACTTAATTTATGAGTGCTCTTTTACTTATAAGCCAAAACACAACATATAACAAGTGTGCATACAAATAAACACATCTGGACATGTGTATATACACACACAAATGAAGATTCAATAGCTTTTACCTTGGAACCCTAACCATGAGATAGCAATACAAGCTTGCCAATTTTACTTTGTTTACCCAATAAGCAATCCAATGAAGGCTGTGAACCATTATTTCAGGTAAAGCAATTTCCTTGGCAGTTTGATTTTTAAAGGCCAAACCTCCCCAGACTCGAAAGAACACTGGGGCCAAACAGCACCAAAGGAGAACATCACATAATAACTAGGCCTGCCCCTGCTTAGAACAGCAGCACCAAAGCCTGAATACATGCAACTGCATCCCGCTTTCCCATTCAACAGCAAATGCCAGAATCCAAACCGTATTGGGGCCAAACAGTATTGCAACTGCAAGAGAAAATTCTAAGGAGGGCTTAGTACTAGTCCTTAGAACTGCTGCCAAGGGCATCCCCTTTGGATGCCCTTTGGAGAGGCTGAAGTCTGGAGGATCCCCTGGGGAATACCCCTTTGGGGTCCAGTATTAAGAGTGTCAGGCATCTCTGACCTTAGGTGGGCACCAGTGCCACTTTGCATATTTTCCCTCCAGAGGCAATTGTGAGCTGTCCTTTGGTTCCTGGGTGTAATCACTGACGTTTAGCATCCTTATAATTTGATAAGGCCACACTATCCCATGCTTCCTGTTCCACTAGCGTGATAGCCATGAACTGTAATGATAGGAAATGGAAGCTGGGTAGGCTTCTTTTGTCCTTAGCCAGTCAAGTAGGGTAAGGGAAGAAGTTAGTATAGAAAAGGTTTCCGTTGCCTGAAACATATGCAAGTTCACCCTGAGCTGCAAGTTTGCCCTGAGCTGTGCCACACATAGGAATCAGGGCCCACAACCAGAAAAGATAGAAAAAAGTCCTTCAGAGTGGCCCCACCCAGAAACCTGCGGTTGCCTCCATGTTTAGGCGCTGCCCACCAAGGGTCCCAAGTTGGAAAGGAAAAGAGAGACAGAGGGAGAGATTCCCCTGTATGGAGTGGAAAAGAAAAGATGAAAAATCCCAAACTTGGGGCTTACCTCCTGGCTGGCTTGCCAAAATACGTTACCAGTGGAGGGTGTCCAGGTTCTGGGCATATTAGACCAAGAATTGGACAAAACACACAAAGCAAGGAAAGAATGAAACAACAAAAGCAGAGATTTATGAAATGAAAGTACGCTCCACAGGGTGGGAGAAGGCCTGTGCTTAGGGGCTCAAGAGCCCAGTTACAGAATTTTCTGGGGTTTAAATACCCTCTCAAAGTTTCCATTGGTTACTTGGTATATGCCTTATGTAAATGAAGAGGGTGAAATAAAGTTACAAAGTCATTTACTTGGTATACACCCTAGTCATTTACTTGATATACGCCCTATGTAAATGGAGAGGATGAAATAAAGTTACAAAGTCATTTACTCTGTTGGAGAGTATATGTCCTGTCATAGCTGATGTGTTTCCATTTCATTTAGTTCTAGGAAGTCTGCATGAATCTGCTTTATGTTTCCTGCCTCCAGACCCTATTCTCTTGCATCAGTAGGGTTGAATAAACTACACACATGGTTGTATCTTAAAGTGTCTTCTAAATAGGAATATTCTGATCTAGAATCCTTCATTTCTTCCAGCTCCTCTGCACCACCAACCTGGTTGGTGGATATGGGCCCATGTGTCACTTAGAGTTGATGTTATCATTTCACTTCCAAAAGTCGTTTTCAGAAGACAGTCTTTTTATAAACGTTAACACAAAGTGTACAAAATGTGTTACTTTACTATTTTTGTCATACATTGGCAACCTCTTTAGTATCTAGAGAGTGGATATTTTAAAATTGGGACTCATTTTTCCAGTATATAACACAATATATAGTATAGCAAAGTTACATGCAATGCATTTAACATATAAGGCAATGGATAAACTGAAATTTTCTAGTACACAATAGCAAAACATCTTTTGTAATTTCTTCCCTCTCACCTTCCTCAACTGAATGAACAAGTAACACTGTTCACAGAGGTGATTTAATAATCCCACTTTCAAACACAGTATTTCCCATCAGTTTTTAAAAGCTATTTACAAAAAGTGTTATTATACTATTTCTACTTTTAAATACATCAAGCATTTCTGACTATCTAGAGAGACCAGATATTTCATATAACTTTCCACTGTGTACATAGCACTGTAAAATAAAATTGCACATGTAACAATGGCTATAATCAGAGGTATCGTCTAAATATGACAATTTTGACCTTGAACCAGTCCTTCCTCACTTCCTTCTCTCTATCTTCAATCCAGTAGACAGGTACAGGCATGTGTAACGCTTAGAGATGGCTGAACAAATTCATACCCAAAAATCATTTACAGAAGACAGGCTTTCCTATGAATTTCCACACAAAGTGTGCAAAATGTGCTAATTTTACTAGATACTTTGTCATACACTGGCAACTTCTTAAACATCTAGAGACCAAATGTTGCAAAATTAGGACTCATTTGTCCATTACGTACTCTACATACACAGCAAAACAAAATGCACAAAACATACAGAAAAATGGCGAGTGAAATGTCCAAGTATGAACACACTAGCATATTACCTTTGGCAATTTCTTCCCTCCCATTTCTAAACCATTGAACAAGTATAGACAGTACTTCCCAAGAATTTTAGCAAAAAGATATTTACACGGTGATATTTTACTACCTCTACACTTAACATACATCAGGCAATTCTGAACATCTACATAGATAAGATGTTTCAGGTAAGAAGTTAATTTGTCCACTATAGGCACAGAAGTCTTGAATAAAGTGAACACATGTAAAAACAGTTATGACTGAGTCTTCCAAATATGAACATTCTGGCCTACACCTTCCCATCTCCATCAACCCACTGGGCAATAATGCTCAAATTTTCAGAAGACAGTCTTTCCTGGGAATCTTAAAACGAAATGTACAAAATATATTAGTTTACTAACTACTTTTGTCATACACTAGCAACCTCTTTAACATCTAAAAAGACTAGATCTTGTAAAGTCAGGACTCATTTGTCCTTTAGATACACAATATACCCAGATAAGTAAAACAAAATGCCCAGGCATGAGACAATGGTTAACCTTGCCTCACTATAAGCACATTGGCATAGAGCTCTTACACTTCCTTTCCTCTCTCCTCCCCTGAACCAGTGCACAAACACAATGTGAATTATTAACAGGTGGTTTGGCCATCCCCCCCAACCAAAACAACATCACATATGAATTTTAACAAAAAGATTTACAAAATGTGTTATTTTACTACCTCTAATTTTAACATAGGCATTTCAGAACATCTAGAAAGGGTAGATAGTTCAAAAAATACTTAGTATTGTCAACTACATATACAGTCGTGAGAAATAAAATGCACACACAGAACAATGGTTGGAATATGAAAATGTCTTCTAAATATGACCAGTGTGGCACAGAACTGTCCTCTCTTCCTTCTCAGGTCTTCTGCCCCATGTTCTCTAACCCAGTGGTCCCCAACCTCTTTGGCACCAGGGACTGGTTTCACGGAAGGCAATTTTTCCATGGAAGGTAGGGGCATGGTTTCAGGATGGAACTGTTCCACCTCAGATCATCAGGCATTATCAGAGTCTCATAAGGAGCGTGCAACCTAGATCCAGGGGTTGGGGACTCCTGCTCTAACCTACTTAATAAACGTGGATGTGTGGCTCCTGCTGTCACTTCCAGAGGTGATCTAACAACTTCATTGCAAAAAGTCATCTCCAGAAGCCATTTATGTCCTATTATTATTATTATTATTATTATGTTTAACAAATGGGAATTTACAAGATGTGTGATTTTCTAACTCTATCATAAGTCGCAACCTCTTTACACCTAGAACGGCTCGATGTAGCAAATGTTTTATTTTAAAAGGCTGGGGGGAACTTGAGAGCAGCTTTTTCATAGGATATACACGGGCCTTCTATAAACAGCCAATAATCTTCCCAAAGGGTGGTGGGCCTTTCCGATGGGCCTAATGGCGGAAGTTATTCTTCCACTTCTCTTTTCCAGCACCAGCATCTGGTAGGAGGAAGACGAGCTGGGCGATGGCCGCTAACCCTACCATCCCTCATTGCCGCACTCCCCTCACCTTCTGGGCCCATTAAGGACTTTGTCGGTTGTCCTCGGGACTAGGTGGGTGTCGTCCACTTGGGACTTGCGGCCACCCGAAGACCCGGATCTGCGCGGCTCCATGGCCTGCAGAGGCAGCTGAGCCGCGCGCAGACCCGTTTTCCTGGCCCTCTGCACCCGCTGGTGGCCTCCGCGGCGTTGGGGCCGCCTCCCTGCTTCCCGCCCGGCCATACCTGCCGCCACCCAGGGGCGCTGCGTCCAGGCGGCTCGGCGGAAGCTTCGTCTGGGCCTGGCAAGGTTGGGCAGGGAGACCCTGCAGCCGGCAGGTCGGGGAGGAAAAGTGGTTCGCCCCTGCTTCAAGGAATGGGCCCGGTGGGGCAGCCGCGGCCAGGGCTCCGGGTTCTACCGGGCGGAGGGCCTGAAGGGCCCAGCAGAGCTGGCCGCGCTCACATCTCAAATTCTGTTCTTTTCATACTAATTTCAAAATATAGATTAGCCCTTTGTTCTTTCTTTAAAATCTTCACATTTTATTTGTCTATTTTTGTCTTATAGGACTTCTGAATTTTGTATGATCTGAAATTAATATTTTCCTTAATTGCTACTAGGTTTGTGGAATGTTAGAAAATCTTTCTAAGTACTATATAAGAAATATGTTAACATAGTAATGTTTTTACGATTTTAATTTTATATTTAAACCTTTATACGTTTCGAAAGTTTTTACTTTAACCGGTAAGTTGGAGGTCCACGAGATTTTCTTCTGTGCCAAAATTTTCAGCCACTTTGCTTCTAAACACTTCAGTGAGTAGCCTATCTATCCCCGCCAAGTATAATGCCAGCTTTATCATGTACTAAATTCTCATTTGCATTTAATATCTGGAACTTTTATTCTGCTTCATTACTTCCATGTGACTGCCACCCTTTCCAGTCATCATTATACATTTCGTTTTTAAAAATAAGCTTCGTTGAGTATATTTAAGGTATACAACATGTTATGAGATACATACGTAGTTAAAAAAAAAGATTACTACAGTGAAGGAGGAATCCCAAATAAAGTAGAATTTATTACCTATACTGTGGTGCTTATGTTGTACATTAGATCTCTAGGCTTGTTCATCATACATATCTGCTACTTGGTTTTGTTTTGTTTGAGACGGGGTCTCCTGTCCCCAGGCTGGAGTGCAGTGGCACGATCAAATCACTGCTCACTGCAGCCTCGACCCCTCAGGCTCCATCCATCCTCCTGAGTAGCTGGGACTGCAGGTGGGCACCACCACGCCTCGCTAATTTTGTGTGTGTGTGTGTGTTTTGTTTGTTTGTTTGTTGTTGTTTTGGTTTTTTGGGTTTGTTTTTTTTTTTTTTCAGAGATGGGGTTTTGTCATGTTGCCTAGGCTGGTCGCAAACTCCTGGACTCACGCAATCTGCCCACCTCTGCCTCCCAAAGTCCTGGGATTACAGGAGTGAGCCACTGCGCCTAGCCCTCCTATCTGTTGCTTTGTATCCTCTGACCTACATCTCTCCATCCTCCTCCACCTCAGGTTTTGTTATCTCTGTATACCTGTATTTGAGTGTTTTCTTTAGATTCCCCATATGAGTGAAATCGTGTAATATTTTTCTTTCTGTGTCTGCCTTATTTCACTTAATGTCCTCCAGTTTCATCCATGTTGTGGCAAATGGCAAGATATTCTTTTTAGGGCTGAATAATATTCCATTGTATATATATGTATATATATACCAGTTTCTTTATCCATTCATTCTTCAACAGGCATTTAGGTTGTTTCCCTATATTGGCTGCAATGCTGCAATGAACGTGGGTTGGCATTTACCTATACAAGGTGGTTATCTCATTTTATTTGTGTATATCCCCTAAAGAGGGATTGTTGGGTCATATGTAGCCCTATTTTCAGTTTATTTAGAAACCTCCATACTGTTTTCCACAGTGGCTATACATTCTCACCAACAATGCACAAAGGTTTTCTGTTCTCTTCACCCTTATCCACGTTTATGATTAATATCTTTTGACTTTTTGATAATAGTCATCCTATTATTATCTAGTATCTCATAATGGTTTCAATTCACATTTCCCTTATGATTAGTGATGTTGAACACCTTTTCATATCCATCTTGGCCATTTTTCTTCTTGGAGAAATGTCTTTTCAGGTTTTTGCCCATTTTTGACTGGGATCATTTGTTTTCCTGCTACTGAGTTGTATGAGTTCTTTATCAATTTGATATATCTTATTAGATACATAGTTTGCAAATATTTTTTCCAGTCCATAGGTTGCCATTTCATTTTGTTGCTTGTTGTCTTTGCTATGCAGAAGTTTTTCAGCTTGATGTAGTCCCATTTATTTATTTTTGCTTTTGTGGTCTGGGCTTTTGATGTGATAGACAAAAAATCATTGCTAAGGCCAAGGTTCAGGAGCTTATCATACATTTTAACAGCTGGAAGAGCTCATCCACTCTCATTATTTTTTTCTCAGAATTTTTCTTATCTGTCTCACTTTTGTTTTTTAGTTGAGGATTAGTATCATTTTGTCAAGTTAAAAAATTGTATATTGATTAATTTAGGGAGAATTGACATCTTTACAATACTGAGTCTTCCTATCCAAAGCAATATGTCTTCTTTACATTATTTTTTACTTTGATAAGTGTGGTTTAAATGTAGCTTTTATTAATTTACTAAATGATACATTTTATTTATTCTTGTTAATTATTATTGTCCTAACTCACTATTATTTGTATAAAAGAAAGTTATTTTTTATTTTAATATTTCCTTTCACTTTACTGAATTTTATCTTACCACTTTTACCACTTTATTTATTATTATTATTATTTTTATTATTTTGAGACAGAGTTTTGCTCTTGTTGTCTAGGCTGGAGTGCAATGGTGCGATTTGGGCTCACCACAACCTCTGCCTCCCAGGTTCAAGCGATTCTCGCGCCTCAGCCTCCCAAGTAGCTGGGATTACAGGCATGCACCACTACGCCCGGCTAATGTTGTATTTTAAGTAGAAATGGAGTTTCTCCATGTTGTCAGGCTGGTCTTGAACTCCTGACCTCAGGTGATCTGCCCGACTTGGCCTCCCAAAGTGCTGAGATTACAGGTGTGAGCCACCACACCCTGCCTATTATTATTATTTTTATTATTTTCCAGACAGAGTCTTGCTCTGTCACTAGGCTGGAGTGCTCTGGTGCGACCTTGGCTCACTGCAATGTCTGCCTCCCAAGATCAAGCACTTCTCATGCTTCGGCCTCCTGAGTAGCTGGGACTACAGGTGTGCGCCACCAAGCCAGGCTAATTTTTGTATTTTTAGAAGAGAGGGGGTTTTGCCATGTTGGCCAGGCTGGTCTTGAACTCCTGACTTCAGGTGATCCACCCACCTCAGCCTCCCAAAATGCTGGGATTATAGGCATGAACCGCTGTGCCTGGCCATAATACTTTATTATTATTTGGTTCTCATGGATTTCCTAGGTGTATAATCACTTACAAATAAAAGTAATTTTGGCATTTAGTTAAATATTATAACTTATTTTTCTTATATAATTGGATTGGCCACCTGTTCTAAAACACTGTAAAATAAGATAGATAGTAATCAATTTTTTTCATGTTCCTAACTTTAGTAGGAATGCTTCTGTTTCTTCATCATTAGGTATATATTAGCTTTTGTTTACATGTATATAAAATTATGGCCAAATAACATCTGTCTATCCTATTTTAGTAATTAATTTAATAATTAAGAATGGATGTTGAATATTTTTGTTTTAGCCCTTGTCTAAGACTTCCAGGAATATACCTGTAGTGTAATAAAATTAGGTTTATTGATCCATCGCAATGAGACAGACTGCATTCCAGGGGAGCCATGGGGTATCTCACCAAACAAAGGGAAAGGCAGAGTTATAGGATTTGGGGTAAGTTTAGGTGAATATTAAATAAGGCTGAGTGTTGATAGGCTCAGAGGAAAGCAGGGCTGTGTGTAAAAAGGTCCATATCAGGTCTGGACTGTAAAGTGGACCCAGAGTCCTATTTTCTTGAATACTAGACAGTTGAGAGAGGTGTGGAATGTTGTGTCCAGATACCCCTTACCTGCAGTTCTGTATTTGAGTATAAGATGAGGCTGTGTTAGGAATCAGGAAAAGAAAGGAGCCAACTGAAGTTATTTAGAAAGCAAAATCAACAGAACTTGGTGACGCTGGATGTAGTGTGAGGGAAAATGGCGAACTGAAATTTCACCCCTCTATTTATGGCTTATGTGATTGGGTAGATGACCATGTCTTCAGCTGATATGGAATATACTATAACAACAGTTGGTTTAGGGAAGCAAGAGAGAGAAGAACAGGATCATCACTTCAATTTTTGATTTGTTGGGTTTCTGACTGCTGCAAGACTCGAGTGTAGACCCACAGGTAGGTAGTAGGATGTATAAGTGCAGGGATACTGCTGGAGGCTGGGGTCACAGCTATAGATACAGATGCCTAGGAGTCATGAGCATCACTGAAGGAGGGCCTGCAAAGTGAGAGGAGCACTGACCGGATCAAGAGAAAACCCCAGGAAGATTTTCCTAAGGTTTCCAGGCCAATAGGATGAGCCCACAGTGAAGACTACAAATGAACAGAGAGAGGTAGGAATCAAAGCAGAGGCCCGCCATGTCAGAGAAACTGAGGAAAAGAGTTCCAAGGAGGAGGGAGTGGTCACCTGTATCAACTGCAGGAAATGGGCTCAGGAATGGAAGACCTGAATTGGTTTAACAGTTGGCAGGTAGACGGTGACTTTTGCCAGGGTAAATTCAGGTAAGTTGGTGAAGCAGAAGACGAAATTCTGTGTGTTCAGCCAATAATAAGAAGTGAGACAGAAAAGTGAGCCTCCACCTTACAGGAAGCTGGGCTGAGAAGGGCAGGAGACAGGGCAGTAACTGCTGTGGCATCAGGCTCAGGGAATGCTTTTCAGCAAAAAAGATGTCAGTGTTTCACTTTTTTCAGCTAGTTAGAATCAGGACCTCAGCTATGCCTGATGTAATTCATTTAAAATACCAAAATAAAGGGAAGTCTTCTGTAGTCTTTCTGTACTCACTTGAGTACTTGATCTCTGTAACTCACTCTGCATCCTCCTTCCTGCCCCTTCCTTAGCATGACACACACACACGCACACGCATGTGCACACACACACGCGCACACATGTGCACACACACACACACCAGTATACATTTGATTATATTTTAATGATCACACAGACCCTTTTAGAAAAGATATCTCCTTAAACTCTACCCAGGAGGTGTGGCCATGGCACACACAAAGCTGTAGGGAAAGACCAGACGAATCTTGAGCTGAGAAGGAAGGGCTCAGTTGCATAGGTATTTAGGCAGAATGCATAAACAAATCCTTTTGTTGAAAATATTTAGGAAAGAATGGAGTTTTTGAAATATAAAATCAATAATAATTTTTATTTTTTGTTCAGCACACATGGCAACACAGAGCTGTGAAGACAGACGTGGTTAGCACAAACCACTCGGGCCAGTGAAACCAGGGCAAACTCATGGATCATCTGCGTTCCCATCTTCACCTTGGTGGCAGCCCTACCTCTGAGATTTTAAGGTCTACGGAAAGCGCAGGCTTCCAGGAGTGCTGTGGAGCAGAGGAGAGAGGTAGGATTTTCAAAATCTTCCTATATTTATTTCTGAACTGTCAAGTGATTGAACAATTTCGGCATAGTACAAAGTGTGCAGACTTGCTGCCTCCTCTTCTGTGAACTGGGCCGTTCTCCCAGTGCTCTTTTCTACTTGCCTGCACAGCTCCTGTGCCTATCCTGGGGAGTGCCCCATGCCAAAGCTGTAACATGATTTTCCTGCCCTACAGGGTTCCCCACCTTGTTTCTTATGGGCGAGGCTCACACATCTGAGTTCGTAAGGCCGGGAGTCGCCCAGGAAGACTGTCCTCCCTGACCTCTTTAAGCAGGTGAGGAACTGACATAGCAAAAAGCACCTGCAATGTGCCAGTTACTGTGCTGTGGGCTAAGGATGGAGGAAAGAAGAGCAGAGCCAGACTGTCTGCTTTTGTGGAGGATATAGGTTAGGTAAACATCAACTTGATTCTCACAATAGCGAACGTAGACAAGCACATTGCTGCTTCTGTCAGAATTACATGGGGGCAACTTTTAAAATGCGGATACCTGACCTAGCACAGACTTTCTAAATCAGTATCTCAAGGCTCTGATAATCAGCATTTTAATAAGGATCAAGACTCCCTTATCTGCATACTCCTGTGGAAAGACTAACTGCCCTACACCACCACATGTTATTCCCCAGCTTCCAAATTTTTTCAGGTGACTCAGTTACACCCAACATAGTTATACTGCAAAGATGTGTTTTATTCTATTTCAGTTCTCAGAAACTGGTGTTCCAAATGAGTAGTATGCATGGCAACTTTATGGTTACCAGAACCTATCATTGTTGAAGCTGTCTAGAGCAGCGCTGTCTGAAAGAGCTTTCTGTGATGATGCAAACATTCTCTTTGCTGACCAATATGGAGCCACATGTGGCTGTTGAGCACTTGAAATGCAGCTGGGTGGGATTGAAGAAATACATCTTTTATTTAGTTTAATTTTAATTAACTTAAATTTAAATAGTCACATCTTGCTGGTGGCTACCCTATTGGACAAGGCAACTCTAATCAAAAGTTTACTGCAGAGCAATGGCATGTACACATAAACCCAGTCCTTTTCTTAGAAATAAGATGGAATTCTCTATGCCCAATAAGCTCACTACCTTAGTGCTCTGAGCCTGTATCCCCTTACTATCTGCCCATACAGCCTAGCCTGTCATACATGCCGGGCTTAGATTGTTCACTCACCATTTCATTTTGTCCATGTTGTCCTATCCCAAGGGCCACAGCCTACCCCTCCTGTACCCACCACCCCAGCACTCAGCACCATGTTTGGTTGCCACTTCCCCATGCTGTTCCTCCTACTCACGTGAGGTGGAGCATTTTCTCAGGTTACCAACAGCCTTGACATATTCTTCTCCTAAGTATTTTTCATATGTGTTTCTGTCATGAAGTTTGGCCAAACATACTGTGTCATCTCTGAACAGAAGGTCCTTGGTTTCGGACCGGAACAAACAAAAGTTGCCCGAGCAGTCAGTTACGTTGCTTCCAAATAGGCGCTGTCAAGTGAACAGAAAGTCCATGAGGACCTTGTGGTCTTTAGCAGCTGGGAACACATGGATGAGTAGAGTCTGAAAGCTCTGAACCAGCCCTGGGGAAAAAGGGAAGCTACAGAGTATGCCTTGGGAATTTTCCACCTCCTTTATCTGCCATTTACCCACTTAGGGCCCCAGCTCCATGCTTTCATGATGCCCCCAAAATCATCTATAGGGTCCCTGGTCCCACCTTCCTCTGAGAAGTCCCTCCCACCCACACCCATGCCTGCCTACTCTGACCTCTCTTCCCCACTTCATTGCCCTTCATTGGGGGCTGCTTATAGGAAATGAGAGGACAATAACATGTCCCTTCAGACGTTATTGTCAAAGAAGATGTTAAATGTGAACCCTCCCAGAGGAGTGGCAGAGGTAGTTCTTAAAAGTTCATGTTTGACTGCATTTTGAATCCTTTCTTGGGCAAGCCACTCAACTTCTCCATATCTCCAAAGGTTATAAGTGAAATGATGACTGCAAAATGTTGAACCTTCCATATAGCAGCTAGGAAATGTATGTTAAATGCTTATTATTATCATGTACCTTAAAAGGACTTCTAAATATACTCTATCTTATTTTTTTTTTAAAAGGTAATGGTGAATCAACAGCAGGCAGCTATGCCCAAAAGGAAGGTGATGTGTGTGTGTGGAGGGGCCTTTAGGATTAGAATACTCAGGCAGCCCCTGTCTTCAACAAGGCTGGCCCTGAGTGGTTGTTCCCCTAGAGGACAGGCTCTCCGAGGGCAAGGGTCCTGTGTTTTTCAGACTGTTGAGAACAGTGCTCAGTCTGCCTAGGCAAGAGGAACAGAAATCCACTCTTCATGACTCGTATCAACAAGCGCTGGGAAACAGGAGCTGTCTTCTTCATTTTTGGGAAGGACAGGAATAGGGGAAATGAGAGTACCCCTGAACAAGGTTAGGGGGAGCAGAAAGGCAGATTCCTGGTCCCAAGAGCACATGGATCAGATCTAATCACCAGTGACCAGGAGCTAGAAGCAGAGCTGGGCCTGAGAGGTCTAGTTCCATAATTACACAGCTAACATATTTTGAGCACGTCCTATAGGAAATGGCATTTTCCTATGCCATTTGGGTGCATGTCTTCACTTAATACTCATGTTAACTGAGAAGTAGGTAAAAATATTATTATTACAATTTTATATATGAGGAAGCTGAGGCATAGAGAGGTTATATAATACACCCAAGATGGCACACCTAGGAAGCTGTGGAGCTGAGATTTGAACCCTGATACTCTAGTCCACAATGCATGGCATGAAATGCACAATGCATGAAATTCTAGTTTTCAAAAAGAAAGTGCTGGAGTCATGGCTGCACTTTGTTGTAAACTCCCCCCAAATAGCCTATAGCCATCTAGGAAGAAAAGGTGGGAGGCCCTGGCTGGTCCATACCTGCTGGTTAAGTAACACCTTGTAGACACAATCTTCCTTATCTTTACGTGTGACCACAGCATGATTCGGGGCTCTGGCCAGGTGGCATTTCTTAAACTCCCACACAGGTTTCCTGGAACCATCGAGGCACAGCAACGCATAGTCTTCTTTCTTCAGATTCTTAGCCCACGGATCAGGGTTCTCTCCTAGGGACAGGAAGAAGGTGGTTCAGCTGATGGCTTTGGTCAAGGTGCCCCACTGGGGAGATGGGACTGACTCAGTGATGTGTAGAGAACCTGGGCCTTCTGGCCAGCAGGAGTGCCCACACTGGGGTTACAGTGATATGGACAGGAAGAGACACCCATGTCGTCTACAAGGTGATACCAGACTCACAGTGACCAGGAATGATTATTGACCATCCCCTTCCAACCTTCCCTACCCAGCCAGGTAAGAATGAACTACATTCTGTAGATGCTGTTCAAAAAGATCTTCAATTCCACTAAATTCCAATTCCTTCTGTACCTCTTGCTCCAGCAGAGGAAGAATGTGACGCTCTAAGCCAGGTTTATCCATTTCTGTGCTGTAACACATGGCATCTCCAAACAAAATAACTTTTCCTCAGAGAACACCTTTGGAATCTGCACCAGAATTTTAAATCTGACTCCCTTGTTCCAGTTCTAAATGAGAATGTGCACACGCCTGTGTGATACAGGTCTGTATCCCATCTCAGCCCCTTTGCCTTTTCTTTTCTGTATTGTCCCTGAAAAAAAAATCTCACCCATTTTTAGGGTTTCAGCTCCTTCCTCCTGAGGCACTTTGCAAATATGTTTTGCTAATTTTTATTTCTCTCCCATAATTCAGGATTGCAACCTTTTTAAAAATGAATTTTTCATTTAATTTTCTTTCTTTAACTGAATAACTAATACATGAGATCACACTCATAAATTTTTGAATATCTCCCTATATTAACTAAAAGCCTCCTTTCCTATACTCTCCAAATCTCACTCAGTCTTATAGTGCCAATCTTTAATATCACATTTGCGAGTTTCCATCCACGACTCATTATATGTATTTTTTTACCTGTGTATATGGATTTCACATATTTCTAATTTTGTTTAGTGTTAGATCTTGACAAATGTAAAACTCTGTAGCTTTTTTTTCAACTGTTTACATACCTTATAGATTCTTCTTGTCAGTACATATAAATCAAGCTCGTTCTTCTTAACTACTGTATTATATTCCATAGTGTGGCTATAATAGTGTCTTTAAACCATTCCTCTTTTAATAGGCATTTGAGGAGTTTACAATTTTTTGCCACTACAGTAGTGTTAAAATGAGTGTTACTGGCATCTAATTGTGCTTACATAGAAGTGGAATAGTTAGTTCAAAGGGTATATGTATTTTTATTTTATTTTATGTTATTTTATTCATTTATCTATGATACTATGTTCCCAGCCCTCTCCAAGGCACAATCTTATTGGAGGGGAAAATAACACACAAACCAAAACAAAAAATTGGGGGCAGGGATAATAATATTTTATATTTTGTAAAACACTCTAGATGCTGTGTGAGCTCAAACCAGGGCTTTGAGAACAAATGAATTAAGAAGCTGGCTGGAGGAGGCAAGATTTCGGTTGTCTCTTATAGGGTGTGTAGGATGAGAGGAGGAGAAAGGAATGCCTCTCTGCGGGAGGAAAGGAGAGTGCAGGCGAGACTGGGGGCAGGTGTGTGCCTGGTGTTTCTAACGGAGAGAGGAGACCGCCTCTGGAACCATCTCAAGCAGTAGGGTATGTGAGGCACTCAGGCAAGAGGAAAAGTGGGTTTGTGAGGACTTATGAATGGAAATTGATGTTAATGAATGAGCCAGAACCTAAAGGTAGAAAATTAAGAAAAATCAGATGGGAGGTGATTCAGTCTGGCTAGGAGGGCATCTAGAAGGGCATGTTAAAAATATGCTTTTTCAATAAAAATAATACACATTTATTGATGGAAATTTGTAAAATGCCACATAAGTATTGGGAAGAAAATGTTGAAGCATTTGTAATTTCATAGTCTACGCCTTCAAAATTGGTACATTTTTAACATTCTTTTTCCTACACACACCTATAATATGCACACACACACACACACACACACACATTGAGATAAAAGAGCCCATGTGGGCTGGGCGCAGAGTGTCACGCCTATAATCCCAGCACTTTGAGAGGCCGAGGTGTGCGGATCATGAGGTCAAGAGATGGAGACCATCCTAGCCAACATGGTGAAACCCCGTCTCTACTAAAAGTACGAAAATTAGCTGGTCATGATGGTGCGCACCTGTAGTCCCAGCTACTTGGGAGGCTGAGGCAGGAGAATCACTTGAATCTGGGAGGCGGAGGTTGTGGTGAGCTGAGATCGCACCACTGCACTCCAGCCTGGCAACAAAGTGAGACTCCATCTCAAAAAAAAAAAAAAAAGCCCATGTGTTTCTGTGTCTTCCTTCTTGTATATACCATAGCACTTAAGACAGATTTTGGAGGAGGGAGAGAGGGGGCAAGAGTTGAAAAACTACCTGTTGGGTGCTATGCTCTCTACCTGGGTGACAGGTTCAATCATACCGCAAACCTCAGCATCATGCAGTATACCATGTAACAAACCTGCATATGTACGCTCAATCTAAAATATAAGTTGAAAAAGCAATAAACTAATAACAGATGAAGGTAAGAAGGTGCAAAATATAAGTATGATGAATCAGACATGATGTGACTTATATTTAGTAATATTAGGAATGTGATATTAAGTCAGGGGTATTAGACCAGTAGTTCCCAAACTTACAATATATCAAAATTACTTTGGCTCTTAAAAATCATGTTGTCTACCTTAAATACACACAATAAAATTTAGTTTAAAAAAAGACACATTTTGAAGAAATAAGATATTGACTGACAGACTTAATCTAGGCCTGATGGGCAGGGAGTATAGCAGGATTCTCTATAAGGATAGAGGTTGGGAGAAGAGGAGGAAACATTGACAGAAAGATGAGGACAGTTGAGTTGTATATGGATTGTATATATACAACTACAGTATATGAGGACATCCATGTACACATGTAAAAAAATACAATTGCAATGCCAATGTACTCTGTACATAAAAGTGACACCTTGGGAAATAGACTGGAATGGAATTGAGATTGGATGTCAGGCCTCCTATCTTAATTCTATTCAGGAGGGAAGAATTTTTGAGTCATTGCAAAGAGTAAGAGAGTCAAAGCTTAGGAAGGGAGCTCTACTCAGAAAAGTACCAAAAGAAATCAAGTGTGGCAAAGAGCCAAGCTTAGGGTAACACTCCCTTAAAGGAAAAAGCAATAATACGAGGGAAGAAAGGAAAATTAATCAACCCAATATTCCTTCAAACAAATTCTTAGCAACTGCTGTGTACTATGTGCTACACTAGGTGCTGGGAATGTAAGAGGAAGAAAAAGAGCTCAAAGAGTTTCTGTAGCCAAAGTGTATTACAGAGTGTGGTGAATTCAATCATAATGGCAATATGAACAGAGGAGTCTTCTTGTAGGACAGGGTATGCCATCTGGGAAGGCTTCCTGGAGGGGCTGGTGCTGAGCTGGTTCACTCTGGATGAGTTGCCCAGGAAAAGTGAGGAGTTGGGGGAATGAACATGAGAGCAGGCGGGGAAGTATTCACAGCCTGAATTCCAGTGGGCTCTGCTGGCACTTAGTGATACTGAGGGGTCAGGTGTGGAGCGCTCAGTCTGGCCAATGTTTGTTTTGCTTTGTTTTGTTTGTTTTTAATGTTATGGCTGTCCAGCGTTCACCCACAAGTTAACACCCATTGATGATTCTTGCTTGAATCAGTTATCAATATATTGGTTGCCAAGTGATAGTTTTCTAACTCTATCATTCCTTCCACATTGATTAGTTTTCCCTTCTTCATTTGTTTAATCAGTATTGCCTCATGCATTCTTATTTCTTTCAATGGGCTATTATCCCTTACTGCTATCATTATTTATTTTAATGCTCAAAATTCCCAGACTTGGCAACAGGAGATCCTTCAAATTGGTTCTTGTATGCTTTGAGTGTCCCATCACTGTTTGAGCACTTCAGTGTGTTGTTCTAGGCTCAGCATGTATTTTTCCTGCCCCAGCCCTGAAGTCAGCTATTTTTCCAAGGAGTTCTGGTTCCTTTTAGCGAAGAAGAGTACTTACAAGCCAATATCTTGGTGCTTACTCCTGCTGGTGTGCCACTGCCTCTAGGCCTTCTCAATGGACACAGCCCAGAAATACAGAAAATGGCTATAAAAGGCATTACTGGGATAACTGACAATAGTTAAATGTGGACCGTGGACGAGACGAGTATTAAATCCACATAATATAAAATATCCTGATCTTGGTAATCGTACTGTTGGGATGCAAGATATTGTCTTATTCTTAGGAAATAGGCACTGAAGTATTTAGGGGAAAGGAGCACAAGGCTTGCAGCTGTGGGAGTGTGCGTTGGGGACGATTTAGGGCCATTGGGGGCCCCATGATCCTGATCATTCTGCGCACTCAGGTGAACATGTCTCTCTTCACTGAGCAGACAGATTGAGAATCAGAGCTTTGAAGTCTGACAGTGTATATAATACTTCCACAAAGGCATCCCTGAATACAAGTGAATACCAGTGACCAGGATCTAGTGATCTAGGGGGACAGAGGAGCAGTTGCACGTACCCCCAGTGTTCTGTAGGACAGTCTGGTGTTTCACAAAGGCCACATCTCCCTTCTCAACCAGACACCTGCAGAGGTCCAGACAGTGAGAGAGAAAAAAAAAAGGTGGTCAGAGTGACTTATCTGTCATTCAGGGGCTACCTTATAGATTCAGGACAGCCATCTGAAAACAGCAACTTAACTTCCATTCTAACAGTAAGCAATGTAAGGAATCAAGAGAACAAAAACAAAACATTCTGAATTAATTGTAGTTTTACAATCTCACTTCCACATACTAAACTTAATTTTTTTACAGTTTCTCTGAGAGATAACATAATTTCCCTGACATCAACAAGGATTGTAGGGAATTGATTTTCAGTGAGGTGATGCCTCCCCCAGCATATGAATGAAAAACTCAGTTCCTTCAGGTTCTTGTACAAGGCGAATGTCTAGGCAACATTTGTGAGAGACTGAAACTCCATCACAAATTGCAATTTGTGCTGTCCTTCATTCCTTTGAAAAATAATTTTAACATTTATGGAGCATTTGCTATGTTGGGGGTTTTTTGTTTTTGTTTTTGAGAAATGCAGAGAATATGGCAAAACCTGGCATAAAGGCACCTGACTCTACTAACTCCCAGGCCACATACCTCTGGGTGTGGTATTGGGGGTTGTAACACGGCTCTGAGCTACAAGTCCCCAAGAAGTTTCAGAAAAGAAATAATAACAAAACAAACTCTGGTTATTAGGGTTCTAATTTTAATTTGGACTGTCTTCCAGTCCTTTGAAAGGGCATACCACACAGATGATGAACTAGTGTGTACTTCAAAGTCTACACAAGGCCCTCCTCAATGAGCCGAGTGGGTTGGACTTTTGAACAATGGACCCAACCCTGCTCTCCATGTACTTTAATCTCCTTGCTTCAAGGAAAAGAACCTGCCTATTCCTGCATCGGTTCAAGAGTTTTGGGGGTAGCTAGCTGAGAAGACGGGGTACCTGTTGTGCCACATATTGATTTAATTTTATTTTCTTTGGAGTTTGGAGTCTTTTTATCAGTCTGGTACATTTTACTTCATAGCTAAGTTTTATAAGACATGTTTAGAAAAAGAAACCTTTATACACATTTATTTTATGTGTGTTTATACATACATGTTATTTGAGCATTTTCTCATGACCTATAATTCTCAAACGTATGTTATCACCAGAAAAAGACAAGGTATAAAAATGCAAAGGGGAGCTCTATTTTAAAGTCCCCCAAACTCTTCAATTTTTGTGAAAACAACACGCTCTACTTTGTGAAATTAGAAACTTGGGGAATGTGAATTGTACTTAATCTAACTTACCAAGTGGCTCTAACTGGAAAATAGGAATGACCTTTGTTTTTTACAGCATTACTGGGAAGCTCAATTATAATACCATCATCATTTGCAGTTCATGGATTCATGAACCACCAGATAACAGAAGGCCTAAAGCAGAATGGGTAGTTAAAAAGTAGTAAGGTAGGGCCAGACGTGGCCCACGCCTGTGAGTGCAAGCACTTTGGGAGGCCAAGACAGGAGGATTGCTTGAGTCCAAGAGTTTGAGACCAGCCTAGGCAATATGGCAAAACCCTGTCTCTACAAAAAAATACAAAAATTAGCTGGGTGTGGTGGTGCATGCCTGTAATCCCAGCTACTAGGGAGCCTGAGGTGGGAGGATCACTTGAGCTCAGCAGGTTGAGGCTGCAGTGAACCATGAGTGTGCCACTACACTCCAGCCTGGGCAACAGAGAGAGACCCTGTCTCCAAAAAAAAAAAAAAAAAAAAAAAAGCAAGATACACAGGTGTCTCTATGAAAATGAATGATATGAACTCCATAAAGTACAATTGTAGTTAGGAATTTAGGAATCATGTACTATTCTGTATTTCCAGATGAGTATTGTTCTGGATTACCCAGAGGTGCATGGAAAAGCTTGAGCCAAACTCTCGACTCAGTGTTTATCCAACTACAGTAGGGTATCATTGCCGAGGCACTAGTGACACTTGGGGCTGGATAATTCTTTGTTGTACCGTGCTATCCTGTGCATTGGTGGATGTTTAGCGGCTTCTATGTGTTAGATGCTAGGAGCACTTCCTCCCCCACCCCAGCAATGTCACAATAAAAAATGTCTGCAAACATTGCCAAATGTCCCTTGGGGGTCAAATCATCACCAGTTGAAAACTGCTAAACTGTACCAAACACAAGTCTCTGCTGTCTTTGACAGCCATGTCAGCATCCTGGGGGAGTCTGGCTGCCCCTCCCCATGTGGCTCTACATCTGGTTGTGAAATCTACTCTCTTAATACACGCCGCACTAACGGAATAGGAACCTAAGAATCTTACCTTAGTTCCTAAAAGAAATCTGGCCAAGGCTTGTATATTATTCTATTTGTTTCAGGGTTAAAAGACTCACCTGAAAGCCCCTGTGTAGCCGTAGTATCCCTCTTTGTTGTTGGGTTCACACAGGTGTGGGCCTGAGCCCATGCACAGCTTACAGAGACTGGAGTCTTTCTCAGACCCAGGGGCACAACCTTCACTGAAAAATTCATCTGCACAGAAGGACAAGAGGAAGTCAGCTTTTCCTGAGTCAATGCAAGCAGCTTTGATTTAAGAGATAACAGGGCTGCATGGCCCAGAATAAGTAGAACATATTCATTAATTCTGTGACCAGCCACCACCAACCCAGGACTTGCCAGGCTATAGGCTTTAAAGGGGAACCTATTGAGATTGGGAAAAGGAGTTAAGGACCATTACAATTCAGGGCAGAGGGGATTTGTTTGAGCACAATAATGATGTCATCACTACGCTAAACAAAGAAGAAATGAAAAATGTCATGAAAGGGAACAGAAAAAGGATGAAGACTGAAGGTCTTGCTTCCTGAGCTTGTGCCACCTGTTTTCAGATGTTCCCGTTCCCTGCCATTCATTAGAAGAGCCTTTGCTACATCTCCAACCTCAGGAAAGGGATGGGGAATTTTCTTTGTAGCTCAGCTGCTCTCCTGTGGCCATAAAAGTGCTAGGAGGTTCAGGAGAGCAGAGGTAGTGCCTTTGTCAGTGGGGATCCTGAGTTTTCTGAATGTCACCCTGCTCGCACTTTGCTTCATGTCTAAGTGGTGTCACAAAGCACCCTGGTACAGAGACATACTCTTATCACCACTTCCCTGACCCCACAGGGTTTTCTGGGTTAATAACCAGATTTAGAGGCCTTTTCTTTCTTAAAGAGTTGCCCAAATTTGGAGGTGGCAGGGACAAAGTACTTAGGAAGCTAATGTAAATCAAAACCACTGGAAAACATCTGTCTGTGGGAGAACTTACACTTAAAAGTTTAAGCAGGGTAGAAATAAGCTCATATCTGGTGATATTCAGAGGACATAGAAAATAAAGTGATTTCTACTGCTTAGAAGGGTCCTAGGAGCTGGGCAGGGACTTGGTGAGATTGCCAATGCCATAAAGAGACCCGGGATCACCCACACTCACATACCCTACAAAACCTTGTGGCAGGGATTGCTACCTGTCTACCCAATATCTGTTTCTCCTTGTACTTTGTAACAAAAATCTGGTTTTATCTGGGGTAGGGACATTTCCAAGTGAAAGATTACATTTCTTTTTTACAGCTAGGGATGGTGATGTACCTAAGTTCTGGGAAATGAGAAGTTTGCTGAAATAACTGGTTAGACTTCCTAGAGAGCTCCTTTAAAAAGGTGGCATAAACTTCCATTTGCTGTAACCCCTTGGTGATTGGGGCTGCCCAGATCATGGATGCGATGGCAACCATGGGGTGACCTTGAAGATGGAAGTCTTATGCTCAGAATGGAGGAGCAGAAAGTGTGAAGGAGCCTGGGTTTCTCATGACCATACCAGCCATGCACTGCTCACCGCTGGTCTTTCTCATGAGAGATAAATGTATATTCACTCGTGCCATTGTGTTCAACCTAAATGAACCGTCCCAACTCAGCAACCCAGTTCCAGCCCTCCCAGCCCTTGTTGCTATGTCCTTGAGGACAGCAAATTCTACTGTTCTTTGACCAAATTCTACTTCTCTAGAACCAGAGCCCACAGCATCTTATGCCACACTCCTCTTCCCTAAGGCAGGACCCTGCTTTCTGGCATGGCCCTCACCAGCCCTCCTTCCCAATATTCACACACCAAATCTGCAGTGGTTGATCTTATTGTAGAGCAGGCCCATGGGGATGTTCCAGCCAGCGGTTCTGCCAACTGCCGTATGGCAGGACTTCTTGCCTTTCAGATTGTCCCAGGTGAGATCAGAAGCTGATTTCACCACTGCTACAGCAAAATACCCTACAAGAAAGACACCAGAAAAGGATGTATTAACATCTCTGGGGCTTCCAGAGTGTCTGCTTCCACTCAATTTCCCTAGGGAAGCAAAGATATCCTCAATCAGTCATTGTATCTTGAGAGGATCTTCCCAGTAATTGACTGAGGGGAAGTACAAGGAACTCTGTCAGGAGGAGATTAATCTGAACTTTAAAAACAAAACATTGTGAAAACACCATCATTAGATCAATGGCTGGGTGTATAACCCTTCCCTAAGCGCATAAAGTCACTGAAGTTATAAGCCAGCAATTCACCCTCCAATGAGTCCTATCAGAGGAATGGATACTGAAACAGCTAATGTAACCACAAACTTTCATAAATTAACATGTGTTGAGATATAGTAGTAAAAGATCAATAAGCAAAAGAGAAAAATTGGGCCAAACATTTTTTGATAAGGAGAATATAGTTTTATACCAAAATAAATATGCAAAATGGAAAATGTCAATATCAAGTCAGCTGCCATTTTCAGCAGCAAATATATACTGGTCCTTAAAATGGGAAATAGAACATCAACCTATGATTTCAGTTTGACAGTTTAATTAATTGAGATTATAGTTTCCAACAGAAAACAATCTTTATTAGCCATAGAATAAGAATGGCTTTTTCTATATCTGCTGAAGGGCTTAGCTCCCCAAGTGATGGGGAGAGGCTGGGAGGTTATAATCAGTGGAAGTGGCAAGGACAGACTTGTACAGTAATGGCTGTCTGGAATGTGACCTGCAGGGGCCTGAGCATAGGGGGCCAGTGATCGCCTTGGTGTAAGACTTCCTGACTTGCTCCTGCTCTGTTTCTTCAGATGTACCCTTACTTACCAAGAGCCCTGGGTGAGAGCCAGGTTGGCCTGGGTTCCTGGACCCAGCCCTGGCTAGAAGGTCAGATAATTTTATGTTCCCTTGATATCTTCCTGTGTGAGGCTCTCTACTGAGCCCTGTAAGGAACAAATAAGCAAAGTTCCTTGGTTGGTGCTTATTATCTGAAAATGTGCAGGCCTCATGTCATGTAAGGTGAGGATCAGTGGAAAAGACCTGGATTTCCCTTCCTAGATGTATAATCCTAGATGATCTGTCTGTAAACTCCCTGAGCTTAGGGTCCACTTGTGTATCCTTAGAGGATGCCACAACCTACCTTATAGCATTAAGTGAAAAATCCTGTGTGCAAGCCATGGCAAGTGTAAAGGGATAACCATCATTATCAATTACTATCCTTCCATGATTCTCTCGCATTGTAAAAATTGGTCTCTTACAGCACCTTATATACTTGAATTTTAAAGCTAACCAATTCCCCAGAACAATGGGAATTTATCTTTTAACTCCAGAGGTTACCAATTCAAACTCACCTGCCTCTGGTGTATTCTCACAATTATCGCTCTCTGCAGGAGAAAAGAAAATGAAGAAGGCATTAAACCCTGATTTATAGATTGGGAAACCATGCCTTTTTTTTATGCTGCAGCTAAGAATAAAGAAAGTCAGAGAAAATTATCTATACATGTCACCAATTCCCAACAAGTCCAGACTCTCTGGATGATGCAAGTCCATTTCACCTCCTGGCCTCTAGAATTTATCCACAAACTGCAAATGTCAAGTTTCCTGCTCTGTCTGCACTGAGCCCACAGAGGAGTGCTGGCCAACTATATTTAAATCCTAGCAACAGGGCAGCGAGAGAAGTGTGAGTTTTGGAACCTGGAAGACTGCCAGAAATCCCAGCTGTCCTTTGCATCTTCAGTGAGGACTTCCCAGTGCAGAACTTTCATTTCCCATTTCTGGAATGTACTATAACTCCCAACCTTCAAGATGACTGTGGGGATTTGAGATGAAGGAGCCCAGAGCTTGCAAAGTAGGAGGTGCTCAGAGAGGGAAAGCTTTATGGCAGCTGTGGTATGAATCAGGCTGTGATTTTTCCATCTCCTCTCTCCATGGCCCCGAGGGAAGAAAACACAGAGAGGTGCTCCCCACCACTTACTATTGTAGTTTTCTGCCAAGACAGGCACCAGACCACACTTGCCCGCTATGTAGACAAACCCTCCATCCAAGCTCATGGCATCAGCTTCTCCATTCTGCAAAGACACAGCAAATCACAGCAGATGAAAAGAGGCTGTTTCCTGTGCCACCCACTTTTCCAGCTGTTTCCTTGAAGCAGCCTTCCCAGCACATGAATGCCAGGGAGACAGCAGATGCTGATACTGAACCCCCAAAGGCTCAGCCAGGCACACTCAGCAGAGAAAATCAAATATACTCTCATTTTCACCCAACCATCATGAACTGATCATCAACTCCAGGTGCCTAGTTCAAGAGCAAAGACCCACATTCAGTCCTCTTGCCCTCTCACCAAGAATTCTCATGTGCAGATGGATGAGTGGAGTCAGGGACTCATGGCTGTGGCTGTGGAACACAGCACCTTCTGAAGCGGGGCTCTAGCCTCTAATGTCAGCCTCCTTGGGTGAGTGCTATTTCCGTGTTTGGTGCATATGTGTTTAATGAATGAGTCAAATATTTTCAAATGTTCTAAATCTCAGCTCTAATAAGCCCCAAATTTCAGAGATGCTTAGATTCAACAAGGTTTGTAAGATTTCCCTTTGGCCTGGCAATATACTTTCTAGTAATAAACCATAAAAGAACAATCAGATTGGTGGGCAACTATTTGGACAAAATGTGTAAGTGGGCAAAAATAACAGGTGTGATTTATAATAGCAAAAAGAAAATTAAACTAAATGCTCAATGACAGAGAAATAGCTAAATAAGTGGAAGCACATCCATGCTATGGAATAGATATCAATATTAAAATATCATTTTTTTCTTTAAAACGTAAGTATGGCTCTATTTATTTCTCTCAATTCATGCAAGATAATAATTACACATCAGCAAATATTATCCTCAATGATTTGATTCATAAGCATTTGAAATGTACATAATTTCACATCAATAGCCTTGCATTTTTTTAATACTGTAAGTTAAAAAGCACCCCCCAACAGCCACTTTATATATTTTCAATACCTCCCTCTACACATCCAAACTTTAAAAAGTCATAAACTGAACATATAGGTCATGTTTAGAAACTTGAGGTTTTAGAAATCTGCTTCCTCACTATGATTCAGAAAACTCCTTATACTGACAATACAGTCACAGGTGGTAAAGGTAGTTGGAGGAGGGGAAAAGGAAAAAGACACAAGTTTGCTCTCCTACTATTTTACTAATCCTGTCTGTTGAAAATGGTGATGTCTTCAGAAGTAAAAATCTAGGTTGAATATGAGGAATGGAGTTTACCTCACAGTTTGAAACATGCATTTCAAATAATTTCCTATTTGATTTGAGCTCACTGTAGCAAACTGATGCCAAAAGAGAAAAATCATTTCTTCCACACATTTGCTCAGAGTCTGCCTGGTAATGTGTAATAAACTCTTTGTGTTTTAGCTTGAAGGCACCTGTCACCAGACCAGTTTCAGGATCCATGGGTCAGGGCTCAAACCAATTTTTAATGGATTTTCAAACTTTTTCAGACATGCTCAAATAGCAGCTTCAGAAAGTACTTTAAGTATGGTAGTCCCCTCTTATCCGCAAGGGATATGTTCCAAGACCCCCAGTCTTGGAACCTGAAACCCTATACAATGTTTATTTCCTAAACCTACAAGCCTATGATAAAGTTTATAAATTAGGCACAGTAAGAGATTAACAACAACAATAATAAAACAGAACAATTATACTATAATAAAAGTTATATTAATGTGCTCTCTCTCTCTCTCTCAAAATATCTTAACATTTTTGGACCACGGTTGACTGTAGGTATAACCCAAGAAAGCGAAACCTCACATAAAGGGGGACTACTGCACCTCATCTTCTGTTTCACAACTGTTAGTTAGACAGCTCCTCCCAAGTTCCTATAAGTCCTTTCTTTCAAGTTAGTTCTGTTAGTTCCTTTTGATTTGGCACAACAAATCCAATGACATAACAACAATTAACTGTTTGCAAATGCACAAATGTCATCTATTACTGAGAGATTCTTCAGAGTTGGCTCTACTTTCCCAAGGGAAACATAGTCTCCTGCCTGTAGTTTTACAAGGTCCTTTTTATGATCGATCATCTGTAAACAACCATCAAACTCTTCAGCATCTCCAGGACATAACCACTTCTGTCCATTTCCATCTTCAAAGAAATCAGCTTTTGTTTCTGCTTTGTTTCTGTAGCATCCCATTGTCACTTTTTAGCCACCGATAAGAATTCCACCTCTGGGATGTGGTTTTTCAGTATTAAAGTATCCAGCTTCCTCCCAGTTCTTTAATTTAACTTCACGGCAAACTAATGGGACTCCCACTTCTGCCAGTATTGTAATCCACACATCTATAATTATTCCAGCCCCTGTAGGTTCAGTGAGTCTGGATCCCTGACCACAACAAAAACATATTCATGAACTTGCTGCCTGTTGCAGAAAGTGGAGCACTTTCGTACAATAAAAGCTGAATATTTCCACCTAGAAAGCTTCACAATTTCCAGAAAACAAAGCTGTCACACAATCCAGTACTATGATCTTTTGAAATGTGTTCCATTTTATAATTATAGGCCAGAATAAACAGATTCTGTTGAAGGCTACTCATTTCATACACTTTATTCATGACATTTTGGTAGATCTGATCCATGATTTCCAGAAGAGCTGCCATCAGTATTGGTTTCAACCTGGAAGTAGACCCTTTGCTTCCGGTTTTTATTTTTTTATTTTTAATTTTTTTGAGATGGTGTCTCACTATGTTTCCCAGGCTGGACTCAGACTCCTGGGCTCAAGCAATCCTCCTACCTCAGCCTCCTGAGTAGCTGGTACTACAGCTGCATGCCACACTGCCCAGCCCATTTTTTACGTTTAAAGACTGATCCACTAAAGTCTGGAGTGAAGAGTAGCCAAGCAGCCATCCATGAGAAAAACAAAGAAGCTCAACGCTTAATTCTAGAACATGGGCCACAGGTAAATATCCAGTGTAGCCATCCTCCTCTTCCAGTCTGGGAATCCCTTCTGCCATCCCAGTAATACCAGTAATGATGTTTCTATGCGAGATGATGACTCCCTTTGGAAGTCCTGTGTGTCTACTCATGAACATGATTACTGCAATAATTGAGGGCACTGGTCACTCTGGGATCTGTTTTCCACACTCACCTTTGCTTTCTACTGCAGCCATGGTGTCCACGATAACAACCTTGGGAAACTGGGACAGGTCAGTGGCTTCCCATTGACAGTGATGATATGTCACAGGTGTGGGACCAAATAAACTATGTCTTTCAACTTTGTTTCCAATAATTCTTTACTAGCAATGATATTGGTTACTTCTGTTTCATTAATCCACAGACCCTGGACCTCCTAAAGTAGCATACAATTTTATGAACTAAATGTTATGCATGAAACATACCTATCCAGCAATCATCCACTTGGACGTGGTCTCACAGAACATGGCAATATTGGTCTTTGGTTTCTGCCCCAACATCTGTAAGCTATTTCCAACATTAAAGGCTCAAACGATGACATCTTCATAGGAGGGCAAATTATGATGTCCAAGAAGAACCTTTTAAAATATGTTTCCATTTGGTTGTACTTAATCTTCTTCATTTAAGATTTCACATGTTCCCAAGAGTCTTTTGCTCTTCCTTTTTTTTTTACAGACGTAAAAACTTTATCTATTGTATCACATCCAGAGTATAATATTGAAGCCCAGCCACTCAAACTGCTAACAGATTTGTATAGACTCAGGTTTTGAATTTGTAGGCTTTGCTTTAACTTAGTTTGGTTTTTCTTGTCTTGACTCAGACAAAAATTAAAATGGAATGTATGTTAAAATAGTATAAAGTGATATTTATAAATTGTATGAAATATAAAATAATGAGGTTGATGGTCCCTTTTTGCTTCATGGTACATAGTTCTGAAGATACTTGGTTATTCATAAGTGCTCAAAAAGCAGAATTAACATATTTCAGCAAAAATCAGTTGACAATGGCAAGAGGTACTAGTGCCTTTATAATATGCATCTTTGTTTCAATATATTTGCTGATTTTATTATAAAGGATCCAACTCAAGAATAGCCAAATGGAAGAGACACAGAGGGCAAGAAATGCGGGGAGGAGGGGGAGTGGAGCTTGGCACTTCATGTTCTCTCTAGGCAAACCACGCTACCCCATCTTGATGTGTGCACTAACACAGAAGCTCCAGATTAGGTTTTACAAGAATGATTTATGATATGGGAAAAGCCTACTAGATACTGTGAGTGAGTAAAAGGTAGCAAGCAACCTACATGAAATGATCCCAATAAGGGACTTTTCTCTGAATTACATGATTATAAGTACTTTTTATTTCTTCTTTATATCATTCAGGATTTTAAAAATTCTCTGTAAGCCAACATGGAATATTCTTTCTTTTTTTTTTAAAAAAAAAAGTTTTTAGAGACAAGGTCCTGCTAAGTTGCTAGCCCTGAACTCCTGGGCTCAAGCAATCCTCCTGCCTCAGCTTCCGAAGTAGCTGGGACTACAGGTGCATGCCACCATGCCCGGCTAGGATACTCTTTTGATCAACAAAGCAAATTTCTACCTGCTTGGATCCTACCAGGCACTCAGGATCTTACCACAGTGATCATGGCACACCAGTGGTCTCAGGACACTCACACCATGGTCCAGCCTCCCTAAGCAGGCACCGCTCAGCCTGCCCTTTCACCATACACTCATACGAGGAGGTAACTGAGCCCTGTGGGCACCCTTCAGATCCACAAGCTCAAAGATTCTGAACCTCCGGTGGGGCTGTGCTCACATAGTCAGGGCAAGGTTCCTGGGAGCCAGGTTTTTGCATCATTCCCAGGAACACTCCCTAGCTCAGTCTTGGGGGCCAGCAGGCAGCAATGACAGGGACGCTGCCCTAGGAAGGCTGGAGTGACATACCATGATCTTGGCGATGCAGTCTTCAGTGGTCTCTGCTGATACACACTCTATTTTCCCTGCACTGTTAACACTCCACTCATCACACTTGAGCCTCTCATGGTGGCTCAGCGCACACCACTTCACAGGCTTGCATTCATCTGTTAGGGCTTCCGGGCCTATGGCATAAAACAAGAGCAAAGATCAGAAGCGGCCCTAGCTGTTGCCTGGTGTTTATCAGCACTACTCACTGTCTTCATGCAAATGCTGGGATTTGCCAGCAATAAACAAACAGACCCCATTCAAGGAATTAATCACCTTAGAAAGCAAAGTCAATGCACAATCTCTTGGTTGACTTCTCATTTAAATTTAGTTTTTTATGTCTTCTGAGAAGCCAACTTTCCTCTCCAGCCTCTGGGCACTACATGACCTCTGGCTGTTTTTTTCCTTCCTGTTTTTCAGATAGCACTTAACTACTGGAGGTGTTCTTATTTATATGTTCATTGTTTATTGTCAGGTTTTCTGCAGGAGAACAGAAGCTCCAACAGAGAAAGGGCCCTCCCTGTCTTGTTCACCAGGGCATCCTCAGGGTTAGGGCAATGCTAGCACCTGGTCAGCATAATAAATGTCTGATGAATAAATGTACATCTGCTCATCTTTCAGACTGAGCTCAAGAGTCACTTCCTCAAGGAAGCTTTGCCTTAACCCCAAGTCCAGGGCCTGTTTTTCTTTGTTTTGCACTCTCATAGGGCCATGGTATTTTGTTGTTATATTTTTCCCCTTTTAAGCATATCTCTTGTTTTGTAATCATCATCCAACAGCATGACTATTCATTAAACATTTATCTTCTCCCCAGTTTGAAATTACCAGGACAACAGAATCAGATATATATTTGTCATGCCATCCTATGTCCAGCACCTAGCAGAGCATATGGCTAGATGTTCAATAAATGTCTGCTGAATAAATGAATGGTCAAGCAAAACCACAGTGACTCAATGAAATTGAGGACTGGGATCAACCTCTCTTAGAGCGCCTCTTCATTATGGTACATGTTGACTGGCTGGAGATGTGCAATATACAGCAATTTTGTTCTATTTCACTTACTCTGTGATAAGCTAATTGGCTTCACAAAGTAGGTAAGGCAGTCCTGATTGATGCAAAGGAAATACTGGAACCAACCCACGTCATTTTAAATGTGGATTTCCTTTAAAGCCCATGGTGACATCAAGGCCATCTCATAATGACTAACGCCATTCAGCATCAGTCTAACACTGGGCTCACAGACAGGTCAGAAAAAGGAGCATCGGGAGAGGCGTGCAGGTCCCTGAAAAGACTCAATCTCTGGCCCCTGTGCTCACCAGGTTTCCCAAGTGCTTGTGGTCACCTGGTTCTTCCCAGGTACTCACATGTGCCTTCCCGTAGATTCCGGATGGCAGTGACATACTCATAGCCCAGGTACATCCTGGCATCCATCCTGGGGGGTACTTTTAAAAACCCATGGGCAGAGTCCTTAAACAGCAGGTCCTTCCCATGAGGAGAGCTGAATAGTTGGAATTCTTTTGATTTGTCTTTGCCAAAATGTTCCTGTTCATAGAAAAACATAATAGTGGATGGCAACAGAGAAGAAAGGAGGCTGAGAAATGGGACTGAAGAGAAAACAAATCTCTGCAGGAAACAACATGAAAAAGTTCAAGATGCCAGGAGAGAGGGCAGTCGGACCTGCTCCTGCTCACCCAGCACTTCTCTGCCTGTAGCCCTCGTGGGTCCGCGATTTCCCTGAACCTGCTTCTGTGCCTGTCTCCCGGAACGGGTTGAGACATCGGTGAGAACAAGAAACGTGGTTAATCCAGAGCCTGCCCTGTATGGTTGCCAGTCAAACTCTCAGTGGACAGATGGGAGGGCTCGGCAAGAGGAAGCTGGCTGAGCCCAAATCACACAGCTCTTGAGAAGTAAAGCCGCTGTGTAGGCAGCCCCCTCACAGCCAGGCTGAGGGGCATGGGGAGAGAGACCATTTCCTTTTGGGAGGGTCATGGAAAGCCTCCTTAGGGAGGGGTTTCGCTTTGGGCCTTGAAGTTTAGGTAGAAAGGAATGGAACAGAGCAATACAGAGCCTCTTCAGGTGTCACCAGCCAGAAAGGCAAGGGCGGCAGATGGTAGCACCACAGCAGGCTCCCTGCTGCTCTGTGAGGAGTCCCAGCTTTTAGAGAACTTAATGACGTGTGGCATGGCTCCCACTGTATCCTGAACACACAGACTTCCAGAGTGACAAGATGGCCAGGAGGAAAACCCCCAAATCCAAGCAGGGAGCACTAAGCTGGAGGGGAGGGTGGCAGGTGGGGATACCTGGGCCTGGTTGAGAAGCTCCCAGATCAAGTCCTCCTTGCCGCCCATACTTCGGGCCACGACGGTGTGAGAAGGGACCTGGGCCAAGTGGCAGTCCTTGTATTCATCTACCGGCTTCCGGGTGTTGTCCAGGCAAAGCAGCTCATACTGGTCCCTGTCAGCCTTGTTTGCCAAGTTCTCTGGGAAACAAGGGAAAGCCCAGGTGAGCTTAACACAGGAGAGCCATGGGCTGTGGTGCCCATCCTTGAAATTCCATTGATCATAGAAGGTATGAGCTGAGAGGCCTGGAGTGAGCACTAAAGGCCAGAGAACATGCAGGAGAATGACTTGCTCAAGACCCCACAGCCAGGTAAAGGCTTCTGATGCCCATGTAGCAGTGATTGCTCCTCATTCCACCATGAGCCTGACCTAAGCAGCACCAACCCCCAGTCCTTGGTTATGGCAACACTACCCCAGAAGCAGAGGCACTGCGTGGAGAGACTGAATGATGGAAAGAGGCCCAGGAATCCAGATGGGGACCCCGTAGGTACCTAACTCTGCACAGGTGGAAACCCAGGCAATGATAAAGGAGAAATACAGTATGCTCATGTCCAACTACTGAGCATGAAAAAGGGAACACAGAAAAAGAACACCCACTACTTGGAGGGGCCCTGGTGGATTCTTGTCTCATTCTTACCAAATACAGTCGAGTGCTTGACAAAGGCCACATCCCCAGCACCATCCTTCAGACACCTGGGTCAAAGAAACAAATCAGCAGGGCTCCTGCAGGGCAGGCCCTTCTCCTGCACCTGCAGAGTCTGATCACACTGTCCAGCACTCACACTAGGATAGAGCCTGGGGAAAGCCTCTGTGCAGCCCCGTAGCTGAAGCAACACCATGGTGTGCAGACCTCCAGTGCAGTGCTGAGATGGGGGAATGAGCTCACACGAGATAAAAAGCCTTCATAACCCAAAGAAGCAAAATGCAACTGAAGATATTTTCATGTGAAAAGAGTTTTTAAACTTCTGGAATAGAAGATAATGGTATAGTGTCTCCTGAGGGTGAAAATGTGCCTTTGGCTGGTTGTAAAACTTTAGGATATAATCAAGGTAAAAAGAGAGAGTAAGAAATCAGCTTCCCAGATAGAGACAGTGATAGGGGCAGGAGATAGGCAGTGTGCTGAGCAGGTAACACTGCTGAGATTGAGGGAAGAGGGCCAGTCCCTGGACAGTGGGCCCAGACACTAGAGGCATGATTGTCCTTTCAGGCTCTGCCCGATCCACTGAGAGGATACACCGACCAGGCTTGAGGGCTCTGGGGAGAAAGGAAGGGCCCCCAGGAAAAGGACCTGCTTGTCAGGGTCAGATGAAAGGGAGCATGGGCTGGCTTGGCCTAGGAGTCCCAGGTTGTGCTTCTGACTCACTGGGAGGGGATTAGGCCACCTTGATGCCCCTGTAGGCAGGCAGGGCTCGGCTTTGGACCAGGAAAGAATTCTCACTCTGAGGACATTTGGCACTTTGGCCACCATGGAGCAGCAGACATCTCACTCACTTGAAGGCTCCCGAGTAGCTGAAGTATTGGTTAAGGGTGGAGCAGCCACACCCTGGACACAGTTGACACAGCTGGGGGAAGTCCGTCCCATCCGCACAGGGGACACAGCTGCCCGAGAAGAAATTGGCCACTGCTGCTCAGCACAGAGAAATGGACAACAGAGCATGAGTGAGGCTGGCCACAGCCAATGGTATCACCCCACCCAGGCCCATCAGGGAACAGAGGGGACTAAAACCAAACCAGTACATGCAGTCCCAGCTTGCCCTTATGCTAACTCATCAAGATCAAGGATTTCTAATAGGAACAAGTTGATCTCTGTCTTGCCACCATCCATCAGAGGAAACAGGCCTATGCTTCCCACTAACCAAGGCCTATCTCAGGTCTTTCTCAGCACACCTTCTCCCTGCTTCGTCAGAGGCTGGAACAGCTCAGAGAGAGGTCCCTTCTGGGATCCATGCCCCAGACATGAGAGAAGTGCTTAGAGAGGTGCAGGGCTCCAGAGAAACCTCCAGGAAAGAAATCCAGAGAAGCGGACAAGAGAGCCACCATCATCTAGACTGAAGCCCTCTGCCGAGCCTTGCGCCCTTTCCTCACTCATCAGAACAGCCTCTGCTGGGGTGCTGGGAGCTCAGAGCAGAAAAAAGCTCAGCTCCACCTCCCAAGTGCTGCTGGTGCAGCAGACCTGCCAGTTTAAAGTTCGTTAACCTCCTTCCCCCACCTGAGTTCATCCCACATGTCTGCTGATGGTGATTGCCTAGTGCGGCCTGTGTGGGCATCTGGAGCAGAGGCAGCTGCTCGAGGGCACCCAGACTCCTGCCAGCTTACCTTTCTCAAGAGGTTTACGTGGCTCAGGTAAGTCACAGTAAAGTAAGCCTATGGGGATGTTCCACCCAGCGGACCTGCCTAGACCCGTGTGGCAGGACTTCTTGCCTCGAAGCTGGTTCATCTGGAAGCCACTATCCTTCTTCACCACAGCAACAGCATAATAGAAAGTCTGTGGATCTGCAAAGGCACAGTATGAATGGAAGGCCCTCAGCCTGGTGCAGGGAAACATGGCTCATCACCACCGGACTCTTGAGGAGGAAGGGGGGTGGAGAGGCCATGCTTTTACTGGACTGGGTGATAAGGAGTGGGGAATCAGGAAGACCTTCCTAGGCTTGCAGGGGAGAGAGAAGACCATAGAAGGTATATTTGTAATATTACCCCTCCAGGCAAACAGGGGCAAGAAGACCACACGCACATGTGTCCTGAATGCTTTGCCTCCCCTGGCCCTGCAGCGTGTCTGCCTACACCTAACCAACCCTAGCCACCAGGAAACTGGAGCTGTGGCAACAGAGGCCCATCAAAGCATTTCCTGTCCCCTGGCACAGGCCCAGAGACAGTCAGGTTGATCTCAGAAGACTTGCAGGGCTGCTGGCATCTGAGTGTGTGCTCCAGAGTGACCTCTCCTGTGTGAGTGGTACCTATGGCTCCAGAGGCCTCCAGGGACCCTAGACATATCACTAGACCGCAGTAGCCTTCAAGTCAAGCTGCACACAGCCTGCTGTGTTTCTCTGATAAGCATATCCCCCTGGCCCAGGGGTCAGTTTTAGGAGCACCAGCCCTCAGCCAGCCCAAAGCCCCCAGAGGCCTTGATGTGTGGCTGTGGTGGCTGACGGGGCCCCTCACTCTCTACTCACTCTCCAAAGATGAACGTTCATTATATCTGATATCCAAAACCTGCCTGTAAAACACAACACTCAGCATAGAGAATAAGGATGACAACTCCTTCCTGGGGTCCCGGGTAGAACTTACCCTCTTTTGACCCGTAGAACTCTGCCACCACAGGCTTCAGGTTATTGGGAGCCAGGTAAGCGTCATACACCAAACCTGCATCCAGCGTCACAGCATCCGCTTCATTTGCCTGAAAGAGAACAGGCCAGTCCTGGATGAAGCCTTGACTTCCAAGGAAGGTCCACCTCAACCCACACAAGTAGAGAGTGGCTACCAGGACTCCACGGACCCAGGGCCAGAACTCGACTAGACCATGCACAGACCTGCTGGCTTCAGTTGACTCTGTCTCCCTCGCAAGGGCACGTAGCCACGAAATTCCTATTCCTTCTGCATAGACAGAGGGATGGATTGTGTTTCTCTTTTCCCTGATGAGGTGCCCAGCTCCTGGCCAAAAATCCTACGTGACTTTACCGTAGGCAATTACGAAGGATTAACCTGGCAGGCTCCGTGGGAGAAAGCCGCCCTCGCCACCCCAGACTCAGAGCACAGCCAGTGCAATGCAGTCTCTGAAGGGGACTCTGCTATCAAGGACACAGCTCTCTTGGGGTGGCCACGCCCTTCTTACACCTGTTTTCATTCCTAGCCCATGACCTTTGCTCAGAGCCCTCTTTATTTTGAGACTTCCTTTGAGGTCTTCCTCAGGTGCTTCTGTGGAGATTTTTTTTCTAGGGGAAGATGGGTACCTTGAAAACATTCATCTTCACTCTGACTCGGTACTCAATGCTCTTCCTTCCTGTCCTGGGTCCATAAAACTGCATTACCCTTTTGCTGAGGGATTGGGCACTTTCTCTGGGTTTAGCTGCTTGGTGATACTATGTACTGAATGATCAAAAGCTTGATTATTACTTCCATTTTTGCTCATCTCTGGTATAAATGTCTACTCCAACACATGGGCAGCCCATCTCTCTTTCTATCTCAGCTCCATTTTACAAGTGAGAAATCTGAGACACAGAAAGGTTAAGTCACTTCCCTGGGCCACGTAGCCAGTAAGTCATGGAGCTGGGATTTGAGTCCAGACAGTCCGGGTTTATTTCTTATCATTACACTGTTACTTCAGGTTATGTTCCTTTTTGACTTTGTGCTTCTATAAGCCCTCATCTTTACATCAACAGGTCCCTTGAAATACTATAGCTGCCTTCTTACTAGATCTATAATTTATTTTCTTTTTATGTAAATCCTTAAAGTGAGCCCAACCATCTTTTATTTAGACACTTAAACACATAGTTTTACTCCTTTTTTGTTTTAAATGTCTTTAATCAAAATGATTTTTCCAGAAGCCCTTGCCAGTTCTCTATGAAGATTTCTCATTGATCAAATTACAAAGCAGGCCGGGTATAGTGGCTCATACCTTGTACTTCCAGCACTTTGGGAAGCCGAGGCAAGTGGATCACCTGAGGTTAGGAGTTCGAGACCAGCCTAGCCAATACTGTGAAACACTGTCTCTACCAAAACAAACAAAAATTAGCTGGGCTTGGTGGCACATGCCTGTAATACCAGCCACTTGGGAGGCTGAGGCAGGAGAATCGCTTGAACCTGGAACGCAGAGGTTGCAGTGAGCCGAGATTGCACCACTACACTCTAGCCTAGGTGACAGAGCAAGACTCTCAAAAAAAAAAAAAAAAAAAAAAAATTACAAAGCAAAAACTATAGTTCCATGAGCTTTGTTGTGTTACAATCAAGTAATAAGACAATAGTATTTCTAAATGAAATAAAATACGTTGTAAGACAAACTATATCAGCAGTCTCGCTCTTGTCCCCCAGGCTTGAGTGCAATGGCTCGATCTCGGCTCACTGCAACCTCTGCCTCCCGGGTTCAAACGATTCTCCTGCCTCTGCCTCCCAAGTAGCTGGGATTAAGGCGCCTGCCATCACACCCGGCTAATTTTTGTATTTTTTTTAGTAGAGATGGGGTTTCACCATGTTGGCCAGGCTGGTCTCGAACTCCTGACCTCAGGTGATCCGCCCGCCTCGGCCTCCCAAAGTGCTGGGATTACAGGCAAGAGCCACTGCGCCCAGCCAATTTTAACCATTTTCAAGTGTACATTTTAGTGGCATTAAGTACATGCATTCACATTGTTTTATAACCATCACCTCTATCCATCTCCAGAAACTGAAACTCTTCACACATTAAACAATTACCTCCTATTTCTCCCCCACCCCAGCCCCTGGTAGTCATTATGCTACTTTCTGTTTCTATAAATTTGACTATTCTAGATACTTAATAAAAGTGGAATCTTACAATATTTGTCCTTTTGTATCTAGCTTGCTTCACTTATGTTTTCAAGGTTCATCTCGGTGTAGCATATATCAGAGTTTCATTTATTTTTAAGGCTAAAAAATTTCATCATTTGTGTTCACCATATTTTATTTATTCACTCATCAATGAATATTTGGGTTGTAAAACATATTTTTAATATACCACAATACAAAACAAAATTAAGAGACATGATGGGCCTTTCTGTTCCACAACAACTAGACCTTATATATGAAGCACACTTCGTGGTTTTGTTTAATCTGCAAACACCTTCCCTTCCCCAGTCCTCACATTGTTGAATAAAAATGAAGCAAACAGGGTGCAGCACACCAACATGGCACATGTATACATATGTAACAAACCTGCACATTGTGCACGTGTACCCTAGAACTTAAAGTATAATACAAAATATATATATTTTTTAAAAAATGAAGCAAACAAACGAGAGCTTTGCCCAGTGCAGTGGGGTTGGGAGAGTGGTCAGGAACCTGGTCTTTCTTTGCCAAGACACCAAGAAATCACTGGTGCCTCGGGGGCTCAGGGAGCCGAAGAGCTAAGGCCTAAAATACAGCATCCAGCACTAGAGCTGCGGGGTTCCCAGGGGAACCTGCGCCAGCTGGGAGGGACAGGATTCTAATCAAGCAAGCTCTCACAAGTCAAGATAACCAAACCCAGAAGAAGGAAAGCTACAGAGAGAAGGCTGGAGGGAAGCCAAGGGGAAGCCAGCAGGAAGACATGGGTAGAGGAGGAAAACCCCAGTGCGGATTCCTCGAGGGAAGCCAGGCTCCATCTGGATGTGTTTACCTCTTCCACCTTTTCCCTTCGGCTAACCTCCTGCTTGCTTTGTGCTGAGAATGTAGAATTTCCCACACTTGACAAGTCTGTCCAAACCCCTGCACTAAGAGACCTGACCAGACTCTGGCATGGCTCCTAGCAGAACAAATCTGTGTCCCTAGGATGGCCCCGGTTCCCCTTAAAGTGCTTGCCTAAGAAAACTCAGTGCTGCCAGGAAAATGTACCTGTTTCTTCTAGTCAACACACAACTGATGATAGGCCCCTGACCTCCCTTTCCAAGAGCATTTACTAAAAAGGGCTTAAAACTGTGAATATGTATCTCTTGAAACTCACAAGCATCTCTCTCAAGGACTGAGAGCCATTCCTTTGCAACACAATCATCAGAATGGATAGAGTGTCTGTCTCGCAGTCTCTGTGGGAGAATAGAGTCCTAATCAAGAGAACTGCCAGCTATCAGACACAGCTGGCCTCCTCACATTTACACTGACCAGCCCTTTCTACCTTTTTACTTCTCTGACTCTACAGAGCCCTGCGTTCTCCCCTTCCTCATTCTCCCTTTAAAATGCTCACATCACCACTGCACAAATCAGAATGGAGCCTAGCTCTTTCCCCCACTGTCAGTAGTTACTGAATGAAACCTATTGTCACTGCCTAAACTAATATCTGGCTGTGCTTATCTTTGACAGCTCCCATTACCCTGGCCTCCCACTAGCAACTTAAATAAGCCCGCTCTGCTCTGCCTCAGGCCCTTTGCATATGCTCTTTGTTTGCTGCCTGGTGTATTTTACACTGGAGCCCACCCAGGCTCAGTCCTTGGGTCTCAGCTTCATTATATCTCTCTCAGAGAGATGGTCTCTGACCATCCAGGACAAAGCAGGTTTTTCCATGAGTCCTTGTCAGAACACTCTCCTCTTTCCCTCCATTGTACATCCCCACATTTTGGAATTAGTTGTTTACTTATTTGTGTGTTTTTCTGCTCTCCTGACTAGGCCATGAGCTCCCTGAGGGTAAGGACCAATGTATTTAATTCATCACTGCAGCCCCATTGCCCAGCACAGGATCTGACATGTACAGATGGGCAGGGGCAACGTTGAAAGAATGAAGAGCATTTTTGTAGACCTAAGAACAAAAGGATCAGCTGTCACCTGCAATCAGGACACTTTACTCTTCCCCCTGCATGCATCACTCATCTTCCCAGTTGTGTATCAAAAGCTGCCAAAGAAGGTTATATAATAATTTTGATAGTGGGCATTCTTATTTATTTATTTATTTATTTATTTATTTTGAGATGGAGCCTCACTCTGTCACCTAGGCTGGAGTGCAGTGGCAGAATCTTGGCTCACTGCAACCTCTGCCTCCCCGGTTCAAGCGATTCTCCTGCCTTAGCCTCCCAAGTAGCTGGGATTACAGGCATGCACCACCATGCCCAGTGAATTTTTGTATTTTTTAGTAGAGATGGGGTTTCACCATGTTGTCCAGGCTGGTCTCAAACTCCTGCCCTCAGGTGATCCACCTGCCTTAGCCTCCCAAAGTGCTACGATTTCAGGCATGAGCCACCACGCCCAGCCTGATAGCAGGCATTCTTATATTTTCGCCAAGTTCAGAGAACCTACTGTCTCAAAACAGTCACCCTTGCATCTACTGTGTCTGGAAAGCAAAAGTCAATGTGCTTTTTGACTTTTGCTTTCCAGACACATTAAAGAAAATCTCCCCGTTTCCACTTTTGAAGTGATTTTAATAACAGTCAAGGTTGACTGCCCCATATATCAGCCTCCTACCTGTGAGTAAAGAATTGTTCCAAAGTGACTGGAAACAGAGAAAGTATGGCTTTCTTCCACTCTCTTCTAGGCAGCAGCGACTTACCGCAATGGCCCTGATGCAATCAATGTAGGAGGCTTTCTTCACACAAGCAACACTGGGACCATCCGGTGGAAGGACGCCTTTCATATGGTCGCGGAAACTCTGGCACTTAGTGGCCTCATGCTCCGACACTGCACACCATCTCACAGTTTTATCAGGGACAGCCAGACACAGCCCTGGGGGAGAGAGGCCAGAGAAGGAAGGGACCCACTCCCTGTGCTGAGGGAGAGACAGCATCACCCCTAGAAAGGCCTTGACAGCCACATCCCCTCAGTCCTGTCCTCCTCTCACTCCTGTCCATGAACGCTACAGGGCACAAGTTCCACTGCATTCTGAGACTGAGCCAATAGAAGGTTGCCCTAATGGCCTGCCAGTTTCCTACTGACCACCCTTTGCTGGCCAGAGGGATGCAGGCATGGCCATCAGCTCCCAGCTGGAGATGACAATCTGCTCCTCTGTATCCGCCTTGTCTCCTCCCACCACTGTCCTGGTCCCTGGCCCCCCATGGAACATAAGCCTCAGTATGCACAGGGCATTTGCAGCTACCCCAACACATTGGCTCGATACCTTAACTACGGAAAACCAGTGGGGGAGGAATTGCCATCTTTTTGAGAAGAGGGAGTGAGACTCAGAGAATGATGCCTTTTTTTTTTTTTTTTTTTTTTTTAACCCAAGGTCACCCTGCTTGTTGTTGGCCAAGCCAGGCCTAGAATCTGGGTCTCCAGACTCTGGGTCTGCTACTCAGGGCACAAAAGAAGAAAACATTCTGAGTTACACCCCTTCTTGGCCACTAGTTGAGGGTAAATTAACGAAAAGATTAATTTGTCTGTAACTCTTGTCTGTTGCTCTCTGTTTAGGAATAACTAAAAACTCCACAAATTCAACAGTCTCCCCTCTGTCACCACTGAACTATCCCTCCATTTTCACCACACTTTTTGGCTGCCATTCACAAAAAAAGCTGAAGCCAGCCATGGGTAACTATTAAAATCCACATGGTTGCAGAGACAGCATCCCTATCACATGAGCTTTTGCCCGGTCCCCAAGGCCCTCTGTCATCTCCACTCCTTGTGGGCCACAACAGCAAGGCTGACTCACTGGCTCTGAAGAAGATCCACCAAGCCTGTGGAGAGGAGGCCCACAGCTCTCCAGGATGCATGAGGAGGGGCCACCAGGGATGGTCACCCCAGCGACCCCCATTTTCCCTGTTGGCCCATGGGAAATCCTAGGAGGCAACATAAGTCTGTGGCAGCCCCTCCACAAAGCCATGCCTCCAGAGTTCCCACAGGCGAGAATGTGTCCTCAGTGGAGCATTACCTTGCAGAGCCTGTGAAGTGCTCTGTGAGGGGATAAAGGCAAGTAACGTGGGGTCCTCTCTCAAGGAATTGCTAGCTTATGGGGAGAGACAACTAAACGTGGAAGCCCCCATAGTGTGACAAATGCCCCATGAATGGCAGGCAGAAGTTAGAGTATGAAGGGGGCCCCACCTCAGGAGGTCGGGGAGTGAGGCAGCAGTCACTGCCCCATAGCAGGATGTGTGCAACATCTGCCACTGGTACCCGGCATCCGCCACCTCGCTGACCCTCACCTGACCCTCCCAGGCAAGTGCTGTGATGACCCCCTCCCTGGTGAGGAGCCGGCCAGGATTTGAATCCAAGAAGTCTGGCTTCAAATCCCATGCTCTGACCGCTCGATGGCACTGCTTCCTTGGCAGGACATCTACAGCTCCCAGGGCACCCAAGGGACATCAGACTCTGAAAGGGGCAGTGGTCAGACCCAGGAGGCCTTGAATGCCATGCTAAGGAGTCTGGACTTGACAAGAGGCAGCAGCAAAGGGTTTTGATAACCTGCTTAGACGTGCTCTGATTTATTGTATTTCACTGCTGCAAGATTTACTGGACAAAGAGAAGGAGGGGGAGGAGACAGTGAGTGCAGTGAAAGGTGCCTAGAAGCTCAAGCAGAGGCGAGGGGTGGGGCGTAGAGAGGCAAGGGAAAGGCACCCAGACACCCAGGCTTCTAGCCTGAGCGCGGAATGTATGCAAGCTGCGCGGTGGCCGCCCGGGTTGCAGGGAATGCGCGGGCCAGCGACTCTGCGGTGCTTCCCCGTGCCCGCACTCACCCAGGACGGCGCAGGCCAGCAGGGCTCCCACGGCAAGCCTCATCCTCCGGGTGCGGCGCTGAGCAGCGAGCACAGTCCGACTCGCTTCTGTGCAGCCTCCCGCGCCCCGCGGCCCTTTATTCCCGGCCTGGGCCGGCTTGGCGCAATCTTTGACCTCCCGTGTTTGTGCAGCCCGGTTGCCCAATCGCCCCTCTCCCAACCCCCCTTCCTTACTCGTCCCACTGATCACCTCATTTTCTGAGCTCTGGAGACGACCCGCGAGTGGAAGGAGTCCAGCACAGTAATGCTGATGGGAAGGGACATGAAGCACAATGCAGCCATTGTCATCGCGGCTCGCTCGGTGCCAGGAGCGGCTACGGGGGGCTGGGAGCCGGGTGGCTCTGCTCCTGATTCCAGGGCTGCTGAGCTGGTCCGTTCCACCAGTCCTATCTGCTCAGTCCACAGAGGAAGACTCCGAGGCTGAAGAGGGAAAAGAACTGCGCCCAGACCCCACACTAGAACTGGAGAATGACAGGCAAAGCCCCTTTTGGGGGAGGATGCAGGAGAAACAAGCTGGGCTCAAGGTCAAAGACAGACTCAGCACCTTTTGCTCCCCACCAGGTGTCCCTCGAAATCCTGCTCCTGGGCTCTCAAAGGTCCCCCACGGAGGAGCTGCTCCCTCTTCCTGCCCCGCTGAGCTCAGGCTCCTGGGCTGGAAAACTTCCTGCCCTCAAGCTTCCTGTGGGACACCTTAGACTAGGGACAGAGTCATAGGGGAAGATGAACTCCCTCCAACAAGAAGGTTCCAGGAACATGGTCAAGACACTGTGAGGCTCAGAACAAAGTGCCATCTTAGCACAAAGCAAGCGGCCCAGTGGAGGATGTGGCCTGTTCTTACAACCTGGGGCCACCATGTCCCCCTGTAGTTGATGAGTCTCCTAACCGGTTTAATTGCACATCCTTATCATGAAAAATATTGAACTTGTGCCTTCTATATGCTTATATTTTAACTAAAAAATGTGTACACTTCAATCATGCACAAGGAATAGAAATTTGTAAAAGGATGAGCTAAAGATGAAACTCATTTTCAAATGTCGTTTTGCTTATGCGGCCTTATATAGGATTATTATCTCAAGGCATAATATACTTGGGGAAAGGTCAAGATTCCTTCCACGAAGTGTAAATCCAGACTTCAGAGATTTTGCCAAAAGTTACTTCTTATCCAACCTGACCAGATGGTCATTCATTCTGTCTCATGTTTTAGTTGACCAAGCTCATATCAAGCCTAGTGGACATGTCAGGTCAGGCATTTGATTTTTGTTCACTTGTTTTTGTGTTGTCAGAATTGTCTCCTAATTCTAGTTTCTTTGTAGGAATCTTTTTAAGGCATGTGTGCATCTCGTGAAGGTTGGAGGTAAAGCCAGATTATCTAATCTGTACATCCGTTTAACTGGGCACATACAAACCACAAAGTATGGAAATAAAAATGCCAAAACAAAGGGCAGGGTCGGCACACCCTTCTTCACCTATAGCATTGTGAGGTGATCCCCATCTTCCCTTAGGACACCTCAAAGGCTCCATCTGTCATGACTGCAGACTCAGGTGGGAGATAGGGCCAATTCACACATTCAATATGAATGAATGATAATTTGTTAATCTTTTGCAATAACAATAAATATAACTGGAAGTTAGATTATGTTCTCTCATACTCCAAAAGATTATCTCATATGCAAAGGGGTTACACACCTCCCACTTTAGAGTCCACTGCAGAAGCTTTCTGTTTACAGTGAGGACAGAAGTCAAGTCTGGCTTTCCCAACACATCAGCCTCACCAGCGAGGGAGAGTGACCACTGCTGCCTTGTCTTACTCCACCCTTGCCCGTCCATGGGCCCCTTGTGCTTGAGCCGTAGGGAAAGAAGACTCTTGGCATAAGGGCCATATTCCTACTGCCCCTACAGCAGGCTCTAGGCAGTGGTCTGGATTCATTTGGAGACCTTGAGGTAGGGATGTGAGATGAGCAGGAAAAGTCAGGGGCAAGGCTAACTGGGAGGCACCCGGCAGAGCAGCATGCACACATACAGCTGATGCATGGACAGGCCCTGTAGTAAGCTTGCAGGGTCTGCCAGAGAGCAAGAAGTGCAGTTACCAAAGGTTGAGCTCATGCCACAAACTCAGGGAAGCTCAACGCAGGGCATGGAAAGAAGATGGTCAGTGATTCGCCTTCTCTGGAGCCCATCTACATTCATAGACTAAGCCCCCCTGAGGCCACTCCTCCAGCCACAGGCCCATAGCCTAAGCCAGAGCTCCTCAGTAGGGAGCAACTACCTACTGGCCAGGCTGAGTCCTCTCCAGACCAGCCAACTCTATGCCCTGTCCTCAGAGGGGTCCTTTGAGTCTAAGCCCAAGACAGGGGCTGGGAAGGAAGTACACAGCCTCATGGGATATGAAGGAAGCTCAGACAAGACATAGAGAACTGGTGCTCCCATGGCATCTACACACACCTAGATGGAGAGGCCAGGGCCTTGGCTCTTGCTTAGGAGGACAACAGCAGGCCCTCGTGCTTGCCATTCCTTGGATGGGGTAGGCAGGGGTGAGGCCAGCTTTGGGGTGTACATGTGTGCATGGCCCTAGCTGTAGGGGGTGCCTATGCCTGTATATGTCTATAGGAGCATGTGAAGGTAAGAGGTTAACATTACAGCGCTCCATGTCCATGACACTTGTACCTGTGCTCTCACTTACATTCTTTAATTCTACACCAGAGATGCTCTGGAGTTGGAGATTCACTGTCCCCTTTAATAGCTTAATGATGGCTGAGATTTACTGGGAGCTTCACTGAGCATTTACCATACCCCTCTGACTTTGGTGCTTTAGCATCTGCATCTTACAGATGAGACAAGGAAACTGAGGACCAGAGAGGATGATACCTTGTTCAAGGTCAGCTGCAAAGTCAGAATACAAGAGAAGGCAGTCTGGTTCCAGAGCGTACGCAGTCACCAGGGACACTGCCTCTCCCAGGAAACCAGGACATGCAGGGGCCAAGGAGCTCATCTGGGGTCACACCGAGAGAGGGACAGACATGAGACTCCCAGCCTTGCCATTTCTCCAAAAGCACACAGCGCCCAGGGCTTTGCCAGCCCAGAGGCTTGTCAGTCTGGGAGAGGTCTGAGTACCAACTGCAGATCCTTAGACATGGACTGGCTTGATTATGCTCAGCCGGAAGAAAATATCATGTTTTTATCCCCTTGTATGTGTCAGGCACTGTCCTGGGGCAAGATCATTGGGGCAGCCCTGCAAGATAAGATCAGTACCTTCATTTATCAGATGTGGACATTACAGTCAAATGATGGGTCCTTATTCATGGAGCTCTGAGACCTGAACTCAAACTTCCTAAATCTTGCCCTTCTCCAGACCACAGCTGCCTTCTTGATATAGACCTTCTCTTTATTTATTTAGTGGGGGAGGAAAGAGAGGGAGGGAGGTGAGAGAGAAAGAGAAAGAGATTGAGAGAGGACATAAAGGAAGCTTCCAGTTCTAGACCAACCCAAGCATGAGCCAAATCTTTCACCGCAAACAGGGGAAAACTCTTAAATTTCAACCGCAAGTTGGCCCTTAAAGAAATAGCTGTGCTTGTGTGTACGTGCAGGAAAGTTGGAAAAGCTGACCAGCAGGAGGTGGGTAAAAGCAGTGGGCCTCTGAACCAATATTTGTTGTTTCCAAATGTTGCCCAATTGACACAGAAGCAAAGCAAACAAAGAGCCTCTGTCTGTTTTGAGCAGTTCCTCCTATCCCCAACCCAGTGTCCTCCGCCTGACACCAGAGACTTCTCTGAGTCTGGGTCATCCTTCAGAAACAGCAGCCTGGCAGCCTGAGAACTGACATTCACGAAACCAGTCACCCTGCAAGCCTGCTGGGTCGCGCCATATGACCAGGGGGTTGGGGACTGGGCAGGGTACTTTTAGGAAAATGCCAGGCATTTTGAAATGCCACATGACACCACTGCTTGCTCGCTCTCGCTCTCTCTCTCTCTTTCTCTGTCTCTCCTTCTCTCTCCCTTTCTCTATCTCTGTTCTACCTCTCAGAAGTCCTTGGACAATAAAGATTCTCAGGGTTTCCATTCTTTTCACAGGGGAGTCTACAAAAATACCTGTCTCATGAAGAATAGTCCAGGGCCAGGTGGAATGAATTCCATCAAACATTCAAGAAGAATTACAGCGTGGGGGTGGTGGCTCATGCCTGTAATCCTAGGGCTTTGGAAGCCTGAGGCAGGAGGATCGCTTGAGCTCACGAGTTCAAGACCAGCCTGGGCAATATAGTGAGAACTCGTCTCTACAAAAAATTTAAATCAGCTGGACATGGTGGCATGCAACTGTAGTGCCAGCTACCCGAGAGGCTAAGGTAAGAGGATTGCTTGAGCCCAGGAGTTCAAGGCTGCAGTGAGCCAAGATCACAACACTGCATTCCAGCCTGGGCAACAAAGTGAGACCCTGTCTCTAAATAAAGAAAAAGGATTACACCAATATACTCCTCCAGGAACAGAAAAGTAGGAACACTCCTTAACTAATGTTTTCAGGACAGTATGTATACTTAGAAAGGAAAAACTAACAAAGACATCATGACAAAGATAAAAAAATAACTTTTATGAACACAGATGCAAAATTTCTACACAAAAGATTAGCAAATAGAATCTAGCAAAATGTAAAAAAGATTAATAAATAATTACCAAATTGGGTTTATTCCAGGAATGTAAGCTATCTTTTCAAGTATCAATCACTGTAATATATCATATTAGCGGAATAATAAAGGAAAATGGTATGACCCTATCACTCAGTATGGGAACATCATTTAATAAAATTCAATATCCACTCATAACAAAACCTCTTAGCAAACTTATTCGACAAACCTTTCTCAGTCTGATATCAAGTATTAGTGTACCACAAAAATCTACAGAAATCATACTTAGTGTGGCATGCTGAATAAAGCTTTTTTGTTGAGATCAGTAATAAGACCAGAATGTTTGCTATTATCATTTCTAGTCAACCTTTTTCCTGGAGGCCCTTGCCAGTTTAGTCGGGCAAGAAAAAGAAATAGTAAGTAAAAGGATTGAAAAGGAAAAAAATAAACTCTCATCTTTATGCATAATAAATTGTATGTGTATAAAATTCTGAAGAAACTAGAGTATATCTTAGAATAAATGAGTTAAAGCTGGACGTGGTGGCTCACGTCTATAATCACAGAACTTTGGGAGGCTGAAGCAGGCAGATCACCTGAGGTCAGGAGTTTGAGACCAGCATGGCCAACATAGCGAAACCCCTTCTCTATTAAAAATACAGAAGTTAGCTACGTGTGGTGGTGCACACCTGTAGGCCCAGCTACTCAGGAGGCTGAGGTGGGGGAATCGCTTGAATCCGGGAGGCAGAGGTTGCAGTGACCTGAGATTGTGCCACTACACTCCAGCCTGGGTGACAGAGTGAGACCCTGTCTCAAAAAAAAAAAAAAAATAGAGCTGGATCAAGGTAGGTAAATACACCAAAGTCAATTGTATTTCTATACTCAAATTGAAAAAAAAAAAAAAAAACCATGAAAAATGCTACCTAAAGTAACATAAGAAAAACAAATGCCTAGGATTAAATCTATCAAAAGACATCTAAAACTTTTATGTACCAGACTTTAAATTAAGAAACTCAAAGCAAATGGAAAACTATATCTTGAACAGGGAGTGGAAGACTTGATATTGTAAAAATTACAATTCTCCTCAAATTGATGTAGAAATTCGATGTACTCCCAATCAAATTCCAAATGTTTTTTCATGTAAATTAACAACATAATTCTAAAGTCTGTAAAAGAAAATGCAAAAGAGGCTGGGCACGGTGGCTCATGCCTGTAATACCAGCATTTTGGGAGGCCAAGGCGGGAGGATCACTTAAGGTCAGGAGTTCGAGACCAGCTTGGCCAACATGGTGAAACCCCGTGTATACTAAAAATACAAAAATTAGCTGGGCATGGTAGCATGTACCTGTAGTCCTACCTACTTGGGAGGCTGAGGCATGAGAATCGAGAATCACTTGAACCCAGGAGGCAGAGGTTGCAGTGAGCTGAGATCATGCCACATTGGGTATTTCTCCTAATGCTATCCCTCCCTTAGCCCCCAATCCCCTGAGAGGCCCCAGTGTGTGATGTTCCCCTCCCTGTGTCCGTGTGTTCTCATTGTTCAACTCCCACTTATTAGTGAGAACATGTGGTATTTGGTTTTCTGTTCCTGTGTTACTTTGCTGAGAATGATGGTTTTCACCTTCATCCATGCCCCTGCAAAGGACATGAACTCATCCTTTTTTATGGCTGCATAGTATTCCATGGTGTATATGTGCCACATGTTCTTTAGTCTATCATTGATGGGCATTTGGGTTGGTTCCAAGTCTTTGCTATTGTGAATAGTGCTGCAATAAACATACATGTGCTTGTGTCTTTATAGTAGAATGATTTATAATCCTTTGGGTATATACCCAGTAATGGGATTGCTGGGTCAAATGGTATTTCTGGTTCTAGATCCTTGAGGAATTGACACAATGTCTTCCACAATGGTTGAACTAATTTACACTCCCACCAACAGCGTAAAAGCATTCCTATTTCTCCACATCCTCTCCAGCATCTGTTGTTTCCCGACTTTTTAATGATCACCATTCTAACTGGCATGAGATGTTATCTCATTGTGGTTTTGATTTGCATTTCTCTAATGACCAGTGATGATGAGCTTTTTTTCCTTATGTTTGTTGGCTGCCTAAATGTCTTCTTTAGTGACATATCCTTTGCCCACTTTTTGATGGTCGTTCATATCCTTTGCCCACTTTTTGATGGTTTTTTTTTTCTTGTAAATTTGTTTATGTTCCCTGTAGATTCTGGATATTAGCCCTTTGTCAGAGGGATAGATTGGAAAAATTTTCTCCCATTCTGTAGGTTGCCCGTTCACTCTGATAATAGCTTCTTTTGCTGTGCAGAAGCTCTTTATTTTAATTAGATCCCATTTGTCAATTTTGGCTTTTGTTGCCATTGCTTTTGGTGTTTTAGTCGTGAAGTCTTTGCCTATGCCTATGTCCTGAATGGTATTGCCTAGGTTTTCTTCTAGGGTTTTTATGGTTTTAGGTCTTACATTTAAATCTTTAATCCCTCTTGAGTTAATTTTTGTATACAGCGTAAGGAAGGGGTCCAGTTTCAGTTTTCTGCATATGGTTAGCCTGTTTTCCCAGGACCATTTATTAAATGGGGAATCTTTTCCCCATTGCTTGTTTTTGTCAGGTTTGTCAAAGATCAGGTGGTTGTAGATGTGTGGCGTTATTTTTTGAGGCCTCTGTTCTGTTCCATTAGTCTATATATCTGTTTTGGTACCAGTGCCGTGCTGTTTTGGTTACTGTAGCCTTGTAGTATAGTTTGAAGTCAGGTAGCGTGATGCCTCCAGCTTTGTTCTTTTTGCTTAGGATTGTCTTGGCTATGCGGGCTCTTTTTTTGGTTCCATATGAAACTTAAAGTAGTTTTTTCAAATTCTGTGAAGAAAGTTAATGGTAACTTGATGGGGATAGCATTGAATCTATAAATTACTTCAGGCAGTATGGCCATTTTAACGATATTGATTCTTCCTATCCATGGGCATGGAATGTTTTTCCATTTGTTTGTGTCCTCTGTTATTTAGCTGAGCAGTGGTTTGTAGTTCTCCTTGAAGAGGTCCTTCACATCCCTTGTAAGTTGTATTCCTAGGTATTTTATTCTCTTTGTAGCAATTGTGAATGGGAGTCCACTCATGATTTGGTGCTCTGTTTGTCTATCATTGGTGTATAGGAATGCTTGTGATTTTTGCACATTGATTTTGTATCCTGAGACTTTGCTGAAGTTGTTTATCAGCTTAAGGAGATTTTGGACTGAGACAATGGGGTTTTCTGAATATACAATCATGTCATCTGCAAAGAGAGAGAATTTGACTTCCTGTCTTCCTATTTGAATACCCTTTATTTCTTTCTCTTGCCTGATCGCCCTGGCCAGAACTTCCAATACTATGTTGAATAGGAGTGGTGAGAGAGGGCATCCTTGTCTTGTGCCGGTTTTCAAAGGGAATGCTTCCGGCTTTTGCCTATTCAGTATGATATTGGCTGTAGGTTTGTCATAAATAGCTTTTATTATTTTGAGATACGTTCCATCAATACCTAGTTTATTGAGAGTTTTTAGCATGAAAGAGTGTTGAATTTTGTTGAAGGCCTTTCCTGCATCTATTGAGATAATCATGTGGTTTTTGTCACTGGTTCTGTTTATGTGATGGATTATGTTTATTGATTTGCGTATGTTTAACCAGTCTTGCATCCCAGGGATGAAGCCAACTTGATCGTGGTGAGTAAGCTTTTTGATGTGCTGCTGGATTCAGTTTGCAAGTATTTTATTGAAGATTTTCTCATTGATGTTCATCAGGGATATTGGCCTGAAATTTTCTTTTTTTATTGTGTCTCTGCCAGGTTTTGGTATCAGGATGATGCTGGCCTCATAAAATGAGTTAGGGGGGAGTCCCTCTTTTTCTATTGTTTGGAATAGTTTCAGAAGGAATGGTACCAGCTCTTCTTTGTACCTCTGGTAGAATTCAGGTGTGAATCCTTCTGGTCCTGGGCTATTTTTTCTTGGTAGGCTATTAATTACTGCTTCTATTTCAGAACTTGTTATTGGTCTATACAGGATTTGACTTCTTCCTGGTTTAGTCTTAGGAGGGTGTATGTGTCCAGGAATTTATCCATTTCTTCTAAATTTTCTAGTTTATTTTCATAGACGTGTTTATAGTATTCTCTGATGGTAGTTTGTATTTCTGTGGGATCAGTAGTGATATCCCCTTTATCATTTTTTATTGTGTCTATTTGATTCTTCTCTCTTTTCTTCTTTATTAGTCTGGCTAGCGGTCTATTTTGTTAACCTTTTCAAAAAACCAGCTCCTGGATTCATTGATTTTTTTAAGGTTTTTTTTGTGTCTCTACCTCCCACAGCTCTGCTCTGATCTTAGTTATTTCTTGTCTTCTGCTAGCTTTTGAATGTGTTTGCTCTTGCTTCTCTAGTTCTTTTGTGATGTTAGAATGTCAATTTTAGATCTTTCCTGCTTTCTCCTGTGGGCATTTAGTGGTATAAATTTCCCTCTAAACCCTGCTTTAGCTGTGTCCCAGAGATTCTGCTACATTGTGTCTTTGTTCTCATTGGTTTCAAAGAATTTATTTATTTCTGCCTTAATTTCGTTATTTACCCAGTAGTCATTCAGGAACAGGTTGTTCAGTTTCTGTGTAGTTGTGCAGTTTTGAGTGAGTTTCTTAATCCTGAGTTCTAATTTGATTGCGCTGTGGTCTGAGAGACTGTTATGATTTCTGTTCTTTTGCATTTGCTGAGGAGTGTTTTACTTGCGATCATGTGTTCAATTTTAGAATAAGTGCGATGTGGTGCTGAGAAGGATGTATATTCTATTGATTTGGGGTGGAGAGTTCTGTAGATGTCTGTTAGGTCCGCTTGGTCCAGAGCTGAGTTCAAGTCCTGAATATCCTTGTCAATTTTCTGTCTCGTTAATCTGCCTTATATTGACAGTGGGGTGTTAAAGTCTCCCACTATTATTGTGTGGGAGTCTAAGTCTCTTTGTTGGTCTCTAAGAACTTGCTTTATGAATCTGGGTGCTCCTATATTGGGTGCACATATATTTAGGATAATTAGCTCTTCTTGTTGCATTGATCTTTTTACCATTATGTAATACTCTTCTTTGTCTTTTTTTTATCTTTGTTGGTTTAAAGTCTGTTTTATCAGAGACTAAGATTGTAACCCCTGCCTTTTTTTTTTTGCTTTCCATTTGCTTGGTAAATCTTCTTCCATCCCTTTATTTTGAGCCTGTGTGTGTCTTTGCATGTGAGATGGGTCTCCTGAATACAGCACACTGATGGGTCTTGACTCTATCCAATTTGCCAGTCTGTGTCTTTTAATTGGGGGGCACTTAGCCCGTTTACATTAAAGTTAATATTGTTATGTGTGAATTTGATCCTGTCATTATGATGCTAGCTGGTTATTTTGCCTGTTAGTTGATGCAGTTTCTTCATAGTGTTGATGGTATTTACAATTTGTTATGTTTTTGCAGTGGCTGGTACCGGTTTTTCCTTTCCATATTTAATGCTTCCTCTAGGAGCTCTTGTAAGGCAGGCCTGGTGGTGACAAAATATCTCAGCATTTGCTTGTCTGTAAAGGATTTTATTTCTCCTTCACTTAGGAAGCTTAGTTTGGCTGGATAAGAAATTCTGGGTTGAAAATTCCTTTCTTTAAGAATGTTGAATATTGGCCCCCACTCTCTTCTGGCTTGCAGGGTTTCTGCCGAGAGATCTGCTGTTAGTCTGATGAGCTTCCCTTTGTGGGTAACCCAACCTTTCTCTCTGGCTGCCCTTAACATTTTTTCTTCATTTCAATCTTAGTGAATCTGATGATTATATGTCTTGTGGTTGATCTTTTTGAGGAGTATCTTTGTGGTGCTCTCTGTATTTCCTGAATTGGAATGTTGGCCTGTCTTGCTAGCTTGGAGAAGTTCTCCTGGATAATATCCTGAAGAGTGTTTTCCAGCTTGGTTCCATTCTCCCTGTCACTTTCAGGTACATCAAGCAAACGTAGGTTTGGTCTTTTCACATAGTCCCATATTTCTTGGAGGCTTTGTTTGTTCTTTTTCATTCTTTTTTCTCTAATCTTGTCTTCATGCTTTATTTCATTAAGTTGATCTTCAATCTCTGATATCCTTTCTTCTGCCTGATCTATTCGGCTATTGATACTTGTGTATGCTTCACAAAGTTCCCGTGCTGTTTTTCAGCTCCATCAGCTTATTTATGTTCTTCTTCAAACTGATTATTGTAGTTAGCAATTCCTCTAACCTTTTTTCAAGGTTTTTAGCTTCCTTGCATTGGGTTAGAACACGCTCCTTTAGCTTGGAGGGGTTTGTTATTACCCACTTTCTGAAGCTTCTACTTCTGTCAATTCGTCAAACTCATTCTCTGTCCAGTTTTGTTCCTGGCTGGTGAGGAGTTGTGATCCTTTGGAGGAGAAGAGGTGTTCTGGTTTTTGGAATTGTCCACATTATTTCTTTTTTTTTTTTTTTTTTTTTTTGAGATGGGGTCTTGCCCAGTTGCCCAGGCTGGAGTGCAGTGGTGTGATCTTGGCTCACTGCAACCTCTGCCTGCCAGGTTCAAGCAATTATCTGTGTCAGCCTCCTGAGTCACTGGGATTACAGGCACCTGCCACCACGCCTGGCTAATTTTTGTATTTTTAGTAGAGACAGGGTTTCACCATCTTGACCAAGCTGGTCTTGAACTCCTGACCTTGTGATCCACCCGCCTCAGCATCCCAAAGTGCTGGGACAACAGCACAATTATTTCTTATTATCATCTAATACTCAGTCAATATAGCAATTACCCTTGTTGTCTAAAAAAGTGTTAGGTTGTTCAAACTGGATCCCAAACAAGATCCACATGTTACATTTAACTCTTAAATCTCTTTCACTCTAAACAATCGGCAGCATTTTATGTTGCATACTTGTCAAATAAACTGGATCATTTGTCCTTGGGAATTTCCAACATTCTGGATTTGGCTGGTCTGTGTCCTCATGGTGTGATTTTGTATTTAACAGGTTTTTTTTTTTAAGAAACTTTCTCCATTTGGGTTTTTGTGGCATCACCACATGATTTGACTCAGGTTGTGCATTTTTGGCAGCAATATCACAGATGCAATGCTGTGTTCTTAATGATTCACAGAATGAATTAGTACTATATTGATTGCAAAATGAGGATTTTCAGATATCACTTCTTCTATGCTTATTAATTAGCATTCTAAGGTAAGGAAGAACTTCCCTTTCTTCATCTGTTTAGTTTTTTCTATGACTTGTTTTTATCTGCATGAACTCGTGAGTTCCTGTTTTGTTTGGTGGGTTATAGCCAGTTACTGTCATTATCTAGTTCAGTGCTCAAACTGTTGCACATGTGGCCAATTGGAGGCATTTCCAGCTGGCTCCTGTGGACCTGTTAAAAGCCTCAACATTTTTTAAGCACTTCACTTTCTGACAGAAAAGACATTCAAGCCTACCTTGTACCTTCCCTGTACCAGCTCTGGGATCTCTATTTCTGGAATCTCCTTCTCTAAGGTGACGGACATATCCTTTTAGTGGAGAACGGTATTTAGAAAACTAAATCTGGGTGCCAGGTGTGGTAATTCTTGTTGCAGAATCCTTGATACTAGGCTCTCCAGACAGAGCTAGGGGACACAGAAACACACACACATCTATACCTGTCTCACACCCTTACACAACCATGAGTTCACACTGATCCCTCAATTCTGACTGAACAGCACTGCAGATATTCTAGCTGTCTTCCTCCCCATATGTGCAGCTCCCTTCTCTGGCTATGAGAAACCGCAGTCCCAGTGTGCTCACTATTTTCAGCTCTTTGCTCATTTCTCTTGTACGTAAACAACCTCCTGATCCTCCCACTGCCTGCTCCACCCCAGTCCCTCAGGAGCCACCTCAGGCAAAAGAACGAGAATAGAATAAATACATTAAATACATGTTTTTTTTCTTAAGGAAGGAAAGAAAATGGAAACAAGAGAAAGGTAGGGCAATGAAAGAAGAAAGGGAGCAGCCAGCCTTTTAATCATCTCCTCTACAGGACTGTGAAAAGCAGATAGGATTGTGTGCAGAATGGAGGAACAACGGAGAAGAGATATTCAGCATTGTTCAATGTTACAAAGCCACGGCTCCTTCTCCGCAACTCAGTCCTCCTTCTACAACTGGGACAGACCAGGAGCTGTCTGTTCTCATTTTTAGACAGAGATGTACCCTGCTAAGAAACCCCTTTTCTCATCACCGTATTTTCAACCTCACCCAGTTCCACTTTACCACCAGGCTGACAGCTAGAACAGCCACTGAGCCTGGAGCCCAGCACACTCTGGGAACTCTCATGTGTAAAGGAACAAAGGTCCCTGATCAAAGGCAGGTGTGCAGGAATGCTAGCCTTCCCTGACACACTGTTTACAGGACACCTGGGCAGGCTCGGCAAAGATGGGAAGGAGATTAGTAGTCAGGGATGGGGAAGCACGAGTTTTGTGCCCCAAACTGTGAAATAGGCAGCCTGTGTCACAGCAGCTGCTTCAGCCCCTTCCTCCAAAAGCCCCTCTCCCAGGTGAGATAGTAGATGCTCGGGAGTGGAAAGGAAGGCTGTGAAATTTTGACAGCATGGCATAAAGTAGGCTGGGACAACAGGTGTCAAAGAACTTGGATTTTAAACAAAAGAATAAATTCTGATAGATGAATGTGCTCCCAGAAGTGGGGTTTATTCCTAGATCTGAATTTGGAAATAATCTTCACACTGCAAGGCAGGAACATAGCGTTGGTAGAAGTGGCATTCAGTACACAGGACAGGATCATAACTGCACAAATTAGGACAAGAGAAGATCCTGGCCCTGGTTGTCCCTAACTGAAGACACCACTAAAGCTACAGTGGCTTGATCATTCACTTCTATACACTAAGACTTTCAGGTTGGACAGTGAGTTAGGCAAGTCACCTAAGCTCTCAGTGCCCCAATTCCCCATCTAGAAAATGAGGACCATAATGTGTCCGGCATTGGTGGGTTCATTGTTCTCACTGAGTTCAAGAATGAAGCTGTGGACCGTTGCAGTGAGTGTTACAGTTCTTAAAGATGGTGTGTCCAGAGTTTGTTCCTTCTGATGGTGTGTCTGGAGTTTCTTCCTTCTGGTGTGCTCGTGGTCTTGCTGACTTCAGGAGTGAAGCTGCAGACCTTCATGATGACTGTTACAGCTCATAAAGGTAGTGTGGACCCAAACAGTGAGCAGCAGCAAGATTTATTGCAAACAGCAAAAGAATAAAGCTTCCTCACCATGGAAAGGAACCCCACTGGGTTGCCGCTGCTCGATCGGGTGGTCAGCTTTTATTCCCTTATTTGGCCCCACCCACATCCTGCTGATTGGTCCATTTTACAGAGAGCTGATTGGTCCATTTTACAGAGTGCTGATTGGTCCGTTTTACAGAGTGCTGATTGGTCCGTTTTGACAGAGTGCTGATTGGTGCATTTACAAACCTTTAGCTAGACACAGAGCACTGATTGGTGCATTTATAATCCTTTAGCTAGACAGAAAAGTTCTCCAAGTCTCCACCCGACCCAGAAGCCCAGCCAGCTCTGCTTCATAGAGTTATTGTGAGATCTAAATTAGTAATTACTATAAATCACCTAGTACAGTATCCAGCACCTTAGCATTTTTCCTCTAATTTTTATTTATATCCTGACCGATATCTTCCCCTTCTAAGTCCCATGTGCACAGCTCCTGAGTCCAGCCCCTCAGGTCCCACTACATCAAGGACCCTGCAAGGATGCTGACCACTAAGTCCTAGGCAGTCCATCACAGAGAACAGAGCAGACAGATCCTAGCAGGACTTTTTCTCTGTATACTAGTTCCCTGCGCCCACCTTCTATTAATAGTCACCTGTCCATTCATTCACGGAGTATTGTCACATGCAATCTGTGCAGTAATAAAATGGGCATGGAATTGGAGTCAAAGACTCTTGGGTTTGGATGTTAGACCATTGAGTAGCTGCATCATACTGGACAAGTTACTTAACTACTCTGAGGCTCTGTTTTCTCATTAGTAATAGGAGTACAAATGTCTACCTTGTCATTCTGAAGATTGCTCACATTGCTACTAGACTGCTTGCTCTGTCTGACCAATAGATGGTAATGACACCAATAGATGGTGATGACAACTATCATTATTACAGAACACCCAACATAGACTACATACCAAATACACACTCAGTGAACTAATGAAGTTATTCTGTGTGACTGCTTTATGTCTCCCTCCATTGCTACTGGGCCCTTTGGCAAAATACACCCTGAGAGACCATTTAGTATAGAGAAGTGATTTTACAGAGACAAAAACTGAGCTCAGCTGGAGGACATAACTGGTAGGCTGTCCAGCAAGATGGAAAGCTAGAATCTAGGACTATGAACTCAATAGCCTGAGCTGTCCCCACTGTCCTGTGACACACTTTCTTGAAAAGTGTTATTCATAATTTCTTCCAACATTATTTAAAGATTGTACTTCCCATTGCTCCTTCACCAAGACAGGTCAAGTCCCAAGACCTTCAGATAGGCCTATGAGAGGTGGCTGGTTAAGCTGAACAGAGTCCAGTGCTCCTAGGGCCAAAGTAAACTGATCACTGATCCTTCTACTACCTCCAGAGTAAACTCCCTTGTTTAATGTCCTCAGGGTCCATGGAAAAAGAAGATCAAAGTTCACCAGGTTTCTCAGCTGTCCAAAGTAAATATCTGACCTATACAGATTTGCAAATAATTGGTGTCAACTTTGGTTTCTACAATGGAATGATTTTACCCTTTTAGTTGTTTTAAATATTCCTCACAGATAGGCCTTTAGAATACGTATATGTAAAGTGATACATGTACAATTTAATAAGACTTACCAACCCCCTAGGGTAGCATCTACTTAAAATCAGTTCAACAAATCTCCATCCCTACACTTCTACGACTCAGGGAAAGGCAGTGTGAGGTCACAGAAGAATCACTGAACTGAAGCTATGAATGCACAAAAATTGTATGTAAACGTGTGTGTGTATGCATGCTTGTGTGTGTGTTACTAGAATGAGAGTTACCAGCTTTTATTAATCTTCAAAGGGATCCATTAGTATCCCAAATATATTGAAATGTTAAACATTAATTATCTGCTCTGGCTTTCTTTCCAAGTTCTTAGAATTGGGACAAAGCAGAGGTGGGGTTCTTGACAGCGCTCCCCCAGTGCCACTGAAAGACCCCTATTGGACCAGGGTCTTCAGGCTCCTGCCTCAGGTCTGTGCCACTTAGGACTGCAAGGTTGACTCTTCTGGTATAGAAAATTGGTGGTAGAACCACAAGCCCATCATAGCCAGCAGTCTCTGGGCTTTGGATAACAGAGTCTGAAGATTTGTAGCAGGTGAAACTCCAGGGGAGAGTCTTCCAGAAGCCCAGAATAAAGGATAGGCATGCCCATGGCTTCCTGGGGGAAAACTTCAAGGAGAGAACACAGGACTCAATGTGAAAATGCCATTTCCAGAAGGAGTGAGGTCCTGTCCCCAGAAACTCCTGGGTAGGAAGCTCATGAGCCAGGGGCCCTTCCTGTCCCCTCTAGGACTGAGTTCTAGGCTGGAGAGAAGATCTGCCTTCTGCTGGGTTCTTCAGCTCTGGCAACTAAATGAGCTGGAAGAGTCAATCTGGTAGCCCACTGGGTAGATGAGGAGCTTGAGATAGGAGCTCATTTCGCTAGATGTGCTGATATCAATGTAGGGACACAAGAAACATGAAAAAGCAAGAGAATATGACACCACAATAAATGTCCACTAAAAGGCCACAAAGAAAGGGGAATTTACAAAACACCTGAAAAGAAATTTAAAAATACTGATCTTAAGGAAGCTCAGTGGGATACAAGAGAACACCGACAAACAATTCAATGAAATCAGGAAAACAATTCATGATCTGAATGAAAGAAATCAACAAAGAGATATCATATAAAAGAACCAAACAGATATTGTGAAGTGAAAAAATTCAATGAATAAAATAAAATAATACAATTAAGTGCTTCATCAACAGACTAAATCAAGCAAAAGAAAGAAGTTCTGAACTTGAAGATAGCTATTTTAAAGTAACCCAGTCAGAGAGAAAAAAAAACAAGAATAAAAAGGAATGAAGAAACCCTATGGTACTTATGGGACACCATTCAGTGAACAGATATTCACATTATAGAAATATCAGATGAGAAGAGATGAAGAAAGTCACAGAAAACCAATTTAATGAAATAATAGCTAAACACTTCTCAAATATAGTAAGAGATATGAACATCCAGATTCAGGAGACCCAAAGGTCTCCAACTAGATTCAACCCAAAAAGATTCTCTCTGAGGAACGTTATAATCAAACTGTCAAAAGTCAAAGACCGAGAAAATTCTAAAAGCCACAAGAGAAGTGTGTCAAGTCACATATAAGGGAATTCCTATCAGACTATCAGCATATTTCTCAGCAGAAACTTTGCAGACCAGGAGAGAATGGCATGACATATTCAAAGTGCTGAGAGGAAAAAAAAAACTGTCAACCAAGAATATTGTGTCCCACAAAGTTATCCCTCAGAAATGAAGAAGAAATAAAGTCCTTCACAGACAAGCAAAAGTTAAGAGAATTAATCACCGCTAAGACCAGCCTTACAAGAAATGTTTAAAGGAGTGCTGCAACAAGAAACAAAAGGATGATAATTACTGTCATTAAAAACATATTAAAATATAAAACTTACTGGTAGAAGTGATTTCATAAATCAAACTAAGAATACTCAGTGATATAATGGTGCTATGTAAAACTCTCAGTCTTCTAGATGAAGATTTAAAGTTAAATGGTTAAAAAACAACTACAATTAGTGGCTGAGGAACACATCATAGATAAAGAAGTAAATTAGGGCAACAAAAATATTAACTGTGGGAGGGAAAATGAGTACTTTTATGCAGCTAAAGTTAAGTTGTTATCAGCTTAAAATTGTCTATTATACTTACGAGACTCACATTAGCCCCATGGTAACCACAAATAAATAAATTACAGCAGATATGCAAATAAGAAAGAGAAACCACAGAAAATCACCAAACCACAGAAGTAAACAAAAAAAGAGGAATAAAGAAACAAAGAATCTACCAAACTACCAGAAAACAATTAACAAAAATGTCAGGAGTAAGTTCTTATCTATCAATAACAGCCTTTGAATGTAAATGGGTTACATTCTCAAATTAAAAGATATAGGGTGGCTAAGTAAATAAGACTCAACTATGTGCTCTCTACAGGAGACCTCACCATTAAAGACAAACATAGACTGAAAGTGAAAAGATGGAAAAAGATATTCCACGCAAATAGAAACCAGAAGCAAGCAGAAGTAGCCATATTACATCAGATAAAATAGACATTAAGTCAAAAATTGTAAAAAGAGGCCAGGCATGGTGGCTCATGCCTGTAATCCCAGCACTTTGGGAGGCCAAGGCAGGGAGATTGCTTGAGCTCAGGAGTTTGAGATCAGCCTGTGCAACACGGCGAAACCCAGTCTCCACAAAAAATACAAAAAAAATTAGCCAAGCTTGGTGGCAAGCATCTGTAGTCTCAGCTACTCAGGAAGCTGAGGTGGGAGGATGGCTTGACCCCAGGAGGCAGAGGTTGCAGTGAGCCAAGTTCGTATCACTGCACTCCAGCATGGGTGACACAGCCAGACCCTGTCTCAAACAACAGCAGCAACAACAAAAACAACCTATAAAAAGAGACAAAGAAGGTCATTATATAATGATGATAATGATGAAGGGATCAATTCAACAAGAAGATATAACAATTGTAAGTAGATATGCATCCAATAGTGGAGCACCCAAATATATAAAGCAAATATTATTACACCTAAATGGAGAGATAAACTGTAATACAGTGATAATAGAGGACTTCAACACTCAACTTCCAACAATGAACAGATTATTTAGACAAAAAATAAGCAAAAAGAAAAAAGGCTTTAACTGCATCATAGATCAAATGGGCCTAAAAGATATTTACAGAACATTCCATCCAACAGCTGCAGAGTATGCATTCTTCTCAACTGCACATGGGACATTCTCCAGGATATATCACATTAGGCCACAAAACAAGTCTTAACAAATTTAAGAAGATAGACATCATACAAAGTATTTTTTCTAACCACAGTGGTATACAACTAAAAATCAACAGTAAGAAAAACTTCAGAATCTTTACATATATATTAAACATCATGCTTCTAAACAACTGGTGAGTCAATGAAGAAATTAAAAAGGAAAATTTAAAAATTCCTTAAGACAAATGAGAATGGAAGCACATTGTACTAAAACTTATGAGACACAGCAAAAGCAGTTCTAAGAGGGAAATTTTTAGCAATAAACATCTACAAAAAGAAAGAAGTTTTCTAATAAACAACCTAACTGTGCCCCTCAAGGAACCAGAAAAACAAGAACAAACTAAATCTGAAATTGGTAGAAGGAAGAAAATAATAAAACTCTGAGCAGAAATAAATGAAATAGAGATTAGAGAAACAATTCAAAAAAATTAACAAAACAAAGATTTGGTTTTTTGAAAAGGTAAACAAAATTGAGAAACCTTTAGCTAAACAAAGAAAACAAGAGAAGATTAAAATGAATAAAATCAGAAATGAAAGAGGAGACATTATAACTGATACCACAGAAATACGAAAGATCATAAGAGACTATTATGAATAATTATATGCCAACAAATTTGATAACATAGAAGAAACAGGTAAATTACTGGACACATAAAACCTACCAAGATTAAATTAAGAAGAAATAGAAAATATGCACAGACCAGTAATAAGTGAGAAAATTGAATCAGTAGTAAAAAATCTTCCATCAAAGAAAAGCCCAGGACCCAATGGCTTCACTGCTAAATTCCACTAAACATTTAAAGAAGAACTAACATTAATTATCCTCCAACTATTTCAGAAAATTGAAGAGGAGAGAATATTTTCAAACTCATTTTATAAGGCCAGAATTATCCTGATTCCAAAACCAGACAAGGACACAACAATAAAAGAAAACTACAGATCAACACCTTTAATGAATATAGATGCAAACATTTCAAGAAGATACTAGTAAATGAAATCAAATGGCACATTAAAAAGATCATTCACTATAATCAAGTGGATTCATCCCAGAAATGCAAGGATAATTTAACATAGACAAATCAACAAATGGGATACAACACATTAATAGAATAAAAGACAAAAACCATATGATTATTTGAATAGACACAAAAAAGGCATTTGATAAAATTCAACCTCACTTCATGATAAAAACTCAACAAATTAAGTAGAGAAAGTATGTACCTCAACATAATAAAGACCATCTATTACAGACCCATAGCTAACATCATACTGAATGAGGAAAAGCTGAAACCTTTTCCTTTAAGATCAGGAAGAGATCAAGGATGCCCACTTTCAGCACTTCTATTCTTCTTAGTATTGGAAATACTAGTAACAACAGTTAGGAAGGAGAAAAAATAGGGAAAAGGCATCCAATTTGGAAAGAGGGAAGTCAAATTATCATTGGAGGAGTCATAATCCTATATAAAGAAAACCTTAAAAACTCCATCAAAAAAACTTAAAGCTAATAAACTATTTAGTAAAGTTGCAGAATATGAAATCAGCACACAAAAATCAGTATCATTTTCATATGCTAATATGAAACTAAAAAAGAAATCAAGAAAATAATTCCATTTACAATAGCTACCAAAAAAGATACCTAGGAATAAACTTAATCAAGGGGGTGAAGGATCTCTACACTAAAAACTGTAAAACTGTGATGAAGAAAATTGAGGACACAAATAAATGGGAAGACATCTCATGTTCATGGATTGGAAAAATTAACATTGTAAAAATGGCCATACTACACAAAGCAATCTATAGAATTAATGTAATCCCTCTCAAAATAACAATGGCATTCTTCATGGAAGTAGAAAAAAAAATCGTAAAATTTATATGGAATCACTAAAGACCCCAAATAGCCAAAACAATCCTGAGCATAAAGAACAAAGCGGGGGGGTATCACAGTACCTGACTTTTACTATACTACAGGAGTGGGAAGGAGACACCGCGAGGAACACACTTTGAGCCTCATACCCCTCCCCCACATGCCCAACACTTCCACACCAACACCTTCAATGCCCACCAATCCCTGGGAATTAGAGGGGATAATGTCATGGACAAAGGAAACTGCTTACTTATTTCTATTATGGATAACCATTGTTTGGGTCCTTATTTTAAATACTAATTAGTCTCTCCAGAGGAGGTGCTTGTGTTCTCCCGTTAACAGGGATATGCAAGGGATGACTCTCTGACTGGATCCAAACTCACAATATTGGAGATTAAAATCAGCATGACAGGTGATTTTGCAGGAATTTTATCACACTCCTATGTCTACTCAGGATTAATGAAGTGAATGTATATCACCATACCTTTGTTCCCCTAATCCCATGAAAAATGTTTCTCTGGGTTCAAGGTACATTCTTTTTAAGAATGCTGAGCACATCAAAAATCAGTGTTATGACACTTAGGTGGAAATGGCTAGCAACTGTCAGGAGCACCTCTCCAGTTTTCTCTCCTATCTTCAGGTCCCTCTATATCTAGCTAGGATGAACAACTCCCATTCACATTTCCTAAGCTCCACCACCCTATTTCTTTCCTTCATGCCCCTTCATAGAATTCCAGTCCTGAATGAGCATGATCCCTTGTCTTAGATGTGTCTCTATCTCAGGGCAAGGTAGGTAAACAAAAAGAAATCTTCCTGATCCTTAACTTCACCTCAGCGTTCCTGCTTTCCTTTCTCTACTCTAGACTAATCGTTCTCAAAGTTGGAGGCAAGGAACCAGCAGCATCAGTGTTGGCTGGAAACTTGTTGGAAATGCAAATTCTGGGGCTCTGGAGGTGGGGCCCAGGGACTGTGCCTTAACAAGACCTCCAGGAGATTCTGATCCATGCTCAAGCATGAGGACCACTGCTTTAGACAGCTGCCTTCCTGCTCTGTAGAGCAAACATTTTCCCACTTTCCACAAACTTCTGCCTCTCCACATCCCCTTACCCCACAACATTCATACACTGACCTGTGCTCCTGCTTCCCAGAGAAAACACAGAAATCATTATGTGGCTTTTTCTCAGCATCCCTCCAACAGATCTGCCAGCCTGCATCTCCAGTGCCCTCTTCTGCCAGGTACAGAAGAGGGAAGGTCTCCCTCCCAGCAAACATGTCCTCACCAGGGACCCTGCCCTCACTCTTGGCAACCTTCTGCTACAGCTATACTCTTTCTCTTACTCAATTAGAACCTTTCCTTGTTCACTGGGCTCTTTTCTTCACATTTATATGTCTTTTCATTTTACGAAAACAACAAACGCTGCATTTATCCCACCCTGTTCTCCAGCAATGGGCTTCTCTTCCCACTCATACAAATACCTAAAAGAAATCATCCTCACTCACCATCAGCACCCCTTCCCACCACTCTCCCTTCCCACCACTCTCCTGAACCCTTGCCCATCCAGCGTCCAGGACTCACTCATGATTAAACGTGCTCCCATCAGGGAGCACAGGGTCTATTTCTTGGCATATATTTTATTGGGTCTCTCAAGTTCATTCTTTCCCCAGTGATTTGAAATGTCACCTTTGTTACAGACCAAATGGCAATATATCCATGAATCTCTCTTGGACCTCAATTCTTTTCCACTTGTCATTCTTGCACTTAAACCATCCTTAAACCATTATTACATCATTATAATGTGATTTTTGTATCTAGGAAAACAAAATTCCCTTTGTGTATTCAGTTCTTGTTTGGTCCCTCAAGCATTGTTACTTTTTTGAGAACCAACTCCCCCCACCCCAGCCGCCTCAATCCATGTGGTCACAGTGGAGGCAGCTGTCGCCTTACAATGTGACTTCACTGCATGAGTTGTGTGAACAGGAAGCTTTCGCCCAGACTGTTGTGTCAATCCCCCTTCCTGAGCATTGGGACGAATACACTATGGTCTTTGTTTGACTGCTCCTTTATAACTGATGAACTGTAACATCATTGGGACTGCTGGTTGCAAACATTTCCCTCCAGGTAGCCTGAGAAACCAAAACCCACCCTGCAGGGAAGAAGAAAAATGAGGCAGATGTGCAGAGAAAGACAAGCAGACGGGAGAAGCAGGGTGTATCCCTTTATATTAAAAAATCATGTGTTGTCTATTTGGAATTCTAATTTAACTGGACATCCTGAATTGTATGTGGCAACCCTACCCTTAAAGCATTTTCAATGGCCTCCTAGGCTCAGGTATCAGCCCTTTCAAGGAGGGAGCACTCAGAGCACCTGTCAAGACAGTGCCCTTGGTGTAAGCTGCTTCACATGAGGTTTTCTCACTTACAACCAACGGGGTCCTTGTTCATTCTACAGAAGAAAAGAGACATGAAGCAAGGTAAGTAGATAAAATATATAGTAAGCTAGAGAGTAATAAGTGCTAAAGAAAACATAAAGCAAGAAAGGGGGATATGAAGTATTGGCAAGGGTATGTGCAAGCATGTGTGTTTATAGGTTTAAAATTACAGAGTGGCCAGGAAAGTCTGCCCTGAGAAATCCTAAATAAAATGAGGAAACTAGCCATGATGATCTGAGGAAGACAAGCACTCCAGATGGGGGTAGGACCAAGTGCAAAGTCCCCGGGGAAGGAGTGTGCCTGAGGTCTTCGAGGAACAGCCGAGATGCCAAGCTGACTGAAACAGAGAGTGCACAGGGAAAGAAGTAGATGAGGTTGCAAAGGCCTCTTAGATTACAAAGAACCTTATAGATCAAAGAGGCACCTTAACTTTTACTCCGAGTGATATGGGAAATCATTGGTGGGCTTTGAGCAGAGAAGTATTAATATCATGCTTTAAGTTTAACAGAATCACTTTGGCTCATGTGTTGTGGAGGAGAGTGGGACAAGACAGATGCATGGAGACCTGCTAAGGGGCTATGATAAAAATCTGGGGAGAGAAGATGGTGGTTTAGATCAGAATGGTATCAGTGGAGATGGGCAGAGAGATCGATTCTGGATACCTTGAGAAGTACAACCAATATAATTTGGTGATGGACGAGACATGGGGTGTGAGAGAACAAGGGCAAGGTATTGACATTTTTTCCAAAATGAAAAATAGAGTTGCCCTTAACTGAGATGAGGTGGACTACAGGATGCAGCATTTGGGTGGGAGTGTATGGAGTTTCAGGAGCTCAGTTTTGGACACTTAAGTTTGATATGGTGATTAGAAATCCAAGTGGAGATAGCCAGTAGGCAGCTGGATCTACAGGTCTGGGGTTTCAGGAAAACGTCAGAACTAGAATGTAAATTTGGGAATTGTCAGCATACAGAGATAAAATCACCAAGAGAATGGGCAGCAGAGAGAAGAACTCCAAGTACAGAGCCCTGAGTCATGCCAGCATGTAGAGGCTGGGGAATTGGACAGAACCAGCAAAAGAGACTGAGGTGCAGTGTCAGGAGTGGGAGGGGAGAATCCAAGAGAGTGTGGTATTCCTTCTAGAAGCCAAGGAAGAAATCCAAGAGGAGGAAGTGATGGGGGCTGCCAGTGATGCTGGTAGATCAATTAACACTGGAACAGGAATTAAAAGAAATTAAAGAGTGTGTAAGCTGATTGCTTAAAAATCCTGCAACAACACAAGGACCAAGAACTGGCCTTTCGATTTAGCAACAGAGATCACTGGTATAGTTTCATCTCCACAGTGGTCGGTGGTGTACCAAGGGGGTTGGGGTGGTGGGAGTAGTCTGCCCATACTCTGACAATAAAGAGGTATATTTTCTGTAGATCATTGAAAAACAATAATAAAACCAACTCCATGTTGGCGGTTTGGGACCTGAACAGATTCTTAAACTGGGTCCTGGGGAGATTTAAAGGAGAGAAATTTGAGTTAGCAAAGATATTTAACTCTTTCAAGGAATTTTGTTGTAAAAAGAAGAGGAGAAATGGGAGAGGAAAGTGAGGCGGAGAGGTTTTACTTAGTTATTTGTGTTTAAGATGGAAAAACATAGCAGCATTTTTTGTATGCTGATGGAAATGATCTAGTAGAGAAGAAGATTTGATGCTGCCACAGAAAAAGGGAGAACTGCCAGGGCAACAATCCTGAACAGGTGCAGGACAGGACTTAGTGAGGAGACAGCCAGGTCACCCCAGTAAGAGGAGGGAAGGCAGTGACTAGGGCCACAGATGCTGGCATGTGGGTAGATATGGCAGCGGGGTGTTGTAGAATTTATCTTTCGATTTCTTTTCTTAAGAGAAATAGGAAACAAAGGTATGAAAGGTGGGGGAAGAAGTGTTGGAGGCTTAAGGAGAGGAGAAAGTATGGAATTGTCTTCTAGGAGAAATGGGGTAGTGGGAGGACTAGAGATACATGGCTCATTTAACAGGGTCCTCATCACTTAAAGGGAAACCAGCCAGCCTGGAAGTGCAGGCACAGTTGATTGTGAAATGTATGCTTGGAAAGGATAGAAACAAAGGCCATGGGGAAAGGTGCAGGATCAATAGATCACAGGTCAGCAGGAGTGAATGGCTAGAGGAGTCAAGAAACTTAAAGGGCTGGGTGTGGTGGCTCACACCTGTAATCCCAGCACTTTGGGAGGCCGAGGCGGGTGGATCACCTGAGGTCAGGAGTTCAAGACCAGCTTGGCCAACATGGTGAAACCCCGTCTCTACTAAAAATACAAAAATTAGCTGGGCATGGTGGTGGGCACCTGTAATCCCAGCTACTCGGGAGGCTGAGGCAGGAAAACTGCTTCAACCCAGGAGGCGGAGGTTTCATTGAGCCGAGATCGCACCACCACACTCCAGCCTAGGTGACAGAGCAAGACTCCATCTAAAAAAAAAAAAAAAAAAAAAAACCTCAAGGAAATGAAAAGACAGGTAGGAGATGGGGAGAATGAGTGGTTTGAAGCTAAGACTGCTTTTTATGTGTATGTTCATTTCGGAAGAAGTTGTGGTTCTAGACAGACCATCAAGCCTAATACCGATGCACCTTCTGATGTAAAGAAAAATTAAGCGATTTCATCCAGATTTAATGTAATGATAGTATATGTTGTTGCAGATCTGTGAAAATATGTAATTTATGCACGGCTTATGAAAGAGAGAAAACTTTGGAGAGGGCAGGACAAAGTAGTCTGGTAGTGGAATACCCTGGTGTCTATGAATAAAAGAGAACTTTCTAGAGCCTCATACATTGTTCACATAACTCATTCATACAGCATTGCCCTGCTTCCTCAAAGGTCCAGCACTGCCCACAATACCTAGAGTTAAATCTATGTCCTTAGCCAGGCCAATAGGGCTCCGAGACAGCCAGTGCCTCTCTCTCCGTGCCCTCATCCACAGACCTTCTTCTCTGGCCTCCACACAGCTTGCCTTGCCCTGCCCCTATGCCTTTGTGCTTGCTGTTCCTTCATCCCAGGTTGCTCTTCCTCCAGGTTTTCTCAGGCCTGATTCCCACATGACCCCTCTGCCTGCTGAGGCCTGCCCTGACCACCTTTTCTAAAATTTCTAAAACTGGTTGCTGCTGCATCGCCTCCCTTGGTTCCTCAGTAGCACTTACAGTTGGAAAGTATCCTGCCCTTTATTTATGTGCTGTTGTCCTACTTTCCCCAGAAGACTGGGAGCAGGGGAGGGACAGGTATTATGTGTGGCTTTGAGACAGAAGAGGGACAGGACTTGGTACCCCCCATACCCCACCAAGGACCTCACTGCAAACTGGTAGAGGGGAGGCCCCATGGGTGGCAGGGACCCCAACCAGCCCCTCCAGACCTTGCAACATAAACCTTGCTCAAGGAGCCATACCTGCTGACTGCCGGACCCTGAGGAAGCTAAAAGCAGCAGCTCCCACCATAAATCTTACTATCTCCCACATGCACGCAAGGCCAGGAGAATGACTGATCCTTCACTTTAGCTTCATTATAATACGAAAAATCACACCCAGGGGTGGAGATGTAACATGCTTATAAGACATGCGATGCATGAAGAAGCATGTCATCAAACTGTGGAGGTGCTAAAAGTTCCCTGCCTCTACATTCCTAGACATCACTCCTTTCTCACCGTGGCCCCTTTACAACTTCCTTTTCAACACCCTCTGGGGAGCCAGCCAGAAAATTCTCTCTCCCTTGTGTTGCCTCCCGTATTCCTGGGCATAAGCTCCAACAAAGCCTTGTCTGGGAAAACTATCTTGGCCTTATGACAATTTCTATTGCATTGAGAGCCCAAGAACCCATGGTTGGTAACAGCTTAACTGCTGTAACACCTCTAGTTAGAACAATACCTATTAGGTGCTCAATAAATATTTTTTGAATGGATGGAGGAGCCCAGGAATATCTATTTTTAAAATATACTTACCAGCCAAGTGTAAGAAGTGAGGTGTCTGGTGTCCCTCCTGTGATTTTAAACCAAGGCTCTGATGGATTCTTGACTTGTCCACAATCACACAGAAGAAAGTGGCAAAAGTAGAACTAGAGTTGTGACTCTGCCACCATCATTCTTGCTTCTCCCTAGGTGCCCTAAGGTGCCCTAAATCATCTGGGTCTGCAGGAGAGTGCCCTAGAGAAGAGCTGGACTTGAGTCATTGGAGCCATTCAAAATTTGCAGTAGTTCTGTTTCCTAGATTCTGGCTCCTTCCAAATGCAGCAGCCAGATGCTGGGATGATGGAAGAAGTGACAGGACAAGAAATGTACTGGGTTGGTGCAAAGATAAAGGTGGTGCACAGACACTACTTGCCTGAAAGTCCCACTGGAGCCGTAGTATCTCTCCTGGCTGTTGTGACCCCATGTGTGGGCAGGATTACACCTGCCACCACACAGAGCACAGAGAAGGGAATCCAGATTAGACCCAGGGGCACAAGTGCGACTGAAGAAATCATCTGCGAGAAAGGACAACCGGAGGTCAGGATCAGCCCTCCCTGCCTGTGTTAGCAAGAAAGCCTCAGATTCTGTCCCCAAAATTGCCTGATAAAGACACATTCAGTTATTTGTAACATATTGTTAAAAGCAAGACTTTATGGAATTTAAAAAAAAAAGGTTCCAGCTGGAGATAAGTAAACGGGAACTGACTCAAGTTGGATCAAGGGTCTGTGAGCTCACAGAGGTCTACTCCATCCCAGCACAGGGCAGTGGCATCAAAAGATGGACACAGAGTTTAACAGTGAGGGGACAAAAGAGAAGTCCTGGCTCGCGGAACCCGGAGCACATGTTTTCTGGGCTCTGCTGCCGTTGCCCTTTTTCACAAGGTGTGCCATCACAGCTTCAAGTCCAGGAAGAGTCTAGAGAGGCACAGCTGCCAAGCCCTGTGCTGGGCTCCAGGGCACCACCATGAGGAAATCAGACACAGGCTCTGCCCTCTTGAAAACTTGCAGCCTGTAGGGTGATAGTCAGAACTCAAGTAACCACACCAGTAAATTCCTGTTTCCCTCTTTGCTCTGGGAAAAAATAATAGGGTTCCATGAAGCTACAATAAAAGAGCCCCTTGCAGCCCTAGGGGTCAGGGAGAAGGTTTAAGCCGAGACATGAAGAGTGAGTAGGAGTTGCCCAAGTGAAGGGTGGAGGGGAAGAGCCCTCCAGACAGGGGACCAGCATCTGCACAGGCCTGTGTTGGGGTGGGGTGGAGGCACGGCACAGAGAGCCTCATGGAGGCCTTCAGGACTAAACCACCAAGAAAATGGTGGTGAGTGCAGTGCGGGGCAGGGTCCAGACCCTTTTACCGTCATTAGTTTTGTTCTTTATCTTTAGAGAGATGAGAAGTCTCTGAAGGGTTTTAGACAATGCTGGGCCAGGGGCAGTAAGCTGGATGTGGTCATATCTGCACTTTGCAAAGATTGGCCTGGCAACAGGGTGGATGGAAACCAGAGCGGATGTGGAGTTCGGGTGCCAGGCTCCTGGAGAAGTTCAGGGGAAATGAGGGCAGCTGGGGCTAGAGGAGCACAAAGGGGAGGGAGATGAGTGGAAGGAGGAGAAAACGGCACCCCTGGAGATAGATGGCTGTGTGGAGGATGAGGCTTCCAGCGGGCACAAGCGGATGGACTGTAGGGTCCTCCACCACACCAGGTAGTTCTGAAAAAGGACCAGGCTCGGCAGGGATGGTACATTCAGTTTTGAACAGGATGAGCTTAGTGTGCTTCTGAGATATCCATCTAGAGATGTCAAATAGGCAGTTCAATACATACATGTCTGGAGGCTAAGGAGAGATCTGTGCTGGGGATAAGAACTTGACAATTATCAACACAGAGATAGATAAAAAGCATTTACCTAGTGCTTATCATGTGCCTAGCTTTGTATGTGTAACACCCCTTTGGATGGCAATCGAGGCTGTGGGCATGGATGTGAGTGCTTGGGGATTCCGTTGAGATTGGGAAAAAGAGTTTCATTTAGCAATGCAAACGTTTCTTAACTAGATTGGAAAATGGGGACCTTGAGAGAGTAGAAGAAAAACCAAGCCAGTGTGTTTTCATAAAAGCCAGGAGATATTATTTCAGGGCGATATGAGGAAATGCTGCTGAGAGATCACGGGGGAAGCAACGGAAGCACATCCTTCCAACTGAGCAGTATGGAGGCCACTGGTGGCTTGACCAGAATCCTTCCTGTGAAGTGATGCAGAGGAGCCAGGCGGCAGGGAGTTGAGGAGTGAGTGGAAGGGGAGTGGTTCCAACAACACTTTGATCACGGTGGCCTTAAAGAGGAGGAGGGAAGGAAGGCAGGAGCTGCAGGAGAATGTTGGGCGGGGGGGGGAGCAATTTTAAAGATAGAAAACATTGGGTGTGTTTACATGTTGAGAGAAATTGTTGGACACACCAGAAGGAGAAGTAATAACTGAGGGTTGAGACTGTGGAAGGGAACATGGGAGTGACCTGCACCCAAGTGCAGGTAGAGGGAATGGCTGGGGAGGAGGAGGTGGGGAGGTACAGCCCCAGGAGGCCCGCAGTTTTGGCAGGGGGATGTTAAGGGAAACTTCTCTGATGGTTTCTTTGTCTCCTGCAGGTGCAGGTGAAATGGTCTGCTAAGAAAGGTAGTAGATGGTGTGGGTTTGAGGTGTGTGGACAATTAGGACATCAGGAGAATCACCGGGAAATGTGGCATGTGGAGCAGAGAAGTGGTGGGGGTGTTTTTAATGTTGGGGGCACACCAACGACAGTGCCTGAAGCATTCCAGTGACACAAACTGCTCTGCTGCCCTGTGACACTCTCCAGCCACGTTCAGCTGCTCAGGTGAAAAAGAGAGCAGGTAATAGGATTCAATCAGGGCTGGGATTTTCAGAGAGTTGGGGAAAGCAGAGGAGCAGGAGCCTCTTAGGTAGTGGCATGAGCATAGCTGAAATGATGAATGCATCTAAGAGAGATGAGGATGGTCTACGGCCATACCACCCTGAATGTGCCTGATCTTGTCTGATCTCGGAAGCTAAGCAGGGTCAGGCCTTGCTAGTACTTGGATGGGAGAGATGAGGATGAACATGAAAAACAGCACTCCAGGACTTACTGGTGGAAGGTTTCCAATTAAGAAGGCAGCCATTTCGGTTTATATGTGAAAACAACACACTCGTGCGCACCAACGCATCCAGCCCGGTCTTGCTTTGCGAACCCAGGCTTGTTCCCTGAGCCATTTGTGAGACATCAAGAATAGAGCTATTTCCCTGAGATCTGCCCTTTGGGCCAGGGTATTCTCCTCAGAAGCAAAAGGATGAGAAGGAGAAGGACCTGCTCAAGGAGATGTGAGGCTCGCCCACAATTTCTGTCAAGCTCTTAAGCCCACCACCCATTTATGGCATTTTCTGCCATTCATCAAACTGAATTTCTCCTTTACCCAGGCACAGGCACAGGGAATGAACTGCCACAACACCTCCCAGAACATACTCACCACATTTACAGGACCCGGTTTGATTGTATATTAAGCCCATGGGGATGTTCCAGCTTGCAGAAGTGCCAACTGCAGTGTGGCAGGACTTCTTGCCTCAAAGAGAGTTCCAGGTGACATCAGCATCTGATTTCTTAACCACAGCCATGACATAATAGCCTAGAAATTGAAATACCAAGATGCAATTTCTCTTTTTTCAGGGAGAGAAGGGGAAGGAGGAGGAAGAATGTACGATCCAGTGAGATCTGGCCAGCCCTCCTGCACCGGGCCATTAAATGCTATCTCCATATGGTGGCTATGCTGGAGCTGGTATTCTCCATTTCCATCCTGTCCCCCTTCTGGCTGGAAATATGGAAACTACACTTCCAATGTTTCCTTGCAGCTGTGTTCTTAGTGTCAATTAGGATGTGTGAAATTTGGAAGGTGGAAGTCACATAGAAGTCTTTGCCTTCCCCCTCACCTCTTTTCTGCTAGGAAATAAATTCTTGGAGATGTTAGGCTTTTCTGTCCAGATCTCTAGTATCCCTTCTCCATCCTAGAGGATTAAAAGCTATTGTAGCAAATGCAGCAGCAACAGCCACTATCAATTCTGGCTTCCTATCCCTTGGTCACAGCTACAGGATGTGTCTTGAAATCACTGTACTAGTATAGGTCTTGCGGGTAGTAGGTCTCCTAGGGAGTCAGCTGTTTCACTATGGGTGGGAGTCATTCCAGGAACCTAGTGTCCACTTTTTGTTAACATTTAATTCCCTGTATTAAATCCCTTCCTGCTTAAAATAGTGCTTCATTTCTTTACTGACCCCTCAGTGATGCACTCTGTCTGTCCTTTGAAGCAGACAGCAAGACCATCTCAGAGAAGACTTCGCTGGCAGTAAGTTGCTCTTTTGGAAAAAAAAAAAAAACAAACCTATACATTTAAATATATACATATAGCATTTACTTATATACTATGTATTTATACATATATACAAATAAGTATACATATTTGTAAATGTATACATTATAAATTTATATATATGTTTGCACACACATATTTACATATATATATTAGTGGAAGGGGTGCCAAGATACTATCATCACACCTCCAGGGCACTCTGAAAATATATTTTAGAGCTACTGCTGCTAGCCCCTGCCTGTCACTCTCCCTGGGGAGAGGGAATATCTTAAACCCCTCATGTTACTCTAGTAGAGGACCCTCCCAATAGCTATCATTATTAGGTACTGAGCCAAACAGACTAACACTACTGCTCCCTAGCTATGTCTACATACATGCACCCACATACACATACATACACTGTACTTTTTCAATAGAATCTTGCTATGTATTATTTTCTCTTTTTTTGAGATGGAGTCTTGCTGCATTATTTTCTGTGAGTTGCTTTATTCCTCCTCAATAATATATTGCAGACACTTCTTTGATTCAGTAGTGATAGATATGGCTACATCATTCTGTTATTTGGCTGAATCTAAGTTATATCTTATTATATATGGACGTATCGTATCTATACTGGTAGGTATTTTTATTATGGCCCATTTTCCCCTATTAAAACCCATTTATTTCTATAAATGTTTATAATTATGAGTATGCACTTGTTTAAGTTTTTCTGTTGAATATAAGTTCAAAAGAAAGCTTTAATGAGTTATTTTTTAATGTTAAGTCTCTGATTTTCTAGGTTTACAATAATATTTTCTAATAATGACAATTTATTCTCTCTTCTCTTTCCCAATATTTAAAAAACCCAACTCTTTTTCTTATCTTACTGCATTTACTTCCAATATAATGCTGAATACCTTTGGTGGGAGTGGGCATTCTTGCCTTGCTCCTGATTCTAATGAGAATATCACGAATATTTCATTTATTCCAGTGCCAATACTATATAACTGAATTGTGCTTGTTGAGTAAGGTTGAACTGCAAACTGAAAAGAATAATAAGATTTGAATCATAAATTCTTAGAATTAGAAAATAATGTGGCTCACCACTCCCTGCTTTCCCCGTGTACACACCTTTTCTCTGTGTTGTAGATCAGGTCTCTACAAATTCAAACTTGGAGAAGTTGGGAGTCAACACGGCAGGTGGAAGGTCTGTCTTGTCCTTCCTAAGTGACCTCAGATGTGTCCTTATCATCTAGGAGCCTAAATTTTTCTTCAGTTAAATGGTGGCAGTGGAACCCCTCCTGGAGTGACTGATGGGGATCAGAGGTGCAGATATGAGCATAGGCACATCAGGAACAGGAAGAGCAGGTTAGGGAGATAGCTTTCCAGCAGTAGTGCAGAAGCAGGACTGGAGGCCCCTCCCAGTGAAGCAGGTTCTCCTGAGGCCATGGCAAGCCCTTGCCTACCACACTGTGGTCCATGACACCAGTCTGGTAGCCAAATGCTGTCATAGTGCCTTCCTTCAATGCCACTATTTCTGTACCTATGGCATTCATTATTGTCATCCATCTTTCCATGCGCGCGCGTGCGCGTGGGTGTGTGTGTGTGTGTGTGACTCTGAGGTTAACTCTCCCCCTCTCTACTCAGATGGCACCTTCTCCATCACAGTCAGCCACTCTGCTGGTGTCTAAACCATCCTCTAAGCATGCTTGTTGATCTACATTTGTGTATCATTGCAGTTTCTGAAAATGTCAACTACTCTTGAAGCAGTTAGGGTTGTTTCTGATTATAAATGATCAGAATAGAATACATAGCAGATAGAAGGTTGTTTGCTGGACTTTGGGATTAGGGATGAAGACACAATTTAGAGAAGACTTCTTAGCCATGATAGCAGAGAGGGATGAGGTACAGCATATCCCTGGGCTGGGGTCCTGCCACACAGGAAGGGGAGATGCTGCAGGTGAGCAGGGAAATGATGCCTCAACTTTGCACTCCAGTGGCCTTTGTGCAGGGTGGGCTGTGCAGGGTCCTATGACCCAGTGCTCAGCAGGGGACAGAGACCACAGCTCCTTGTGCTGTGATGCTCCAAATCCCTCACCTTCCCCAGCCATCCTGCCTCAGAAGAAACTCTAAACCCAAGTATGCACTTGGTTTTCACCTCAGGATTCTCTATCACAGCAGTTTTCAAACTGTAATGTGCATTAAATTTGTTAAAACATAGATTGCTAGCCCCAGCCCCAGAGCTTCTGACTCAGATCTAGGATGGAGCCCCAAAATTTTTGTTCCCAACAAACTCCCAGGGGATGCTGATGCTGCGGGTCCAGAGACGACACCTGAGAACCACTGCTCTATCCATTTTCCAAGAGTAGGTACTAGAGACAGACCCTCTTTGCTTATCTGGAGGCACAAAATGGAGGAACTTGCCCCCTAGTGGTGGTCTTCTACTCTAAAGACTGATAACTCCCCTGCTATCAAGCTCCAGCTGGCTAAAAGCTGAAAGGTGGATTTTATTTTCCTCCTCATCTTCATTATCAGCATCTATGAATCTCCTTCTCTCATGAGGTCTCTACTTAGCCCAGAAATACCAGGAATGGGCCCCGGTGTGGACCTTCATACGGAGATGGGCAGGCGGCATGTGCTCAGGCGCAGTGTGGTGCCAGGAAGGGCCTGGGGTTTCCAGTTATTCCTCCTCTTCTCAAACCCAGGTGCAGCCACCTCCTGGCTGTGTGACCTGGGCAAGTCACACAGTCCCTGAGTCTCCAGCTCCATAACATGAGACAACAATGCCCACGTACTCCAGGGTTGCTGAGAAGAGGGAATGGGAATAGTGCAAACAGGAGTCCTTTGCCAACTATAAAGTACCCTGCAAATAGTATTATTACAGTCCCAGGATAGGTTTGCATCTTAACAATTAACTGTGAATTTTTTTCCACCTCCAGTCATTTTTATTTGTTTTTAAGCTTTCCTCTCCCCAACAATGGGCCTTTACCTTTGAGCCAGTGTTACTGATTCTAACTCACCTTCCATGGGTAAATTCACAGACTTAGACCTAAAGTGTTCTGAAAAGAAAAAGAAAAACAATCAAGGTACATGACATTAAATCCTCACATTACTCCATCCAAAGTCAGGAGCTTCTCAATCTCAATAGTCAATAATAATATGAGCAAGGTATCATTGGGTATCAGTGGGTTAAGGTTCTGCAAGCCCATTTTACCCTCTTCTGCTCTTTCCAATTTGAACATAGGTTCCATCCCAAAATCTCCCCAGTACTCTAGCAGATGCAGGCAAAGAAAGTGGAGGTGCTCATTGAAGGGGAAGAGAGGGAGAGGTCATATCCCTTTGCATTAGCTGTGTAATAAGTCATCCTGATATCTTTCTTCCCTTCAGAGTCTTAGACTGTGGTAGGCAATCATTATTTTTGCTATACGGGAGGGCAAGAACCCAGTCCAGGGAGTCAGAAAGATCTGGATTCAGTCTTTATTTTACAATGGAAACATCACTTATCCTTTTTTTTTGAGATAGAGTTTCACTGTTGTTGCCCAGGCTGGAGTGCAATGACACGATCTCAGCTCACCGCAACCTCCGCCTCCCAAATTCAAGCGATTCTCCTGCCTCAGCCTCCCTGTAGCTGGGATTACAGGTGCCTGCTGCCATGCCCGGCTAATTTTTGTATTTTTAGTAGAGACGGGGTTTCGCCATGTTGGCCAGGCTGGTCTCGAACTCCTGACCTCACGTGATCCGCCCACCTCGGCCTCCCAAAGTGCTGGGATTACAGGTGTGAGCCACCGCGCCCGACCCATCACTTATCTTTTCTAAGCCTCAGTTTTTACAGCTATAAAATGGAGATACCACTATTCACTTCACAGAGTCGTTTTGTTTTGAAAGATAATGTAGCAGATGAGCTGTAATCAATGATATTAGGGAAACCCTCTTTTACGCCGGCTTCATTTTTCCATGTGGATGGATCCCCACTAAAGAACATGAACTTGCAGCACCACCTTCTCAACCACCCAGTGCATCTGGGTGAAGGATCATGAGCACGTGTGGCTCAGCCCCTCTTTCTTTCTTGAAGACAAAGGGGAGAGAGTTGTTTGGGTCTTCTCACCTATGACAAAACGTGTTTCCCTTTGCCCTTAGTCATGGCATAAGCCATCAGACCCGTTTTCCTGAACTAGTGGGCAACTTTAAGGTAAGGGTGACTTGTAGCCCCATGCCAGCTCTACATCACACACTCCAGTATCCCAGTCTCAGAAGTAAAGGTGTTATTTTGATCTCTTTCTGCCTAATTCCTTTGTCTATATCTTAATTGTTTCTGGCTCCAGGAGAGGGAGATTTTTTTTCTACTAGCTCCGTACACTCCAACAATAGTTATTATCTCAACACTAAACTATTTCCTCATCTTTCTATGCCCACAGCCCAGGGGAACTGTGGACAGAAAAAATGCAGAAGGACACTCCCCTCCTCTTACTGTTGTTCTCTGCCAGGACAGGCACCAGACCACATTTGCCTGCTATGTAGATGAATCCTGCATTCAAGCTCATAGCATCAGCTTCTCCTTTCTGAAGTTAAGAAACAAATCAATAGCACCAATAGCACAATAGCTGTCTCCTGGGCCTCTGACCCTCAGAGGTTCTCATTTCTTTGGCTTCATGTAAACGTCCTTGTGATTAACCAATTGTGGATCACTCAAAGCTTCTGCCATGTAAACACAGGGTTTAAAAAACTGGACATGCTCTTGGCCTGTTGACCTGGGAACAAGTTCCAACCCAGGTCATGCCCCCTGGACATCTCTGTGTCCTCTGATGAGACCCATGCTGCATCCTGGACATGACCTCACCACCCCTTCTTTGTGACTATAGTCACTCAACTCAACGATTAACATGGCCCGACTCAGGAAATGCATTTAACTTGTTTCTATGGGATACGTTTCTTCCAGATAATGGAGTTCAAATCTGTTCCCATAATCCCACTAGCACTGTACTCAGTGCCTGGCACAACAAAGATTTTCAATAAATAATTCATTTCTCTAGATAATACACTAATAATTCACTTATTATTTTAATCAATTAATTTTTCTAATAGAGTAAAAAATGTATACTTATAGATAAGGTCACCAAGATAAAAACATACACATACATGCTCTTTGCTTTTGACCTTTTCACTACCCTTCTAGAAATCTAAAAACAGTGACTACAGCAGCAAAAACTTACCAAGCCTTATTATGTGCCAAGCTCCTTTCTAAACACTTCACAGTGATTACCTCATATATTCCTCACAAACTTCAATAAGCTAGATACTAGAATTTCCCCTCTTTTATAAATGAAAGCAGAGAGGTTAAGTTTGTCCAATCAATCAACAGCTGCTAAGACTTAAACCTAGGCAATTTAATTCCTTGTAACCACTATTCCAGATGGCCTCCAAGATCTGTCTACCCCAAAGCATGTTTCCCTCAATACTATGCTATTTACATTTTTCCATCCATAAGTTGGGTAAAAATTATACCCCATAGGTTTATCATGAAGACTAAATGAGTAATACAGTTTAAGAGCTCATAAACATGCTTGACACACAGTAACTACAGAAAAATTAGTTACCATTAATATTAAAGATATACTCAGAAATGTAGGCATTTATAGATACAAAGATTTTTCAATCCCACATTGTCTATAATAGCAAAGGATTTGGAAATAACTCAAATATAAACACTGAGAAATGGGTTAAATGGAGGTCAACATACTTGGTGGAATATTACATAGCCATTATTTAAATGAGTGTTTCATTATTTAAGAAAATATACCAACTGTCCCTGGGATTTTGAATAATAATAATTGCTAACACTTACTTACTGCTAACTATATGCCAGGCAATGTTATAAGTACTCAGATTTACTTAATCCTTACAATTGACACATTTAGGAGACTACATAACCATCAAGATCTTAATCTTAGGAATTGGTGCTAGGAAAGTTTACCAAGATGAGGGTCTTCTCAAGTTAAACAAAACAAAATGAAACGGGTGCATAGCCTTCTAAGTTTGTCAAATTTTCATTCTTTATTTATAAGTTTATTTTTTCCTAATCACAAAAGTAGTTCTGCTCATAAAGTTAATAACAACACAATTTCATCACTCAGAGATCATAATAAATAAAATAAATAAAATCATTCGCAACTTGGTCACTCAGAGATCATTATCACATGATCTCTGAGTGACGAAGTTGCGAATGATTTTATTTTTACTTTCTGATTTTTTTAGAGACAGGGTCTTGCTCTGTCATCCAGGCTAGAGTGCAGTGGTGTGACCATGGCTCACTGCAGCCCTATTTTTATTTATTTATTATAATATTTTATAACCAGAAGAAATAAACTTACAATTAAAGGATTGAAAAGGTTGATCTGCTTTCACAATTCACAGTAGCCCTGACCATAGCCCGGAATGTCACCCTACTTCCTGAGACTCCTAGGCAAGACACTCCACTGAGCTAACTGGACTCCAGAGCTGAGCCCCCTAGGAGTCCAGCTCTTGGACTGGCTCTGTGTTTCTGCCCTGCCCAGAGCTGGAGGAGCCTGTGGGGTGAGTGGGAGGCAGCACACAACAGGTGTCCTTATCCTGGAGACTGAGGAAGAGGCATTTGGGAAGATCTTCAATGCCAGATTTGGCAGAAGTGCTGTGTGTCGGAGTGTCTGAGCCCAGCCTTAAAAGCAGGGCCCTCCAACTGTGATGGCAGTGATGCAGTCGTCTGGGGTCTCCTCCATGGTGCACGCCAAGGCACCACCTCTCACAGCACTCCACTCATCACACTTGGCCCTCTCACGGTGGCCCACTGCGCACCACCGCACCCTCGGGAGTCTTCCGCATTAGGCCAGGTGGAGGGATCCAAAGGAAGCCCCAGGTGGGTCCGGGAGCTTAGTGCTGCAGAGTGGCTGTCCAGTGAGGCCCTCACTGGCAGCAGCAGAGCTGACATGTCTCATTCCCATGACACTGCTAATTCCTGCCTGTCACCTTCCAGGAGAAATGGGAAACTCAGTTCTCAGAAAAATCAGTGAAGACAGAGCTTGCCCCTGATCCTGACCTCAGCTCCTCAGGCATCACCTCCCCAGGGAGGCCTCTCTGAGCACCAGCCCAGCTCAGGGCCTTCCGGGGTTTTCTCTTGCAAGACTGGGCTCCCCATCCAGGAAGCATGCCCCACTTGGCAGTCACGAGTTCTGTTCTGGCTGGGTCTGCTTGCTCTCCCCTCACCCAGTGTCTTTGTTCACCACCATATGCCCATGTCTAACACAGTGGCTGCTCTTCTGTAGATGCAAATACCTACTGGTTGACTAAATGGAGGGCAAAGCTAGAAGAAGGAAAGAAGGAAGAAATAAACCATAGAGATCCAGTGGATGGCCACACCAGAAACCTCTGGATGGTGGTAGTGGCCACGTTCCCACTTCAGTTTAGGATGGACTATTTTTATACTCCATGTCGAATAGACCCACCCTGGGTGGGATGACCTCAGCTAATAAAAAGGAGCCAGGGCCATCACGACTTCAAGTTGTCTAGAATATGAAGGCCTTTAAAGCCCTTTTCTAATCACAGAAAACCCCCTCATTAACCCAATGCAGTTAGTAGCTCCCTTGGGCTCTGCAGGCCAATAAACTTTGGGTGAAGCTTGCAGGCACCTGGAAAGCCTCCCATGATGGCCCCACCCCACCCTGCTGCCCAAGCTGGCCAGGTCCCTCCTGGGACCTTACATACCTCTTTTGGGATCCTGAGTCGCAGAAAAACACTCATCTCCCAGGTACAGCTTGGCATCCATCTTAGGTTGGGACCATTAAAAACCCATGGGCAGCATCAGTAAACAGCAGATCTGTCTCGTTAGGAGAGCCAAAGAGCTGAAATTCTGATGACTTGTCTTTTCCAAAATGTTCCTGTTCAAAGGACAAGAGATGGTGAAGGAAGGAGGATGGCATAGAGGTAAAGGTAAAACAAACCCCAAAACAGACAAGGGAAACAGAAAGCAAGATATGAGTGTCTGAGGGTGAAGACAGTGGCCAAGATCCCCAGCATCCCTGGCTCATGGTGAGGGAAAGCTCTCCTCAGATCCCAGCTTGTGTGTCTGGTGTGGCCTCAAGGAAACTGCCAGGCGCCATCCTCCAGATCCATCCCTTTCTACTATGGGCTGCGGCTCTGTGTTCCCATGGGGCAGTTCAGCAAAGGCTGCCTCACCCTCCGGCCATCTGATCACCCTAAGCACCTGTGGCAGTCTCCATCCTGAAGAGGCTGGTGATCCAGCACCACGGGCTGCGATCAGATTTCCTGAGCTCCTCTTCTCCCCACGCCAAGCCTGCCACTGAAGGACCAGCTGTGGGACACCAAACGGTCCCTTCCCCTTTGTGGCCTCCAAAAACCAAAGGGCTCTTTGCCTATGACTCCAGTTGACTGGCCCAAAGCCACTCCTGACATAGCTCACAGCAGCACCTACCCACGTGCTCTTTCAAATGGCTGGCTGGTGTTTGCTTTTGCAGCGACTCTACATGAAATGTTACCTGCTGCCCTCCCTGACAACTCCCATCCCCCAACTCCTTAGGATGCACACAGTTACTCCCCAGGGCCCAGGAACTTTCCCAGATACACCCTGCAAATCAGTCCCTTTGTCCTCCACAAAGGACACCATCCATGTCCATGAGGTAGTGCAATTCCATCGGGTAAGAATGCATACTTGTGTGCCTCCCACACTCATCTGTGAACAACTCAAGACAAGTCTTTGCCTAGTTCATCTCTGAATCCCCAAGTGCTAAGGAGAGAGCATTGGCAGAGTTGTCAGGAGGGCGGGATCACATGCCATGGGATGACAGGGGAGGACTTTGTGGAGGAAGAGAGGCATGTGAGCTCATCCTGAGGACCCGTTTAGAATGAAAAATAATTAAATGGGACAAGAAGGACTTCTGCAGAGAGTCTTTAGTCCACCAGGTTCGTGGTTCCAGACGAGGTTTTATTCCTTTGCTGTCTATAATACATATAGACTGAGCGGCTTGTCAGTGAAGAGGATCACGTGTGGCATGGCTCCCACCGTACCCTGAACACACCAGGACATCCAGAGTGACAAGAAGGCAAGGAAGTTAACCTCCCTCCAAATCTAAGCAGGGAGCACTAAGCCAGAGGGGAGGATGGCGGGTGGGGATACCTGGACCTGGTTGAGAAGCTTCCAGATCAAGTCCTCCTTGCCACCCACACTTTGGGCCATGACAGCATGAGAAGGGACCCAGGCCAAATGGCAGGACTTGTATCCAACTACCGGCTTCCCGGTGTTGTTCAGGCAAAGCAGCTCATACTGGTCCCTGTCAGCGTGGTTTGCCAGGTTCTCTGGGGGAGGGAAAGCCCAGGTGAGCCTAACACAGGAGAGCCATGAGCCGTAGTTAGGATGACCGATGCCCCTCACCGAACCATCAAATATGTGGCCTGAAGAGGACTGAGAGAGAATTTTTTTCCAAAAACAGATAAGGACTAGAGGCCTGAGGAGTGAAACACCTAGTTCACAATCTCACTGCAGGGCTGGGCGGTGTGCCTGGCCCAGGGCCCTCCGACTGCCCCACTTCTCTGTGGCTCTGCTAATAGGAATGGTGACAGCAAATGTGTACTGTGCACTCATAGCTCATCAAAGACTTGCTGAAGGCTCTCCAGGCTCTGTCGCATTTAATCCTCACAAGAACTTGGAGAGGCCAGTAATATGATTATCCCATTCTACAGATTAGGAAACTGAGACTCAGAGACTTAAGGTAACTAGTCTGGGGCTGTCGCATTACCATGTCAGGATGGCCCAGGTCCCCCACTAAAGGGGCCACATTCGCTTTGATGCAGAGCCTCCTGCAGAAAGGTGAGAGGGTTGAGAGATGGAAGGAGGTCTAGGGGCCCAGTCAGGGTAACCTGCAGGTACAAAGATGAACCAGAAAGACCTTATGAGGAAAACAGTTTCTTTGATTCCATTGTCTAGGTATTGAAAAGTGTTGTGGGTTCAATAAATTCATATATTGAAGTCCTAATCCACATTACCTCAGAATGTGATCTTATTTGGAAACAGGATCCTTGAAAACGTAATTAGTTAAGATGCGGTCACACTGGGATAGGGTGGACCCCTAATCCAATATGACTGGTGTCCTTATGAAAAGGGGGAGTTTGGACACAGAAGACAGCACACAGGCCATGTGAATATAAAGGCAGAGGTTGGAGTGATGTGTCTGTGAGTCAAGCCACACCAAAGATCAGCAGCAAACCACCAGAAGCGAGGAGAGTGGCCTGGAACAGACTCTCCCCACAGCTCTCAGGAGGACCCAACCCTGCCAGCATCATGATCTTGGAATTCTAGCCTCTAGAGGTACCAGACAAGACATTTATGTTGCTTAAACCACCCAGTTCATGGTACTCTGCTACAGCAGTCCTAGAAAACAAATACAGATGTGTTACTGGATAGAAAGTCTTGACTGTGAGTTGTCCAGGTTCTTGGCACATTGAACAAAGAATTGAAGAAAATGCACAAACAAAGCAACAAGAGAATGAAGCAATGAAAGAAGCAATGAAAGTGCAGATTGACTGAAGTGAAAGTACACTCCACAGAGTGGGAGCAGCTCAAGAGCCTTGATCACAGTGTTCTTTAGGGTTTTTATTAAGCAAAAAGAATTTGGTAACACCCCAGGTGCCCTTTAGAGGCCTCCAATTGGTTATACCCTATGAAGGACTGACCCATGGCCAATTAAAGGCTGAAGTGGAGACTTCAGTCTTGTTATCACAGGAGCGAGGATGTGGCCTAAATGCTGCCTAATCTTGCCTAGAACTAACTGACTACACCTGCTGCCCTATTGCTTATGCCTTAACCCTTGATTACCCTAATTCCCTATTCTCCTACATCAGATGGTCTTTGGGGTTGATAAAATCTCAAACTGAAAGAGAAAGAGTGTTATCAGGGCTCCTGTGAGTGGTTACAATTTTAATTCAGTATTTTCTTTAGAAAATACGTTTTAAATCTTTACATTAAAAGAAAAATTTCAAAATGACTTAGTAATGTTAGAATTAAATTTAGAGAATCAATATGACCTAATGGCCTCAGAAATAAATCACTTTTCCACCTTAGCCACTCAAAGGCCCAGGGGGGCAGCAGCAGCCCAGGGCTCTCCACCCTCACACATTGTCATAGTCTCATGACATTCTCCTACCAGGCAAGAAGAGATCTTACAAAATAGCACACAAGTGACTTTGGGCAAAGGTAAATCAAGATGGTCTGGGACAATCTGTTGTTTCCATAAAGTGAGGATGTTTTCAAATACTTCAGGGGGAGATAGAAGATGCTGCCACTATCATTAAGTGTGGTAACTTGAGCATCCAAAGGACATAATAATTATTTGGAACAACTTGATGAGACCGATAGATGACCCCACTAATTAAAATTGTGGATAATAAGACATGCATCAATTGCCAAAATGCTAACAAACCAGTGTAATAATGAGTAATAATTGTAGTCAATGTGTAATAATAATAATTTGATGAGACCTATAGGTGACCCCACTAATTAAAATTGTGGATAATAAGACATGCATCAATTGCCAAAATGCTAACAAACCAGTGCAATAATGAGTAATAATTATAGACAATGTTTAATAATGAGGAGACAGTGAATTGTGAATAACTGAACAAGGGAACAAAGGACACTGAAGTCAATTTCATGTTAGGAAAGACATTAAGTTGTAAGGAACTGGGACCCATGTAAAAAGCGAGGACCTAAAATTCTCCTCAGGTAGCAGACATTTATTATAAAAATGAGCTTAGCACAGTGAATATATACCTGTATTTCAAATGTTTCGAATGTTCTGTATCTGATAGAAATTTAATTTGTTATAAGACCCAGAATCTGGAAACTCAATTAGTCTGAAATATTTTGTTTGTTTGTGGTAAACTGTCCAAAATTCTGAAAAAGTTTGGGTTTTTTCCTAAATGTAAAAAAAAAAAAAAAAAGAAGAAGAAATACATTTTTATCCATGGCAATAATGCTTTTGCAACAGATTTAATTGCAGATGTGCTAATAAGTTCTGAAATATTTACAATAATTTATATGTTTTGCTTAAGGTGCCTGAAGCAGTTGAGAGACATTTATAATGAAATGTTCAGGAGAATGTGATTAAATTTGAAATTTCAATGACTAAGAGAATTGATTATTACAACTCGTTTTATTAGATAGTAAGTATTGTTTAAATGTTCATAAAATTTGTTTAGTAGATTTATAGATGAATCAAACTGAGCACTAAAGAAAGAACAAATACAGCAGAGTCCCACCTTATTCAAGGGGGATATGTTCTAAGACCCACAGTGGATGCCAGAAATCACGGATAGTACCAAACCCTAATATAGTATTTTTTTCCTATACATACATACTTATGATAAAGTCTGATTTATAAATTAGGCACAGTAAGAGATTAACAACAATAATTAATAAAAAATAGAACCATTTTTTTTTTTGAGACAGGGAATTGCTCTGTTGCCCAGGCTGGAGGGCAGTGGCGTGATCATAGCTCGCTGCAGCCTCCAACTCCTGGGCTTAAGCGATTCTCCTGCCTCAGCCTCCCAAAGTGCTGAGATTACAGGCATGAGTCACTCTGCCCAGCCAAAATCGAACAATTATAACAATATACTGTAATAAAAGTTAAGTGAATATGGCCTCTCTCTCTCTCAAAATATCTTCTTATACCGTACTCACCCTTCTTGTGAAGACACTGCTACATAAATGGGAAGTGCCAGGAATAAGCAATTCACAAGTGTTACATTGCCTGCTGTTCTGGTAGTGTGATAGAATCTCACACTGTCCTGCTCTGTCCCTTCCAGGATGTGAATCCTCCCTTTGTCAATGCTGTATCTACTCTCTCTACATTACCCGCCTGTTAGTTACTTAGTAGCCTTCTCAGTGATCAGATCTACCACTGTGGTATCAAAGGGCTTGCGTTCCAGTAACTTATTTTACTTAGTAATGGCCCCAAGGTGCAAGAGTAGTAATGTAATATTTTTGCACCTTGGTTGGCCACAAGTCCAACTGTGTAAAGTGATACTGTGGATAAGGGGGAATTACTATAATAGAAATGCTTACATAGAAACTCTCCTGTGGCATTAATGAGCTTCACCCATCTCTAGATATAATGCAACTTGAGTTTCCAGATTCTGGGTCTTATAACAAATTAAATTTCTATCAGATATAAGGCAACTTATATCTAGAGATGGTGGCTCACGCCTGTAATCCCAGCACTTTGGGAGACCGAAGTGGGTGGATCACAAGGTCAAGAGATCAAGACCATCCTGGGCAACATGGTGAAACCCTCTCTCTGCTAAAAATACAAAAATTAGCTGGGTGTGGTGGCATGTGCCTGTAGTCCCAGCTACTTGGGAGGCTAAGGCAGGAGAATCGCTTGAACCCGGGAGGCGGAGGTTGCAGTAAGCCGAGATCATGCCACTGCACTCCAGCCTGGCGACAGAGGGAGATTCCATCCCAAAAAAAAAGAACCAGCTTCTCTGGCTAGGGTGGGGTCCACACCATCCTTCAGACACCTGACAGGAGAGCCACAGGCAGGCACAGGCCTCACTTCTCCCCCATGCAGCCCCTCTGAGGGTCAGCCCGGACTGCTGGCTCACAGGGCTTTTCCCAGAGTTCCTGAGTATCAGTCTGTCCTCACAGAGGCGATGGCTTTGTCTGAAGGGCCTTTGAACCCCACAGCCAAGCCCAGGCCAAAAGCAGCCAGGAGCCCTGGCAGTCACCAAACCAGACAACTCTGAGCAGGCAGGATGGGAAAGAAGGATCCTCATTTTCCTCTTAGAAAGCAGCCAAAAGCAACAGGTTTAAATAAAATAAAATAAATAAATAAAACTAAAGGCTTAAAGCCTTTACGTGGAGACTAACAACTTTGGATAGCCTTGGAGTAGTAGCTATTTCTCTTATGGAGCATGGAGTGTGCAGAGGTGCCTGCAAGGGGGCTGAGAGGGAGATGGGGAGAAGCATGCACAAGAAGCAGCTCAGCAGAAAGTTGTGAGCTGGGAGGTCCTGGCCTTTGGCCCTGCTGAAAGCCCAGACCCGTGTCTGTAGATCTCAGGGTCCTAGACATAAGTCTGTCTCCCCAGCATTCCCTTGTCTAGGAGGGTAACACGGGCAGACCCCAAGCTCTAGGGAGGCCAGGGGCTCCCACACAGAAGAGTGCTCTGTGGATGGTTAGGAGCAAGGCTTGGCCATGGGAGGCACCTGGGACCCCAGATTTCTCACTGATGCTCTAGGTGGCCTGGGGTGGGCCCTGTTCGCTCTCTGTGCCTTTGTCTCCCCAACGTCAGGTTGAGGAGGAGGAGCAGTGGGGTCTCACTCACTTAAGGCTCCCGCGTAGCCAAAGTACGGTTCTTGGGAGGAGCAGGCACACTTGTCTGTCCCTTTCCCTGCACACATTTGACACAGGTGGGGGAACTTCTTCATGTCCTCACAGGGGATGCAGCTGCTGGAGAAGAACTTGGACACTGCTGCTCAACACAGAGACATGGACCCCAGGGCATGAGCTGGCTGGGGCCTCCAGGTCGTACATGTGTGTAAAAGAGTGGCCCTCACTGAGAGCCCACGCATCTGCACACACCTCCCAGGACTGGCTGAGGAAGTGGGTGTGCAGGGGCCAGCCAGTGCAGCCTGCCGGAGGTGGCTGGCAATGCCCATGCCAGAGGGAGTGCGTGGCCCAGGGTCCCAGTGGGTTTAGGCATCACACTCATGGGGTGATGGAACCCACAGGAATGTTCCCCAGCTTGTCCGCTGCAGGGTGTGAGAGCCGCTGACCTACACTGAATCAAGACTTCAGTCGCAGTGGCATGCAGCTCTGCTAATTCACCCACACGGAGGCTGGAAGGGGCCAGGCTGAACTCTAAACACAGCAGGAACACTTGCACGTCAGCCAAACCCCAATAGTCCTTCTTTACCTCAGGAAACGCCTCCCCCTCAACCTCCCCTTGTGTATCCAGAGGCTGTGGTAGCTCATAGGATATGCCTTCTGGAAAAGTTGGGACAGCTTGTCGAGGAGGGGGTAGGAGGTGGGCTACCAGCCACTGCACAGCTGCCCAGATGGATGTCCAGTGGCACCTGACACTGAGGCAAGTGATCACTCCCAGAAAGGGCAAAGCATGGCCAGAGCTGCGATCCAGGCTGTAGCCCTTCTCAGGTCCCTGCAGTCACTTGTCCCCGTCACAGTCAGACATCAACACTGCAGAGGTTGGCTGGACTCAAAAAGATGTACTTTTACAGAGTTCAAAAAGATCTGGCCATCATCATTCAAGGGCTGAAAAATCACCCTAGGCTTACTGTGCCTCAACATAACTGAACAGGGAGCCTAGAGAACACAAAAAATCCTAGCGCCAGCCCAGTCACCCTTTCCTTGCCCATGTCCCAAGCCCTCACCTAAGGCATGTAGGCCTGAGTGCCAGCAGTGTGTCTAGAATCCGCAGTGAGCCTTTCTGGAAAGCTGGGAGGGAGGTGGCTTTTCTTAGTGGGCCTCAGTGATGGCCCTTGTCAAGCCAAGCAACTAGGGATAAGGAGGAAGGTGGGACTGACATCTTTCCTCAGAGAAGACTCAGCTGCCAGCTCCCAGGAGTTGCTGGTGCACACACCCAGCCAGTGCATGTTTAAAGCAGTTTACCCTCACTCCATCTTGGAGGCCGTGGACACATACACTTCACAGTGACAGTGTGACTCCAGCACAGCCCATGCGGGTGACCGGTGCAGGAGCCCTGCCTGGGCACACCCAGCCCCAGCTGGCTCATTGGTTTCAAGGGAGCTAGGGGGAAGCAGTGAACTGATGGGGATGTTCTATCCAGCAAACCAGCCCAGGCCCATGTGGCAGGACTTCTTGCCTTGGAGCTGGCTCAGCTGGAAGTTGGTGCCCTCTTCACCATGGCAATGACATAATGGTGGGTTTGTGAATCTGCAAAGGAGCAGAGAGGAAGAAGAGCCAAAGGAAGATGCCATATTGTCACTGATCTTCTGGAGCATGTACCATGCAGAACTCTGGGGATGCTAGGACCTCACCATCCCCCTGCAAGTGGCTAGGAAAAGAAAAAAAGCCCTTAATTGACAGGAGAGAGAACACCGTCCATTTTCAAGGCAATAAACACTAGTTCTTTTTTCTGCTAGTCCCTCCAAGCCAGTGGAGACAGGATCCTCGAGGGCACCAGCTGTTACAGGGCCTACTGAGTGGAGCGCACTTAGGGAGAGCTTCAGCGCCCAGCCATCATGATGTTTCTGCTTCTCCCTGAGGGCTTTTCTCCTTTTCCCGCTTTTCCCAACAGCAGTTCTCCCTGCAGCTCAAACACGAAGTAAAGGTGTGAGATGAAGGATGCAGGGGCGTCCCAGGAATATGTCAGGGCCCTGCAAGAGTCAGACTGAGGCCAGCTGTGCTCACACACACTGATGACACGATAACACTAATGGACAAGTATGGGAAAGAGGCAAAGCCTCATTCTTAGACTCTCCCAAACCTCTCCTCACCATAAACCCAGGCCCATGTTCTGTTGCCCAGGCAGGGTTAGCACAAGGAAGAGGCAGTCAGGTCCTGTGTGTCTCCAGAGAGGGGCCTCTCATGGGTGAGACCCCACTGGGTGAGCAACGGACTCTGGACAGCATTCCCCTCTCAGGCTGGAGATACCCTACAGCCAGCAGCACCAGCTGAGTTTCTATTAAAATGTGCAAAGTTTACAGTCGCCCAGGAAAAGCCGATTTCCCAGCCCTCAGGAGTTAGCATCAGAGACAGCCTCCTTCAATCCAAAGAGCTCCAGCAACTTTGTTCCCTACTAAGTGTAATGCTGACAGGGCCCCTGCCACCCACACCCACCATTGCTGCAGTGTTGGACCGGAGACACTGGTCCCCAGGGAGAACACACCATCTTTTGACCCATAGAATTCTGCCATGATGGGCTTAAGGCTGTAGGGGGCCAGGCCTGCCTCAAACACTAAACCTCTATCAATGGTCACAGCATCTGCTTCATTTGCCTGAAAGAGAAGGGATCAAACCATGCATGACGCCCATCACCTCTGAGAAAGACTCCTCTAACCCTCTGCTAGAGACACTTGCTCAATAGACACTTGCATGACTCAAGCCTCCTTCACCTCCATCACGTCACTGCTCAAAAGTCATCTCCTCAGTGAGGCCTTTCCTGACCACAGTCTTCAAAATACCCCCTCCTGTATGCTGGATGCCACTTTGTTTTCCTTCTGAGCCTTATCAACCACGTGACAAACTCTGTTTATTGTTTGTCCTCCCCTCTGGAATGTAAGCTCCATGAAGGTGGAGGCATGTTTGTCTGTTCTATTCCCTACTCAATCCCAGCACCTAGAGGAGCACCTAGCACAGGTAGGTGTTCAGTAAACATTTGTTGGGTATGTGAGTGAATGCATTGTAGAATATTTCCATCCATAAGAAGTCAGATTTGGCACTCTCAAATGTGGATTCCCTTGGCAGGGATCTGTCAGCCAAAAGTTCCTTCCTTCAAGAAGCAAGCAACTTCACAGCCTCTTCTCCACAATGAGGTTGGATCATTTCCCTACCCATCATGGAAATCATTCTTTTTATTCATTTATTAATTGACATTAAAGCAACTTGAGTTTTTCTGAATTTACTATTATGTTTCTGTATGCCTCCCTTTTCCTCCATCCCACTTTGTCTTATAAATATTTTACAATATATATTCATATATGTATGTATATTTGTATCTATGTGTGTTTGTATAAAGTTAGGACTCTATTAAATGCATGCATCAGAAACTGACACGAATTACCTTAAGAAAAGGAGAGATTTAGTGTACAGGTAAAAGGGCAAGAAGGCCGCTGGGCCTTGTGAACACCATCAAGATGAGAAGCAGCGAGAATTGACATGGGTTTCAGTCCATCCCGTGGGCTCCAGCTCACGATTATGGCCTCCAGGTAGTTCTTGCCTTTTCCCACTTTACATATATCTTTCTTTCCTGACTGACTCCTCTTCAAACCCCAATAACAGATGCAAAAAGACAACAGTCTTATAGAGACTGCTTAACTAGCACCCACAACTGTATAAGGTCAAACTCCTCTAACAAATCTCTCCCTCTCTCTTCCCATAAACAAACACACACACACACACACACACACACACACACTACAAAAATAGATGAAAATTTATGCACATCTTTATGACCCTTACTGAATATTTCTAAATTGGTTTCCAGAAATGATATAGAAATGTATGATTTATAATGCCAATAGCAATGCATACCAATTTCACTGCAAACCTACCAGTGAGAAGTGTTATCACTTTAGAAATGTCATTACATTACTAAATATAAACTGTTACTTTTAGAATGGTTTTATTTGCATTTATTTGTTTATTAAAAAGGATGAACATTTTTCCTTTATTGTTAATATTCTTAGTTGTAATGTCTTTTCTGCAAATGGCTTGTTTATAGTTTTTTTATTCTTCAGCATTTCTTATAAGTTTAAATGACATCTTTATATAGTTTGTGGTTTTGTTATAGCTAATGTGATTTTTTTTGGCATGCTTAGGGCTTTTTAAAAACATTTCTTTGTCATGGTTTAAAATTTTTTACATTTCCAAATTTGTCTACTTTTGTAATTTATCTAGTTATGTCTATGTCTTTTAATCAAGTTGAGTCAAGCTGGGAATTTATTTTGGTGAATGGATTAAGAAGCTCACTTGATTATTTTTTCTGAATGGCTACCCAGTTGTCCAACTAAAGACTCCTTTCTCAGTCATTTGTTTGGCAAGTTTGCCTTATTATACTTATCTAAATCTAGTATACATGTATCAAAACACCACATTTACCCCATAAATATGTACAATTATTATTTGTCAAATAAAAATTCAATTTAATTTGATTTAAAGAACAAATCCACTTGTATCTTACCTAAATTTATTAAGCCTAGGACCCTCGTGCCCTAATGTCTATCACAGTTTGCATCTATATCATATCATGTAGATAATTAGGTAGTTGAATGGATATACAGAAAGCTGACAATGTATCTGAATTTTGTTCTCTTCCGGGTCTTCTATATATCTGCCAGTATCCTGTCCTGTGCAACACTGTTATTTAAATATGGTATAGTTTTAGGTAGGACTCAGCCACTCCCCTGCTACTTTTCTTTTTCATAATACAACTTTAAAATTTCAGCATGTACTTTTTCTCAAGAATTTTATAAATATTTTATTGATTCTTTTAAAAAGTCTGTATTTTGATTAAACTTATACTAAATTTATGAGTTAACTTTGGGAGAGTATGCAAGTATGTGATATTTAGTCTTTCCATCTGGGAATACAGCATGTGTTTTCATTTGTTAATAAATATTATTCACTTGTTACAGACTTTTATATTTTATTTATTTATTTATTATTTTATTTATTTATTTATTTTGAGACAGAGTCTCGCTCCGTTGCCCAGGCTGGAGTGTAGTAGCACAATCTTGGCTCACTGCAACCTCTGCCTCCTGGGTTATCCTGCTTCAGACTCCCAAGTAGCTGGGACTACAGGTGTGTGCCACCATGCCGGGCTAATTTTTGTATTTTTCTAAATGGCTAGAGATGGGGTTTCACCATGTTGGCCAGGCTGGTCTCAAGCACCTGACCTCAAGTGATCCACCCGTCTTGGCCTCCCAAAGTGCTGGGATTACAGGTGTGAGCCACCACACCCAGCCTATATTATATTGGTAAAAGCCTTGCAGACCTCTCATATAATATTTTTCCAGAAACATTTTTCTTTTTATTATTTTAAATGTAAATGAGATAACAATTTTGGGATTTTTTTCACAATTAACAATTGTTGGTATATGAAAACGACTTTATGATACATTTATCTTTTGCCAAACTAATGTATTCATTAATAAATAATTATAGCAACATTTCTCTTGATTCTACTGTATTTTCTAGGCATTCCACCATCTGAAAATATTGGTGTTTTTGTTCGTTTCTTCTATCTTATATGCATTTTTTATCTTATTGCACTACCATAACTTCCAAAAACATTTAGTAATAATACTGACACTAGGGCTTCTTGTTTATTTCTGAGTCTTTATAGATTCTCTTTCAATGTAATGCTAGCTTTGCTTGACACAGGTATTTTACTGAGATTGAATCCTTCTCTATTAGTTATTTAATTATGATTAGGATTATGATTTTTGCTATCAATGAATGTTGAGCGGCTACATTTTTCTCTACCCACAGTCCTTGCATTTTCAGATCTTTGGCTTGTTTCTTTCTCCTCTAAAGCATGGTCTGGTTCCTGTGGGGAGAAAGCAATAAACAACAGCAAGTGCAGAAAAACAAAACGAAAGTATAGGCTCTCTTCCATTCTGTTTTAGGCAGCAGTGACTTAACTGCGATGGCCTCAATGTACTCAAGGGAAGACATTCTCTCCACGCAGGTGACAAGGGGACCATCTGCCGGGAACACTTTTTTCATATTGTCTCGGAAACTGGTGCAATTCATGGCCTCGTGATCTGACACGGCACACCATCTTCCAGTTTTCTCAGGAGCGGCCAGGCACAGCCCTAGGAGAGAGAGGCCAGAGGTGTAAGGGACCCACAGCACTCACTCTTCTGTGCTGGCAGAAGAGGTTAAAGACAAGATAAACGGTCAGCTGAGAAGGGTACACACAAATTCCATAGGCTGCCTGGCTCACATGAATTCTCTGGGCCCATTTCTTTGATTCTGCCCCACCCCTCAGCTAAAAAAGCCAAAAGATTCCACCAAAAGTTAAACATAGAATTAGCATATAGTACAGCAATTTCACTTTTAGGTATATATCCAAAAGATTGACAACAGGGACTCAAAGGAACACAAGCACACGAATGTTCACAGCAGCACTATTCACAATAGCTGAATGGTGGAAACAACCCAAATGTGCATCAACAGATGAATGCATGAACAAAATGGGGAACAGCCAGATGATGGAATATTATTCCGTCATGAAAAGAATGAAGTACTGCTACATGCTGCATGAACCTCGAAAACTCCAACTTCAGTGAAAGGAGCCAGACACAAAAGGCTACCCATGATATGATTCCATTTATATGAATATCTAGACTAGGTACATCTATAGAGACAGGAAGGAAATTAATTGGTGGTTGCCATGTGCTGGGGGTGACGAAAATGGGTACTGACTGTATAATGGGTATGTGGTTTTCTTTTAGGGTGGTGAAAATGTTTTGGAGCTAGATGGAGGTGGTGGTTGTACAACATTTCCAATGCCCTAAATACCACTGATTTGTACACTTTTGAATAGTTAAATTGTGTTATGTGAATCTCACCTCAAAAAGGAAGAAAAAAAGAAAGCTTCCTACCTTCGTAGGTAGGGCCTAGTGATTTAGTCAGAATCTTTTTTTTTTTTAATTATACTTTAAGTTCTAGGGTACATGTGCACAACGTGCAGGTTTGTTACATATGTATACATGTGCCATGTTGATGTGCTGCACCCACTAACTCGTCATTTACATTAGGTATATCTCCTAATGCTATCCCTCCCCACTCCCCCCACTCCAAAACAGGCCCCAATGTGTGATGTTTCCCATCCTGTGTCCAAGGTTCTCATTGTTCAATTCCCACCTATGAGTGAGAACATGTGCTATTTGGTTTTCTGTCCTTGCGATAGTTTGCTCAGAATGATGGTTTCCAGCTTCATCCATGTCCCTACAAACAACATAAACTCATCCTTTTTTATGGCTGCATAGTATTCCATGGTGTATATGTGCCACATTTTCTTAATCCAGTCTATCATTGATGAACATTTGGGTTGGTTCCAAGTCTTTGCTATTGTGAATAGTGCCACAAGAAACATATGTGTGCATGTGTCTTTATAGCAGCATGATTTATAATCCTTTGGGTATATACCCAGTAATGGGATGGTTGGGTCAAATGGTATTTCTAGTTCTAGATCCTTGAGGAATCGCCACACTGTCTTCCACAATGGCTGAACTAACTGACACTCCCATCAACAGTGTAAAGGCATTCCTATTTTTCCACATCCTCTCTAGCACCTGTTGTTTCCTGACTTTTTAATGATCACCATTCTAACTGGTGTGAGCTGGTGTCTCATTGTGGTTTTGATTTGCATTTCTCTGATGGCCAGTGATGATGAGCATTTTTTCATGTGTCTGTTGGTTGCATGAATGTCTTCTTTTGAGATGTGTCTGTTCATATCCTCTGCCCACATTTTGACGGAGTTGTTTGATTTTTTCTTGTAAATTTGTTTAAGTTCTTTGTAGAATCTGGTTATTAGCCCTGTGTCAGATGGGTAGATTGCAAAAGTTTTCTCCTATTCTGTAGGTTGCCTGTTCACTCTGATGGTAGTTTCTTTTGCTGTGCAGAAGCTCTTTAGTTTAATTAGATCCCATTTGTCAGTGTTGGCTTTTGTTGCCATTGCTTTTGGTGTTTTAGACATGAAGTCCTTGCCCATGCCTAAGTCCTGAATGGTATTGCCTAGGTTTTCTTCTAGGGTTTTTATGGTTTTAGGTCTAACATTTAAGTCTTTAATCCATCTTGAATTAATGTTTTTATAAGGTGTAAGGGAGGGATCCAGTTTCAGCTTTCTACATATGGCTAGCCAGTTTTCCCATCACCATTTATTAAATAGGGAATCCTTTCCCCATTTCTTGTTTTTGTCAGGTTTGTCAAAGATCAGATGGTTGTAGATGTGTGTGGTATTATTTCTGAGGACTCTGTTCTGTTCCATTGGTCTATATCTCTCTTTTGGTACTAGTACCATGCTGTTTTGGTTACTGTAGCCATGTAGTATAGTTTGAAGTCAGGTAGCAGGATGCCTCCAGCTTTGTTCTTTTGGCTTAGGATTGTCTTGGCAATGCAGGCTCTTTTTTGGTTCCATATGAACTTTAAAGTAGTTTTTTCCAATTCTGTGAAGCAAGTGATTAGTAGCTTGATGGGGATAGCACTGAATCTATAAATTACCTTGGGCAGTATGGCCATTTTCATGAAATTGATTCTTCCTATCCAAGAGCACGGAATGTTCTTCCATTTGTTTGTGTCCTCTTTTATTTCATTGAGTAGTGATTTGTAGTTTTTGAAGAGGTCCTTCACATCCCTTGTAAGTTGGATTCCTAGGTATTTTATTCTCTTTGAAGCAATTGTGAATGGGAGTTCACTCATGATTTGGCTCTCTGTTTGTCTGTTATTAGTGTATAGGAATGCTTGTGATTTTTGCACGTTGATTTTGTATCCTGAGACTTTGCTGAAGTTGCTTATCAGCTTAAGGAGATTTTGGGCTGAGACGATGGGGTTTTCTAAATATACAATCATGTCATCTGCAAACAGGGAGAATTTGACTTCTTCTTTTCCTAATTGAATACCCTTTATTTCTTTCTCCTGCCTGATTCCCCTGGCCAGAACTTCCAACACTATGTTGAATAGGAGTGGTGACAGGGCATCCCTGTCTTGTGCCAGTTTTCAAAGGGAACGCTTCTAGTTTTTGCCCATTCAGTATGATATTGGCTGTGGGTTTGTCATAAATAGCTCTTATTATTTGGAGATACGTCCCATCAATACCTAATTTATTGAGAGTTTTTAGCATGAAGGTTGTTGAATTTTGTCAAAGGCCTTTTCTGCATCTATTGAGATAATCATGTGGTTTTTGTCTTTGGTTCTGTTTATATGCTGGATTAGTTTATTGATTTGCATATGTTGAACCAGCCTTGCATCCCAAGGATGAAGCCCACTTGATCATGGTGGATAAGCTTTTTGATGTGCTGCTGGATTCGGTTTCCCAGTATTTTACTAAGGATTTTTGCGTTGATGTTCATCAGGGATATTGGTCTAAAATTCTCTTTTTTTGTTGTGTCTTTGCCAGGCTTTGGTATCAGGATGATGCTGGCCTCATAAAATGAGTTACGGAGGACTCCCTGTTTTTCTATTGATTGGAATAGTTTCAGAAAGAATGGTACCAGCTCCTCTTCGTACCTCTGGTAGAATTCGGCTGTGAATCTGTCTGGTCCTGGACTTTTTTTGGTTGGTAGGCTATTAATTATTGCTTCAATTTCAGAGCTTGTTATTGGTCTATTCAGGGATTCAACTTCTTCCTGGTTTAGTCTTGGGAGGGGGTATGTGTCCAGGAATTTATCCATTTCTTCTAGATTTTCTAGTTTATTTGTGTAGAGGTGTTTATAGTATTCTCTGATGGTAGTTTGTATTTCTGTGGGATCGGTGGTGACATCCCCTTTATCATTTTTTATTGCGTCTATTTGATTCTTCTCTTTCTTCTTTATTAGTCTTGCTAGCGGTCTATCAATTTTGTTGATCTTTTCAAAAAACCAGCTCCTGGATTCATTGATTTTTTGAAGGGTTTTTTTTGTGTCTCTATCTCCTTCAGTTCTGCTCTGATCTTAGTTATTTCTTGCCTTCTGCTAGCTTTTGAATGTGTTTGCTCTTGCTTCTCTAGTTCTTTTAATTGTGATGTTAGGGTGTCAATTTTAGATCTTTCCTGCTTTCTCTTGTGGGCATTTAGTGCTACAAATTTCCCTCTACATACTGCTTTAAATGTGTCCCAGAGATTCTGGTACATTGTGTCTTTGTTCTCACTGGTTTCAAAGAACATCTTTATTTCTGCCTTCATTTCATTATGTACCCAGTAGTCATTCAGGAGCAGGTTGTTCTGTTTCCATGTAGTTGGGCAGTTTTGAGTGAGTTTCTTAATCCTGAGTTCTAGTTTGATTGCACTGTGGTCTGAGAGACAGTTTGTTATAATTTCTGTTCTTTTATATTTGCTGAGGATTGCTTTACTTCCAACTATGTGGTTAATTTTGGAATAAGTGAAATGTGGTTCTGAGAAGAATGTATATTCTGTTGATTTGGGGTGGAGAGTTCTGTAGATGTCTATTAGGTCCGCTTGGTGCAGAGCTGAGTTCAAGTCCTGGATATCCTTGTTAACTTTCTGTCTCATTGATCTGTCTAATGTTGACAGTGGGGTGTTAAAATCTCCCATTATTATTGTGTGGGAGTCTAAGTCTCTTTGTAGGTCTCTAAGGACTTGCTTTATGAATCTGGGTGCTCCTGTATTGGGTGGGTATATATTTAGGATAGTTAGCTCTTCTTGTTGAATTGATCCCTTTACCATTATGTAATGGCCTTCTTTGTCTCTTCTGATTTTTGTTGGTTTAAAGTCTGTTTTATCAGAGACTAGGATTGCAACCAGTGCTTTTTTTTTTGTTTCCCATTTGCTTGGTAGATCTTCCTCCATCCCTTTAGTTTAAGCCTATATGTGTCTCTGCATGTGAGATGGGTCTTCTGAATACAGCACACTGATGGGTCTTGGCTCTTTATCCAATTTGCCAGTCTGTGTCTTTTAATTGGAGCATTTAGCCCATTTACATTTAAGGTTCATATTGTTATGTGTGAATTTGATCCTGTCATTACGATGTTAGCTGGTTATTTTGCTCATTAGTTGATGCAGTTTCTTCCTAGCTTCGATGGTCTTTACAATTTGGCATGTTTTTGCAGTGGCTGGTACCAGTTTTTCCTTTCCATGTTTAGTGCTTCCTTCAGGAGCTGTTATAAGGCAGGCCTGGTGTTGACAAAAGCTCTCAGCATTTGCTTGTCTGTAAAGGATTTTATTTCTCCTTCACTTAGGAAGCTTAGTTTGGGTGGATATGAAATTCTGGGTTGAAAATTCTTTTCTATAAGAATGTTGAATATTGGCCCCCACTCTCTTCTGGCTTGTAGAGTTTCTGCTGAGAGATCAGCTGTTAGTCTGATGAGCTTCCCTTTGTGGGTAACCCGACCTTTCTCTCTGGCTGCCCTCAACATTTTTTCCCTCATTTCAACTTGAATCTGACAATTATGTGTCTTGGAGATGCTTTTCTTGAGGAGTATCTTTGTGGCATTCTCTGTATTTCCTGAATTTGAATGTTGGCCTGCCTTGCTACGTTGGGGAAGTTCTCCTGGATAATATCCTGCAGAGTGTTTTCCAACTTGGTTCCATTCTCCCCGTCAATTTCAGGTACACCAATCAGACGTAGATTTGGTCTTTTCACATAGTCCCATATTTCTTGGAGGCTTTGTTCATTTCTTTTTACTCTTTTTTCTCTAAACTTCTGTTCTCACTTCATTTCATTCATTTGATCTTCAATCACTGATACCCTTTCTTCCACTTGATCGAATCGGCTACTGAAGCTTGTGCATGCATCACGTAGTTCTCGTGCCATGGTTTTCAGCTCCATCAGGTCATTTAAGGTCTTCTCTATGCTGTTTATTCTAGTTAGCCATTCATCTAACCTTTTTTCGAGGTTTTTAGCTTCTTTGCAATGGGTTTGAACATCCTCCTTTAGCTCGGAGAAGTTTATTATTACCGATTGTCTGAAGCCTTCTTCTCTCAATTCGTCAAAGTCATTCTCTGTCCAGCTTTATTCCATTGCTGGTGGGGAGCTGCATTCCTTTGGAGGAGAAAGGGCGCTCTGATTTTTAGAATTTTCAGGTTTTCTGCTCTGGTTTCTCTCCATCTTTGTGGTTTTATCTACCTTTGGTCTTTGATGATGGTGACGTACAGATGGGGTTTTGTTGTGGATGTCCTTTCTGTTTGTTAGTTTTCCTTCTAACAGTCAGGACCCTCAGCTGCAGGTCCGTTGGAGTTTGCTGGAGGTCCACTCCAGACCCTGTTTGCCTGGGTATCACCAGTGGAGCCTGCAGAACAGCAAATACTGCAGAACAGCAAATGTTGCTGCCTGATCGTTCCTCTGGAAGCTTCGTCTCAGATGGGCACCGGGCCATAGGAGGTGTCAGTCGGCCCCTACTGGGAGGTGCCTCCCAGTTAGGCTACTCGGGGGTCAGGGACCCACTTGAGGAGGCAGTCTGTCCATTCTCAGATCTCAAACTCCTTGCTGGGAGAACCACTACTCTCTTCAAAGCTGTCAGACCGGGATGTTTAAGTCTGCAGAAGTTTCTGTTGTCTTTTGGTCAGCTGTGCCCTGCCCCCAGAGGTGGAGTCTACAGAGGCAGGCAGGTCTCCTTGAGCTGCGGTGGGCTCCACCCAGTTCAAGCTTCCGGGCCACTTTGTTTACCTACTCAAGCCTCAGCAGTGAGGGGCGCCCCTCCCCCAGCCTCACTGCCGCCTTGCAGTTCGATCTCAGACTGCTGTGCTAGCAATGAACGAGGCTCCATGGGTGTGGGACCCTCTGAGCCAGGTGTGGGATACAATCTCCTGGTGTGCCATTTGCTAAGACCATTGGAAAAGTGCAGTATTAGGGTGGGAGTGACCCGATTTTCCAGGTGCCGTCTGTCACGGCTTCCCTTGGCTAGGAAAAGGAATTCCCCAACCCCTTGCACTTCCTAGGTGAGGTGATGTCTCGCCCTGCTTCGGCTCACACTCTGTGGGCTGCACCCGCTGTCCTGCACCCACTGTCCAACAAGCCCCAGTGAGATGAACCTGGTACCTCAGTTGGAAATGCAGAAATCACCTGTCTTCTGCGTAGCTCAGGCTGGGAGCTGTAGACTGGAGCTGTTCCTATTCGGCCATCTTGGAACCTCAGATCCTAGTCAGTATCTTAACTTCGGTGACTCAAAGTTTACATGGTACTAATTGCGGGGGCATTAAAATCAGTGACTTTAGTTCACTGGCATTGGAAGCTGCAATAATTAGTGTAGAGAGCACTAGAAAGGCAAAAGGCTGTTTACAAATCTGTAGTATTTAGGCAAAACGTTATTTAAATGAACTGTAGAAGGTGGAGTTTACAATAATAACAGCTACCATTTTTGGCTGAGCCCCCATATGTCAGGCAGTGTGCCAAGCACGTTTCTTTCCTCTAATTTTCACAGTTATTACTGTATCCTGTTTTAGAGATGAAATTTTTTAAAAAAACTGTCAGGGAATTAAATAACTGGAGTTCAACTTAATATTTGAACCATCTGGGTCTGTTTGACTCTAAAACCTATACTGCCTTTTAACTGTCTATAGGTAGGAAATATTAAAAGAAATAGTACAGAAGGTGCCAAATTACCTTACACAGAATCCTACGCCAGTGATGAAAGGGACAAATAGAGCCCTTCAAATTTACTTGAAAACATCTTCAGTAATAGCAAGACAGGGTAAGAAGCACAACCGAGGGAGTGGAATTATGCAGGCCATGTGCCTTTGTGTGGAATGTCAAGATAAGGCCTTTTTTAGAAGTCAGTATTTTCAGTCACCACTGTACTTATGTCAAAAAAAAAAAAAAAAGAAAAGAAAAGAAATAAAAGGTGGAGAGTAGCTGGATGCCATACTGTGTGCCTACAATCCCAGCTGCTAGGGAGGTTGAGGCTGGAGGATTGTTTGAGCCCAAGGAGTCTGAGACCAGCCTGGGAAACATAGTGAGACTTGTCTCTACAAAAAATACAAAATTAGCTAGGTGTGGTGGCATGTGCCTGTAGTTCCAGCTACTCAAGAGGCTGAGGTGGGAGGATCTCTTGAGCCCATGAGGTTGAGACTGCAGTGAGCCATGATTGTGCCACTGCTCTCCAGCCTGGGCAACAGAGTGAGAACCTGTCTCCAAAAAAAGAAAGAAAAAAAAGAAAAAGAAAAAAAAGTGTGAGTAAAAGCCAGGAAGCCTCCCATCATTTAAAAAAAATGGAGAAAAATTTCACATAGAAACATCATACAAGACTATATATGGATGTAGGAATGGCCAATAAGAACATGAAAGATCCTCACATCGTGAGTCCCCAGAGAAATGTAAATTAAAACCACATAGAGATTGATTTCACTACATACCTATTAGAATGCATACCTATTAGAATGGCTAACTGTGAAAAGACTGACACCACCAAGCACCGGCAGGACATGGAGCAGCTGAAACTCTTATATGCTGCTGGTGGGAATGTAAAATGGTACAACTACTCAAAGTCAAGCTGAACATACACTTACCAGTATGACCCAGTAATTCTAGATATTTAACCAAAAGAAATGAAAATACATGTCCTCCCAAAGACTTGTCCACTAATGTTCATGGCAGCTTTATTCATAATAGCCCCAAATGGGAGACAATCTAAACATCCATCAACAAGTGAATGGGTGAATAAGCTGTGGTAAAGCCATTCAATAGAGTACTACCCAATAATAAAAAACAATGAAGCATGCTACACACAAGAAGATGGATGAATCTCAAAATAATTATGTTGAGTAAAAAAAAAAAAAAAGCCAAACAAAGCACAATATACTGTATGATTCCACTTAGGTGAAATCCTACAAAAGACAAAACTTATCTATAGTGGCAGAAAGTAGGAATGACTGGGGGCATTTTGTGGGTGATGAAAATGTCATTTATCTTGGTGATAATTACATCAATAGTTATATTTGCGAAGATTCACTGAACTATATGTATACTTTAACTGAGTGCATGGTATTATACTATAGGTAAATCATACATCAATAAAAATGACTTAAAGGCCAGGTGCAGTGGCTAACACCTGTAATCCCAACACTTTGGGAGGCTGAGGCAGAAGAATCACTTGAGCCCAGGAGTTCGAGACTAGCCTGGGCAAGATGGTGAGACTCCATCTCTACAAAAATTTAAAAAATTAAAAGTTAGCTGGGCTGGCCAGGTGTGGTGGCTCATGTCTGTAATCCCAGCACTTTGGGAGGCCAAGGCAGGTGGATCATGAGGTCAGGAGATCGAGACCAGCCTGACCAACATGGTGAAACCCCATCTCTACTAAAAACACAAAAATTAGCCAGGTGTGGTGGCATCCACCTGTAATCCCAGCTACTCAGGAGGCTGAAGCAGGAGAATCGCTTGAACCTGGGAGGTGGAGGTTGCAGTGAGCCAAGATCATGTCACTGCACTCCAGCCTGGGTGACAGAGTGAGACACCATCTCAAAAAAAAAAAAAAAAAAAAAAAATAGCTGGGCCAAAGGAAACTATCATCAGAGTGAACAGGCAACCTACAGAATAGGAGAAAATTTTTGCAATCTATCCATCTGACAAAGGGCTAATATCCAGAATCTACAAGAAACTTAAACAAATTTACAAGAAAAAGCAAACAACCCCATCAAAAAGTGGGCGAAGGATATGAACAGACACTTCTTAAAAGAAGACATTTATGCGGCCAAAAACATATTAAAAAAAGCACAACATCACTGGTCATTAGAGAAATGCAAATCAAAACCACAATGAGATACCATCTCACGCCAGTTAGAATGGCAATCATTAAAAAGTCAGGAAACAACAGATGCTGGAGAGGATGTGGAAAAATAGGAATGCTTTTACACTGCTGGTGGGAGTATCAGTTAGTTCAGCCATTGTGGAAGACAGTGTGGTGATTCCTCAAGGTTCTAGAACCAGAAATACCATTTGACCAGAAATACCATTTGACCCAGCAATCCCATTACTGGGTATATACCCAAAGGACTATAAATCATTGTACTATAAAGACACATGCACCTGTATATTTATTGCAGCACTATTCACAAGAGCAAAGACTTGGAACCAACCCGAATGCCCATCAATGATAGACTGGATTAAGAAAATGTGGCACATATACACCATGGAATACTATGCAGCCATAAAAAAGGATGAGTTCATGTTCTTTGCAGGGACATGGACGAAGCTGGAAACCATCATTCTCAGCAAAATAACACAGGAACAGAAAACCAAATACCACGTTCTCACTCATAAATGGGAGTTGAACAATGAGAATGCATGGACACAGGGAGGGGAATAGCACACACCAGAGCCTGTTGGGAGGTGGGGGACTAGGGGAGGGATAGCATTAGGAGAAATACCTAATATAGATGACGGGTTGATGGGTGCAGCAAACCACCACGGCATATGTATACCTATGTAACAAACCTGCACGTTCTGCACTTGTATCCCAGAACTTAAAGTATTATAATAAAAAAAAATTTTTAAAAATTAGCTAGGCATGGTGATGCACACCTGTAGTCCCAGCTACTGAGGAGGGTGAGATAGGAGGATCGCTTGAGCCTAGGTGTTTGAGGTTGCAGTGAGCTATGATCATACCACTGCACTCCAGCCTGGGTGACAGAGACAGATCCTGTCTCTATAAAAAAGAAAAAAAAAAAAAAGAAATGATTTTTGTTGTTGTTGTGTTTTGTTTGTTTGTTTATTGCTTTTTGCTTTTGAGACAGAGTCTTGCTCTGTTGCCCAGGCTGGAGTGCAGTGGCGCGATCTTGGCGCGATCTTGGCTCACTGCAACCTCTGCCTCCCGGGTTCAAGTGATTCTCCTACCTCAGCCTCCCGAGTAACTGGGATTGCAGGTGCCCGCCACCACACCTGACTAATTTTTGTATTTTTAGTAGAGACAGCATTTCACCATCTTGGCCAGGCTGGTCTTGAACTCCTGACCTCGTGATCCACCCACCTCGGCTTCCCAAAGTGCGAGGATTACACCACGCCCGGCCAATAAATGATTTTTAAAAGAAAGAGAAAGTGTGTGCAAGCAAGCTAAGCCAGAGTCAAGTAACCTAGACTAGGTCACTCACAAAAAGCACTGGCCATATGACAATTTAAAGCAGAGGTAATCAGAGCCCACTGTGAATATTTCAGACTGATCCTGAAACGGGAAAGCTGCTGATGCTCACCAAATAGAGAAAGTTCTTAAGCAAGGGCAAGAAGTTGAGAAAGGAGGTGGAGGCCAAGGCGGAGGTACAGGCTGTCTGAGCCCTTGGCTCCTGGCTCTTGCAGGGCATACCAATAACTGCCCCCTTCCCTTTGGTCTTTTTTATTCAAGCTACTTTGCATTTTCTGTCATTTGCCACCAGAATAATTCTTGTTTGACTAGAACACTGAGCTTTGAAGAAAGCATATCCCAGACTCTCGCCTGGTCCAGCAGCCAAGAAGGAGGGAAGGTGAATGAGGAGGCTGAAATGGGCAGCTCTTGTCTCTGGTTTGTAAACACAGGGTGAATTGGGAAAATGAACTTTTGGTCAGAGCCTGACATTGCCAGGACAAGAGACAGAGGAAGAACAGCACAAGCCCTATTCAAGAAGAATTTAGGAACGATCCCAGCGGGGCTGCACTCTGGGTTTCCTTGTGACTGCAGTTGAACTACAACTGTGCTCTGCCTTCCGGCCTTCCCTAGCCCCAGCAGAGCTCCCTGTGTGGCCCCACGTGGCCGTGCTGAGCCAGGGAGGGGCCACCACAGCATCCCCTTCTCTTCGTGCCTTCCTCTTGCTCTGCCCTTCACCCCTCACCCCACATAAGATACCCTACCCCAGAAATTATTTACAACAGCCTCAGACATGACAGAACCAGGGCTGGACAGAACCAACAGTTGCTGAGCCAGGGAGGGCCCTTCACATGCATGAGTTCATTGACTTTGCATCACTCCCTTCCTCAAATCACCCCGCCAAGAGCCCTGGAGGAGCCCACCCTCGGAAAACAGGAAGGGGCCCTTTGCATTTATGTGCAGATTTTTACCAGTGTAACTCACCTGTGCCTAGAGCTCTGCATGCCACTAGACACAGTATCTCATTTTCACAGTAATTGTGTGTTTGTTGTGAAAATGCAATTATTAGTGAATGAAACCAGCTCAGAGATGTCAAGGGAGAGCTCAGAGTCACACAGCAGTGAGTGACAGGTGGATCTCATTCTACGGTGATTGTTTTTTCCCTATATCTCTCTACCTCTCTGTTGTGTGGTAAAAGTACTGGAAACACTGTCCAGTTTGAGGCGAGAAAAACCCTTCTGGTAAGATGTTAGGCACACCTGACATGTGTCCTGCCTGCTCCTCCCCCTCACTTAATAATAACCCTTAAGTCCCAGGGAGAAAAAATCCCTTCTCTCCTCTAATCCCATTTCTTTCACTGTAAACGAGATCAACAGCCTCTAGTCCAGGGGTCATGAACTTATTCTGTCATGGGCTAAAGAGTAAATACTTTAGTGTCTGTGGCAACTACTCAACTCTGACCTTGAAGCCTGTGAAAGTTGATCATACAGAAGTGGGTTATTTTTGTCATACCCAACTAAAACACAGTGAGAAGTCGGGGCAAAAAAGCACTCAGGGCACATAGCACTGCTCCACATGTGAAATTCTTTGCAAGCCTGGCTGCTGAAACTGCCTGTTGTAACCTGAGACCAGTTGTAGTTAACAGCTGCTGAAACCTGCTGTGACTCTAAGGCTAATTTTACCTGTTATAGTCCCTCACTAGTCAGGACTTGCCAGTTCCCCAAAATTTTACTTTTGCCAATGAACTTTCTAGAAGAACATTTCTCCTTTTCTATGAAACCTCCAATCTTCTCTTTGTCCTTTGGACATATAGAAGACCACCCAGTCTGTGTGTATGCTCAGAATTTCAATTCTTGCTTCCCAAATAAAATGTTTTAAACTTAGGGATATTTGACTTGGACAAGCCTGAAAGCTGTCATATAGACAATATTTAACCGAATGATCATGATTGCATTCTAATAAAATTTTATTTATGGACACTGAAATTTGAATTTTATATAATTTTCATGTCACATAATATTGCTCTTTTGATTTCCCCTTCAATCTCTTTTTTTTTTTTTTTTTTTTAACAGAGTCTCACTCTGTCGCCCAGGCTGGAATGCAGTGGTGTGATCTCGGCTCACTGCAACCTCCGTCTCCTGGGTTCAAGAGATTCTCATGCCTCAGCCTCCGGAGTAGCTGGGACTACAGTCGCCCGCCACCACACCCGACTAATTTTTGTATGTTTAGTAGAGACGGGGTTTCATCATGTTGGCCAGTCTGGTGTGGAACTCCTGACATCAGGTGATACACCGCCTCGGCCTCCCAAAGTGTTGGGATTACAGACCTGAGCCACCGAGTCTGGCCTTTCCCTTTCAACCATTTAAAGATGTAAAAAGCATTCTCGGCTCATCTGGGTGTATACAACATCAAGCCGCAGACAGGATTTGGCCAGCTAGTCATAGTCTGCAATCCTCTCCCTAGTCAATGGGGTTTCTGCGAGGACCTGTGTCAGGTGCGCCGGCGTGGAGAAAGCACTTTCAGGCGTGCATCGCAGCCCCTCAGGCCCGCTGGCTGTCCGGTTGTCGCGCAGGGTCCCGCTGTGACCGACCCGCTGCTGGCACCCAGTGCCTCCCCGGAGCACCTTGCAGCGCCGGCCCCCACCTCGACTCCCAGCGCTCACTCACCCAGGGCCCCGGCGCACAGCAGGGCGCAGATAGCGAGCCTCATTTTCCGTGGCTGGCGCGCGTCACCCACCCCACTCTCGCGCCTCGTCCGGCTTTACCCCGCCGGAGCAAGCAGCGCCTCCTGGGAAAGGTTCGCCCACCAGGGCTGATAGCCCTCGCCACTCCTCGCACTCCTCCCGTGGGGCAGCCAGCGAGCAGCTTGTGCCCTCCGTGGGACCGGAGGGCTGCAAGATGCGAGCCTCTCTCCCGCCCCCTGCCCAGCGCCGGGGTCTGCGAGGCTGCACTTCGGGGAAGGGGGCAGCACCCCGGAGCCTGAGCAGCTTCGGAGCGCACTAGTCTGGCCGCTTTACAACCCAGAGAGAGATCCGCGGGGGGTCCCAGGTGAGTTACTATACGCAGGTTTCTGACCCCCGGACCCTCATCTAGCCCAGCAGCTCCTAAACATCTCAAAAACACAAAAGCTTAGGGATTCGGGGGCTGTCCATAGGGTGAAAAGTGTGGGCTCTTCCCCAGGAAAGCACGCGCTCTCATACACCCAACGTTTTGAACACAATTCTCAAGGATTCTCAGATTCTTCCTCCCAAAGGGGTCTCCATCGAGAGAACGGACCACTCCTGGGTCCTCTCGGAAACTCCACCCAAATGACACTGTCCCCAGCAGCCCTCTGCTCTGGGAGGCCAAAGTCAGGTGAAGCGCTGAACCCAGAGAGGGCGATCTCTCCTCGCCCCTGCAGCCCGATCCTGCTCAAGTCTGTGACTTCTGCCTGGGGAAAATCTGAATTTAAATACAATTTTAAGAACTTTTAATTAAAGTATAATAAATATACATAGAACGTCACATGTTCTAAATAAATGTACGGCTTAATTATCATCAAATGAACACACCCACATAACCAGCACCCACATCAAGAAACAAAACGTTAACAAAGCTGGCACAACCCCCTCCCACAAAGGTACCCATTATCTTGACTTCTAACACATAGACTAATTCTGCTGATTTTTGAGCTTTATGCAGATGGAATCATACCATACGTACAATTTTGTGTTTGGCCTCTTTCACTGGAGATGCTATGTGTGAGATTCACCTATGTTGTGTATAGTTGCCCTTTTTTCATTCTCAGCGTTGCACATTCTACACTGTGTATGCAGTACATTTTACCTTTCCTCCTGATCGTTGTAGTTTTTATGTGGGCTCTTAAGGATAGTGCTGCTGTGGATATAATTTTAACTTTATTTTCTATCTGTTGCTGGTATCTGAAAAAAACAATTGGTTTTTGTATATTGACCTTGAATCCAGTGATCTTGCTGAATTGTCTTATTAGTTGGAATTGCTTCCTTCCTATGCACATCCTTATATCTTATATGAATAACGTCAGTTTTGTTTTTTCCTTTCAGATCCTTAGGAATCTCTTTCCTCTTGACTTACTGCACTGGCTAGAACTCACATTACATTCTACTACATGTCTTTTCGTGCGCTTAGGGATGCATCACTGCAGGGTTTCCCCATACATCATGAAGTAGATGTATGTTCAGCTTTAATAGTTACTGCCGAACTATTAATACAATATTGAGTAGAAGGGTGATAGGGAAAGTTTTCAATAATTCTCCATTATGCAAAATTTTTGCTGGTGTTTTGTTTTGTTTTAAATATTATTAACCATATTAAGGAACTTTCCTTCCTTCCTGGGTTGCCTAAATTTTTTAAAAATCATGAATGGGTGTTGCATTTTGTCAAGTATTTTTTTCTGCACCTAAGATACTCATATGATTCCCTTTTCTTTTATGTTAATGTGGTAAACGCCTCTTATGCTTTCTCTCTTTCCTTTTTTCTTTCTCTTTCTCTTTCTTTCCTTTTTCTGTCCCCCTCCCCTCCCCTCCTCTCCCTTCCCCTTCCTTTTCCTCCCTTCCCCTTCCCTTCCCTTCCCTCTTGCTTGGGTCCTGCTCTATTGCCCAGGCTGGAGTGCAGCTGTGGGATCATAGTTCAGTGAAGGCTCCACCTCCTAGGCTCAAGTGATCCTCCCTCCTCAACCTCCCAAGTAGCTGGGGCTACAGCAGTGCACCACCACGCTGGACTCCTTTAATTGATTTTTAAATGTTAAACTACTCTTACATTCCTGGAATAAACTCCACTTGGCTATTACGTATAACATTTTTTTACACATTGCTGAACTTGATTACTTTTTTTTTTTAGGATTTTTTGCATTTGCTTTCATGAGAGAAATCATTCTGCAGTTTTCTTTATCTTAATGTCACTAAAAGTTTGGTTTCAAGGTTTTAATGACTCATAAAATGAACTGGAATATGCTACTTCTTTTCTTATTCTCTGGAAGATACTGTGTAAGAATAGCGTTCTTTCTTTCTTAAATGTTTGGAAGGCCTCACCAGCGAAGCCACCTGTGTTTAGAGTTTTACTTGTGGAAAAGTTTTTGATAACAGATTGAGTTTCTTAAATAGCTAGAGAAATATCCAGATTTTATGATCCTTCAAGTTTCAACATCGGTAAGTTTTTTTTTTAAGAAATTTGTCCATTTTATCTAATTTTCAAATTTATTGATATAAAATCATTCACAATCTTATCCTTTGACATTTTTAGTATATGGTATTTAATATTTTCATTGCTGATATTAGTGATTTATGTTTACTACTTTCCTTGATTAGTATTGCCACGATTTTACCTATTTCATTAATCTTTTCAGAGAATCAACCTTGGCTTTGCTGTTTTTCTCTATTGTACATTCATTTATTATTTCATTGATTTCTGCTCTGTTGACTTTCTTTGAGTTTTGGTCTTTCTCTAGCTTCTTTATTGTTTTTCTTTCTTTCTTTCTTTCTTTCTTCTCCTTCTCCTCCTTTTTCTTCTTCTTCTTTTTTTTTTCTTTTGACAGAGTCTCGCTCTATCGCCCAGGCTGGAGTGAAGTGGCATGATTGCGGCTCATTGTAACCTCTGCCTCCTGGGTTCAAGTGATTCTCCTGCCTCAGCCTCCTGAGTAGCTGGGATTACAGGCATTAGACAGAGCACTCGGCTAATTTTTATTTTATTTATTTATTTTTTATTTTTTAGTGGAGATGGAGTTTCACCATGTTGTTCAGGCCAGTCTCGAACTCCTGGCCTCAAGTGATCTGCCTGCCTTGGCCTCCCAAAGTGCTGAGATTACAGCTGTGAGCCACCACGCCTGGCCTCTCTTGCTTTTTTTTTTTCTTTTAAGGCAGTTAAGGTCATTGATTTTTCAGCCTCTCTTCTCTATTATATGTGATAAAGGCTATAAATTTCCCTATAAGCATTCCTTTTCTTGATATATTATAACTTCATGGTTATTCAGTTCAAAATATATTCTAATTTTATTGTGATTTCTTATTCAACTCATGCTTTATTGAGAAATTGCTTGACTATCCAGGTGGGCCAATATCATCACAAGGGTTCTTTAAATGTAGAAGCAGAGCCTCCAGAAAGGAACTCAGCCCTGCTGACACCTTGATTTAAGCCCAGTGAGACCCACTTCAGACTTCTGACCTCCAAAACTGTAAGATATTAAGTTTTGTTACGGTAGTAACAGGAAACGCATATACTTGATATATTTATTGGAGCCTTTCAAGGTGTGGCATTATCTTTTTATCTTCCATTTCATGGAACTTCAAATTGTGCCAAGTATCTTAAGGAGAAAACTGGCCCTTTGTCAAGCTTAGTTCTCTGCTCCTCCCTTCTCAATGGGATCTTGCCTCCACTTCTGTTTTTCCAGCCCTGAGACTGCCATCAGCTTGGCTGGTTTCTCTGTAAGCCAGCAGCGACCCTCTGCTCAGGCAAAGCCAGATTCCCCTGGCCATGTGCCGAGTGGTTCATCTTTAACTGTCCTGGCTCTCCCTTCACTTATTCATACATTTGAAAAGAAATAGGGTCTATGAGGGCAGAGATCACTTTTTTCTTGTCCAATATTCTAATACAAGGTTGGAAAACAGTGTCTGCTATAATATTGGGCTCAAAAATCAAACAGATCAATAAATGCACACAAATGTCTCAAAAGTGGGTTGAGCAATCTCCTATGCAGGCCTATGGACAAAAACCAAATAAAGTCCAGAGGTGATCGTTCCTTCTAAGGTTAATTATCCACCTAAAACTAACACAGCCTAAATCCAATAGCAGCCACTGTGCCCCGACCCTAGATTAGATCAAACTCTGAAAACTTCGTGTGTACTGGGACAAAGTCATATTGCAAAGATAGGACATTCAAAGTACTAAAGTCATTTCTGTGCTTTGGTACAGGCTCTCATAAATAGCGAAGCAGAAGGTTAGATGATTGTACGGTGGAAAACAGTTTAAAAACTTCATGGCAAAGATGGTCTTTGGAAAACTTTGGATTTATAGATTTATTATTAATTGTGTACCAGGCACCATGCTAAGTGCTTCCCAAATGTTAAATGATAGTAACCCCACAAGGCTATTGCCATCTCCTTTTTGTACAGAGAGAAAGTGAAGCACAGAGAGGTTAACCAGTGACTTGCTCAAGGTCAGGTAGCTAGTAGGTGTCCAAGCTGGCATTCAAACTAGGCAGCCTGCTTCCATAGTCCATACTGTTTCTCATGTGGCCTCTGACATTTGTCTCTGGAGCAATTTCACACTTTCCCCTTTCCAAGGCATCTTGAAGTAATAATGGCATGGGGCACCATGTTTGTTTAAACTGTTTCCAAGTTCAGAATTGGTTAGATTTAACCGTCCTGGCTCTCCCTTCACTTATTCATACATTTGAAAGAAATAGGGTCTTACGAGTGCAGAGATCATTTTTGTTGTCCAACATTCTAATACAAGGTTGGAAAATAGTGTCTCACAAATAGCACTAACTGCTATAATAGCAAAGCTCCAAAATCTTAATGGTTTAACACAATAGGAGTTGACTTCTTAGTAACATAAAGCCTATCTGGCAGCAATCGTGGTGATTTGTTAGGGTGGGAGTGGGGAGTTCACTTTCATAGGTCCATTCAGTTATTCAGATATCCAGGATGAGAGAGGTTCTGCCATTTTCAATACGTGGCTTCCAAGATTGCTCTGTGTGTTAATATTCAAATGACAGAATAAGGAAGAGCGTGGAAGGTAGTGCAAGAAATTTCCTTGAATCAAGCTCGGATGTGACAAACATCACTTCTATCTATATTCTATTGGCCATAACTCAGTCCCATGACCCCACCAATTGTAAAGAGGATGGGAACTGTAGTCCCTGGCTAGGAAACTACTTCTCAGCAACAGCAAAACACTATGAAAGGGGAGCACATGTCTGGGGTCTTTTGTCTTAGTTTGAGCAGCCCCAGAAAACAGACTTTTAGATAAGACTTCTCAGATGTTTTATTTGACAAGTAAAGAAACACAGGCAAGAAAGTAGAGATGTGGCCGGGCACGGTGGCTCACGCCTGCAATCTCAGCACTTTGGGAGGTCTAGGTGGGTGGATCGCCTGAGGTCAGGAGTTTGAGACCAGCCTGGCCAATATAGTGAAACCCCATCTCTACTAAAAATACAAAAAATTAGCCAGGTGTGGTCGCAGGCACCTGTAATCCCAGCTACTTGGGAGGTCAAGGCAAGAGAATCGCTTGAACCTGGGAGGCGGAGGTTGCAGTGAACTGAGATCGCGCCATTGCACTCCACCCTGGACAACAGAGCAAAACTCCATCTCGGAAAAAGAAAAAAAAAAAAAAAAAAAGAAAATAGAGATGTGAGATAGGGAGAAAGGCATCCAAAGAATGCGTTAACAAGTCAGTTGCCACTGTGGACACTGGGGCTTAATTCCCCTGAGGAAACTATAAGAGTCAGAGTGGATGTCCCATCCATGGGACATGCAAACAAGGGTTTTTGTGCACCAACTCCTGTCAGCCATCATTTGAGGGTTTTTTTTCCCTATGGGTCACAAATCCTGTAGCCCTCTGGCCTACTGTGCAGGTGGCAGAGCAGATTCCTAGTGCCAGAGAATGCCTTCATGCAATGAACACAGATGCTGGCAGCTGGAAGTTTCCTAATGTGCATGAGTGCTAAGGGTGAGGGGGTATGGGTGGAACACTAAGGGTTTCTACATGGTCTCTGCCAGAATCCAGACATGTTTTTGTCCCTCCCTGTCCAAGCACACATCCGCTACACAGTGGGGAATGGGGAGGCACAAACAGAATAACAACAATAAAACTCCCTTTCAGAAAAGGGAGGAGTGGAGACCCATAGCCATCATTGGTCAGTATCAATTTTGAAGTTGGGCAGGCACTAGGAGGCTCTCGATTGGGGGTTCTGATTGGATCAGATTCTCTTCTGTGACAGAAGCTCCTTTGCTCATTGCTCTCCAGGATCCCTGGTACCTCCTTCTGGGAGGATCTTCATTTTCTATTACCCTCTCTATCCATATGTGAATATTGAGGAGTTTGTGCTCCTTGGGGCTGTATGACTTTTCACCTACTTGTGCTGTGAAAATTTGAGGATTAAATCAAAGTCTGAATACTCCAGGTTTCTGGTTGGGTTCAGAAAGCAATGATCTCAAAATGTTCGTAACCTTCAGATCTATTTGGTTCCAGTCAGTTTCACGTGGTAGTTGTCAACCTCACACATACAAAACAAGGTCAAGGGTAGGGCCTGATTCCACCAGTGAACATACTTGAGATATTTTTAGATTTAGATGGTTTATTACTTCCATAGATAGCAACAGAGAAGAATAAGAGAAGGATTTCATCTCCCTGGGTCTGATGATTGCAATGTGAGTTGTAGGATACTCTATTACTTAGGAGTCAAATCTAGATGGCAGCTAGTGCTTTTATATTCTGCAGGCCTATCATGAGGGGAGTGGGGCAGAAAGCCCCATATCTCATCAAAACCTGGGAGGTGATGAGAAACTATGTCATGACAGCCTCTTAGGAGAGATAGAAAGGCGAGTGATAGATGCCTTTCTAGTAGCTCCTTAGACACCTCCCTTAAGGATGACAAGGTGTTGTGCCAGGGCTCAGATAAGTTGCAATTCAAGCCTTTGCCTCTATTGATATGTGTAAGCTTATCAGTAGAGGAAGCCATGGCAGAGCTGTTCTTCTACAGAAGTAGTCCCCTCCCTAGTTCTTTCCTAGACATAATTTTCAAACCTGATTGCTATCTTTGGCCCCATACCTCTCTCTCTCTCTCAGTTGATGGTGTCTACCTAGCTTAGGTGAGAGGACCATATTCTTTAACTAGATCTTTTCCACATGGTCAGGCTGTAATGGACATTTGTTGCTCAAAACCTTTCTCAGGTTTATCTCGTTTTTAGGACACAGATGAAGTCAGCTTTTCCAACCTTGCAAAATCTCACATACTTGGATTTTTTTTTTTTTTTTTGAGTCAGAGTCTTGCTATGTCACTCAGGCTAGAGTGCAATAGTGAGATCATAGCTCACTGTAACCTCAAACTCCTGGGCTCAAGCAATCCTCCCACCTCAGCCTCCCAGTACCTAGGACTACAGGTGTGTGTTCTCCACACTCAGTTAATTTAAAAAAAAAAACAACTTTTTTTTTAGAGAAAAGATCTGGCTGTGTCACCCAGGCTGGTCTTGAATTCTTGGCCTCAAGCAATTCTCTTGCCTCAGCCTTCCAAAGTGCTAGGATTACTGGTGTGAGCCACTACACTTGGCCTGGATTTTTTGGTTTTCTTTTTCTGAGACAGTGTCTCGCTCTGTCGCCCAGGTTGGAGTGCAGTGGCACGATCTCAGCTCACTGCAAGCTCCACCTCCCGGGTTCACACCATTCTTCTGCCTCAGCCTCCTGAGTAGCTGGGACTACAGGTGCCCGCCACCATGCCTGGCTAATTTTTTGTATTTTTAGTAGAGACGAGGTTTCACTGTGTTAGCCAGGATGGTCTCCATCTCCTGACCTCATGGTCCGCCCATCTCAGCCTCCCAAAATGCCGGGATTACAGGCATGAGCCACCACGCCCGGCCAGGCCTGAATTTTTAAATTCTCTTTATTTTTGTTTGCAAACAGGCCAATTCCCTGAGCTTGTCTTTTGCTCATCTAATTAAATGCAGCCGGTAGCAACCAACATAGAATAGAATGTGCTAATGACATTCTATTTTACCTCCTCTTCGCTAGAGCTCAGCAGACTTAGTAGGCCTATGTTCTATCTTCCAGGTTACTGAAGACAATAGTTTAAACAAATGTTTTGCTAATCAGACTATTTATGTAGCGATAATATCACTTACTAATTTCATTTCTAAATTGTACATTCAAGGCCGAGTACGGTGGCTCACACCTGTAATCCCAGCACTTTGGGAGGTCGAGGCGGGTGAATCACAAGATCAGGAGTTCAAGACCAGCCTGGCCAACATGGTGAAACCCCATTTCTACTAAAAATACAAAAATTAACCAGGCATGGTGGTGCACGCCTATAGTCCCAGCCACTCAGGAGGCTGAGGCAGAAGAATGGCTTGAACCCAGGAGGCGGAGGTTGCAGTGAGCCGAGATCATGCCCCTACGCTCCAACCTGGGCAACAGAGCGAGACTCCATCTCAAAACAAAAACAAAAACAAATTGTACATTCACTTATTTATACGTATTTATTCATTTACAGCATTGGAAACAAACATAAAACTCTGTAACTCAAAAAACCTATTTTTAGCTTGGCTTTAATTTTGAGAAATATTATCTATGTAGTAAAATATAATAAGAAATATTCATATTCCCACCACCCATATTGTAAAAGTAACTATTTCGTCCTATTTGTTTCCTGTGTTTTCTTTCCCATTCTTTTTTTTTTTTTTTTTTTTGAGATGGAGTTTCACTCTTTTTGCCCAGGCTGGAGTGCAATGGTGCGATCTTGGCTCACCGCAACCTCCACCTCCTGGGTTCAAGCAATTCTTCTATCTCATCCTCCCGAGTACAGGCGCCTGCCACCATGCCTGGCTAATTTTTTTGTATTTTTTAGTAGAGATGGGTTTCTTCATGTTGGTCAGGCTGGTCTCGAACTCCCGACCTCAGATGATTTGCCCACCTCAGCCTCCCAAAGTGCTGGGATTACAGGCGTGAGCCACCGCTCCTGGCCTCCTTTTCCATTCTATAAACAGATAAAGTTGCCTGTAATCTCACCCCAAGCAGGGTCTGGAGAGACTGGCTCTAGGTGACAGACATGCCAGAGAAACAGGAAACTGATCCTAAATGCCAGGAAAGTGAGGGGAAAGTTAATTCCCAACCCCAACTACATTTCTTTTCCTTTTTTTTTTTTTTTTTTTTTTTTTGAGACAGGGTCTCACTCTGTTACCCCAGGCTAGAATGCAGTGGCATGACCATGGCTCACCACAGCCTTGACCTCCTAGGCTCAGGTGATCCTCCCACCCTAGCCTCATGAGTAGCTGAGACTACAGATGCCTGCCACCACATTCAGCTCATTTTTGTATTTTTTGTAGAGATGAGGTTTCACCATGTTGCCCAGGCTGGTCTCAAAGTCCGGGGCTCAAGCAATCTGCCCACCTTGGCCTTCCAAAGTACTAGGATTACAGATGTGAGCCACAGCACCCAGTCCCCAGCTTCTTTTTTAAAAAAGTTTGTAAATATTAGAGATGGGGGGGTCTTGCTCTGCTGCCTAGGCTGGTCTTGAACTCTCAGCCTCAAGTGATCCTCCAGCCTGGGCCTCCTAAAGTACTAGAATTACAGGCGAGAGACACCACGACCGGCAAATATCGAATGCTTCACAGATTTGCATGTCATCCTTGCACATGGGCAATGCTAATCTCTGTATCATTCCATTTTTTTTTCAGTAAACATGCTGCCAAAGCAAGCACCGAAACCTCAGCTTCCGAGGGCATATCATAACCTTTCCCTGTTTTCACCAAAGTCTTCAGGGACCACAAACCCATATACAGTTAGTTCCTTGTATCTGTGGGTTCCACATCTGAGAAGGTCAACCAACCGGGGATCAAAAATATTCAGAAAAAAAATACAATTTTTGTGTAAAATTTGCCATAGTAGAAAAAAATACAACAATAAAAAAAAACAAAATTAAAAAATACAGCATAACAACCGTTTACATAGTATTTACATAGCATCAGGTATTATAAGTAACCTAGTGATTATTTAAAGTACATGGGAGTGGCCAGGCACAGTGGCTCATGCCTGTAATCCCAGCACTTTGGGAGGCTGAGTCAGGTGGATCACAAGGTCAGGAGTTCAAGACCAGCCTGGCCAACAAGGTGAAACCCGTCTCCACTAAAAATGCAAAAATTAGCCAGGTGCGATGGCAGACGCCTGTAATCCCAGCTACTTGGGAGGCTGAGGCAGGATAATCGCTTGAACCCCGGGGGTGGAGGTTGCAGTGAGCAGAGATTGTGCCACTGCACTCCAGCCTGGACAACAGAGTGAAACTCCGTCTCAAAAAAAAAAAAAAAAAAAAAAAAGTACATGGGAGTATGTGCATAGGTTACATATAAGGTACTTGAGCATCTTCAGATTTTGTTATCTGTAGGGGACCTTGGAATCAATCCTCCGTGGATACTAACCATTTCACCCTTTCCTGAAGGACTGCTGTTCAAGCAAACTTTAATGCGTATCAAAATCACCTGAAGGGCACAGATTGCTAGCCCTACCCCAAGTGCTCCTGACTTAATAAGTCTGAAGTTGAGCCCAAGAATTTTCATTCCCCCAAAATTCCCAGGAGATGCCAATGCTGCTGGTCCAGACACTACACATCAGAACCACTGCTTTATCCATTTTCCAGGAGTAGGTACTAGACACAGACCCTCTCTGCTTATCTGGAGACACAAGATGGGAGAACTTGCCCCCTAGTAGTGAACTCTTACTCTAAAGACAGGTCACTCCTCTGGTATCAAGTTCCGGCTGGCTAAAAGCTAAAGGGTGCGTTTTCTTCATCTTCATTAGCAGCATCTATGAATCTCCTTCTCTTGTGAGGTCTCTACTTGGCCCAGAAATGCCAGGAATGGGCTCCCTCCCCGATGTGGAACTTCACACAGAGATGGGCAGACAGCACGTGCCCAGGAGCAGTGTGGTGTGTCAGCAAAGGCACGGGCAAGTGACACAGTCCCTGAACTTCACTTTCCCCATCTCCATAACATGAGACAATGATACCCATCTATTATAGGGTTGCTGAAAAGAGTAAACGGGAATAGTGTGAGCAGGAGTCCCATATTAACTGTAAAGTGCCCTAGAAATATTAATTATTATTACAGATTCAGGTCAGATTTGCACCTTAACAATTAACTGTGGTTTCTTTTTTTTTTTTTCCCACCTCTAGTGATTTTTGTTTTTTTTTTTTTGTTTTTAAGGCTTTCTTCACCCTTCCCCCAGCAATAGGCCTTTACCTTTGAGCCCCAGTGTTAATTGATTCTGACTCATTTCTGGTGAAAAAAAAAAAAAAAAAATTTGATATTTATTAAAGCACAGTAAGACAGATTTTATTCAGGACCATCAGGATAGGTATAGCAACCATGGCAATGGGATTCTGAATTAGGAGAGAGAGAGTGGGCTCAACTCTAAATACAGCATGGGCAAGTGGGAATTTATAGCCAAGGAACAAAAGCTTGGGGTCACTGGATAAAAAATTACTAAGAAGGAACTTCAGGAATAAAGGGGTTTCTTGCTGAAAATAGGTCAAGGTGATCAGACATCACCTTGGATGGCAGAGGATGAGGAACCTGATCAGATATTGAGGGTAGAGGGTTCTAACTGGATTTTCCAAGGAAATGCACAGATAAACCTACGAGAAGGTTGAGGAGTCTGACTAAAGTTTGGCCAAGCAAAGAATCTTTGTCACCTTCCATCGGTATATTCAAACACTTAAGACTCAAGCTGCTCATTACTATCTTTAGGCTCCAAAAAGAAAAGAAAAGAAAAACAAAAACAATCAAGGGACTTGGCATTATACTTTTACATTAGTAAATCCAAAGTCATTTTCTCAATTTTAGCAGTCAAGAATAAAATGATCCTCATTAGTATAGTGGCTAGATTTTATAAAATAAGAAAAAAATTTTTTAAAAAAGAATAAAATGAAAAGAAGCAACAACTAATCAGTTTTCCACTGGTTATCACTGAGCTAAGGTTTTGCAGGCCCATCTTACCCCCTCTCCCTTTGCTCTCTGCCATCTGAACCTTAGGTTCAGTCCCAGAATCTCCCCAGTACTGAGGCAGATGCAGAGAAAGAGAACGGCGATGTCCACTGAAAGGGAGGAGGAGGGGAGCCCATTGAAGATCTTGACAAAGATCTCTTTGCATTAGCTGTGTAATAAGTCATCCTTTCTTCCCTTGGCATCTTGTGGCTGTGTTAGGCGGTGATTCTATTCCTCCTGTGTTGGAGGGAAACCACCCAGTCCGTAGTCAGAAGACCTGGATGCAGTATTAATTCTACCACTTATTAGCTGTGTGCCCTTGAACACATCATTTAACTTCCTCCGTTTTTACATCTGCAAGATGGAACTACCACTATTTGCCTCACGGAATTGTTTTGGATAATACCTTTTCCCGTGCATGCCTGGTATAAGGCAGGTGTAAAATAAATATCTACTGAGGAAATGCTTTCTTTCCCTGGCTTTTTTTTAACAGTAAAGGAGTATTCCTGGCCTGTGGTCCTACCTCTTGAACCGACGGCGCTGGGCCTACTCGCAGCGGTGACTAGGCCCGCCCAGTAAAGCCCTAAACCCAAAGGGTCCGGCCCAAGCTTTCCCTGAAGCCCCACCGCCCACGGACTGCTCACCTCTACTTTTGACATTTCCGCTCTCCTGCTGCAGCTGCCGATGGCGTCACTTCCACCGGAAAAGGCAAGCGCGGCCGCGCGGTTGGCGCGAAAGTCGGTTCCCGTTCTGGGCAATTTCCGGGTTCTCCAGCGTTTGCTTTGGGGTAGGGGCGGCGCCGAGTCGGGGGAGGGGGCTGTGCGCCGGGCTGGCGCCCGACCCCAGCCACCGCCCTGTGGGCAGCGCGTCCCCCGACTCGCCGCCCGGAGACCCCGAGGCTCCAACGAGGTAAGTGAGGCGCGGAGTGGGGACTCAGCTCCTCCCCAGCCCCAGCTGGGGTTCGCGATGCCTTCTGTGGCCTTCGGGACCCTCTTTTCCTGTCCTGGTGACTGGCCCTGGAGCCGGCGGGTGGGCCTTTGACGCCGAGAGGACGTGGCTTCCGTGATCCCAGAGCCAGGCCTTTTCCGGATCCCAGAGCTGGGAACCGGAGCATCTGGCCTTATGCAGGGGCAAGACCATGCTAACTGGCTTCCATGTTTTTATTTAAAATCTGTTTACTGAGGGATGAATGTACCTCGCAGGCCGTGGGTATCCGCAGGGACAGATGCACTCTGTATCCTTAAAACAAGTGCAATTGAATGTCCATTGGCCTAGAGAGCTTAGAGCCTTCATAGCAGGGCATTCCTCAGTGTATTCAATTCGGGTTAATTTTGCTCTCTGATTTGCAAGGATTAGTGTTGTCATCTTTTTCCTTGGCTTTGCCCACGTTCCAGGGTTTCTTACAAATGCCGTTGACGAATTCACGGGCAGAGCCAGAATGTCTGTCTTTAGGCATTCTTGTCTGCACAGAAAAATCGGTGGGTTAGACATGCAACTTTATATCTAATGTGGTTTTGTTCTTGTTAATGGTTCCTTTATTTTGACAGTTCAGAAATGTCCAGAAATGACAAAGAACCGTTTTTTGTGAAGTTTTTAAAGTCTTCAGACAATTCCAAATGTTTTTTTAAAGCTCTCGAGGTAAGAGTTGAAAACATCTTAATACCGTGAATTCATTTTCTTGTTTTTAAGTGTTTTTGATTTGTTGGGCTTTATGTCTTAGAAGTAGATATTTCACTTTCATAATAATTTTATAGTCTACGTTAATACAGATATATCATTATCACATATTTTCGAATTGATCTAAGTACATCATTATGTATTTTGGGGTGCTGGAAGTCTATTATCACACTGCTGTTTAATGTGGCTGACCTGCAGTTCTTGGAAATTAAGTTGCTTTTATTTGTCTCCTAGCCAGAGTGGTCCTTTGCGTGCTGTAGAAATTTGAGTCAGTCGTATACTGGTCATACTTGAAAATTTTTTGGTTAATTGTTAAAAATTATGTTTTATTATGTACAGTATAATAATTGGATGATAGTAGGGGTGATGTAGAGCCTTGCTTCTCAAGATCCCAGCAGTATCAGCATGGCCTGGAAGTTTCTTCGAAATGCAGAATCTTGGCCTCCAACCCAGACTTAGAATCTGCATTTCTAACAAGATCTTCAGTGTGCGTTAAAGTTTGAGAAGCATTTGTAGCAGATTTTTTAAACTTCATTCATTCAGCAAGTATTTATTGAAGTGTTCATGATTTGATAGGCACTTCTCTAGTACTTGGGATTTATCAGTGATGAGAACAGGCAAAGATTTCTGTTCTTTCAGAGCTTACATTCTAGCAGGAGGACATAGACACTAATCAGACATGATAAATTAGGAAGAGAAAAAAGCAAAACAGGTTAAGGGGTTCCAGAAGATGTTTCTTGGGGTGGGAAGAGAAGGGGGTTATAATCTTAAATAGGGTGTGATCAGGGTAGGCTTTATGAAGAAAAATACATAGAGTAAACGTGAAGGAGGTGAGATAGCCTTGCAGATATCTGGAGAAGAATGTTGCAGGCAGAGAGAGCAACTTTATACAGCCCCTGGGAAAGTGCCTGTAGTCTCTATCCAAGTTTAGTGTACTGTTGTGTAGTGAGTGAGGGATGGGGGAAGAGTACTAAGGAATGCATCAGAGAATAATGGTAAACAGGTCATGTAGGGCCTTGTGGGCCATTTTTCTCTCAGTGGAGAGCCATTGGAGGGTTTTAAGGGATTACTGTATTTAACATAAGGACCTCAGAATTGGTTCAGAACATTTCTGAGTGCTTACTGGGTGTCAGGATGTAGTAGCAAACAACATACATAATGAAACTTCCAGGGGAGAGAGACAAAAACTATATATATTAAAAAATATGTAATTTTAAATAGAATAGACTAAAAGGGTAGAGGAAGGGTATTTGAGAAAGCCTGATTAGGATGGGCATCTCTGGGAGGTGACATTTAAGCAGACCTGATAGAAGTGGGGGATTAAGTCAGGTGAAACCCCGGAAAAAAAGTATTCCTTGCTGCAAGATCAAGAGCAGAGCCTCTAAATGAGGTTATGGTTGGCTTGTTCCAGGGTTGGCAAGAAAGCGGGAGTGGCTGGAATAGAGTAAGCAAGGGAGATGAGAAGTAGGAGGTAAAGGTGGAAAGATAGGCAGGAACCAGACTGTGTTGTCTTGAAGGCTATAGTAAGAAATGTGGATTTTATGCTGGGTGTGGTGTGAAGACATAGGTTTTGAGCAGACAGTGACATGATCTGATTTGTATTTTTAAAAAGATTGTTAGCTGCTGTGTAGAGAACAGATTTAGGGCAAGGAAGGGAAAAAGAGACCACTTGGGAGCCTTCTGCAGAGGTCTAAGTGAGATGTGATGGTGGCTTTCAATAGGGAAAAGGCTGGATTTGAGATGGAATTTGAATAGGACTTAAATACAGGGGAGTAATTTCAGATACATTCTTATTTTATTTTTTCTTTCAGTCCATAAAAGAATTCCAATCAGAAGAATATCTTCAGATTATTACAGAAGAAGAGGCATTGAAGATAAAGGAGAATGATAGATCACTTTATATCTGTGACCCTTTTAGTGGCATTGTCTTTGATCACCTCAAAAAGGTTTGCTGTCTTCTAGTGTGTTCCTTTGGTAGTCTATTTTTTGGTTTATCTTTGCTTTAGTGGACCTACATTCTTTGCTGATTATGAAGTATTATGCAACTTACGAGTACATTGGAATTCTTTTGGTTTGTCAAGACCAGGATTGAAAGGCCAATTATGTTACAGTAGGCTTTTTTTTTTTGAGACAGAGTCTTGTTCTGTTGCCTAGGCTTTAGTACAGTAGCACAATCTCAGTCCACTGCAACTTCTGCTTCCTTGGTTCAAGTGATTCTTGTGCCTTAGCCTCCTGAGTAGCTGGGATTACAGATGTATATACACACCCGGCTAATTTTTGTATTTTTAGTAGAGAAAGGGTTTCTCAATGTTGGCCAGGCTGGGCTGGTCTTGAACTCCTGGGCTCAGGTGATCCTCCCACCTCAGCCTCCCAAAGTATTGGGCTTATAGGTGTAAGCAGTAAGGCAGTTTTGAGTGAAAGGGGCTTTCGAGGTTTATTTCTTTTCTTTTTTTTTTTTTGATACAGGGTCTCACTCTATCGCCCAGGCTGGAGTGCAGTGACATGATCTCAGCTTACTGCAACCTCCGCCTCCTGGGTTCAAGCAATTCTGCCTCAGCCTCCCTAGAGACTGGGACTACAGGTGCCTGCCAGTGCGCCTGGCTAATTTTTGTATTTTTAGTAGAGACGGGGTTTCACCATGTTGGCCAGGCTGGTCTCGAACTCCTGACGTCAGGTGATCCACCCCCCTCGGCCTCCTCTGAAGTGCTGATTACAGGTGTGAGCCACTGTGCCCGGCCTGAAGTTATTTCTTTTAATAGCTTGCATTGTTTGATTTGCTTTTGTGTGTGAGTGTTCAATGTATAGTATGTCTGAGAAATTATGTAGTCTTTATTTTTTTCTTATAACAATTTGCTGATTTCTCTGCAGTGGTAATCAACTTTGGTAAAGAATCGGTGAATGTTACAAAATGTAATTTTGTAAGACTGGTGGTCTTTTCCTTCTTAACTCATTTAAACTTTTCTCTTTTTTGTAGCTTGGCTGCAGAATTGTTGGTCCTCAAGTAGTCATATTTTGTATGCACCACCAGCGATGTGTCCCAAGAGCTGAACATCCAGTTTATAATATGGTTATGTCTGATGTAACCATATCTTGTACAAGTCTGGAAAAAGAAAAAAGGGTAGATATTGACCTCATCATGATTGATCAATTTATGTATCTATCTCTTATTCTTAATTTTTCACTGCATAGAATATAACTTAAAAGACCTTCCACTTATTGTTCATGACTTTTAACAAAGTTCAGTATACAACCACAGTGTGTATATATGTATACATGTACATTTTTTAAGTAAATTGAATATAGTAGAATTTGTTTTATTGAAAACTGGCTAATTGAAATTTTTTGTTTTAATTTAAAAGGACACTCATTTTTTAATCACTTACATTTTTTCCACTATAGGTGGACAGTTTTTTAAAAAAAAGGATTCTAAATTGTTTGAATTGGGGAGGCGGAGGTTGCAGTGAGCCAACATCACGCCACTGCACTCCAGCCTGGGTGACAGAGCAAGACTTCGTCTTGGGAAAAAAAAAAAGCATTCTAAGAGAGAGCTATAGAAATACATATATATATTTGGGACAAGATCTTACTGTCACCCACACTGGAGTGCAGTGGCACAATCACAACTCACTGCAACCTTGATTTCCTGGAATCAAGTAATCTTCATGCCTCAGCCTCCCGAGTAGCTGGGATTACAGGCATGCACCACTAAGCCTGGCTAAAAATATATATTTGTATATTATATAGATACAATTTATGTTGTTAAAAATACACATGTATATTAAAATATATAGAAGCAAAGATTTATACATCCTTTGTATAATAGTTTAATACATTCATGGAGTGGAAAGGGATAAATATAGGAAAATAATATTTTAAAAATATAATTCATATTTATCTCCCAAAAATAATTTGGTTAATTATTTAACTTTGTAATGTTATGTAACACTTATGTATTCAAGCTATCAACAGCAAATTGTATTTATGAGATAGTGTATAAAAATGGAAGCAATATTGTTTGCTTCAGTATTAATGTGTTCTCTTTTGGGGCTGCAGGAAGAAGTTCATAAATATGTACAAATGATGGGCGGACGAGTATACAGAGACCTTAATGTATCAGTAACTCACCTTATTGCAGGAGAAGTTGGTAGCAAAAAATATTTAGTTGCTGCAAACCTGAAGAAACCTATTTTGCTTCCCTCTTGGATAAAAACACTTTGGGAGAAGTCACAAGAGAAGTAAGAAAGACATTTTTATATTGTCTAGATTTGAAAAAATGATGCATTCAATCATTTTTGGCATGTGATACACTCTTTGGATTTATTATTCAGGCAAAAAAATAGTGTCATTACTCTTTTCTCCAGCGAAAACAGAAGAGCAGAATCCACAAGCTCTTATTACCAAGATAGAGGTTGACAAGCATAGAATGGGCTAAGGGTTTAGCATTAGCTACAGAGTAAGAAATGCTTTGGTGATAAAGTTCTCAGCTGTAAATATTTCTGAAATCATTGAGAAAATGAGTTTGGCAACTCTGTAGGTTTTATGTTGCATTATCCTTCAACACCATTCCCATATGTTAAGATAGATAATAAATTAGTCATTTTGGCAGTTACATTCCTTCCAAAAGATGGCATATGTAAGGTTGAATATAAACATGTGTAAGTCATCAGCTGAGATGTGATCATTTAATAAATGCTAATTGAGCCCATTTTAGTATCTGACCTGAGCTAGGCATTAGGTATATGTAGTAAGCAAAACAAGTTAGTCACTTCCCTCATGGAGCTTAGAGCCTATTTCAAGGGGCACACTTCAGTTTCCCCTGTAACTAGATAAACAACCACAAGACCAAATACCACAGAATTGTATTGGCATATGAATTATATCGGCATTTTTCTGGGCTTGTTTTCAACACCATCCAGCATATCCTAAATATGTCTCCATGTCAGCAACTCTCATTCCCAATGTGATTACTTCATCAGCACACCTGCCTAGCATGGCAACAGAATAATGATATTTTTGTTGGTATTTTGCCAAAAATCATTGCTTTTACTTATATAGAATAATGGAAAGATTAAAAAGTTCATTTTTCTAATAGGCAACCAAATTACTTTTGGGTTTTTAAGTAGAGATTCAGACTTATAATTTTGGAAAATATACCACTTTGACCAGCAAGGGCTAGAGTTAAGGAAATATATATTTTTCCCTTAAAATGGTTTTGAGAGACTGTATCTGAAACAATTACTTTGTGTTAGAGACATGTTATTGAACTAGGTGAGCAATTAGTGTAATTCTGTTTGGTGGTTCTCCTTTGTAAAAAAATGATTATAAATCCTAAAAATGAGGGAAGCAATAGTGATATTTGTGTTGTTTTTCATTATTCTTCTGGTAAATTTAATATTTTCTTTTTTAACCATTTGATTCCCACAGAAAAATAACTAGATATACTGATATAAACATGGAAGATTTCAAGTGTCCTATTTTTCTTGGTTGCATAATCTGTGTGACTGGCTTATGTGGCTTAGACAGGAAGGAAGTTCAGCAACTCACAGTTAAGCATGGAGGTCAATACATGGGACAATTGAAAATGAATGAATGTACACACCTCATTGTGCAAGAACCAAAAGGTAAAACTGTGTTTCACAAAGGGACAAATGAAACATTTTCTCTAGTATTTAATATTTTATTTTTATTTATTTATTTTGAGACAGAGTGTTGCTCTGTTGCCCAGGCTGGAGGGCAGTGGCACAATCTCAGCTCACTGCAACCTCTGCCTCCCGGGATCAAGCGATTCTCCCAACTCAGCTTCCCGAGTAGCGGGATTACAGGCACCTGCCACCATGCCTGAATAATTTTTTATTTTTAGTAGAGACGGGCTTTCACCATGTTGGCCAGACTGGTCTCTAACTGACCTCAAGTGATGTGCCCACCTCGACCTCCCAAAGTCCTGGGATTATAGGCATGAGCCACCGTGCCCAGCCACTAGTATTTAATATTTTAAAATCTTTACAGAACAGCTTTTACTTCTGACGTCATTAATCTAGTTTGATACTGTTTTCTCTAACATCTTGCAAAGGTAGTTTGGGTCACAATCTATAAACCAGTTATATGACTTTTTTCATATTTATTCAGGTCATTGAATAAGTATAAAAAAACCAAAAACTTTTAGTGATGTTGTATTTAAGCTTACTTTTGTATCTTTTGATTTTAAAAAAATGTTCCTCACACAGTTACCAAATAATGAAAAGAAGTTTGGGTAAATAACAAGAAAACTAATAAATATAGCTAAATGGCGCTTCTTTCTAATGACTAATTTAAAAAGGCTTAACTTAGTTTTAGTCTGACTGAATGAACTACAGGTTTTAACTGGAAGACACACCTTGCGGCACATGAGGCAGTAAAAAATGAAAAAAACATTACCAACAAGATAAATTCTTTAAAATTGCTGTAAGTTTGGTGTTTCATAACATTATTCTGGATAATTTTTTATCAGCACTCTTAAAATATACACAAATTGATAAAAGATGAGTTTTGTTAATGTTTTTATTATTGCCTTTTATATGTGTACTGTGTTTTACTAAGCTACCTAGATTGAGAAGAAATTAAGATTAAATGGTAATTGTCCTTAAGTCAGAATTTTGGGTATGGCCGATTGTGATAGGATCACTGTGAGTAGAGTTGATACTGCTGTTCTTTTTCTGAATCTGAAGATAGTTCATTGTTGATTCTCTCAAGAATGCCAAAAAACCTTTCATGTGACGTATTGACCTCAATTCCTCTGTGATACTCCTTCAAAATACATTGTGTTAAAGACTTTTAAGGTAATAAAAATACATATTTTTAATATAATTTATCTATTGGCTTATCTATCCTGGACTTTAAGTAGAAGCCTGTTGGCATTGGAATAGTCTGTTGAAAGTTGGGATTTATTATATAGCACAAATTTACATTTTTCACATTGTACAAGCTGGTTTAAAGAAATTAAGTGATGGAGCCTATATCCAACCCCAAGTCCAATATTAATTATGTTACCCCACAGTTGCTCCTGTCTTCCTGCAGTTTGTATAAAAGATAAAACCTCTCACATGGCATATGTATTTATACAACACATAGAAAATATAATTAGGCAATAAGCTAAAATACTACTTTGTAATAAACTATGTAGCATACTGTTTAAGAGTAAGTACTGGTAACTTTAATTTTGTTGATAGGTTTTTGAAATAACTTATAACAGCTGGGCGTGGTTGCTCACACCTGTAATCCCAGCATTTTGGGAGGCCAAGGCAGGCGGATCACCTGAGGTCAGGAGTTTGAGACCAGCCTGGCCAACATGGTGAAACCCCGTGTCTACTGAAAATACAAAAAATTTAGCCAGACGTGGTGGCACATGTCTGTAATCCTAGCTATTCAGGAGGCTGAGGCAGGAGAATCGCTTGAACAGGAGGGAGGCGGAGGTTGCAGTGAGCCAAGATCTCACCACTGTACTCCAGCCTGGGCAACAGTGAGACTCCATCTCAAAAAAAAAAAAAAAAAAAAAAAATTAACCTGTTATAATTTGAATATTTCTGCAAAGATAGATGGTAATGGTTTTCATTTCTTGGTTTCTCCTATTTTCTCTATTTCTTTCTTAACGAACGCTGCAGGTCAGAAGTATGAGTGTGCCAAGAGATGGAATGTACACTGTGTGACCACACAGTGGTTTTTTGACAGTATTGAGAAAGGTTTTTGTCAGGATGAATCCATATACAAGACAGAACCTAGACCAGAAGCAAAGACTATGCCCAATTCTTCAACTCCTACTGGCCAGATCAACACAATTGATAGTGAGTCTCATTGAGATTAAAATAAGTATTCTGAAGACAGTCATATTTCTGTGTAATAATAAGTATGTTAATAGGATCACTGAGATAGGGAATTTCTTTTTCTTGTTTGCTGTGCTTCTAGGCATAATTGTATAATTGTATAAAAAGTTAGCACTGAACTGTTCGTAATTTTTTTTTAGAATGAATGAATGCTTTTATACTCTGATGTAATGCAAAAGATTATCAAAGAAATTAAGAACAATGGTAGATGGAGGCTTAAGATAAAAGTATTAATCTTTTAAACATTGCTGACATGCATATATTAATCTTTCCTTAATTTACGGTTTTGCTGCAGTTGTTATGGATCGTCTGTATTTGTATAAAAATTAAAACCGTTTCTGTTTTGTAGGTGTCGTGTTGGCAAAATGTTTAAAATATTTTTTCAAATGTAAGCTTCTTGGACCTTAAAGTCAGCAACTTCAGATTTTTATGGGAAACAAGACACTATTAAGAAAATGTGTTAAATCTATTTTCATTTAAATAAGATAGGAGGCTTAATTAATTTCATTTTCCCTTTTTATACTTTGCCACTAAGATTTCAGTAAACACCCCTGAATCTTACTTTGGAAGTTGTTTATTGCCCTATATTTGTAAGAAAAGTTCATCCATAGACAATATGTAATCATGATTATTTTATCTTCCATAAATTTATACATGTTTTCAAAATATGTAGGTCGTACTCTTTCAGATGTCAGCAATATTTCCAACATAAATGCAAGTTGCGTAAGTGAATCAATATGTAATTCACTTAACAGCAAACTGGAGCCTACACTTGAAAATCTGGAAAATCTGGATGTCAGTGCATTTCAAGCACCTGAAGATTTATTAGATGGTTGTCGGGTACGTCTTTATTATATAATACATGCAGTAGATGATATACATTAGCATTTCCTAGCCTGAATTTGAAGACCCTTCAGAGTTGGGCTTGCTCCTTACTATCTATGTAAACCCTCCACTCTAGCTGAGTAGATGCACTTACTAGACCATGTCCATCCTTTGGCTGCGAGAGTCCCTCTGCCTGCAAGGTATCTTCCTCTGTTATCTTTTAGAAGTTCATTTCAGGTTTTAACTCTTCTCTGAACCCTCCTAACTACATTAGTCTTTCCATCTGCTATATTTTGAAAGCACTTAGTTTCTGAACAACTTATTGGATTTTTTAAAAAATTTTTTTGAGATAGGGTGTCACTCTGTTGCCCAGGCTGGGATGCAGTGGCATAATCATAGCTTCCTGTAACCTTGAACTCCTGGGCATCAGCCACCCCTCAGTCTCCCGAGCAGTTAGGACTACAGGCATGTGCCACTACACCTGGGTAATTTTTAAAATTTTTTTGTAGAGACAAGGTCTCACTATGTTGCCCAGGTTTGGACTTTTATTTATAAGCATCATCTAAGTGTTTACAGTGTATTAGACACTGTGCTAATCATTTTATGTATGTTAATATATATATAAAATCACATTTAATTCCCACAAATAACTCTAAAATGGATATTATCTTGAGGATAAGACTTAGAGAATTAAAATTCTTGTTCAGAGTCACACAGAGAGACATTAAGTGGCCAGTTATCTACTCCAAAGTCTGTATTCCTCACCATTAGAGCCACTGCTTTGTTTGGTATTTCTTGGGTTATTTAATTTTTTAGTATATGAATAACTGTCTTATAAGTTTGTTGATGGAAACAGCATATGCTGTATATTTTCCGCTGTCTTAGATTGGAATACTTAATGTATTCCTATTTGTAGAATGACTTGGCTGTGCATTAATTTTCACAGAGTAGCAAAAATTTAACCCTACCTTATTGTTAAGAAGGGAAATTGGAGCTGGGCTTGGTGGCTCGTGCCTGTAATCCCAGCATTTTTGGGAGGCCAAGGTGGGAGATACCTGAGGTCAGGAGTTCGAGACCAGCCTGGCCAACATGGTGAACCCACGTCTCTACTAAAAATACAAAAAAAATTAGCTGGGTGTTGTGGCAGGCACCTATAATCCCAGCTGCTTGGGAGGCTGAGGTAGGAGAATCACTTGAACCCAGGAGGCAGAGGTTGCAGTGAGCCGAGATTGCGCCATTGCACTCCAGTCTGGTCAACAAGAGTGAAACTCCGTCTCAAAATTTAAAAAAAAAAAAAAAAAAAAGGGAAATTCGGCAAATTACCTTAACTTTTTTTTTTTTTTTTAAACTTGCCAACTTACAAAAGGTGGGTTTTTTCTTTTTGTTTTGAGACGGAGACTTGCTCTGTCACCCAGGCTGGAGTGCAGTAGCGTGATCTCAGCTCATTGCAACATCTTCCTCTTAGGTTCAAGCGATTCTCCTGCCTCAGCCTCCTAAGTAGTTGGGATTACAGGTGCATGCTACCACGCCTGGCTAATTTTTCTATTTTTAGTAGAGACGAGGGTTTCACCATATTGGCCAGGCTGGTCTTGAACTTCTGACCTCAAGCCGTCTGCCCACCTTGGCCTCCCAGAATGTTAGGATTACAGGCATGAGCCACCACACTTGGCCCAGAGGTGTTTTGTATGATGTTTTATCCTAGACTACTAATTCTAGATATAACTTTTAATTATTTCTTACATATAGAAAGTATATGATTCCAAATATTTGTTAAAATATATTCTAGTAATGGGGGTGATTTAATTTGGGGTGTAAATGCAGTTTGGAGTAGATGTGTCATACTTAAATTTTTTCAAGGGCACCTTATGTAAAATAGAGGTAAAATGATTTTACATTGATTAAATTGGCTTAAATATATATATCCTGAGAGCTAAAAATAAATTACTGCATACATGTTATCCTCAAAGCATTGTGTTCAGTTCTTTGACTTATATATATTTTTTGTTCAGTCAACTCTGTAAGGTAACGTCAATTTATAGGTAAGAAAATTGGTTTAAAGAGCGTAAGCAACTTGCCTATTGTCGTTTATCATAGGCAGCTGGAAAAATCAACCCTCTCCCCCCACACACAATTTAAACCCAGGTATTCAGAATTCAGACAGTTAACTACAGTTTACTTTTATAATTACTTTAAAATTTACAAGTAAGCTTCACAGTTAAAGAAGTTACCTGCATTTTAGAAGTTGGTATGCACTAATATTTAGAAGATGTTGGAATCTGGCTTCTATTTTATTTATAGCCTCAAAATACTTATCAAGTATCTACTGTGAAAGATAATGCTGTATGAGATTGTAAAGAAAAGTTACAGAACTGTTAAAAAATCAAAAGTTTCAGAATGTATTTATTCATATATCTTAAATGTACACAAGTTGTCTTATTTATACACAGTGGATTTAGATATATATTTTTAGTTTTTTTCTATTGAGAGAAAGCATGTTATGTACATTAAATATTTTCTTTCTTGCAGATATATCTTTGCGGTTTTAGTGGCAGAAAGCTAGATAAACTGAGAAGACTTATTAACAGTGGAGGTGGAGTTCGTTTTAACCAGCTTAATGAAGATGTAACTCATGTTATTGTGGGAGATTATGATGATGAATTGAAGCAGTTTTGGAATAAATCGGCCCACAGGTTTTTTTCAGTTTTTAATTCAAAGCAATTTCTACTACATAATTTTTCTTAAAATTGCATATCCATGCAGTTCTGGAAACTGCATGACAAGTGGGATGATGGTCTTTATAGCTTGCACTAATACATAACTATGTGCTATTTTTGTAGGCCTCATGTAGTGGGAGCAAAGTGGTTGCTAGAGTGTTTCAGTAAAGGTTATATGCTTTCTGAAGAACCATATATCCATGCTAATTACCAGCCAGTGGAAATTCCAGTTTCACATCAGCCTGAAAGTAAAGCAGCTCTTTTAAAAAAGAAGAACAGCAGCTTCTCTAAGAAAGACTTTGCTCCTAGTGAAAAGCATGAGCAAGCTGATGAAGATCTGCTCTCTCAATATGAAAATGATAGCTCCACAGTAGGTAAGAAATGCTTGATTAGTATTTGTAGTTAGTAAGAAATATTTTAGTAGCCTAATACATACATATGTGATCTCTGCCAAGTTTTCTGGATTTTAAGTTAAATTAACCTTTTTCTTTCCTTAAAATTTTCCTTATAACTGTTTTTCTGAGCAGGCAAGACAATAGGGTCCTGAAACCTTTAACCCTCTCTCCTGTCTTCAGCTAACTAGCTCTATTTTGATTTGTTATATATACAGGCATTGCTTGATTTGTGTGTGAGTTTATAATATCATGAGCCTTTTATTAAAACCTTGTAACAAATGCCTCTTACTGGATTATTGTGGTCTTTAATGCATGAAACACTGTACTGTGGACTACTACCTCAGTATGTACTCTTATCATGTAGTAAGGTAAATTGCCAATGAAGCATTATAAACATCATTACTTCTTATTAAAAAAGCCTTTATAAAATACCTAATATAGCCAAAAATATATACATTTAAGTAAATTTAATGTGTATCATAACTTAAAATCTAAAGTTAATCAGAATTTTAATCTACCTCGAATAAAACAAGAACCTTAGAAAACTTTTTTTTTTTTTTTGAAGCAGAATTTCGCTCTTGTTGCGCAGGCTGGAGTGTAGTGGCACGATCTCAGCTCACTGCAACCTCCGCCTCCCAGGTTCAAGTGATTCTTCTGCCTCAGCCTCCCAAGTAGCTGGGATTACAGGCATGCGCCACCATCCCTGGCTAATTTTGTATTTTTAGTAGAGATGGAGTTTCTCAGTGTTGGCCAGGCTGGTCTTGAACTCCCGACCTCAGGTGATCCACCCGCCTCGGCCTCCCAAAGTGCTGGGATTACGGGCGTGAGCCACTGAGCCCAGCCTAAAATAATTTAATGATCACAACTAGCCCTGCTTCCTCTCCCCACTCGTCAACATACTCAGCTTATGTGATTTTGTCTAGTATTTTCATTATCTTTTAACATCTTATGATTAGGCATTATTATCCTTTTATATGGTCAATATTTGTTTCATTTACTAACACGTTTAACTGTTTCTTTGCTCTCCCCAGTTCTTTTTACATCTGAGACCTCTCTTTTGGAATCATTTTCTTTCTTCCTAAAATAATATCCTTTAGAAACTCCTTTAGTTTCTCTAAGACTCTGCCGCTGGGTATACAGTTCTAGACAGTTTCTTTAAGCACAGAGATATTGTTTCATTGTCATCTATTTCCCTGACTGCTGGATAGGAAGTCAGATGTCAGTCTGTCATTCCTTTACAGGTAATCTGTCTTTATCCTCTGGCTGTTTTTAAGATAGTCTTCCTTTTGGTTTTTGTGTCCTAGAGCTTTACCATTTATTTGTCCTGCTTGAGATTCATTGTGCTTTCTGAATCTGAGAATTAGTAGGTTTTTTGCTTTTTGTTAGGTCAAGAAATGTTTATTATCTCTTTGAATATTGCCTCTCCCCCATTCTCTATATTCTCTTAACTCCCATTTGCTTTGCATATGGGTCACTTAACCTGTCCTTATCTTCCATCTTTTTGTCTTTCTGTGATTTATTATGTGTAATTCCTTCAGATTTTTTTCCAGATCATGAATCATCTCTTCCGCTATAGCCTAATCTGTTTTATCCATCCATTAAATTTTCTGTTTTAATAATTAATTTTTCAATTCCTAGAAGTTTTAGCTTTTTAAATAGTCTGTCATTTATTTTTTTACTTTTAAAAATAGAGATGGGGTGCTACTATGTTACCCAGGCTGGTCTTGAACTCCTGGGCTCAAGCAGTCCTCCCACCTCAGCCTCCCAAAGTGCTGGGATTACAGGTGTGAGCCACCACACCCAGCCAAGTCTGTCATTTTGTATTTGTATTTTTTGTTCTTTATTTCTTAAAACACATTAAACCTATCAAAACATCTGTGAATTGTTCTGTTGGTTATTGTTTATGGTGCCTGGTTTTCTTGTGTTTTGTGATTTTTATTGTGAACTTGCACTTAACTAGGACTCTAGGAATTCTAAGAAACTTGGGTTAGGGGTTTGTTATCCCCGAAAAGGTTCATGTTTGAGTCTGCTAGGTGCCTAGGAGTTTACAAACTCAGTACACCTTTAAGTTGGTGTATTGGCTGGAGGGTTCTTAGACCATCCAGCTATATGAATTTATACCCAAACCTACTTTGAGGAACAGCCTCTGATGAACAGATTCTTAGGAGAGATGTTTTTTCCCCTTGACCCAAAGCCAGTGTTCTTGACCTCTTCCTTTACAGGGCAGTTTTGTTGTTGGTTGGTTGGTTTTGATCTATTTACTAAAGGTATGTCTCTTCATGGGTTCTGGGTTTGTTCTCTCAGGTATACTCTCCTTCACCTCTAAGTTTTATGAAACCAAAAGATTGGCTCCTATCTCTTGTGTGATACCTTTACATTCCAAGGGTCTGGGTTACTGCATAAATATTTAATAGATTTTGACTAACCATTAGCTTTAGTAACTACTTAATGTTCTGGATTTAGTAACCACTTTAGTGGTCTGGATTTTAATATTTTATCCTGTATTTTGAAGTGTTTTTAGTGAGAGGGTTTCAAAGATCCTAGCCCACTATATTTCTAGAGAGGGAATTCCTAGCATTCCTTTTTTATTTACACTATTTCCGTACTACAAAATTGACTTTTCTCAAACCATTTACTTATGCTTTAATATTGTATCACATCAGGAAATCATCTTAATTTTCCAGGATATTGTGGTAGTATAACTGAAAGTGATTTTTTTTTTTTTTTTTTTTTGGAGACAGGGTCTCACTCCATCGCTGAGGATGGAGTGTAGTGTCACAAGCTCGGATCACTGCAACCTCCTCCTCCTGGGTTCAAGCAATTCTCTTCCCTCAGCCTCCTTAGTAGTTGGGAGTACAGGTGTGCACCACCACGCCCAGCTAATTTTTGTATTTTTAGTAGAGATGGGGTTTCACCATGTTGGCCAGATTGGTCTCAAACTCCTGGCCTCATGTGATCCTCCTGTCTTAGCCTCCCAGAGTGTTGGGATTATAGGCATGAGCCACTGCACCCAGCCAGCAATTTTATATACTATCCTTCAGCCAAGGGTACTTGGTGTAGGGCAGGTGATTAGTTTCTTAAACCTTCCTAAGACAGCTAGTGGTTTACTGACTTTATAAGGATTAAGTGATGGTAAATCTCAGTGGATCACCAAGCATCTTAGAAAGTCTATAATAAAGTATTTTGTAATTAATTCTTAAAATTGCTTTTGATTTAAGGGAGTTTTTTGTTTTTTTTTTTTTTTTGAGATGGAGTCTCGCTCTGTCACCAGGCTGGAGTGCAGTGGCGCGGTCTTGGCTCACTGCAACCTCTGCCTCCTGGGTTCAAGTGATTCTCCTGCCTCAGCCTCCCAAGTAGCTGGAATTACAGGCACGCGCCACCATGCCCAGCTAATTTTTCTATTTTTAGTAGAGATGGGGTTTCACAATGTTGGCCAGGCTGGTCTTGAACTCCTGACCTTGTGATCCGCCCACCTCGGCCTCCCAAAGTGCTGGGATTACAGGCTTGAGATACCATGCCCGGCCCTAGGGGAGCTTTTTGAATGATAGGTTTATTATGTAGTATGTCTTAGGCTTTTGGGTGCAGTCTGTTTGAAAAGAGATCCTACTGCTAAAATAAATGGAAAGAACTGCTATAGAACATGTTAGTTTATTATGAGTCTCTTAATAACTTCAGAGTTTTACTGATGGTTTATAAGAACTTAGTATTTCTACTTTGTTTTTATAGTAGTAGTCTAAAAGTCTACTGGATTTCTTCCTCCTTCCCATCTTACCAACAACACGTAGACATCGAACAAAGTTATTTTTTTCTCCTAGATGTGACTGCAAAATAATTGTACTTGCAAAAAATAAAAAGGTTTTTACTTATAAAACAAACTATTTACATTTTAACAAAACTGTTTAAAAAACTTTCCGGAATGTTTTATAGTATTGCATCACCTTTAATTCCATCTAAGCATATTCATTCTCATGAGTATATCTGTAACTTGTAAGTATACTGTTACCCTTTATTCCTTATATTATGAAACCAAGGGTCAAAGAGACTAAAACTAGAACCCAGCTCTCCTGACTTACTGATCAGTAAACTCCCTAGACAAAACTACGCTTCCTTAGTGTGAATAAGTACAGTTTTAATACTTACGTTTAGTAGGAGTCATAAGTTCCTAATATATATTGTAGTGTACTTAATTTACAAGTTCCTAATGTATATTACAATTTACTTAAAAATGAAAATGCTAGTGTCTATTGGAGATGAGGATAGAAGTACGAAGATGGCACTATAACATGGTGTTATGAACTCTGGAGTCAGACAGATTTTGGTTCGTATCTCATTTCTGCTACTTAACTGTGTGACCTTAGGCAAGTTACATAACCTCTTCAAGCCTGAGACTCCTTTTGTACAAAAGGGATGTACTGATAGTATCAGCCTCACAGTTAGCATTATGTGAGCATTACATGCATGTAAAGTACTTAGTCACAGTGCTTATATAAATGAAAGAGTGATTCTTGAATAGCTTCCAGCCTTGTTGGAATCACATAGCAGGGCAAACTTTTTCTCTAAAGGAGTAGACAATAAATATTTTAGGATTTGCCTGCCACTTCCTTATAGTTATTTCCATGTTAACATGTTCCATGTTAAGGGCTTGACAGTTATACCATTTAGACTTGTTAATTTTTTTCTTAATGATAGTTTCTTAATTTTACGGTGAATCATCTAAACCAGTTTTGGAACTAAGACAGTCCTGTTGGAGCTATATAATTTTAAACTAATTCAAATTTCCATTATACTAGGAATACCTAGAACTAACATGATTGCTCTTTTCCTTCCTAATGGATGATGGTAATACTGGTAAGGACTCTTGGTAACCCCGAAGACGGGGTGAATCCATATCCCTTTATTATACACGTAAGTTTTAGTTTTGTAAGTATGGTCAAAATTATCAGATTCCATGTTACATTAATATCCTTGCTAGGAAGTAAACTGTATAAGGTAAATTGTTGGTTAGAAAACATTTACTTTTCTCTTTCAGTTGAGGCTAAGATGTCTGAAGCCGAGAAGTCTGAAGTTAGGCCCTTTAATGATTCTACTCATGCTGAGCCCTTGAATGATTCTACTCACATTTCTTTGCAAGAAGAAAACCAGTCTTCTGTCAGTCATTGTGTCCCTGATGTTTCTACAATTACTGAAGAAGGCTTATTTAGCCAAAAGAGTTTCCTTGTTTTGGGTTTTAGTAATGAAAATGAATCTAACATCGCAAACATCATAAAAGAAAATGCTGGGAAAATCATGTCCCTTCTGAGCAGAACTGTTGCCGATTATGCTGTGGTTCCTCTGCTGGGGTGTAAAGTGGAAGCCACTGTGGGAGAAGTTGTTACAAATACCTGGCTGGTAAGACAACACTAGTGGTTGAACTAAAGTATCGAAGGATATCTGAATGCCAAGAAGGTTAATGTTTATTTCGTAGACAGTTCAGTTACAGTAAATCAATGTTTGGACTTGAACACTCTTGATTTTGCTTTTAGCAAGGGAAATTCTAAAATTAAATGTGCAAGCTTCTTGGCCTAATCCCGATACAGTAGAGATTACTGTTTCCTAGGGCCACAGCAGCAACATTCTTAGGAGGTCACTCTAGGGTCATCTCATACTATTTGTCTTGTTTTCTCACAACCAAAGCATCACTGGTAATTTCACTGTTGATTTTTTTTTTAACGTTCCAAGAATTATGAGAAAAATAGTATAAACTAATACATTAGAAGGAATGAAATTTAAAGCAACATTCAGTAACTCCAATAATAGATCTTACTGATTTTAATAGCCTAATGTAATTAGTCGATGTATGTATATGTGTGTATGTATATATATACTCTAACATTATGATATGAAATGTATTGAGAATGAGCATACACAAGTTTGTATTAAAGTAAAATTTCTTCTTATCAAAACTAAATTATTGCTTCTGTACCTGAACCAATGTTACCCACTGGTTGCTTATTTCAGGTTGGCTTTACTGTTTCTCTTGTTTTTAAAAGGTTACTTGCATAGACTGTCAGACTTTGTTTGATCCAAAGTCGAATCCTCTCTTCACACCAGTCCCAGTAATGACAGGAATGACTCCTTTAGAGGATTGTGTTATTTCATTTAGCCAGTGTGCTGGAGCAGAAAAAGAGTCTTTAACATTCCTAGCAAACCTCCTTGGAGCAAGGTATGTAATATTTTTAATGCACCTGTTGTGTTGGTGTGATTGTGCCACTGCACTCCAGTCTGGACAACATAGCAAGACCGTGTCTCAAAAGGATTTTTGCTGTCTGTTCTTTGCATGTCTAATTATGTTTTTATAAAAAGTTTGTTACAGCAATACATTTTTACCCTAGAGTAAGCATTTGTAAAGGGATTAGCTTAATTTCAGATAAAGTAAACCAACTTTTAATCAGTATTTTTTTTTTATACTTACATGATCTCTAACCACACTGTTGTGTTGGAAATTTTGTTAGTTTTGCGGGTTAATTGTATATGTGACCATTTCCACTTCTTTAAATATAAATTTCAGTGTTCAAGAATACTTTGTTCGCAAATCCAATGCAAAGAAAGGCATGTTTGCCAGTACTCATCTTATACTGAAAGAACGTGGTGGCTCTAAATATGAAGCTGCAAAGAAGTGGAATTTACCTGCAGTTACTATAGCTTGGCTGTTGGAGACTGCTAGAACGGGAAAGAGAGCAGACGAAAGCCATTTTCTGATTGAAAATTCATCTAAAGAAGGTTAATACTTTTATTCTGTTCTTTTATATATATTTACAACTAGATGGTTTCTGGGATATAAATGTGCCAATGCTTGTGTTTAGGAAAGGTCATTGATTTTTGCTTTTCACATTGGGTGCAGTGAAGGTCTCAGTGTTTGAAGTCTAAAGATGTAAGCTTGGCTCCTATTTACTGTTGATTCCTTCTATGGCTCATAGTAACACACTGTGTAATTAACATACTCTCTCTCCTCTTATCTTTGGGCTTCTGCATGTTTCCTGTAGACCACCTCACAGTTGCCTGCTCTTCCTGCTTATCTTTCAGTTCTCAGCTAAGATACCACTTTCCCTTGGAAGCCTTTCTTTTTTTTTTTTAATTATTATTATACTTTAAGTTCTAGGGTACATGTGCACAACGTGCAGGTTTGTTACATATGTGTACATGTGCCATGTTGGTTTGCTGCACCCATTAACTCATCATTTACATTAGGTATTTCTCCTAATACTATCCCTCCCCCATCCCCCCATCCTACGACAGGCCCGGGTGTGTGATGTTCCCCGCCCTGTGTCTGTTCAGTTTCCACTTATGAGTGAGAACACGTGGTGTTTGGTTTTCTGTCCTTGTGATAGTTTCCTCAGAATGATGGTTTCCAGCTTCAGCCATGTCCCTACAAAGGACATGAATTCATCCTTTTTTATGGCTGCGTAGTATTCCATGGTGTATATGTGCCACATTTTCTTAATCCAGTATATCATTGATAGACATTTGGGTTGGTTCCAAGTCTTTGCTATTGTGAATAGTGCTGCAATAAACATACGTGTACATGTGTCTTTATAGTAGCATGATTTGTAATCCTTTGGGTATATACCCAGTAATGGGATTGCTGGGTCAAATGGTATTTCTAGTTCTAGATCTTTGAGGAATCACCACACTGTCTTGGGAAGCATTCTTGACTCACCAAGTATGGCCTTTGTCTTGGTGTAATGTTTTGTTTCACCATGGCACTCTGTATCATCCCTTTTATCTCTTACCTCAGTGTTATAATGGTGGTTTATTTTGTGTCTCCCTGCTAAATTTAAAGTTCCAGAAAGGCAATGAACATGCATTTCTTGTGAATTCTGTATTCCCATGTCTAACACTAGGCCTGGCGTGGAGTAGCTATCTAATAAGTTTTTTTGTTAAATGTTGAAAAAAGGTGGAAGAATGCAGTACCCTCTCTTGTAAGAGAATAGCATCCCTGGGCAAACTTCAGGGACATATCAGCAGCTTGGGAATACCTCTCAGAGTCATTACTTATTTTGCCAGACAGACTGGTAATTTTATGACTGAGGCTAAGTGATGTTTAGGTCATATTAAAATTTGATTAAGGACTTTCCAAAACTAGACTGTAGTTAACTTGAGTACCTGTAATTCAGATTTTCTTTTTACTCTGTCATTGACTAGAAAGACATTCACTGACAACAATTTTTGGCAAATAGGCTTATTGAGACATAGCAAGATGAAACAGGAAATCTTTTTATTTTTTCAGTTGATGGGCTTGTCTAACTCAACATATATTTAATGCATAATCTGGTTTGTTTCTTAAAAAGTAGGTATATAATTTTGTGATTTAAAGTGTACCTGAGAATTGACATGAAAACTAACAGTTAGATTAGGATGCCAAGGTAGATGGATCACTTGAGCCCAGGAGTTATGCAAGAAAGAAAGGAAAGAAGACAATATAAAATATTACTTCTTGTGTACCGGAAAAAAGTGGGCATTAGTGGCTCATATTTGTTTCTTTTCATTTTAAATCTCCAGAACGAAGTTTGGAAACAGAAATAACAAATGGAATCAGTCTAAATTCAGATACTGCAGAGCATCCTGGCACACGCCTGCAAACTCACAGAAAAACCGTCGTTACACCTTTAGATATGAACCGCTTTCAGAGTAAAGCTTTCCGTGCTGTGGTCTCACAACATGCCAGACAGGTCGCAGCCTCCCCAGCAGTAGGACAACCACTTCAGAAGGAGCCCTCATTACACCTGGATACACCATCAAAATTCCTGTCCAAGGACAAACTCTTCAAGCCTTCCTTTGATGTGAAGGTAAGGTTTATAGGCAGTGGTCCCAGAGTTAAGTTTTACCGTTTATAAAGTTAAAGCACCAAATTCAGCATCACCTCTGAAGTGTAGTAATAAATTTTCCGGAGACGTTGGCAAGTAGATTTATGTTACTGAGTTTGAATGTTTTGAGTCCCAATATACATTTCGGGTTAAGGTAACAGCTATAGATAAATATGGTGTGAAATTAGGACATCTGGGTTCAAGTACCAGATCGATCTTAAACTGCATGACTAGGCCAGTCATTTAACATATCTGAGCTTCAGTTTTTTCATACAAAGAAGATAATATTTGCTCTGAAAATTCATAGATTATAAAGATCAAATGATGAAATCACTTTATAAACTATAAAATGTAAACACACTGCTACTTTATATGTTGGTTCTCAGAGTACACCCACGATTTGCCTTCTGAAAATGTGTGTTATCACTTTACTTGAATTGTTTCCTGTAAAGACATGAGTTAAGTCTGTGTTTTAGTTTGATCTCGTGAGCATTATAGTATGGCTCCCTTTCTGAAAAATGCTTTTGTAAATCAGGGGCTAATATAATCTTCCAAATAATTTTCTTTGATTTTCCAAAGCTGATTTTCATCATTATTTCTTTAGTAGCTTTTGACCTTTTAAGTGGCCGTTCAAACTCACTGTCTATGATTTCTTTATCCACGAACCTTTGAAGAATTATTTTACTCATTCATGTGTTGATATTTTTGTTTGTAGGGTATTTAGAAGCAATATTTTAATAATTTTTATCGTGTTTTGGAGCAGACTTACTAAAAAGTTTATAGATTATTCATATTCAGACAATAAATATTAATTGATATCCAGGACAGTTTGCCCCAAGCTAATTTATATCTTTATTTTTGGTCAGAATTCCAGTGACGCACATGAAAAAAAAATGTGTCTTTACTATTAAACTCAAAATTCTAAGTTTTCAAATGAAATCTCTTCTGAGGTAACATTTTGTACTGTGATTAATACTCAGGTCCATATCCCTTAAGACATAGAGGAAAATCAGTCTTGGGAACTGTGAGGTGTAGGATCAAGCCTCTTCTTTGCCTCCTACTGCCTTTTAAAAGCAAGTCAACCTCTTTCGGCTTCATTATTCTCATCTATAAAATCCAGATGATCTCTAAAGTGTCATAGCTCACAGACTCTCTGAAGAGCAAATGTAATAATATTAGTAGGCAAGAAAATAGTAGAAATATTTTCAGTCATTGAGACCATTCTTATATAGATACTTTGCAATAAAAGTTTTGCAGTGGAAAGCTGATAGTTCTGAATAGCCTCAGTACAAAAAAACACGTTTAAAGATTTTATTGTTTAGAGTCATAGTTTATTGAGCAGTATTTTTTCTCTTTTTTCTTTCTTTTTTGATGGCACATAAATAATGCTTCATCTTATAATCAGTGGTTCTTCAAACTGATATAATATGGTATGTTGAATTCTTTACTCAAAACATGAAAGGGCCCATGGAATAATCACAAAATTGACCATCTATTAGGCCTCACCCTTACCCCCTCCCAAAAAAAACTCACCACTTATTTAAACTTAATTTTTAATTAATATACATCAGAGCAGTACAATAAATATACTGCTAATGAAATATCAGGGTAAATCATTGGGAAGCCACTATACACGTTCAGATAGAGACCATGGCCAGTACTGTAAACCCTTCCTTGTGGCTCCATCACTGCTTCCTCCCTAAAGTATACTCCTGACTTCTAACACTATAGTTTTGTTATACTTGTTTTTGACTTTTAAATATGTGGAATCATAGTATGTATTCTTTTGAGTCTGTTTTTTTTTTTATTGTTCTTTAACCCTTATGTAGATTTGTCTGTTTTGCTGCATGCAGATATAGTTCATTTATTTATTCCTTTGTATGGATATACAGAATTTACATTTCCAGTGTACTGTTGATGGGTATTTAGTTGGTTACTAGTTTTTTGCCCTTACAAAATAATTTTACTGTGAACATTCTTGTGCATGTCTCTTGGAGTCTATGTGTGTGTGTTACTACGTGGTATATACCGAGAAGTGAAATTGTTGGGTTATATTTCAGCTTCAGTAGAGAATGACAAATTTTTTACCAAAGTGATTATACCAGTTTATGCTTCCACCAGTAGTGTGTTGAGTGTACCCAGTGTTCCTCATCTTTGCTGATACTTGCTATTATAAGTTGTTTTATTTCACTTTTTACTTCAAAATAATTTCTAACTTACAAAAAGTTGCAAAATAAAAGTGGTACAAGGGGCTGAGCGTGGTGGCTTACACCTGTAATCCCAGCACTTTGGGAGGCTGAGGTGGGAGCTTCACTTGAGACCAGGAGTTCTGGACCAGTCTAGGCAATATAGCGAGACCCCCATCTCTAACAAATTTTTTTTTTTAATTAGCTGGGCTTGGTGGAGTGCACCTGTAGTCCTAGAACTCAGGAGGCTGAGGCAGCAAGATGGCTTGAGCCCAGGAGTTTGAGGCTACAGTGAGCTATCATCCTACCACTGCACTCCAGCCTGAGTGACAGAGCAAGACCCTGTCTCAAAAAGAAATAAATACAAGGATGGCTGGACATAGTGGCTCATGCCTGTTATCCCAGCACATTGAGGCTGAGGTGGATCACTTGAGGCAAGGAGTTGGACACCAGCCTGGGCAACATGGTGAGACCCCACATCTACAAAAAGTTGGAAAAATTAGCTGGGCATGATGATGCATACCTCTTCTTACTTAAATAGTATTCTTTATTATTTGTCAGTTTTAAATTATATTTTTGACTCCCACTAATTGCCTGTGTAGAAGATCTTATTCTGTTTCTCCCTTTTCTGTCTTCTATTTTTCATTGCATATTTTTTTACTTTGTCAGGAGGGAAGATATATTTTTTCAACCCACAGACCCCACCCTCGTTTTGGTCTTAACTCTGCAATCGAATATAAGAAATGCATACTCTTTTTGAAGCTTACCTGTCACTTTTGGTAGGATGAAGTTCATTTTCTAGTAGGTTCCTCAGGAACCTGTGTGTACACATGTGTACAGTATTCCTTGAGTTGTGCATGTTCATAACTTTTACTGTGGCCTTGCTTCTTCTACAAATTGTTTGGATGTACTATTTTTAGCTTGCAGGTTTTTTTCTTGAGTTTCCTGAAAATGCTCTTCCACTACTGCCTTGCTTTGTATGTGTTGTTTTTGAAAAAAAATCTGATGCCAATCTAATTAAATTACTTGTCTTTGTAAGTTATTTCATCTTTTTGCCTGGAGGTTATGTGGATTTTTCTTTTATCTTTTTTTTTTTTTTTTTAAGACAGAGTCTCGCTCTGTCACCCAGGACCCAGGCTGGAGTGCAGTGGCACAATCTCAGCTCACTGCAACCTCTGCCTCCTAGGTTCAAGCGATTCTCCTGCCTCAGCCTCCCGAGTAGCTGGGATTACAGGCATGCGCCATCATGCCCGGCTAATTTTTGTATTTTTAGTAGAGACGGGGTTTTGCCGTGTTGGCCAGGCTGACCTTGAACTCCTGATATCAAGTGTTCTGCCTGCCTTGGCCTCTGAAAGTGCTGGGATTACAGGCATGAGCCACAACACCTGGCCTTTTATCTTTGAACTCAAATAGTTTTACGAGGATGTCTAGATGTTAAGAATTCTCAGTCATTTGAAATCAGTTTTCCACAAGACATGGTAGATTTTAAAATTTGATTCTTTTCAAATTTTTGGTCTGAGAGATGAGAAGAATGGAGTTGCCAGTCCAAACTGAGTTGAACAGAACAGGTTGGGATTAGAGCCTAAAGATCAAGAGTTCACATGTTAGACACATGAAGTTTGAGATGCCTATTAGATATCCAAGTAGTTGTTAAATAGGCAGTTGCAAATAAAGCTGGAAGTTTGAGGAATGGTTTGGGCTGGAGATAAAAATTTGGGGTTCTGAGTTTGTAGGTAATGTGTAAAGCCACGTGAGAATAGATGCCAAGAGAGTAGGAGAAGGCAAAGAAAGGAAAGAGGTTTTGTTTTGTTTAAGACAAGGTCTCGCTGTGTCGTCCAGGCTGGAGTGTAGATGATCACAGCCCATTACAGTCTTGACCTCTGGACTCACGCAATACTTCCACCTCTGCCTTCAAAGCAACTAGGACTTCGGGTGCATGTCACCACACCTGGCTAATTTTTAATTTTTTTGTTGATACGGGGATCTTACCACATTGCTCAGGCTGGCCTTAAATTCCTGGACTCGAGCAATCCTCCTGCCTTGGCCTCCCAAAGTGTTGGGATTATAGGTGTGAGCCACCACTTCCAGCCAAAGAAAAGAGCTCTAAGCAACACCTTGAGGTGCTCACCTTTAGAGGAGGAACCAGCAAAGGAGACTGAGAAGGAGCTAGAAAGGAGGAAAGCCTAGAGATTATTTTAGAAGCCAAGTATTTCAAAGAGGGAGGAGGGGTTAACTGTGTCCAGGACTGCTCAAAGATAAAGAAAGGTGAGAATAGAAAATTGGCCAGTGGATTGAGCATTATGAAGGTCAGTGGTGTCATCATAACAATAAGAGTTTTGGTGGCATGATGGTGGTGGAAGCTGGTGTGGGTTCATAAAGAAATGAGAAGAATCGGAGACATTGAGTATAAACAACGATTTTTGAAGGAGTCTTGCCATAAAGGGGAGCCAAGAAATGGAGTTGTAGTTATGGGGCAAAGTAGGGTCAAAAGAAGGTTTTTTCTTTTTAAGGTAGAAGAAATAGCCAGGCTCAGTGGTGCATGCCCATAATCCCAGCACTTTGGGAGCCCAAGACGGGAGGATCACTTGAGTCCAGGATTTCAAGACAGACCTGGGCAACATGGCAAGACCCTGTCTCTACAAAATACACAAAAATTAGCTGGGTGTGGTGGTGCACGTCTGTAGCCCCAGCTAGTCGGGAGGCGGAGGCAGGAGGATTGCTTGAGTCCAGGAGATAGAGGACGCAGTGGGCAGTGATCATGCCGCTGCACTCCAGCCTGGGTGACAAACTGTGACCCTGTCTCAAAAAAAGAAGAAGAAGAAATAACTATATGCCAGTGTAACTGCCATTAGAGAGCCAATTGATGATGCAGATGAGAGAAGGAAGACTTGCAGGAGGCTTGAGTCTGAGAGGCATTGGGATCTACTTCTTAAGTAGAGGAAAGTACTAGTGGCACGTGTGCTGAAGGCAGATAGATGTGGTATGGGAGCTTCTGATTTTTATATAAGGAATCCTCTAAAATGCTTTGAAGAAATTTTTAAAAGTTTAGCGTAGAGAAAGACTTACCATGTTCTTGCAAAATAGATTTAAGCATTGTCAAGATCTATAAAAGTCTATTAATCTGTTTGCACATTGCTATAAAGAACTACCCCAGACCGAGTAATTTATTCTTATTTTTATTTTTTTATTTTGAGATGGAGTCTTGCTCTGTCACCCAGGCTGAAGTGTGGTGGCATGATCTCTGCTCACTGCAACCTCCGCCTCCTGGGTTCAAGCAATTCTGCTGCCTCAGCTTCCCGAGTAGCTGGGATTACAGGCACCTACCACCACACCTGGCTAATTTTTGTATTTTTAGTAGAGATGGAGTTTCACCGTGTTGGGCAGGCTGGTCTCAAACTCCTGACCTCAAGTGATCCACTCACTTCAGCCTCCCACAGTGCTGGGATTACAGGCGCGAGCCACCACGTCCAACTTTATAAAGAAAAGAGGTTTAATTGACTCACAGTTCCACAGGCTGTACAGGAATCACCACTGGGGAGGCCTCAGGAAAATTACAATCATGGTCAAAAGTGAAGGGGAAGTGAGCACATCTTTCATGGCTGGAGAAGGAGGAAAAGATGGCTGGGGGAGATGCCACACGCTTTTAAACAACCGGATATCAGCCAGGCGCGGTGGCTCACGCCTGTAATCCCAGCACTTTGGGAGGCCAAGGTGGGTGGATCACCTGAGGTCAGGAGTTCAAGACCAGCCTGGCCAACGTGGTGAAACCCCATCTGTACTAAAAATATAAAAATGAACTGGGTGTGATGGCACATGCCTGTAATCCCAGCTACTCGAGAGACTGAGGCAGGAGAATCACTTGAACCAGGAGGTGGAGGTTGCATTTCACCAAGATCGCACCACAGCCCGGGCAACAGAGTGAGACTCCATCTCAAACCAGATATCATGAGAACTCACTCATTATCACAAGAACAGCAAGGGGGAAATCCGCCCCCATAATCCAGTCACCTGCCACCAGGCTCCTCCTCCATCATTGGGGATTACAGTTCAACAGGAGATTTGGGTGGGGACACAAATCCAAACCATATCAAAAGGTAATGTAGATCCTAGAAAAAAATGCAAGCAGAAACAGTATTTAAAAAAATCTGAAAAGTACAATTGCAGGTAGGCAGTTAGCCCTACCATTTATTAAAACCTCCTATAAAGTTGCAGTAATTAAAGCAGTGTGTTGTCAGGTGAATAATCAAGTTAGTGTATAAGATTATACTCCACAAATAGGGGAGTTTATTATGTAATAGAGGTGGCATTCAAATTGGACAACTAGGTAGCCATCTGAGAATACGTTTATAATTAAAGCTCACACTTTACATCAGAATACTTTTTAGATGATCAACTTTTGGGGTTTTTCTTGAAACAGGATCTCACTTTATCACTTAGGCTGGAATTCAGTGGCATCATCGTGGCTCACTGCAGCTTTGACCTCCTGGGCTCAAGCAGTCCTCCCACCTCAGCCTCCTGAGTAACTCAGACTACAGGTACATGACACTGTGCCCAGCTAATTGTATTTTTTGGAGAGGTAGAGTCTCACCATGTTGCTCAGGCTGGTCTAGAACTCCTGGGCTCAGGCAGTTCTGCCTTGGCCTCCCAAAGTGTTGGAATTACAAGCGTGAACAACCACACCCAGCCTAGATGATCAGATTTAAACATAAGAAATGAAGCCATAAAAATTCCCAAACATGTCATGAATTTGTTTTTAAAATAATGCTAGTGTAAGGAAGTCCTAACTATAACATACACTCCAAAAGAAATAGAAGATTCATATGAATTTGACAGCATTAAAAATTCTCTAACTGGGTGTGATGGCACACGCCTATAGTCCCAGCTGACAAGGGAGGATTGCTTGAGCCCCGGAGGCAGAGGTTGCAGTGAGCTAAGATCGAGCCACTGCACTCCATTCTGGGCAAGAGAGCAAGACCCTGTCTCAAAAAACAAAAAAATTACCAGCGAGGCATGGTGATTCACACCTGTAATCCCAGCACTTTGGGAGGCTAAGGCGAGAGGATTGCTTCAGCCTAGGAGTTTGAGACCAGCTTGGGAAAGATGGCAAGACCCTGTCTCTATGAAAAATTTTAAAATTAGCTGAGCACAGGGTTGTGCGTCTGGAGTCCCAGCTACCTGGGAGGCTGAGGTGAGAGGATCCTTGAACCCAGGAGTTAGAAGTTATAGTGACCTATAATCATGCCACTGTACTCCAGCTTGGGTGACAAAGCAGGACTCCATCTCTGGAAAAAAAAAAAAAAAAAAGCTCCATGGCAAAAATTTGACAAATGATAAATTGAAAATAAATACGTGGGTGTTATATCACAGTTGATACATGCACATATAAATTCATACAAATAAATATGAAAGTATATTCATACAAGCGAATATATTAAAAAAAAAAGACTAACAACCCAGTGGAAAAATGGGCAAAAGATAGGAGCAGATAGTTATCACAAAAAATTAGATATAAATATACATATAGCCAGGCGCAGTGGCTCACGCCTGTAATCCCAGCACTTTGGGAGTCAAAGGCGGGTGGATGACGAGGTCAGGAGTTCGAGATCAGCCTGAGCAACATGGTGAAACCCTGTTTCTACTAAAAATATGAAAAATTAGCCAGGCATGGTGGTGCATGCCTGTAGTCCCAGCTACTCGGGAGGCTGAGGCAGGAGAATCGCTTGAACCCAGGAGGCAGAGGTTGCAGTGAGCCGAGATCGCGCCATTGTACTCCAGCCTGGGTGACAGAGCGAGACTCCGTCTCAAAAATTTACACACACACACACACACACACATAAAGATATTTAACCTCATTCTGTATAAAAGAGTAGAAAATTAAAGCATACACCATGGAATACTATGCAGCCATAAAAAATGATGAGTTCATGTCCTTTGTAGGGACATGGATGAAATTGGAAATCATCATTCTCAGTAAACTATCGCAAGAACAAAAAACCAAACACCGCATATTCTCACTCATAGGTGGGAAGTGAACAATGAGAACACATGGAGACAGGAAGGGGAACATCACACTCTGGGGACTGTTGTGGGGTGGGGGGAGGTGGGAGGGATAGCATTGGGAGATATACCTAAAGTATAATAATAATAATAAAAAAATAAAAATGAAAAAAAAAAGAAAATTAAAGCATACAAATAAATTTTTTTAGTCTTATCAGATTGTCAAAAAAGAAAAATCTGATTACTGCGATATCAAGCACGTTTGGAAAACACACACACTCATACTTTGCTCATGAAAATGTCAGCATTGGTAGATACATGTTGGTCTTGTTTTTGTAGTTTTTTTTAAAAGAAATTGGGTCTAACCGTGTTTACCAGACTGGTCTTAAAACTCCTGGCCTTGAGCTGTCTTCCTGCTTCAACTTCTCTGGAGTAGCTGAGATTACTGACAGGAGCCACTGCACTGCGCTGGTAGATACATTTTGCTTAAAAGGTTTTCTTTACTCTTGTGTGTGCAAAATGGTTTGTGTACAAGGTTATTCATTGCATCATTATACAAGCAAAAGACTGTTAACCGAAAGCTTATCAGTTGTACACAGGTTAAATACATTCTGATACATACATGGAATACTATACACATGCAAAAGAGAATGAGCAAGCCATTTGGACAACAGTAGCTTCCTTTCAGGAGGGAACTGTTGGTGGCTTTAGAACAGGAATATATTTTGAACTTTCGAAGATTTTTTTTTTTTTTTAATTCTCAGCTCATTTTGACTTTCTAACCTTCCTTATAATCCATTTCTTGATTATATCCATTGTTGCTTATTTGTTTCCTTCTGGGTTTTTTTGTTTTGTTTTGTTTTCAAATTCAACTCTAAGATTCAGGTAAGAGACAAGCACTGCTGAAAATGTAAGCTTGTTAGTCTCTTTGAACCAATTTGCTGGACAGTATGGAATTTTTGTTTGCAGTATATGGATTCGATTATAGTTTATTCTTTTTATTGTTATTTGGAGGAAAACTAGAGGAGGTTAAACTGTAATCCATTAATTTTGAGGATTCTCCCCCTTATCTCTCTTTACCCCTCTCTCCTCCTCTTTCTTTTTCCTGTCCTATTAACCCATCTTACTTCTCTCTCTCTCTTCTTTTCTCCGTCTCTCTCTCTCCTTCGTACGTATAGGATGCACTTGCAGCCTTGGAAACTCCAGGACATCCCAGCCAACAGAAAAGGAAACTGAGTACACCACTCTCAGAAGTTATTGTCAAAAACTTGCAACTTGCTTTGGCAAATAGCTCTCGAAATGCTGTCGCTCTTTCTGCCAGCCCTCAACTGAAAGAGGCCCAGTCAGAGAAGGTAGGATTAGTTCTCTTATTAAAAGGAAGTTTTAGATAACATTTCAAACAATAATGACTGATCTGTTTCTTTTATTTTCCATGGACAGGAAGAAGCCCCAAAGCCACTTCACAAAGTAGTGGTATGTGTTAGTAAAAAACTCAGTAAGAAGCAGAGTGAACTAAATGGGATTGCAGCCTCTCTAGGAGCAGATTACAGGTAGTTGGCACATCTTTCTGTTTCATGGTGATATGACTGAAATTTATAAGGAAACCTAAAGCTATTGTGAACATCTACAAGAAAACATTTATTTTGTTTCATGCGTCTTTATCTACAAAATCTCTCCAGTTGATTTTTAATTTACCACATCTGTTGAAAATAGCCTGTCACATATCAATTCACTCTTGTATGTATGATGTATATTTTTTAGGGTATGCACAACAAATATTGGAGAACCTATTTTATGCCACTAACTATTCTAGAAACTTGGGATCCATGAATGATCAATATAGTCTAAAAGAATCCCTGTGTTCAAGGAGTTTAGAGTCTGAATAGTAATACATCTGGATCTGGAATTAAGTTTATTTTTACTAGCGATTTTTCAGATTAGAGCCCTCTGGGAGTAGTACTTAGTACTCTGGCAGCCCTCCTTTATTAAGATAGTCTTTTTTGAACATGTTTTCATTATCTTTTTTTTTTAAACTTTGGAGACTTAGATTATCAGATTTTTCTTCAGTCAGCCTGACAGCCTAAGCTGAAAACAGATTTCTAGCACAAATGGCATCAGTATCCGGAATTGAGAATCTCTTACCTATTTCAGCCAGTCCTGAGTTGACTGTACTCCTCCACTAGCTGTAATGCTTACTTTGTTGGTAACTTGTGTTCAGCCATTCATAGATATCATAAGAATTTGTTTAACAAATGATGAACCATTTCAGGAATATGATTAGTTTCATCTTCCCCTTTGGTAACTCTTATTTCAGTTTGTTTTCTATTTGATAAAGAAATTAGGACAGGAAAATATAGAAGTAAAATTAATCTGTAATACATATAAGCATCTTAGTGTTTGGTGCATCCATTTGAAATAGTGAAGCTCTTCTTCTACGGTATATTTGTATTACCTGTTATAAATTGTTATCTAATTTTATCTGTTATTATCTAATTACCTATTATGTTACCTATGGCCAGTTGCTGAGCATTATCTCATTTCATTCTCATAGTAGCCCTACAAGGGGTGTGTGTATATATTTTTTTTCCTCAAAATTGAATGTTTTCTTGTTTATTCTGTTTTGATGTAGACATGATATAAGACTTTCAAGGGAACATATAGGATGTATGTTTTTATACGATTTAAAATGCCAGTCCTCTCAGTATAAAAAATAGAATTTATTACTGAAATTCCTAAACAGAATTTAACCATTGCTTTGCATTAAAGTTTATATTAAATCTTTTCCTGAAATGGATTGGTAATTGATAAAGGGAAGAGCCTTATAATATGCAGAGGTTATGATATTTATGTATTCATAGAGTAAAGCAGTTCTCAAGTGAAGTTGTTCCAACTGTTCCCTTCCATGATCTAGGACCAGACTGTCCCAAAGAGATCACCTGATACTGTCTTCTGCCTTCAGACAGTTAAACATGTAGGCCCGATCTTTGCAACAAATCAGATGCAGCATCTTCATTTTATTACAAATATTTGTGTAACATTCCCTCTATTAAAATGAAATTTATAAATATAACCTACCTACTTTTATAATTTAAAAAAGTAGCACACAGTACAGCACTCTGTGATGCATAGGAGAAATAGAAGGTGCATAATATAGAAAAGATATATGTTCAGTTATGTATAATGCCTAAGGCTGACTACACTAGAAAACAATGGAGTATTAATACGTTTGTATACCTATGTAAAGGCACCACAAATCCAACAGTCCCAAGGCTGAAACCGATCTGGGGACTCAGATACCATGAGTAGCAGTGGTCTTCCGTCAATTTATACAGTAGTCACATTTTTGGAATATTAGTGTATATTAAAACTGCAAAAAAATAACGTGTTTATATGTCAAACAGGTTCTAGACTCATCTAATTATAAACAACTTTTTTTTACATATGTGGATTTGTCGGGACATTAGAATATCATGCAAGATATGACATAATTATATGTATGACTGTTCCCCAGAATTTCCAGCATCCTGTACCTTACCCACTGCATGCTAGTAGCACCCTCCAACATACAAACACACATTGTAACAACCAAAATCACCCTCACAAATGTCCAAAATAACCCCTGAAGTAACACTTTTGCTGAAACCACTGATCTAGACCAAGGGTGGATGGGCTGGTTCATCTGTTTTTGTAAGTAAAGTTTTATTGGAATACAGCGATGCCTTTTCACTTACAAATTGCCTATGGCTGCTGTCACATACAAGACAAAAGTTGAGCAGTTGGAAAAGAGATTGTTTGGCCTGCAAAGTCTAAAATATTTACAGTCTGGCCTTTTAAGAAAAAATTTGCCAAACCCTGATGTAAACCATCTACAACCACTGACAGTCTGTTCTTGAATGGCCTCCGAAGACTGAAACTCATGGTTTCCATATTGTCATAGTGGAGTTGACTGGTAAACCAAATTGATTCAGGCAAAAATACTCCTCTGTTTTTCTGAATTATCTTGATAATATACCACTACAGCAGAAAGGGAGACAGTTATTCTGAGAACTAACAAATTAGGCAAGGTGTATTTTTATTGTTATGTTTTAGGATACGTGGTCAGCAGGAAATAGAGATTTTTATAATATAACGTAGGAGGCAATAGTACTTCTTACTTCTTTTTCTTAATTCTTTTTTTTTTTTGAGAGGGAGTTTTGCTCTTCTTGCCCAGGCTAGAGTGCAGTGACACAATCTTGACTCACCACAACCTCCACCCCTGGGTTTAAGCGATTCTCCTGCCTCAGCCTCCCGAGTAGCTGGTATTACAGGCATGCGCCATCACACCTGGCTAATTTTGTATTTTTAGAAGAGATGGGGTTTCTCCATGTTGGTCGACTGGTCTCAAACTCCCGACCTCAGGTGATCCGCCCGCCTTGGCCTCCCAAAGTGCTGGGATTACAGGCATGAGCCACCGCACCCAGCTTCTTAATTCATTTGTCTATTTAAAAAGTTCAGAGATATTCCTTACTTAGAAAATGGAAAACATTAAGTGTCCCTAAGGATAAAATTCTGTTTATTTTGGTGATTGTATTTAGAAATATAATTTTTACCTACCCTTTGGTTTTTACTTGATGTTTCCCAGGTCAAGAGAATATTGAATAGGGGCCGGGCGTGGTGGCTCATGCGTGTAATCCCAGCACTTTGGGAGGGCAATGCGGGTGGATCACTTGAAGTCAGGAGTTCGAGACCAGCCTGCCCAATATGGTGAAAACCCGTCTCTACTAAAAATACAAAAATTAGCCAGGCGTGGTGGCGTACGCCTATAATCCCAGTTGCTCAGGAGGCTGAGACAGAAGAATTGCTTGAACCCGGGAGGTGGAGATTGCAGTGAGCCAAGATCGTGCCACTGCATTCCAGCCTGGGTGACAGAGCGAGACTCTGTCTCAAAAAAAGAGAGACTATTGAATAGGAAGAATTGGGAGATCATAGCATAATATAATAGTTAAGAGCTTGGCTTTTGAAGTCAAAGTTATCTCTATCATTTACTCATTGAATATCCTTGAATAGCATACTGAACCATGTCCCTTAGTTATTTTATCTTTAAGATTAATGTAATAATACCAGTGTTAGGATTGTTGTGAGGAATGGATGAGATAATAATGTGTAAAATATATATAGTCTGTTTTGGGGCATACAATGAATAGTGACTGCCAGCAACTGGAGGGCAAGTTGGATGCTTTGCAATTTTATTAATTTGAAATACCTTCATGGTTACTGTAAAAGTGATACTCTTTATAAAAGAAAATTGAAACAATTCAGAAAAGCATAAAGAAGAAAGTAATATTTTAAAGAATATTCTTCTAAACCTCTCTCTGTGTTTATATGCTTACAGATATATGCATAAAATTTGTCCAAAAAGATAGAGCCTATCATCATTTTTTTAACTGTTTTTTTCTTGAGGTGGGGTCTTGCTGTGTTGCCTGGGCTGAAGTGCAGTGTCTGTTCACAGGGGTGATCATAGCACACTACAGCCTCAAACTCCTAGCCTCAAGTGTCCTCCTGCCTCAGCCTCCTGGGTAGCTGGGACTATAGGCATGTATCACTTGGCTTGAGCCTGTCATTTTAATGGTCTTGTTTACTCTAGTCCGAAAGTTTTGGGAAGGTCAGAATATTCTGTTCATAGTAAATAAGGATCATCTTAAACTAATGAGGATGTTTCTCTTGGTTATTTGTTTTTTTGTATTGGTTATTTCAGGTGGAGTTTTGATGAAACGGTGACTCATTTCATCTATCAAGGGCGGCCAAATGACACTAATCGGGAGTATAAATCTGTAAAAGAAAGAGGAGTACACATTGTTTCCGAGCACTGGCTTTTAGATGTAAGCAGTGCTTTTTTCCCCTCTCTGTTAATCGAAAATGTATACAAACATTATTTCAGAGCACTAACTCAGAGTTTTCACTCTCAATGGAACTAGAAGCCAGTTTAATAGTCTTGGTTAACTGTACACACTTCAGTTCTTTGGCATCAAAAACTTAAAATCTTTAGTCCTTAAATACTTAACAAATCTTTAATGGATACTCTTTCTAATTCTCCATTTCCTTTTACTAATTAAAAATGTGATATGAATGGAAAGTTTATAATTATTTGGGGAAAATTTAACATATCAATAGAGTTTAGATCTGTGTTTCTTTTTTTTTCCTGGGTATTCTCTGGAGGGTAATTGATACCTTTGCAAAAGCACAGGAATGGTTTCAGATTTTATACTTCAGTGGATATGACATTTAAAACGTGAGGACAATTTGTCATTTGTATGATACAAATTTTTCAGTGTAAACTACTTTTCAAACCAATTTTGTGAACTTTTTGCCATCCTACAGTATAATGTATTGCTTGTCCTTATCCTACTTAACATCATCTATTCATTAAGATTTTGTCAGTCCTGTCTTAAAGCACACCACTGTATTGCAGTGTGCCCAAGAGTGTAAACATCTTCCTGAATCTCTTTATCCACATACTTATAATCCCAAAATGAGCTTGGATATCAGTGCAGTGCAAGATGGCCGGCTCTGTAACAGTCGACTACTCTCAGCTGTGTCTGCAACAAAGGATGATGAGGTAGGAGATATGGATGATACATTTATCCCCTCTTAAGCTAAAGTTATAATCATATATTGCTATGAAACCTTATACAGTGGCTTGGTTTGAGAATTTATAATTTTTCTTTTTCAATAGCCAGATCCTTTGATTTTAGAAGAAAATGATGTAGACAACATGGCCACCAATAATAAAGAGTCAGCACCATCAAATGGAAATGGAAAGAATGACTCTAAAGGAGGTAAAATATTTTATTTATTTTTTAATTAAAAAAAATTTTTTTGAGACAGGATCTCAATTTTTTGTGGAGATAGGGTCTTGTCGTCTTGCCCACACTGGTATGAAACTCCTGGGCTGAAAGGATCCTCCTGCCTTGTGAGCCACTGCACCCAGCTGTAAAATATGTTTAAATTACTAAATACAAGCAAAGCATATATTAGAGGATTGATTTGCGGTCCCATGCTGATCATTAAATGATAATTTGCAAAGTTTTATGTAGTTTAAGTGTAAAGCTTATGAAATTTATGAAACTAGGTTTTTATGGAGTTAGTGTGATACAGCCCTATTCCATTAAAGGTAGGTGAAGTTGGTGATTTTTTAAAAATCTAGTCTTTGGTCCAGTTCTTTTGAGTGATTTTCAAAAAGTTTTCTTATATGTACAATATATTTTAACATATCCACATGGTTTTAAAGATACAAAAAGACATATGAAGAATTTCTTCCACCCTTATTCTCCAGCCCGCCAGTGTTATTAGTTCCTTATGTATCCTTCTAGAACTGTTTTATGCATATATAGCCATAAATATGTTTTTCCCCCATTAAAAGAAAAAAAAAAAGACATAGGCTGGGCATGGTGGCTCGCGTCTGTAATCCCAGCACTTTGGGAGGCTGAGGCAGGCGGATCACCCAAGGTCGGGAGTTCGAGATCAGCCTGACCAACATAGAGAAACCCCGTCTCTACTAAAAATACAAAAAATTAGCCGGGCGTGGTGGTTGCATGCCTATACTTCCAGCTACTCGGGAGGCTGAGGCAGGAGAATCGCTTGAACTCAGGAGGCGGAGGTTGCGGTGAGTCGAGATCATGCCATTGCACTCCAGCCTGGGCAACAAGAGCAAAACTCCTGTCTCAAAAAAAAAAAAAAAACATAAATGGTGGACTACTATACTTGCTATTTCATACGCTGATCTTTTTGTTACCTTGGGGAGTGTTTTATATCAGTAGATAACTAGGAGCTTCTTTAGTCTTTTTCTTTCTTGCTTTTCTTCCTTCATTCACTCCCTTTCCTTCCTGTCCCCCTTCCTCTCCTTTCCCTCTTCCCTTCCTTTCCCTTTCCTTCTTTCTTCCCTTTTCTTTCTTTTTGGGCAACTGTATTGTATTCATTATGAATGGTCCCACTTTGTTTAGGCATCCATTCTTGATAGGCATTTAGGTTATTTCTACTTTCTTGCTTTTATAAATAGTACTGCACTGAATAACCTTATATATGGATGTCTTTTAATAGATTTAATATGTTCTATTTTCCTTACTCATTCTAACCTACCAAAGCTTTCCCTATGACTTACCTATTTCGTTAGTCTCACTCTGTTCATTCCAAATGTATGTATTTAATACTTACTCCAGAGTTTAGGCTTTAAAGAAAACCAAAGGTAAATACAGTTGTCTTGTCCCTTGGTATCCATGTGGCATTGGTTCCGAGGACTTACCTCAGGTACCAAAATCCACAGATGCTTTAGTCCCTTATGTATAAAATGACATACGATTTGAATTTAACCAATGCACGTCCTTTTGTATACTTTAAATCATCTCTAGATTACTTATAATACCTAATACACTGTAAATGTTTTGTAAATAGTTATATATTTTTTTTTACTGGTACTTTTAATTGTGATATTTTTCATTTTTATGTCTTTAAAATATTTCTGATCCATACTTGGTTGAATCCATGCATGCAGAACCGGCGGATGTGGAGGGCTGGCTGTATGTTGTGGTCTGTGTTTTCAAGAGCCTTTGGGGAGTCTGGACACGGTGGCTCACACCTGTAATCTCAGAGCTTTGGGAGGCCAAGGCAAGAGGATTGCTTGATGCTAGGGGTTCCAGACCAGCTTGGGCAACATAGTGAGACCTTGTCTCTACAAAAAATTTAAAAAATTAGCCGGGTGTGATGGTGTACACCTGTAGTGCCAGCTACTCAGGATGCTGAGGCTGGAGGATCACTTGAGCCCAGGAGTTAGACGTTATAATGAGCTATGATCATACCACTGCAGTCCAGCCTGGGCCACAGAGCAAGACCCTGTCTCTAAAAAATTAAAAGAATCTTTGGGAAAAATCAGACACATACACAAATGACTGTAATACATCAGAGTGTAGTACATACCATGAGAGTCAGAAGCAGGCAGGGAGCTTTACAGAGGGATAATCACTACAGGTCTTGATGAAATGTCTTTGAAGGGGGCCGGGCACGGTGGCTCACGCCTGTAATCCTAGCACTTTGGGAGGCTGAGGTGGGCAGATCACCTGAGGTCAGCATTTCAAGACCAGCCTAGCCAACGTGGCAAAACCCCATCTCTACTAAAAAATACAAAAATTAGCCAGGCATGGTGGTGGGCACCTGTAATCCCAGCTACTTGAGAGGCTGAGGCAGGGAGAATTGCTTGAACCTGGGAGGTGGAGGTTACAGTGAGCTGAGGTCGCACTACTGTCCAGCCTGTGTGACAATGCTAGACTATCACCAAAAAAAAAAAAAAAAAAAAAGTATTTGAAGGGCTTCCTAGTTATTTCTTATACAGTGCTTGTGGTAATGGCTGCTTTTTATGTTCTGCAGTATTCATAGTCTTAGTTACATTACTATAGCCTGTAGTTAGTATTCAGTAAATGTCAAGTCAATAAGTTTGTGTTCAACCAGGTCTAAACAAAAGTTAATGTAAGATATGGTAAAAAAGAGGAACTTACCTTGAATGGTGTATTTGTGTTTGTTTCAAGTTCTGACACAGACCTTAGAGATGAGAGAGAACTTTCAGAAGCAGTTACAGGAGATAATGTCTGCAACATCAATAGTGAAACCCCAAGGGCAGAGGACTTCCCTTTCAAGAAGTGGTTGTAACAGCGCATCTTCAACCCCTGACAGCACTCGCTCTGCTCGCAGTGGACGAAGTAGAGTCCTAGAGGCACTGAGGTGTGTACCTGTCACTGATGGCAGAAAGACTAGATGACTTGAGAGAAAGGATTTACGTACCTGCTGCTGACTCAATTCCATGAGCTTGGCCTAATTTAGCTTTTTTTTTTTTCCCCAATATGCAGTAAAAGGAGAAATTTAAATATCAAGACTAGTGAAGGGGTTATACACCTAGGCCTTATTTAGCCCAAACAATAAATATTATATTCCAGTATTATCTATTGCTTTTGGCTCTCTGCTGACTAGATTTTTCATTCTAGCTTATCCTTCCATCTCTTGCTCCCAGCAGTTCTAGATTTCTTACTCGGAGGTGGAGCAGACATGGAGATTTGTCTTACAGCAGCACCTGCTTCACAGTGAGGCATGATTGATACTTTTTATTACCTCCGTTGAGATAAGATCTAATTTGCCTCATTTGAAATGGATTCAGTAGGCAGTTCTCTCTGCTCTTTAGTATTAGTATTCAATAGTATTTGTATTAAACAATAAGTACATGTATATTTTTTCAGAGTCTTTTTCTAATGCAATATATAAAATTTTTAAGTTATTTTTGTTGGGATTTTGCATGCATTTTGTATTCTTGTAAAATTTATCTTCTAGACAAGGTGATGACAGTTTCTAGTGTGATGTGACTTAAGCTCAGTTGCATAACTTCATCTTTTTCATGATAGAAGAAAAAAATCTATAATTGTGTGATAAGAATTATGGGACTTGTATTTTCAGTTGACTAATTGAATTAAGTATAAGATAAACTAGCATTTATCTTATGCTAACTGTATTACATGAGGCAGTTCATTATCTCAGTACTGAGTAAAGTAGCTTTTTAATATGCTTCAGATCATGTTTTATCATTATAGAGAACCTAAATCCTGTACCAAATCAGAGTAAATAAATATAGTGTGAGAATAAAAGGCTATATTCTTTATTTTTGAAGCAAAGGAACTCTTTGGGGGTTCCTTTGGTAAATTGTTTTATGGGTTTTGGTGTTTTGTTTTTTGTTGTTTTTTTTTTTTGCTTCTCCACAGTGTAAGTTTTATGGTAAATTATTTTTACTAAGAATGAATGAATGAGTGAATATAAAGAAAATTATAGGACTTCTATTTACTGTCATGTGGAATCATTATGATCGCACCATAAAATGCACTTCCCTGTAATTCAGCATATTGCTGTTCCACCATAGACTCTGGAAAGTGGTTACCAATAGCCAAAAGGCCCTTCTGATAAGGCAGCCTTTACAGCAAGCCTCCCATGTAATCATAGTGCTTATAATTTCAAGTAATTAAAAAATATAACTACTGTTAGGTAAAGTAACCATAGTGTTTGAAACATTACCCTGTTTCCCTAATCTGTATAATTAAGGAAAATCACATTTTTAAATGTACCAATTACTTTAGTATTTTTAAAAAATTTCTTGACAGTGTTGAATTTCTCCTTTGAAGTTTTAGTTCTGTAGACATGTAGTCAAAATATGTGTTCCTAGCTAAAACAGATAACTTTTCTGGAAGAAACCTTAAACCTTTTTTTTTTTTTAAAAAAAGAATGTCCCTAGGTTCATTTATTTAATATTTTTAATGCATACTGTGTGCTAGATGGTGGGCATATAAAGGTGAGCCACAAGCTTTATGGTCTAACTTACGGATTTAATGAGTTTGGATTTGTTATTGCTGTTTATTTAAACTGTCACTTTTTTTCCTTAGGCAGTCTCGTCAAACAGTACCTGATGTCAACACAGAGCCTTCCCAAAATGAACAGATCATTTGGGATGACCCTACAGCAAGGGAGGAGAGAGCAAGGCTTGCCAGCAATTTGCAGTGGCCTAGTTGTCCCACACAATACTCTGAGCTTCAGGTTGACATTCAAAACTTGGAGGATTCTCCTTTTCAAAAGCCTTTACGTGATTCAGAAATTGCTAAACAGGGTAACAAGAAAGAAATCTTTGCATTTGTTTGTATTAAGTACATGTTGACCTCTTAAAAATAGACAGATGAGCATGTTTGTAGTTCTCTGAACTGAATGTGCAAACAAAAAAAACTTAGTAGATATTTCTGGTTTTGGTTTAAACTTGAGCCAGAAAAATAATTTGTAAATTGAGGTACTTCATCAGTAAATTGAAAAACATTTTCATAAATTTGGAAGTTTAGAATTGGGCATTTTTTTCTAGACATGGTGTCTACCATTGTTCTTTTATTCTAGCTAGGCATTTTTGTATTTGTGGAGTTAATGCTTGGTTTTTCTTCCTATCATCTTACTTTCATTTAAGTCTTTTGAATTCTGCCTAGCACATACCTACATTTGTTCTTTGGATTGTATGAGTTTCTTTCTGAATTCTCCTATTTTTTTTCTTCCTTGAGCTTTACCTTTCGAAAACAAAATTTTCCTATCTCTCTTTTTTCTTCCTTTTCTTCTTTTTCACATTGCATGATGACCTCCCTACGTTAGATATATAGATTTATCTCTGCTTCTGCTTTTCTCCAAGTGTAGAGTTGCTCTCATGTTACAAATTTGGGTTACACTTAACAATGGAAACTTGGTATTTAAGGAAAGTGTTGGGAGAAGCCCACAGATAACACACTTGCTCTGTTTAATGCTAATTAATTGCAAATTTTTTTTATTATTATTATTATTGTCACATGCAGATGGGATGCATTTATTTATAAGTTCTGGAGATAGGATACTTTTTTGCCTGTACTTTTTACATTCCAGAGTTTGTGCTAGACTTCATCTTGACTAAGACAGATGAGAATATTTCCTAGAATTTGTTTTTAGTCTTATTTGGATCCTGTCACACTGCAGCATTTTATTCTCCTCAGCTGTCTGTGATCCTGGAAACATACGTGTGACTGAAGCTCCCAAACACCCGATCTCTGAAGAACTGGAAACTCCCATAAAAGACAGCCACCTGATCCCTACGCCTCAAGCCCCCAGTATTGCCTTTCCACTCGCCAACCCCCCTGTGGCTCCACACCCTAGAGAAAAGGTTTGTTGATCCTTGATATGGTGATACAGCTTTTGCATACTGCTGTTAGGCTGTATTAGAAATTTGTTGATATCAATATCAAGGCTTCATCAAATGTTGAAAACTATTTTTTGCATTGTATTATTATTTGTATATTTCCTAACTTAGAAGACTGAGTAAAATACCACTGTAAAAGAACTGTGTATCTGATCATTGTTAATATTAATTTTTTCTAAAATAAAACTTTCATTCCAGATTATAACGATAGAGGAGACTCATGAAGAATTAAAAAAACAGTACATATTTCAGTTATCATCTCTGAATCCTCAAGAACGTATTGACTATTGTCATCTGATTGAGAAACTAGGTACCAGTATTTTACTTAAATCAAAAATGTCCCATATAATAACCATATTTGGAAGTCAAATGTAGTCAATATTAATATCATTTGTAAAGTCTAGAAGTAGAGGAAAAGAACATGGGTAATTTGTCTAAGGCTATACATTGAGTCAGCATTGGAACTTTGATTTTAAAAAGCTCTAAAGTCAGTAGGTCATGGGATTTAAAATTCAAATAGAATCTAGCAGTTGAGGTTTAAGAATCTTTTGTGCTGTTGGACTATTCATTCACTAATGAAGCTTTAAAGACTTACTATATAAATAAAACAACATTTTAATGAACTTGAAAGGTTAATAACATCTAGAGAGGAGCTCCCTCTTGTTTTTTTGTTTGTTTGTTTGTTTCCAGTTAGAAACAGTGTGGAGGCCGGGCACGGTGGCTCATGCCTGTAATCTCAGCACTTTGGGAGGCTGAAGTGGGCGGATCACCTGGGGTCAGGAGTTTAAGACTAGGCTGGCCAACATGGTGAAACCCTGTCTCTACTAAAAATACAAAAAATTTGCCAGACGTAGTGGCACATGCCTGTGATCCTAGTTACTCAGGAGGCTGAGGCAAGAGAATCGCTTGAACCTGGGTGGCGGAGGTTGCAATGAGCCAAGATAGCGCCACTGTACTCCAGGCTGGGTGACAAAGCAAGACTCTGTCTCAAAAAAAAAAAAAAAAAAGAAAAGGGAAAAGAAAGAAATTCAGTGTGGAAGAGAGCTCCTTCTTATGTAACATTATTCTTATTCCACTGGTTGTCAGGCTTTCCACCTGACATCATTCTAGAAGCAGCATAGTAAAAGAGCAATCTGGTATGCTAGAGCAGCACTGTCCAATAGAAACAGAATGTGAACCACATAGGTCATTTTAAATTTTCTAGTAGCTGCATTTTAAAAACTAAAAAGAGGCTGGGTGCATTGGCTCACACCTGTAATCTCAGACTTTGGGAGGCTGAGGTAGGAGGTTTGCTTGAGCCTAGGAATTCAAGACCAGCCTGGGCAACATAGTGAGACCCCATCTCAAAAATAAGTAAAATGAAACAAGTGAAATGAACTTTAAACATATATTTATCATTCAATATGTGATCAGATAAAATATCAGTGAGTTTTTTTATTTATAAAGTAAAAATCTAGTGTGTATTTTACTTACAGCACATCTCAATTTGGACTAACTGTGCTTCAGGTGTTTGATAGCCACAGATGTCTGGTGGCTACTGTGTTGAACAAAGTAGCTCTATAGAGTTAGGAAAAGTATAGTAAGAGAAGTTAATCTGGCAGCTCAGCATGGAAAGAGAAAACATTAAGAAATATTGGTGGGTTTTTTTTGTTTTTGTTTTGAGACAGAGTCTTGCTGTGTCTCCTAGGCTTGAGTGCCGTGGCACAATCTCAGCTTACTGCAACCTCCGCCTCCTGGGTTCAAGCAATTCTCCTGCCTCAGCTTCCCAAGTAACTGGGATTACAGGTGTGCGCCACCACGCGTGGCTAATTTTGTATTTTTGTATTTTTAGTAGAGACAGGGTTTCACCATGTTGGCCAGGCTGGTCTCGAACTGCTGACCTCAGGTGATCCACCTACCTTGGCCTCCCAAAGTGCTGGGATTACAGGCATGAGCTACCATGCCTGGCCAAAATAATGGTTCTTAATAGTGGCCCTGAAGCATCAGGAAAAGATTAAATGTTATTTAATGCTGTCTTTTTAAGAATGTGGAGAACTGTGATATGCTTTTTAAGAAAAAAAAAAAAAAAAAAGACATTTATGTCAAATACAGTTGTATACTTGGAAAAACTTTCTCTTTTTTTGCGGGTAAAGCTCACAGCTTTATTTTATTTTATTATTATTATAATACTTTAAGTTCTAGGGTACATGTGCACAACCTGCAGGTTTGTTACATATGTATCCATGTGCCATGTTGGTGTGCTGCACCCATTAACTTGTCATTTACATTAGGTATATCTCCTGATGCTATCCCTCCCCCCTCCCCCCACCCCAGGACAGACCCGGGTGTGGAAAAACTGTTTCTTCTTAGAAACTTTACTCATATAAAACACTTTATTTCCCAGTTCCCTGGTAACTTAGGTGGGGTTATAAGTCAGAATTGCTAAGCTTTACCCAGAACTCATGAAAATGAAAGGCTCAAGTGTCTGTCTCCTATAGATTTTTCCATCTCTGCAAACTTTGGGGAAGAGTGATAGCAATTAGCAGAGAATTGATCTAGAAGAGGGCAGGGAGCAGAGGCAGATAAGTACAGATTATGTTGGAATTCAGAGTCTTGTAACTCTAGAGGTTTTCCGGTATTAGAATGCAAAGAGACATTATAAAAGATATCATGCCCAATCCTTCATTTTATAAATGAAGCAACTGGCCAACTGATGTATATATATATAAATCAGTCTATTATGTTGTCTGGGTCACAGAATAAGTTTGTTATATAGAATTGGAAATTGATGTTTATATATTAATATGGAATTTTACCTTCTTGTCTTTTGGTCACCCTGTGATCCTGGGTAAGGTACTCTGTACGGTTTTCGTGTGCATAAATGCAGATAATAATAGTAACCTTCCTTCATATGGTTGTGAGAATTAAATGAGTTAGTAATCTGGAGCACTTTTAATAGTTCCTGGCATAAAGTAAATGCTCAGAAAGTGTTGCTGCTATTATTATTAGAGTCATCTTAAATCATGAGTTTGAATGTTTTGTTAAAATCTTAGAAAGTCCTTGATATGGCTGAGTGTGGTGGCTCACACCTGTAATCCCAGCACTTTGGGAGGCTGAGGTGGGCAGATCATGAGGTCAGGAGTTCAAGACCAGCCTGGCAAACATGGTGAAACCCCATCTCTACTAAAAATACAAAAATTAGCCAGGTGTGGTGGCAGGCGCCAGTAATCCCAGCTACTCAGAAGGCTGAGGCAGAGAATTGCTTGAACCCGGGAGGCAGAGATTGCAGTGAGCCGAGATCGCACCGCTGCACTCCAGCCTGGGTGACAGAGTGAGACTCCGTCTCAAAAAAAAAAAAAGTCCTTGATATAACTAACTCTGCCCAAACAGTGGTCAAGTTAACCTCTAAGCTATAAATCAACAGCCATGCTTTACATAAGCTTATGTTTACTTATGCCTTCTTCTTTCCTCAAAGTCAGGCTTCAAGCATTTATATCTGAGAAGAGGTTCAGTTATTGCTTTTTCCCACCTGCTGCTTCATCTCTTATTTATCTGTGTGTTTTCTTCCCAAGCTTCTCTGTTGGTCTGCCAATCTTATTTCCACTCACAAAAAATTTCCTCCTGTTTTAAAGTCTGCAGATGCCCCTATTTTACTTCCATCTCCCTGGTTACCCATATTCAGTGCTTGAAAACTGCTTTGGTAATTGAGACTTAAGAGACATAACCAACTACAGTGTGTGGCTCATGTTTATGTTCTATTTCTTTTTGTATCCTAATTATAACAATCCAAGTGAAGACAAACAGGAAAAATTGAACAAGGATTTAGTACTGAGATAGCAAAGAATCTTTGTTAATCCTATTAGATCTGATAATGGCATTATGGCTGTTTAAGAAAATTTCCATATATTCTAGAGATGCATACTGAAATATTTAGGGGTCAGTAACATGGTATCTAGAATTTGCTTTAAAATAGTTAAGCAGGGCCAGGCGTGGTGGCTCACGCCTGTAATCCCAGCACTTCGGGAGGCTGAGGCAGGTGGATCATTTGAGGTCAGGAGTTCAAGACCAGCCTGGCCAACATGGTGAAACCCTGTGTTTACTAAAAACACAAAAATCAGCCAGGCCATAGTGGTGTGTGCCTGTAATCCCAGCTACTCGTGAGGCTGAGGGAGGAGAATCGCTTGAGCTGGAAGTTGTGGTGAGCCAAGATCATGCCACCGCACTCCAGTCTGGGTGACAGAGTGAGAACCTGTCTCAGAAAAATTAAAATTAAAACAGAATAACATTAAGTAGTTAAGCAAAAAAAGGTGGCAGAATTTTGATAATTTTAGAATATAGGTAGCTAGTGTATGTGTGGGGGTTCATTTTACTATTTTATTTACTTTTGTATTTAAAATGTTCATAATAAACATTTTAATACATATATGTGTATATAAAGTAAAATAATTCTAAGTGAGTCAAGTTTTTTTGGTTTAAATGGTTTGGGGCATTTTATTTATAAATAGTTTCTATGCATAGTTGAGATTACATTTTTCCTAGAAAGAAGTTGGGAATCAATAAAGCACAATCAATTTTTCTCTGCTTAAGGTGGATTGGTGATAGAAAAGCAGTGCTTTGATCCCACCTGTACACACATTGTTGTGGGACATCCACTTCGAAACGAGAAGTATTTAGCCTCAGTGGCAGCTGGGAAGTGGGTGCTTCATCGCTCCTATCTTGAAGCATGCAGGACTGCTGGACACTTCGTGCAGGTGTGTATTCAGATTTGTGGAAGTTTATTTTTCTTTAAAAGCAAGTGTCCACTGGGTGCGGTGGCTCACGCCTGTTATCCTAGCACTTTGGGAGGCCAAGGTGGGTGGATCACCTGAGGTCAGGAGTTCGAGACCTGCCTGGCCAACATGGTGAAACCCTCTCTACTAAAACTACAAAGATTAGCCAGGCATGGTGGTGAGCACCTGTAATCCCAGTTACTCAGGAGGCTGAGGCAGGAGAATCACTTGAACCCAGGAGGCGGAGGTTGCAGTGAGCCGAGATCATGCCATTGCACTCCAGCCTGGGCCACAAGAGTGAGACCCCCATCTAAAAAAACAAAAAAAGTAAGTGTTGGCTGGCAGTGGCTGGCTCATGCAACTTTCAGCACTTTGGGAGGCCAAGGCAGGAGGATGGCTTGAACCTAGGAGTTCAAGACCAGCCTGGGCAACATAGCAAGACTCCATCTCTACAAAAAATAAAAACAATTAGCTGGGCGTGGTGGTTCCCATCTGTAGTCCCAGCTACCTGGGAGGCTGAAGTGGGAGGATTGCTTGAGCCCAGGAGGTCAAATCAAGACCCTGTCTCTGAAGAAAGAAACAGACAAATAAATAAATTTATTTATTTACTTAAAAAAGGAAATCTCAGATTTCATCACATTTGCTGACTGCTCATATAATTGAAATAACCAAATATGGCCAGTTAGAGTATACCAACTTTTTCAATAACAAAGCCAAACAACAAAACTTCACAGAGCCAGGTTCACCTTTAATCACTTTTTAAATGATTTAGTTTGAATGTTAGTGTTGTTTTTAATTGAAATAACATTTTCTTAGAAAGTTTCAAGATTATCTCATTGTAAGCTTTCATCTTTACTACTGGCCTATTAAACAAATTACTTGAAGTATTTTGATTCCTAACTAGTCATCACATGTGGATTCAAAAACCATGTAGTTTTTGAAGCTTCCTATCAGGGTCCCTTAGGGATTTCTTCTATAGACAGATAATCAAGTTGTCAGTACATACCTCCTCTGAGACTGTGTCCTTCTATGAAGTTAGTCTTACAGCAGGTGAAATTTGTCCATCTGAATATGACCAGTTGCCAAGATATGGCTATCATTTTGTTTCTTAAAAATGTATGTGGTATTTTTCTGATTTCTAATTAAAAGCCAAATATACTTGACTCTTATATGAAACTAATCTACATTTCCTCCATGCTCATAAAACAATATTTACTTAGTACTGTCTGTATTTATAACAATTAAATGTGTAGCTTTAACAGTTATTAGACTTTGGGCTCCTTGAGGAGCCCTGTATGTTGCACAGTGGCTCCCCAGACTGTAGCAACTCAGGTTTGTTGGACAAATTCTCTAGGAAGAAGACTATGAATGGGGAAGTAGTTCCATACTTGATGTTTTGACTGGAATCAATGTACAGCAACGAAGACTAGCACTTGCAGCAATGAGATGGAGAAAAAAAATCCAGCAAAGACAAGAATCTGGCATTGTTGAGGTATTAAAATACGTAATTATATAGGTAATACAAATAGCATTCAATATTGTGACTCTTTCACTTTTTTTTTTAAAGAGAATGTGCTTGAGGAAATAATGATTCTACTTGTCTTTTTTCCCTAAATTTTTGATGGCTCTTTTAAAAATAATTTATGTATGTAAAATGTGGCCCATATTGCATTTCTTCCAAAGAATCTTTTCAGCATCTAATGTCAGGGGTTCTTGACCTGAGTCCACAGACCCTCTCAAAGGAATTTGTAGATCAAATCTGGGAAGGCCGTGTACTTTGCATGGGGAGAAAAATACATCCTTATTTTTACTAACCTCTAACTGAAAATTAGCACTTCTCGTCTTTTTTTTTTTTTTTTTTTTTTAATTTTAATCAGCCTACATCATGCTTTGAGAACACTAGCACTTCCTTTAATGAAAGGTCTAGGCAACAAATCACAACACTATCAACTGTACCTGTAATTTTGCACTAACAGAAATCACATGTTTCTGTTTTGCATTGTAATTGCAAGCATCTTGAAATACTGTTTTGTGTTCATCAGTACTTTAGTTATTTATATTATTTGTTAACTGTTGATTTATCAAGAGAAACTGTTAGGCCACATGTTCATGTTTCATAGTTCAGGAACACAAGTCAAAGACAAACTTCTATGTATTAAGGATTCAGTCCAAAGAAATTCTTTATATTCCAAAATCACTTTGCACTCTGAAACATAATAGCACTCTTCATCTCAAAATCTTTCATGGAATCATAACTTCTGTAGAAATCAGCATGTCCTTTCTGTTTTGGTTCAGCCACAGCAAACAGAGAGCTGCAACCCCAGGGATACAACGAATGCTCCCACATTATGAAATCCCAGACACTTGGCCAGAAGACCACATATCTGAGGTTTCGTCAAAGCACTGGAAGCCATATTAGTTATTGTCTGCTACTTTAATATAAAGCACATCTATAATTACATCACAAATTTGTTTTTAATATTTTGATAACTTTCAATAAAATGGCTTCCTTTTGTAATCCTTTATATTTTAATTTTAACATTTTCTAAAAATCACCCATAAGGTTTGGGAATTATATCTCAATACAGCTATTATTTAGAGTAGTCTAATGACCAGACTGCCAAAGGGATCCATGGCTCACAAAAAGGTTAATTGTATTAGTTTGTTCTCACGCTGCTATGAAGAAACACCCGAGACTGGGTCATTTATAAAGGAAAGAGGTTTAATTGACTCATAGTTCCACATGGCTACAGAGGCCTCAGGAAGCTTACAGTCATGTAAGAAGCAAACACGTCCTTCTTCACATGGTGGCAGGAGAGAGAAGTGCAGAGCAAAGTGGGGAAAAACCCCTTATAAAACCATCAGATATCCTGAGAATTCACTATCAGGAGAACAGCATGAGGGAACTGCCCCCACCATCTGATCACCTCCCACGAGGTCCCTCCTCCAACACTTGGAGATTATCATTCGGATTACAATTCAAGATGAGATTTTGGGTGGGGACACAGCCAAACCATTATCAGAACCCCTAAGTTAAATAGTCTTTCATGTTGTATTCTAAGTTCTCTGATATCTCCAAATCCTTATTAGCCATGATACCCTCTCTTTTAGAGTAATTCCACTGGCTTTTGTTAGTTGTTATTCCCTGCCTAAATATTTTATGTTTCCAATTTGCAAACATTTTTAAGAGAAGTGAAACGCAGGCTTCATCTAACCTAAGGAACTCTGCTTGAAGCTCTTCCTTTGATTAATCAAAATAAAAAAATACTAGAAAAGACTAAACATCAATCACACTGCTTTGTTTTAATGTTACCTAATCATTAATGGTTTTTCATTCCTCATGTATTTCTTGATGGCCTACTATGTGCCAGATACCATGAATTCACGTTTCAGTGTTCTGACCAGAGATAAGTATACTGTGGCAAAAGTAAAGTTTATAAGATTTATTGACAAAACTAAGTCTACAGATAAAATCATGCATTATCTGTATTATTTTGTTATTTTCCAAATGATTTCACCACTGATTATTTTTTATTTGTAGGGAGCATTTAGTGGGTGGAAGGTTATTTTACATGTGGATCAGTCTCGAGAAGCAGGCTTCAAACGCCTTCTTCAGTCAGGAGGAGCAAAGGTTTGTATCAAATTAATTTACTGACCTTTTTACATAAATAATTATCTAACCAAGATTGCTATGATGAGTTCTTCATTTTCTCTACTTTTTGAAATGGTAATCCTTAAGTACACATTATACAGCCGAACTACTTTGGAATACTGGTAGATTGTGATACTACTTGTTTTTTCATTAGGTGCTACCTGGTCATTCTGTACCTTTATTTAAAGAGGCCACACATCTTTTTTCTGACTTGAATAAACTGAAACCAGATGACTCAGGAGTTAATATAGCAGAAGCTGCTGCCCAGAACGTGTACTGCTTGAGAACAGAATACATTGCTGATTATCTCATGCAGGTTTGTGAGATTCTATCCTTGACCTCCTGATTACCAGAGATATGTTTATATGCATAGATAAGTAACTGCACAACAAAACCTTCAGCTCATGATTAGTAGAACATTAGTCTCCTGTTATTCTCCTCTATTCCAGCCCTTTCAGTTTTATTCTATTTGTGTTTATTATTATAATGAACATATTATGTAAACATTTAGCTTGGAAGTTAAATATGAGAAGAGTATAAAAATCTAGGTACCTCTAAAGGCTTTAAAAATACCCTTTAAAATGTTAGAATATAAAGAAAGCAGAAATTGATTCCAGGAGTCCAAGGAGAAACATTTATCCAAAGGTCCTTTAGTTTTCTTGACTGTTTGCTTTCATGTACATTAAATACCTATGTTAGACGCTGTGGTAAATTTAAGCATTTGCTATATGGTGGGCTTACTACTCTCATATTCAGAATTGGCCTGTGTTGTGTAATTTGAATGGGGTAAGAAAAATCTTCTGACACCAGAGTGCCCAAAAGGCCATCAGGAATCAGCAGGCATGACACATAATCATAAGGATTAGATTTCATAATCATAATCTATGAAGGATTTCAACTGGGATGATACAGAAATAAAGGGAGGCCAAAACTCAAAGTCAGCTTTGTGATTTCGCTGCTGTGTTTGGAGATTGCTCAGGATTTAATAGAATGCCTAAAACATAAATGTGAAGCCGTTATAGAGCAGAGGGCATACTGATCAGTATCCACGATTTTATCTAAGGTTTTCACTCAACGTGATGTTTTTGACATTCATTCAAGTTGTAGTGCATACCAGTAGTTCATTCCTTTTTATTGCTGAGTAGTATTTCTTTGTCTGAATATAACATAGTTTATTCATTTTCCTATTGATGGGCCCTTGGACTCCTGGAATCAGAAATGCTCCAATAAGCACTTCCATTGAGCATCACATCAGTGCTCAAAAGTTTAGGATTTTGTACCATTTCTAACTTTTGGATTTGAGATGCTCAATCTGTACATTATTGGTGGGAAGTGTAAAATGGTAAAAATCCCTTTGGCAAAAGGCCTGGCAGCTTCTTAAAAAATGAAATATTTACTCATTCTATTACACAGCAATTCTGTCCTATTTACCCAGGAAAAATGAAAAAATATGTCCATAAAAAAGCCTGTATATTTTTAGTAGCTGTTTGTCATCTTGGTTATCATTAGTAAAGCTACTAAAAATATACAGGGATTTTTACCATTTTACACTTTCTACCAATAATATACAGATTGAGCATCCCAAATCCAAAAGTTAGAAATGGTACAAAATCCTAAACATTTCTGATTTCTGGGTTTCGGTTGCTCAACCAGTAAATATAAATATTCCAAAATCTGAAATACTTCTGATTCTAAGCACTTCAGATAAGGGATACTCAATCTGTGTAAGCCTTCCGGTTATTCCATATTTTTGCCAACATTTAGTGTTGACAGTCATTTGATTTTTAGCCATGTGGTACGTTTATAGTGGGAGCACATTGTAATTTGTACAACGTGTTTGTAACTTGTATTTCCCTGATGACTAATGACATTGAGCACTTTTTCTTTCATGATCTCTTTGTTTGTGTGTGTGTGTATTCTCTAATTTTTTTCTAAAAAGTTATTATTTTAGCTTTTATGTTTAGCTCTATGACCTATTACAAATTAATTTTTCTTAATGCTATGAGGTATGGACTAGGGTTGGTTTTTTTCCATATAGATATCTAGGTGTTCTAGCACCATTTGTTGAACAGATTTTCCTTTCCCACAAAAGCTTTGGCATCTTGATAAAAAATCAAATGATCGTATTTTTGTGAGTCTCTGTTTCATTATCTGCTTGTTGATACTTTTCCTACTGTGTCTTGATTACTGTAGCTGTACAGCAACTTTTGAAGCTAGTATTAAGACTACAATTTTAGTTGTCTTTTTCAAGGTTATTTAGCTATTCCATGTCCTTTGCATTTCCATATGGACTTTAGACTCAGCTTGTTAGTTTCTACAAAAAAAAAAGAGGCCTAGAGTGGTTAAGGTTAGGATTGCACTGACTCTATAGACCAACTTGGGGACAGTTAACATCTTTACAGTATTGAGCATTCTATTCCATAAACCTAGAATGTCTCTATTTAGGTCTTCTTTAATTTCAGCAACATTTTGTGGTTTTTCAGTAAGGGAACTTGCCTATCTTTTGTTAAATGTATTCCTATTTTGTGATGCTACTGTAAATGAAAATTTTTAGATTTACATTTAGATTTTTTTCTACAATTTGCTGCCAATCCAAAAGAATATAAATTTCGTATATTATTATTTATGTATTTTGAGGCAAGGTCTCACTCTGTTGCCCAGGCTGGAGTGCAGTGGCGTGATCTTGGCTCACTGCAACCTCTGCCTCCCAGGCCCAAGAAATCCACCTCAGCCTCCCAAGTAGCTAGGACTACAGGCATGTGCCGCCATGCCCAACTAATTTTTTTTGGCAGGGGGAAGGGGTAGAGTTAGGGTTTCGCCAGGTTGCCCAGGCTGGTCTCAAGCAATCCACCTGCCTCGGCCTCCCAAAGTACTGGGATTACAGGTGTGAGCCACTGTGCCTGAGCTGTCAGTCTTTTATACCCTATGATCTTAATAAAAGTAACTTAGTACAATTAGTACCGTAGGCTTTCCTACATAAGCAGTCATTTTATCTACAAAGAGATTTGTAGATTTTCCCTTCCTTATGCCTTTTATTTCTTCTTGTCTTATGTGGCTAGGACCTCAAGTATGCTGCTGAATAGAAGTGGTGAGATTGGGCCTCCTTGTCTTTATTCCCTAGCCTAGGTGGAAAATGTTCAATATTTCACCAGCTATAGGGTCTTCATAGATTTCTTTTCCAGATTGAGGAAGAGCCCTTTTATTCCTAGTTTAGTAAGATTTCTTTTTCATCATTAATTGGGGTTAACTTTTATTAAATGTCTTTTTCTACTTCTGTTGGAGTTGTTACAAGGTTTTTCTCTTTCCTTCTATTACTATGGGGAATTGCATACATTTTCAAATGTTAAGTTTCATGTATCAATCCCACTTGATCACGCCATATTAATCTTTGTATATATTGCTAGATTTATTTGATTAAGAATTTTTAAAATTATTTTCAGGATGGGATATTGGTGTGTAATTCTCATTTTTTTGTAATGTTTTTGTCATCTTTTGGTATTAGCATTTTGCTGGCATCATAAACAAGTTGGGAAGTGCTCCCTTGATTTTCTCGAAGAGTTTGTGTAAGATGCCTATTTCTTTCTTGAATGTTTGAAGGTCTGGAGTTTTCTTTTTTTTTTGAGACACGATCTGGCTCTGTTGCCCACACTGGAGTGCAATGGCATCATCTCAGCTCACTGCAACCTCCGCTTCCTGTGCTCAAATGATCCTTCCACCTCAGCCTCCAGGGTAGCTGGGACTACAAGCACACGCCACCAGTCTTAGCTAATTTTTGTATTTTTGGTAGAGATGGGGTTTCACCATGCTGGGCTCAAGTGATCCCCTCAGCTTCCGAAAGTCCTAGGATTATAGGCATGAGCCGCCTGGCCTGGAGTTTTCTCTTTTTTTGTTTATTTTTTAGATGGAGTCTCGCTCTGTCGCCCAGCCTGAAGTGCGGTGGCGCAATATCAGCTCACTGCAACCTCCGCCTCCTAGGTTCAAGTGATTCTCCTGCCTCAGTCTCCCAAATAACTGGGATTACAGGCATGAGCCAACACACCTGGCTAATTTTTGTATTTTTAGTAGAAACGGGGTTTTAACCATGTTGTCCAGGCTGGTCTCAAACTCCTGACCTCAGGTGATCCACCCGCCTTGGCCTCCCAAACTGCTGGGATTACAGGCGTGAGCCACTGTACCTGGCCTGGAGTTTTCTTTATACGTGGATTTTTGTAATGAATTTTTTTTACTAGATACAGAGCTTTTCCTATTTTCTGTTTCATTTTATGTCAGTTTTTAATAACTGGTATTTTTCAAATATATCCATTTCATCTTATCAAATTTGTTGGCATAAAGTTGTTCATAATATTCTTATTATCCTTTTAGTGTAATAAGTTTATTCCTGGCTGGGCACAGTAGCACACGCCTGTAATCTCAACAGTTTAGGAGGCTGAGGTGGGCGGATCACTTGAGGTCAGGAGTTCAAGACCAGCCTGGCCAACATAGTGAAACTCCATCTCTACTAAAAATACAAAAAAATTATCAGGGCGTGGTGGCGTGTGCCTGTAGTCCCAGCCACTCGGGAGGCTGAGGCAGGAGAATCGCTTGAACCTGGGAGGCAGAGGTTGCAGTGAGACGAGATCACGCCACTGCACTTCAGCCTGAGCAACAGAGCAAGACTCCGTTTCAAAATAAATAAATAAATAAATAAATAAGTTTATTCCTGATATTGGCAACTTGTGTTCATTTATAACTGGCTTATTTAGGAGTCTGTTGTTTAGTTCCTAAATATAAGAGGATTTTTTTTCTATCTTTTTAATTTGTGATTGCCCATTGAATTCCATTGTAATCACAGAACATACTCTATAATTTTAATTCTTTTAAAGTTATTGAGACTTGTTTTATCGCCCAGCTTCATCTATCTTAATGAACGTATCATGTATGTGAAAGATTTTATATTCTGCAGCTGTTGGGTGTTGTGTTCTGAAAATATCAAATAGGTTAATATGGTTGATAATGTTGATCAGATTTTCTGTGTGTGTGATTTTTTTTGTTTGTTTAGTTATATCAATTACTGATACTAAAATCTCCAGCTGTTTGTGGAATTGTCTGTTTTTTCTCTTTAATTTTGTCAGCTTTTACCCCATTTATTTCAAACTTTGTTGCTCGTTGTTTACCCATATATAATTTCTGTGATTTTCACATATTGATCCTTTGTTATAACATGTATCTCTGGGCTTACTCTGCCTTGAATGTACATTATCTGAGGTTAATATAGCCTTTTCCTGTTTACTCTGTGTCATGATATCTCTTTGCGTGGTTTTTAATTCTAAACTTGTCTGTGTCTTATATTTAAAATGGCTTTCTTGTAGACAGGATATAGTTGGGCCTTGCTTTTTTATTCTTTGGAGTATTTAGTCCATCATGTAATTATTGATATGATTGGATTTAGGGATGGGGTTTTTTGCTATTTGTTTTCTATTTGTTCTTTGTCCTTGTTCTTCCTTTTCTTTCTTGGCTTTTTTTGTATTAGTTTAATATTTTTAGAATTTTATCCATTGGCCTTCTAAAGCAAAAATATATTTACCTTTTGGAGGGAGAAGTGTTTATATGTAGATTACAAATTACTTCCTGAGGCTGGGCACGGTGGCTGACGCCTGTAATCCCAGCACTTTGGGAGACCGAGGCAGGCAGATGACCTGAGGTCAGGAGTTCGAGACCAGCTTGGCCAATATGGTGAAACCCTGTCTCTACTAAAAATACAAAAATTAGCTGGGTGTGGTGGCGCACAGCTGTAATCCCAGCTGCTTCGGAGGCTGAGGCAGGAGAACCACTTGAACCTGGGAGGCGGAGGCTGCAGTGAGCCAAGATCGTGCCTCTGCACTCCAGCCTAGGTGACAAGAGCGAAACTCTGTCTCAAAAAAAAAAAAAAAAAAACGAAAAAAAGGTAGATCTCTTGCATCCAAGCTGGTTCATTTGCTTCCCCTGTCCTTTATACCAGGGGTCAGTAAACTATAGCCCCCTGGCCAAATCTGGCCCACTGCCTATTTTATAAATAAAAGTTTGTTGGAACACAGCCATACTCATTCATTTATGTATTTTCTATGGCTGTTTTTGCACTATAATGGCAGAGTTAAGTAGTTTCAGCACAAATCATCTATCCCAGAAAATTTAAAATATTTCTGTCTGAGCCTTTACAGAAAGTGTGTTGACTTCTGCTTTATGCAGTAGTTGTTACATATTTTATATCTACATCTTATAGCCCCAAATAAGATTTTACTTTAAGTAGGTTTTGCTTTTAACAATTCTGTGCATTTTGAGGAAACTAAAATAAAAAATAGTATTTTATAATTACCCTCATGTATACCATTTTGAGTGTCATTTTTCCCTGAAGATCTGAGTTTCCATCTGATAACATTTTCCTTCAGCCTGAAGAACTAACTTTAGTTTGGAGTGCAGGTCGATTGGGGATCAATTCTAGCTTTCTATTGTATGAAATGTCTATTCTACCTTCATTCTTGAAGGACATTTTTGCAGGATACAGAATTATAGATTGACAGGTTTTTTTCTTCTATTAAAGACTTCACTGTCTGCTGGCCTCCATTGTTTCTGTTGAGAAATCAGTGATGGTCATTTGAATTGTTCCCTTGTATTCAATGTGTCATTTTTGAGACCAGCCACCAGCCTGGGCAACACAGCAAGACCCCTATCTCCCCCTAAAAAAGAAACTCTAGATTCTGTTGTTCTTTTGCTCCTCCAAAGAGTACTGTGTTGTTTAACAGGCAGTTTACTTCATACACTGTGTTTGTGTCCCCAACCCCCCATTTGCTTGGTTTGTTTATTCTCCATGCTCTATGGTTGCTTTTAATGTATTTTGGTCAGAATTTGTAGTTGTTATCCATGGAAGAATTGAATCAAAAGGCCCTTACTTGGTATTTTGTGGTGATTCATTTTCAGGTTGCCCAGTCTGCCATATTGCTAGAAAATTAAGTTTTATTACACTTATAATAAGGGGGAAAAGATCCATTTCTTCTATGTTGGGAAATGGTTGTGGGGGGAAAATGCAAGGGTTTTGGAGTCAGATCAGTTATGAAATTTGGCTTTGCTACCTGCTAGTTATGTGACATTGGTTGTTTTCATTTAACCTTTTTTATTTTATCTCTAAAATGGGGATTAAAAACATTGATATGAAATGTTTGTAAGATCTGAGCTAGTCCCACTCTACCTGAGCTAGGCACGTATTTCTCTGATAAAAGGTGAGACTGTCCCACAGGGTCCATTTTGTTTTATTTGCTGGAACCTAGGAATGAGTATGCATTTTCCTTTAAGTTTGTCAGATTCATCCCTCAGAGGTCTGAGATTTAAAGAAAAAATCTATTACCGGATCATGTAAATGTTTGAAATCATTTTAAAAAATCGCTTATTTTTCCTTTTATAGGAATCACCTCCTCATGTAGAAAATTACTGTCTACCAGAAGCTATTTCATTTATTCAGAATAATAAGGAACTTGGGACTGGATTATCACAAAAGAGGAAAGCTCCTACAGAAAAAAATAAAATCAAACGACCTAGAGTACACTAATCGCATCTACCCTTTAGTTACCAAACATTAAATGTTTTTAAAAATCGAAAGCCTGAATGTGACTGTGATAGATTTGGGTAGTAATTTAAAGATGGGTACCTGAAGAATTCTGCTTCAGAGTATAATGATGACCTTTCTTGAGTTTTGAACACCTGAAATTGTAATCACTGAAATATTAACTGTTTCTTAATAAAAAGTTACCTGAAATAACAACAAAATACAGCTCCTCAGCTAGCTTGCTGTCAAACCACATTGAAGTCTGTTAAAAGATATTTATTTTTCTTGTAAATATCTGAAGCTGTAGCTTAGTGGAAGTTTTAGCAAGGTAATGGATTTTGCTTTAAAATGTCTGCCTTACAAATTCATAATAACAAGATTTGTCAATCAGCGTTTATTCATGTTTTCCCTGATTTTTATCTTCTCACCATTTTACCTCTTTTAACAGGAGCCTGAGCACAAGGTTTAATGAGGAAGCTGGGGCTATAAATATGTGTGTATATATGTATATGTATGTTTGTACAAATCTCCATGATGTTTGCCAAGTTTGGGTGCGCAAAACTTGGAAAATGTGATAATAAAGAATAAAAGTAGTAACTCAAATTAGTAGTAAGATGTGTTTACATAGATAAATTTTTTAAAAGAGCACCCTGGCATCTGTTCTTCTGTTGAAGCAACAAAACATTTATGTAACTTAAAAAATGAATTGCAGGGGCCTAGGTGCGGTGGCTCATGCCTGTAATCCCAGCACTTTGGGAGGCTGATGCAGGCGGATCATCTGAGGTCGGGAGTTTGAGACCAGCCTGACCAACATGGAGAAACCCCATCTGTACTAAAAATAAAAAAATTAGCCGAGTGTGGTGGCACATGCCTGTAATCCCAGCCTCAGGACAGGAGGCTGAGGCAGGAGAATCACTTGAACCCGGGAGGCGGAGGTTGTGGTGAGCTGAGATCGCGCCATTGCACTCCAGCCTGGGCAACAAGACTGAAACTCCATCTCAAAAAAAAAAAGAAATGCAGGCCAGGCACGATGGCCCATGCTTGTAATCCTACCACTTTGGGAGGCCAAGGTGGGTGGATCGCTTGAACCCAGGAGTTTAAGACCAGCCTGGACAACATGGCAAAACCCCATCTCTACAAAAAATAGCAAAAAATTAGCCGGGCATGGTGTCTGATGCCTGTAGTCCTAGCTACTTGGGAGGCTGAGGCACGAGAATTACTTGAACTCAGGAGGCAGAGGTTGCAGTGAGCAGAAATCATACCACTGCAACTCCAGCCTGGGGACAGAATGAGACCCTGTCTCAAAAAAAATAAATGAATTGCTTGTTAACATTTCTGATGTTTGTTATTTAGAATATTGCCCTATTAGATTAAAACATACTGTTATTGGAACTCTGTATTGCATTAGCCTTTATTATGCTAAACCTAAACACCTAATACTACATGCGTTACCAGAATTCTCTATAAATACACCTAATTTCATTTTAAGGACAAACTAGAATCTGTTAGGAATGTAATTTTGATGTAAACCGTTCAATTCCAAATGACTTTTTGAAAGGCAGATTCAAACAGTGAAGGAGAGAGCGCTCAACTTGGACACAAAATCCCTTAAATTTTCATCAGATTTTCTTCAAAATGGAGTTGAGGGTATCCCTGCTGCTAGAGGATTGGTCCTTCAGAGTTTTCAGCTTTGAGCTAGTTCACAGCTTAGGACAATACAAATTCTACGCAGAGAAATAGGTAGCATTATGATGTAAACTGTCCCCCTCCCACCAAACAAAAACCACATGGGCCTGTCTTTATCAGAGCTATTTTATTTTAGCTGAATCATTTTGTAGATTGTAGTACGTTTCCCTGAATTTTATTACTCAGAATTCTTTGAAATAGGCCAGGCACAGTGTCTCACGCTTGTAATCCCAGCACTTTGGGAGGCCAAGGTGGGCAGATCACTTGAGGTCAGGAGTTCAAGACCAGCCTGGCCAACATGGCGAAACTCCATCTCTACTAAAAATACAAAAATTAGCTAGATGTGCTGGCACGTGCCTGTAATCCCAGCTACACGGGAGGCTGAGGCAGGAGAATCACTTGAACCAGGAGGTGGAGGTTGCAGTGAGCCGAGATCGCACCACTGCACTCTAGCCTGGCTGACAGAGTGAGACCCCATCTCAAAAAAAAAAAAAAAAAAAATTATTTGAAATAGTTACTTTTTAAATTACCTAATATACCACTTTCTTTTCTGCCAAAATTATGAATGGTTTTCCAGTTCAAACTTACACAGTTTACCATTTAAGGCTCCAGGTCTCAGTTTCTCTTCCTAACTTTCCAGCATCTGTCCATACCCTGTATAAGCCACTTGAACTCTGGCTTTGGCAGGACATCTGTAAATGTCCTAATGCCCCCAACAATATCCTCTTATATACAAATAATTCCAAGCATAGGTAGTCTTCTTGTCTAAAAAGGGGAGGGGGCAGAACTTGCCTTGATTAGATTAGTTTGAGTTTCTTTTCTGAATTGCTACAGTATTTTAATCTGTGATATTTAAATTATCACCTTATATCCCTCCACGAATTTTCTTGTGTGTTAGTCTGATCTCACCAACATTCGTTAATTCAACAGGTAGGAATCCTCAACCTGTGCCTAGGATTCAGCAACAAACCACCTGGAACACATGGTCTCTTAGCACTTGAAGAGGTAGGAATCCTTACTGTAAATACAGTACTCAATTATACTCAGATTTAGTATTTACACTGTTAAGGACTGAGCTTGTCCCCCTGAAATTCACAGGTTAAAGCCTAACCTGCTATGTGACTGTAGACAGAGCCTTTATAAGGGGATTAAATGAGGTCATAAGAATGAGTCCCTAACCCAACAGGACTAGTGTCCTAGTAAGAAGAGGGAGGCACACCATGAGTTTGCCTGCACGGAGGAAAAGCCCTGTGAGGACACGGGGAGGGTAGCTATCTGTCTACACACCAGGAAGAAATGTCTCACCAGATACCAACCCTTGGCCATCTCCTTGATTTTGGATTTCCAACCTCCAGAACTGTGAGAAAATAAATTTCTGTTTAAGCCACTCAGCTTGTGATGTTCTTTTGTGGCAGCCTGAGCAGACCAGTAACAATATTAACAGTAATAAGGTTCTTACTTTGGGGCCTGAGATGCCTGGGAATGTAACAGGCTGTTTTGTATATGAGCATTTTTAGGGTAGAGTTCACAATTCTAGAGTTTGGATCTGTGACTTTCCACCCAAAAGTCACAAACCACTGCTCTAATGCAAACCTATTATTTCACAGTTACACCTCTCACCTAGAAGTGCTTTAATACAGGCTGCTTTGTATCAGGGCTTGATTTCCTTCTGACTCTTCAAGACATAAAAATCATTCTTAGCTTGAGGCCATACAAAAATAAGCAGTGGGCCATAGTTGACTGATCCTTATTTTCTATCCCTAAAAAGATTTTAAAATCTAGATCTGTCAACAGGCAAGGCACCCAGCTCATTTTTTTTTTTTTTTTTTTTTGAGACGGAGCCTTGCTCTTGTTGCCCGGCTGGAGTACAGTGGCATGATCTCAGCTCACTGCAACCTCTGCCTCCTGGGTTCAAGCCATTCTCCTGCCTCAGCCTCCTGAGTAGCTGGGATTACAGATGCGTGCCACCACGCCCAGCTAACTTTTCTATTTTTGTAGAGATGGGGTTTCGCCATGTTGGCCAGGCTGGTCTCAAACTTCTGACCTCAAGTGATCTGCCCGCCTCAGCCTCTCAAAGTGCTGGGATTACAGGTGTGAGCCACCGCGCCCTGCCACTCAGCTCCTTTTCTACCATCCTGAGTAGCAGTCTATGGCAGACATACTTGACAACAACTCAGGCATACCCTGGGAAGTGACCCTGTGGTCTAAGAAGAATGTATGTTTGGAGTTCCGAGTTAAGGAATCCAGGAGTGGCCAATCCAGAGACTAACTCCTTGTCAATGACGGATGTCCATACCCCTGCCCCATTCCTTGGAATGCAGGCTGTATAGGGGATGGTGGCCCTTTGTATTGGGTTAAGTGGAAGTTGCTAGGTAGAGGTTGCTACGTGAAAATGACATGTTAAACTGCATGCTTTTAAAAAACAGTAGCAATTTTTGGCCGGGTGCGGTGGCTCATGCCTGTAATCCCAGCACTTTGGGAGGCCGAGGCGGGCGGATCACGAGGTCAGGAGATTGAGACCATCCTGGCTAATACGGTGAAACCCCATCTCTACTAAAAATACACACACAAAAAAATTAGCTGGGCGTGGCGGCATGCACCTGTAGTCCCAGCTGCTGGGGAGGCTGAGGGAGGAGAATGGCGTGAACCCAGGAGGCAGAGCTTGCATTGAGCCGAGATTGCACCACTGCACTCCAGCCTGGGTGACACAGCAAGACTCTGTCTCAAAAAAAAAAAAGTAGCAATTTTCCTGTCCAGCCCACTGCTCCTGGACTGTTGTGTAATGTAAGTCCACAGTAAACCCTGTCTCATTCACTGGCTGCACATCTCTTCTTCAGCCTCCCTCACATGGCGCCATCCCCACTAGAGTCAATAGCAGTCTGGCACAACAAGTAGTAGCATTAAGCAGAGCCATCTCATGCTTGTTTAACATTTGGAAATCTGCAATGAAAATTACCAAGTTTTGGCTGGGCGAGGTGGCTCACACCTGTAATCCTAGTACTTTGGGAGGCTGAGGCCGAGGTCAGGAGTTAGAGACCAGCCTGGCCAACATGGTGAAATCTCATCTCTACTAAAAATACAAAAATTAGCTGGGAGTGGTGGTGGGCGTCTGTAGTCCCAGCTACTCGGGAGGCTGAGACAGGAGAATCGCTTGAACCCAGGAGGTGGAGGTTGCAGTGAGTCGAGATTGTGCCACTGTACTCCAGCCTGGGCGACACAGGGAGACTCCGTCTCAGAAAAAGAAAGAAAAAAAAAAAGAACTTTCTGCTGCTTTGAGGGGAGACTGAAGAAGTCAGGCTCTAATGCATCCCTGCTGACCTTGGGATGGGAACAAGGCAAACTGTATTTTCAAGTCATTTCAAAGGAGCATTTGGTTCTCATGTTCCTTCTTTACCCTTACTTAAATCTAAGGTGAAGAGTGGAAGCAAAGCCTCATGGTTAAAAACATGCTGGAGCCAAAACACCTGGGTTGGAGTCCTGGCTCTTTCATTACTAGCTATGACTCCAGGCAAGCTATTTAACCTTTCAGAACCTATTTTCCCTCTTTAAGGGGCTTTCAGGGTTAAACGAGTCAACATTTGTTACCTGTTGCCTGGCTCAAGGTTAAAAACTATACGATTTTTTAAAATTCCAGTAAGTGATTTAACACTTTTGCCAGCTGGAGCTAAGGTTTTAAAAAAAGAGGATATCAGGACAGAACAAAAGAATATAATGGGAGCTTGCAACCTCCTCTTCACCCCCATTACCATGGTGCCACTGAGGTTGGGAGTCCCTGACTTCCTTGTTTAATTCAGGTTCTAAAGACAGACATTTGAACTGTAAAATCAGAGAAATCCAGGAAGGAAGCCATAGTAGTCCCAGCAAGTTATAATAAAACCAAAGACAAACCTAAGAGATTCCAGTCTCTGCCCACACCTCATTATGAAAAGATGCTTAAGTAGAACCCACATGATCTTTAAAAGGCAGGAACTGGTGAGTAAGGTGAGTCACAGACCCAGAGTGTGTAGGTGGTACAAGCTACACTTGGCCCAAGGTTCTGATTCCTAAATAGATGAGCTATATGATTCTGCGGCTGCCAAAGCTTATCTCTGGTAAGGTTAATTAATTATGGTTGAATTCATAGTCACCAGGGAGAACAGCAGAATTCTAAAGAAACTCTTAAAACCCAGAGGTGCCATAACTGAGCAACATAATGAAAGGGCAAATTTAAAGTGGCCAGGGGTAGTGTAAGGCAGATTAACATTTACAGTGAGTAAACTCAGGAATGGTCGGATCTGCTGTCAAAAGACAAGTCAAACATCATGGAAGTATTGTTGGAGAAGGCTAACGAGTAGCTACAGAAGTTACATTGATGATGAGGCAGGTATCTAAGAAATGACAGATAAGATATTAAAAATGGTCCTTATATACTGATAACTATTGAACTACAAAAATGTGTAGTTTTGTAAAAAATCCAAAAAATTTAGTATTTCAGTTGACAAGTCTTTCCCTCCAACTTCAGTACCCACTTTCCCTCATTTAACAGTATCCAAAAATGCATTTAGGAATATGATAATCCTTTCTGGTCTAATAATGCAGTTTAAGGGATTTCCTGCTTGAGCTAGCCCTATGGTTGTCTTCCAACTGCCTACTAGGGAAATCATTTATCATTTTTTCACATAACCCAGTGGTTCCCAGATTTTGCTGCACATTAGAACTGTGGGACTTGAAAAAACATTCCTCTGCTCAGGTCACACTCCATACCAATTAATTCAGAATGGATGTGGGAGTGGGCATCACTTTTTTTTTTTTTTTTTTGAGACGGAATCTTGATCTGTAGCCCAGGCTGGAGTGCAATGGTGCCATCTCGGCTCACTGCAAGCTCCGCCTCCCGGGTTCGAGTGAGTCTCCTGCCTCAGCCTCCTGAGTAGCTGGGACTACAGGCATCCACCACTGTGCCTGGCTAATTTTTGTATTTTTAGTAGAGACGGGGTTTCACTGTGTTGGCCAGGCTGGTCTTGAACTCCTGACCTCAGGTGATCTGCCCACCTCGGCCTCCTAAAGTGCAGGGATTACAGGCATGAGCCACCACACCCAGCGAGTTTTTTTTTTTTTGTTAATGATTCCCAGGTTATTCCAAAATACAGCAGTTTAAGAACCATGGACATAATCTTACAGAGTTGCTTCACTTCTTATGATTAAAATTGCGAAGGCTGGGTGCTACTCTCCATCATATTTGGAGATGAGCCATTTTACAGAGGTTTCTTGGGGCATGCTTTGACTGGATCCCTGAACAGTTAGGTTGAGGGATTAAAAAGACTTTTAAAGTGGATGACTTAAATCCTACCCATTGTCTGTATTACTATATCCAATTATTTAGAATTCCAGTTCCCACTTGGGCTGCAAATTCAAAAGAATTGAACTGCCTTAATGATTACTTTTATGTATATCCTAAATTCCTGATGTGAACATAATTCCCATTTTAGATAATACAAATAAGATTATTTAAAGCAATTATTTCTAAGGCCAGATGTGATGGCTCACACCTGTAATCCCAGCATTTTGGGAGGCCGAGGTGGGCAGATTACTTGAGGTCAGAAGTTCAAGACCAGCCTGGACAACATGGGGAAACCGTGTCTCCACTAATACAAAAAAAAAAAAAAAAAAATTAGCCAGGCATGGTGGCATGTGCCTGTAATCCCAGCTACTGGGGAGCCTGAGGCATAAGAATTGTTTGAACCTGGGATGCAGAGGTTGTGGTGAGCTGGGATCGTGTCACTGCACTCCAGCCTGGGTGACAGAGTGAAACTGTGTAAAAAAGATAAAATAAGCAATTATTTCTTACTCAATATATCACTCATAATATTCATTATCTTTATTTCAAGCCCAGGAGAAGCAATTCATAACTTGCCTGCATTCTGCAGGCCCCATTAGTACCTAGTTGTAGTAACTGGTGAATTAAAACCATTACAAACCTGCAGTTTCAGGATGCTAGTTATTAGAACACCTGTCCGTGTGATTTTCTAACTTCTTGGCTCTCCTTCCGATCTGATAACCTCCATTAATTTGTTTCCACTCCCTAACTTGAGATCGTGACCTAATTTGTTCCTTTGTCAGTCTAGACACCCATAGCATGACCTGTCCTAAATTCCTACCCCACACTCTTAACCTCCTGACATCTCCACCTACGTGTACCTACCGCAGACCAATTTCACATTTTAACAGAGGGAGATAACCAAAATGTTTAGTGTGCTAAATAAAGAGTAAGAACTACAGGCCAGGCATGGTGGTTCACACCTGTAATCCCAGCACTTTGCGAGGCTGATGTAGGAGGATCACCTGAGCTCAGGAGTTTTGAGATTAGCTTGGGAAACATAGCAAGACCTCATCTCTACTAAAAATAAAAAAAGTTAGCTGGGTGTGGTGGCACGCATTTTAGTCCCAGCTACTTGAGAGGCTGAGGCGGGGAGGATCGTTTGAGCCCAGGCCAAGGCTGCGGTGAACTATGATCACACTACTGCACTCCAGCCTGGGTGATGCTGTCTCAAAAACAACCAAAAAATCCCCCAAAAACTATGAGTCTTGGTGCTGAGCAACTGGATAGTCACATGCAGAAGAATGAAGCTGGAGCCCTAAGTCACAATAAAAAAAATTAAAATAGACCAAAGACCTAAATGAAAGAGCTAAAAACATAAAACTCTTAGAAGAAAACAGGCATAAATCTTTATGACTTGGGTTAGGCAATGTTTTCTTAGATATAACACCCAAAGCACAAGCAACTAAAGAACAGAAAAGGTGGACTTCATCAAAATGGAAAATTTTGTACTCCAAAAGACACTTCTACGAAAGGGAAAAATGGTAGGAGAAAATGTTTACAATTCATGTATCTGACAAAGAAATAGTACCTGAAATTTAAAACACTTGCAACTCAACAATAAAATTAAAAGTAAACCAATTTAGAAATTGGCAGAGGATTTGAATATACATTTTTCCAAAGACATACAGATGGCCAATAAGCACATTTAAAGATGCTCAACATCACTAGTCATTATAGGAATGCAAAATAAAACCATAATGAGATACTTCACACCCACTCGGAAGACCAGAACCAATCTGAAACAAGTGATCACAAGGATATTGGAGAAACTGGAATCCTCTGACACTGCTGGTGGGAATAGTAATATAGAATATGGTGAGGCTACTTTAGAAGAGTTTGGCAGTTCCTCAAAGTGATACAGCCTTTCATCCCTAAGTATATACCCAAGAGAATTGGAAATGTTGATACAAAAACTTGTATATGAAAGTCCACAGCAACATCATTCATAACAATGAAACAACCCAAATGTCCAACAGATGAATGTACAATTTAAACGTGGTATACCCATACAATTACCTATATTGTTTAGCAATAAAAATGAAGCACTGATACATGCTAAGCCTCAAAAACATGCTCAAAAACAAGTGTAGAAGCCAGTCGCTGAAAAACAAATTGTATAGCCCTGTTTATATGAAATGACCAGAATGAGAAAATCTAGGCCGGGCACGGTGGCTCATGCAGCTGTAATCCCAGCACTTTGGGAGGCCAAAGCGGGTGGATAACCTGAGGTCCGGAGTTTGAGACCAGCCTGGCCAATATGGTGAAACCCTCTCTCTACTAAAAATACAAAAATTAGCCAGTCGTGGTGGTGGGTGCCTGTAATCCCAGCTACTCAGGGAGGCTGAGGCAGGACAATCACTTGAACCTGGGAGGCGGAGGGTGCATTGAGCTGAGAATGCGCCACTGCACTCCAGCCTGGGTGACAGAGCAAGACTGTCTCAAAAAAAAAAAAAAAAAAGAACAGAAAAAAGAAACTAGAGACAATACAATAGTGGCTGCCTAGGACTGAGGAATTTGGGAGAAAAGAAGAAAATGATGACTAATGACAATAGAATTTCTTTTTGGGGTGATGAAAATGTTCAAGAAAATTTTAAGAGTGGTGATGGTTGCATAACTCTGAGAATATAAGAAATTCTTAAATTGTACACTTCAAAAGGTGACTTTTGGCCAGGTGTAGTGGCTCCCAAAGTGGCTGTAAAACATTCCAGCACTTTGGGAGGTAGAGGAGGATTACTTGAGACCAGGAAGCTTGAGAACAGCCTGGGCAACATAGCAAGACCCCATCTCTTAAAAAACAAAATAGTGCTTGGTGGCACACACAGTAATCCCAGCTACTCAGCAGGCTGAAGCGGGAGGATTCCTTGATCCCAGGAGTTAAAGGCTATAGGGGGCCATGATTGCGCCACTGCACTCCAGCACAAGACCCTGTCTCTTTTTTTTGAAAAGAGTGACTTTCATCTAAAAAGTTAAAACTATAGAAGAAATTAAAGCAGCGAAGACTAACAATGTTCCTGTGCATGTTCTATCTTAAATAGGGCTGTCAAAAAAAAAAATCTCAATCAAGCACAAAGAATAATCAAATAGTAAATTGTTAACATTACATATTGAAACTCCACTACCAAAATGACTGAAATATACTTTTGCTAATTTAGAAATCTAGGGACTATAATCCAAACTAAATCCTGAAATTTAAAATTACTTTTTTTGAGAATTGTAAGATTCATGGAACAAAGCCTTAAATCCTTAGTCTATATAAAGATTTTAGATTCCTCTGCCATAGTTGAAGGTGACAAAATTTAATACAGCAACAAGGACAAATGTGTATTTCAAGTTTTCCAAAAATATTTGTCACAGTTTTGCAGCCACTTTCATGCGTTTTGTATTTTTTAAATTTTCTATTTCTTTTTTTACTGTCTTTGGTTTGCCTAAATCCTCATCGGTCTTTTTTATGCTTGAACACTTCTGAAATAAAAAGTACACTCCTGGCCAGGCCCGGTGGCTCACGCCTGTAATCCCAGCACTTTGGGAGGCCGAGGCAGGTGGAACAGGTCAGGAGTTCAAGACCAGCCTGGCCAACATGGTGAAACTCTGTCTCTACTAAAAATATAAAAATTAGCTGGGCGTGGTGGTGCACGCCTGTAATCCCAGCTATTCAGGAGGCTGAGGCAGGAGAATCTCTTGAACCGGGGAGGTGGAGGTTGCAGTGAGCCAAGATGACACCACTGCACTCCAGCCTGGGCGACAGAGCAAGACTGCCTCAAAAAAACAAAAAAAGTACACCCCTGAGTTTAGAGCATCTTCACCTTCCCACAGCAAGAGAGGTGTGACCTCAACTCACCATTTTCAAAGACAGAATAAGGCTTTAAAATAACCATTACAGTCCAAAATCCATATATTTACTTTTTATTGAATTTGTTAATGTTACAGAATTCTTGCACTGCCAAACCATGCCTGAGAATTCAAACAAATGATACAATGGACAGCCTTATCCACCCATCATACAGTATATTAAAACTTGATTCATGTACATTTTGATATTTTCACAATCTTTTAAAAAGTTATAACAAGAGTTGTAATTTAAATCTGCTGCAGGTCTTCAGATTTCGAGTACAATATGCCTTTACATAACACCTCCACTTACTCATCTGTTCATTCTTCAGTAACATAACCCCCAACAAAATTTTGTTGGGAAAAAATGCAGGGAAAATGCACAGTTCAACGATGGAGATTATTTAAGGTTTTTCGTTCCCAAATAAGTCTTCAGTTTACCAAGAATCCCATTTCTGATTTAATCCTTCAACCTCCCCTTGGCTGGCTCAGCTACTCACCCAAATACATTAGAAGGCAGGCATCCTGCCTGCCACCTCAAATGTCAACATTATTGCCCAGATGTGAGTGGTAGGTCCCATCAGGAGATACTGTAACCCTCCTCAGAGTCCAATTCCTGCATGGACACTTTCGTCAAGACTAAACTCCTATCTGAAAATGCTCCCACATCAAAATAGTTTTACTCACCCACTTGCTTCACTTTTGCCAGTAGCAAGTCTGCAACTCATGCACTTGGCAAAGGGATTTATTAGAGAGAAACCCGGACTCTGCATCAAGTGGTCACATTACCACTTTCAGATATTTCTATTGAACCAGATACAAAACTAGGAAACTGCCAGACCATCTTGTTAGGTGGACACTCTTCTGTAATCCTGGGTAGCTTCCTTAAGTCCCTTTAAATGACCCAAAACTATTAATAGGTATTTTAAGCTATAATTATTAAAAACAGAAGTGCTACATCACCTGTCTTTCGCCCTGACTCTCCAAATGAACATAAAGACACACCAAAAGGTTGATAACAGAGCTAGCTGGGACAATCACTCCATCTATAGAACAGCCAATACCTTGAAAAATTGGGCACAAGTACATGAGGAATTCTTATCAAAGATCATGCACAATCCATGACACTTAAAAGGGTTTTAGCTGAGGTTTTGCTCATGTTGCTCTGAATTTGTAAGGACAGATCAGTGAACCTCTTAGCCCGAGCAGAAAGCATATTCTTCCCACTGCAGTTTACTATACAATTTAGACCTGATTAGATGAGGCATTATAGCAGCACCTGAAGTAGAGCCTCCAGAATCCACTGCCCTTTTCATCAAAGGCTATTTGGTTCCACCCTCAGGATTGGCATACTCACGAGACATTTCACAATCCTAATGCATACTTTAGGTTACTTACTTAACCAAGCAATATGCTCTGTCAAAGAACTTATTTCAAGTCAAAGCAAAAAACGCCTTAATGCAGAACAAAAACAAAACAAAAAAGCACTATCCAAATAAAAAAATTACCAAAAAAAAAACCACCCAAGATTATTGTCTCCCTTACCCCTTCCCCCACTTGGTGGACCCCAGTTTGGTTGAATTTATTTTGTGGTTACCTCGGAATACAATTAAAGTTTAAATTACAAATCACAGCCCTACACAGATGATCTGAATACATCAGTTCTTTTCAGCGGTGTGTTCCAGGAAGTCTAATATAACCACAGCCTACTACAGAGAGTATTCCTTAAGGGTAGGGCACAGGACAGGTTAATTAAGGTCACTTAAATCTTCATCTTTTACAGCAGATCAGAACCCAGATGGCTGACTTTTTATGCAGGATTTCTGATAAGAATCCAGTAGAGCTGGTTGCAAGGTTCACATCGACACTTAATGGTTGTAATCTTCTTATCTAGAAGTTGTGATCCACTGGTTGTAATCTTCTTATCCAGAAGTTGTGATCCACATGAAGTCCACAATGAGTGCAGCAAATCTGAGGTAGTCAACCCTTATGAAGGCTCAGTATCTGAACATAAAAAGATTTTGAAATGACCACTGGCTGCAGGTTTTGGTTTTTTGTATTTGCAGAGTAAATATGAAAGAACACTGTTGAAACTAGTTCACACATTTATATAACAATGAAAATTCCCCTAAATCCAATATGCATAGAGCAGTCGTGACACTTTAACTTCCATAGTGCAATAGGGCCGGTCATGAAATCGAGTGGTCTGCATCGGTGTCTGTAGATCCAGCAGAGATCAGATGATGAATGGCTGTTGGTGGTGGTTAGCTGCAGTCTAGTTACCTCAGAAGGGTTAGCAAAGCCCATTCCTTAATTGTATTGTGAGTGGCTGCTTTTCTGATTTTCAAGCACAGCATATTGGTTGTCTAGCTGAAGTTTAAGGGCCTGGTTTTTTGAAACCTCATCCCTACCTCTATTTTTGTGTCTTACTACTTCAAAGCTCTTCTCCATTTCTTTATCCCTAAGGGAAAAGAAATGTAATCAGTAAATATTTCTTCTTCACTAGGGTTTTTGAAAATATTCGTCCTTGAATTTAAAAAAGCCACCCCTTAGAAGAATCCTGGGGAGGGGTAGGAGTGGAGGCATATATAAAATCCTTATCAAACCATTTTAAGGCTTCAATTCGAACAGAAAACACAGAACGCTGTACTGAAGCTCTAGGGTCCTATCTTCTACTGAATAGTATTAACTGTGACCCTATTTCAGGACAAACTTGAAGAAAACTGTTAAAAGCTGTGTAATGACATTCCTCCTAAGACTTTTACTTTTAGCAAGTAATAGATAATACATCTCCCTCTTTATGCACAAGGGTAACAATTTTCTCATTCAAGTAAATTCTACTCATTAGTCAATGATTTCTCCTCACATCGATTTTGTGGGAGTGGATCTCATTAGATCAGGTAAAGAAACTTGAGTGTGGTGAATCACTGCCCTCCCAAAGGTCCCTTATACATTTTTTAAGACAGAGCAGAGGAGCAAGTCCACGTGGAGGTTTAAATTCAAGCCAGCTGTGCTCTCAAAGTGGTGAAAAGGCTGGGATTTATTCTAAAAGCCACCCCAAAAAACACATTTCCATCTGATGTCATTTACATTTCTTCCCATTTTATTAATTTTAAAAAATTCATGTCCCTAAGTAAGATGTAGATGTGCCATATGTAGTCATTTAATTCCAGGTAGCATTCATTTTAAGTACCTGCTGAAATAAGATTATTTTAATATTAGATTTATAAATGCCAACATCTTCTGTCTATAGTCACATTAACTGGGAATACAATTAAACAGCGCTTTTATATTTCTATATTTTATATTTTAATACTGCAGATACACTATACATCTGTTTATGCATTCTAGTCTTTTCGTGGGCCACAAACGACTGTTAAGGTATAAGATTCCTTCACTCCTTCTAGTTTCCATATTATAAGGAGCAAAAGCCACTTAATTATAAAAGAATTTTAACTACATTAAAACTTCTCATTGCCATAAAACAACACAAACCAGGGCTAAGAGAAACTTTTGCAGACAGAAGACAAAGTGTCTCCAATGCTCTTTGCCCTCCCCCTTTCCTCCCTTCCAGGTATATAAAGTCCCATCCTGATTCTCAGCTGCCTGTCAGCTGAAGCTCAGGCTTTATTAGTTAAGGAGTAGTCTCCCTTGGGTGGGTATGCACAACCCTATATCCCACTCCCTGGCCAAGGAACAGAAGTCCCAAACAAAATGCAATTAATTATAGTACTTACTTCCGGCTTTCTACATGCTTGGCAGTTGACTGCAGGGATGGGAACTGTGTATCACTGTAGATTTCTGGTGGTCCTTGTGGTGTTTTCCTTGTTGTGGTTAACCTGGCCCCAGGAGGCCTATACACACCACTAGTCATCGCCGGTTCTGGGGTTTCTGTAACTAATATTTTATAACAATTTTTAGATAAACTATTTAAATGCTCAGCATTTTAATAAGCTATTCTTGCATTCCCAATCATTTAACAATTATAGAAAAAACAATACCAGGGTCTCTGGGTCAGACCACAGAAGGGAAGTCATTTCAGAAAATGTCTGAAAGTGAGAACAGGCCAGGCGTGGTGGCTCACGCCTGTAATCCCAGCACTTTGGGAGGCCGAGGTGGGTGGATCACCTGGGGTCAGGAGTTCAAGACCAGCTGGGCCAACATGGTGAAACCCTGTCTCTACTAAAAATACAAAACTTAGCTGGGCATGATGGCAGGCACCTGTAATCCCAGCTACTCAGGGGGCTAAGGCAGGAGAATGGCTTGAACCTAGGAGGCAGAGGTTGCAGTGAGCCAATACTGAGCCACCGCACTCCAGCCTGGGCAACAGAAGGAGACTCCGCCTCTCAAAAAAGAAAAAAGTGAAAACATCGTATTTTTCTAGGGTAGTATTCTAACTCCTCCTCCGAGTACAACTTTAGTAATCTACGTAAATGATGAGTTCCACAAGCCAAATTACTGGAAGTAGAAAAGGAATCTGCTGGGCCTGGATGACTGGTCTCATCAGGGACTGCCTCTCAGAATAGGACTTTAGTCCTCAGTTTCCCTACCAGTAAATATGAATTACTTCTTTACCTGATTGGTGGACTGACTAAGATGCCATATGTAAAGAATTTATTTAATGAAATGCCAGTGTGGTTATTTTTTAAGATTCTAGCCAGGGCTGGGTGCGGTGGCTCAAGCCTGTAATCCTAGCACTTTGGGAGGCCAAGGCAGGCAGATCACTTGAGGTCAGGAGTTCAAAACCAGCCTGGCCAACACGGTGAAACCCCGTCTCTACTAAAAATACAAAGATGTAGCAGGACATGGTGGTGCACGCCTGTAATCCCAGCTACTCGGGAGGCTGAGGCAGGAGAATAGCTTGAACCCGGGAGGCGGAGGTTGCAGTGACCCAAGATTGTCCACTGCACTCCAGTCTGGGCAAGAGAGTGAGACTTTGTCTGAAAAAAAAAAAAAAAAGAAAAAGAAAAAAAGATTCCAGCCAGGCACGATGGCTCACACCTGTAATCCCAGCACTTTGGGAGGCCGAGGTGGGCAGATCACTTGAAGTCAGGAGCCAGACTCTGTCTCAAACAAAACAAACAAAACAAAAAGATTCTAAAGATGATTTAAAAACATAAGACTGGGTGTGGTGGCTCACACCTGCAATCCCAGCACTTTGGGAAGCTAAGGTGGGAGGACTGTTTGAACCCAGGAGTTGAAGACTAGCCTGGGCAACATAGTGAGATCTCATCTCTACAATAAAATAAACAGGTGGCGTGCCCCGGTACTCTGCTTGGAAGGCTGGGGTGGGAGGATCACTTGAACCGAAGCAGTTGAGGGGCTGCAATGAGCCATGATTGCACAACTGCTCTCCAGCCTGGGCCAGAGTGAAACCCTGTCTCTAAAAAATATAAAAATAAAAATTTAACATATAGTAGTTATCTGTGATTTCTGCATAGCAAGATTTGGAGTGATATGTTATTCTTTATGACATTCTAAATAAAATAATGAGTATACATTTCTTTAAAGTAGTGCTCTTAAACTTTCATTATTGCCCTAAGGAGACCTTTCAGACATCTGTTTCCTAACTGCCCCCCACTCCATGAAATTTTAATACGGCAGATACACTATACATCTGTTTATGCATTCTAGTCTTTTCGTGGGCCACAAACGACTGTTAAGGTATAAGATTCCTTCACTCCATAAGAAGCAACTTTTACCCCCTTGAGAATGATAAAATCGGCCCTGCTGAGTATTCATGCTTCAAAAAACAGGAAAGTTAAATAGGGAATGAAAAAGACAAAGCACAAGTGAAAGACAAGGGCCCCTTGTCTTTCTGTCCTTACTCAGCTGTCAAAAATATTTTAAATGATAAAAGCTTTAGGAATTTTCTCTCTCATGAAAACTTCTGGAGTTAAACCCAACCCTAGGGTAGTTACTACTAAAAATCCTAAATGAAGCTGACCTTGGATTCTAGTAAATTAAAGTCTTTTCCTTACCTTTTCCTCCATTAGCAAGTAGTTAATATTTAAAGAGAATATTAGAAGAAATGCCCAATTCCAATAAATGAAACTGAAATCGACTAGTCTATATCTATATAAATTTTACAGCAACATATAGGACAAAAGTATGTCTTTTAACTTCCAGATTCCTTTTATTTAGGATTTTAAAGTCTTTAACAAGATATATACACATCCCACTCTACCAGGAATGGAAAGGAGCCTCTCCTCCTCACCCCACCACAATCATGCACTTAGTTGAAAGTGGACCGTATATAAAATCATATATAAATTAGACATCTTTCTGAAACTAAATAGTAAAATTACCAATTACTGGAGCAGGAGGTGCTTGTACTGGAGCTGTTTTATTCCAGGGACCTGAAGATTTTTCCATACCTCCACCACCACCTCCACCTTCTTCCCAGTTATCACCTGGATCTTGTCTCTTTTCATTATCGTCTTCTTCCTTTTCACTGTTGGAAAAGCAAACATGTAAATTCATTAAGGAACCACCAAGAAAATTTTCAGTCCAAATCGTTAGTTTTATCCATGATTATCTGTACAACCCTGAAGAAGTCAATCTCTTTCGAGACTGAATGTCTTACTTATTTAAAAAGTGACGCCGGGTACAGTGGCTCACACCTGTTAATCCCAGGACTTTGGGAGGCCAAGATGGGTGGACCACCTGAGGTCAGGAGTTCAAGACCAGGCTGGGCAACATGGCGAAACCCATCTGTACTAAAAATACAAAAATTAGCTAGGCATGGGGGCACACACCTACAATCCCAGCTACTGGGGAAGCTGAGGCAGGAGAATCCCTTGAACCCAGAAGGCAGAGGCTGCAGTGAGCTGAGGTCGTGCCACCGCACTCCCTCCTGGGCGACAGAGCATGACTGTCTTAAAAAAATAAAAATAAAAAAAAACTGATGTGCCTCTGTGACAATATGCCTGATCATTTATAGCAGCCCCACATAAGAGCAGGACCCCAGTTACCACTTTAAGCAACTAAGGGAGGGAAGAGAGGATGATACAACCTGAATGCAGAGAAGAGGGTGAGCTGAAGGATTAAGAGCACAATTACAAAATTTTCCTTGCACCAAAGTGTACAAACAGGCATTTAAGGTAAGCGTATTTTTAGTGAGCGAATGAAGAGTTTTGAAAGTTGTATAATTTTATTTGCCAATCCTTTCGCACATATAACAAAATACTCTCAGAATTAGAATTCACATTCCAGCAGATGAAAACAAGTCTGTGTCCAGTGTTTACAGAGGATAGAATTAGCCCCTAACATCAGACATGTATTTATCACCTGTTTAAAAAAATATATAAGAGCTCAGTCTTTGGCTTTCCAGATGTTATAAATGGAAAAGATACCCTCAGTGGTAACATACCACCTTAAGCCTGCTTGCAGTATTTTCTCAATGCTAATTAATTTATTCTTGAAGTGACTTGAGTCATAATCTATTTCTCCAAGGCATCTTTATTTCTTTTTGCTGGATTACTTTTTATTATTTTATGTAACTTTACATGTCCTAAATTACCAAGTGTATATATATTTTGTCTCTTGACAAAAGGGATACTGACAACAGGGATATTAAAGCACAATAATGGCTAAATCGAACGTCCTTTTTGCAACTCTTCATCTTGAAGATACACCTGGCAGAAACTACCAACCTTTTCATAAAATTATTTTTCATGACAATCGTGGCTTTTCCTAGGTCTTCAAGCTTCTCAACTCCTTCACCATTCTACCTTTTCCCCACCTTCCTATAAAAAAAAAGGCTGGTTCCCAAAACTCTGTCCCTGGCCTTCCACTTATCACCCTGACTCTCCTAACTGTATAACCTTGGGAACATCACAGCCTCTCTTGGCTTCTGCAAAAGGATATCTAAGGATGCTTTCCTTCCATTTTTATTAAAACAAGACACATGCTGGCTATAAGACAAAGTTCTTGACTAGCTTGACGGTCTCCTTTAAAGATACATAGAAAAAAAATAAGTGGCAAAATGCCATTCAAAAATAATGGCACTGGCCAGGCGTGGTGGCTCACGACTGTAATCCCAGCACTTTGGGAGCCGAGGCAGGCGGATCACCTGAGATCAAGAGTTCGAGACCAGCCTGGCCAACATGGCAAAACCCCATCTCTACTAAAAACACAAAAATCAGCCAGGTGTGGTGACACACGCCTGCTATCTCAGCTACTTGGGAGGCTGAGGCAGGAGAATCAGGTGAACCCGGGAGGCAGAGGTTGTAGTGGGCCAAGATTGTGCCACTGCACTCCAGCCTGGGTGACAGAGCGAGACTCCGTGTCAAAAATAAAAAATAAAAAATAATGGCAGCATTGTATGAATTACCTACCAACCGGAAGTGACTGCAGAATTTAGAGGCTAGAGTGACAATGAGGAAGAGTGGAAAGAAGAACAGATTTCTCGTCTACATTTACAGCAAGATTTTACTTACAACTTTATCTGAGAGGAAAAAGGATAGAGAATATGGCAATTCATCCCTAAGAGGTCTGAGAAAGAAAAAAAATGCAATTTAAAATAAAAATATAGCCAAGCCATCCCTCAGTTTTCCTTTTCGTTAACATGTAAGAGAATTCTATGCAGCCATTTAAAATGTAAACCCTATGCTGACATGGAGGTAGTATTCATGTCATATAAACCAAAATTCACTAAAACAACATCTATATACCTAATATAAATACAAAAACATCTGCAACAATTTTAAAAAGTTTTATAGAATAGCTCTGGGTGCCAGAATGTATGACTTTATCTTCTTCATGCAGCAAGCAATTAGGAGCAGATTCTAAAGTCAGGCTTCCTGGTTCAAATCCAGGCTCTGCCACTTACCAGCCAGGAAACTTTGAATATGGCACTTAATTTCTTTATACCTCAATTTCCTCTTATGTAAAATGGAGCTGACAACCCCATAATAATCAGCACTATTTACTGATTATCCCTAAGGAGAAGAGACTACAGATGATTCTTACATATTTCTTTATGCTTCTACATTTTTCTCAAAAAATTTCTAAAAACGAGCATATTATTTTTATAACCTACATAAAAAAATCATTTTTTATTTTAAAAAGTTTTTTAGGACAGGGTCTTGCTCTGTCACCCAGGCTGGAGTACAGAGGCCCAATCTTAGCTCACTGTAATCTTCAACTCCAGGGCTCAAGAGATACTCCCACCTCAGCCTCCCAAGTAAGCTACAACTAAAGGTGCAGACCACCACAACTGGCTAATTTTGCTTTTTTGCATTTTTTGTAGAGACAGGGTCTTGCCCAGGCTGATCTTAAACTCCTGGCCTCAAGTGAACCTCCTACCTCTGCCTCCCAAAGTGCTGGGATTACAGGAGTGAGCCACCATGCCCAGCCTCACAGAAAGCTAAACTCCTATTTGGTCTGATGGAATAGTGACAGTATCTCAACTGAAAGTTTTTTTTTTTTTTACTGTCTAGTGTCTAACATCTCCTTGCCCTTAGGAAAAAAATAAAAATAAAAAATAACCACAAATTTAAAATACACCTAGTTTACAAACTATTACCAAAAAATAAACATAATCTGTTTAATTAGAGGGACTGTATATCAATAATAAAAGGCACAAGGAGACAACTTAGTATTTTGGATTCTTGGCCAGATGCAGTGGCTCATGCCCGTAATCCCAGCACTTTGGAAGGCCAAGGTGGGAGGATCATTTGAGGCCAAGAGTTCAAAACCAGCCTGAGCAACATAGCAACATAGTGAGACCCTGTCTCTATTTTTTTTTTGAGATGGAGTTTCACTCCTGTTGCCCAGACTGGAGTGCAATGGCCTGATCTTGGCTCACTGCAACCTCTGCCTCCTGGGTTCAAGCAATTCTTCTATCTCAGCCTGCCAAGTAACTGGGATTACAGGCATGCGCCATCATGCCCGGCTAATTTTTTGTATTTAGTAGAGACGGGGTTTCACCGTGTTGGCCAGGCTGGTCTCGAACTCCTTACCTCAAGTAATCCACCCGCCTCAGCCTCCCAGAGTGCTGGGATTACAGGCGTGAGCCACTGTGCCCGGCCAAAAAAAATTTTTTTTAATAAATATTTTGGGTTTTTCCAAATGTGCATCAATAATAGACTGGATAAAGAAAATGTTGCACATATACACCATGGAATACTATGCAGCCATAAAAACGGATGAGCTCATGTCCTTTGCAGGGACATGGATAAAGCTGGAAACCATCATTCTCAGCAAAACATCACAAGGACAGAAAACCAAACACTGCACGTTCTCACTCATAAGTGAGAGCTGAACAATGAGAACAAATGGACACAGGGAGGGGAACATCACACACCAGGGCCTGTTGGGGGGGTTGGGGACTGGGGGAGGGATAGCGTTAGGAGAAATACCTAATGTAAATGACGAATTGATGGGTGCAGCAAACCACTATGGCACATACATACCTGTGTAACAAACCTGCACGTTGTGTACATGTACCTTAGAACTTAAAGTATAATAATAATAAAAATAAATAAGTATTTTAGGTTAAGATTCTGAAATACTAGCTAAACTAAACATGTGGAAATTGTCTAGTCAAGACTCTTCATCAGCCGGGCGCAGTGGCTCACGCCTGTAATCCCAGCATCTTGGGAGGCAGAGGCGGGCAGATCACTGGAGGTCAGGAGTTCGAGACCAGCCTGACCAACATGGTGAAACCCTGTCTCTATTAAAAATACAAAAATTAGCTAGGCGCAGTGGCACATGCCTGTAATCCCAGCTACTTGGGAGGTTGAGGCAGGAGAATTGCTTGAACTTGGGAGGTGAAGGTTGCAGTGAGCGGAGATCGCGCCATTGCACCCCAGCCTGGGTAACAAAAGCAAAAACTCTTATCAAAAAAAAAAAGAACGAACAAACCAAAAAAACTCTTCATCCAACAATTGAAGGAATTAAAGCCCAGAGATGCTTAGAGCCTTGCCTAAATGCCAGTTAGCAGGGTAGAAATGATTTACATATTTTATTACTTTTTCATATTTACATACTTCAGAAAGTATCAACTCTCCAAATGTCAAAGCAGAACAAGAAACATGTTCCAAACGGTTATTTCCATGGGAGACAGGCTGAAATTCAGTGTTTGACCCAAATATAATATATAGCTTCTCATCAGCTAAATTTTATAAACACTACAATACTGCTGTAAATTCATCACAATTCCACATCGACGGTCTTAAATATGTATAAGTCTGTAAGGCACTACTGGGAAGGTGAGGAGAATGACACTACAAAAAGGAGATTTACTGAATATCTACTACAGCAGGCAGCATTCCACCCCACTGTACAAAGTTAAACCTCACAGTAACACTAAGGCAGGCAAGAGACCCACCGTATGTATGTATGAGGAAACTTAAGTACCTTCCCCAGGGCTACAAAGCAGCAGAGCCAAAATAGTGTGGGATTCTAGAGGCTATATTATTTCACATTACCTTTTAATTCACTTTATCCCCTTTATAGCTCTAAGGTAAGATGCAAAAATATTCTCTAAGATTTGAGAAATGCATTTTCTTTAGTAAGGCTGACAGGATCACACATCCTGCAGCAGTATAATTTATAAAGAATAGAACAGCCTTATCTCTTTACCTCAAGAGACATGAGAATTTATACATCCTAACTCCCCTTCCCCAACACTAGGGGGAAGCAGCTAAAACAAAAATCAGACTGGACTGAGCTGCTGGAATACGGGGCATCTCCACAGGTTTGTCCCTATTATACCTAGCATTGCTGCAACAGTAAAATGGGGAGATAAACATGGCCTGATCAGCTATGCCTGGCCTGGAGGATTAAAATGTCTCTGCACCTCATCCAAAAAATCTTTCCTGACTCCTTCATGGATGATGAAATGTCTCTCCTCTGCCCCAGAGCACCTTGCACATCTCTCTGAAATTATCTACTGTTATCTATTACAGCATGACTTATTTCTACAACCAGAGAACCTCAGTGTCTAGCAAAGTAGTCACATAAGTATTTGCTAGAATAAATCCACCTTGGATAATGTAACCAGCTCTACCTAACAGGTTTAAGTCTAGATTTCTCACCAAAGTTTCTAGAAAACCACTGGACTCCAAGAACTCAATTATTTACTGAAACGTGACAAATGCTCAACACTGTATACCTTCAAGAATTAAATCTTTCAAACATTCTCCCAAAAATCCACTTTAAAGATGGAAGTGGCTGGGCCTAGCAGCTCATGCCTGTGATTCCTTTGCTTTGAGATCACTTGCTGCCAGGAGTTTTGAGACTAGCCTAGGTAACACAGACCTCATCTACAGAAAAAAGTAAGATTAGTCAAGGGTGGCAACTCACACCTGTAGTTCCAGCTACTCGGGAGGCTGAGGTGGGAGGATCACTTGAGCCCAGGAGTTCTAGACTACAGTGAGCTATGATCATGCCACTGCATTCTAACCTGGGTGACAAAGTGAGACTGTCTCAAAAAAATGAAAAAATAGAGATGAAAGAGGCCTACAGGGCCTACAAACAACCAAGGATCTAACTCAAATGACAGGCTCCTTTATAACCACCTCAATGGCTTCCCTCTCAAGAATTTGTCTGTAACAGCATGACCTTGAATAAGAGCTGTTAATTCAGACACAAAACTGGGCACATTAAGTACCTTGGTACTTAAATCTTGAGCTGGTTGGTAAATGTGAAATAGCATCTTTAATATATAATATGTTTGCTGCTAATGAAAAATTTCCCCTTTCAAATGTACAGGTAAAGGACTAATATGCTAACTACTATAAGGACCAGGGTCAAGAACTTTAAGATTGTATGTGACATTTGGCTGGGTTCAGAGGCTCATGCCTGTGATCCCAGCACTTTGGAAGGCTGAGGCGGGTGGATCACCTGAGGTCGGGAGTTCGAGACCAGCCTGAACAACATTGAGAAACCCCGTCTCTACTAAAAACACAAAATTAGCCAGGCATGGTGACATAGGCCTGTAATCCCAGCTACTCGGGAGGCTGAGGCAGGAGAATCGCTTGAATCCGGGAGGCTGAGGTTACGGTGAGCTGAGATCGCGCCATTGCATGCCAGCCTGCGCAACAAGAGCAAAACTCTGTCTCAAAAAAAAAAAAAGACTGAATGTGACATCTGCAGCTAACTCTCAGTATACGGAGAAATAGAAAATGATAAAGCACATGTAGCAGAGATTAGTGAATCTGAGTGAAGAGCATATGGGAAGGAGTGTTTCTCAGTGTTGCAGGTTAGTGGAATACCTCTACTAGGATGGCCACTTAGGGCCAATGACTAGAGGCTAAGAAAACAAAAAAAAAACAATATAAAAGCTAGTCTAGGCCGGGCGCCGTGGCTCACGCCTGTAATCCCAGCACTTTGGGAGGCTGAGGCGGGCAGATCATGAGGTCAGGAGTTCAAGACCAGCCTGACCAACATGATGAAACTCTGTCTCTACTAAAAATACAAAAATTAGCCAGGTGTGGTGGCCGGCGCCTGTAATCCCAGCTACTTGGGAGGCTGAGGCAGGAGAATCGCTTGAAACCAGAAGGCGGAGGTTGCAGTGAGCCGAGATTGCGCCACTGCACTCCAGCCTGGGCAACAAGAGCGAAACTTCGTCTCAAAAAAAAAAAAAAGCTAGTCTACTTCAGGTTGAACAGAACTTAAATGCTTATACTAGCTGATACTTACTTATATCCCTGGCAAGGGTGAAGTATGTAAGTTATTTAAGACACTTTTCACTATCTCAAGAGTAACCAAAATAGATCAAGACCAAAATAACCCTGAAGATGAACGGGTAATTTATAGTCAGTAACAGAAAAACACAGGTTCTGTTTAAATAATCTCCACAGTTTAACAAAATCAATTTCTAATCCTCAGTGAACTTGAAACCAAAATTTTATCTTCAGAAAAGTGCTACTTTTGCCAAGTTCAACATGGCCAAACACTATTCTTCCAGTCACTCACGTTTTCAAGAACCTGCAGTCACTTAGGAAAGAAAAGACTTAACAAGAGCCAAACTTTACAACAGAACAGGAGCCACACACACAGGCAGTTCCACAACACCAAATGGTAAGAACCTCACATTCCCTCCTCCCCATTCTTTACAGGTCAAGCCCCAGGAGACAGAAAAGAGGAAGACACATGAAGGAAGCCAACAAGTGGTTAGGAATCAAACTCAAGTCTAATCACTTCTACTCAACACCACTACAAAGAAATCTCAAGAGTGGAGACGCCATCATTCCTGTAAGTTTCCCATTATCAATCTGGGGGTTTCACTTTGGTTAAGCTCACAAAATGATGTTTTCACAGTAGGACGTTAATGCCTAGCTGTGATAGGTGTTCAACAAATGTCAATAATATTAACCCTGCTTTTTGAGTAAGTTATCTAAAGCTATAGATACTAACATCCAGAGAGGTCAAAAGACAGTTTTCAGTTAAGGAAAGTATTTCCTCCACTGTGCCTCGCACTCACTGGCATTGCCTATAAAATGCAAACTTCAAACTGGAGACATTTTATCAAGATCCTTTATTTCTTTAAACCAGGAGCAAAGGATTTTTTAATCTTAAAGCAGAACCGTATCTTCACTTGTTTTTTCCTACTTTATGAACCCTCCAAAATATAGCACTCACTTAACATCAACCTTAAAGTTGACTGCCATAGACTGGACTTGACAAAATGTTAATTTCAAATCTTCTAAACTACCCAATTTTTAAAAATTACTATGTTTTCTTGAACTTTAAAAAATAACATGTTTACACATATAATTCCATTCCTATGAAGTTTTAGAAAAAATTATGGTGTTAGAATAGCGGTTATGTTGAAGGTGAATGCAGTGAGTAGGTGTTAGGAGGGGAACCTTGTCCTGTATTAGTAATAGTTTCTTGACCTGTGTGCTTATTGCACAGGTTGGTTGCACTGTGTGAACACATAAAACCTCTAGCTCTCTGTAAGTATGATATACTTCAATTACAAAAATATATTCACTTGCTTATTGGAGAGGATGTGAAAAACATCCACATTACTTTTGAAACCAAAACTAAGTACAGTCACCGATGTTAAAAGTAAAAATTTTGAAGCGACAAAATCCACTTTAGCTGCCTCAAATGAAAAGGCCTAACCAGAACTGGAAGTAGGCAAGCTCTCACAGGATTTTAGAGTCAGCAGCTAATTTCATGAGCACACGGAAGGGCTGCCTCCGTGGAGTGAGAAAGAGTAGACAGAACCCATTTGAGTCCTAATAAGCATATCTAGAGCACAAGGCTACTATGACGCTGCTTTGGGGCTAAAGGAAAACCTAACTTGTATCCAATATCTGTCCTAAAGGTTATCTAAGCACATCTGTAACCAGACTATACCTTATTTGCATTGCCTGAACCCTGAGGCCGCTGTAATCAACCTCTTTTTGCTCCAATTCTTTCCATTCATCTTCGTCCTGTAAAACAAACGCCATTTGATCAATTAAAGCTATTTGTAGACATATAACTAAGCAAATAACATACTACGAAAAGTGGATCAAGTGACTGGAACCTAAACTAAGCATGTACTTGTCTGCTGGTCAAAGCCCTTGCTTCGTTCTGGGGCAAACTAGGCTAAATGGAAGACAAACATGCTCGTAGGCTAACACTATACTTCAGCTGGGTTCCTGCATGAGAGCTGTTACTTTAAGCAACTAAGAAAAGCCAAAGGAAGAAGTCAATACGAATTTCACAACTACATTTCTACTTCAACCTTGCCACCGAGAGTTTTCTTTTTCTTTCACGGGCTTAGAGTCTAAGTCATCACAAAAGAGCTGCTACAAATGCGGCTGCTGAAAGCGAAAATTCAGCTCAAACTACTGGGCTGAGGTCAGCACACGGAATTACTCAGCCTAGACGTCACCCGATAAACGCTGCTCTGTGCTGGGCACTGCGGCCCCAGACCTAGTGCCCCCGGAGGGTGGCGCCGCCCGGGCCTTGGCTAACGCCGAGCGACGCGGGGTGGGAAAGGCGGCTCCACCGCGGGTGTCGGAAGGGGTCCCGGCCCTGGCGAGCCCGGCCCGAGGTGGAGAGCCTGCGTCACGTGGCGGCCCCTCCCGGACGCTTCCCCGGCTGGCGGGGGCGGGCACATGGGGCGCCGGCGCGCGGCCCGGGCCCCGAGTGCCGGCCTCCCGGCCCCTCACCTTCGTCACAGCCTTGGTGGCGGCCCCTGGGCCCGCAGCCCCCGCGCTGGCGGTCCCGCCGTCGCCCGGCCGGGTCCCCGCGCCCGCCCCGCCGCCCGCCGCACCCGCGGCTCCACTGCTCCCGCCAGCGCTGCCCGCTGCGCCCGCGGCACTCGCCGCCCGGTTGCTCCGCTCCTTCTTCTTCTTCTTGTCCCTCTTGGCAAAGAAGTTGTCCAGGCTTCGCTCCTCCGTCTCGGCCATGGCCTCGGCCTCCTCGACCCGGATGGGTGGGGCCGGCGGCGGGCGCGGCCCGCGGGGCTCCGAGCTCGGGGTCGAGGCCGGCTCTGCGCTCAAGCTGCCGGGCGCGGCGACGCCTCAGCCCCGCGGGGTCGCCGAGGCGTGCGCGGCGAGACAGGCGGCTCCCCCTGCGTGCTGGCGAGCGGTGGTACGATCCGCCCGGGGGCTCGCGCGCCGCCGCTGTCGCCCAAGGCTGCCGGGGCTGCCGCTGCTGCTGCGGCGGCGGAACAGGATCCCGCTCTCCCCACAACCTGAGAGGAAAAGGCACGCGCGAGCCAGAGGCTCTGGCGAGAGCGCTCGTCTAGCAGCGGCGCGTGCCGGAGGAAGACGCGCGCGCGCAGGCCTGGAGAGGAGGGGAAGGGGGTGGGGAGGGGAGGGAGGGGGAGGAGGGAGGGCGGGCCGCTAGAAGAGAGAGGCAGCGCCTGCGCCTGCGTACTTTGCTCTGCCAGCCGATGTGAGATCGCCAAAGGGCGGGCGGCGGGAGGAGATGGAGGCGGAGCTGGAAAGAGAGCCAATCAGGTGCCAGGACGAAGCTCTTAGGTGACAATCCCCGACCCAGATGGGGCGGAGTCCAAGCGTGGGGGCGGGGAGAGGAGGGCATATGCAAAATAAGTGACGTGCCTGACGACTCCGGTTTCCCGATTGGCCGAGGGTTTAGTCTTGGGGGCGGGCATTTTGAGGGCTGGTTGATGACTTGGCTAAAGAGGTCCAGCAGGAAGGGCAGTGGGTTCCTTTTGAGCGCATGCGCAGGATGCACGTGTGTTTCCTGGCCCAGAACAAACCGTGGCCCCATAGTAGTCGTTTGAACTTTCGCGAAACGGACAGGCACTGCGTTAAGCCAACTGTGTTAAAGATTGTTCCTCTCCTCTGATCGCTTCTGTACTTCCACCCTCTCTGGTGTGGCAACCATTACTTTTCTTCTTTACAGGTTGATTGTGAAAGTGAGAGGAGCAGTGAGCCTGAAGTTTAGGTCCCATTTACTAAAAGATCTTTCATAGGCTGGTTGGTAGGTAGAAAGGGATTTTGTCTGAACTCCACCCTCTGGATTATGTTTACCAAGGTCAAGTTCGATAAATCCTATCGTCAAGTCCCTAATCTGTAAAGTGAGTATACTATTTCTTACAAGATAGGGGGATGGAGGGAAGAGAGTCAACATTATTAGCTGCCCAGCACATTGCTGAACGCCCTGACTTAAGTCTAGATGATGATACAGTTTATCCTTAGCTTCTATCCCTGATAAAAGGAGGGGACTGTCTTATCATAGGGGTGGAGACCAAAATGCTCAGGCGAAAGCCAGGTTTAAATGGGTTTAAAGCCCATTTAAATACCCTTGGGGCCTTGAAAATGAAATGAATTCTATATGCAAAAGGTGGTCTAAAGTAAGCTCTTAAACTTTCTACTTCCTCCTTCTAAAAGCAGAAGAGGGAGCTGTCACAACCATTGAGGAAATGACTCAGACAAATGTTGGTAGCCCTATGGGGTAGATAGAACCCAGCCAGTAAATGGAGTGATTTCTTCGTCTTTTCCTTTACAGTTATCCCATTAAAGTTTCTCTTTTCCTACCCCCTACTTACACTGCTATTAAAGAATTAACTTCTGGCTGGGCGCGGTGGCTCACGCCTGTAGTCCCAGCACTTGGGGAGGCCAAGGCAGGCAGATCACCTGAGGTCAGGAGTTCGAGACCAGCCTGACCAAAATAATGAAACCCCGTCTCTACTAAGAACACGAAAATTAGCCGGGCATAGTGGCTAACGCCTGTAATCCCAGCTACAGGCTGAGGCTGGAGAATTGCTTGAACCCGGGGATGCGGAGGTTGCAGTGAGTCAAGATCGCACCATTGCAATCCAGCCTGGGCAACAACAGCGAAACTCCGTCTCAAAAAAAAAAAAAATCTAACTTCTGAATGTCAAATAAATCAAGGACCTAGCCTTGTCCAGCAAGTAGCTTGAGCTTATACATGTACTATTCCCCAAACATAAACAGCTCCCAAGGTGACTTCCTTCTATGACAACATATATCTTCCTGTGATGCAGGCCAGGTTCCGTACTGCCCATCACCATCACCCTCCCTTACCATCGCTAATCAAATTTATTTTCTTTTTTTTCTTTCCTTCTTTCTTCCTCCCCCCTCTTTCTTCCTTCCTCCCTCCCTCTCTTTCATTTATTTATTTACTTACTTACTTATTTTTTGAGACAGAGTCTTGCTCTTGTCACCAGGCTGGAGTGCAATGGCATGTCAGCTCACTGCAACCTCTGCCTCCCAGGATCAAGTGATTCTCCTGCCTTAGCCTCCCGAGTAGCTGGGATTACAGGCACCCGCCACCACGCCCAGCTAATTTTTGTATTTTTAGTAGAGACGGGGTTTCACCATGTTGGCCAGGCTGGTCTCGAACTCCTGACCCTTGTGATCCACCCACCTCGGCCTCCCAAAGTGCTGGGATTACAGGCGTGAGCCACCATGCCCGGCCCCCTCCCTCTCTTTCTTTCCTCATCTATGAAGCACTTATTTAGCTATATTTAGGGCAAAGTGCTTTATTCAAAAGTGAGTAATTTGTGATTCCTGCATTCAATTCCCTTATAATCTAGAAGAGATCTAGATATAAATGAGTTTCAGTTATTTATATCTTTCTTAAGTCCTTATCAATTCATCATTGTCTTGAAAGAATTAATGACTTGAGAAAATACACAGAAGGAACAGTTGTTGAGGGCTGACACTGCAGAATTTCCCACTACATTTTTCAGTGTGATTGATGGCATGATCCCAGGACTTGATCATGTGTGAGAAATTCAGGTCAGGCCAGTAGAGAGACCAGTGTCTGTGGTTGTGTCATTGTTTGTAGTAATTCTCTCCTCTGTGAAGCTGGTCCCTTCCTCTTTGAATCACCTGCCCTAAAATTGACAGCATCTGTTCCCATCAGTTGCTCCTTTTAAACCTCCCCTACCACCCTCCTCCAGATTGGTTGCACAGTGCCCTGAATTGTGCTATCATTATCATCATTACCAGGCACCCCCTCATCTTTGAAGCATTCTTCTGCCCTCCCTCTCTCTCTCTCTTTTTTTCTTTTTCTTTTTAAGAGGCGGGGCTCAAGCAATCCTCTGGCTTCAGCCTCCAGAGTACCTGGGACTACAGGCAGGTGCCATCATGTACAGCTGAATTTTTTTTTTTTTTTTTTTTACATTTTTAGAGAAAGGGATCTTGCTATGTTGCCCAGGCTGGTCTGGAACTCCTGGGCTCAATTGATCCTGCTGCCTTGGCCTCCTGAGTAGCTGAGATCACAAGTAGGAGCCGCTGTGCCCGGGTCCTCCAGCTCTCTCTTGACAGAGGTGTCTTCCCCTCTGCCGTCCAATGTGTTTGGACCATCTGCATGCTTAAAGCAAACAGACCTTCACTTGTACTTGCCAGATGGAGAAGTTGAATAGTAATGTGGACTATTCCCAGGTATTTCTGCACATCTTCCAAGGGTCCTAATGCTGTCTGAACATGGCAGTTTCCCTCTGGGTCCTCTGAAGTGGTACAATCCGAAGGACATCATATATCTCCCTCAACAAAGCCTGCTGAGTTCCAATATTCCATGAGCTCAAGAGCTGGCAAAGGGCAGTTGAGCCCAGCCCCATTGTTTCTGGGTTCTTTTCTGCTGAGCTATTTGTTCCATGTTCCATTCTGCTACCTAGGCTGGAAATTCCACTCATGCTCAGCTCAAAGGAATGCAGCTCATGCTGGCCAAAGTGCTCACCAGGAAATGGGTGGCTAGAATTCTTCTTTTCATTTCTGGCTTCCTCTCTAACATCTGTAAGGCCAACTATGCCACTGCCTGAATTGTCCCCTTTTCAACTGGGGAACAACTACTTACAGGTCATCTCTTCTGGGAGTCTCTTCTTATTCTCTACAGGCAGCTTGATTTCCTAAACTTCAGAGGCCCAGAGTCTTTTCGTTTGGTATGATCGTTGATGCCTTCCTGGTATTCGCATGATTGGTTTGTTATTTAACCACTCTCATTCATTCACTCACGTATATAAAACATGTATTTAATGAGCACCTACTATATGCCGGGCCCTATGTTAGGAGTTAAATGAGAGATAAGCCCTGCCTTCACAGACCTTATTGTACACTAAGCTGGTAACTAGAAGGAGACACAGAGGTACACCTACAATAGCACACTGAAAACTCTTGAAGGCAGGAATGGCATTGAGCATATAGCCTATATCACACAAGCATTTAACTGATGTTTGTAAAATGAAAAATGTCTCCATTAATCTCCAGTTTTCCACATTAACAGAGGACTGCACAAATCATGGACTCTAAAAGTGTTTCCTTGTTGGCTTATGAGCATAGGCTAACTCTGCCACACATAACAAATAATTCAACCTTATCCCTCAACCTCAAGTTCCTCCTTAGCTCATTTTTGACATTAGGGCCCTAGTTGGAGGATACATGGACAGCAAGAGGAGGCCCCAGACAACAGCAGCTATCCAGGAGAGCTTATTTCCAGAAAGAGGAAAGGGCTGCCATACACCCCCCTCTCCTAGACACACACACACACACACACACACACACACACACACACACACACACACACACACACACACACACACACACACACACACACACACACACACACACACACACACACACACACACACACACACCCCACCATGGCTTGAGAAGGGAGTCAGACTCATTAACCCCACCCCCAATGGGTCTGGTTTGGTGAGTGTTGAACCACATAAAATTGCTGCTATTTGACTGTTTTTGACCTGCCAAAAACAATCATTTCAAAAGGTTAAACTTAACATATTAGAAAATAAACCAAAAAGTTCCATAAATAAATGAAGAGCTTGGGAACAACCAACCTATCCATCAAGGTGACCTCCTTGGGCGTCTCAGTGAGGGAAGGGCTGCAATGTGATGACAATTGAATGATCAGCAACCGAATCAACTTTATTGTATGGAGAATGTGTGAACTGAAGGATGAGGGAAGAGGCTGGAGAATAGAAAGAGGAAAGAAAAAGAAATAGGATAAAGCCATGAGGCCAGAAGTTGGCACTTATTACCCACCACTATCCAGGAAAGAGCAGTGTGAAATTTGTGTTCACATAGACGTGCCCTGCATAAGGTGGAGATGATTCAGTAGACTGCACCCTGATTTGGCTGAAATAGCCCTCAAAAGGTCAGCTTTCCTTAACTCTTGGGATACACTCACCAACCAGACTGTTGATGACTAACTTGACTCTCTGAGACTGCTGATATTGGGAAAAGGGTGCCCTAGTTGGGAGAGGAACATTCCAGTTACTGAAAGACTAACACTGTTAATGAATACATTGGTATGTATGTGGTTATATAGTTTGGCCTCTTATGAGTTGGATTGCTGGGAGTCAGGCTTTTTCAGGCAGATGAACCCTGACAAGACACTGATATGACTATGACCCAGGTTCAGCTCTGTGGCAAAAAGCTACTCTGGGTGGCCACTTTGGGAGCCAGTCAAATGACTCTGGCACAAAGCAAGACATTCTGACTCAATCGTTTTGATCACAGAGTGCAAGGGATATAATTACGTTGGCAAGGCACGATTTTCCTGTTCCTGACCCCAGCTCCATTCTTGATCTTACTTCATGATCCAACAGCTACATGTGAGATTGTCTGGCATTTTCTGCTTCTGAGTCAGAGCCTCCGTATTCCTGGTTACTAGGTCACTAGGCCAATGGTATTGTCATCCTCTTTAGGCTGACAAAAAGCAGAGAGAGGGTCAGAGTGCAGGGAGTGCAGGGAAATCTTCCACGTGCTGGGTGGAAGGCAAATCCTATAATTTCTCTCGGGGACCTTGCTTTTTGCTCGGTGGTCAAGCGCATGCTTTCTAGAGTCAAATCTAGTTTCGAGTACCAGCTCTGCCTCCTCCTAGCAAGTCACTTAACTTCTCTGCATCACAGGTTTTTTCATCTGTAAAGTATGGTTGATAAACACAACTGCCTCCTGGAGTTGTGAGGATGAAATGTGGACATGAATTTAAGACCACTCAGCTCCAGTGCTTGGCAAATAGGAAACCCAATTAATGTTACAATTAGTGTGAGGGATGATGATGGTGATGATGATGATGGCATGTATCTTGATTTATAATTACACGGTGGGGGTCTGTGGTTATTTATTATTATTTTTTTTTTACAGAGTCTTGCTCTGTCACCAGGCTGCAGTGCAGTGACGTGATCTCAGTTCACTGCGACCTCTGCCTCCTGGGTTCGAGCAATCCTCCTGCCTCAGCCTCCCAAGAAGCTGGGACAACAGGCGCGCGCCACCATGCCCAGCTAATTTTTTGTATTTTTAGTAGATACAGGGTTTCACTATGTTCATCAGGCTGGTCTCGATCTCCTGACCTTGTGATCTGCCCGCCTCGGCCTCCCAAAGTGCTGGGATTACAGGTGTGAGCCGCCACCTCACCCGGCCGGATTATTCTCTTATCTGTCCTCCCTAACTCTGCCACTCATTCATTACTGGGTCCTCAATGTGTTCTTTTTTTTTTTTTTTTTTTTTTTTATTTTGAGACAGTGTCTCACTCTGTCACCCAGGCACCCAGGCTGGAGTGTACTGGCGCAATCTTGGCTCACTACAACCTTCGCCTCCCAGGTTCGAGCAATCCTCCTGCCTCTGCCTTTCGAGTAGCTGGGATTACAGGCTAACACCACCACGCCCGGCTAATTTTTGTATTTTTGGTAGAGATGGGGTTTCACCGTTTTGGCCAGGTTTTGAACTCCTGGCCTTAAGTGATACACCCACCTCAGCCTCCCAAAGTACTGGGATTGCAGGTGTGAGCCACTGCGCTTGGCCATACATTTGCAGTTTCTAGATATGAAATAGCTTGGTATTTGGGGCTTTTCTCTCAAATGTTCTGATTATATATAGTTTCTGTTCCTCATGCTAAACCATCCATGACCTCAAAATGACTGAAATAGGCTGGGTGCAGTGGCTCACGTCTGTAATCCCAGCCCTTTGGGAGGACGAGGCAGGAGGATCACGAGGTCAGGAGTTCGAGACCAGCCTGACCAACATGGTGAAACCCATCTCTATTAAAAATACAAAAAAAAAAAAAAAATTTGGCCGGGCATGGTGGCGGGCACCTGTAATCACAGCTACTCGGGAGGCTGAGGCAGAAGAATTGCTTGAACCCCAGAGGTGGAAGTTGCAGTGAGCCAAGATGACGCCATTGCACTCCATCCTGGGTGACAGAGCGAGACTCCATCTCAAAAAAAAAATTACTGAAGCAAAATGACCACTCCCAAGTTCCCTGTCTGCTTAGTGACACTGGCTCATTCATGAGTACATTACTGCTACCTGCTTTCTCACTCAGTCTTTTTGGGACCTGAGGAGTTACTCTCCCTCTCAGACCAAATAGAACTGGACTGAGGGTGGGGGCAAAAGTAGCCTCAGATAATCACTGATTATTCTCCTATGGAATAATTTGATGGCTGTGACCCAACCTACTTTGTGGATTTAATCCTAGACCATGTGATTCTGGGATCTGCTCCCCCAACCCCTTCCTGGCCTCAGGCAGGCCTCTCCATGCAATGGGAAGCCCAACCTGAGGATGGCCAGAGGATAGAAATTGAAAATTTTTGTGAAGCTCTCTGGGGCTTTTTCCCTTGTTGCTGGCAAATCTTGTCCTCATGGGCATCTGTGGGCCAAGAGGCCCTGGAGGAACAAAGTGCATGTCATATATTTGTAAACAATTGTGAATTTGGCCTGGCAAGGAGGCATGAACCTGTAGTCCCAGCTACTTGGGAGTCTGAGAAGGGAGGATTGCTGAGGCCAAGAGTTCGAGGCTGTAGTACACTACAATCACTGTGAATAGCCACTGCACGCCAGCCCAAAGTGCTGGGATTACAGGCATGAGCCACCTCAACTGGCCTGGATTTGTTTTGAAAGATAATTCGATGCTGGGCATGGTGGCTCACACCTATAATCCCAGCACTTTGGGAAGTCGAGGTGGGTAGATCACCTGAGTTCAGGAGTTCAAGACCAGCCTGGCCAACAGGGTGAAAGCCCATCTCTACTAAAAATACAAAATTAGCCGGGTGTAGTGGCACATGCCTGTAATCTCAGCTACTCGGGAGGCTGAAGCAGGAGAATCGCTTGGATCTGGGAGACAGAGGTTGCAGTGAGCTGAGATCATGCCACTGCACTCCAGCCTGGGCAACAGAGTGAGACTGTCTCAAAAAAAAGAAAGATTATATGATACATTTTGTGTTTTGTGGGGTTGTTTATTTTTACATACCTTACCTCCTCCTCTAAAGGCTTAAGTAGAAAGAAAGCAATAGAAACATATATTTAGGGCCAGGTGTGGTGGCTCACACCTGTAATCCCAGCACTTTGGGAGGCTGAGGGGGGTGGATCACAAGGTCAGGAGTTCAAGACCAGCCAATATGATGAAACCCCGTCTTTACTAAAAATACAAAGAAAATTAGCCAGGCGTGGTGGCGGGCGCCTGGAATCCCAGCTACTTGGGAGGCTGAGGCAGAAGAATCGCTTGAACCCAGGAGGCAGAAGTTGCAGTGAGCCAAGATCACATCATTGCACTCCAGCCTAGGCAACAGAGCAAGACTCCGCCTCAAAAAAAAAAAGAAAAAGAAACATATATTTAGGAAAGTAACATGTATGGAGATATGAAGCTGGTATAAAACATGTATGTCTTAATGATCTGGGAAGTTGTTTTTTGGGGTTGGGGACAGGGCAAATTGGGGACTGAGCTTCCTAGCATTTCCCTAGGTGACATCACCAGGAAATTTCTATCTCAGCCACTGATGATAATGTTGAATTCAGGGCCAAAGCTAGGTCATTGTCCCAGATTCTCACAATCTGGGGAATCTGGGCAGTATGAACAATTGTGTATCCTTGCATCTAAAAAGTATCATGCCTCTGCAAAGCTCCCTCTGCTCCAGCACATCCTGTATTTTTTCAACTTTGGATGTTTGCACAAGCTATTTTCTTTTGCGAGAATGTCCTGCCCCCTCCTATCCATCTGTGGAAGTCAACTTTTCTTTAGGGCCCAGAGGAAAACCTATCACCTTCTACACCTTCCCAGATGCCCACCATTTGGGTTAAACTCTGCCTCCTCCAGGTTCGCCCTGGTCTTTTGCCTCTCTTAAAGCACTGGTCCCAGCTCATGCCATTGTGTGTCACTTTGGCTCATGTCTCATACTGGCTGTAGATCTTTGGGAGGGGATGAACTGGGGAATTTTCATCCTGGGGCTATGGGATAGTGCTTACCCCTAAGTATAAAATTAGCAAGAATCCTTGAATTGAAAAGCTCCAGTGACTTGATATCTTCCAACAGCCCCTAAAGATGGGGTAGTCCACTGCTCCCTATATAGAAAGGAAGAGGTTCACAGTCTCATGGATTTAGCAGCCTTCGTAGCCTCAGGATCTTTCCCAATATCCCCAGTTCTCTTGCTGGGCCAGCTGTGGTCTCTGAGAATGCTCAGTTCCCTGGGCTAGGCTGGCCTATAGGGCCCTCCCTCCTGGACCTGGGTCCATGTGACCAAGTGGCCAGCCAACAAGAGAGCCCTGGGTGATGAGCATCTGGAAGTCAGCTTGCTTGTCTGCCCTAATCACAGCCCTGGGCTCTACCCTCAGGTACCCTACTCACATGGTCCAAGAGGGAACCACTCTTCTGTCATTCCCTCCCCTTCTGCTCCTCATCCTACCCACCCAGCTGTTCTGGGCAGGATCCTGGGGGCATGATGGAATCCTCCCTTTTCTCTACCCTCGATCCCTTTGATCACCAAATCCTACAACTGCCCTCCAACCAAGGTGTTCTTTCTATATCAAAAAATCTGATCAGGCCATCACTCCTCTGTTTAAAACCATTCAACGGCTACCCACTGCCCTCAGGATAAAGACTAAAATTCTTAATAGGATTTACAAATTCTTCACCTGGCCCTTTTGAGATAAGAGGATTTATAATCTTTTCAAAGCCAACAAGCATCCTGAGACAATCTTAATTTTTGCAGCTGTCCAAGCTATTTAAGATTGATGAGGTCTGCACTAAGTTGTTAAATGGTGATTAATTTATCTGGCCTGAATGGCATGTGAATTCCAAGGGGATCATTTTTCTCTACCTTCCCTGCTGCACATTGGGACACAGCAAGGCCAGGACACCCTTCTTAGATGGCTGGGTAACCAGGTTCATTAAGGCAGTCAGTGCAGAGAAGCAGCAGAAAATGGGGAGGAGTTGTGTAAATGAAATTGCCGATAATACCAAAGGAACCCAAAGAGAGGCTCAGTCTCCCAACAACTGCAGCTTTGCTGCAACATGGCAGGGTGGGACAGGGGTAGGTTTGGATCTGGGCTGCTTTGCCATGGAAGTGGGGTTACAGGGCAGGGAGAGGCTTACCATCACTGAGCATCTTTTATTGACTTTGTCGTTTTACTGAGAACTTACAAATTGAGTTATTCTTCATTGAGTTATATTTGGAAGCAGGTTCAATACATAATACAGTCCTCCCTCTAGAATTTCTGCTTTATGTCCACATGATGCAGCTTGTTCATTTCTGAATTCCTTTTAATGACAAAAACATTTGGAAGGAATGTAAATACTCAAAAGGGGGATGGCATGTAAACTATAGTTGGAATAATATGTGGCCATTTAAAGGAAGTGTTGTCCAGGAAGTGGAGGTTGCAGTGAGCTGAGATTGCACCACTGCACTCCAGCCTGAGCCATAGAATGAGATTCCATCTCAAAAAAAAAAGGTAAACATAAATAAATTAAAGGAGGATTTTGGAGGCTTTGTAGCAACATGAAAAACCACACATGATGTCATACTAAGGGGAATGTAGAACACCATCAGTGCCGGGCGCGGTGGCTCATGCCTGTAATCCCAGCACTTTGGGAGGCCAAGGCGGGCGGATCATGAGGTCAGGAGATCGCTACCATCCCGGCTAACACGGTGAAACCCCATCTCTACTAAAAATACAAAAAATTAGCCAGGCCTGGTGGTGGGCACCTGTAGTCCCAGCTACTCGGGAGGCTGAGGCAGGAGAATGGCGTGAACCCGGGAGGCAGAGCTTGCAGTGAGCTGAGATCGCGCCACTGCACTCCAGCCTGGGTGACAGAGCAAGACTCCGTCTCAAAAAAAAAAAAAAGAAAAAAAAAAGAACACCATCAGAACCCAGAGAGGTGGTGCAGCAATGTGAGATGGTGACAAGAACGTGGATTTTCTAGCTGGATAGACCGGACTGGGGGTTCAGTTTCCATTTCCCCCAGTTACAAGCTGTGTGATCATCTGCAAGCTCATTAACTTCTCTGGGCTTTAGTTTTCTTGTTTTTTATTTTTGTTTTCCCTTTTGTTTTAAGCTCCGTACTATCATCATTGAATCTTCACTTTTAAAATGTGGGCCAGGAGTGGTGGCACATTGCTGTAATCCCAATGCTTTGGGCAGCCAAGGAAGGAGGATCGCTTGAGGCCAGGAATTAGCCAGGCATGGTGGCTCATGCCTGTAGTCCCAGCTACTCTGGAGGCTGAGGCAGTGGGTTGGAGTGGGAGGGTCACATAAGCCCTGAAGTAAGAGGTTGCAGTGAGCTAAGATTGTGACACTGCACTGAAACTCGGGTCACAGAGTGCACTGAAAGCCTGGGTCACAGAGTGAGACCTGCCTCTGAAAAAAGAGAAAGAAAGAAAAAGTAAAATATGGGTAAAACACAAGTTTGATTGTTTTCAGTATTGGATAAGGTAATTCATGAGGCCAGGCACAGTAGCTCACGCCTGTAATCCCAGTGCTTTGAAAGGTGGAAGCAGGCAGGTCTCTTTTATTTTCCCAGCTGTTTCAGTTATCTATTGCTATGTAACAAACTGGCCTGAAAGTTAGTGGCTTAAAACAACTACTTCATTATATTTCAGTTTTAAAATCAGGAATTTAGGCAAGTCTCAGCCATGGAATTCTTCTGCTCCTTGCGGCATTCACTAAAGCCACTCAATAGTCTATCTGATGACCGAACTGATGTAGAGGGTCAAGATACCTTCCTTATTCATGGGGCTGGTACTGGGCTCAGTTGAAACTCTTTTATTTTTTATTTTTATTTTTTGCTCTTCAGTCCTACCTGTGGCCTCTGCAGTATGGAGGTCTCAGTGTAAATGCATTTTTACATGGTAGCTCAGGACTTCTAGAGTGAGTGTCTGAAGGACAGGAAGAGGAAGCTGCCAGACTCTTAAGACCTGGGCCTGGAGACTGGCACAGAATCACTTCTGCTATGTTCTTTTTTTTTTTTTTTTTTTTGACAGAGTCTCCCTCTGTCACCCAGGCTGGAGTGTGGAGTGCAGCCCTGCGATCTTGGCTCACTGCAACCTCTGCCTCGTGGGTTCAAGGGATTCTCCTGCCTCAGCCTCCCGAGAAGCTGGGACTATAGGTGTGTGCCACCACATTCAAATAATTTTTGTATTTTCAGTAGAGACGGGGTTTCACTATGTTGGCTAGGCTGGTCTTGAACCCCTAACCTCAAGTAATCCACCCACCACAGCCTCCCAAAGTGCTAGGATTACAAACATGAGCCACCGCGCCTGGGCTCACTTCTACTGTGTTCTATTGTTCAAGTGGTTACAGAGCCTGCCCAGATTCAAGGAGAGGGTACAGAGACCCCACATCTCCATGGGAGGAATGTTGCAGAATTCAGAGCCATTTTTAACCTACTTCAGCAACTGTCTGAAAGATATAATATTAATATTTACATTTGTTTTAAAGTTAAATATCAAAATGTTTCCCTGGGAAGATACCTGGCCATTGACTTATGGGGTGTGGCGGTTTCTTGGAGTCAGATAGAGCCGGGCAGGCACTTAAATTTTCTGAGCTGCAATTTCCTTAGCTCTAAAATGGGGATAATAATTTTGCTTGCATTTCATGATTGGTTTGATCATTTAAAAGATCATAGGCCAAGCACGGTGGCACATGCTTGTAATCCCAGCACTTTGGGAGGCCAAGGTGGGTGGATCACTTAAGGTCAGGGGTTCAAGACCAGCCTGGCCAACATGGTGAAACCCCACCTCTAGTAAAAATACAAAATTATCCAGGTGTGGTGGTGTGTGCCTGTAATCCCAGTTACTTGGGAGGCTGAGGTAGGAATCGCTTGAACCTGAGAGGCAGAGGTTGCAGTGAGCCAAGATTGCACCACTGCACTCCAGCCTAGGCGACAGAGTGAGACTCCTCAAAACAATAAAATAAAACAAAATGAAAAGATAATACAGCTGGATGGGGTGGCTCACACCTGTTATACAATCCCAGCACTTTGGGAGGCTGAGGTGGGTGAATTGCTTGAGTCCAGGAGTTTGAGACCAGTCTGGCAACAACAACAACAAAACACACCTGTAATCCCAGCACTTTGGGAGGCTGAGGCGGGTGGATCGCCTGAGGTCAGGAGTTTGAGACCATCCTGGCCAACATGGTGAAACCCTGTCTCTACTAAAAATACAAAAATTAGTTGGGCTTGGTGGTGCGCGCCTGTAGTCCCAGCTACTCGAGAGGCTGAGGTGGGGAGAATCGCTTGAACCGGGGAGGCAGAGGTTTCAGCCAGCTGAGATTGCACCACTGCACTCTAGCCTGGGTGACAGAGCGAGACTCCATCTTGAAAAAAAAAAAAATGATAATATATGTAAAGTGTTTTTCTTTTATTTTTGAGATGGAGTCTTGCTCTGTCACCCAAGCTGGAGTGCAGTGGTGTGATCTAGGCTCACTGCAACCTTCACCTCCCAGGTTCAAGCAAATCTCCTGCTTCAGTCTCCAGAGTAGTTGGGACTACAGGTGGCTGCCACCACGCCCGGCTTATTTTTGTATTTTTAGTAGAGACAGAGTTTCACCATGTTGGCCAGGCTGGTCTCAAACTCCTGAGCTCAAGTGATCTGCCCACCTTGGCCTCCAAAAGTGCTGGGATTACAGGCATGAGCCACTGCACCCGGCCTTGTAAAGTGTTTTTAAAAGCATGTCTTCCCTTTCTGAAAAATTATCATTGACTATAGGGGCAAACCATTGGTCAAGTCTTTCTCTTGCCTAGATGGGACCCCTGTGCTAGTGTCCTCTGGTGGAAGGGCACCTAGTGATTGGCCATGGCCCCAGGCAGAATCCTGCTGTCCAGGAGTCAGCCCGCTTCCCCTTCAAGCATCAAGCAGACACATTTCTTCCCCAGTGAATGATGTACAGCAGAGCATTTTTAGAATCTTAACATTTTCCTACTAAAGATCTTGCAGCACTGAGAAGTGAAGGGATTTACCCACAGTTGCTTACCAGTTAGAGGCAGAGCAGGACAAGAGTCCAGCCCTGTGCCTGGCTCATGCAGGGATAAGTTTTATTTTTATTTATTTATTTATTGAGACAGAGTTTCACTCTTGTTGTCCAGGCTGGAGTGCAATGGCGCAATCTCGGCTCACTGCAACCTCCACCTCCTGGGTTCAAGTGATTCTCTTGCCTCCAGCTCCCGAGTAGCTGGGATTACAGGCAGGCACCACCATGCCCAGCTAATTTTTGTATTTTCAGTAGAGTCGGGGTTTCACTGTGTTGGCCAGGCTGGTCTCAAACTCCTAACCTCAGGTGATCTGCCCACCTCAACCTCCCAAAGTGCTGGGATTACAGGCATGAGCCATCACATCCAGCCAAGGATAAGTTTTATTATCTCTATCTTTTGAGATTTTAAATACATAAGTAGTTTAGAGTCTCCCACAGTTTGGGTTGAATTCATTAGAGACACCACCGGGCCTGGAATTTTAAACTACAAATTCAACTGGATACATATAGGACTATTCAGGTTATCTATTTCTTCTTGAGTGAGTTTTGGTAGTTTGTGTCTTTCAAATAATTGATCCTTTTCATTTAAGCTGCCAAATTTTGGGGTTGCAGTTGTTCATAGCATACCCTTATTTCTCATAGTTTTGTAGTGCTTAAGCTGTGATTTTAACCCCATTCTCTCTGCCTCCAAGTTCTTTACTTTTAATCACTTTGTTCTATGGCAGCTGACTCCCCTTAGCTCACTAGAAAGGGAGATGATAGTTACCCTTTTCACAGATGAGAAAGCTGAGGATCAGAGAGGATGTACATCTAATTAGAGGAAGGGTCAAGATTTGAACCTAGGCCTGCTGTGACTGCAGAGTCAGTTTCTTCTTTTCATCGTGTACTATTGCCCAACCCTACCACCCTTCACTCGTCTCAATATCCCTGCCTTGCCTCAGACAAGGAAGCTAAATCTCTGGGGGTTGGACCACCATGGGTGTTTTGGGAAGCTCCCTGGGTGATTCTAACACACGGTCAAGGTTGAGGTGCACTCTTGGGCCTGCTCAGTCAGTGGGGTCTGGCACAGCAGGCATACTGCAGTCAGCTCCTGAAGGATGAGTTGAGTTTGCCGAGCCACATGCCAAGTGTTACATGGGAGGCAGAGATGGTATAGGACTCAACTGGGTGGTTCCGCTCCCTGTGGTGGTGTCTGGGGTCATTTATGTGATGACATTCAAGTGGGAACCTGTCTAGGGTGAGAATGACCAAGATAGGTTTCCTAACTTGTCTAGTGACTTAACTGGGGTGTCTGAAACAGCTGAGGGATGGCTAGTTCCCTTCCTCTCTATGTGGTCTCTCATCATTTAGTAGTCAGACCTGAGCTTTCTTACAAGACAACTGGATCCCAAGAGGGCAAGAGTGAAAGCTGTGAGACCTCTTATGGCCCAGGCCTGGAACTGGCACAGTGTTACTTAGACTGCATTCCATTGGCATAACATGCCATGAGACCAGCCCCAGTTTCTCTTGCCAGACCCCTATTACCTCCAATAGGGATGGCATCATGTCCGAGAGGCCGAAGGAAAGCAAACAAGACATAGGATGTGTTGGGGGAACTTACATACAGGGATGGTCCAGTGGTGGCAGGCTGGATGGGAAAACAACTACTGTTTGTAAAAAGCATGCAGTTTATATACCATTTGTGGCTGGGCATGGTGGCTGTAATCCCAGCACCTTTGGAGGCCAAGGCAGGTAGATAGCTTGCTCTATTTTTTTTTAATTAAAAAAATATATATATACACACACAGAGCACATTTATTTTTTGAGATGGAGTCTCACTCTGTTGCCCAGGCTGGAGTGCAGTGGCGTGATCTTGGCTCACTGCAACCTCTGCCTCCCGAGTTCAAGTGATTCTCCTGCGTCAGCCTCTCGAGTAGATGGGATTACAGGTGCGTGCCACCACGCTCAGCTATTTTTATATTTTTAGTAGAGATGAGGTTTCACCATGTTGGCCAGGCTGGTCACAAACTCCTGACCTCAGGTGATCCGCCCGCCTCGGCCTCCCAAAGTGCTGGGATTACAGGCATGAGCCATGGTGCCCAGCCTACACATTGCATTTTTATTTAGCAGCCTCCACCTAGCAACCTTCTTTTAACCCAAAACAAAGGGCCTTCATTCCCTGTACAGCCTGTGTTCCAAGGAATGGGCCAAGGATTCAAATGTCCTTCATTGATAATGAGTGAGTCTGTGGGTTGGCCACTCTTGGATTTCTTAGCTTGGAACGCCAAATGCACATTCTTCTTAGACCATAGGGTCATTCTCAGCATATGCTTAAGTTAAGTTATTGGTGTCAGGTGTGTCTGCCATACAAAGTTCAAAAAGAAGAGAAATAAAATAAACTTCACCTCTAGTTTTTTGGTTTTTGTTTTTTAAAAAATTTTTTGTAGCTATTTCCGGGAATCTTAATGACTTCAAAGTCCTTAAAGCTCACAACACGGCTTTACTATCACCAGCTTAATTTTTTTTTTTTTTGAGATGGGGTCTCACTCTGTCAGCCAGGCTGGAGTGCAGTGGTGGGATCACAGCTCACTGCAGCCTCAAACTCCTGGGCTCAAGTGATTTTCCCGCCTCAGTCTCCTGAGTAGCTGGGATTACAGGTGCGTGCCACCATGCCCTACTAATTTTATTTTTTGTAAAGATGAAGTCTTGCTACGTTGCCCAGGCTGGTCTTGGACTCCTAGGCTCAAGTGATCCTCCTGCCTCAAGCCTCCTAAAACGCTGGGATTATAGGTGTGAGCCACCACTCCTGGTTAAATTTCTTTTTTTAAAATTTAAAACATGTTATGGGAGAAGAAGAAGAGGAATTCTCTTCACCTCTACTTAAGGGGAGTGGCTAGTGCATGCAGAGATGTCAGAAATTAATGGCAGCCAAGGTTGGGAAGTTGGGCAGGACAAAAGCTGGTGATACTGATTTTTGATGGGAAAAACAGTTGAGATCTAGGGGCATAGCATGCCTCTAGAGGCCTGCAGCCTTGTGCAGTTGCCCAGGACCCTGCTCTCAGAAACGGCAGGATTGCTCTTGGACACTCAATTAAATGCTCTGTTGTCAGCCATCTTTAAATTCTTGATTATTTTTGAACAAGGGGGCCGGGCGCAGTGGCTCACGCTTGTAATCCCAGCACTTTGGGAGGCCGAGGCGGGCGGATCACGGGGTTGGGAGATAGAGACCATCCTGGCTAACACACGGTGAAACCCCGTCTACACTAAAAATACAAAAAAAAAAAAAAAAAAAAAAATTAACCAGGCGTGGTAGCGGGCGCCTGTAGCCTGTAGTCCCAGCTACTGGGAAGGCTGAGGCAGGAGAATAGCGTGAACCCGGGAGGCGGAGCTTGCAGTGAGCTGGTATCGCGCCACTGCACTCCAGCCTGGGCGACAGAGTGAAACTCCATCTCAAAAAAAAAAATTTTTTTTTTTTAACAAGGTGCCCTGCATTTACATTTTGCACTGGGCCCTGAGAACGTGATCATAGCTCTCTTATTCCAAGCCTCTTCACAAGGAAGATTTTTCCATTCCTTTAGAAAAGTGGAGGAAGGGAAAGACAAGGAGAAAAAGAAAGTATTTAAAAGTCCTTAACAGAAGAGCAGTGGGTTGGGAGTGAGGGGCAGGGCCCTATTTTTAGCAACCATTGCTCCAGGTTAGAACAGAGACAGTTGAGAAGTGTTGTTCTATTTACCGGATATTGACAAAAAACTTCTGGCTAAGAAGAGTGGTGTTACTGAAATGGGATTCTGAAGTCTTACAAGTTTACTTAGCCTTTCTAAGTCTCTGTTTCCTCCTCTAAAACAGTATATTAACCCTACAGCAAGTTGGTGAGGATTAAGTGTTGGTAAAGATTAATACAGAAATCTATTTATTTTAATTTATTTTTTTGAGACAGGGTGTTGTTTTGTCACCCACGCTGGAGTGCAGTGGCACAATCACAGCTCACTGCATCCTTGACCTCTAGGGCTCAAGCAGTCCTCCCACCTTGGCCTCCCAAAGTGCTGGGATTACCAGCATGAACCACTGCTCCTGGTTTGACTTTAAAGGAAATGGTATGTCCTCTTTAAAGGAAATGATATGTGTACAGTTCCTGGCACATAGCAGTTACTAACACAGATTCTTGTTCATCAATGGTCTTTGAAAGCTGGACTCTGGGAAGTCCATTCAATCGTTCGCTAAGTATTTACACATTAAGGGCCTACTAAAGTCACTGTGGTAGGTCCTGGAGGATCATGGAGCTTACATCATAAAAAGAAAGGCCCAGTTGACAAGAAAGGCCCAGTTAGCTCAAGGAGCTAACCCTCAAGTAGAGGTCATGAAACCAATGTACACATAATAGTGAGTTGGTTCTTTCAATACATATTTATTAAGCACCAGAAAGATGAACAAGACACAGTCCCCACTCTGAAGCCCACATGCTGATAGGGAAGACACATTCCCCCGAATAATTATACAAAGAAACTAGTGCTAATACAGGGATAAAAGCACTAGTGAAACTTTACTGAGAGGTTAGCTGTGTGGCAACTGATATTCACTATGACTCTTTGGTGTAGGTTTTATCATTGTCACTGCCATTTTTATAGATGAAGCAGACATGATTTAGATAATTTATTTGCTTGAAATCAAGCATCTTGCAAATGGCGGAGCTGGGATTGAATCCAGGGCTTTCTGTCTCCAAAAGCTATGTATGTTATTATGTTGTGTGAGTGTGTGTGTGTGTATAATGTAAATAGATGGTATATATATTTACATACTAAATATGTTTCTACAAATGCATCTCACAGAAGAAAAATCAATCCATTCTGCTCAGGTAAATGGGGAAGGAAGCCCAGAGGGAATGGCTTATGAATGAGTATAAAAGAATTAGGACTTCAACAGGCAGAGAAAGAGGGAAGCAAATTCCAGGAAGAAAAAACATAATGTGCAAATATGTGAAGTTATGAAAATCCAGAGTGAGTACTTCAAAGAATAACAAGTTGGGCTGGGAATGGGGTGGCTCATACCTGTAATCCCAGCACTTTGGGAGGCCAAGGTGGGAGGATCACTTGAGGCCAGGAGTTCAAGACCAGCCTGAGTAAAAAATAAAAAATGTTAAAAAAAAGGTTGTTTTGGAGCATCGAAGGAAAGAAAGTTCGTAAAACTTTATTTGGGAGATTCTTCATATGGATTTTAAAGGATATGGAAGAGTTCCAAGGCCAAGTTCGGAAAGAAGACATGTTAGAGGAAATAAAAATCACTAGAAAAGCCATTAATGTGGGAAAATAAGAGATCTGTTAGAGGATGAAGGAGTAGAAAAATTTTGAATGAAGTGTAGTCATGAGTGGTAAGTCTGAATAAGGCATGCTTAGAAATAATTTTGAATGCCAGGGCAAAGCCACATCTGTTTCATTTGATAGGCAGAGGTGAAGTCACAGTTGTCCTGAAGTGAAAAACCCAAATTCTTGCAGGGACTAGGCAAGATTAGTAGTCTGGGCATAAAAATAATCAGGAGGCAGCCATGACCCAACTCCAGCTCACACCACTCAAGAATACAGTCACCTGGCCAGAACCTTTGATTTTTCAAAAGAAGCAAAACAACAAAAATCCAGAAGCTTAGGTAAAATCTCATAATTTAAAATTTTTAGCAACTACTTAAAAATGTGTGCAGGTGGAACAAAACTTGTCTAAGGGCCAGAGGAGGCCCCTGGGTAGCTACAGAAATGTCTGTTCTCCCAGATGTCTGCAAGACTAAGCTGTGGTGTGGAGGGCCGCTGGGCAGAGGTGGTACAGGGAGGATCAGAGAAAGCTCCAGCAAAAGGCCTCTGCTGCTCTAACTTTCTTTCTATCCTGATGAAGAAACCCAAAAGCATTCCTCTCTGAGGTATTTGCATTTTTGGAATTTCTTTCTATTTTTGTCTTTTGGAATCCTCCCTAGCACTGGTTTGCTGGGGAACTTTGAACTGGGCCTGGCAGCTTGTGTTAGGCTGTTCTTGCATTGCTATAAAGAAATACTTGAGACTAGGTGATTTATAGTAAAAGAAGTTTAACTGGCTCATGTTTCTGCAGGCTATGCAAGAAGCATTGTGCTGGCATCAGGACTCAGCTTCTGGAGAGGCCTCAGGGAGGTTTTACTCTCAGCGGAAAGCAAAGCCAGGAGCTTGCATGTCACACAGCAAACGCAGGAGCAAGAGAGAGTAGGGGAGGTGCCACGCACTTTAGACAACCTGACCCAACACCTCCCACCAGGCTCCTCCTCCAACACTGGGGATTACATTTCAACATGAGATTTGGCAGGTACACAGATCCAAACCATATCACAGCTGGTTTTCACTTTTCAGGCTTCCGAACAGAAAAGTCTTATATAACCCATCTCTTTTCAATGGTTAGTTGCTTGTCCCAAGAGTGAAGACTCTTATAAGCATTGTGTGTGTGTGTGTGTGTGTGTGGTGTAGGAGCAGGGGATAAAGAGGGAGAAAAAGAGGGAGAGACAGCTTCCTTCTCCTGAAGGACTTTCTCAAGATTAACAGCATATTCTGTGGCCTGAGCTTTCTGAACCTGGCAGGAGCTGACTCTTACGGGAACAGAACTCTTTGCCTGTCATAGTCTCAGGTTGGGCCACTGACTTAGCTCATAATCTTGACTGACTACCTTAGATATAGAGGCTATTAGCAAACCATTGTAGAGGAAAATGTTCCTTTATATTATGCCTGTGAACCTCCATGCACTGGGATGAGAGGTAACATAGGGGAAGAAATATTAGAATCTGTGGAGCTAGAATAGAATGCTTTATTTACTGGATTACCTTGGTAAAGTCACCTCACCTCTCTGTGCCTTATTTCCTACAAGCATAAAAGCTAGCCAGAAATATTCACCTCACAGAGGTATTATGAAGATTCTATGAGATCATGGACACAGAAGTAACTGACACCTGGTTATGCTGGATCAGAGAGAAATGAATGAAGAAATTGGAGCTAAGGAGATGTGGATTTAAATCTTGACTCCACAACTTATAACAAGAACTACCATGAATTCAGTAATTTCTATGTGCCAGGCTCTGTGCATTGTCTTTTTTTTTTTAGATGGAGTTTTGCTCTTTCGCCCAGGCTGGAGTGCAGTGGCATGATCTCGGCTCACTGCAGCCTCCGCCTTCCAGTTTCAAGCAATTCTTCCGCCTCAGCCTCCCAAGCAGCTGGGACTATAGGCACCCGCCACCACGCCCAGCTAATTTTTGTATTTTTAGTAGAGACGGGGTTTCACCATGTTGGCTAGGCTGGTCTCGAACTCCTGACCTTGTGATCTGCCCGCCTTGGCCTCCCAAAGTGCTGGGATTACAGGCATGAGCCACTGTGACCGGCCCTCTGTGCATTATCTTTAAAATCCTTGCAACAAGTCAGCATGAATGAAAGAATCATGATTATTATCCTCATTTTACAAATGAGGAAACTGAAGCACAGAGAGGTTAAAATAACTTGCCCAAAGCTTCACACAGGTAAGTGGTGAAGCCAGGCTATCTGATTCCAGAGCTTGTACTTTCTAGTTATGTAATTTAGTATAAGCCCCATAAGTTTTCTTATCCTCAGTTTCTACAGCTATAAAATGAGGACATCTTTGTGAGGATTAAGAATAATATACATAGGCTGGGCGTGGTGGCTCACGCCTGTAATCCTAGCACTTTGTGAGGCTGAAGCAGGCAAATCACTTGAGGTCAGGAGTTCGAAATCAGCCTGGCCAACATGGTGAAACCCTGTCTGTACTAAAAATACAAAAATTAGCCAGGTGTAATGGTGCATGCCTGTGATCCCGGCTACTTGGGAGGCTGAGGTAGAATTGCTTGAATCTGGGACACGGAGGTTGCATTGAGTTGAGATTATGCCATTGCACTCCAGCCTGGGTGACAGAGTGAGACTCTATCTCAAACAAAAAGAAAAAAAGGAAAGGAAAATTTAAGAATAATGTATATAAAATGACTGTCACGGTAGTTCCTGATATTTCATAGATATTAACTATTTTTACTAACTGCTCAGTGTTACGGATTGAATTGCATTCCCTTGAAAGATGTTGAAGTTCTAAGCCCTAGTGCCTGTGAATGTGACCTTATTTGGAAATGGGGTCCTTGCGGATGATTAAGTGAAGATGAAGACATTAGGGTGGAAAGTTTGGACACAGAGACAGAGATGCATACAAGGAAAAGGCCATGTGAAGATGAAGAGATTGGAGTGACACACCAACAAGCCAAGGAACAACAAAGATCGCCACCAAAACACCAGAGGCGAGGAGAGAGGCCGGGAACAGATTCTCCCTCATAGCCCTTTGAAGGATCCAAGCCCGTGACACCTTAATTTTGGACTTCTACTCTCCAGAGCTGTGAGAGGATACATTTCTGTTATTTTAAGCCACCCAGTTTATGGACTTTGTTATGGCAGCCTTGGGAAGCAAATGCACTCAGTACATGTTAATTTGTATCTTACCTACTTTGTACTTGCAGCGTGTCTCTGGGTCTCTGGTGTACACCAGGGCCTGCCCTTGAGCATGCTGGGGTGCTCAGCACGGGTGTAGCCCTGCAGCCTGACTCTCTGTAGACAGATCAGGATCGGTCTAACATGGCATTATGAAGTGGAGCCAGGGTCAGCTTTGGGCCCCACCTGCCTTCTGTGCTGGCCTTGGATTATGTTCAAATTCATCTCATGCTACCCCAGCAAAAAAAGAATGTCTTCAATGAACTCACTCAAAAGGAGGTACCAGTGAAGAAATTGTCCCTCCCAAGTGAATGAATCACACCCAAATGCTGAGATCTGATTCCTTGGTGCCTGGTTGGAAAAGATTTTGAGGTCAAGGAGGGGCCCACCCAGACTCCCACACCTACATGCCCTGTAGGCCATGCACCCCGTGTACTCTTCTCTGCACAGATCTCATGCTGCCAGACATCAGGGATCTTTTCTAGCAGAGAAAGCTATGTAAGCAGCCCAGGTAAACACCTCAGGCCTTCAGGGAAAAAAGGGCCACCTCAGAGAGCATTTGGAAATAGAGAGGTTAGAGGACCCAAGGGAGTCCAAGGGACTTATGGTTAAAGCTTGGAAAGCAATTAGAGTTGGAATGCTCACCCAGCAGCAGCCAGAGGACCTGCCCAGCACTGCTCTCCAGAAACTCCAGGAGCAAAATTCCCTCAGGTTGATTTTCAGGAAAGGAAAAGAAATCCCCAAACAGAAAGATCATCACAGCTGTCTAAAACAGGGTAGGCTGGGCGTGGTGGCTCACACCTGTAATCCTAGCACTTTGGGAGGCTGAGGCTGGAGGATTGCTTGAGTCCAGGAGTTTGAGACCAGCTTGAGGAACATAGGGAGACCCCGTCTCTGAAAAAATTAAAAAATTAGCTGGGCATGGTGGTGCACGCCTGCAGTCCCAGCTACTTGGAAGGCTGAGGTGGGAGGATCACTTGAACACGGGAGCTTGAGGCTTCAGTGAGCTATGATCATACCACTGTACTCCAGCTTGGATGACAGAGTGATATCCTGTCACACACACACAAAAAAATGTAGATCCACTACACGATGTATCCATGTGACAAAATTACACTTGTACCCCATAAAAGTTTTTTTTTGTTCTTTAAATTTTAATTATTGTTTACCCCATACATTTATATAAAATACACACAACAGGGTGGAGAACATGATCCACTAATGTCCCCTGCTTCTGTTGGGGTGTAACAAACAACCTGTATAAGATATCTCTTGTTGGCCAGGCACGGTGGCTCACGCCTGTAATCCCAGCACTCTGGGAGGTCAAGGCAGGTGGATCACCTGAGGTCAGGAGTTCGAGATCGGCCTGGCCAACATGGTGAAACCCTGTCTCTACTAAAAATACAAAAAAAAAAAAAAATTAGCCATGGTGGCGTGTGCCTGTAATCCCAGCTACTTGGGAGGCTGAGGCCGGAGAATTGCTTGAACCTGGGAGGTGGAAGTTTCAGTGAGCTGAGATTGTGCCACTGCACTCCAGCATGGACGAGAGAGCAGGACGCCATCTTGAGAAAAAAAAATCTGTTATTGTTGTTTAACAAATTATCCCAAATTTAGCAGCTTAAAGTAATACATCACAGGGACAGGATTCCATAATCAGGTTAGGCAAATGGTTCTAGCTCAGAAGCTCTCCTGAGGTTGCAGTTGAGCTTCAGCTGGGACTGCAGGCAGCTCAGGGCTTGGCTGGGGCTGGAGGGTTTGCTCCCAAGATGGTGTCCTCACATGACTGTGTGTAGGAGGCCTCAGTTTCTTGCTTGCTGTTGTCCAAATGTCTCATTTCCTTACCATATGGGCATATGGTGACCAACCATCCTGGTTTGTCCAGGATTGAGGGAGTTCTCAGGATGTGAGACTTTCAGTGCTGAACCAGGAAAGTCCTGGGAAGTCCTGGGAGGAGTTGGTCACACTATGTGGGCCTCTCCATGGTGCTGTTTCCAACAGGAAGAGGGATCTGAAAGAGTGACCAAGACAGAAGCCACAAGGTCTTTCATAGCCTAATCCAGGAAGTAACACACCATGCTGTATTCTATTAGTCACACAGGCCAGCTCTGGTACAAAGTACAAAGGGCTTATAAAGTGGTGTGAATACCAGGAGGTGGGGACCACTGGGGCCATCTTGGAGGCTGGCTGCCACATTACCCCAAACCTAGGCTTAAAACAACAATCATTTTAGTATCTCTCATATTTGTGGGTTAACAGGACTCAGCTTGGCAGTTCTTCTGCTCTCCATGATATTGGTTGAAGCTGTAGTCAACTAGGGTTCAACATGGCTGTAATCCAAAATGACTCACTCGCCAGGCTGGCAGTTGGTGCTGGCTATTGGCCTGGACCTCAGCTGAGGCTGTCAGCAGGAGAGTCTTGGTTCTCCTCCATGTGGTCTTTCCACATGGAATAGGCTGGTAATGAGAGAGAACATCCCATGTACCCCTGAACTTAAAAGTTGAAGGAAGGCCGGGTGCAGTGGCTTGTGCCTGTAATCCCAGCACTTTGGGAGGCTGAGGTGGGCAGATCACTTGAGGTCAGGAGTTCGAGACCAGCCTGGCCAATATGGTGAAACTCCGTTTCTACTTAAAATATAAAAATTAGCCAGGCGTGTTGGTGCGTGCCTGTAATCCCAGCTACTCGGAAGGCCGGGGCAGGAGAATCCCTTGAACCCAGGAGGCGGAGGTTGCAGTGAGCCAAGATCATGCCATTGCACTCCAGCCTGGGTGTCACAGCAAGACTCCGACTCAAAAAAAAAAGTTGAAGAGGGGAGAAAAAAAAGAACACCCCAAGGACAGGCACTGTAAGAGGAAGGAAACAGAAGCTACCAGTCTTCCTGAGGCCTGAGATTCAGATGTCCTTGAACATCTTACGATGCATTCTATGGCCAAGGCAGTCACAGGCCAGTCCAGATATAAGGAGAGGGGAAGTAAACACTCTTAAAGTGAAGAGCAGCATATATATGTGTGTGTGTATATATATGTGTATATACATATGTATATATTTGTGTGTACGTGCATATATATGCACACTACATGTACATGTATTTTATATATATACACATGTACATATACATCACACACACACATATATATATGTGGAGGGGAGGAATTACTCAGGGCTACCATACACTTTAGAGATTGCACTTTAGGGTCTCTCACTGGGAAATTTACAAAATCCCCAGAGGCAGAGGGGTAGTTCAGGCACTCTCAAATTCCTAGATCTGTAACGCTGCTTTGTTTTTTTTTTTTAAATATTTTTTAATTAAAAAATTATGTTAGATAAAAATTATATAAGAAACTGATGTTCACTATAGAAAAATTAGAAAATACAGTTAAGCACAAGAAAGAAGCTATCATGCCAATATCCTGAGATAATCACTGTATATTTTTGGTAGATAGCACCCTGGAATTTATTCTATGCAAAAGTAATACTTTTATTTAAAAAAAATAAAACTACTCTGTACATACTGTTTTGGAACCTATTGTTTTCACTTAAAATTACAGTTGGAACATCTTTTCACGACCATTCATATAGAACTACATCATTAGTTTAAAGGTTGCATAGTGTTTTATTGTATGTATGCCAACCAAGATTCTTTTTTTTTTTTTTTTGAGACAGAGTCTCACTCTGTCGCCAGGCTGGGGTGCAGAGGCACAATCTTGGCTCACTGCAACCTCCGCCCCCTAGGTTCAGGCGATTCTCCTGCCTCAGCCTCCCAAGTAGCTGGGATTACAGGTGCCCACCACCATGGCTGGCTAATTTTTATATTTTAGTACAGAAGGGGTTTCACCATGTTGGCCAGGCTGGTCTCGATCTCCTGACCTCAGGTGATCTGCCTGCCTTGGCCTCCCAAAGTGCTGGGATTACAGGTGTGAGCCACCACGCCCGGCCTATACCAACCAAGATTCTTGATTTTGACAAGAGAAGCCAATACTGGTTAAGTCAGCCAGCCAAAAGAAATTTTTTGGAAGTGTTTTGGATAGCCCACAGAATCTATCATATGTTAGTTAAGTGTTCCATTACTTATGGTAGTATAATAATTCACCAACCTTAGGTGGAGTAAAACAACCACCATTTCATTATGCTCATAAATTCTGTGTGCAAGAAATTCTAACAGGGCATAGCAAGGATGATGCCACAATGTCTGGGACCTCAGCTGGAAAAACTCAAACTTGGAATGACATGAAAGGCTGGGGTGTGGGGAGGGGGAATGTAATCATCTGGGAGCTTCATCCATATGTTTAGGGCCCTGGGCTGGGAGAACCTGAACCCTGGGCTGAGCTGGGACTCTTGACCAATGTACCTACATGTGGCCTCTGCATGCAGCTTGGGCTTCCTCACAGTGTGGCAGCCTCTGGGTTGTCTAACTTCCTTTTTTTTTTTTTTTTTTTTGAGACGGAGTTTTGCTCTTGTTGCCCAGGCTGGAGTGCAGTGGTGGAATCTTGGCTCACTGCAACTTTTGCCTCCCAGGTTCAAGTGATTCTCCTGCCTCAGCCTCCCTGGTAGCTGGGATTACAGGTGACCACCACTATGTCTGGCTAATTTTTGTATTTTTTAGTAGAGACAGGGTTTCATTGTGTTGGCCAGGCTGGTCTTGAACTACTGACCTCAGGTGATCCATCCACCTCAGCCTCCCGAAGTGCTGGGATTACAGGCGTGAGCCACCCACACCCAGCCTGGGTTGTCTAACTTCTTCCAAAAGGCTGCTTGGTGTTCTAGAGGCTAACATTCCAGCAAACAGAAAGGAAGATATGTGGCCTTTTATGACCTAGCCTTGGAAGTCAATAGTCTCACTTTCACCATATTACATTGATCCAAGTGGTCATAAGTCTGCTCAGGTATGAAGGGAGGGGACATAGTCTACTTCTCAATGGGAGGAGTGCCAAAGAATTTGTGGCCATGCCCTAAAGCCACCACAATTAGGGTAAGGTTAGCTGCTGTAACAAAGAGACCCCAACCTACAGTGGTTTAATGAATACAGTTTCTTTCTCTCACACATCATAGTTCTAATGTGTGTCTCTCACACATCACAGTTCTCATAGTCTAGCTTGGTAAGGCGGCTCTGCACCACAAGACATCTATGCCCCTGGAAGCTAGGCTCTACTACCAACACGGCAATCTCAAAAGTCACTCATGGTCCCTCTGTCTTTGTGGGCAAAGCCTTAGGCAGGAGTGTCTCACTCAACCACACTCAGCTCACATGCCTGTACCTTGCCTGCCAGGGAGCAGGGAGTGAGTATATCTGCCTTCTTCCTGATTCTGTAGTGAAAATCAGGAGAGCTTCCCTACCTTAGAATTTCCCCCTAAGAGGAATGATGATCACATACTTTATATCTTAATAAGCAGCTAATATCCAGCAGAATATGGATGTATAATATCCCAACATTGCATCCCCTGTTGTTACATATTTAGGTTGTAATGTGCTATTGATAACATGATATTTGTCCTGTTGCAAAGAACATTTTTCTATAAATATCTTTGAACACTTGCAAGATTTTTTTCCTTTAAGATAAATTCTGAGGAGTCAGGTCATAGTTTCTGATTCTGCATCTAGTCCTGTAGGATCCCATTAAAGACATCACAAACACACACACACACACACTTTTTTTAAAGTCAGGATGGCAACTCAGGAATTTGTATGAGCCTCAGAGAGAGAGTGGAGAGATCCAGCATGCACTTTCTTTTTTTTGTTGTTTTGAGACAGAGTCTCGCTCTGTTGCCCCGGCTGGAGTGCAGTGGTGCAATGTTGGCTCACTGCAACCTCTGCTTCCCGGGTTCAAGCGATTCTCCTGCATCAGCCTCCTGAGTAGCTGGGATTACAGATGCTGGCCACTATGCCCAGCTAATTTTCGTATATTTTTAATAGAGACAGGGTTTCACTGTGTTGGCCAGGCTGGTCTCAAACTCCTGACCTCAAGTGATCCGCCCACCTCGGCCCCCCAAAGTGCTGGGAATACTGGCATGAGCCACCGCGCCCAGCCAGCATGTACTTTCAAGGGTGATCCCAGGCTTAGGTGTTGGAGTGTCCATGATCATAACCCACTCCTGTTTATGAAGTGCTGTGAGAAGGGCTTTACATATGCTATCTGTAATCTTTACATAAATCTGATGAGGAAGGTATTATTTTCATCAGGTGGATGGAGAAGCTGAGGTTCCAAGAGATTAAGTAACTGGTTCAAGACCCTAGAGCTGGAACTGAATTCCAAATCCGTACCTTGAACCACTTATTCCCTCTTAGAACACTTGCTCTTAGGATACTCCTGCTCAAAGCCCAGCTGCTATATTGCTATATTGTGGGAAGCTCAAGCCACATGAAGAAGCCAGGTGGAGACATTTCAGTCAATGGCCCTAGTTGAGCTCCCAGTGAACAACCAGCCATCTGAATAAGTCATGTAGGACTTCTCAGCCCAGTTCAGCTCCCCCATGGCTGCAGCCCCAGCTGACATCACAGGGAGCAGAACTGCTTAGTCAAGCTCAGCCAATCCAAAGAGTGGTGAGAGTGAATGTGATGGTGGTTGTTTTAAGTTACTATGTTTTGGCAAGATTTGTTACACAGCAATGGATAACCAAAATGGGGAAGCTACTTATTCTTGGATGAGTCCCAGCAGAGTCTGAAGAGAAGATTCCTTCCCTGGGGGAGTGGCTGGAGTAGGGGACCTTCAATGGCCTTGATGAGTTCAGTGCACAAGGCTGGGTCTGTGTATGGTGCTTTTTCTTGTTCCCTGCCCCAGCTGGGAACAACTACATTGAGTTGCAAGGCTTGGGAGGAGAAACTGTACATGAATGAGTTAACAAATCTGGGCAAGATTCCCAAAGTAAATAATGTTGATTCTCAGCACAAAGGAAGCATTGCCTAATGCTGCTTAAACTCACATAAACAGTCATTGCTTCGTGGCTAATTTGCTATTTTTGAAATTTTCCAATTTCAAAAAAGTAGCCATAATAAGCATTATTAGAAAAAAATAACAGCACTTAGAAATGCTAAACACTGTACACAGTTGCTGAGTGGCATAAGAGGGTCCTTGTCCTTCAGGACCAGTCTTTATAGTCCTGTGCACAGGGAGTGGTGCCCAGATAACCTTGAAGTAGCCCCAGTTGGCACCTGGATCCGAAAGTAAATCCAGCCTCTCCCTCCCATTCGAGAGCAGAGAAGGGTGTTCACAAGGGCACAGGAAGGTGGTGGCCTTTTGGTCTTCGTCACTCTCCCTCATTTACTCTCCCATCTCTCACCTCTCAGTCCTTTCCAGCTAGTGGTGCTCAGATTTTAGGGCATAAAAATCATTTGGAAAGTATAAAAAATGCAAAGCTCAGGTTCTCCCTAAGAAGATTCCCATTCTATAAGTCTGGAGTGGGGTCCCAGCATTTTTTTTTTTATATATTTGTTTTATTTATTTATTTTTTTGAGACAGGGTCTCACTCTTGGCCAGGCTAGAGTGTGATGGTGCGATCATGGCTCACTGCAGCTTCAACCTCCCAGGTTCAAGTGATCCCCCCACCTCAGCCTCCTGAGTAGCTGTGACCACAGGTATGTGCCGCCAAGCCTGACTAATTTAAAAAAATATATTTGTAGAGATAGGGTGTTGTCCTATTGTCCAGTCTGGTCTTGAACTCCTGGGCTCCAAGTGATCCACCTGCCCTGACTTTCCAAAGTGTTGGGATTACAGGCATAAGCCACCGCACACAGCCCAGAATTTTCATTTTAACAATAACCAGGTGATCTCTTCTGAAAGTAGGCCCCATGCCACAGTTTGAGGAGCACTGTAACCTCAGACTTTCCCCAAAAGCATGCAATAGTGATGGGAAGAACCTTCTTCAAGCTATTCCTACTTCCAGGGACCAGATGGATGGACCTTGGAGAAAGAAAGGGAGAAAATAGGGTCTTCAGATTCCATGCGGGGAAGGATCTAACAAATCCATTTGGAGCAAGTAGTTTTAAAACTACTCTAGAAGAGTCCTCAGAAGTGCTGTCACTTTTACCCCAGCAGTTTATTTTAATCTGTTTTATTATAGTGGGTTTCCAAGAAAGATTTCATTAGAAGAAAACGTTTGATTACTAAGTGGCCTCCCTGCTTTAAAAAATTCTCCTTTTGGCTGGGCGTGGTGGCTCACACCTGTAATCCTAGCACTTTGGGAGGCTGAGGCAGGCGGATCACCTGAGGTTGGGAGTTTGAGACCAGTCTGACCAACATGGACAAACCCCATCTCTACTAAAAATACAAAATTAGCCAGGCATGGTGGCGCATGCCTGTAATACTATCTACTTGGGAAGCTGAGGCAGGAGAATTGCTTGAACCTGGGAGGCGGAGGTTGCCGTGAGCCAAGATTGTGCCATTGAACTCCAGCCTAGGCAACAAGAGCGAAACTCCATCTCAAAAAAAAAAAAATTCTCCTTTTGGCAACAATGTGGGGAAATTGGAACCCCCTTACATTGCTTGTGGGAACGTAAAATGATGCAGACACTATGGCAAACAGTTGGGCAGTTCCTCCTAAGTTTACCTTATGACCCAGCAATTCTACTCCTGGGTTTATACTCAAAAGAATTGAAAGCAGGTATTCAATTGAAAACCTGTAATGTTCATAGTAGCACTATGCACAATAGCCAAAAGATGGAAACAACCCAAATGTTTATCAACTGATAAATGGATGAACAAAATGTATCTATCCCTACAACAAAGAGTTATTCAGGCATTAAAAAGGAATGAAGTACTGATGCATGCTACAATATGGACGACCCTCAAAAACAGTGTATTAAGTGAAAGGAGTAAGACACAATGGGCCACATATTGTATGATGCCGTTTATACAAAACATCCAGAACAGGCAAATCCACAGAGACAGAAAGCCAACCAGTGGTTGCCAGGGTCAGGGGGAGGAGGCAATGGAGGATGACTGCTTAATGGATATAGGGTATCTTTTGGGGATGATTAAATGTCCTGAAACTAAGTAGTGATAATGGTCGTACAACATTGTGAATGTACTTAATGTCGGTAACAGTAAATTTTAATTATATTTTACCACAATAAAAAAAATCCTAATAGACAGATCTGGAACAACCATCTCATTTTTTACTGACAAGGAAACTGAGGTCAGAGAACAGAAATGATGGCTGTGTGTGGTGGCTCATGCTTGTAATCTCAACACTTTAAGAGGCCTAGTTGGGTGGATTGCTTGAGTCCAGGAGTTTGAGAGCAGCCAAGGCAACATGGTGAAACCCTGTCTATACCAGCAAGAACAACAACAACAACAACAACAACAACAAAACCAGAAAGAAAGAAAATAAAAGTAAAAAAAAGAAAAGAAAAAAAAAAAAGAAAATGACCTGGCGAGATCATTTAGAGGCATCTGTCCACATAGTGGTGAAACCACAGACAACCACCTGTTAGAGGTGAGGCTAGGACCGCTGACCCACTAGCCCACTACAGCAGTCTGCCTCTCTTCCTCAACCACCCCCTCCCCAGAACCCCCTACCAAAAAAGCTAAGTTTCAGGGGCATGCAAAAGCTTGAGCTGCACGCCGCTCCATAGTTTCTGTAAAGGCCTCCTGCCTCCCAGGCAAATGTCCACCTTGCCCACCCACAAAGCAGTTGGCCAGCCTTGTTTCTGCTGTCTCCAATGCCTATTCCCTGCAAGTATGTTGAATGAAAGACAAACCCATGTCTAGCTTCATATTTAAGTAAATCTTCCCAAGGGCCTCACCCACAGCTGCAGCTGTCTGAGCGGGTTGATAAGGGTTGGGTGGATCGGATTCTTTACATTGCAGACATTGCTCAGTTTCCCAAACTGCAACTGAGCAGATAGACTGGAGGAGCTGGCGATGGTCCCAGGAATGGCTAGGATTTATCCTTGCCATACACATTTGTGGGCATTTGGCTCTTCTCTCTGACTAGGACCATGTACATCTGTCACATAGTAGATGCTAAATAAAGATTCATCAGTGCCTGTGGTTTTTGTCTTAGAGTCATCCTGGGAATGTCTTCTTCATTCTAGTTAAAAGAGTTCAGGAAAAGGCCTGCTTTCTCAGTGTTCCTGAGACAAAAAGACTCAGGATAAGCCTATATGAGAACTGAGAGTCATTTTATCTGGTCAATTTCTGAGATAGAATTATTGACCATTCTGGGAGGTGACAACAGAAAGGAATAGCTCATTCACATGTGTATTACAGGCGAACTTTGGAGCCAAGGTCTTCTGGAACTATGCACAGTCCCTTTCCCAGAGTCTTAGGGTTTTGCTATGGCTGTTTGGTCTGCCCCAGATCCTGACCTTTCCTTATATCTCTTAGTTACAGTCTCAAAACATATGATGGGTTTTTTAAGGAAGTTCATTAACATACAATAGGGCAATAGCAGGACCCAAGAAAGCCAGCTATCTTGAAATTTACTGAAGTCAGCAGCTGAGAGACCTGGCTGAGATGGGAAAGCCAGCTCTGCCCACCTGTGTTCAGGGCCTGCTTCAGGACAGGAATGGGAGGGGAGAATTCTCTCTGTCCTGACAAGATGACCTTCTTCTCTTAGCCTCAGAAGACTACTTAAAACCGTGAACTTGGAGGTTTGCTTCACTCAGAGGGGTTGAATGGGGACACTGTGGAAGGCTGCGGAGCAGCAGTGCCTGGAGTTCCTTAAGTTACTATTTAGACTAAAGTAGGAAAGGAGAGAATTTCTACAATGCAGTCATTGGGGGTGAATGCAAAGTTGAGGCTGACCTTGGTGGTTGTCTGTGGTTTCGTCACTACGTGGACAGATGCCTCATTTCCTGATGCAGCCTTTCCCAGCTGGATGGTCTCCCAGGAGCAAGAGGTTTAGGAAACTCTGCAGATTCCATCCTTTATTGGATATTTCAAAGTGTACAACTCTGTTCAATGCTCTGAGAGGCCCTGCATTAAAGAAACCTCCTTTGGTGTTATTTAACACAATGTTTCCCAAAGTTATTTGATTCCAGCATTCCTTTTGCCCCTTCATAACATTCATACTACTTGAGAGCTAAGTTTCTAAGAACACACTTAGGAAATGCCGCCCTAATGCCCAGTGTAGTTGGTTCTGACCCTGTATGCCTTGCAGTGTGCAGTGATGGTTATTTGGGCAGGAAATACAATCATTTATCGTATCTGTCAGGCTCCTTTCCAAACTGAGATTTTGTTATTATTATTATTTGAGACAGAGTCTTGCTCTGTCACCCAGGCTGGAGTGCAATGGCACAATCTCGGCTCACTGCAACCTCCGCCTCCTGGGTTCAAGCAATTCTCCTGCCTCAGCCTCCCGAGTAGCTGGGATTACAGGTGCCCACCACCAGGCCCGGCTAATTTTTTGTATTTTTAGTAGAGGCAAGGTTTTACCCTGTTGGCCAGGCTGGTCTTGAACTCCTGACCTCAGATGATTCACCTGCCTTGGCCTCCCAAGGTGCTGGGATTACAGGTGTGAGCCACCAGGCCCGGCGGAGATTTTATTATTGTTCTCCGCACCAACAAAGGGAACCACTGACATTTACTGAGCATCGTGCACTAGGAGCTTTTCATATGTTACCTCTGTAATCTTCCCCTGGACTCTATTATCCCCATTTTACAGATGAGGGAATTGAGACCTAGAGAGGAGACATAAGGACTTCACTCAGGTAAGTATGTGGCAGTGCCACAGGATTCAGGCTGAGGACTGTGGGGCTCCACACTGGTACTCTCTCCTCACCTCAGTAACAAATTGCATTTTCATGGCACGATTTTCAGAGTGCCCGATTTCTGTTCTGCTCTTGGGGAATCCCAGCAAATCTCATGAGGAATTTGTTTGGACTTAAGTGAGTCATTCGAATGTAGAGGCCACCACAGGCAGCTGAAAGCATTTGGAGTCTAGGGGAGAGGACAAGACTGGAGAAAATAAAATTCATCTCAGATGTCAGGTCACCCAGAGGGAGGGCAGCTCTGGCAGTGAATTCAGCTGTTATCAATATCAGCAAGTCTAAGGTTCTTTCCTTCTGTCCACTCTGCCATGCAGGATGGTGGTGGCAGGTCCAGATCTCACAAAGTTTAGAAGAGGGAGGGCTGCTGATTTTTGCTTGTTTTTGTTTTGTTTTTAGTCAGGAAACATTTCAGAGAAACCCTTCTACTGGCTAGCAGATTTTTCTCTCACTTCTTATTGGCCTGAACTGTATCATGTGACCAATCCTAAACCAATCACTCACCAGGCAAATGGACTACAAAGATTAGCTTAGACCAGGTAGGAACTATCCCCTCTGACTGGATCTGGGTCAGATTTCTTCTTGTAAAGGGGAAAAGCAATGGATATTAGGTAGACGACTAGATGCTTCTTGTGTGTGTGTATGTGTGTGTGTGTTGGGGTCCGGTTTGGGGAGTATGAACGAATAACTGTTATCCACTGTGTCCTTGAACCTCCTCCCTTGAACTGCTTCTCATCCTGTCCAGTCTCTCATTTTCCTTTCCTTTCCTGTAGTTAGATGATGTTATTGGTCCCTATTTATCATCCCTTCCTGTATCCACATCCTTTGCAATGTAACTTGGCAGTGTCTTCTCTCTGTGAATTCCACCTGGCTCTAAACCTTGGGTTTGGTTATGTCAGTAATGCAGAAGTGAACACACTTGAGTTCTGCACTTAGGTCTCAAGAGACCTCAGGTGTTTCTGCTTATCTTTGTACACCTCTGCCATCACCATGAGAAGAATATGGCTCCCCATAGCCCACTAGGGAACATGGGGAACAGAGCTGCCCCAGACAAACCCACCCTAGAGAAGATCCTCCAACCAACCCATAGATGCATGAGTAAGCTCAGCGTAGATTGGCCATACCACAGCTGACTCACACAAGTGAGCTTAACAATCAATAATAATTGTTAAGATACAGAGTTTTGGGGTAGTTTGTTACGTAGCAGTAGCTGACTGATACACTCCCCACCCATCCTCTTCTCTCTCCCTGTTGCTCTCATTTTCTGTGCCTGTTTTTTATCCTAGACTTTGACAATTTCAGAAATTATTATAAAGAAGTTAAACAACAGTAACTGTGAAACAAAGAAGGGAGAAAAAAGTCACCTATAATTCCAGTCCTGTAAACAGCAACTGTTTTCATCTTTGTGTTTCCTCTCAGTCTTTGACTCTACATATATATAGACGGACTCTGATTTACAATGGCTTGGCTTACAATTTTTCAACTTTACTATGGTGTAAAAGCAATACACATTCAGTACTTAGTCAATAAATTCCATAAGATATTCAACCCTTTTTTTTTTTTTTTTTTTTGAGATGGAGTCTTGCTCTGTCACCCAGGCTGGAGTGCAGTGGCACGATCTTGGCTCACCACAACCTCTGCCTCCCAGGTTCAAGCAATTCTCCTGCCTCAGCCTCCGGAGTAGCTGGGATTACAGGCATGTGCCACTGCACCCAGCTAATTTTTTGTATTTTTAGTAGAGACAGGGTTTCATCATGTTGGCCAGGCTGGTCTTGAACTTCCAACCCAGGTAATCCACCCAGCTTGGCCTCCCAAAGCGCTGGGATTACAGGCGTCAGCCACAGTGTCCAGGCTTTTTTTTTTTTTTTTTTTTTGACACAGAGTCTTACTCTGTCACCTAGGCTGGAGTACAGTGGTGTGATCTTGGCTCACTGCAACCTCCACTTCCTGGGTTCAAGTGATTCTCCTGCCTCAGCCTCCCGAGTAGCTGGGATTACAGGTGTGCATCACCACACCTGGCTAATTTTTGTATATTTAGTGGAGACGGGGTTTTGTCATGTTGGCCAGGCTAGTCTCAAACTCCTGATCTCAAGTGATCAGCTTGCCTTGACCTCCCACAGTGCTGGGATTACAGGTGTGAGACACTGTGCCCGGCCAATATTCAACACTTTTAAAAACAATTTTTATTTTGATTTTGAGACAGGTGTCACTCTGTCACCCAGGCTGGAGTGCAACAGCACCATCATGGCCCACTGTAGCCTTGACCTCCTTGGCTTAAGTGATCCTCCTGCTTCAGCCTCCTGAGTAGCTGGGATTACAGGTGCACACCACCATGCCTGGGTAATTTTAGTTTTTTAAATTTTTTAGTAGAGACAGGTTCTCCCCGTGTTGCTCAGGCTGGTCTCGAACTTCTGGGCTCAAGTGATCCTCCTACTCTGGCCTCCCAAAGTCTGGGATTACAGGCCGAAGCCACTGTGTCCAGCTGTGACTGATTCAATTGAGGGAATGCAGTGAAAGTGATACTGTGTGACTGGTCAGAAAAGGCCATGAAGCTGCTGCCTGATTCTTTCTCCTGGGAGAGTCAGCCACAAAGTTGAACTACCTCGAGACCACCATGCTAGAGAGGCCACAGATAGATGCTCTCCAGGATAGCCCAGTTGAGTTCCTGGCCAACAGCTAACACCAACTGGCAGCCACCTAGGATTTTTCAGCCCAGTCGAGCCTTTGGATGTTCCAACCCCAGCCACTAAGTCCTCCCAGCCATAGAGTCTTCCCAGCTGAAGCCCTACTCATTGAGGAGCAGAGATAAGCCACCCCACTGTGCCTTGTCTAGATTCTTGACACACAGAATCCATGGATATCATTAAATGGTTATTTTAAGCTGCTAAATTTTGGGGTAATATTTTATAGGCAACAGTAACTGGAACAAACTAGTAACATTTTTATGACTCCTGTTAAATTTTACAAATTGCTTTTTGTTGTCACCAACCATGTGTGCATGCACGAGTTTCAGTGACACATTTTTCAGGCTTTGAGCCTTTTCACTTTAAAAAATGTCCATCCAATGGGGTATCCTCATACATTTTCATGGAATTTTGGAATTTACTCTCTAGCTGAAGGACATAAACACAGGTGATTGTCTTTACATCTTTGGACATCTGTAAAATTCATTCTTCTTGGGGGGAGTTTTTTCTCCTGAAGGAATTTTGTTTATGTTGAATTTGAAACACAGCTCTGATACTTATTTGTTTAGTAACTTTGGGCATCTGAGTTTCAGTTGCCTCATCTGTAAAATGGGATAATAATCTTCTGGTTTTTTTCTTCTCATTTTTTTTCTCTTTCTTCTTATTTCTGTCTTTTCCTCTTTCTTTCTTAATCTCTTTCTCGCTTGTTTTATTTTTCCATTTTCTCATAAACCCCAGACTCTTATATTAATTTTCCCTGGAAGATCCTTAAAACTCTGCCATGGATCCTCCCTAAAGTGGCTTGAGAGGCACTGATGTTTTTCCAGTAACAGAGACCAGTAGAGAAGGTGGCTGCTGATTCATTCCATGTCAGCCAGGGCGTCCTGTGCTCTGCATCTAGAATAGGGCAGTTTCCAAGGTGACCGGGACTAGTGTGTGAGGATAAGGTGAGGCCCTGGAGTTATGAGCTGCCAAACTCATAAACCACACAGGCTTCCCCTGAGCCACGCGTTGCACGCTACTCGCCAAGCAATTTAACAACTGACTTGAGGCAAAATGTTCCAACAACATTTAATGATCAGTGCAGCTATAAATAGGATCGTAGAACAATTTGGATAGATGTTAATATATGGGTTCAGCACTGGAGTGACTAAACCTTGAGTTGTTTTGACCTCAGAGAGGCATCAAAAATGTGCTGCAAGGAACAATTCTGTGGTTGTCTGCGGCAGATGTTTTGTTCCTGTTTGACATGTCCTTGTGTGTGTAATTTACTAACATGATAACAACCTGCTGTTTGGCAGTTTGCAATTTACAAGGTGCCTTTACACACATGTTCTTATTTAATCCTTGGAAGATACGCACTATTACTTAGAATGGGGGGAAACAAGTAACTTGCTCAGGACATCCAGATCAGGGTGCAGAGAGGGGAGTGAGGTGGGATGATGGTGGTGGTGGTGATGGTGATAGTAGACTCCAGATTTGAGACAAGGACTGCGTGGCTCTCAAATTGATTTTCCCTCCTTATTTCACCAAAATCCTGATGTTCTTATTTAAAAGACTTGGAATAATAATTCCTCTCCTATCTTCACAGAGGCCAGCCCATTGTGTTCCAGCACCCAGATCTCTCTTTTATTACTTCACATTAAAAGTGGGCTTGCCAGATTTAGTAAAGAAAAATTCAGGGCACTCAGTTAAATTTAAATTTTATATAAATAATAAATAATATTTTAGTGTAAGTATGTCCCATGGTGCATTTTATCTGGCAAGCCAGTTAAAAGCATTGTTGGCTGGGCATGGTGGCTCACGCCTGTAATCTCAGCACTTTGGGAGGCCGAGGTGGGCGGATCACTGAGGTTGGGAGTTCAAGACCAGCCTGCCCAACATGGAGAAAACCTGTCTCTACTAAAAATACAAAATTAGATGGGGGTGGTGGCGCATGCCTGTAATCCCAGCTACTCAGGAGGTGGAGGCAGGAGAATTGTTTGAACTTGGTAGGCGGAGGTTGCAGTGAGCCGAGATCGCATAATTGCACTCCAGCCTGGGCAACAAGAGTGAAACTGTCTCAAAAAAAAAAAAAAAAAAAAGGCATTGTTATTAAACATTTTTCCCCTAAAAAATAATATGGGATTCTTATAGAAAATTATGAGCCTAGTGGGGTGGCTCATGCCTGTAATCCCAGCACTTTGGGAGGCCGAGGTGGATGGATCACTTGAGGTCAGGAGTTCAAGACCAGTCTGGCCAACATGGCGAAACCCCATCTCTATTAAAAATAAAAAAATTAGCCGGGCTTGGTGGCAGGCACCTGTAATACCTGCTACTCAGAAGGCTGAGGCAGGAAAATCACTTGAACCTGGGAGGCGGAGGTTGCAGTGAGCCGAGATTGTGCCCCTGCACTCCAGCCTGGGCGACAGAGCTAGACTCTGTCTCAAAAAATAAATAAATAAATAAAAAAAATTATGAAAAGCCAGATAAACAAAAGGAAGAAAATAAAAATTACTCTTAATTTAACTAGCTGGCAACAACCACTGTTAATATTTTGGATAATTACTATGACCTTTTTTCTCATGCATATATTTATGTGTAAAAATTTTTAAAAAATAGAAAGTGAGATTTACTGAATATACTTGCTTGATATTAAGTAAATATATATATATAGTGATGTACTGAAATATATTCAGTAAGTCTCACTTACTTACTGAAATATACTCAGTAATTGAGACTTACTGAATATACAGACTTGCTTTTTTTCACTTCCCTATATGTCACGAACATCTTTCCATGTCCTCATGTGTTTTTGTAATATTCAAGTGACTGCAAGGTCATCAGTTGGACAGCATACTGTGTTTAGCTAATCCCCTATAGTCAAACCCTTAGATTGTTTCCAATGGTTTATTATTACAGACCTTGCGATAAACAATCTTCACTAAGTCTCTCTGCACGTCCCTGGAATACATTTCTGGCAGTAGAATTTCTAGGTCAAAGGATAAGCAAACTTTTAAGGTTTTTGCTATATATTGTCAAATTGTTCTCTGGAAAATTTGTGCCAAATTATATTCTCACCAATAATATCTGAACGTGCTTATTCCCTTGCACATTGTCAACACTTGGAGTTATTAAAAACAAAAAAGAGAAAAATCCCACTTTGATTTTGAATCTGCCCTGATTCCATAACCATACTCAATACCCTGTAAGCTATGCTTAGTGATCTCATTTCTTTCTACTGAGTCTTCAATTCAAAAAGAGGGGAATGGACTAGATTAGGGACAGAAACTAGCACTGTCTCATCACATCCTCATGCCAGGCATCATTAATCGATTTTGGCTAGGTGTGGTGCCTCACACCTGTAATCCTACCACTTTGAGAGGCCTTGGCAAAAGGATTGCTTGAGGCCAGGAGTTCAAAACCAACCTAGCCAACATAGTGAGACCCCCCCGCCATCTTAAAAAAAAAATCGGTCTTGGCACTCTTTCTACTGGACTTGGACAAAGCTTCAGAATCTTGTTCATCCCAACCCTGCAGGCAGCCATTACTAAATAAATTGCTTATTAGAGGAAATTTAATACAAGAATTTAGGCTGGGCATGGTGGCTCACTCCTGTAATTCCAGCACTTTGAGAGGCCAAGGCGGGCAGATCACCTGAGGTCAGGAGTTCGAGACCAGCCTGGTCAACAGGGTGAAACCGCCTCTCTACTAAAAATACAAAAATTAGCCGGGTGTGGTGGTGTGTGACTGTAATCCCAGCTACTCAGGAGACTGAGGCAGAAGAATTGCTTGAACCCGGGAGGTGGAGGCTGCAGTGAGCTGAGACCACGCCATTGCACTCCAGCCTGGGTGACAGAGTGAGACTCTGTTTCAAAAAAAAAAATTATATTTTTTTAGGTGTGATAATAGTATCATGTGTATGCTTTTCAAGAAAGAGTCCTTATCTGTTAGAGCAGTAGTTTTCAATTTTGACGTTTTACCTCCACACCCCCAGAGGAGATTTCTGGAGTCATTTTTGTTTGTCAAAACAGAGGGGGACAGGTGTTACTGGCATCTAGTGGGTAGAGACCAGGAATATTACTGAACGTCCTACAACACACAGGACTATCCTCTACAACAAAGAATTATTTAGCCCACACATCAATAGCGCTGAGGTCTAGAGACAATGTTTTAGAGATGCAGAATGAAACATTTATGGGTAAAATACAATGGGTAAGATTTGCTTCAAAATAATATGTGACAGAGGAAGTAGATGGAGGTATGAATGAATAGGACATTGATGGTTGTTTGTTGGGATTGGGTAAGGGAACTTTGTTGTATTCTATTTCCTTTTAGATAAGTTTGAAATTCCTTGTAGTGAAGAAATTAAGCGTCTCCATGAGGTGCATTGCCATGTCTTCTCTAAGAAGCCTCCTTAACATCCTCTGGTGGCTCCTGAACTTTTTCTGCTCTCATTCACAGGGAAGCTGTGAAGTAGACAAAGTTTATTTTGGGTGTCTGCCTATCTCTTCCTTCCCGACCACCGGAAGAGAGGTGATCAGGTTGAGGTTCCCTAGTCTATTTACTCTTACTACTTCCTCATCAGCAAAACAGGGACATGAAGGAAACTTGCTTACCTCATGCGGCTGCCCGGAGACTTGAGGTTACATCTTGTCTACTATTACCAAAATTGTGATACTTTTCTCCACCCCATAATAGCACAGTCTTTGGTCTCAACTTGAACTAAAGTCTTTTTTTTTTTTTTTTTTAAACAGCATACCACTCTGTCACCCAGGCTGGAGTACAGTGGCACGATCATGGCACGCTGCAGCCTCAACCACTAGTTTAGGTGATCTTCCCACCTCAGCCTCCCAAGTAGCTGGGACTACAGGCATGCACCACCACGTGCAGCTAATTTTTTGTATTTTTTTGTAGAGATGAGGTTTCGGATGTTGCCTAGCATGGTCTCAAACTCTGGAGCCCAAGCAATCCACCCACCTCGGCCTCCCAAAGTGCTGGAATTACAGGTATGAGCCACCCTGCCCGGCCTTGAACTAAAGTCTTTTAATTTCAGTATAATTTTAGCCTCATAGAATTAGTTGAAAAGTAATCCTCCCCCACTAGATTTTCCAGAAGTATATAATTGTTATAATTTCTTCCTTACATGTTTGGTAGAATTCATATGTGAAACCATCTGGATCTGGATTTTTATTTGTTGAAAGGTTTTAAACTATATGTTCAATTTATTTAATAGATGTAGGTCTATTCAGGTTGTTTATTTCTTCTCGAGTGTCTTTGGTAGTCAAATTTGTCCCTTTCATCTAAGTTGACAAATGTATTGGCATAAAGTTGTTTGTGACTTTTCCTTACCATCCTTTTAATCTTTGTGATATCTCCTTTCTCATTTCCTTTTTTTTTTTTTTTTCTTCGTGAGATGGAGTCTCGCTCTGTCGCCCAGGCTGGAGTGCAGTGGTGTGATATAGGTTCACTGCAGCCTCTGCCTCCTGGGTTCAAGCGATTCTCCTGCCTCAGCCTCCTGAGTAGCTGGGATTACAGGTGTGCACTACCACACTCAGCTAATTTTTGGATTTTTATAGAGACAAGGTTTCACCATGTTGGCCAGGCTGGTCTTGAATCCCTGACTTCAAGTAATCCACCCACCTTGGCTTCCCAAGGTGCTAGGATTACAGGAGTGAACCACTGTGCCCGGCCTCCTTTCTCATTTCTTTCTCTCTTTTTTTTTTTTTTTGAGACAAAGTCTCACTCTGTCGCACATGCTGGAGTGCAGTGGAGTGATCTCGGCTCACTGCAACCTCCGCCTCCTGGGTTCAAGCAATTCTCCTGTCTCAGCCTCCCGAGTAGCTGGGATCACAGGTGTGCACCACCATGCTCGGCTAAGTTTTGTATTTTTAGTGGAGATGAGGTTTCTCCATGTTGGCCAGGCTGGTCTTGAACTCCTGACTTCAGGTGATCCGCCCGCCTAAGCCTCCCAAAGTGTTGGGATTACAGACATAAGCCACCATGCCCGGTCCTCTCTCATTTCTTAAGTTGGTAATTTATGTCTGAGTTGAAGTCTTTTAGATGACAAAAATTCAACAGGAAAATAGTACTCCTTTGCTCACATACAGCATTGACTTGAGTTCGAAGTCTTTGATTTTATACATTGTCATAGAATTGTTTCTTGTATTGAGTTAATGTGGCGGAAGGCTCGTGGAAAGGTGAAGGGGGAAAGTCAGACGAGAATCTGATTTGAGCGGTCTCTGTCATTATTAAAGGAGGAAGTAGAAGTGCTGGTTGCATTGGGATTTTTTGCATTCTGAGTTAGCTTCAGGGGATCACGGAGTTTTGGTCAGGGTCATTGATGCCTACATTCTGGGTCCTTTCCAAATCATTCTGTTAACTATCCTATTACTTTGGTAGCATGTGGCCCTAAGTAATGTCACCAGGCCTGTTTACTCCTAAGCTCTAGAGATTGTGGCAACATTGACCAGCTCAGATTGTATTCTAGGTCCGCTTTTCCCGGAAGTATCTGGGGGCAGTTTGAAATAGTGGGAAATCCATAGATTTTGGAGTGAGACAGACTTAAATTGAGAGTTTAGTTTTGCCATTCACTAGCTGTGAAGCTAGGGCAAGTTCCGAAAATTCTGTGAACTCTACTTTCGTCATTCAAAAAACGAGGATAATGAGACTACTTCACAGGGCTCTTGGGATGTTTAAATGAAATAATAGCATATGTCAAATTTGAGTGGATCTCCAAGTGTGGTCCTTGGACCAGTGGTATTACCATCACCTGGAAACTTATTAGAAATGCAAATTTTTTTTTTGAGGTAGGTTCTCGTTCTGTTGGCAGGGCTAAAGTGTGGTGATGAGATCACGACTTACTGCAACCTGGACCTCCTGGGTTCAAGCAATCCTCCCACTTCAGCCTCTTAAGTAGCTGGGACTACATACGCATACCACCATACCTGGCTTATTATTATTATTTTTTTAATAGAGACAAGGTCTCACTACATTGTCCAGGCTGGTCTTGAACTTCTGGGCTCAAGTGATCATCCTGCTTTGGCCTCCCAAAGAACTGGGATTACAGGTGTAAGCCACCACACCTAGTTAAAAATGCAAATTCTTGAGGTCTACTCTAGACCTACTGAATCATAAACGCTGAGGGTGAGAGGCTAACAATCTATGTTTTGTTTATTTTGTTTTTGTTGTTGTTTTATTTTTGGGGACAGGGTTTTACTTTGTTGCTCAGGCTGGAGTACAGTGGCACAATCATAGCTCACTGCAACCTCAAACTCCTGGGTTCAAGCGATCCTCTCACCTCAGCCTTCACAGTAGCTGGAACCACAGGTGTGCACCACCACGCCTGGCTAATTAAAAAAAATTTTTTTAATACAGATGAGGTCTCGCTGTGTTGCCCAGGTTGGTCTCAAACTCCCGGGCTCAAGCAATCCTCTCACCTCAGCCTTCCAAAGTGCTGAGATTACAGGCATGAGTCACTGCACCAGGCCAACAATCTATGTTTTATCAAGGCAGCTAGGTGATTCTGATGGTTGGCTAGGTTTGAGAATCAGTGGATTAGTATGTTTGTTTTTTGTTTTTGAGAGGAAGTCTTCCTGTGTCGCCAAGACTAGAGTGCAGTGGCATGATCTTGGCTCACTGCAACCTCTGTCTCTCTGGTTCAAGCAATTCTCATGCCTCAGCCTCCTGAGTAGCTGGAATTACAGGTGTGTGCCACCATGCCCAGCTAATTTTTGTATTTCTAGTAGAGATGGGGTTTCACCATGTTGCCCAAGCTGGTCTCAAACTCCTGACCTCAAATGATCCACCCACCTCATCCTTCCAAAGTGCTGGGATCTGGAATTACAGGCGTGAGCCACTGTGCCCGGGCAGTTATTTATATATATATATTGATATCTATTCTTCCAGCTTGTTTTGACTCTTAAACTAATTAAACTTTTCAAGAGTCAAGACAGTCTGTCCCTCTCTTTGTTTTTCTGGCTAATCGTCTTGTTTCCTGTCTTTTCCAAAGTTCTTGGGAAGTATTAGCATTTAATAGGAACTCAGAAAAAGTTAACTACATTTCCATCTGCCAAATAAGGACAGAATTGCCCTTGGCTTTCCAGCATTTTTACTTATTTATTTGACTTATATAGCACCTTGGCTCAATTGGGTGTCTGGAAGATGAAGTGTTCAGTGTGCGCCTGGAGTGAATACCAATCTTGCTCTGACACCAGGGGTGTTGGGAGTGTAATGTCTTCCTCCCAGTGTCAGCCAAGCACCACTTCAACCCCAATAAACATAAAAGCTTGAGCAAAGTCATAGACCATTTGGTCCTGAGTAGAGAAGAGATGCAATAAAACCTCATCAACTCACAGCAACTAGAGAGAGTGAGAGGGGAGAGGGAAGGCCAATAAATAAATGAAAAACTTGAGTTGTATATAAAATTCTTTGTTTGATAAAAATGCAGTCTTATTTTCATAGCCTTTTATTGTTTAAGAAGCACCTAAAACAGGGACCAGTTAATAGCTACCTTACAGGACTCTTGTGAGAAATGAATGCGATTACCAGTAATGGTCTAAGCATGGTGACTTTAATATTTATTTATTTATTTATTTGAAATGGGTCTTGCTGTGTTGCCCGGGTTAAACTTGAACTCCTGGGCTCAAGCAATTCTCCCACTTCAGCCTCCCATGTAGCAGGGGCCATAGGTATGAGCCACCATGCCTGGCATCGTTTATTAAGCATTCCATAAATAATATTACTGAATTATTACTGCTATTAACAGTAGATGATAGGCAAATATTTAGTCGATAAATAGCTAATTGAATGACTGATTGATTGAATGAATGAATAATCAATTTGTTTAATCACAGAGCTTTTTTTTTTGCTTAGTGCAAAAGGAAGCTTCAGGGAAAATTATTCATTCAGTAGTAAGTGGGCCCCATAACAGCTGTCAAGGACCGAATAAGTACAGTTGAAACTCAAAAAAATAGCTCTATGATAGCCAAAAACTAGAAACGACCCAAATGTCTACCAAAAGGTGAATGGATAGATTGTGGTATATTCATACAATGGAATGCTATTAAACAATAAAAAAGAATGATTTTTTTTTTTTTTTTGAGGCAGAGTGCCCAGGCTGGAGTGCAGTGGCAACATCTCAGCTCACTGCAACCTCTGCCCTCCTGGGTTCAAGCGATTCTCATGCCTCAGCCTCCCAAGTAGCTGGGATTACAGGCATGTGCCACCACGCCCAGCTAAGTTTTGTATTTTTGGTAGAGATGGGGTTTCACCATGTTGGCCATGCTGGTCTCGAACTCCTGACCTCAAGTGATCCGCCTGCCTCAGTCTCCCAAAGTGCTGGGATTACAGGCATGAGCCACTGCATCTGGCCAAGAATGAGATTTTGATACACAAAACAACTTGAATAAATCTCAAAATCATGCTGAACAAAAGAAACCAAACACAAAAGGGTATATGCTATATGATTTCATTTACATAATGTTCTAGAAAAGGCAAACCTAATCTATAGTGAGGCAGCACATTGGTGGTAACCTAAACCCAGGAGTGAGGGTTGGGATTAACTGCACAGGGACTGTGGAAACGAAGATGTTCTGTATCTTGACTATGATGGCAGTTAGAAGAGCATATACATTTTTAAGACTCATTGAGCTGTACATTCTAAATGAATGAATTTTATTGTCTATAAATTTTACATCCATAAAATTCATTAAAAAAATAAAATAGCAACAGTCTCTTCTAGGAAGACCTGGAAGCCACTTGTGGTGGCAGTCTGGATTCTGAATCCAGAGTAAGATGGAGTGAAGGCCGTACGGTTTAGACTGCCTTTGCTGAAGAAGCCAAGTCTTATCCACACAGGTTCTATTTACTAGGACTGGTCCCACTGAGGAAGCCAATGCATGGCTGGAATATTGCAGACTAAAATGAAACCACTGCTGCAAGCAGACGAGATATTTCAGACTTGTTCCTCAGGTTCTCTCCTGTTTTGCTCTTAAACTAAATGTAACCTTTAATTTCTTTTTGCACTGACCTGGCATGTGCCCAAATTGCATTTAAATTCCATGTTCCAGGACCCACAGGCACCCATCAGAGGGCTCCAAGGAATCTTAACAAGTTATCACCTTGAAAGGCTATCTTACACATTGCTTTCTGGACTCCGACAGTCGCTCACATTCTGTGTGGCCTCCCAGCCCACTGTAGTGCAGTTGTAGTGAAGATTCACCACTAAAGAATCTGGGCCAAAGTCGGGGATGTGAGAATGGGCACCATGGAGGGGCTGTTTCTACCTACCTGGCCACCTTCGGTGATTCATTCTTCTAGATATCTTCTCGATTAATATTTCACAATCTAGTTACAAAATCAAAATATGGCCATGTGGCTCGTTTGAAGCATAGAAAAAGATAAACAAAAATTAAAAATTACTATCAACAGGGATAACTGCTGAATAACATTTTGGTCTATATTTTTTCAGGGATACATCACACATACACACACGCACAGATGCGCATTTATTTAAAACAAAAATATGATCTTACTGTGCAAATTGTTTGTTATTTGGTTTTCTACCACGTAATAATTTGTTGGGAACATTTCCCCTTGTCATTAAGTAGTCTCAATCAACCTTCTATTAGTCAATTATTGCTGCATAACAAACAACATCAAAGTCTCGGGATATAAAATAATAAGCATGGAGTTCTCACTTAGGTGTTTGTGGATCAGCTGAGGTGACTCTGGTCCCCATGTCTCTGTCCTGCCCCTAGGATCAGCAAGCTAGTTCTAGCATGATCCTAGGATGGTGAGGGAAACGCGAGGGGACACACCCAGCTGGCACACCTCATACCTCTACTTATTTCACAGCTGCTAACATCCCACTGGCCAGAGCATGTCACATGGTGAGCTTAAAGTCGAGGGACAAAGAAGTAGACCCCACTATTTGTGAAGGAACTGCAGAGTTACACAGCAGAGGGCCTGGATACAGGGAGAGGTGACATTGAGGCCAATATTTCAGTCTACAATAAACCTCATTTTCAATGCCAGATTCACATGGATATTTGCAAATTTATTTATTTACCACTCATATAGGGCTATGCACCTAAGCTACTGTTCCAAAAGCTTTACAAAAAACAGGTCTATGAGATAGGTACTAGTATTAACCCCATTTTACAAATGAGGAAACTGAGGCACAGAGGTTAAATATCTTGTCCTTGATCACCCAGCTGGTAGGTGGGGGAGCGAGGAAGTCTGCATCCAGAGTCCATGCCTACAAACACCATGCTAGGCTGCCTCACTTATAATTTGTCCCCATTGCCACCACTAGACTGTGGAGAGGGACTCTGCATCCAGTGTAGTAGCTGACCCTGTGAGCACACAGTATATGTTTGTTGAATGAGCTCAATCGTTATCCTATCCTTAGATATTTAGGTTGGGTCTAGTGTGTTTGGCTATTATATAGTGTTATGGGCTGAATGCCTTCCAGATTCGTATGTTGAAGCCTTAATCCCGAGTACCTCAGAATGTGACTGTATCTGGAAATAGCATTTATATATTTGTTTATTTCTTATAGGGACAGGGTCTCGCTTTATTGCCCAGGCTGGTCTCAGATTCTTAGGCCTTGAAAGAGGTGATTAAGTTAAAATGAGGCCATTAGAATGGGTCCTAATCCAATGTGACTGGTGTCCTTATAAGAAGAGGAGATTAGGACATGCAGAGAAACATCAGGGAAGCCCACGAAAAGATAGATGACCTTGTGAAGAGGCAGCAAGAAGCCGGCCATTGGCGAGCCCAGGACAGGGGCCTCAGAAGAGATCAACCCTGACGGCACCCTGATCTTAGACTTAGCCTCCAGAACTGGGAGGAAATACGTTTCTGTTGTTTAAGCCACCCAGCCAGTGGTACTTTGTTATGGCAGCCCTAGCAGTTTAATACATGCACCATGTTGTTACAAGCATCCTAGTTTGGTCTAAATTTATGTAATCTGTACATATATCCATCGGTACTTGGGAGATCTTTGTAAAATTCCATTTAGCCACCGTTCCTTTGTGGGGAAAGTATTGTTCTTAATTCAGTGGAAGTTGAATTTCTGTTTTCTCCCTGAAACTAAGTCATACAAAAACAAGGACTGTGGAATCCAAGGTTATCTTTCCAATGACTCCTGAATATGGGAAGCACAGTGAGCATTCAACAAACATCTACTATAGGAATTAGTAGAATCACACTTTCTTCTTCCTTCTGCCTCAGCCAGAGCCAAGGCAAAGAATTTACCATGGGCTCCTGGTCAGAATGGATGGTGAGAGGTGGGACAAGAGAGTGTCAGGGCCCAGACTTGTCAGAAGGAAGAAGTGCAGGAGGAGAGAAACAGAAGAGAAAGAGAGAAGACTTCCTCAGCAAGAAAGGCCGGGTATCTTCAGAGAAACAAACTCTTTCCCAAGATGATGAAAGAAAGAGGAGGCACAACAGCAGTTTCAGGGACGACCTGCCTTGCTCAGGAGTGCGGTAATGCAAGCGGGAGTAGGATTAACTGGGGCCCCACCACTCTTTCTGAATGACCACTTGATGTCCTTCTGTAGGTATTCGTAAAAGGGGGTGCAGATAGTAGGGTAAGAGTTATGGATAGCATTTAGAAATTACCATCCACAGGCAAGGAGCTTCAGAAGTTTAGGACTTAGTTTTTAGCAGTCCAAACACCTGCTACTCACATACCTACTCCCTAACTCATTCATTCAACCCATGTTTATTGAGTGTCTGCCAGGCTGGGCGCTGTGCTGGGTGCTGCTCTCATGGTGCCTGTGTTCTCATTCTTATAAGTAGTAGAAGAAAATTTTAAACCCACAGAGTTGAATAAGAATCCTTAAATAGTAGTCCAGTGATTTCCCCATTCATTAATTTACCATCCTACTGACTTACTCAGTAATATCTGCTTAGCTCCTATTAGGTATGAGGTGATGTTTCGGACATTAGGAGAAGGGGCTTGAATGGGACATTGTCATGTCATCTGAGGGCACAAATATAATAATAAGACAAATAACGCCCATGCGCCCAAGGGAAGTGATGGCAGTATAACTGTGATAGTATGGTGTGACTGTGGTAGTCCAGGGTGCCTGTGGAAGTGAGTGGATGGGGTAATACAATGTGACTGTGATACATAAGGTGAATGTGGTGGCGTAGGATGACTGTGGTAGTACAGGGAGACTGCGGTAGTGAGTGAATGGTAGTACAACGTGATGCAGTAGTACTGGTGACTGTGATAGCATAAGGTGAATGTGGTAGTCTAGTTGACTGAGGTAGTCCAGGATGAATATGGTAACATAGGGTGACTGGCAGCACAGGGTGACTGTGGTAGCATTGGGTGATGACTGTGGTAACGTAGCATGAAGGTAGTCATATAGGGTGGTTGTGGTAGTATGTTGTGAATATGGTAGTATAGGATGAATTTGGTTGTTTTGGGTGTTGGGCAGAAAGTGGCTTACTTTTCCTGAAAGTGAGTGAGGGCTTCTCCAAGCAGGGGGCATTTGTGCTTGGACTTGAAGGATACACTTGGTGTATAAGAGGGGCAACGTGGGTCCTAGTCAAATGTGAGCTAGTTTAATAAAAGAAGAAGGTTTGGACACATACCAAAGTTTCCTGGAACCAGGCAATAGGGTCTCCTGAGGCCTGGGACCCGGAGCTGGACAGAATCTGGAAAGGAAGGCAGAGCTTTCCTCTGACTCTTCAAAGCTGTGACATCTATCTCTCCTCTGCCTGCGTGTCAGGTTCCTGCCTCTCCTGTAGAGCAGACTTCTAGACTTCCCTACCCCTGTGGAGTAAAGGCCCACTTGCAGCTCTTGAGCTGGCCCATCTATGAGTGAAGCAACCAGCAGAAACCGACTCATTCATTTTAGGACCAAATCCACATTCTTAGGAGAAAAAATTCTGACTGACCCTCTGAAGTCAGGTGTCCACCTGTTAATAATGCTTCTCCAGAGCACCAGTAGGATATAGGTACATAGGTAGGTAGGAGGTAGATAGAGATCTATGAGACGGGATTTATGAGGGAATTTGCTCATGTCATCACAAGGCTGAGTAGTCCCACAGTATGCCATCTGTGAGCTGGTGAACCAAAGAAGCTGATAGCGTGGCTTCGTCCAAAGTCACAGGTTGAGAACGAGGAGACCCAATGGTGTAACTCAGTCAGAGGCTGAAGGCCTGAGAACCTGGGAAGCTGCTGGTATAAGGCCTGGAGTCCAAAGGCCAGAGAACCTAAAGTTCTGATGTCCAAGGGCAGGAAAAGATGGATGTCCCAGCTCCAGAATAGAGAGAGCAAATTGTCCTTCCTCTGCCTTTTTGTTCTATTTGGGCCCTCAACCAACTGGTTGGTGCTTGCACATTGGGTGAGGGCTGATCTTCCTTACTCTGTCTACTGATTCAAGTGCCAGTCTTTTCCAGAAATATTCTTACAGACAGATCCAGAAATATTCTTACAGACAGATCCAGAAATAATGCTTTATTGGCTATCTCAGTATCCCTTAATCCAGTCACATTAACACCTAAAACTAATCATCAAAAGTTCACACCTTGTCAACTTGGCATACTTACCCATTTTTTTTTTTTTTTAGATGGAGTCTCGCTCTGTCACCTAGGCTGGAGTACAGTGGCATGATCTCAGCTCACTGCAACCTCTGCCTCCTGGGTTCAAGCTATTCTTCTGCCTCAGCCTTCTGAGTAGCTGGGACTACAGGCATGCACCACCACACCCAGCTAATTTTTGTATTTTTAGTAGAGACAGAGTTTCACCATATTGGCCAGGTGGTCTCGAACTCCTGCCTTGTGATCCACCCCCCTTGGCCTCCCAATGTGCTGGGATTACAGGCGTGAGCCACCGTGCCCAGCCACACTTACCCATCTTCTTAAACCCATAGTTCCACCTAACATGATACGACTATCCTACATGCAATAAAAGTACACTAATTCCTTCCCCAGAAGAGGAGGTAAAGTCTTTGAGTGATGTTTACTCTTCTCCCGATATCCCATAAGTTAAATAATGTAAAATTAACCATACTTAACTACTGATATAAAGTCAATACATCTTATGTTACCTGATACAAGAATAAGAGAGGAAATAAAATAAATATGTCTGGGTTCCAGGCCTCAGGAGACCCTATTGCCTGGTTCCAGGAAACCCTGCTATGTGCCCAAACCTCCTCCTTTTATTAAACTAGCTCACATTTGACAAAACAGGGAGGAAATGCTCATGGCAATTACGGACCTCATTTCTGTAACTGGTCATAGGGTCTTAGATGGTATTTATAACTATCATCTTCTACCACCCATCCTGTATTCTCTTTGCTTCCAGCAAGCACTTCGGCTGGTCATGATTCTTTACCTAACGTAATGACTCAAAACTTATTCCTGAAGGCTCTGGGCTATTCATAGTCCTGGCTAGATTGGGTTATCACAGTTCCCCATTGACCTTAACCACAGGGCATGGTACTATTAAGAGATAGCCCCAGGAATCGCCTGTATTTCAGAAATACCTCCTTACCTCCATTGTGGAGTAGTAGTCCAATTTCTCCTTGGTAGCCCAGATCAATCACTCCAGCCAACACCATAACTCCCCTGACTCAGAGGTGTGCAGGGCCCAAAGTGGCTAGGTGCGAGTCTCGACTTCCAGTTCAATGGAATCAATGTTATGTCTCCTAGTGAAAGTATTATTCCCTCTGGAAATAAGACCTCTATGGCATCAGGGCATAAAGCCATGTTAACAGGAAGCAACAATTTTGCTAGTAAGTCATTAGGGGTCATGGTGAGTGGTGCCACTCCCATTTCCACCCCTTGATTCCTGGACCTCTACATCCTGGCAATGGGAGAAACAGTACCATGTATTAGATGCTGATTCAGAGCTTATACAGTCTTCTGGAGAACCTTGCCCCTATGAAGTATTATCACCTATCATACTATAACCATGTCTTCAAAAGGCCATCCCACCATTCCATCAAGCCAACTGCTTCAGGATGGTAGGGAACATGGAAAGACCAGTGAATTCCAGGAGCATGAGCCCATTGCTATACTTTGGCTGTGAAGTGTGTTCCTTGGTCAAAAGCAATGCTGTATGGAATACCATGATGGTAGATAAGACATTCTTTAAGTCTACGGTGGTAGGTATGGCAGAAGCATTGTGTGCAGAGAAAGTAAAAATCCATATCTAGGCTGGGCGCCATGGCTCACACCTGTAATCCCAGCACTTTGGGAGGCTAAGGCAGGAGGATCACATGAGGCCAGGAGTTCGAGACCAGCCTGGCCAACACGGCAAAACCCCATCTCTACTAAAAATAAAAAACTAGCCAGGCATGGTGGTGTACGTCTGTAATCCTAGCTACTTGGGAGGCTGAGGCATGAGAATCATTTGAACCCAGGAGGCAGACATTGCAGTGAGCCAAGATCGTGCCACTGCACTCCAGCCTGGGTGACAGAGTGAGATCTGTATCCAAAAAAAAAAAAAAAAAAAAAAAAAAAAAAAAATCCATATCTAGAGTAACTGCCTGTTGAAATAAGAAAAAAACACTGCCCTTTTCATGATTGGAAGCTGTTAATCAACTTGCCACCAGGTAGCTGGCTGAGCATCCCTGGGAATGATGCCGTATCAGAGGCTCAGTGTTGGTTTCTGCTGCTGGCAGTTTTGAGTACTCAGTCTCAAAGTGGCTGTGGCCATGGTCAGGTTGGCCTTGGTGAGTGGAAGTCCATGTTGTTCAGCCCATGAATAACCTCCATCCCTGCTACCATGGCCATTTTGTTCATGAGCTTATTTGGTTTATGAAAGCAAACTCCTTCTAGTGGACCTTATGAACAGATATAGAGAAAAGGCATTTGCCATATCACCAGCTGCATACCAGGTACCAGGAGAAGTATTGATTTGCTTAAGCAATGAAACCACATCTGATACAGCAGGTGCAGCTGGAGTTTCCACTTGGTTAACCTTATGATAATCCATTGTCATTCTCCAAGATCCTTCTGTCTTCTATGCAGGACAAATAGGAGAGTTGAATGCAGATGTGATGGGAATAATTATACCTGCATCTTTCAAGTCCTTGACAGTGGCACTAATATCTGCAATCCCCTCAGGGATGCAGTATTGCTTTGATGTATTATTTTCCTAGGTACACGCAGCTCAAATGGCATTCATTTGGCCTTTCCTACAATAATAGCCTTCACTCCACAGGTTGGGGAACTAGTGTGGGGATTCTGCCAGCTGCTAAGTACATCTATGTCAACTAAACATTCAGAAGCTGGGGAAGTAACCACAGGATGGTTTTAGGGACCCACTGGACCCACTGTAAATCAGAGCTGAGCTAAAACTTTGTGGATCACCTGACCTCTAGAAGCCCCTACTCTGGCTGGAGGGCCACAGTGATGTTCGGGTCTCCTGGAATCAGTGTCAGTTTAGAGCCAGTATCCAGTAGTCCCTGAAATATGTTTCCTTTTCCCCAATGCACAGTTACCCTGGGAAAATGCTGTAGGTCCCTTTAGAGGAAGCTGAAAGAAATATTAACAATATAAATTTTTGGTAGTGTACCAGGGTCCTTCCTTGAGGGGATGTGGCCTCGCCTTCATTCAAGGGTTTCTGGGTCTTTAAACTGGCTCAAATCTGGGAATTGATTGAGAGGCCATGATTCTGTTTTTATGATTCAAGTTTGACTCCCATTGACTTGACCTGGAAGATTTCTACTTACACAAATCAAGTAAGAATTTAGTAGGCTTCCTATTTTACTTCTAAAAGCTCCATGATTAACTGGCCAATGTCATAGTCTACACAAGTCAGACCATTCTTTTTTTTTTTTTTTTTTTTTGAGACTTGTTGCCCAGTCTGGAGTGCAATGGTGCGATCTTGGCTCACTGCAACCTCCACCTCCTGGGTTCAAGCAATTCTCCTGCCTCAGCCTCTCGAGTTGCTGGGATTACAGATTACAGGTGCCCACCACCACGCCTGGCTAATTTTTGTATTTTTAGTAGAGACAGGTTTCACCATGTTGGCCAGACTGGTCTTGAACTCCTGACCTCAGGTGATCCGCCCACCTAGGCCTCCCAAAGTGCTGGGATTACAGGTGTGAGCCATTGCGCCCAGCCAAGCCAGACCATTCCAATTGCTGCTTTGACTTTCTGTCCATTATGGTGACTATGTGCACCTTGTCTTTGGTAGCTGAGTGCCACCACTTGGCTCCTGACATCCCAATTACTCCCATTGCATTTAAGTTTTCCAACTGAGTGACTGTGGTTTCACTGTAAGATCCGGCTACAGAGAAGAGCAGTCATGGCACTTTCAAGGCATTTGAAAGCTGAGAGTAATCCCAGCACTTTGGGAGGCCAAGACAGGAGGATTACTTGAGCCTAGGAGTTCGAGACCAGCCTGGGCAACATAGTGAAACTCTGTCTCTATGAAATAAAATTAAAATAAATTAAAAAAGAAAGCCAGTTTTACTTAAGAATATCTTCAATGAGCAGTAAAAATTGTTGATGTTATTAAACTACTACTCTTAAATGCCCATGTTTTTGATATTCTGTGAACCAGAATGGGACACGTGCACAAAGCACTGCTGTTGCACACTGAAGTACTCAATGGTTGTCTTGGGGGAAAGCACTTATACAGTTGAGATGTGAGCTGAATCAACTAGATGCTTTTTCACGGAACTTTAGTTTTACTTGAAAGAATGATTGACAGCCCCACTATCATTACTCAGGCTTGAGTATTGGGCAGACATTTTCTTGAACAAAGTGAGCCTGTCACTTTAAGGAAAATAAATGGACAATGTTTATTGCCAATAATAATATTCAAGCTTTCAGATGAAAATTAGAATTTTGGAAAACTTGTATCTACCATTATGAACTTTCCATCTTTCCACTACTTGAAGAACTTCTGATACTGCTGGTGGTGATATTAACAAATGTAGGCTTTTCAAATCTGTATTGCATAATGAAATGAGTCAACATTTGGAAGATCTGTATGACTTAGTGAACTACTATTTTCCAAATGACCAAAGGATGATGTTACAAAATCACCTATGGGTAAAAGGTCCATTCAAAGTACAAGATAAACCAATGGATTCTGAGGTAATGCAATATGAAAAGTTCACTGATATGGTTTCAGATTTCACATTGCAAAACTAACCTTTAAGAAATGATCACTTGTCCAGTTTAGATGTAGTATCAAAGAAGAATATCCACAATTATCTGGAAAAAGCTTTAAAAATACTCCTCTTTTTCTATTATGTGTATGTGAGGCTGGAAGTTTTTTAATGTACATAAACTAAAATTTATCTCACAGATTGAATGCAGAAGCAGGTGTGAGAATCTAGCTGTCTTCTATTTTAAGCCAGACATTAAAGAGATTTGCAAAAATGTAATTTTGGGGGAAAATATAGTTATTTTTCATAAAATATATTATTTATGTCAATGTGTAATCGTTTATTATTATTCTTTAATGAATTAATAAACCTTTTAATTTTTTTCAGTTTTCACTTCTAGTACAGTAAATATCAATGGATATAGCCTACATACACAAAACTTTTTAGAATCTCAATATGCTTTAAGAGTGCAAAAAGGATGTGCAAAGAGTGGTTGAAATTACTAGAAGTTTATTTCAAGACAGAGTCTCGCTGTGTTGCCCAGGCTAGAGTGCAGTGGAGCAATCTTGCCTTACTGCAACCTCTGCCTTTCGGGCTCAGGCATTTCTCTTGCCTCAGCCTCCTGAGTAGCTGGGATTACAGGCGGGCGCCACTACACCCAGCTAATTTTTATATTTTTTAGTAGAGACAGGGTTTCTCCATGTTGGCCAGGCTGGTCTCAAACTCCTGGCCTCAAGTGATCCTTCCACCTTGACCTCCCAAAGTGCTGGGATTACAGGTGTGAGCTATCACCCCCAGCCTATTTCTTGCCCATTCAACAGTCCAAGGTGGAAAGGTCACCAGGCAGCTCTCCTTCACACTCTGATGAGGCACTCGAGCTTTTTTGTTGTAGCTCTACCAATTCCTAGAACCTGGCAATCTTTTGTCTTCAGTTAGTAGGAAGGGAAAGAGCATGGAAGAAGGCACTTGAAAGGTTTTTACAGGCTAGGCCTGGAAATAGTACCCATCTACTCCCCACATTCTGTCGTGCAGAACTCAGTCAGCTACGTAGCCATTCTTAATTCAAAGGAGGCTGAAAAATATAATCTAGCTGTGTGCCTAGGAAGAAGAGGAACTAGATTGGGGTGAGGGGCTCATAGTTCCTGACGTGACATCCCAGGTTCCTGGTACAAATTTATTTGTTACATTATTCCATATTTCTCAATCTCTGTCTATCTATCTGTTTATATACTTTCAAAACTTGTTATTTGAAATAATAATAGACTCATAGAGAGTTGCCATAAATTATTCCATCTCTCCTTAATCTCTATTTATATATTTTTAAAAACTTGTTATTCGAAATAATAATAGACTCATAGAGAGTTTCAAAAATAACATGAAAAGTCTCATGTACACTAAACCCAGCTTCCCCGCAAAAAGACATCTTATATAGCCATAATACAATAACAAACTAGGACATCGACATTGGTACATTACTCTTAACTGGACTATGAGTCTCATTTTGGTTTTGTGATTTTTTTAGGCCTACATTCATTTGTGTGTGTGTGTGTGTTTTAAATTTTAAAAACTGTCCTATATTATGTGTTTTAATATTTTCTTTTTCTTTTTTAAAGACAGCATCTCACTCTGTTGCCCAGGCTGGAGAGCAGTGGCGCAGTCATAGCTCACTGCAGCCTCAAAGATTTGGGTTCAAGCAATCCTCCCACTCTAGCCTCCTGAGTAGCTGTGACTACAGGTTTGTGTCACTACCCTTGGTGAATTTATTTTTATTTTTATTTTTTGTGGAGATGGGGGTCTCACTATGTTGCTCAGGCTGGTCTTGAACTTCTGGGCTTAAGTGATCTGCCTGCCTCAGCCTCCCAAAATGTAGGGATTACAGATGTGATCCACCACGCCCATCTTGTTTTAATATTTTGAGGTGCCTCAGATCCATTTTTGAAAGTAAGTAGGCTGTAAACTATAAAGAAATAAAAAGTGTCGAATGGGATGTATCATTAATCTTCCTGACATTTCTGTAAATGGGCAGCGTGGGAGGGGACTCGTTTTTGCAAACCTTGAGACTCGTGCAGCCTGGTGCTGTAGCAAGAGTATGGAAATTGGAGACAAACATAACTGGGGGTTCAAGTCCAACCTCTACCACTTCCCAGCTGAACAATTTAGGGTGTGTCACTTAACCTTTCTGAGCCCTCTCTACCCATCTGCAGCACAATAAAGTATAGTCTACCTTACAGGCTGCTGTAAGGACAAAATGGGATTATGCACATACAGAATGTAGCACAATGCCTGGCACAATTGTAATTACAATTGGGAACATTAAAGAAGTACAGAGGATGCTGAGGCAATCCTAAGGTATTTGGCAAATTGGTGCAGGAAGTGGGATTCTGAAACCCAGCTCCAGAAAAGTAGTGCATTCAGTGAAAATGTAAGGTCCCAACATCTTTGGGCTCGAGAAACCCCCTTTCTAAAATGAAAATTTCCAAGAGGCCCTCCTCCCTGCCTTCTACCTGTGACTGTTGCTCTCTTGGCCTGTGAGTTCATGATTCTGTGGATTCTGTGATTCCATGGATTCTGAAATTAAAGGCTGAAAGGGGACTTCGATGTCATTGGGTAGACACCTCAATTTACAGTTGAGGAAACTGGGGCTCAGAAAAGTGAAGGCTATTGCCAAAATCACAGCAAGCTAGACATCAAGGTCAAGAGAATGTAGGCTCCTCCCTGCTGGCCCTGAGCCGTTCCCATGACACCATGGCCCTTAATCTTTCCTTGCCCTTCCTCTTCTTGCCTTCCCTCCTTTTCTGAGCCCCACTTCAAACACCTGGGTTTTATGTCTTCTTGGTCTGAACTTCCTTGATTTGAGAGCTTCTCACTAATGTTCATTCATTCCTTCAAGCAGCTGTTTTCCCATCCATCATTTACCAACTGCCTTTTGGTGCCCATTGCTAGTTTCGGCGTCAAATGTACTGCTGGTTGTCAGAAAGTCCTAGTGAATGAAGGCTTCGCGCTACTTTCAGTATCGAGACTAGTCCCCAAACGTAGAAGGAAGTCACTCCGTCAGTGTTGCTTGAGAATAACTATTGATATGTCAGCATCTTTGTTTAGGGGTTCTGAAGTCCTACAGGCTTCAGAGTGATTTTAAATCAGCCAGATAGCGTATTTACATTGCTTGATCAGCATTTGGCGTCTAGAAACCATTATTTATCTACCTAGTCAGCTTAAAAGTCACATTTTTCCATAGGACACAGTTAAAGCAACCCTGTGAAAGGCTCGTGTTTGATTAATCAAGGAGAAAATAGGCATGCACAGACCAAAGACTGAGCTGTGTCATTTTAGCCTCTGGGTTCATGAGTTTTCTTTTTTTTTTTTTTTTTTTCTGGGAATGAGAAAATAACTTTATTTCATTGTGGGGAGTGGGCGGATGTCCAGCCTCAGAACTTCTGGAACTGCTTCTTGGTGCCGGCAGCCTTGGTGACCTTGAGCACGTTGAAGCGCACTGTCTTGCTCAGAGGCCGGCATTCGCCCACTGTGACGATGTCACCGATCTGGACGTCCCTGAAGCAGGGGGACAGGTGTACAGACATGTTCTTGTGGCGCTTCTCGAAGCGATTGTATTTGCGGATGTAGTGCAGATAGTCTCGGCGGATGACAATGGTCCTCTGCATCTTCATCTTGGTCACCACGCCAGAGAGGATCCGCCCTCGAATGGACACATTACCAGTGAAGGGGCATTTCTTGTCAATGTAGGTGCCTTCAATAGCCTCCTTGGGTGTCTTGAAGCCCAGACCGATGTTCTTGTAGTACCGCGGAAGCTTCTCCTTGCCAGTTTCTCCCAGCAGGACCCTCTTCTTGTTTTGAAAGATGGTCGGCTGCTTTTGGTAGGCACGCTCAGTCTGAATATCCGCCATCTTCCCGGCCGCCTGAGAAAAAAAAAGCATGAGTTTTCTTAAGGACCTTTTAACGCCCTATCTTAAGAACTGCTGAAGAAAGATGAAATGTTAAAACTTCTTCAAGACAAACCCGTATAAAATCAAAGCTCTCATCACATTCTTTCCAGGAAGCAGATACTGTAAAATATTAAATCAACCATTGGCATTGTGTTTCTAAAATAACACACGTTTCCTTTTCATGTTATTTCAGTTGTTAAAGAGACAGATGAAACTGATAGTTATTTGGCTGAAAATATTTGTGTTGGGTGATGTCCCTACCCTGTCCTTGCACCCAAGAACTTTACTCAACAAATATTTATTAAATGATATTATAGCGGAGTGTAGGATTTCTCAAGCTGTGGGCAACTAAATATTGAAGAGTCATGAACTCAATATATTGGGCTGCAAGCAGCATTTTAAAAAATGAAATAGAATCAAATACAATGGAATAGAAAACATCAGTGCAAATTAGTGTAGCAAGAGTAAACATTGTTATATGAAACTTTTGATTGAGTTACCTGTGTGTATTGTGTGTGTGCATATGAGTATTGCACTGTGCTATAAGGTTTATTTTTTTTTAATTATGGGTCAACATAAAAAATGTTTGGAAAACACTGAAGTAGCAGTTAAGAGTATAGGCTCTTAACTGGAGTTAGACAGCATGAATTCAAATTCTGGCTCCATCATTTTCTAGATGAAGGATTATTGGCAGGTTGCTTTAGCTGTCTGTGAAATGGGGATTATGATAGAATTAACGCAGGGTCAATTCATCCACATAGGCACAATGACTAGGACCCAAAATATTTTTAAGATCTATTAAATGATTTTATTTCTTTTAAAATCAGAAAAAAAGAACCTTTTGCATTGAAGAAAATGTTTTAATTTTTTCTCACATCATAAAAAATTAATTTTCTAGGGTACTCAAACATTTATGATGGTGTGAGGGGCTCATGAAGGTAAAAGTGTGTAGGGCTAATAAAAGTCACAATGCAAGCATGAACTGACCGAATAGGTAGGGTGACCAACCTGTCCCAGTTTTCAATGGAAAGTCCAGCATCCCAAAATCCCCACTCAGTCCCAGGCAAACCAGGATGATTAGTCACCCTATTAATAAGGTTGTTATGAGGATGAAATTAGATGATTGTTGACAAAATTAGGAGATTGCTTTGCACATCAGTGTTCAATACATGCATTAATATGTGTCAGGCACTGTGCCAGCCTTTGAGAATTTTAGGATGAATACGGCACAGGGTGGCCTCAAAAGGCAGTGGAGGATAGTGGTTGAGAGTGTGAATTCAGGGCCCAGAAAAACCTGTTTCAAAGCCTAGTTCTACTACTTACTAGCTTTGTGATTTGGGGCATGTTACTTAACCTTGCCGTGCCTCAAATTCCTTATGTATATGATAAGTATGGTTATAATTGTACCCACTTCACTGGAAAAGTGTAGATTTCAATGAGTTGGTACTTTTAATGTACTTAGAGCATGTCTAGCATATGGTAAGCAGTCAGTAAATATTAGCTACTTAAGTATATATCAATTAGAGTCCTATTTTCATCAGCTTGGACTGCTATAACAAAATATAGACTGAGTGGCTTAAACACCAGGTATTTATTTCTCACAGTTCTGGAGACTGAAGTCCAGGAACACGGTCTGGAAGGCTCAGTTTGTGGCGAGGGCTCTTCTCCTGGCTTGCAGATAGTGGCCTTCTCATTGTGTCCTCACCTGATGGAGAGAGAGAGGAAGCATCCTCTCTGGTGTCTCTTCTTATAAGGGTACTAATCCCATCACGAGACCCCTAATCTTATGACCACATCTAACCCTGATTACCTCCCAAAGCTCCATCTCCAAATATCACCACATTGGGGTTTAGGGCTTCGGCATATGAATTTTTGAGAGACACAGTTCAGCTCATAGCAGGTCCCTTCAGGGTAGTTCTCTAAAGGTAACATAAACCCTAAGAACATATTTATAAAGAAAAATGTCTAAAGGTATTTGGTTTGATTTGCTCAGCCATTCAAGAACTCAAGCTCTGGCCTGGTGTGGTGGCTCATGCCTATAATCCCAGCATTTTGGGAGGCTGAGGCAGGTGGATCACCTGAGGTCAGGAGTTGGAACCAACCTGGCCAACATGGTGAAACCCTGTTTCTACTAAAAGTACAAAAAATTAGCAGGGCACGGTAACAGGCACCCTTAATCCTAGCTACTTGGGAGGCTGAGGCAGGAGAATTGCTTGAACCCGGGAGTTCAAGCTATTGGACTCACTGGAACAGTGAGCCAAAATCACGCCATTGCACTCCAGCCTGGGTGAGAGAGCGAGACTCACCCAGTCTCGCAACAACAACAACAACAACAACAAAGAGCTTAAGTTCTTCCTATCCTTCCCTCTGCTCTGCTCCCCTTGGCATAATACCCATCTTCTCATGGTCACAACATGGTTGCCACAACCCCAGCCATCATACTACTATGTCCAGAGCAGGAGGCAAGGGATGTAATATTCAAAAGTGTCTTCTTTGATAAGACACTTCTCAAGGTATATTTCTTTTTTTAAGAAATGAAATATTTCCCAGAAGCTTCTCAGCAGATTTCTCTGTACATCCTAATGACCAGAATTAAGTCAGGTGCTCAGCCTTATCACTCACTGGCAGAGGACAATAAGATTTCCATGACTGGTTTAGACTAGTCATGATTCCTCCAAATAACATTGGTCTTCTGTTAGCAAGGAAGAAGAGGGAATGGGTATGTTTCTGACAATATCTGCCACTGAGATGCTCACAGATTACCTAGGAAGCCAGACAAAACACTAACAGGTAGTACAGCATGCAAAGGTTGGCACTACTGGTGGCAACAAAGATTAATGGGGACAGAAGCCAGGCACGATGGCTCACTCCTGGGAGGCTAAGGCGGGAGGATCGCTTGAGGATCTAGGAGTTTGAGGCTGCAGTGAGCTATGATCACGCCACTGCGCTCCAGCCTGGATGACAGAGTGAGACCTTGTCTTTTAAACAAAATTTACTTTTATACTAAACAAGCACACATATACTGTATTACAAGGTAAGAGTCAAGATTTGCAGGACTAATGAAGATGGAACAGAAGACTTCAAAGAGATTATGAATTCGTGGGGGGCTCCTCTGGACTATGAGCCTAGTCATCCAGGGTCTGCTAAAGGACACTTACCGTCCTCTATAATTAGGAGTTGGGTTTGTTGGTGGAAAAGTTGCAAAGCTCTGGAGCAAGTAAACTAGGGCACCAGGAAAATAACTCTCTGGCCCATATTGGCCTGTCGGTGCCTGAGACCTCTTTGAACTAAAAACCTTCTTCTTTACTAGAAAGTGACCTTCTGAGGGGATTTCACAAAGAATACCATTTATTTGTAACTTAGTAGGAGTGTATCAAAACACACTATGCTGGATTGTTCTATTGTCAACTTGGTTAAACTGGGAACTACATTTCCAGAATCCTCTTCCTTCCTTCCTTCCTTCTTTCGTTCGTTCTTTCTTTTCTTTCTCTCTCTGTCTTCCTTTCTTTCTTTCTTTTTTGACAGAGTCTTGCTCTTGTTTCCAGGTTGGAGTGCAATGGCGCGATCTCAGCTCACTGCAACCTCCACCTCCCGGGTTCAAGCAATTCTCCTGCCTCAGCCTCCTGAGAAGCTGGGATTACAGGTGCCTGCCACCATGCCCAGCTAATTTATATATATATATATATATATATATATATATATATATATATTTTTTTTTTTTTTTAAGTAGAGATGGGGTTTCACTATGTTGGTCAGGCTGGTCTCGAACTCCTGACCTCAGGTGATCTGCCCACTTCAGCCTCCCAAAGTGCTGGGATTACAAGCATGAGCCACTGTGCCTGACCCAGAATCCTCTTTCTTAGTGGTCTCAGATTAGAGTTCGCTAAAAGAGTAATTTGCACAAAATTTGGGAGGTGGAGGAGAAGCCATAGCCACTCCTCTCAGAAGGTCATTGTGGTTAGGTGCAGTGGCAGATGCAGAAGTGCCCAGTGGGTTCCAGCTTGTCCTTGCCCTCCACACTCTGTGACCAGCTTTCCTATCAAGTGATGGCCCCGATGACCAGCAGCAGCCCCAGCCTTATCAGCTGATGCTTGGTGTGGACCCATAGCCAATGCAGGCAGGTGCTTTTTGTAGACTTCTCTAACAGCTTCTTGAATTTGACAGTGGGATCTACTTCTCAGATCCAGATGGATGACTCTCTGATCTCACTTCTTTCCAACCTTCACTTCCCAGCTCCCCCCATCATTGTGTAAGGTCTAATTCCAAATCCCTTATCCTAGAGCTCTTTGTTTTTTTATTTTTTTAGACGGAGTTTCACTCCTGTTGTCCAGGCTGGTGTGCAATGGCATGATCTCAGCTCACTGCAACCTCCGCCTCCCAGGTTCAAGTGATTCTCCTGCCTCAGCCTCCTGAGTAGCTGGGATTACAGGTGTCTGCCAACACACCCAGCTAATTTTTTGTATTTTTAGTAGAGATAGAGTTTCACCATGTTAGCCAGGCTCGTTTTGAACTCCTGACCCCAGATGATCCGCCCACCTCAGCCTGCCAAAGTGCTGGGATTATAGGCATGAGCCACAGAGCCTGGCCCCTTATCCCAGAGCTCTTTGTAGTTCTGCTTCTCTGATTGAACTTGAATTGATAGACATAATTTCCTTTTGATGCTTCACTCAGCCCAGAGGAAAGAGAAGATTTGATAGAAAATAAAAAGAGGTAATTTTAAAGCTGTGGCAGTGTTTGAGAAGGTGAGCCTGGCTAGGACACGGCAGTGGGAAGTTGTATGCCCAGAGAGCAGTGAGGACCAACAGGTGGCCACAATATTGAAAGGGCATGGAGAAGCGAAAGAATATCAAAGGAAAAATGGTGTCTGCTTCCTGCCTCCACCAGGACCTGCCTCTGAGGACAGCTCTCATTCTCTTCTCACTGTCAAGATGGTTTGTTGAACAATGACATGTCACAGTTGATGCTTTCAGCCCCAAGAGAGAAACAGAATCAGAAAAAAGTACAAAGGCAGGAGCAGTGGAAAATAAAACACCAGACAAGAAGAAAATCACACAATGGACTTATTAATCTAGACAGGACTTTAGAGAATTTCTCTTGTCACATGCCTTTATAGAACCACATCTTGTTTTATCGTCTTCCTATTTGGGACCATAGAAGAAACAGTAGTAAATAAATAAATCTCTCCTTTTTTTTTTGTTAAAACAATTACCAAGAATATTGCCTATTCCATTGTGCATGATCCTATATATAAGGATTCATGTAAAAATTGTCCTTTCAGAATTCAAAGGTGGGAAGAAATGAGTCTTCCAACACTTTGGAACACAGTCATTTATAAGGCAAAAAGAAGTATGACATCTCTTTCATTTTCTTCTCTGCCCTAGCTGCCAGGAAACCTAGAGATATATTTTCTGCTCAGATGAAGGAATATTCTTTAGCTCAAACTGATGTTATCATTCCGTACTCCATTCCTTTGAGAGTCTCAAACATCCTTGGACAAGTCTCTTTGTGGCTGCCTAAGGCAATTTTGTCTTTAATGAATTAGCTAAAGGTCCTGCTGCTTGCCTTCCCTTTTTGTTTTAGAGACACCCTAGAGAGGAAATATTTTATTTCTGATACTTGACATCATTCCTTTCCATTTCACCCAAGAAATCAAAAGGTTTTTGACCAAGAAGAAAATAAATGAGAAGGCAGAGGCCACGTTTCCAATTTGAACATAAATATGCTTGCACACAGGCACAAAAAATGAGATTATTTTTGTTATGAGATACAACTAAGATACGGATCACCTTCAGGATTGCTTTTTTGTGTTGAACTGTTAGAAAAAGCCCCGTAGTTTGTTTCTAAAAGTCAATAAGGAGCTTTCACAGTCATATGATGAATTTTCTTATAGGTTACCATAGAGACTATGAAAGTATAAAAACGGCTTTCCAATAGAATCATATATGGGTGATCTTATTCTTTTCCAATTTTTTGAAAATGTAGTTATATTGTTTGTAATCACAATTAAATTTATAAAGAAAACGTTGTGAAAACAAACTGAATTACCATTTGTAAGGTTGAAGTCCATAAATTTAATCATAACAGTTCTGTCCTCAGGCTACAGAAAAGTGGGTTAAAATCAACATGTAGAATTTAACCTGAAGCCCTGAAAAGAATTCAAACTGGTTCCAGATACCGTGAACACAATGTCAAGAAGAATTCACTCTTCACTTTGTTAGAGAGATGAAAGACCTAGATAACACCGCCCAGTTTAACTGTCAGTAAAATAGCAAGAAATGTGTAGTAACTATGTAAACATATTATAGCAAACCCAAATACCTGCCACAGCACACACACTATGTACACACACCAGCATACACACACAGTATAAGCACCATGAAAACGAGGACTTTTTCTATTTTGTGGTATCACCAGAGCCCAAAAACTGTCTTACAGTAGTAGGTACTCAAATGTATGTTGAATAAATGATTAGAATGCAAAAGGCATACAAAGATACCAGTACAGAAGAACATACCTCTCTAACAAGGGCACGTTTTCCACAAATGCTTTGCACTATAAGAACACATAGAACAAGGCCGGGCGTGGTGGCTCACGCCTGTAATCCCAGCACTTTGGGAAGCTGAGGTGGGTGGATCATGAGGTCAGGAGGTCGAGACCAGCCTGGCCAACATAGTGAAACCCCATCTCTACTAAAAATACAAAAAAATTAGCTGAGCGTGGTGGTGGGCGCCTGTAATCCCAGCTACTCAGGAGGCTGAGGCAGGAGAATGGCTTGAACCCGGGAGGTGGAGGTTGCAGTGAGATGAGATTGTGCCATTGCACTCCAGCCTGGGGACAGAGCGAGACTCCATACTCCATCTCATAAAAACAAAACAAAACAAAACAAAAAAACCACACATAGAACAGGCTGGGCACAGTGGCTCATGACTGTAACCCCAGCACTTTGGGAGGGCGAGGCAGGTGGGTCACCTGAGGTCAGGAGTCCGAGACCAGCTTGGCCAACATGGCGAAAACTTGTCTCTACTAAAAAATACAAAAATTAGCTGGGCGTGGTGGCAGGTGCCTGTAATCCCGGCTACTCAGGAGGCTGAGGCAGGACAATCACTTGAACCCAGGAGGCGGAGGTTGCAGTGAGCTGAGATTGTGCCACTGCACTCCAGCCTGGGTGACAAGAGTGAGAGTCTGTCTCAAAAAAAAAAAAAACCCACAAAAAACCCCCCAAAAAACCCCACATAGAATATAATTTTAAAATAATAAGATCTATGAGATGATAAGCTAAGACAACAGAATGTGTTGAAGAGGATATTGCAGAGCTAAAGAAAAATTAACATTATTAGTTATGTAATAAATAAACAATATAGTTAGAAACTGAATAGACATGGCTGGAAGCTAAATTTTGGTGGAGACACTTGGGACAACCACTTTTTTTTTTTTTTTTGAGACAGGGTCTCACTCTGTTGCCCAGGCTTGAGTGCAGTGGTGCAATCATAGCTCACTGCAGCCTGGAACTCCTGGGCTCCAGTGATCCTCCCCACTCAGCCTCCTGAGTAGCTGGGATTCTAGGTGGGTGCTACGATGTCTGGCTAATTATTTTGTATTTTTTTTGTGTGGAGACAGGGTCTTGCTATGTTGCCTAGGCTGGTTTTGAACTCATATCCTCAAGCAATCCTCCCACCTTGGCCTCCCAAAATGTTGAGATTGTAATTGGTAATCACAATTAATACAGAGAAAAGAGAGAAAAAAATTAATTTAAATTTATTTATTATTATTTTTAAATAGTTCCCTGGCTGGTTAGAAAAATTAATTAATTAATTAATTAATTAATTAATTTATTTATTTATTTTTTGAGATGGAGTTTCGCTTTTGTTGCCCAGGCTGGAGTGCCATGGCACGATCTCAGCTCACCGCAACCTCCGCCTCCCGGGCTCAAGTGAGTCTCCTGCCTCAGCCTCCCAAGTAGCTGGGATTACAGGCACCCACCACCACACCCGGCTAATTTTGTGTATTTTTAGTAGAGATGGGGTTTCACTATGTTGGCCAGGCTGGTCTCGAACTCCTGATCCACCCACCTTGGCCTCCCAAAGTGCCGGGATTACAGGCATGAGCCACAGCACCCAGCCAGAAAAAATATTTTTTAATCTAGAAAGAAAATGATAGACATAGAAAAGGGCAAAGATAATCCTTTGATGGCTTTAAAGTAGAGAGTCTAACAAATAAAACCAGAAAAATATATTCAGAGATATAATACAAAACAAATGCCCCAAGAAGAAAAAGGAAGAGAATTTTCAAGCAGATAAAACATAGCATTCATTTGGAAAAATTGATTAAGAATGATGCTAATCAGCCAGGCACGGCTGATTTTTGTACTTTTAGTAGAGATGGGGTTTCACCAGGTTGGCTGGGCTGGTCTTGAACTCCTGACCTCAAGTGATCTGCCCACCTCAGCCTCCCGAAGTGCTGAGATTACAGGTGTGAGCCACTGCGCCCGGACTATAAAGCTTGATAAAGTAGAAATGATATGAGCAACAAACAAGAGTGAAAGAGAAGGGAAAAGGAAGAAATATACCTATGCCAATAATTACATGTTTTACAGTATAGAGATAATTGATACTATGTAAAAATGAAAGATGCACTTAAAAGTAATGTACAACATTCCAACCTCTTAAGAGCTTTCATTTTTTTTAAACCTGTAGGAACAGAAGAATCCTATAACAACGAATATTTCCTAAGGTGAAAAAAGTGTGTTAAAAGTCTAATATTTCTTTCAATTTAATTTCTTCTTGTGTTAAGTTCAAGTGAAATTTAACTAAAAACTCAGTTTTCTTAAAAGCAGCATAAATTGGGCATGGTGGCTCACTTCCATAATCTCAGAACTTTGGGAGGCTGAGGTGGGAGGATTGTTTTGAGCCCAGGACTTCAAGACTAGCCTGGGCAACATAGTAAGACTCTGTCTCTATTTAAAAATTAAGACCTGGTGTGGTGGTTCAAACCTGTAACCCCAGCACTTTGTGGGGCCGAGGTGGGTGGATCGCTTAAACACAGGAGTTTGAGACCAGCCTGGGCAACATGGTGAAACCCCACCTCTACAAAAAAAAAAAAAAAAAAAAAAATTAGCCTGGTGTGGTGGTGCATACCTGTAGTCCCTACTTGAGAATCTCAGATAGGAGGGCTGATTGATTGAGCTGGGGAGGTCAAGGCTGCAGTGAGCTGAAATTGCACTGCTGCACCTGCTGCACTCCAGCCTGGGTGACAGAGCAAGACCCTGTCTCAGGAAAAAAAAAAAAAAAAAAAAAAAATCAAAAACAACAACAACAAAAGAACAAAAACAGCATGTATAGCATGAGCCTAATCTTTATACAGTTACAAGAAAATTAGGAAATAAACACTGATACAATATTATTATCTCACCTACAGACTTTATTTAAATGCCATCAGTTGTCCAAAATCTGTCCTTTATAACAAAAGAAAACAATTTTCTGGTCCAGGATACAATCCAGGTTCATGGGTTGCATTTAGTTGTCAGGTCTCTTTAGTTTTCTTTAATCTGCGCAGTTCCTCAGTCTTTCCTTGTCTTTTATAAACTTGATGTTTTTTGGGTCATATAGGCCAATGATTTTGTAGACTGTGCCTCCATTTGAGCTTGTCTGATGTTTTCTCAGGATTAGGTTTGGATTACGCATTTTTGGTAAAAATATCATAGGAGTGATGTTTTTTCCTCAATTCATCATCAGAACTGGCCTGTGGTGATGCTGCAGGGAGGGTCAGGGCAATAAATACACTGACCTCACTCTCTTTTGTCCCTCAGTCCCTCATTCTCCTGCTGGGGCTCCCTATTGCTGGAACACACTGGCGTTCAGCAGGAGGAGCGCCCATTCATATAGCCCAGGTACAGAGTAGGTCTTGAAGCCAAGTGCTCAGTCCGTGAGGTTTCAGGAGGAACTCAGGAGCTGCTTTTTAGTGGAGACTAACTGACAACAGTGGTGGGCATAGCCTTTCTCAAATATTCTATGACTGTTATTCTCCTGCTGTGGTGTGCCAAGTGTTCTGTATGTTACCTTTGTCTGCAACAGCTACCACCACAGTTATTGGGTGTGCTGGTCATAGGTGCAGTGGCAGGCAGCTGGCTCCACACCTCAGCTTGCTATAGATGCCTTTTTGCTCTAGGCCCTGCTCAAAACTTGCAGCCCCTCCATGTGTTCATGCTGATATAAACACACACACACACACACACACACACAAATGGGGAGAAAGGAACGTTCTTTCTTTTTTCTTTTTTTTTTTTTTTTTGAGATGGAGTTTCTCTCTTGTTGCCCAGGCTGGAGTGTGCAATGGTGCGATATCGGCTCACCACAACCTCCGCCTCCCAGGTTCAAGCAATTCTCCTGCCTCAGCCTCCCGAGTAGCTGGGATTACAGGCATGCGCCACCATGCCCAGCTAATTTTGTATTTTTAGTAGAGACGGGGTTTCTCCATGTTGATCAGGCTGGTCTCGAACTCCCGACCTCAGGTGATCCTCCCGCCTTGGCCTCCCAAAGTGCTGGGATTACAGGCATAAGCCACCGCACCCAGCCAGAACATTTTTTCTTATAGAAGAAAGCCAACAAAAAATGTAGAAGAAATGATGGAATTTGAAAATCACCATTTGGCAACCATAATGGTAATAATTGACTTGGGCAGGAATCATCAATTGATGCTAAAACTAAAACTCCTGGGAGAGAAAGTTTGAAGAATAACAATATTTACTCAAAATAGACTAAAAGTATTTTTCCACAAGATACTTACCAATTACAAATGGAAAAACAGTAACTCTATAGTGGAGAAGCTTGGCACATGCCACCTTAACCCAGTAAACAAAATTAATATCACCAGGAGAGGGACATATTGATATCACATGCCTCCTGGTGAATTTTATGGTATTCCAACTGAAAGTGTGCAACTTGAATCTAACCTGGGGAAATACCAGAACTCAAGTTGAGGAGTATTTTATAAAATAACTGCTCTGTTGAGACGGGTTGAACTGTGACTCCCAAAAAAGATATGTTGAAGTTCGAATCCCCATTATGTCAGAACGTGACCTGATTTGGAAATAAGAGCTGTTGCAGATGTAATTAATTAAGATGAGGTCTTACTAGAGGAGAATCGGCCTTTAATCCAATATGACAGGTATCCTTATTAGAAGAGAAGAAAAGCCACAGAGACACAGACACACAAAGGGAGAACCTCACGTGAAGACAGAGGCAGGGGCTGCAGGGCTGCAGCTGCAAACCAAGGCACACCAGGGGCTGCCGGCAACCACCGGAAGCTGGGAATAGGCAAGGAAAGAGTCCCCCTACAGGTTTCTGGGGGAGCACAGCCCCGCTGATACCTTGATTTTGGACTTCTAGCTATCAGAGTAGTGGGAAAATAACTTCATGCTGTTTAAAGCCATCCAGTTTGTAATCATTTGTTATGGCCAGCCTAGGAAAGTAATACATTTGTGTTTGTCAGAATGCCAATGTCATGAAATGCAGATGAAAAGGCTGAGGACTTCTTCAGATTCAAGTAGACTAAAGAGACATGACAACTGAATGTTACTCATGATCTAAAATGTTCTTTTGTTCTAAAGGACATTATTGAGACATCTGGCAAAATCTGAATAGGATATTTAGACTGGATAATAATATTATCACCAATGCTAATTTCTTGATTTTTAAAAAATTGTTTTATTTTTAGAGATAGGGTCTTTGTCACCACACAGTAATAGTGAGAGACTATTATATTGGGAGTGTCTTTTCTTTGCTTCTAATAAGGAGTTCTGTCGTGTCTGTTAGGTCCATTTGGTTATGTTGAGTGCAAGTCCTGAACATCTTTACCAGTTTTCTGCCTTGATGATCTGTCTAATACTGTCAGTGGGGTGGTGAAGTCTCCCACTATTATTATGTGGTTATCTGAATTTCTTCTTAGGTCTCCAAGAACTTGTTTTATGAATCTGGGTGCTCCTGTGTTGGGTGGATATGTATTTAGGATAGTTAGGTTTTCTTGTTGAATTGAAACCTTTACCATTATAGAATATTAATTATATAAGGGTAACAAATTTTCTTAGTATTTACTTGTCTGAAAAGGATCTTGTTTTTCCTTCACTTATGAGGCTCAGTTGGCTGAATATGAAATTCTTGGTTGGAATTTCTTTTTTATTTTATTTATTTATTTTCTTTGAGATGGACTCTCACTTTGTCATTCAGGCGGGAGTGCAATGGCGCCATCTTGGTTTACAGCAACCTCCATCTCGGGTTCAAGTGATTCTCCTGCCTTAGCCTCCCAAGTAGCTGGGATTACAGGTGCCCACCACCATGCCCGGCTAATTTTTGTATTTTTAGTAGAGATGGAGTTTTACTGTGTTGGTCAGGTGGTCTCAAACTCCTGACCTCAGGTGATCCACCTGCCTCGGCCTCCCAAAGTGCTGGGATTACAGATGGGAGTCACTGTGCCTGGCCGGAATTTCTTTTAAAAAAAAAGCTGAATGTAGGCCCCCCCCACCCCCTCATCTTTTCTGGCTGTACAGTTTCTACTGAAAGGCCTGCTGTTAGCCTAATGGTGTTTCCTTTGTAGGTGACCTGCTGTTTCTCTCTAGCTGCCTTTAAAACTTTTTCTTTCATTTGGACCTTAGAGAATCTGATGACTATGTGTCTTGGGGATAGTGATCTTGTATAGTGTCTTGCAGGGGTTCTCTGCATTTCTGGCATTTGAATGTTGGCCTCTAGCAAGGTTGGGGAAATTTTCATGGGCAATATCCTCAAATATGTTTTCCAAGTAGCTTGGTTTCTCTCCTTCTCTTTCAGGGATGCCAGTGAACTGTAGATCTGGTCTCTTTACATAACATATTTCTCGGAGGTTTTGTTCATACTTTTAAATTCTTTTTTCTTTATTTTTGTCTGACTGAGTTATTTTGGAAAACTGGTCTTCAAGCTCTGAGAGTGTTTCCTCAGTTTGGTCTATTCTACTATTAATACTTGAGATTGTATTAGTAAATTCTTGAAGTGAGTTTTTTAGGTCTATCAGATGAGTTTTTTTTTCTTAAAATAGCCATTTTATCTTTCATCTCCTGTAGCATCTTATTGATTCCTTGGATGGGGTTGCAACTTTCTCCTGAATCTCAATGATCTTCATTCCTATCCATTTTCTGAATTCTATGTCTGTCATTTCAGCCATTTCAGGCTGGCTAGGGACGATTGCTAGAGTGGTTTGGAGGTAAGAAGACACTCTGGTTTTTGAGTTGCCAGAGTTCTCACACTAGTTCTTTCTCATCTGTGTGGGCTGATGCTCCTTCAGTTTTTGAAGTTGTGCTTTGGAGAGGTTTTCTGCTTTTATCTTCTTTGATGATCTTGGTTTGATTGTGGTATATGGTGGGTTTGGTTGACTTGCTTCATTTCTAGAAGATTTTAGGGGGCCCAGGCTCAGCTCAGCACTCCTGGGCTGCATGCTCTAACTCTGGGAGGGCTGGTGCTGGTCGCCTGGCTGTGTTCTCTGAACCCTCAAAGTTAGGAATCTATTCTGCTGGAGGGGCCGAGTTGTTCCCAGTCTGCTGGCCACAACACTGTGATGGAAGGTGCTAGCCAAAGTGCTTGGTCAGGGTGGTGTCAGTGAGATCTGTGCTTACTGATGTATGGCAGCAGCTGCAGCAGCATGGCGGGGTGCACACGTGTTAGCTGGGGAGGGGTTCCAGCAGAACTGGGGAGGTGGTGTTCCTGCATGTGCTCGTGCCAGTGGTGGCGGCGGTGCATTGGTGGGGGGGAAAATGGGGGCTGGGGCACTGGCAGCCATGGGGTTGCTGGTGTTGTGCTTGCACTTGTACTGGCAGTGGTGGCAGCTAGGGCGGGGTGCTGGTGGAGGTGAGGTTGCCAGCATTCATGAGCAGGTTATAAAATTTTTAAATTTTTGTCTCAATTTTTTTTAAGTCACAGACATTTTTATTGGAAAGCAATGAGCTGCAGCAAAGTGACACTCAGTGCATGCAGCCAAATGGGTGAGGTGGGGGCACAGGTGGGTGCCAAGAGCTGACCCAAGACTAGAGCTCATGACCTCTGGGGCCTCTGGCTATAAGCCCTTTGGGCTGGAGTGTGCAGGCCCAGCAGAAATACAAAAATAAACTCTGTGGTCTAGCTGTCCCTGCCTGTGGCAGTTCGTTTGGGCAAGGTGGTTACTCTTTGCAGCAGGTCCTGTGCTGTCTAGTCCAGCCACAGCGTGGGCAGCAGAAGCGTATGGGGTTGAGTGGACACCAACAGGCTGGAGCCAAAGGGTCAGGCAGGTGGGGCCTTGTGCAGTGCTGAGACTCTGACAGCACCAGGGTCTGGCCTGCAGCTGGGGAGGCCTCAGGGCCTCTCAGGTGGGCAGGTCCAGGCATTGGTTGAAGCTGGATGAAGCTGGGGCCCGTGCTCCTCCTCATCACATACAAATCACTGGGAACCTGTCCTCCATGGTCTGGTCTCTTTGGCCCCACCCTCACTGCCTCTGCCTCTGCTTTCTTTCTCTTCCTCCTCTTCACCCAGTTCCAGGTCCATCTCGTTGCCTGCCTCTAAGGGTGTGCAGGTGGAGCTGCTAATGGAGCGGTGGCTGAAGAAGAAAATTTGCTTGAGCCCTTTGTTGTAGAAGAAGTAGTTGAAGGACCAGAGGGTGTCTTCTTCCCTGAAGGGGTCTGGGTCCATGTCTGGGTTATAGCTGTAGGTGTCCCATTAAGCCAGGCGGATCTCCTCATCCACTGTGTTCCGCAGCTGTGTTCTCGGACCTTGATGTTCCCCCACGCAGCTGAGAACAGACTGCAGTTGACTGCGTTCACCACCCAGCTGAGGCTGGGCTTCCAGCTGAACCCATGGCTGCGGGCTGTGCTGAGGTTATAGTCAGGCCTGAAAGGACTCGCTGAGCATGACAATCAAGTGGAAGAGGGTCTTGCAATTGCACTTGTACCTGAGGGGGCCCTCGTCCTTGCCACCTTGGTTCTTGATCAGGCTGCTGGGGCTGAGGCCTGAGCCTTCAGTACGTGGGCCGCCCTCCTGTCAGAACAGTGTTTGTCGTCTCCTGCTATCTTACGTGAGTAGCTCTCAATCCTGCTGATAATGTGGGTATCTTTGCTCTCTACAGTTAGCTGTGAGTTGATGGCTTCAAAGCTCCAGTTCTCCAACAGCTTCCTGTCTCAGGGAGGGAGCTCCATGCTTGAGAGGGGCCATTGCTGCCTGCCTGGCGGGGCTAAATCAGGCCTGGCTGGGTCATCGGTGCCAGTGCATAGGCAGGGCAGGCTCCGCACAGTGTGGGCTCCTCAGCACCAGAGGGTGGCACCGTGGCATCCACCTGGGCCACACTGTATCTGGGGGAAGAAACTTCATGACAATGTCTCATTATACCTGGCCCTGCTGGCCCATCCAGGTGGTCACTATGACACACCCTTACCCCACTGCACATTGCCTGCTTTAGCCACCAACATGCCACCAACCACCACAGATCACCTTGGTCAGCCAGCAACCTCCATCTCCCTCACCAGTCAATGTCTATCAGTCAAAATTCCTAGAACTAAATAAGTATAAAAGAAACTTAACTACTTCAACTTAAAAATAATTTGCTTCTATCTGCCTATGAAAATGTTAATATTTGTGAATCTGAGTGAAGGGTATATGGCAATTCTTCAACTATTCTTACAACTTCTCTGTAAGCCTGAAATTATGTTAAAATAAAAATTCAAAAACAAAAGCCAAAAACCTTGTACCCTTAAGGGTTACTTGAGTTAGTGGTTCACAGCAACAGATACTGAAATCTGGTTTGTGTTACTTCTGAAAATTAAGCTTTGTATCTTCTTCTTCATGGCTCTCTCTGGTGTAAAGTACAACTTGAATGTCATGTCAGAAGGTCTATCCCAACAAAGCCCAGACCACTGGACTCTAGAGGCTTCACGCATGTGGCAGACTCCTGAATATTGTCAGGTTTTATCTCCCATTTTCTGGCATACAGGTACTTTACTAAGGCATTTAGGTGCTAGCTCTTTGGGGCTCTCCAGGTCCAATTAGCATGATAAAGATATGTAATGGATCAGCTTGGGCTTCTGGGTCCCTCCAGATTGCATTTTGACCAAGTGCAGGCAAGCTGACATAGCCTGGAGGCAGGACAGTAAAAGTATACTGCTGTCCCTGCCACAACAGGGCAGAAGAGGATTAAGGTGGGCGTGGGCAGGATAAAGCAGTTGCCAGGTCAACAGTGGCACACCAGGTGCCAGGGGCTGTGTGGATTTGCTCCAGTAAAAATACCATCTCTGCAATTCTTGTTATGATTCACCTCACCACTGGATTAGTCCGTGATGATCTGTGGTCATTTTCTATGACCTACTTGATTTGTACACTGATCAAACAAGTGAGTTAATTGTGGATTTGGTAGGAATCACTACCTTGCATCTTTCAAGTCTTTGGTGGTGGCATTAAGCTCATGTGAGGAGCAGAAAAAAAGTTTGTGAGAAGGCTGGCACACTGTAGGAGCTTGATAAATGATAGCTATCATCATTGTTGTTGTCATTGTGTTATCGTCTTAGCCAAGTCAGGGTCAAAATTTACATTATCTTTTTTCTTTTTGAAGTACCATATTTCATTGCTCCTAAGAAGCATACTGTTGTGTACTTTAACATCTCTGAAGTCAGGATATGATAATAGTTGATGGTATGTTGTAATTGCTGTTGTTTCTATTAAAATTGCATTCATTTGTAGAGGATTTTTGTTTGCTTCTGCCTGTCACTTGGGGCACAGGCTGATTTACCAATGACAGTAAAGCTTCGGGGCCCCTCATTTGCATGGCCCTTCCAAGGTCGTGGAAGGGTTCCACCTTACAGCTTCATGGGATCAAATTACATATATTTTTTTCTGAGACAGTCTCACTCTGTTGCCCAGGTTGGAGTGCAGTGTTGATATCTCAGCTCACTGCAACCTCTGCCTCCCAGGTTGAAGTGATTCTCATGCTTCAGACTCCAGAGTAGCTGAGGCACGCGCCACCACACCCAGCTAATTTTCTTTGTATTTTTAGTAGAGAGATGCAGTTTCGCCGTGTTGGCCAGGCTGGTCTCAAATTCCTGGCCTCGAGTGATCTGCCTGCCTCAGCTTCCCAAAGCGCTCGGATCACAGATGTGAACCACCACACTCCGCCTCATCATAGGTTTTTATAAAATTTGCAAGAGTAAGATATTTTGTATTTCTTTTTTAAAAGAGAGCATCAAATTATATAAGCTTTGGGTTCTACCCTTGCCAAGGAACTCATAATAATGTGAAACTACAGATGGTCCCTAACTTATGATGTTTCAACTTACGATTTTCCAACTTTGTGATAGTGCGAAAACAATATGCATTCAGTGTGCTCCTCAGCTTACAACTGGATAAAGTTGACTTATGATAGAGTCACCTTATGATGGTTTATCAGGACATAACATCATCATAAGTTGAGGTGCATTTGTACATTAAATTCTCTGAGGTTTTTTTGATGGCAAAAGTAGTACCAGAAAACTGCTTGAGAACCAACTTTTGATTCAAATTATGAGGGCAGATTTTAATTCCTCCATCCATGGCAAAATTGAAACATGCAACTTCTCTTGCTGTCCTACTACGCATGTCCCTTTCTTTCTCTTTTTTCTGTATATTTCTCATGGACCCCCTCCACAGAGGCCTTTAGTGTCTCAGCTTTATCTTGGGTCTAATAGATGTCTGTCTGGAGTAGTTTCATTTTTAGTGGCACATCCAGTAATGGTATCTCTTTTAATCAATGATGCCTTAGGTTCCATGAACATAGTACATAATAGGGTACTCAAGATGGGTCCCCCTGAGACCAGCAGGCTGGCCGGTGGAGTTTGGACAACACTGCCCCCTAGAGGTCTGTCTTGTAACCTGAGGAGATGAGCCCCCTAACAACTACTGACAGGGAGTTTCTTAAAAATCAGGAAGGATGCTCACTTTTATTTATTATTTATTTTTTATTATTATTATTTTTGAGACAGAGTCTTACTCTGTTCCCCAGGCTGGAGTGCAGCGGTGCAATATCAGCTCACTGCAACCTCCACCTCCAGGGTTCAAGCAATTCTCCTGCCTCAGCCTCCTGAGTAGCTGGGATGACAGGCGCTTGCCACCACGCCTGGCTAATTTTTATATTTTAAGTAGAGACGGGGTTTTACCACGTTGGCCAGGCTGTTCTCGAACTCCTGACCTTGTGATCCACCAGTCTCCGCCTCCCAAAGTGCTGGGATTACAGGCGTGAGCCACCGTGTCTGGCCTTATTCATATTTTTAAAAACAGGATCTCAATCTGTCACCCAGGCTGGAGTGTAATGGCATGATCATGGCTCACTACAGTCCCCACTTCCTGGGTTCAAGCAATCTCTCCCACCTCAACCTTCCAAGTGATGGCATGGCAGCTTATCTGGAGCAGCTGCTGCAAAGATGCTGGCTGCAGTAGAGGAGGTGCACCAGGGCTGTATACTCTAGGAAGCTGGCAAGAGCCAGTGGAAGCTGGCAGGAGCTGGTGGAAGCTGGGAACAGGAGGAAGCCAGGACTCATTCCTAGTTGGAAAGACAGGAGCCCCACCCTCCCAGGTGCAGCTGCAACTGCCCAGCTGCCCTGCAGACCTAGGCATTCCTGCACTCTCGGGGGCCAGGAAGTCCCCCATGGCCCCACAGGCTTGGAAATGCCTGCTCCTGCTGCCTGGCCTCTCTCTGCTCCTGGCACCCACTCTGATTGTGGAGCAAAGTTGAGGCTGCCCAGCTGCGGCTGCAGACTCAGGCATTCCTGCAGTCTTGGGGGCCAGGGAAGCCCCCACAGGCTTGGAAATGCCTGCTTCTGCTGCCCAGCCTCTCCCCACCCATGGCCGCCCATAGGCCAATCAGCATGCATTGCTGATCATTCCTCCCCTTTGAAGACCATAAAAACCCTGGACTCAGCCAGACTTGGGCAGACATCAAGATGACCTGCCTGCGGAGAAGAGCTACCCACCGTGGGTCTCCTCTCTGCTGAGAGCTGGACTCTCATCAGGATGACCTGCCTTCAGAGAAGAGCTACCCACTGTGGGTCTCCTCTGAGCTGTTCTGTGGCTCAGTAAAACACCATTTTGCCTTGCTCACCCTCCACTTGCCTGCATACCTCATTCTTCCCGGATGTGGGACTTGGGGTACCAGGGCTGAAAGAGCTGTAACACAAACAGGGCTGAAACACACCCATTGCTCACCACATTGCAGGTGATGAGAAGGAGAAAAGAGAGAAGGAGAGAAGAGCTGTGGCCCTTTGGGGAGTCCAGACCTAGGAGCTCCCCAAACCAGAGCTGTGACACCCTATTTGGGGCTCTGCAGTTCCTGGCATCTCCAAGCTTCTGGGCACCACAGCGTTCCCTGAAGCCAGCTGTGGAAGCTGCTTGCAGTATGCCTGGTCCAGCTGCAGACTGGCAGGGAGCCAGCACCTGTGCCAGCACCTGGAGCTGCCCACCCCACCACAGCCAGTGTGCCTGGCTGTGAGAAGTGGCCAGACCCCACATTTGCTTGCCCACATACCCCTTGCCACTCCGTGCCTGGCTCACCCTTGGCTGGAATGGAATTCAGGCCAGTTGCGTGAGCTGAGTACAGCCTGCCAGGCTGAGTAGGTGGAATGAGCCCAGCGGGCCTGAGCAAAGCTTGAGCAAAGGTGCCACTGACCACAGAGATTTCTGGCCAGAAAAGTGACACCCCATCTATGGGCATACCACCCTGAAGGGGCCTGATCTTGTCTGGTCTTGGAAGCTAAGCAGGGTCAGGCCTGGTTAATACTTGGATGAGAGAAAAGCAATGCCCCAAGGATCCTGTGACACACTAGTAGCTGGGATCACAGGTGTGATCCACCACATCCAGCTAATTTTTTTAAATTTTATTTTATAGAGATGGGGTCTCCTTGTGTTGCCCAGGCTGGTCTCAAACTCCTGTGCTTAAATGATCCTCCTGCCTCAGCCTCCCAAACTGCTGGTATTATAGGTGTGAGCCACTGTGCCTGGCTGGATGCCCACTTTTACTATGGTTATTCAACATAACACTGGAAGTCCTGGCCAGAGCAATTAGGCAAGAACATAAACTAAAGGGCATCCAAACTGGAAAGAAAGAAATCAAATTGGTCTTGTTCATAGATGACTTGATTTTATACCTAGAAATACCTAAAGGCCCCACCAAAAAACTACTGGAACTGATAAACAAATTTGGCAAAGTTGCAGGATACAAAATTAACACACAAAAATCAGCATTTATATACACCAACAGCAAACAATCTGAAACAGAAATCAAGAAAGCAATCCCATTTACAAGGTACAAAAATATAAAATATCTAGAAATCAGTCTAACCAAAGTAAAAGATCTATATAAGGAAAACTATAAAACTCTGAAAAAAATAGAAGAGGACCCAAAAAGATGGAAAGATATTCCATGCTCATGGATTGGAAGAATTAATATTGTTAAAATAACAATACTACCCAAAGCAATTTACAGGTTCAATGCAATCCCTATCAGAATATCAATAAGATTCTTCACAGAAATAGAAAAAAAGCCTAAGATATATATGAAACCACAAAAGACCCCAAATAACCAAGGCATAGTGAGCAAAAAGAACAAAGCTGGGGGCATCAGACTACCTGACTTCAAAATTCACTACAAAGCTATAGTAATCAAAACAGCATGGCACTGGCAAAAAAGCAGACATACAATTCAATAGAACAGAATAGAGAACCAAGATATAAATCAATTCATATACAACCAACTCATCTTTAACAAAGGCACTAAGAATATACAGTAGAGTGAGGACAGCCTCTTCAATAAATGGTGCTGGGAAAACTGGCTAACTATATGCAGAAGAATGAAACTAGACCACTGTCTCTTACCATAAACAAAAATAAAATCAGATGGTTTAAAGACTTAAATGAAAGACCTAAAGCTATGAAAGTACTAGAAGAAAACACTGGGAAATGTTCCAGGACATTGAGCTGGGCAAATATTTTTTGTGTAAGACTTCCAAAGCACAGAAAACCAAAGCAAAAATAGACAATTGGGATTTCATGAAGCTAAAAAGCACAGCAAAGGAAACAATTAACAAAGTGAAGAGATAGCCCACAGAATGGGAGAAAATATTTGCAAACCATCCATCTGACAAGGGATTAACAACAGGAATATATAAGGAGCTCAAACAACTCAATAGCAGAAACACAAATCATCCAATTTAAAAATAGGCAAAAGATCTGAATAGATATTTCTCAAAAGAATACATACAAATAGCCAACAGGTATATGAAAAAATACTCAACATCACTAATCATCAGGGAAATGCAAATCAAAACCACAGTGAGATATCACCTTACCCCAGTTAAAAGCTTGTATCAAAAAGACAGGCAATAACAAATGCTGGAGAGGATGTGGACACAGGGGAACCTTGGTACACTGCTTGTGGGAATGTAAATTAGTACAGCCATTATGGAGAACAGTATGAAAGTTCTTCAAAAAACTAAAACTTGATCCAGCAATTCCACTGCTAGAGATATATACCCCAATGGAAGGAAATCAGTGTATCGAAGAGATATATGTACTCTGTTTATTACAGTATCATTCACATTAGTCAAAATATGTAGTCAGGCTGGGTGTGGTGGCTCATGCCTGTAATCTCAGCACTTTGGGAGGCCAAGGCAGGCGGATCACTTGAGGTCAGGAGTTCGAGACCAGCCTGGCCAGCATGGTGAAACCCCAGGTCCACTAAAAATACAAAAATTAGCTAGGCATGGTGGCACACGCCTCCCAGCTACATGGGAGGCTGAGGCAGGAGAATTGCTTGGACCTGGGAGGCGGAGGTTGCAGTGAACTGAGATCACACCACTGCACTCCAGCCTGGGCAACAAAGTGCCACTCTGTCTCAAAAAAAAAAAAGAAAAACCAACTTCCAAAATATGCAGTCAACTTAAGTGCCCATCAGTGGATGAATGGATAAAGAAAATGTGGTATATATGCAATGGAATATTATTCAGCCATAATAAGAATGAAATCCTGTCATTTGCAACAATGTGGATGGAAGTGGAAGAAATTATGTTAAGTGAAATAAGCTAGGCACAGAAAGACAAACATGTCATGTACTCACTCATATGTGGGAGCTAAAACGATGGGTCTCATGAAGATAGAGAATAGACTGGTGGTTACCAGAGACCAAGAAGGGTACAGGAGAAGGGGAATGAAGGGAAAAAAAGAGAATACAAATGTATTTATTACCACTGAAGTGTACATTTAAAAATGGTAAAGATGGGGCCGGGTGCGGTGGCTCACGCTTGTAATCCCAGCACTTTGGGAGGCCAAGGCGGGCGGATCATGAGGTCAGGATATCGAGACCATCCTGGCTAACACGGTGAAACCCCGTCTCTACTAAAAATACAAAAAATTAGCCGGCATGGTGGAGGGCGCCTGTAGTCCCGGCTACTCAGGAGGCTGGGGCAGGAGAATGGCGTGAACCCGGGAGGCGGAGCTTGCAGTGAGCCGAGATGGCGCCACCGCACTCCAGTCTGGGCCACCGGGCGGGGCTCCGTCTCAAAAAAAAAAAAAAAAGAAAGAAAAAACATGGTAAAGATGGTAAATTATGTATGTGTATTTTACCTCAATTAAAACAATTTTTTAAAATTATTTTAAGTTCTAGGGTACATGTGCACAACGTGCAGGTTTGTTACATAGGTATACATGTGTCATGTTGGTTTGCGCACCCATCAACTCGTCATTTACATTAGGTATTTCTCCTGATGCTATCCCTCCCCCAGCGCCCCCCACCCCAACAGGCACTGGTGTGTGAAGTTCCCCGCCCTGTGTCCAAGTGTTCTCATTGTTCAGTTCCCACCTATGAGTGAGAACATGAAGTGTTTGGTTTTCTGTCTTTGTGATAGTTTGCTGAGAATGATAGTTTCCAGCTTCATCCATGTCTCTGCGAAGGACATGAACTCATCCTTTTTTATGGCTGCATAGTATTCCGTGGTGTATATGTGCCACATTTTCTTTATCCAGTCTATCATTGATGGACATTTGGGTTGGTTCCAAGTCTTTGCTATTGTGAATAGTGCCACAATAAACATACGTGTGCATGTGTCTTTACAGTAGCATGATTTATAATCCTTTGGGTATATACCCAGTAATGGGATCGCTGGCTCAAATGGTAGTTCTAGTTCCAGATCCTTGAGGAATTGCCGCACTGTCTTCCACAATGGTTGAACTAATTTACACTCCCACCAACAGTGTAAAAGCATTCCTATTTCTCCACATCCTCTCCAGCATCTGTTGTTTCCTGACTTTTTAATGATTGCCATTTTAACCGTTGTGAGATGGTATCTTATTGTGGTTTTGATTTGCATTTCTCTGATGACTAGTGATGGTGGGCATTTTTTCATGTGTCTTTTGGCTGCATAAATGTCTTCTTTTGAGAAGTGTCTGTTCATATCCTTTGCCCACTTTTTGATGGGGTTGTTTGTTTTTTCTTGTAAATTTGTTTTTAAGTTCTTTGTAGATTCTGGATATTAGCCGTTTGTCAGATGGGTAGATTACAAAACTTTTCTCCCATTCTGTAGGTTGCCTGTTCACTCTGGTGGTAGTTTCTTTTGCCCTGCAGAAGCTCTTTAGTTCAATTAGATCCCATTTGCCAATTTTGGCTTTTGTTGCCATTGCTTTTGGTGTTTTAGTCATGAAGCCCTTGCCCATGCCTATGTCCTGAATGGTATTGTGTAGATTTTCTTCTAGGGTTTTTATGGTTTTAAGTCTAACATTTAAATCTTTAATCCATCTTGAATTAATTTTTGTATAAGGTGTAAGGAAGGGATCCAGTTTCAGCTTACTGCATATGGCTAGCCAGTTTTCCCAGCACCATTTGTTCAACAGGGAATCCTTTCCCCATTTCTTGTTTTTGTCAGGTTTGTCAAACATCAGATGGTTGTAGATGCGTGGTGTTACTTCTGAGGCCTTTGTTCTGTTCCATTGGTCTATATATCTGTTTTGGTACCAGTACCATGCTGTTTTGGTTACTGTAGCCTTGTAGTATAGTTTGAAGTCAGGTAGCGTGATGCCTCCAGCTTTGTTCTTTTTGATTGTCTTGGCAATACAGGCTCTTTTTTGCTTCCATATGAACTTTAAAGTAGGTTTTTGCAATTCTATGAAGAAAGTCATTGGTAGCTTGATGGGGATGGCATTGAATCTATAAATTACCCTGGGCAATATGGCCATTTTTGTGATATTGATTCTTCCTATATATGAGCATGGAATGTTCTTCCATTTGTTTGTGTCCTCTTTTATTTCATTGAGCAGTGGTTTGTAGTTCTCCTTGAAGAGATCCTTCACATCCCTTGTAAGTTGGATTCCTAGGTATTTTATTCTCTTTGTAGCAATTGCAAATGCTCATGCTATATTCTCTTTGTAGCAATTGCAAATCACTCATGATTTGGCTCTCTGTTTCTCTGTTACTGGTGTATAGGAATGCTTGTGATTTTTGCACATTGATTTTGTATCCTGAGACTTTGCTGAAGTTGCTTATCAGCTTAAGGAGATTTTGGGCTGAGATGATGGGGTTTTGTAAATATACAATCATGTCATCTGCAAACAGGGAGAATTTGACTTCCTCTTTTCCTAATTGAATACCCTTTATTTCTTTCTCTTGCCTGATTGCCCTGGCCAGAACTTCCAACACTGTGTTGAATAGGAGTGGTGAGAGAGGTCATCCTTGTCTTGTGCCGGTTTTCAAAGGGAATGCTTCCAGTTTTTGCCCACTCAGTATGATATTGGCTGTGGGTTTGTCATAAATAGCTCTTATTTTTTTGAGATACATTCCATCAATACCTAGTTTATTGAGAGTTTTTAGCACGAAGAGCTGTTGAATTTTGTCAAAGGCCTTTTCTGCATCTATTGAGATAATCATGTGGTTTTTGTCATTGGTTCTGTTTATGTCATAGATTACATTGATTGATTTGTGTATGATGTTTAAAAAAAGCTCAGAAAGTGTCTGGGGATGTTGAAACAGATGCCTGGTCACTTGCCTGGATTTGCATGGGGCTGAAACAGGAACGAGAATTCAGCCCAGAGATAGGGTTCAGAGCTGTCAGAAGAACTGACGTAATTTGAGGTGGGTCCTGAAGCTAGATTGAGAGACAGGCTATGAGACCTTGGAGAGAAAATCACCATGAGGGAGAGAAGAGACCGGCAGAGTGGTCTGACTGAGCAGGTGGGTGTTGGCTGTCAGGCCGTGCTAGCCTCTTTGATTCAGCTCACTTCTTTCAGGGCTTATGTGGTTAGGAGATTAAGGAAAGGAGAGGGGTATAAAAGAAAACAAAAGGCCTGTGTCAGGGGAAGCTCAAGATCTCTGGTAGAGGAAACTCCCTCCAAAAGAGATAGTTATGAGAAGCAGTGCAGTGCAGTAGAAGGATTACGTGGGCCAATTAGGAGGCCTATAAAACTGTTGGAATGTAGCCACTCTGTTTCTAGGTGGGACGCTCACCTGCCAGGAATTTCAGATGTATTTGGTGAGGTAAATTGGTGGGAAAGCAGGACTTCTCACAAATTATCGTGCAAATATGACCTCGATTGTTTTCACAATCTCGTCAAATCCATTGTAGATCCCACCTACCTCTAGTCAACTTTAATCTATGCTGTCCAATGTGGTAGCCACTGGCCACATGTGGCTATTGAGCTCTTGAAATATGACTAGTGTGACTGAAGAGCTGAATTTTAAATGTTATTTAATTTTAATTAATTAAAAATTTAATTAAAATCTTAAGCTGTGTAAAATATTTGTCCTGTAAAACTTATAAGAAAAATTTGAAAAGGGATTTTTTATGTTGATACATTTAGAGTTGATTCTCAATATATGTAATACCTCCTTGAACATGATGTTAATAAATACTGAATGAGATGCAAGAGTTAATGAATTTACTTAACTTAGACAGGTGTGGTTTTGAAACTGATGTGCTTTTGCTTCAAAGTCACACGAACTCTTCTGAAAAAGATGAACCACTTATGTCAATGTGGATATGAAGATCAAAGGAAAACAAGTTTTGTGATCTTAAATTCAGTTATTGGAAAACTTTTAAGTATGTTTGGAACAGCTTGGGTACGTCAATTTACTTTTTCAACTATAAATTTTATGAAATCTAAATATAGCTCAAGTATTTCTGATGAAGATTTAGTATCTGAATTGAGATGGGCTATTAGAGTAAAACATAAGACAGATTTCAAACTTAGTACCAAAAATATAAAACTCTCATTAATAATTTAAAAATATTGATTACATTATGAAATAATAGAATTTTGGACATAATGAGATAATTAAAATATATTAAAATTAATTTCACCTGTTTATTTTTCCCTTTTTAAGATATGGCTATCAGAAAAATTAAAATTACATACGTAGCTTGCATTCTGTTTCTATTGGACTGTGCTAATCTAGATTATTTAAGGGCAGGTTCACATTTTGTACATCTTCATATTCTTGGCCTCTAACATGGCATTGACATATAACAGGGACTGCATAAATATTTACTGAGGAAAAGGATTTAGTTTTGGAGGGAGCTTTCTACTACTCAGCATGATTGTTTCTCTGGTGAACTGCTAAGACTGAATTCCCAAAATAATGTGTAAACCCACTATTTCACTTCCTCAGGACAATTTATTACCCTACGTGTTTCTCTTGCTTCTTTTCTTTTGGTTGCTGATACTAAACAATGAGGGGCTGAACCTACCACTAGTCTATTGATTTCCTGTCCCCTCTCCTTTTGTTTTCTTCTCAAAGCAACCGCAACACCATTAATTATCATCCAGGGAGTTAGTGACAACTTGTCTTAATCGTCTAGTCAGGTTTGCCTTTGTCTTTTTAGTTTAAAGTTGTGAACCCCATTTATACATTTTTCCTGTCTAGGATGTCAGTAAGAACTTTAGCTGCAGATAAAAACAAAACAAAAACAAAGTATGCATGACATGTCCAAAGAAATTTAGTAGTTTTTGCTCATCCATTTTGCAAAGCCATTTCTTTAAGACACAACATGGTTTTTTGTCTAATCCCAGAATTACACTGAAAACTGGACTCCCTGTGGTGCAAATTACCTTCCACTCTCAGAAAGAGCAGGAGAAAATGGAGTATTTCCTCTTGGGCATGATAGCGAAAATTCTGTCAACTCTGCAACACCGCATGTCTATGCTGGGATCTGTTCCTGTTCCTGCTCAACCTTTTGTTCAAAATAACCAGTCAATATGATCCAATCAAACCAGTTACTTCAGCTGAGAAAACAGTTTGCTTTATTTCTTCACTAAACTAGCAGACTAATTTCTCGAACACGATGGTGCTTTTGTGTCAGGGGACTGAGTTTCCAATCAAGAATGGGTAAAGACACAGTCTGGGTCATCCTTTCCCCTTCTTGTGTATTGGGATGTCCCAACTGGAAGTGCTAGGCAAACCTTTATGAATTGCTTGATGTCAGGTAACTATGTGGGGAATATGAAGTATGGAGTGCTTCTGTCTGATATTATCAGAGCTGCCAGATAATGTTTTAGCATAAGTATGTCTCATGCAACATGTGGGACATACTTATACTAAAAACCTGTTCCTTTTTTTATCTGAAATTTAAATTAAACTGGGCATTCTATATTTTTATTTCCTAAGTCTGGCAATCCCAGATAAGATTCTAGATTTGTCTCCAAAGAAACAACCCATCCTTTTCTCAAAACAAGCAAGACAATGTAAGGGTTTATAAAATAATATCTATGGGGTGTGTGGAGACAATCAGAGACAGGCATGGTGCTTGATGGTTCTTGCTAAATCAACTTGCTGAAAACCAAGTGAGGTCAGACTCAGATGTCTATTTTTATACCTTTGATGACAAAATGAATCTATGAAGGGGTTGTGAAAACTGTAATATGCTGCTCTGTCTGCTTTGCTTTACTTATCCTTTGCATTGTTGATCCTCCAGTGAGCACACCTGCACTCACCAAGGCTGTAAACCCATGAGGGCAGAAACTGGGCCTTCTTTTTATTGGTATCCCCAAAATGCATCAAAATGTCTGGGCACCAGTACATGCTAAGAAGTGTTACAGGTGATCATGAAGGTAAGATTTAAGGATCTTGATATAAAAGAATGTTGAATCTGAAAGCCATGGATGCTCTAGTAATCCCATTGGGAGTTCACACAGCCCTCCAGAAGCTAGGCCAGAGGCCAGTGGAGTTGCCTGGTGTGGAAATAGAGCTTGGTTGTGTTTCAGGAGGTGTCCATTGGGAGCCCTGCTCTGGTCTGCTCCAGAACAAATGCTCTGTCCTTGACACCAATACAAGCAGAGCCTCCCCTGCCACCTGTCAGTGAACCACTGCCAAAGCGTAATTGTACTGGGATGTTGTGAGAGGAAGCCTGATTTAAACAAGGCCCTGGCAGAGTTGGGGGGCCAGCAGTGCCTTCTCATACCTGTTAATGAAGCCTCATTAGAAACAGCAAGAGCCTGTGCTGGGAACTGGAAGCACCAGTCTGCCACGGCTCTCCCTGCCAAAGGGTGATTAACTGAATGATTTACGGCAGCTGCTCTTTGAGATGATGGTGCGGAGGAGACCAAGTATGTGCAGTCCTGCACAGCATGCTCTCTGGTGGAAACTCAGGAGGATGCGCAGATCCATTCTCCCCTCTTTCCAGTGGCCGAAACGACTTCCAGGTTCTAAAAACTGCAAGGCCGTTCGGTCTTAGAAGTACCTCCTTTTGATGGCTGACCTTTTGGGGACTGTCACCTTTGAAGCCTCCAGCTACATTTAGGTTAGGAATTTAGGTCTTGCCTGAGGGACCAAAAATTAATAGTAACAAGAAAGACAGAAAAGAAACAGACCTCAGTGTCTTGTGCATCCAACATAGCAAGGCCAGCCACCCACTTTGTTTTCTGGTAAGACTCTTATACCCAGGCGGTTCAATTATGGGCAGCCCCATAGTGTGCAGCTATGGAGATGGATACTTTGCTAAAATGTAGTTTTAGGGTGTCTTGCCTATTTCTATGTCTCAAACAACAAACTGACCTATGTCAAGGGGCTATGCACATTGTAAATAGCGGTTCTGCTCATGTGATCTTTAATACAATTCCTTTGCTTTTGCAGGCCAAAAAGGAAAACCAGTTGTAGCAATTCCAACCAGGATACCATATATCTTGCCTTTTTTTTTTTTTTTTTGTGACAGTCTTGCTCTGTTGCCCAGGCTGGAGTGCAGTGGCACAATCTCGGCTCACTGCAACCTCCACCTCCTGGGTTCAAGCGATTCTTCTGCCTCAGCCTCCTGAGTAGCTGGGACTACAGGCTCCCGCCAACAAGCCTGGCTAATTTCTGTATTTTTAGTAGAGACGGGGTTTCACCATATTGGCCAGGCTGGTCTCGAACTCCTGACCTTGTGATCTGCCCACCTTGGCCTCCCAAAGTGCTGGGATTACAGGCATGAGCCACCACGCCTGGCCACCTTGCTTCTCTTATAAGCAATCCTTAAGGATAAATAAATGTTCTTTTGTTTGTGCGGGCCTTGGCTATTTGGACCCTCAGGTATGGGGGTTTTCAAATGTACCCGTATTGGATACATCCCCCTGTCTGGATTAGCAGCTCACAAACACAAAGACTCAGCTTGGATATTTTGATCTGTAATTCTGTGTGATAGGTAGACCAACAGAAGTTTGAGGGAGGAATGACAAAATTAAAGTTGGGCTTTTTTTTTTTTTCCTTTCAGTTTTAGAGACACTGAGAACCTGTGGTAGGACACAGGTGGTGGTTTCAATTTTAATCAGAAGGCAAGAGAGTCTTGCCTGGGTAGGAGGCAGATGCATGAACTATATTTGGCTGGCTTAGGCTCTGAGAGAACTGGAGAAAGGACCCTGGAAGAAAATTCTGAGGCTGTAAGTGGGGTGAGCAACCACAGTGTAATTAATCCCCCACTTAGATTGAATGGGTTTAGATTGGGCTTAGACTGAAGTTCCCTTTTAACTGATTGAGAGGTGCTCTGCCAATAGCAAGTGAAATGTGTGTGTCTGCACATGAATATGCATGCAGAGTATATTAAAGAGGTCTGAATACTCCATGATGCCTGTAATTATGAAACATGCGATAAAGCACCACACTAATCCCCTCTCGAGCAAGAGTGTTGTTTTTTGTCCCAGACTGCGTCAATCCTGCATGCCATGAGCACTGCTTTTGCATCCACAGCACTTTTATGTTGACAAACCCAAGAGCAGGTGACCCTAGGGAGGCAGATGGCGTCACACTCAAGGGAATCCTTCCAGAAGCCTTCAAGCATAGCTCTGTGAGCAAAGGCCAGACAGATAAAGTGATATCCATCTCGACCCTATAGTGAGTTGAACAAGGTGGGCAAACTGGACGCTGCGCACAAAGCATTTATTTGAAGGAGGACAAGAGAGATTGCTCAAGCTACAGACTACTCAGATTAAAGCAGAAGGATCCTCTCCACTTCCAGGAAGCTTTTCAGCTCAAGCTGAATTAACCAGGGAATCCAGCAGGGACTGGAGCTCAGGAGAAAGCTCCTCAAGCAACTTCATGGGTCAGCTGGTGAGGAAGGGTGTTTTCTTCATGAAAAGAGGAAGAGTTTCTCCATCAGCTGAAAGGAAACACATAGGAGTCAGAAGCAATGGGTGAGGAAAATCGGTCATTCTATCACAATAGGGTTACGAGAAAGGGGGCCGTCTCATGAAAGAATCTGGCCTTTGGAACAAGATAGTTTTGGGTTTTAAATCATTACTCCATGGTTATTTGCTGTGAGACCTTGGGCCATGACTTAAGCTCTCTGAGGCTTTGTTTCCTGTCTGTAAAACAGGGATCATGAGGTTGTCTTGGCAGGATTTGGAGGATAAACGAAAATAATCAAGAGTCAGGTCTGCATTGGCACTCACTAAATGAATGTAGCACATAGATTCTTAAGAAGTAACTCAGCCTAACTCACTGCTCTTGCTGTTTGTTTAAACTGACTTTGTGTGTTTATTCAGATGCTCATAGGCATCTGAAAAAAATACTTTGTTAGGAACATCTGGCTTTTATAATCAACAAAAATCAATTCAATAAAAGACAGTTGGAGAGGAGCTGGATGACACATTTTCCATTTGAAAGCACGGCGTGGTTAGGTCGCTTCCTTGAGGCTCTCCTGCCTTCTGAATAAAGAGAGGTTACACTGTTGGAGAGAGCAGGAGACCTGGGCTCCCGTCCCAGTGCTGTCTCCGCCTCCTGTGTGATCATGCGCAAATCTTTTTCCACTCTGGGTCTTTGTGTTCTCTCTTGAATCAGGAGGGGTTGGATGATACAATCACTAAGCTGTCTCTATTCCTTATTCAACATATGTCAGAGAAGGGGCCTTGGAGGGAAATAAGAAGGCATAGAACTATGATACAAAATAAGGGCCTGGGTTTCTGGAAAGAGTTGGCAAGGAAGCTAAGGCCCAAGGCTGATGTATATGCCTCCGGAATCCTTATCTATTAAAAAAAGAGAGAGTGCAAGTGTGTGTGTGTAATTATGGCAGACTAACTCAACTCCTATTCCCAACCCCTTGCCTGCCTCCACTATGGAGTCTGGAAAAGCTAAAGAGTTGCTTTCTCAGTCTCCCTTGCAGATGGGTATGGCCAGTATAAGCAGGTTCTGGTCAATGAGATATAAGGGACAGTCCACTGCAAGCCTCCAAATGTCTTTCCTTCACTGATTAAAGGAGAGGGTCACTCAAGAAAAAGCTTTTTTTTTTTTTTTTTTTTTTTTTTTTTTGCTGCTGCCTCTTCTCTCCCACTTCTGGCCGCAAATGAGGATGTGATGTTTGGATCTGTGGCTGGCATATGGTAACCATGGGGTGACAAAGATAAAGACAAAAAGCCAATGTTATCATGGTATGTTAGAAAGATGAAAAGAGCTTGAGTCCTTAATGAAATCTTTGAGCAGCCTAGATCACCTGTTTTTGGGACTCTTAAATAAATGGTTTACACATCTTTGCTACTCAGAGTGTAGTCTGTGGAGCAGCAGTATAGTCATCACTTGGGAGCTTGTTAGAAAGGAAGACTCTCAGACCCCACCCCAGACGTACTGAAGCAGAATCTGCATTTAAAAAAGATGCCCAGCTGGGGTGTCACGGCTCACACCTGTAATCCCAGCTATTCTGGAGGCTTAGGTGAGAGGATCACTTGAGCCCAGGGGTTTGAGTCGAGACCAGTCTGGGCAACATACCGAGACGAGACCCTGTATCCAAAAAAAAAAAAAAAAAAAAGATGCCCAGGGTTTTGAGTGCACATTAGTTTCAGGAGCACTGGTTTATAGCCTCATTAATTAGATTCTATTACAAGCAACTGAAACATTCCTAACAGCTATTATGTACGTCCTAGGTATACACATGTATGTGAATGTATGTGTGTATATATACATACATAAATATGCATACATATAGAAAATGTATTAGTATGTGAATATATTATATATATTATTTGTGTATATATAATTCCTTTGTGAATAGGAAAGGAAGGACACAGCTAGGCTGTGGGAATGGGTACCTATGTGAGAGGAAGTCTGGAGTGATTTCTTTTTAAATACTTCTACAGTGTTTGGAAAATAATTATTTTTAAAGCCATGAATATGTATCTCTTGGATAATTGACGCGGAAGCGAGGCTTACCCGCTCTCCTCCCTGTCCAGCAGGGCGTGGTAGGACGCCACGTCCTTCTGCAGCTGGCACTTGCGGGCCAGCAGATGTGCGCGCTCCTGTTGCTGCTGCTCCGCCTCCGCGCGGATTTCGCTGAGCTCCGCCTCCAGCCGGCCGACCACAGCGCCCAGGTTCTGGAGCTCCATGTCATGCCAGTGCTTGGCATCGTGCAAGGTGTTCTCCAGGCCTCGTTTCTACAAAAGAGCGAACCTGGTCCAAACCCGAGGACGACAGGCCGGGCCCTTGAAGAGAGAGGTGTGCAGAGCAGTGGCAGGGGCTGGTGGTAGCCTGAACTATTCCCCTCGTGGCGGGACCTTGCCAGTTATGGAGACTGATGGGGGTTAGTCTTAGTGGCTCCGTGGGAAAAATAAGGAATCCCACCCAGGTCAGACTGTGGATTAGTCTGATTGAATGATCTTTTTGATGGGAGAGAGGGTGAGGGAGGCGAAAAAGAGGAGAGAGGGAGGGAGAAAAGAAAGGGGGTGTGAGGAGAGAGAGGAGCGGGGCAAGAGGGAGAGGGATTGAGAGAGACAAATGAAAGGCTGCTTGCAGGTGTTTCTTCAAAGAAATCTTGTTCTCCGGGGCTTTTTCTTCTGATTTCTTCACTCCCCGGGGGACTCCTTCTCCCTCTGCTGCTGAAACCCCATCCATCATTTGACTAGAACACCATCTCCTCCAGCGTTCTTTCCCGGATCACTGTCGTTAGAATGAATGTCTCTGGCCTTTATATACTCAGCATTTTCCCCTTTGGTGTTTTAGTAGCACATTTTTGCCCATCCCTTTTCCTCTGCCGTCCCTTCACTGTGGGCTTCCCAGTGCCCACCCTGAGCCCGCTTTTTTTCTGAGCAGTGCATCCTGGGTCTGTGTTGGTCTCCATCATACTCATGATTTGAACATACTCATGAGTCATCTCCAGGCCACGTCCTGCTTTGGTAATTCCACCACCAATCTTTCCTTCAGTAGCTGTGGACCTGCCACTGAACTTCTTACTGGAAATATATACTCAGACCTCACATCAAGGTGTCCAAAATGAAGCCACTGGCTGCCTCCTGAACCTGCTGGCTCCTCCTAGTCTAAGCTTCAACTGGTGAACCCATGTGAGCTGGAAACCGGGGAAAGATGTGTTCCTGCTTTCCTTTCTTCTCTTCCTTCCAAATGCAACCATCACAGCCTCCTGTATATTATGAGTCCTGCTTCTTGTATCTCTTGAGAAGTTTTCACATTCTGCAGCCACCATGGCCTGGGATCAGAAGCTTGTCACCTCTCACCTGTGGTACCCTCAGTGGCCTCTTAGCTCATCTCCCCACCTCTAGTTCCTCCTCTTCCTGAGTTCCACACACAAATAGCCACAGTACTCTGTCCAAAGCTCAAACCTGGGCCTGTATCTCCTCTGCTTAAACTCCATTGATGGCTCCCCAGGGCCCCTGATATGGCACACACAGCTGGCCCAGTATGTTTCCATCTTTATCCCCACCCTACAGCAGCGTCAACACTTCAGTCTTGGAGTTTATTTGGTCTGTGTTCTTTCCTCTACCTGCACCATGCTCCTCCATTCCCTCCAGCATCCTAACCTCACTCACTCCTACTCATCCCCAAGTCCAAGCTCAGAGGTAACCTGCCCCAGGAAGCCTTCCTTGAAACTCCTCTGCCGCTACCATCACCAAGCTAGGTTAGGAGACCCTCTGTATTTCCATGGCTCCCCAAGCTCATGCATGCTCTTGAATTTATCACAGTGGGCTAAGCTTGCTCATGGGCACGTCTCTTCCACAAGATGGTGAGACTTGGAAGGAACCAAGTCTCTGTAGTCCCAGCACACAAGTCAGGGCCTGGCACAGAATAGGTTCTTGGTATGTGTGGATTGCCCTGGATGACAGCACTTGTATTATGGTTACACTTATTGCACTATCTGTGTCTCCCCATTAGACTGGAAACTTCTTTCTTCTAATCTTCCCATGTACCATATCCTGAGAACTACAGAGCTAATCAATAAACCTCTTTAAAAAACTGTATCTGTGTTTAACATTTTCCAATAGTTTTAACTATGGTTCACCTATACTTTAGCATCTGGCTTTTTAATATAACACACAAAAAACAAATATCTTTCTAAATTAGATTGAATTAAATTTTGATGCAACAAGTTTCTGTACCCTGTCCTCCAGGAGGAGACTTTTTACACCCTTATGACCACTGTGGATGAAATAGAAAATTCTGTCATGACACCATCTTGAACCATGACTGCTGTTAGCAGGGATCACCATATTACCTTATTTAAATCTTCTTAATTCCATAGGATATGAGAATGTTGAGTCAGATTCTCATCTATCTGAGGCATATTTATAAGAGGCAAAATGTGATCACTAGAAAATAATCTAGATCAGTATCTGGTCTAGGGTTATTATTTAACTAATAGAATCTGAAAACCTTTCTATAGCAGTGAGGATGCAGATATGGCCACCTTGACTTTGAGCATCATTTGTTCCAACCTCCCTGGGTTTTCTCTCTTTGTTTATACATGAAAGTACTTAACTTGTGACTAGTTGTTGTTGACATTGGATTTGTAACATCTGTGATTTGGGAACACGCTTCACAGAATCACAGTTGGATCATCTGTCTATGGTTTTTGCTCCATCTTCTAGATGAGTTTTTCATGTGGCCTGAGGTTTTTCCTTGGTGACTTAGCACCCACTGCCAACAGGGCATTCATTGGAACCCCAGCCAAAGGTTATATGTGTCTTCCATCTCACCCTTAAAGTCCAAATCCAGCTTCCCCACCTAAGTCCCTGATATTCTGTCAGAAAGAGAGGATGCCTGGTTCTCCCAGAGATGCTTGAGCTTGAGTGACTATGATCAGGCTACTGTTGCAGGCAAGTACACTGGCTCAGTCAGCCACACAGACAGCACCAGCAAACGAGCTGAGATCACAGAAGCACACTTATTCTGCAGGTCTCTGGAGATTTGAAGGGACTTTCTGCGATTGCAAAATCCTCCAGAAAGTAAAATAGTGAACTTCTGTGACTTCTGGCCTTGAATTCTATTCCTGATTTGAGTTGACTGGACACAGAGTTCAGCAGGTCTTAAGCACCATTATTAGTGCCTAGCTTCCAATGCAAATAGTGCCTTATTGGCAAAGGGGGCCGAAAGTCTCGCCAGCTTGGCTGTCTGAAGCTTATATAAGCTGTGGGGGCCTTGTGTGTGCACAGATCGCTCTGACAGAATAACAGGAATGGCTGGATGAACTTCCTGTATCTGAAAACTGTATGAGAGTTTGTTACCTATTTTGTCCCAATCTGTGCTTTTCACCTTGGCTGCAAGGCCCCGTAACCAGAACGATAATCTACCAGAACCAGCAGGGAACAGAGGCAGCCTGTTCTGGGCTATGGGCATAGAGAGAATGGCACTACTCTGAAGTTTTCTGGTTGAGAGTGTAAATTATTTTTCCATATTTTTCCCAACAGTTAGGACCATGGGTTTAAGTGAGGTGACCAGGTGGCTGGTGATGCCAACTTGGAGTTACTGTACTAGTATCTATTATAGCAATTTTATATGATAATTAATAATAGATGGCGTTTATTGACTGCTCACTAACTGCCAGGCACTGTGCTAAGGGCTTGACATACATTATCAAATTAATCATCTCAATGACTTTATGAGGTAAATTCTATTACGATCCTAAAGTGGCTCACCCTTGCATTGGCAGCTACAACAATGATCTTCACTCCACAATCGCTTTCTCAATGTGACCTTGCCATTGTCTCATCAAGAAGTTGAATTTATTTCTCTCCCTGTTGAATCTAGGATAGTCTTGTGACTGCTTTGACCACTACAATGTGGTATAAGTGATGTTCAGAGACTTTCAAGCCCAGGTGTTAAGAGGCCTGGTAGCTTCTGTGCTCACTCAAGTGCTATATCAGAAGTTTGACTATGTCAGGCTGTCATGATATGAGGAGTTCTAAGCTAACTACATGGAGCGGTCACAGGGAGAGAGAAAAAGAGATGCACAATTGAGTCACCAGACAAGCTAAATGAAGAAGCCATTTTTGGGTGTTCCAGCCCCAGCAGAGGCCACATGATACAGAGAAGAGTTATCCCTGCTGAATTCTGCCTAAATCACAGGAGAGAACAAGTGATTCACTGTTGTCTTAAGCTACTAAGACAGTAACTAGATATGATAGCCAAAATAGATCCTCACTTTACAAGTGAGAAAATGAAAGCTCTGCTCATTCACATAGCTAGTGGGTGAGTAGAGCACCCACCACGAAGTCTACCTCCTGACTCCCACAGCAGGGGTGCTCTGTCCCATCTGCCACCCCCTCACATTTATATCAGCTCCTCCACTGAAGCCACATTAACTCTTTGGAGGCAGGCACCATATCTAATTAGTTTTATGTCCCCAAAGCACTTGGTACAGTTCCAGGAACATAGCAAGTTCTCAAAATAATGCTAATAGTCAGAAGAGCATGTTCATGTGCATCCACACATTGGATCCCCCTAGAAACACTGAGAAGTGGGCTGGACTGTGACTATCATACCCATTTTGCAGAAGAGGAAACTGTGGTTCAGGGATTTGCCTATTTACCCAAGGGATAAATGGAGGAGCTGAGCCCTTCTGACTCTATTACTCTTGATTTTCCTCCCCTCAGATCCTCAGATCCTTTTCTTATACATGTTTGCACGGACCTACATCCTATCATGTGCCTCACTGACTCCAGGCCATCTCAGCTGCACAAGGATTACATGGACCAACCTTTGATTTGCACCAACAAAGCTGTAGTTAGAACAACGCAAATGACCTCCTGGAGGGGACATCTAAGAAAAGCTGTGTTTAACACCCAAATAGAACTTCCATCCATCCCAGAGATCAGAGAGTGGATTGCTTCATTATTAATACATTTTATTATTTTAATAATTATTTTAATCAATAATAATTAATAATGAAAGAGACATGCTTGCAAATCACAGTGAGTCTGAGAGCTTACTAGATGTCTCAGGTTGGGTTCTCCAGAAGCAGAGCCTGAGTTAGGGATCCTGGAACTCGCAAATCGTTAAGGAGTACTCTCAGGAAAAGGGGCAGTGAGGAAAGCAGGACAGGGCAGAGGAAGACACTAAGCGAGGATGTGGTCTCTGGAATCTGGCTACAGCCTGGTCCTATGGAGAGCTCTATAGCATGGAGCTAGCTCCATGTTGAAGCAAGAGGGCTGGGCTTTTAAAGCCCCCTCTTAGTCACTGGCTGAGGGTTGGGGGGCAGGGCCTAACCTCCTGGGCCAGGTGTCCTCAGAGTGGGTAAGGGACAGGTCTCTGGAGCAGTGGGGCAGCTGAAAAGGGGCGGCTGCGGATGTTAACAGTCAACATTTACAGCAGCAGCCTGGTAAGAGATATTTCTGTGGGGCACTACAGTGTCTATTGCACCTGCTGCGATTCAGTATCTGATGATCCTTGGGAGTCAGAAGACATTTCAGGCCTCAAAACTCATATGCTGTGAGATGGGAATCCCCTGGAAACTATGATCCATAATACTGGAATTTGACAGTAGAGAGTTAAAATTAGCACAGGGATGCCAGGTCTTTCCTTGGCCCACTTACCAGGGCACGTAAGGATTCTGTCTCAGCCTGGAGGCTCTGGACTTGGCACGAAGTGTTGTGTAACTCCACCCTGAGGGCAGCTGCCAGCTTCTCCTCCTGGGTCTGGGACATGTGGGCCACCTCCGCCTGTTGCTGTGGAGAGTCCGGTCTCAGTATGAGAGGTGATGATCAGGAGCTGAGCCCATCCTTCCTTCCCAGCCTTTCTAATCACCACTCCACTGCCTCTAACCAGAGGAAATACAGCTGTCACGCTGAAACATTTTTGTTTTGTTTTGAGATGAAGTCTCGCTCTGTAGCCCAGGCTGGAGTGCAGTGGTGCTATCTCAGCTCACCACAACTTCCTCCTCCTGGGTTCAAGCAATTCTCCTGACTTCAGTAGCTGGGATTACAGGTGCCCACCACCACGCCCGGCTAATTTTTTTTTTTGTATTTTTAGTAGAGACGGGGTTTCACCATGTTGGCCAGACTGGTCTTGAACTCCTGACCTCAGGTAATCTGCCCACCTCGGCCTCCCAAAGTGCTAGGATTACAGGTGTGAGCCACCACGCCCGGCTGGAAATGTCTTTTTTTTAAAACAGATCCCTTCACCAACTTGTATACACAAATGTATTTATTTTGAACATACGATGCCTGCAAATGAAATACAATTCAAAAGATTTCCTACAGACTATATAGAAAGTCTCATTTTCTCCTGTGTCCTAATTATCCAGTTCTCTTGTTTCTAGTTTCTTATTCCTCTTTCCAGAAATAGTTTATATATTTATAAATAAATATGTATTGCCCCCGCCTTGCTTAGGTACTTAATGTATCTTAGAAATTATTCTATATCAGTATATATTAGGTTGGTGCAAAAGTGATTGCAGTTTTCGCCGCTACTTTCAATGGCAGAGACAGCAATTAATTTTGCACCAACCTAATAGAAATTGAGTACATTCTTTTTAGCGGCTGCACAGTGTTGTCTTATTTGGAAGGGCTGCAATGTACTTAGAAGTCTCTGCTGGTGGACACTCAGATTGTTTCTAGTCTTTCTTTCCCTATTACAAACAATGGTGCAAAGAAAAAGCTTAGATCCCTTATTTTTCATACAAGAGCATGTCTTTGAGAAAGTAGTTCTTGTATTAGAACTGCTGATTAGAAAGGGTATATATTTTTAATTTTGGTGAACAGTGGCAAATTTCCCTTCGGAAAACTTGAAATCCGTTTCAGCATTGTAAGACAGTGCCAGTTGTCCCATATCACCCTCAAACAAGGAGTTATCCAGCTTGATCTCTGTCAATCTGATAGTCCCTGTTTCTTTCCTTGTGAAACAGGCTAGACCATATGTCTAGCCGCAACTGTGACCCAGACAAAGGGAAGCTCTGTGTTTTTAACTTCTCCCCAGAGCAAGATGGACAGAGTCTGATCCCTCCCCATATATTCAGGGGAGCAGGTCATTGTTACTCCTCTTTTCTGGGGAAAAGATGAAAAATGAGAGATCATCCCCATTTTCTTCAATGCAGTCTGATGGAACATCTCCTAGCCAAGAATGTAGGAGGGAAAAAACCCTACTTTCCTAGGTTACGGTTTTCTGGAATTACCATTTTTACCACATATGAATATTTATTTACAGAATAGTCCAAAGACAGTCCAATCTAATGGACTGGCTAGAACCCCAAGTCAAGGCTGGGTGCAGTGGCTCATGCCTGTAATCCCAGCACTTTGGGAGGCCGAGGTGGGTGGATCACCTGAGGTCAGGAGTTCAAGACCAGACTGACCAATATGGTGAAAACCCGTCTCTACTAAAAATACAAAAATTAGCCAGGCATGGTGGTAGCGTGAGCCTGTAGTCCCAGCTACTCGGGAAGCTGAGACAGAGAATTTTTGATCCCAGGAGGCGGAGGTTGCAGTGAGCCGAGATGGCACCACTGCACTCCAGCCTGGGTGACAGTGAGACTCCGTCTCAAAAAAAAAAAAGAAAAAAAAAAAGAAACCCCAAGTCAAGAGGCTCATAGCTCAGTAGTAGCACCTCCAATTCTTACTGTTTGGTCTTTACAGAGCCCAAAGAATGACCATTAAAGGCTTTGAAGCCGCTGAAGGAGAACAGAAGCCTTGGACCCAGCTCTGACTGGTTAGCCAACAGCTAGTGTCCCTAAGCCATCATTCAGCCTCTCAGAGTCTCAGTTTCTGCCCATGGAACACAGACCACAATGAATGGAGAATGATACTCATAATCATATAATGACTCCCTCCTGCGGTCACTGTGAGGCTTCTAGCAGATTAAGTATGCTGAAGCCTTCAGAATCTTAAAAGCATGAAAACACTGGCTGTATATATTTTCCAAATGTAAAAATAATAGTGGCCAACAAATAACTTTTGTTATTTAATAGTTAAATAACAAAGTGGTAATAGTTGAATGCTACTACGAAGAGTTAAATATTTCATAACAGTTAAATAATAATAGTTAAATACTACTAATAATAACGAATATGTATTAGGCACTTATTCTGTGCCAAGCACATTGTTAACAGTTTTAATCGATTATCTAATTTAATCTTTACAACCCTACGAAGGAGATGTCATTATTATCCTCATAGGAAACTGAGGCACAGGGAGATTGAGTTATTTGCTCAAGATTATATGGCCAATGAGAGACAGAAACAGGATTCCAGCCCAGCAGCAGACCCAGAGATGTGCTCTCAACTAGTATTTAATGCTGTCATCTCCACCAGTCTACCAATTTAAGATCCCTAAAATTGGAGGTATCTTCCCCAAACTCAGGTGGATCATTCTGAAGTATACTCCTTATCTTCCAAGTTCTTATGATCAGTACCCCAGTTTTTCTCCCCTCTTTGGGGTTGGGGTCCTGGCCAGATGGGCTGTGTAGGTAGGTGGGAGGCAGGAGATGGGGCATCCTGGAAGACAAATGGAGTCAGAAAATGTAGCTACAGACAGTGGCGGGGAGCAGTAGTGAGCTAGGACTGGCTCCTAACAGCTCATAGGAGCTGATTTTTAAATTTTCATGAATGTTGTAAGTTGACTGCTAAACACAGCCATCATTAGAAATTAAATTATATTGTTACTGGTAACTGTAACAGAGGTAGCTAATAGGTAGCCAGTCAGACATGAACAGGGGGGGAGAGGCACCCCCACAACCAACTAAGAATGTCAGGTGACCATCAGGTGATGCTTAGGTGGTTGTTAACAGTCTCTCTAAAATAATAACTTGTCACAGCTGGCAGGGAAAAGCAGTCTCCCTAAAGATAGAAAAAACCTGAAACTGATGATCAGCAACTTCCTGATAAGATCTCAGGAGTTGGGCAAGTGAGCTCAAGCATGCACACTAAGAGGCAAAATGGCAGAGTTAAACTGGTATATGACCTCCTAGGGGCATTTAGCTGGTAAGAGAAGAATGCCTCAAATGAGCATGTGTACAACTCCAGTAAACACCCTGCGCATGCTCCCCTCCAAAGTGCTAGCAGGCCATCGCACATGCGGACACCCCACACCAAGTGGGGAATCAGGGGAGAAGGGATGAAAGATCCCAGAAGCATGCCAACGTATAAATCCCCAAGCCAAAAGGTCAAACTGCGCACTTGTCTTTCAAGTTGCCTGCTTGGCCCTCTTCCAGGTGTATTTCCTTCCTTTTGTTTCTGCTCTAGAGTTTTTTGTTTTGTTTTGTTTTGAGATGAAGTCTTGCTCTTGTCCCCCAGGCTGGAGTGCGATGGCGCGATCTCAGCTCACCGCAACCTCTGCCTCCCAGGTTCAAGCAATTCTCCTGCCTCAGCCTCCCAAGTAGCTGAGATTACAGGTGCCTGCCACCATGCCAGGCTAATTTTTGTATTTTTAGTAGAGATGGGGTTTCTCCATGTTGGCCAGGCTGATTTCGAACTCCTGACCTCAGTTGATCCACCGGCTTCAGCTTCCCAAAGTGCTGGGATTACAGGCATTAGCCACTGTGCCCGGTCTCTGCTCTAGAGTTTTTAAATAAACTCTCACTCCTGTTCTAAAACTTGCCTCGGTCTGCTTTATGCTTTATGCTTCTTCTGCTTTATGCCCTTCAGTCGAATTCTTTCTTCTGAGGAGGCAAGAATTGAAGTTGCTTCATAACCCCTACAGATTTGCCACCGGTAACAAATAATGTGAGTGACTTTTTGCTTAATCAGAAATTAGTAATCAAGCATTTTTTGTAGTCTGATTGTGATACTATTGTTGATGATAGAATTATAAAAAATGGTTGGTGAATTTTCCAAGAAATAGCAAGTCATGCTGAAGTTATAGGTGTAATTGAAATAGCAAAGTATTTTGTCTTAAAATTTGTGTTATTTCTAAAATTATCTATAAAAAAATCAGTGGAAATTGTTACATTACATATAAAAAAATCAGTGGAAATTGTTACATTATATATAAAAAAATCAGTGGAAATTGTTACATTACCCTTAAGCAGTATTGTGAATTTGATTGGCACGTATATACATATACATACATTTCACCCAGAAAGCAGTTGTGAAACATTTACCATCACTCCATGGGAAAGAGCCAGGGAAGGAATGGAGGCAAGTTTCAAAGCCTTGGTGGGCAGGTCTAGTGTAAAGCTGCTGGCCAAGGCTATAGCCACAGTCCCTCACATGATTTGTCCCCTCTCAATCCAGTGAGTGGCTTCCGTGACATTTACTGGTCTCTTGGCTGAAACACTATGTCTTAGTTTCATTAGCAAAAATACTGTATTTAGGTGTTTCTCAAATGTTCTTGGACCACTGACATGGTTTTTCACACTATCTTAATACTCATTCATGCTATTTTTATTTAAACCAATTCACTCTTTCTTTACAAATAAACGTGTTTAAAATGGAAACTGTAGGTTAGTTATCTGTAAACTGTAGGTTAGTTTAAAATGGAAACTGTAGGTTAAATGCGCATCAGCATCACCTTAGGATCTTGTGAAAATGTGGGCTCTGATGCAGGGGATCCTGAGTACAGCTCAGAAATCTGCACTCCCAGGTGATGCCTGGTCCATGGAAGCAAAATTCTAGATCGCTACAGAAACCAATGAAACAGTATCCCTTGCAGTGGGTAGAGGATAACTAAAAAATTAATAAAGTTGTAACAAACCACTGTTATTAAATTCCAGCTACCATTGACTGCCAAGCTGCTAAGTCCTGAGGCCTGCTTTCTCTTTGTGGAAAGGGGAGATAAATAAGTACAACAGAGGTGTTAAAGACCTCCCAGCACTGAACAAAGGCTTTCTTCTAGTTTAAGATTGAAAGAGCAAAAGAATGTAATTTGATCACTGCAAGTTTTAAAGTCACTGTGTTCCTTCTCAAATCATCTCACCACAAGAGATACTTCCCACTTAATTGCTTTAACTCACCTAAAGTAACCACTACTAAAAGTAATTCACCTAAAAGTATTACACATTTTTATCCAATGGCTTTTTAGATTTGTGCTTTCTGGTTATTATAACTCTATTTCTGTTTCCATTTCAACCCTGTGCCTCCAGATTTCTTCTCATAGACCAGATAGTAGGTGTGTCATCTAGCCCCTGAGGATAGGAAGGTGGGGCTGTGTTTTGTTGCCCAGTGCAGTTGTTAGGGTGTGTGATGAAATTCAAATATGTTGATCCCTAGGCTTTGAAACTGCACAGGACCTGAGCCGCCCGTGTTTGCACTCCAGCAGCGTAGGAGTGCAATTACTTCTGGGGCAGGAGAGCATGTCGACATTTTGAAACATAATAAAGATTTTCAAATTTCAAAAATTTCAAATTAAATTAGCATGTTTTTGCACATGAAGGATGTGAGAAGAGAAAAGCAATGTGTTCTGAGTAAGTAATAATTAAGTATTTGAGGGCCTGACTCTTGAAGATACAAATGAGGACTGGGAAAGAGGAAAAGAACCATCTCCAAGTCCAAACCTGACCCACTTTGCTGATTAGGATGGCCATTCCTAAAAACACCCTTGGCAATGACCCAGAACTGACAGAAACGCTACCTTGCAATGTGAGGGGAAGGCGAGTGTTCAGGAGGAGGGAGAGTGAGGAGAGAGAATGATGATACTTCCTGGTCTTTGAAATTGCAAGTGCATTCTCAGCAGATCACGTATCCAGATGAGCTGTCAGCCTCATGTGTCTTCTGCCTTTCACTAAGCAGTTGCTGTGCAGGTTTGAGCAAGTCACTCGAGCACTCTGGTTTTTGCAACTGGTGATCAATTGCTTTATATGAGCATTGTTCTATTGCAGAATGCAGCTACCTGCCTTGGCTCTTAAGCACTTTTCAGATTTCATGAGATTATGCTAATATCATCATGCTGTTCATGGAGAAAGGTAAACAATGGTCTCTTGGGAATACAGGGGTTCCCTATCTTGTGTCATAGAAGAATCCCACAAGGAGGGCACAGACCCTTGGTTTGAAAAGCTCCCAACAGAAGTCTGGCATAACTTTTAGCCCCCCAGGACAAAGGCCTCTCCAACCTCACATTCCACAAGATGTCACTTATTTATTCTTAAAAATGAAATCAGCTGGGCATGGTGGCTCACATCTGCAATCCCAGCACTTTGGGAGGCCAAAGCAGAAAGATTGCTTGAGGCCAGTAGTTCAAGACTAGCCTGGGCAACATACTGAAATCCTGTTTCTACAAAAAAATCTTTTAAAAACCAAATTAAGGTCCCCCCATTCACGTGGTCTGTCCAGTTCAAACTAACAGTTAAGAGTGTGGATTCTGGAGTCAGAATGTGTAATTTGAATCCCAGTGTTGCCACTTTCTAAGTGTGTAATTTTGGGCAAATTACCTAACCTCTTTGTGCTTCAGTTTCCTCCTCTATAAAATGCTAAAATCACAATACCTATCTCATGTTGGGAAGATTAAATGAGAACGTACCTGTAGGGTGCTTAGAATCCTTGGTAGATGCTCCATAAAAGCTTGGCTGACTCTGCTTTTGTGGAAAATTTCATCCTGCCTTGTAGAAGAGTAGCCTTTCTACCCATTTCTTGCCTCCCACAGGTACACCAGCCAACGTCCACACTGGACTGTGGGTTCCTTATTTATAGAAACAACTTCTTACTCACCCCTCTGCCCCTTTTGGAGACCTAACATAGCTTTTTACACCTAGAATGTGCTCAACAATATTTATCGAAGGTTTACAATGTAGGTCAGGCACATGCTAGGGACTAGGGAAGAAGAGGAGAATCTACCAGGAATAGAATGAGATCAAATCTCCTTTTCATTAAGAGGATCAGCTATCGTTATTATAACAGTTGTAAGTCATTTTACAGTTATGTGGTGTCATATGTTATTTAGCTAAGGATAGCTTTTGACAGCCAGCACACACTCCCGACCTTCCTCAGCCAGATGTAGGATTTATTTGGGAGAAGGCTGGATGCCATCCAGTCTGCACTAGCGACACGGGCTCTCCTCAGCAGGGATTAAAAAGAAGTGCACGCCTCACTCAATGAAACTTCAACACTGGCAGAGGAGCTGGCCCAGCTAGGCTACAAGTTTCTCTGTGAGTTTACACCAGAACTGCCCAGCTATTGAAGCTGCTGTTTGAGTGTAGGACCAATTCCCAGCCTCCGCTGAAGCTGCCAAACAAAACACAGAGGAATAAATGGCTTTGTGACCTTGCTGCCCCCTTGGTAATAAGTAAGCTCATCCTCTTGATAAAATCGGCTGAAGAGGCTCAGCAATGAGTCTAATTCTAAAGACAAAAATAGATTTTTCTATTATTTTATTTTGAGACGGGGTCTCACTCTGTTGCCCAGGCTGGAGTGCAGTGGTAAGATCATAGCTCACCACAGCTTCGACCTCTTGAGTTCAAGCAGTTCTCCTGCCTCAGCCTGCTGAGTAGCTAGGACTACAGTTGCATGCTTCTACACCTGACCAATTAAAAAAATTTTTTTTTGTAGAGGTGGGGTCTTGCTATGTTGCCCAGGCTGATCTCAAACTCCTGGCCTCAAGGGATCCTCCTGCCTCAGCATTCCAAAGCACCAGGTTTACAGGCATAAGCCACTGTGCCTGGCCAGTCCTTACACTTTTTATGGGAAAGATCTATTTAAAAATATCTAAGATATGCTTTGAGATCAGCACAATCAGGTAGTCTGGGACGAGCGTTCTTTGAAGTCAGGGACTTCAGGAACCATAGCATCAAGTCAGGGCCTTGCACCTGGTTTGTCCTTGACAAATGGATTTTGAATGAATGAGTGAGTGGAGATTCCTTGGTAGAAGATGTAAGAAAGAGGTTGCAAGGTTGGGTGATCCCCTATGTAGTTACTCAGATATTGGTAGTCAACCAGTTGTGAGTTTAAACACACAATGTAAGAAGATAAGGGCCTGAGAGATCGCTCTACAGTGTCTGTGTTTTTTTTGTTTTTTGTTTGTTTTTTTGAGACAGAGTCTCACTCTGTCGCCCAGGCTGGAGTGCAGTGGAGTGTTCTTGGCTCACTGCAATCCTCCACCTCCTGGGTTCAAGTGATTCTCATGCCTCAGCCTCCCCAGTAACTGGGATTACATGTGTGTGCCACCACACCCGGCTAATTTTTTGTATTTTTAGTAGAGATGCAGTTTCACCATGTTGGCCAGGCTGGTATTGAACTCCTGACCTCAAGTGATCTGCCTGCCTTGGCTTCCCAAAGTGCTGGGATTACAGGAGTGAGCCACCACACCCAGCCTGTGTGTTGTCTTAACTAGAGAAAAGAAGAGGCAAAGAGTAGGCAGTACCTACCTCAATGAGACAGTCTTTTGGTTTTCCCTTTTAAAATCTACTCTGATTCTTGATTCTCCCTATTCCTTTGCAGCCACACCAACTGGTATATGCTACTATGGCATACAACTACAGTAACCCAAATGGGCAAAAGATATGATCTGCTAGTACACACAAAAGCAGTTTGTAAGAAATGCATTTTAACCCATAGTATTAGCAAAGATCACAAAATATTGGTGAAGATATGGGGAAATGAACACTCTCAAATATTTCTGAAAGAAATGTAAATTGTTATAATCTTTGTAGAGAGCAATTGGCAATATTTATCAAAATTACCAGTGCACACACTTTTGGGGCCAACAATTCCATGTCTATAAGTTCATTTAACAGATACATTTCTATATTTGGAAATGAGAGGTATACCATGTTAGTGACTAATTTCTTGTAACAGCAAAAGATTGGAAGCCACCCTCAATGCCCAGCAGTAGGGAACAGGCTAAACAAATTCTGGAGCATCTGTTAGCTAGAACAGAGGTTGACAACTTTTTCTGTGACTAGCTAGATAGTAAATGTTTTAGGCTTAGCAGGCCATATGATCTCTGTTGCAACTATTGAACTCCGCTTGTGTAGTGCAAATGCAGCCATAGATGATATGTAAATGAATGTGATGGTCATGTTCCAATAAAACTTTATTTGTAAAAACAGGCAATAGGTCAGATTTGGCTTGTGGGCCAGAGTTTGCTGCCCCCTGTGGGCAGTCATAAAGCATATATCATACAGTCATAAAGCAGTATGTTCTGAATACTACTTGTGTAAAAAGACAGGAAAAAATATATATGTATTTCTTTGTATATGGATAAAATGTTTCTGAAATGACATACAAGAAAAGGATAACATTGATTGACCCCCATAGAAAAAAACGGTGGCTAGGATATGGGTTGGATAGCACTTTTCACTTTATATCTTTTGTATGTTTTGAATTTTGAACTAAGTGAATGTATTGTCTATTATACATGTTGAAACAAAATAAAAGTAAATTTAAAAAGACATAAAAGCAAACAGGGGCCATTTTGTGAAGCTCTCTGTGAGACATGGAGATATGAAGATGCTTCGGGATCCCCGTTCAGTGTTTGCCTTGAGTACACTGGGCTACAGCCATGGCTTATTTCACTGAAGAGCCCTCAGGGAGTCCAGCCAGCTCATCAGCACACAGGAACCTCTAGATTACAGATGCTGTCAGGCGTCCTGCTTTTGCTGTTCCCCTGGAAAGAAACTTTCCCAGGTGGTTAACATGGCAATAGCACAACAGGTCATCTTGTAGTCTAGAGTCAGAGTGGCAGTGCCCATTTTAATTCAGCTTCATATATCTTAGAAAATATTGACTCTTGTTGGTAAAAGTAAGAATAGAAAAAGTCTAGACAGAGTAGCCTGTATAAAATGTCTGTGTTTACAGGGAAAATTATTGTTTGTAAGTGTGGATGACATGGAGATATGCTATTCAAGGTTTCTATTCTCCTCATGGGTAAATCTAGACCTATGCTGTCCTCTAATAGAGCAGTCACTAGTCATCTGTAGCTGCTGAAATAAAAATTAAATATAATTAAAAGTTAGTTCCTCAGCCTTATTTATTTATTTATTTTTGAGACAAAGTCTCACTCTGTTTTCCAGGCTGGAGTGCAGTGGTGTGATCATAGCTCACTGCAACCTCGACCTCCTAGGCTCAGGTGATCCTCCCATGTCAGCTTCCCAAGTAGTTCCCATGGGACTACAGGCACATGTCACCACACCTGGCTAATTTTTGTATTTTTGTGAAGACAGGGTTTTGTCATGTTGTTTAGGCTGGTCTTGAACTCCTGGGCTCAAGCGATCTGCCCACCTTGACCTCCCAAAGTGCTGGGACTATAGGCATGAGCCACTGCACCCGTATAACCCCTTGTGGCCAGTAGCTACCATACCGGATTGCTGCGTGGATTATAGAATATGCCCATCATTGCGATATTTCAGTTAGATGGCCCTGCTTTAGATGATCTTGAATGTTTCTTTTGGCCCTAAGACTATCAACAACCAGAAACCTCACAATTCATTTCAATCTATTCACTTGTCTTCATTCTTAATAGTTTGCACAATCTGTCACCCTGACATGTGACATGAAGGCATGATGGTTACAGCTCAGATAAAGTTCCTGACCGCAGATGCCTCAAACTGACCTGAGGCAAGTGTAGACCTACTGTTAGAGAAGATAGCATGGGAGCAATCCATTTGTTCCTGGCCCTGGGGACTCTTAAGACAGACTGAGTTTTCTCACATCTGGGCAACCACCAGCTTGTGCTGGTGATTGATTAAGCCTTGGGGTATCGTATACATCATCCAGTTGCAGCAGGCAAGCGATGGAGAAATGAGGCCTCTGGGAATGAGAGTGTGGAGTCAGCTTTGGGCAAATGGAAATTGAATAGAAGGAGCATCTCAGGATGAAGGCTAAGAAGGCAAAACAGAGCTTGCATTGCAGGAGGCAGACTTCAGACCAGGCTTAGGGTGAGGGAACAAAGGCGTCTCAGTGTCCCGGCTGAGAAACTGAACAAGAAAGATGGGACCTGTGCTCCCCTAGAGGAGGTGGGCTGAGGGCAGAGCTGTTTGCCTGGCAGAGGAGGTGAGATGGTGGGGGTTTGGGGAGAGGCACAGTTTTAGTTCTCTGCTCAACACTGACGGGCCCGGTAGGCAGAATTCTAAGATGGCCTCCCTCATCTCCGCTCTCTGGTGTTATGTCCGGTGATTAAATGATGTTAGATGACAAGGATGAAGAGATTTTGACATGTAATTATGGTTCCAAATCAGTTAAATTTGAGCTGATCAAAAGAGGAGTATCTGAGTGGGCCTGACTTCATCAGATTAAAGGCTTAAAATGGTAATGCTTTTCTGTTGGCCCTGAAGGAGGAAACAGCCATGTTGTAAATGGCCTCTGAGGAGGACTGGCCTCTAGGAATTGAGGACATCAAGCCTACATCTGCAAGGAATTGAACCGTGCCAAGAACCCGAATAAACTCTGAAGATGAGAACCAATGTATCCTGGTGGGTACCTTGACTGCAGTTTTGTGAGACCCTGTGATGATGCAGTGTAAACAAACCTATTGCACTGCCAGTCATATAAAAGTCTAGCACATACAATTATGTGCAGTGCATAACACTTGCTAATAATAGTAAACGTTACTGGTTTATGTATTTACTATATCTATACTTTTTATCAGTAGCGTACTCCTATTTATTAAAAAAGAAAAATAGTTAACTGTAAAACAGCCTCAGGTAGGTCCTTCGGGAGGAATTCCAGAAGAAGGCATTGTTGTTACAGGAGCTGAAAGCTCCATGCATGTCGCTGCCCCTGAAGACCTTTCAGTGGGACAAGATGTGGAGGTGGAAGACAGTGATATTGACGATCCTGACCCCGTGTAGGCCTAGGCTAATGTGTATGTATGTGTCTTAGTTTTTAACAAAAAAAATTTAAAAGGTTAAAAAAACCCTCTTAAAAATAGAAAACAAGCTTATAGAATAAGGATAAAAGAAAGAATATTTTTGTATAGCTGTATGACATGTTTGCATTTTAAGCCAAGTGTTATTATAATAGAGTCAAAAATTTGGAGTTGGGGGCTCTGTGCCCCTTCTTACATACATTGCCTTAAGCATCTCCTCCATTTGGGTGCTCCTGAATTGTATCCTTTATAATAAGCTGGCAAAAATATGTAAAGTGTTTCCCTGAGTTCTGGGCACTGTTCTAGCAAACTATCCACTTATCCCTCTGCAGAGGAGGTTGTGGGAACCCCTAATTTATAGCCAGTTCAACCAAAGTATGGGAGGGCCAGACTTGTCACCTGAAGTGAGGGCTGTCTTATGGGACTGAGCCCTTAACCTGTGGGATCTGATGCTACTCCAGGCGTGTAGTGTCAGGATTGAATTGAATTATAGGACACTCAGCTGGTGTTTGGAGAGCTGCTTGGTGTGGAACAAACCTACATATTTGGTGTCAGAAGCATTTTGTAAGAGCATAGGGGACAAAAAGGATTTTTTAAAAAAGAGATGGGGTCTCACCATGTTGCCCAGGCTGAAGTAGAGTGCCTATTCATAGGCATGATCATAGTGTACTTCTCCTTTGAACTCTTGGCCTCAAGTAATCCTCCTGCCTCAGCCTCCTGAATAGCTAGGACTACAGGCACATGCCACAATGCCCAACTTAAAAAAAAAAAAGTTGTTTTGTTTTACATGACTAACTAGGAGGTCTAGAGTGCGGTGTGACATGTTGTCTGAGGTTCCTGAAGCATCCCTGAATACCCTGCATTAGGTAACCACAACAAATAGACGAGGAAGAGCTAGACTTTAAGACCCTCCAGAAATTCTCTGGACCAATCTGATCCTGTCATCACTGAATCATACAACTTCAGAAGCTCCAAAAACTGGACCTTGAGGTTCCTGACATTCATAACACCATGGCTGGAAAGAATATGATTACTGCACTGACCTTAGCCAGAAACTCTTAACAAATTTTTTTATGTCCCTATTTTATTAAGGTTTTAATGACTGAAAAAATAAACAGAATTGCAGATAAGTTCTAGCAGATGCTGATGGTACCGCCTTTATCCCTTAGGCTTTCGCAGTTTAGTGCTCTCCTGTTCCCCCTGCATCTTTTTGCCTGAGAGTTTCTCTGAAGTCTTTGGAAGGCCACTCTGATAGCAGATGGCAGAAGACTGTTGGGAGATGGTATTAACATCTCAGCTCCCTCGCCTTTCCCCTCTCCTGTATTCTATACCATTTCTCACAATTCTTCTTGGTTTACACGTCAGTCTCCCACAGTGGTAACTGGTTTGATTATGCATTCTTTGTTGGTTCCCTCCTTTGCTTCTCCTCTACTGGTATTTTGTTGGTTTTTAACTCCCCAAGTTCCAGGTAAACTACCTTAACTCCAATATTTGTTTCAGGATCTGCTTCTGAAGGAACCTAAACTAAGATATAAATTAATCATGTTAATTAATTTTCAGCCTCTGTGGTCCGAAAGGTAATTAAATGCATGCTTGCATTTTCTTTATAAAAGCTTTTGAAAGCTGTGTGTGCTAAGCCATTTCACATTTATGCTTTGCTGCCAAGAAACCGACAGGAGATGCTCAGGATGGGCAAATGTCAGCCCCTGAGGGCACAACTGCAACTGACAAAACTATTTATTGGAGGAATTCTGGCTGTCAGTTCAGATCTCTGTTGATGATCAGAGGAATTCACTCATTCTGCAAATATTTTCTGAGCTCTGCCTCTCTGCAAGAGGCCCAGGCAGCATTGGCCAAGCTAAAACAAATACTGTCTGTTTTCTCTGAGATGTAGCTTTCAGATTACTTTATTAAAAAAACACTAATGAATCTGTTCAGAATTAATGTTTGAGTTACTGTTGGGCTAGTGATGATTCTCCAAGGGGTGAGGAGGAGACAACAATGACCTTTTTTTTTTTCTTTTTCAAACTATGAAGGATTTATTTCTGATAGTTATAATGGTCTGTCCTTTCCCAAAGAAACAGTCACCACAGTGTGATGCACACCCCAGGAGGGCTGGGACAGAAGCAAAGTTTGCAAACTGCTGGGCCTCTGAGGTTTAGCTTTAGAAGCAGAGCCAGGGGAGAAACGATGCAGCCCAATGCAGAGAAAAGGTCTCTGGACCAAGAACAGAAGAGCTGAACTATGGAGCTCTCAACCAGCTGTGTGATCTTGGGAAGGCAACTGCACTCTCTGGGTCTCAGTTTCCTCACCCCTAAAATTAGGGAATGGGATCAGATGGTCTCTAGGACCATTAATTATCTGTTATCTGTCATGAGTCTGTTAAAAAAGGCAATGGACCAAACTCAAATCTATGGCTTCACTTTACCTCTGTGTTGCTCCACTTCTCATCAGTTTGGGTGGGGTGAGAGGAAGTCGTTTTTTCGATAACTAGGCGCTATTTGCCATAAAAAAGGGTTTGTAGTGACCTGGCTCAAGGATTGGTGGTTAGAAAGAAAGGAAGCTATTGAAATGGGGTAGGGGTTGGAGAAATGGGTGAGTGAAAGGATGTTTTCTAGGCTGGAGAACATTTGGGGGATCCAGAATTGATGAAGACCCTGCTGGGAAGGTTCCTGTTGATACTTGGGGGATAGAGGGAGTATGGTGGGAGAAAGGACAGAAAAGGCTCTCCTATTTTTCTTTTCATAGCTTTTTATAATTCTTATGGTTCTCAAATCTGGCTGCATATTAGAATCATCCAGAGAGCTTTAAAAATCACAAAGTCCCTCTCCTCCTTCTGATTTAATTGGTCTGGGATGGTGATTTTTGAAAATGCTCTGAAATAATTCTGCTGCGTATCCAGGATCAAGAACCACTAAACAGTAACCAAGAGCTCAGAAACAGCCTTTTGCCTTAGCTCAGACATCTACCTTATTTTCTCTACTTTTCCACATTTTCCTTCCTCTTCACTTTTCATCCTCTGTCTCAAGATTACAAAGTCAGAAATGGGTGGGAGATGGAGAAGGGAAGAACAAACCCTATGCATCCTATTTTCTGGTTAATTCCTGTATTATTTATGAGGTTTAATAAAAGTTGTTTTTCTTCCATGAATATAATGTATACTATTTAACAAAAACTTGAGAAGTACTCAAAAACAAAAAAGAAAAAACATCTCAAAGTGTCAGACTGATCCATTACTCAAAGGCAACTACTGCTAATCCCATTTTAGTCTTTTCTTTCTAAAATTTTTTCTCAATGCTTTGTTTCTTTGTTTGAATGCTTTACCCTACTGTATATACCAGGAAGTGGCAAACTGCAGTCCACAGGCCAAATCCATCTCACCGCTTATTTTTGTAAATAAAGTTTTATTGGAACACAGCTATGCTCATTTGCTACCTATTGGCTACAGCTGCTTTCACACTGCAGTGGCAGTGCTGAGGAGTTGCAACAGAGGCCATCTGGCCCAAGAAGACTGGAATATTTACTGTCTGGTCCTTTACAGAAAATATTTTTTGGCTTCTGGCATATACCATTCTGTACTCTCATTTTCTCCTCATTTTACCTTATATTATGAGCACATTCCTATTTTATAAATGCTTCATAAACATTAATTCTAATAACTGCCTGATATTTTACTGCACATAGGTAGGTTGTGGCTTAGATTTTCTTCTACTAGTAAATGTGTATGTTTTTTTCACTCTTATAATGCTTCAGTGAGTATATTTGGACATAGATGATTTGTTTTTTCAATTATTCTTTTTTTTTTTTTTTTTTTTGAGACGGAGTCTTGCTCTGTCACCCAGGCTGCAGTGCAGTGGCCCAATCTTGGCTCACTGCAAGCTCCGCCTCCCAGGTTCACACCATTCTCCTGCCTCAGCCTCCTGAGTAGTGGGGATTACAGGCACCCGCCACTGAGCCCAGCTAGTTTTTTGTATTTTTAGTAGAGACAGGGTTTCACCGTGTTAGCCAGGATGGTCTCGATCTCCTGACCTCATGATCCGCCCGCCTTGGCCTCCCAAAATGCTGAGATTACAGGCGTGAGCCACCATGCCCGGCCTCAATTATTCTTTCAGGATTGCATTCCGATTATTCAGTTGGTAGCTAGAGGCATTTTAACACTCTTGGTACATATTACTAAATTTCTTATTCAAAGGCAGTGCACTAGTTTGTGCTCTTCAGTAATACAGTAGAGAACCTACTTCTCCACATACTTGCCAGCATTATTACCATTTTAAACATTTTCTACTTTTAGATAGGTAAACAAAAAGCTATTATTTTAATTTTCATTTCTTCTGTTTCTAATGAGGTTGAACTTGTTACTAAACCGTTGTTATTTCTTTGTCTGCACATTGACTAGTTTTCAGCTCAGCGTGGCCTCCTTCTGCATAGGGCAGAGTGGAGGATGCTGGTCCTGCCTCTCACCTTAGCTTGGAGCAGGGCTCCTGCCTCCACTCGGTTCTTTTCAACATCTCTCTCCCACTGAATTCTGATCGTCTCAAGGATGTCGTCCAGACCAGTGCCAATGGGAACATCCATTTGTTCCAGCTCACACCCTGCCAACTGTTTGTGCAGCACCTTCACATCCTGAAAACAACAATATACATCTTAGATGAGTTACAGGGAGAAATAAATGGCACAGAATCCTAGCCAGCAGAAAACCACCTCTGTGGGCAATTCTTTTCTCATTCCACAACTGCCAGACACAGGCTTCACAGAGACTGAGAAAGTCCCTGACCTTCTTCCCAGCATAAGTGTAATTTCTCTTTTCCCAAGGATGCATTTCTCCCTCCATCCCTCCCTCCCTCCCTCCCTCCCTCCCTCCCTTCCTTCCTTCCTTTCCTTCTCTTTCTTTCTTTCTTCTTCCCTCCCTCCTCCCTTCTTTCTTTCTTTCTCTTTCTTTCCTTTCTTTCTTTTTCTTTCTTTCTTTTTCTCTTTCTTTCTTTCTTTCTCTTTCTTTCTTTTCTTTCTTTCTCTTTCTCTCTCTTTCCCTTTCTTTCTTTCTTTCTTCTTTCTGTCTTCCTCTCTCTCTCTCTCTCTCTCCTTCCTTCCTTCCTTCCTTCTTTTTTTTGACAGGGTCTCACTCTGTCACCCAGGCTGGAGTGCAGTGACATGATCTCAGCTCATTGCAGCCTCCACCTCTTGGGCTCAAACAATCCTCCCACCTCAGTCTCCTGAGTAGCTGAGACTACAGGCACGACACCACCATGCCCGGCTAATTTTTGTGTTTTTAGTGGAGACAGGGTTTCACCATGTTGCCCAGGCTGGTCTTGAACTCCTGGGCTCAAGTGATCCCCTGCCTTGGCCTCTCAAAGTGCTGGGATTACAGGCTTGAACCACCATGCCTAGCACCAAGGATGCATTTCTTAGGTTGGTCTCCACAAGCTCAGGCCCAAAGTAGAAATCAAAATAAATAAATAAATAAATAAAAAACAAAGTAAGCAACAACAGCAAAGGGAATTTAGGCATAAAGCCAGACAAGGCTGAAAGAGATTTAAAAGATAACTTTGGCATCTCTAAAGGGTTACTGTTGGAGAGTAATCTTAAATCACTGAGCTAAGAACAAGAAGAAATGGGCTTACATTTGCTGGTTAGCTTAAGTTGGTCTCAAGAAAGAACTTCCCAATGTAAGCATCGTTAAGTGTGTTTTGACTCTTTCAACTTGAAGCAGCCTAAATCTTGGATCAGACAGTAATATGTGTGAGGTGGTTTAGAATTGCTGAAGTCTCGCGGGGAACTAGACCCCATAACTGTTGGAGGTCCTCTTCAGTTCTGTCACTCAATAATCTGACCCAATTTTGTTAATGAGTAGATGTCAACCACAGCTTGGATCTACCCTCAGAGTTATTTTGTTTGTATAATACAATGTTGAAAAAAAAACCTGACATAGAATGCATTGAGGAGTGGTTGATCCCTCTAATTGAACACAAGTTCCCTCATTTGCTAGTGCCAAACTGGCTGCCTTCCCCTGTTTCTGTACCACACTGGTTCCTGAAGCTATTTGAATTTGAGACTGCTGGGGTAACCTGACCCACTACAAGGATCTGAAAGTATTTTACAGGTATGTTCCCTGCAGTCCTGGGCACGCAATGTGGAGAGTTAGAGATGAGCTACTGTGGCCTTGTTCTGAAGCACAGGCAGACAGATGTGCACTTCTGGTCTTGTGGCCAACCCAGCAACCCCAGTCCCCTCCTACCTCTTCATAGTTTCTTGATAGAGAGCCAAGTTCTTCTTTCAGACTTTCTATTTGACTCTCCAGGTCCATTTTAGTCAAATTAGCTTCATCAATGACTTTATACAGAGAGTTAATTTCCTCTTCTGCCGCCTTTCGAAATGGCAGCTCATTTTCATATCTGCAGATAAAGGAACTTAATCAGCATAACTGAGTAGCCCAAAAGAAAAAGAATCAGATTATAAATGTTACCAACAGGCCAATTATGTGATAGTTAGACAATGAATGGTAAAAGTCACTGTTTCAATAGATTTGAGGGCACTGTTAGTGCAATTGTCACACATTGATTTATTAAAATGAAGGCAATTGCAGCCAACTTCTGATAACCTGGCTTCACGGGCTACTGGCCTCATGGGAGTGTTGCAACACAGAGCTCCAGGGAAAACTCAGGAGTTCAGATCCAGGTTAGGGGATCCGGCATCTTCATCGCTATCCTGATTGTTCTCCTTTTCAACCAAGGATCCTTTAACAAACATTACTGACAACTTGCTAAGCACCAGGGTGGGGACCCTAAAATAAGAAATGTGGTTTCTATCTCCAAAGCACCCATGTTAAAAGTGTCCGTCTCCAGGAGAGTGGCTGCAAACCCAGATGCCTTCAGGGACTGAGTGGGAGGTGTAGCTGAGCATGGTTCTCAAGCCTGGATGCACATTAAGTCACCTGGTGAGCTCTAAAACTGCTGAAGCCTGGACCCCACCCCTGGGGACTCTGATTTAATTAGTCTATAGCTTGTGCACTGCACTGACATTTTTAAGTGCCCAGGTAATTCTGATATGCAGCCAGGATTGAGAATCATTACTGTAAGCTAGTAGTTCTCAAAGTATTTGAGTCCCAGGACCAGCAGGATCAGCATCCCTGGGAACTTGTTAGGAATATAAATTTGGGGCCCTTCTCCAGACCCATTGAATCAGAAATTCAACAGGGTGGGGTGCAGCAATCTCTGTTTTCTATATGGCCCCTGGGTGATTCTGAGCATACCAGAGTTTGAGAACCGTGCTCTAAACCAACTGACAGTGGGCAAAATCTTTGAGCCCTTGGGGCCTACTTTATGTCTACAAGGAGGGGTGTGAGCTGGATAATCATGGCTCTGTTATCCTTCCAGCCTCCCCTGAGGTAGAAGGTGGATGATGCAGGCTCCAGAATAGCATTATCCACACTGCCCAGAAGTCTAGGGATGTGGAGGGACTGCTGCCTCTGCTGTAAGGCATTACCTCTCTTTAAAGTCATCTGCTCCGGCCTGGATAGTTTCTGTCTGCAGCATGAGCCGGGCATTTTCCAAGACTGCCTCGCCCACCTAGAGCGATCACACACACCAAAGGAGACAAGGTCACTGGGAGCGTCAAGATCACTTACCACCATGACTTGTGTTAGGCACAGAGGCTCTGGGGGACCTCAGAGAACCTTTCTCACAGCAAATATTTGTGGAATTAAGGTGTCCCTCTCTTTGGGACAATGGTCAGGGTGGGGGCATATAAATAATAAAGCATAAAATCTGGATATCTTCTAAGAGTTTTTAGAGTGGGATTTTTGGCACAAAAAGACTATTCAAAGGCTGACTTGTTCACAGCCTCTGTCACAGTGACAAGCTTTCATCTCTCCAGGGCAGAGTCTGGCTCCTTAGATGAAGTTTCACTGGCTTTGCCTAGCAGCTCTTAAAATTTCTGGTCATGGATGCCTTTGGAAGGCTGGTGAAAGCTCTAGATGAGTGTTGACAGAGCTTCCTGTGATGGCAGAAATGCTCTGTGTCTGCACTGTCCAGCATGGTGGCCACCCGTGGCTACCGTATTGGGCAGCATGGTTCTAGAGTTTTGTCTCCCCCAAAACATACACATGAACATAAACATTGTGGATATAGTTTAGGGGTTTCATGGAGCCTTGAGGAGTGGTTTTTCAAACTTGAATCCCCAAGCCTCTTAGGATCTCCCACAGGTAGGGAATGGGGGTGTCCTCCCTTCAACCCAAGAAACTCATATATGTGTATATATATATATATAAATGGTGAGCTGAAGGCTCTGATAGGGGGAGCCCGCAGGATGGAGCCAAGTCCCAGCTATGGGAGAAGAAAATAACTGTGCTCTCCCCTTGCTCCAGTGTGGCTGTCTTATTTTGTTTCATTTCATTGAATTTCTTTTTTTTTTTTCCTTTGAGACAGAGTCTTTCTTTGTTGCCCAGGCTGGAGTGCAGTGGTGCAATATCTGCTCACTGCAACCTCTGCCTCCCAGATTCAAGATATTCTCGTGCCTCAGCCTCCTGAGTAGCTGGGATTACAGGCATGTGCCACTGCGCCCGGCTAATTTTTGTATTTTTAATAGAGACGGGGTTTCACCATGTTGGCCAGGCTGGTCTCGAACTCCTGACCTCAAATGATCCACCCATCTTGGCCTCCCAGAGTCCTGGGGTTACAGGTGTAGGCCACCAAACCCTGCTGTTTTCATTGAATTCCCCACTAGCAAAGCTAATCTTTTCTGTTCCAGCTTGGTCTGGCACACTGGGGAGCAGGCAGACTAGGGTCTCTCCCTTTCCCAGTTCTTAATCACTCCTGTCTCTCACCTCTGGTGCCTGGAGTTCTCCTTCTGGTTGATAAAGAACTTGCAACTCATTCACATTTAAGTATCAAAGGACTAATATTGGCTTAAAATACTGATTTATATCCTTCTTTTAAGGAACAATTCCTACCCTCCAAAATTAAAGCTTATAGAAAACACATATGTATGTACAGTTGTCCTTTGGTTTCTGTGGGGTCTTGGTTCCAGTTCCCCACGGATGCTCAAGTCCCTTATATAAAATGATGTAGTATTTGCATATAACCTACACACACATCCTTCCATATACTTTAAATCATCTCAAGATTACTTATGATACCCAATACAATGGAAGTGCTATGTACATAGTTGTTATTTATTGTATTATTTAGAAAATAATGACAAGAAAAAAGCCCACATGTTCAGTATAAATGCATTCATCTATTTTTTTAAAAATATTTTGATCCACAGTTGGTTGAATCCATGGATGTGGAACACATGGATGTGAAGGACCAACTGTACTTTGTACGAGTGGTCCTCAAAGTGTGGGTCCTGGACCAGTGGCAGCAGCATCACCTGGGAACTTGTGAGAAATGCACATTTCAGCCCCTGTTTCAGATGGACCTATCAGAATCTCTGCAGGTGGGTCCCAACAATTTGTGTCTCAGCAAGCTTTCCAGGGGCTTACGATGCATACTCAACCTTGAGAACCCTGGTTTCACATGGCCCTGCCCCCAGGCCTGCTCTGGCTGCCTCCCTCCTGCACCTGGAATCCCTCTGTGCCTTTGTACCTGCTGCCTCCATTGAGAGCAACTTGTTTCACTACCTCCCCACTCCCAGCCCTCACTGTCTGAGAAAGCCTGCTCCAGTATAATGCTCATTTCAAACACGGCTTCTCCATGAAACTTTTCTATTTATTCACTCATTCGTTCTTGCCTTAATTTCTTCAGCACATAATTACTGTTTATGCCAGGCTGTGTCCTGTTTGTTGAGAAACCAGCAGCTATTGTAGGAGATGAGGTTAAAAAGGTAGACAAGACCAGATCATAGAGGGAAGGCCTTGGACACAATGGAAAGGAGATTTACTGGGAAGCCTTTGAAAGGGCTTGAGCAGGGTACAGAGGTGATCTGTGCACTAAGTGGACCCTCTGGCTACTGTGGGAAGAGAGGATTGGAGGAGGCAGGAGAAGATGCCAAAGAACCAGTTGGGAGGCTCTTGCAGTGGTCCAGGGAGCCCATTTTATTAATGATGGTGGCCTTGATGAATGATGTGATCATAGGGTAGGTGGAAAAAGGTGGACTAGTTTAAGATGCATTTGGGGGATAGAATGGTTGGTTCTTGGTGGTGCAGTAGTTGTGGGGAGAGTGAGGGAAAACAATCAGGGGTGACCCCTCCATTTCATCCTGAGCTGTAGAGAGCATGGTGGGGCCTTTGCTGATTCTCTTCCTCCCTCATTGGCTGGTTCCTGCATCTGAGTCACAGCCCACCCCTGTGGCACATTATCCCTCTCTTACCACGTTTAGTATAAACACTTCATAGACAACAACAGTGTTTTCTTATTCTGGAACCTGGCTCCTCCATTCACCAGCATGGGCCAGTTGCTTAGAGTAAGTAATTCTAAGATTTGGTTTCCTCCCCCATAAAATGAAGATAATAATACTCCCTTCCTCCTGGGAGAATTAAATGAGCCAAGGTGTGTGAGACTCAGTGTATGTGTGACTCAGCAGATTGCCTGGCACAGAGTAAATATTGCACGAATGGTAGCCGTTATCATCATTGTTGTCTTTGTACAAAGCAGTTGTTCAATGAATGTCGAATGAATTTGACGGGTTTGTGCAGTCTGGCACTGATCCTGCTTTACTTTTCTGAATGTGCACAGGCAGTTGAATGAAGACTTCCATCTAGTGGCTTGATATATATATATATATTTTTTTTCCTTTGTTTTTCCTGTCCATAGTCATTTGAAAAGTCCTAGTCATTTGTACTACGATGGAGAGGACTTTATTCCTTTCTATAATACTACTCCTGTTTTCACTGTGGATGTAGTTATTAAAATAAATGAGCTGGTGGTGGTGGATGAGAGATTTGACCATCATTGTGTTAAAGAAAAGGCAAAGACAAGCAGCGTTTTAAAAAAGGTTATCATTTGGGTCCAAGGGTACAATTAATGGTTTGTTTGGAGTAAAGATATTGGCATCCTGGCAGCTAGAGCTGCAGGCGTGGGGAGGAGGTGGGTAAGACTGAGCTCCTGGGAAATTAAACTCAGCTGGTGCAGTGGCAAGATGCAAGATTCCCTTGGAAACCCTTCCCACATTTATTTGACTTTCAAGTTTAGGATGGATGTTCAGCATAACTTGCTTCTAGCAATAAAGGAATGAGAAATAATTCTCAGTCCCTAGCACCCCAGTGATACTGCTCTTAATAACAAGGCAAAGGCCACCGCATTACCAAGCCCGGCAGATGCTTCTCTGTGCTCATCTTGACCTGCTGGTTGCATTTGTCACAGATGTACTTTTCTGTCTCGGCTTCCATGACAGAAGTCCATGACCACTCTCTCTGGACTTCCTCCTACTTCATTGACCATTCTTTCTCATTATTCTCATTATTCTCTGCTTCACCAGGTTTTTCTTCCTTACCTGACCTCTAAATGTTAAAGTTTTTCAGGATTGGGTCATGGTGCTTCTTTTTTTTAATCACCAAATGGTCTGATCTATCCATAGATTTAAATGGCATTGTATGTGCTAATGACTTTCATATTTAAATGTCTATCTCAGAACTTTCTGCTCAGCTCCACACTTGCATACTTACCCTCTCTTTGAGGTCTTCACTTGGCTATTTCTCAGACATCTCAAACTTAACATGTCCCCAAATGAAAATCTAGATAATTTCGGCTGGGCACGGTGGCTCACGCCTGGAATCCTAGCACTTTGGGAGGCTGAGGTGGGTGGATTACCTGAGGTCAGTTGTTCGAGACCAGCCTGGCCAACATGGTGAAACCCCCGCCTCTACTAAAAATACAAAAAATTAGCCGGGCATGGTGGCACGCACCTGTAATTCCAGCTACTTGGGAGGCTGAGGCAGGATCATCACTTGAACCCAGGAGGCGGAGGTAGCAGTGAGCTGAGATTGCACCACTGCACTCCAGCCTGGGCAACAAGAGTGAAAATCCATAAAAAAAAAAAAAAGAAAATCTAGATAATTTCCCCTCAAATCTTCCCTTTCCCCACCGCCCCTTGATCTTCTTCATCTCAGTAAACAACCCCAATGTCTACCCGGAAACCAAGGGATCATCTTGGTCTCTCACTTTCTGTCATCTCCCACATTTCATTTATCACTGAGTCTAGTCAATTCTGCCCCCACAATGTATCTCAAATCCATTTACTTCTCTCTACCTCTCTTGACATCAGCCTACTGCAAGTCACCATCATGCTCTCCTATCCCATTATGACGTCCCATTGTAATATCCTTCCAACTCCCTGATCTGTACCTCCCTCTGTCCAATGCATTCTATATCCTGCTTCCAGAGTGGGCTTTTTAAACTCTTAAAATCATATCATGTCACTCTGATTAAACTAAATTAAAACTCTTCAGAGGGGCTAGGTGTGGTGGTTCACGCCTATAAGCCCAGCACTTTGGGAGGACAGGGTGGGTGGATTGCTTGAGCCTGGGAGTTTGAGACCAGCCTGGGCAACATAGCAAAACCCTATCTCTCCAAAAAACAAAACAAAACAAAAAAACAGAATTTATCCAGGTGTCGTGATGTGCACCTACAGTCCCAGCTACTTGAGAGACTGATGTGGGAGGATCTCTTGAGGCCAGGAGGTCGAGGCTGCAGTAAGCTATGATTGTACCACTGCACTCCAGCCTGAGAGACAGAGGGAAAGCGAAAGCCTGTCTCAGAACAAAAACAACACACAAAACAAAAACAACTCTATAGAAGTGTCTCATACTTAGAGTAAAACCTGATCTTCTGAAGTGGCCTTCAAGGCCCTGTATGCTTGTTACTCTTCCATTGCTCCCAAGGCTCCAGCCATGTGAGTCTTGGTCTTTCTGGACCATATCAGTCCCTCTCCTGCTCCAGGCCCTAGCACTCGCCGACTCCTCTGCCTGGCCCACACTTCCCCTCCTCTTTGCATGAATAGCTCCCTCATTCTGGTCGCCTTACTGCGAGCAGTGCTTCCCTTTACTCTGCCCCTTTCTGCTTTGTTAGTTTTCTTTAAAACACTTACCACAGCTTGTATTATCAGTTTTACGGTTTTTAAATTATTTTATCTGTATTTTCTGCTAGAATATAACCTCCTGGAGGTCAGGCACTGCCTTTCTGTCCTGTTTGTTGTTCCATCCCTAGCACAGTGTCTGGTACAGCAGGTATTAGTTGAATGAATGAGCCCAGCAGTAGTGCTGCCTCTTTTTGGAGAACCCAAGCAGGGAAGACCCAGTGCCTACCCGCAGGGAACAGCCAGGTTCTTACCTAGCTCCAACCTGAGAATCACCTTAAACATCTCTCTCTTCCTCATCTCCCAAGTCAAAAACCATCAGTTCCCCAAGTAGATGTGCCCAAATCCATTCCCACTCCATTATCCAGCTTGGTTCAAGTCCAACCTGATAGTTGTTACCTGGGGACAAAAACTAAGAAGCCCAAGCACAGTGAGTTAAGATTGCATCTGAGGCCGAGTGCAGGGGCTCACACCGGTGGCTCAGGGAATTACAAAGTGTAATCCCAGCACTTTGGGAGGCCGAGGCAGACGGATCACCTGAGGTCAGGGGTTCGAGACCAGTGTGGCCAACATGGCAAAACCCAGTCTCTACTAAAAATACAAAAATTAGCCCGGCGTGGGCATGCCTGTAATCCCAGCTACTCAGAAGGCTGAGGCAGAAGAATTGCTTGAACCTGGGAGGCGGAGGTTGCAGTGAGCCGAGATGGCACCATTGCACTCTAGCCTGGGCAACAAGAGCAAAACTCCCTCAAAAAAAAAAAAGATTGCATCTGAGAGTGAATTTAGAGGAAATGTCTTCAAGTAATGGAGAAGTCTAGCCATCTCTTGAGACAGTTCACTCACAAGCACAGTCACAGCCATTGGGTGTCCAAGGTGAATGAGAGACATCCGAGGGCTAAGGTTGGATTTCACTCTGGAAGCCACAATACACTTCTGAGCCTGTACTGCAAATAAACCCTGACTTCATCAGACTCTGCTCTGGCTAGGAAGGAATGTCATTGTAGAGGGGCCAGATGAGCATGCAGTGAGAAGCTAGAACTGCTGGCCAGGGTTTATTTGCCATTGTTGGGCAAACAGGATCACCTTGGCCCCTAGAAGTCTGTCATGCTGAGGACAAAGTTTTTTAGGCTCCTCTTTCCCTGAAAGCCTCTCTGTCCCCCCAAGTTCTGGTTCTGGGCCCACCTAGACTTCCACCTCCAGCAACCTCAGAAATACGAGGGCTTGCTTTGGATAGTAGGCATCAGTGCTGGTCACTAAAGAGGTTTAACCCCTACCAAATATAGGGTTTAACCCCTACCATTTATAACACAGTCCTTGGTGTTTATGTCAGATGAGTTTGTTGTGAGACAACCCTTTAGGGCTTAATTTTCTCCAGATGCCCCAACAAAATCGAATTTTGAGCCCCAGGCACATCCAGATACAGTGATTCTGAGGGGGCTCTATTTAGACAGCCAGTATCTCCTGCTGATATGGTTGGCTGTATCCCCACCCAAATCTCATCTTGAATTGTAGCTCCCATAATCCCCACGTGTTGTGGGAGGGACCTGGTGGGAGGTAATTGAATCATGGGGGTAGGTTTTCCCATGCTATTCTCATGATAGTAAGATAGTAAGTCTCACGCGATCTGATGGCTTTATAAAGGGAAGTTTCCCTGCACATGGTCTCTTGCCTGCCACCATGTAAGATGTGCCTTTGCTCCTCATTTGCCTTCTGCCATGATTGTGAGGCCTCCCCAGCCATGGGGATCTGTGGGTTCATTAAACCTCTTTTCTTTATGAATTATCCAGTCTCAGGTATTTCTTCATAGCAGTATGAAAATGGACTTATACACCCTCTGTGACATTGCTTTCTCTCTCTCTTTCTCTCTCTCTCTCTGTCTGTCTCTGCTTTCTAACCTCTCACCCTCCCCCTTTCTACTGGAATGAACTTACTCAGATGCAGATTGGAACTCATGTTTTGAACTCATGTTTTATTTGAAGTTGTGCTCTGGAATGAACTTTCCCTTGTCCCCTTGTCCTATGAAGTCTGTAGCCTGGGGCACAATTTGGACCTTGCTCTTCAGTCTAGTTTTATTTTTCCCTCACTCCCCAACCACGAACTGAGTTATTTTTCTGAACAGACTCAGGCCTTTCTAGCTTCCAGACCTTGACTCCTGCTGCTATCTCTGCATGTCACGGCAGACTGCCTCCTACTTTCCTTTGTCTGGTAAACTCCTATCCATCCTTCAAAACCTGGCTCAGGCTGTGCTAGGTATCCTCAGTACTCCCCATACCCACTGTGGTATATCAATCTCTGCAGCTGTCATGCTGCATGTTATTCTGATCTTTTCCTGCCTTTCTCCATCCTGATTTGTGCGTCCTTGGATCAGGGACAGTCTCTCATCTCTGCCTCCTTAGCACCCAGTTCAGTGCCTGGCACATGGGTGCTCAATAAATGTTTGTTAACAGAATAGACTAAGCAAGCTAGCTGAGGAGAGAAATATAACACTAAACAATAGCAAACACATAAGGCAGAAAATAATTAGAGGTACAGAACAAATATAAGATGACTGAGAAGCAGAATTCACATTTTAGAGCCAAATCTTCTTTATAAAACCCCCACATAGAAGCAACAAAACAGACCAAACCAAAATATTTTTTAAAGCACTTACTACGCTTATGCCACAGTCAGCCCTTCACAGGCATAATCTCATTTCATCCCTACATCCGATGTGAGTGGTCACACAAAGCGGGTGAACAGCAGTTATTTGCATTATGTGATGAGGAAACTCAGGCTCAGAGAGTTTAAGTAACTTGCCCACATTGCTAAGTGGCTCAGCTAGAACTTAACTCACACCTGTCTGACCTCACAGACTGTGCTTGTTTTAAAAAATATCCTTTTAACTATGGGAAATTTCAACTATGTATAACTATATATAAAGGTAGAAAGAGTCTAGAATAATGACCCCCTAATCCCTCCACTTCAGCAATTGAAGTATCATGGCTAAATTTTACAATCTCTACCTACCAGCTTCCACCCCATCTGGGAGGCTATTATGCATATATCACTTGGAATATCTGTAAATATTTCAGTAGTCCTTGGTCTGTTTTGTAGTTCTTCTATTTTAATTTTCAAATTATTCAAGTGATAATTTAATTATCACCTGATTTAAAAAGTTAAACAGCACTGAAGACCTTCTAGAGACCAACATTTCCCTGCCCCACACTTTCCTCTCCCCACACCCTGTTGTCAGCACTTTCACCTTTTCTTTTTTCTATTTTTGTTTTGTTTCTGAGATGGAGTCCCACTCTGCCAACCAGGCTGGAGTGCAGTGGTGTGATCTTGGCTCACTGCAACCTCTACCTCCCAGGTTCCAGAGATTCTCCTGCCTCAGCCTCCTGAGTAGCTGGGATTAAAGGCATGTGCCACCACACCCGGCTAATTTTTGTAATTTTGTATTTTTAGTAGAGATGGGGTTTCACCACGTTGGCCAGGCTGGTCTCGAACTCCCAGCCTCCTGCCTCGGCCTCCCAAAGTGCTGGGATTAAAGGCATGAGCCACTGTGCCTGGCCTCACTGTTTCTTTCATCCAGAGCCTGCCCACATATTTCTTGATTGCTCAAGTTATCAGCCACAGACATCATTTACTGACTTCTAGCTGACAAATGAATATTTAACTTACTCACCCTCCACCTCCCTTTCCCTTTACTGGCTGTTTCGATCACTTTAAATAATAGAGCTCTATTTCTTGTATCAACTATAGACAGTTTCCTCCTCATACTCACACTTTCTCTCTTATAATCTCAGATGTTTTATTTTCTAAGGTCAAAACAGAAGACAAAAAATCAGTTTAATTACTCCGCTACTCCACTGATGCTTCTGTGAAATACAGGTCCTTTCTGCTAAGAATGATGATGTAGGTGCCCCTGGCTGTCAGAAGCTATGGGCGGGTAGCCAAATCATTGTTTTACTTCCCCACTGAGCACTCTCAGGCCTGCAGAATAATGCCAGCTATTTGATTATTTTTCACGGTTCTCCCTCTCCAGGGCAGGCCTGTAAAACCCATGCTCAGCCATCTTGCGTTACCCCCATGTTTTTCTTTTTCTTTCTCTCTTTCTTTCTTTCTTTCTTTCTTTTTTCTCTCTCTTTTCTTTCTTTCTTTTTCTCTTTCTTCTTTCTTTTTTTCTTTCTTCTTTCTTTTTTTCTTTCTTCTTCCTTCCTTCCTTCCTTCTTTCTTTCCTTCCTTTCGTTTGTTTTCATTTTTTGTGGTTTTTGTTTGTTTTGTTTTTTGAGACTGAGTTTCGCTCTTGTTGCCCAGGCTGGAGTGCAATGGCGTGATCTCGGCTCGCCGCAACCTCCACCTCCTGGGTTCAAGCAATTCTCCTGCCTCAGCCTCCTGAGTAGCTGGGATTACAGGTATGTGCCACCACGCCTGGCTAATTTTGTATTTTTAGTGGAGAAGGGGTTTCTGCATGTTGGTCAGGCTGGTCTTGAACTTCCAACCTCAGGTGATCTGCCTCCTTGGCCTCCCAAAGTGCTGGGATTACAGGCGTGAATGACTGTGCCCAGCCCTCGGTTCCTTTTCTTATAAAATTGAGCTGCTTTGCCTAGTTCAACCATTGTGGAAGACAGTGTGGCAATTCCTCAAGGATCTAGAACTAGAAATACCATTTGACCCAGCCAACCCATTACTGGGTATATACCCAAAGGATTATAAATCATGCTGCTATAAAGACACATGCACACGTATGTTTATTGCAGCACTATTCACAATAGCAAAGACTTGGAACCAACCCAAATGTCCAACAATGATAGACTGGATTAAGAAAATGTGGCACATATACACCATGGAATACTATGCAGCCATAAAAAAGGATGAGTTCATGTCCTTTGTAGGGACATGGATGAAGCTGGAAACCATCATTCTCAGCAAACTATCGCAAGGACAGAAAACCAAATACCACATGTTCTCACTCATAGGTGGGAACTGAGCAATGAGGAAACTTGGATACAGGATGGGGAACATCACACACCAGGGCCTGTTGTGGGGTGGGGGAAGGGGGGAGGGATAGCATTAGGAGATATACCTAATGTAAATGACGAGTTAATGGGTGCAGCACACCAACATGGCACATGTATACATATGTAACAAACCTGCACGTTGTGCACAGGTACCCTAGAACTTAAAGTATAATAATAAAAAATAAAATTGAGCTGCTTTGTCTTGACAGTACCAGGTGCATAGTAAGCCAAACAAGTCAAACCCAAACGCCTTTTAAGCACTTGCTATGTGTTATGCCATGGCAGTTCCTCACTAGAGAGAGCTTATGCTCTCTTGTTTGTGATAGAAAAATTGGAAGCAACCTATGCCTATCAACAGAAAAATTCATAACCTATCATATAGACAAGGAACCTTCAATAAATTCATGGAAAAAATGTGTATTATCAAAAAACAATACATAGGTTTTTTTTTTTTTTTTTTTTTTTTTTTTTTTTTTTTTTTTTTTTTTTTTTTTGAGACAGAGTCTCTCTCTGTCACCCTGGCTGGAGTGCAGCGAAGAGATCTCGGCTCACTGCAAGCTCCGCCTCCTGGGTTCAAGGTATTCTTGTGCCTCAGTCTACCCAGTAGCTGGGACTACAGGCACACGACACTGCGCCCAGCTAATTTTTTGTATTTTTAGTAGCAATGGCCTCAAGTGATCCACCTGCCTTGGCCTCCAAAAGTGCTGAGATTACAGACATAAGCCACCGTGCCCAGCCTAAATTTCAAATTTTTTTTTGCACCAAAATAAACTCATACTAAGTTCTTACATCTGAACAGAATAGTTCAGAATCAGATATAGGAGGCACTAAGAAGTATAAGACATCAGTTTGGAAAGAGCCCCTATCATAGCAACATGAATTCTGAAAAAATTAAAGCAAGAGAAAACATCAAATTTGTGGTGAAGCTTGGGTAGAAAAATAATGAAATCATGGGAACTTTATGAAAAGTTTATGGGGACAATGCCCTAAAGAAATCAGCAGTTTACAAATGGATAATTCATTTAAGAATGAATAAAATGATGTTGAAGATGAAGGCCATAGCAGCAGACAGTTTGCAAGGGAAAAATTCATCTTGCACGTGCCCTAATTGAAGAGGACCAATTATTGATCGCAGAAAGAATAGCTGACACCATAGACACATCCACTGGTTCAGCTTACACAATTCTGACCAAAAAATTAAAGTTAAGCAAACTTTCCACTCAATGGGTGCCAACACTGTTTTGCCCAGCTCAGCTGCAGACAAGAGCAGAGTTTTCAGTGAAATTTTAAACGTGAGACCAAGATTCTGAAGCATTTCAAGGAATTGTAACAAGAGATGAAATATAGCTTTACCAGTACAATCCTGAAGACAAAGCTCAACCAAAGAAATGGCTAGCAAGTGGTGGAAGGGGTCCGTCCAGTCATAGCAAAGGGAGACAGGTCAAGAGCAAAGGTCATGGCAACAGTTTGTGATGCTCAGGGCATTTTGCTTGTTGACTTTCTGGAGGGCAAAAAATGACAACAGCTGCTTGTTATAAGAGTGTTTTGAGAGTTAGCTAAAACATTAGCAGAAAAACACCTGAGAAAGCTTCACTAGAGAGTCCTCCATCATGACAAATGCTTCTGCCCATTCCTCTTATTGAATAGTGGCAATTTTGCAAGAGTTGCAGTGGAAAATCATTAGGCGTCCACCTTACAGTCCTGATTTGGCTCCTTCTGGCTTCTTTTTGTTTCCTAATCTTAAAAAATCTTTAAATGGCACGCATTTTTCTTCAGTTAATAATGTGAAAAGACTGCACTAACATTGCTAAATTCCCAAGGCCCTCAGTTCTTTAGGGATGAACTAAATGGCTGGTATCATTGCTTACAAAAGTGTCTTGAACTTGATGGAGCTGTTTATTTCACCTGGGTGCAGGCGGCCTGAGTCCGAAAAGAGAGTCAGCGAAGGGAGATAGGGGTGGGGCTGTTTTATAAGGTTTGGGCAGGTAAAGGAAAATTACAGTCAAATGGGGTTTGTTCTCTGGCGGGCAGGAGTGGGGGTCGCAAGGTGCTCAGTGGGGGAGTTTTTGAGCCAGGATGAGCCAGGAGAAGGACTTTCACAAGGTAATGTCATCACTTAAGGCAAGGACAAGCCATTTACACTTCTTTAGTGGTGGAATGTCATCAGTTAAGGCGGGGCAGGGCATTTTCACTTCTTTTGTGATTCTTCAGTTACTTCAGGCCATCTGGGCATATATGTGCAAGTCACAGGGGATGCGATGGCTTGGCTTGAGCTCAGAGGCCTGACATTCATGCCTTCTTATATTAATAAGAAAAATAAAACAAAATAGTGTTGAAGTGTAGGGGCGGCGAAAATTTTTGGGGGGTGATATGGAGAGAGAGAATATGCAATGTTTCTCAGGGCTGCTTCAAGCGGGATTAGGGGCGGCGTGGGAACCTAGAGTGGGAGAGATTAAGCTGAAGGAAGATTTTGTGGTAAGAGGTGATATTGTGGGGTTGTTAGAAGAAATATTTGTCATGTAGAATTATTGATGATGGCCTGGATACGGTTTTGTATGAATTGAAAAACTAAATGGAATAAAAGAAGGAGAAAAACAGGTATAAAAGGTCTAAGAATTGGGAGGACCCAGGACATTTGATTCGAGAGTGCCTAAGGAGATTCAGCATAGTCCTGCCAGCAAAAATTATTTATTTACTTCAAGAGTTTAGAGTGGCGGTTTGGGGATAGCACCAAGAGATATCAGCTGTGATGGCTTGGAGAAACAGTGTAAACTGGCAGTGTAAACAAGAGCAGGGCATGTATGAGTAGTTGAGAATGGTGAATAGGAGTATGACTAGACAGAAGATAGTAGGGATGACAAGTTTTTTAGGGCACAGTCTAAGTTGGTCTGGTGTCTGGAGTGAGACTGGGGCCTAATAAAAAGGAGCGTCTATACAGGAGCTTAAATGGGCTGTACCTTGTAGCATTCCGAGGACAGGCCTGAATTCTGAGAAGCAAAAGTGGTGAAAGTATTGTTCAGTCCTTTTTAAGTTGGTGGCTGAGCTTGGTGAGGTGTGTTTTTAATAGACCATTAGTCTGTCACTGAATACTAAGAGCCTGAAAAACTGCTTGGCTGATTTGACTAATAAAGGCTGGTCTGTTATCAGACTGTATAGAGGTGGGAAGGCTAAACTGAGGAATTCTGTCTGACAGAAGCAAAGAAATGACTGCGGTGGTCTTCTCAGACCCTGTAGGAGAGGACTCTACCTATCCAGTGAAAGTGTCTACCTAGACTAAGAGGTATTTTAGTTATCTGACTCGGGGCATGTTGAGTAAAGCTAATTTGCCAGTCCTGGGTGGGGGCAAATCCTCGAGCTTGATGTGTAGGGAAGGGAGGGGGCCTGAATAATCCCTGAGGAGTAGTAGAATAGCAGATGGAACACTGAGAAGTTATTTCCTTGAGGACAGATTTCCACGATGGAAATGAAATGAGAGGTTCTAAGAGGCAGACTAGTGGCTTGTACTATAGCATAGCCTGCCTTTGCTGGTGTGTGGCGATTAGGCCTGGTGGAACTGCCATCAATAAACTAAGTGTGATCAGGGTGAGGAACAGGAAAGAAGGAAATATGGGGAAATGGGGTGAATGTCAGGTGGATCAGAGAGATACAGTCATGGGGGTCAGATGTGGTATCAGGAATAATGTGGGAGGCCGGATTGAAGTCCGGGCCAGGAACAATAGTAATTGTGGGACTTAACAAAGAGTGAGTACAGCTGGAGGAGCCGAGGAGCAGAAAGTATATGCATCAGGTATGAGGAAGAAAATAGATTTTGGAAGTTATGAGAAATGTAGAGAGTGATTTGAGCATAGTTTGTGATTTTGAGGGCCTCTAAAGGTATTAAAGCAGCGGCAGCTGCTGCACTCAGACATGAGGGCTAGGCTAAAACAGTAAGGTCAAGTTGTTTGGACAGAAAGGCTACAGGGTGTGGTCCTGGTTCTTGTGTAAGAATTCTGACCGTGCTAACCATGCCTAGGAAGGAAAGGAGTTGTTGTTTTGTAGAAGGTGCTGGGGTTTGAGAGATTAGTCGGATACGATCGGCAGGGAGAGCACGTGTGTTTTTATGAAGAATTATGCCGAGGTAGGTAACCAATGGAGAAGAAATTTGAGCTTTGGAGGGGGATACCCGATATCCTTTGGAGAATAAATGCTGAAGGAGCAGAAGTGTGTCTTGTTGAGAAGATTCAAAGGAGGGGCTACAAAGAAGATCATCAATATATTGAATAAGGTGAGAAGCAGAGGGGTGGAAAGAAAGTAAATCATGAGAAAGAGCTTGGCTGAAGTAATGAGGGCTGTCCCTGAAACCTTGCGGCAGCACAGCCCAGGTAAGCTGCTGGGACTGATGGGTGTCAGGGTCAGTCTAGGTGAAAGCAAAGAGAGGCTGGGACGAGGGGTGCAGAGGAATAGTGAAAAAAGCATCTTTAAGATCAAGAATGGAATAGTGAGTTGTGGAGGAAGGTATTGAGGATGAAAGAGTGTACCGGTTGGGCACCACAGGGTGGATAGGCAAAACAATTTGGTTGATAAGGCACAGATCCTGAACTAATCTGTAAGACTTGTCCGGTTTTTGGACAGGTAAAATGGGGGAATTGTAAGGAGAGTTTGTAGGTTTTAGAAGCCCATGCTGTAGCAGGCGAGTGATAAGAGGCTTTAATCCTTTTAAAGCGTGCTGTGGGATGGGATATTGGCGTTGAGCGGGGTAAGGGTGATTAGGTTTTAATGGGATGGTAATGGGCATGTGATCGGTTGCCAGGGAAGGAGTAGAGATGTCCCATACTTGTGGGTTAAGGTGGGGGGATACGAGAGGAAGACGTGAAGGAGGCTTTGGGTTGGGGAGAAGGGTGGCAATGAGATGCAGCTGTAGTCCAGGAATAGTCAGGGAAGCAGATAATTTAAAGTGTCTCGGCCTAATAAGGGAACTGGGCAGGTGGGGATAACTAAAAAGGAGTGCTTAAAAGAGTATTTTCTAAGTTGGCACCAGAGTTGGGGAGTTTTAAGAGGTTTAGAAGCCTGGCTGTCAATACCCACAACAGTTATGGAGGCAAGGGAAACAGGCCCTTGAAAAGAAGGTAATGTGGAGTGGGTAGCCTCCATATTGATTAAGAAGGGGATGGACTTACCCTCCACTGTGAGAGTTACCCAAAGCTCGGCATCCGTGATGGTCTACGGGGCTTCCGAGGCGATCGGGCAGCGTCAGTCTTCAGCCGCTAAACTGAGAAGGAGTCAGTCAGAGAGCCTTGGGCCAGAGTTCCAGGGGCTCTGGGAGTGGCTGCCAGGTGAGTTGAGCAGTCTGATTTCCAGTGGGGTCCCGCACACATGGGACACAGCTTAGGAGGAATCCTGGGCTGCAGGCATTCCTTGGCCTGGTGGTCAGATTTCTGGCACTTGTAGCAAGCTCCTGGGGGAGGAGGTTCTGGAGGAACGCCTGGCCACTGCAGTTCAGGCATTTGGAATTTCTTGGTGCTGGAGATGTGGCTGGGGTTTGTCTCACAGTGGAGGCAAGGAATTGCAACTTTTTTCTATTATTGTACACCTTGAAGGCGAGGTTAATTAAATCCTGTTGTGGGGTTTGAGGGCCGGAATTTAATTTTTGGAGTTTTATTTAATGTCAGGAGCAGATTGGGTAATAAAATGTATATTGAGAATAAGACGGCCTTTTGACCTTTTAGAGTATAGGGCTGTAAAGCGTCTCAGGGTTGCTGCTGAATGAGCCATGAACTGGGCTGGGTTTTTTATATTTGATGAAAAAGAGCCTAAACGCTATTTGATTTGGGGTAAAGAAAAAGGAGCATTAACCTTGACTATGCCTTTAGCTCCAGCCGCCTTTTTAAGAGTAAATTGCTGGGCAGGTGTGGGAGGGCTAGTCACGGAATGAAACTGTAAGCCAGACCAGGTGTGAGGAGGGGAGGCGATAAAAAGATTACAGGGTGGAGGAGTGGAGGCTGAGGAAGAATTGGGACCTAGCTCGGCCTGGTGAAGAGGGGAGAGGTCAGATGGGTCTGTAGAAAAGGAAGATTAGAAAGACTCAGCGACTCTTGGGGTTGGGACTGAGGGGACAGGCGGGAGGGAAAGAAGGAAGATTTGGGATGAGTTGCATTGGGAGCAGAGACTAGAGAGGGACCGATGTGTAAAAGAATGCCTGGACGTCAGGCACCTCAGACCATTTGCCCATTTTACGACAAGAATTATTTAGATCTTGTAGGATGGAAAAATTGAAAGTGCCGTTTTCCAGCTATTTGGAACTACTGTCGAGTTTGTATTGGGGTCAAGTGGCATTGCAGAAGAAAATCAGAGAAATGCAAATTGAAATCACAATGAGATACCATCTCACACCAGTTAGAATGGCAATCATTAAAAAGTCAGGAAACAATAGGTGCTGGAGAGGATGTGGAGAAATAGGAACACTTTTACATTGTTGGTGGGACTGTAAACTAGTTCAACCATTGTGGAAGTCAGTGTGGCAATTCCTCAGGGATCTAGAACTAGAAATACCATTTGACCCAGCTATTCCATTACTAGGTATATACCCAAAGGATTATAAATCATGCTGCTATAAAGACACATGCACACGTATGTTTATTGTGGCACTATTCACAATAGCAAAGACTTGGAACCAACCTAAATGTCCAACAATGATAGACTGGATTAAGAAAATGTGGCACATATACACCATAGAATACTATGCAGCCATAAAAAAGGATGAGTTCATGTCCTTTGTAGGGACATGGATGAAACTGGAAACCATCATTCTCAGCAAACTATCGCAAGGACAAAAAACCAAACACCGCATGTTCTCACTCATAGGTGGGAATTGAACAATGAGAATACATGGACACAGGAAGGGGAACATCACACACTGGGGCCTGTTGTGCAGTGGGGGAAGAGGGGAGGGATAGCATTAGGAGATATACCTAATGCTAAATGATGAGTTAATGGATGCAGCAGACCAACATGGCACATGTATACATATGTAACAAACCTGCACATTGTGCACATGTACCCTAAAACTTCAAGTATAATAATAATAATAAAAAAGAAAAAAAAGTTTACATTTTGTATTTTTATCTCTTAATTCCATTTTTTTTCCAGGAACATTTTGGAGTCACCTCATATACAATGAAATGATAGATTTATCAACATAGATAAATCTCAAAAACACAATAAGTGAATAAAGCAAGTTGCAGATGGAAATAGTATGTGATGGTCAAACAATCTAGCTGTTTCTGTGAAGGTGTTTTTGGATGAGACTAACATTGACATTGGTGGATTTGAGTAAAGCAGGTTTCCTGCGCTCCATAATGTGGGTATTCTCATCAAATCAGTTGCAGGATTTAACAGCAAAGACTGAGGTCCCCTGAGAAAATAGGATTCCACCAGCAGACAGCCTTCAGCCTTGAACTGCAGCGTCATCTCTTCCCTGGGCCTCCCAACCTGCTGACTCTTTGATCTTGGACTTCTAGCCTCCGTAACTGTGAGCCAATTCCCTAAAATAAATCTCTCTCTGTACACACTCTATGGTTATGTTTCCCAGGAGAACCCTGACTAATACACAGTATAACACAATTTAACATAAAGTTTAAAATAATGCAAAATAGTCCTAGGGAAGTTTTTATACATATGTAGTAAAACTTTCATGGGAGTGGTAAGCACCAAATATAGGGCAGCAGTGACCTCTGGGGGGTGGGGGTGGAATTCAATCAGGACAGAGTATAAGGGGAGTTTCAATTATATCTAAAATCTTTGATTTCAGGTTTTTAAAAAAGATTTTTTAACAAATAACACTGAGTTGACAATGCTGAGTATTAGGTGCCTTTTTATGTGTTAAAAATATTTCGTAATTAAGAACAAAATGAGATCGCATAAATAAAATCAACTTGGAAAAGAAAACTAGCACAGTGGCTGATACATCTTGGGTCCCTGACAGACACAGGGAGAGACTGGCTGGGACAGGTTTGATGGAGAAGGCAGGTCAAAGCAAGGGCAGGCGGTGTGCAAGTGTGGCCTCAGGGAACAGTGGGCAGGGTGACTGCAGAGGTCATGTGGATGAAGTCCCAGTCACCCAGGTGGCTCTCCAACAGGCCATGCATGTTTACCCGAAGGTGGCCCTGCACAGACAGTTATCCCCGACTTTCCTCTGACAAGATGTTTCCTGGGCACTTGCCAACATCAGAGGAATCTAAGTTCCTCAGAAATTCGCGTGGGACCTGTTGAGGCTTAGGGCAGATCACAGGTTCTCCTTTCCTATCCCAGGCGTGGCTGCTGTGGCAGGTACTGTCACTGCTCTGACCGATCCTCTTTTTTTTTGGAACCATTTGTTTGTGTCCCCACGTTCCATGTGCATTCACTCCCCACAGCCAGACCCTGTGGCTCATTTGTGGAGCAGTGCCCTAGGGCCCCAGAGCCTGGCTTTTTGGCTCTGCCTGACAGCTGGGGGCATGAAAGCCCAGTGCCCTGGCTTGGGGGGTGGGGCAGCCCTGAGGTGGCTCCCTTGCTTGCTCCTCCCTCCGTGTCCTGCCTCCCTGCCTCTTGTGGGTTTCTCCAGGAGCACTTCCATAGTACGTGGCCCACAAGAGAATCCTAGGCTTGGGCTTTGCGTCTCAGGAATCCAATCTAACATAAGTGTTCTCCTTAGCTTCATGCTTTTCCTCCTGGAAAACCTCAAGGTCAGACTAGCTTGAGCTTTAGTCTGTCGAGAGTGGACCCGGGCATACAGACTCTGGAATCCAACTACCCAAGTTAAAGGTTTTGTCTCTGTCACTTTAACCTGTGAACCTTGGAAAAGTTATTTAACTGGTGCTGTGCGTCAGTTTCCTCATCTATAAAAAGGAATCATCCAAGGAATGTTCTCATAGGGTTGTTGTGAGGTTAAACGATTTAAGATGTGCAAAACCCTCAGAACAAATTCTGGCATATAGTATGTGCTCAATAAATGTCAGTTTTCTTACTCTCCACTGGAACTAAGGGACACTTATGGGCAATAAAGGGATAGATATGCTTTACCCCTTGGCCCAGGCTACTGTAACGAAGGGAACAAACTATTCTCTGCTGTCAGAAAGATAACCTCAATTGATTCCAGTGGGACATAATGGACAGTTTAGTGTGTTGTTGCCAGGATGGACGTGGCTGATGTCCTATTGGAAGAATCATGAAAGAATCCTCACCCTTACACTGCCTGAAACGCCACCCCATTCTCCAACCCCAAGCTGGCTGAGGAGCAGGGAGGTGGGATTCTGGTAAGTAGAGGATTGGGAAGGGCAGGGAAATGCTCACTCGATCTTGTGTGAACATCAGCAAAAAGAAGGTATAGGACTCAAAGTGTTAGACTTGGATTGGGAAACCAAGGTTCAAGTCCTGGCTCTGCTTTTCACCAGACATCATATTTATCACTGCTGAGCTTCAGTTTCTTTATCTGTAAAAAGGAGGCAATGATACCTGTTCTGCTTATTCTAAAGGGAGGTTGTGAGGATCTAGAGGATACAGCCATGGAGAACATGCTGGGTTCCTTGAGCTGCTAAGCACTGAAGTCCCACCAATGGTGACAAAGGTTTAAGGAGAACATTGCAATTGCACAAAATGATCCTTGGAAATTCTTTAGAAGGGCGCCATCTTGGAGACCCAGAATCAATAAAACCAGCATGGCTGGGAGTTTTCTCCAGCATTTGAATAAATTGTTGTTTCTTTGGTTGAACCATGATGAGATAATTGGCTTAAACCAGGAGTCATGCATGGTATCTGGAAACTTCCTCACTTGAATCACCAGCATCATACTCAGCATGCATAATCCTCTTATCATGAGAGGCACAGGGGAAATGAGCCAGCCTGTCTGGAAAGGAAGCAAATGCATGCTTTCCATCTCCCGCTCAGTACTGGACATGAGGCTATGCCATCACCACTTAATGCCAGCACCACTTAAATGATGTTTCTCTCTCTCTGCCCTGTACTTGCTGGAGGCACATGCCCATATCACGTAGGGTGTCAGGGCAGAGAGCTCTTAGGAAGAGCTGAGCTGTGGGGACTTCCTCCCATGCAGAAGAGGGAGGCCTCCGCAGAATTCTCTGCCATGTGCTTCTAGGCTTCCTCAACTCAGAAATTTTATTATAGAGTTTTAGAATGTGAAGAGCTCTTGGAAATCATGAAAGATGAAGAATCAAGGTGGAAGTTTGATGAATTGTCCCAGGCCCCAGAGTGGACCCTTTGCTTTTTGGAATCCAACAGCAAGGACTCATGGGAATATCGTGGGCTTTGACTTGGAGAGACAGGGCTCAAACCTCATCTTTGTCACTTAGTGATTGTGTAATTCTCTAAAAGTCTCCCTATTTGTAGAAAAGGGATAAGGGAGCTTTCTTTCTTGGATTGCAAGATGATTAAAAGAGATGTATGTATAAAGGGATGTTCAGTTGTCTGAGCTGAGATGACTGCAAAGTCACTGCACTCCTTACAATGCCTGACAGGTGCTTCCAACTTTGGGAGGTGTGGAGCCCTTGACAGGCATGTCAGCAGGGGTCATTTGGGAGGGCAGCCTGCGAGGGTGAGGGGATGCCAGTGGGCCATACTGCAGGGGCAGAAACTTGGGGGGAGGGGTCACAGGCGGTCAACTGAAGAAGGGGCTTGTGCCTGCAGATGCTCCAACAGGGGAGTCTAAGAGGAATCCAGAAAAGTGTCCCCAAGAGAAAGAATCTGACTTAAATGTTAGCCGGACCCAGATGCTGTGACACTAACTTAAAACAATATCTGACAAGGAAGAGCTTTTTCCCTTCCCTTCCCTTTCCTTCCTTTCCCTTCCCTTCCCTGCCCTGCCCTGCCTTCCCCTCCCCTTCCCCTCCCCTCCCCCCTCCACTCCCCTCCACTCCCCTCCACTCCCCTCCCCTTCCCTCCCCTTCCCTCCCTTCCCTTCCCTTGCCTTCCCTAGTCTTCCCTTCCCTTCTTTATTTCCCTTCCCTTCCCTTCTTTATTTCCCTTCCCTTTATTTCCCTTCCCTTCCCTTCTTTATTTCCCTTCCCTTCCCTTCCCTTCCCTTCTTTATTTCCCTTCCCTTCCCTTCATTTCCCTTCCCTTCCCTTCTTTATTTCCCTTCCCTTCCCTTCATTTCCCTTCCCTTCCCTTCTTTATTTCCCTTCCCTTCCCTTCTTTATTTCCCTTCCCTTTATTTCCCTTCCCTTCCCTTCTTTATTTCCCTTCCCTTCCCTTCTTTATTTCCCTTCCCTTTATTTCCCTTCCCTTCTCTTCCCTTCTTTATTTCCCTTCCCTTCCCTTCTTTATTTCCCTTCCCTTCCCTTCCCTTCTCTTCTTTACTTCCCTCCCTTCCCCTTCTTTACTTCCCTCCCTTCCCCTTCTTTACTTCCCTCCCTTCCCCTTCTTTACTTCCCTCCCTTCCCCTTCCCCTTCCCCTTCCCCTTCCCCTTCCCCTTCCCCTTCCCCTTCCCCTTCCCCTTCCCCTTCCCCTTCCCCTTCCCCTTCCCCTTCCCCTTCCCCTTCCCCTTCCCCTTCCCCTGCTTAGATTTCAACTGGGCTAGAAACAGCCACAGGGAAGTGGGAGTGAGGAGAATAGCAGGAAAGAGAGACGGAACTGACTTCGGCATCTTTGCTAGGTGCTTGGCCCTACCTGGGCAAGGGAGAAAGTGAGGGTTGATGTGTTGAATAATATATCAACTGGACATTCTGTTTCCTGAATTGAGACTGTTTTGTGGCTTAAAACGAGTGTGACATTTTTAGTTTCCTGCAAGTGATCAGAAAAATCATGGGACCCTCCATGTTTTCGCCCAGGAGCTGGGAAAGAATGTCTACCACCCACTGAGCAAGTTGAAAGGGATCTTGGGCGAGGGCCCTATCAAGCCAAAGCTGCATTTGTAACTGTACTTTGTGAGTCCTTCCTGTTTGACCTACGGTTGACATCATCACGTGCCCAGCACAGTGCTTGGCACATAACAGGGATGGACCAATGTGTGGATTTGTTTACACTTCATCCCTTCTAGACCTCCAGGTCCCAGAGTCCAAGAATTTTGTCTCTAATATTTGAATTCCCATAGTGCTTGGTGCATAGTAAGCCCTCATTAAAAATCTCATGAATGACCATAATAAAACCGAAACCTGTGCCAGCCTTATAGTAGCTACCATGACAATGTCACACTGAGAGGCTGCTGGTGAGGAAGAAGGCAGGGCCAGTGCATGCCACCGTCACCCAGGATTCTGTATTTACACCTGACACTAGTTACACCCACAGGCTAAGGAGCTGTAGCCTTCTCTGTGACACTGACAAAGCCTTTTCCCACTGATTTCATTCTCCTTTAAATTTCAAAAGGATCAGGACCAGGCCAGGCATGGTGGCTCACGCCTGTAATCCCAGCACTTTGGGAGGCTGAGCCTAGTGGATCACCTGAGGTTAGGAGTTTGAGACCAGCCTGGCCAACACGGCGAAACACCATCTCTACTAAAATACAAAAATTAGCGGGAAGTGGTGGTGTGCACCTGTAATCCCTGCTACTTGAGAGGCTGAGGCATGAGAATTGCTTGAATCCAGGACGCAGAGGTTGAACTGAGCCGAGATTGTGCCAATGCACTCCAGCCTGGGTGACAGAGTAAGACTCTGTCTCAAAAACAATAACAACAACAATCAAAAACAAAAAACAAACAAACCCACAAAAGGATCAGGACCATGATGGCAGGTGGAATGATAACTCTTCTTTTCCAGATAAAGCAGCTGGAGGTGGGAGAGATTAGGGACCTGGGCAAAAGTATTTGGTGGTCTGAGACTGGAACTCAGGACCCTTGACTCTAAACTCAAGGTCTGACCTAAGCTCCAAAGCAACCCAGAATGCCCTGAAAAAGGAAAGAAATGAGGTTTCTTCTGTCACAAATAGTAGAAGAGAAGGCCAGGCATAGTGGCTCACGCCTGTAATCTCAGCACTTCAGGAGGCTGAGGTGGGTGGATCACGAGGTCAGGAGTTTGAGACCAGACTGACCAAGAAGGCAAAACCCCATCTGTACTAAAAATACAAAAAAAAAAAAAAAATTAGCCGGACGCGGTGGTGGGCGCCTGTAATCCTAGCTACTTCTGAGGCAGGAGAATCGCTTGAACCCGGGTGGTGGAGGTTGCAGTGAGCCGAGATTGAGCCACTGCACTCCAGCCTGGGTGACACAGTGAGACTCCATTCCCCGCCGCCCCCCACCCTCCCCCCCACAAAAAAAAAAAAAAAAAAAAAAAAGCAGAAGAGAATAGAAACAGACTAGCTGGTTAATATATGCAAAGTCTCAGGGGAAAATGAAATTTTATGGTTGATTTACAATCCTCAGGAAATTGGGAATTGTCCTGGAAATTCTGACATGAACCGGACGACTGCAGGGCAGTATGAATTGTGCGACTGGCTTCCCAGGATCAAGATGGCTTTGGCAGTCAGGAGGTGATTATAGGAATCCAGGGCTTGACACAAATAACATTTTGCAGCTGAGTGACTAGGTATGCAAGACAGTTCCTGGAGCAGCCAGCAGGTGGCGCCACATGCCAGGAGAACCAGGTCAGAGGCGGTAGTCCGGGACACCCCCATCTCAAAGGGGCTCTGGCAACTCTGATTTGGCCTGCAGGCCACTCGGAGATCGCTGCCACAAAGTGGAATGCTCCTGAGTCAGCGGGACCATCCCTGTGTAACGCTGTGCAAATGCTCATTCCTCCCCCCGCCCCCGCCGCCCCCCCCCCCACCCCACTGCCCGCCCCCAAAGTACGGAAAAGTTGGCTGGGCAGGTGATGTCAGAGGGCTGTGCAGTCCATGTGGTTATTATTGTTTTAAGTACTAGATGACACAAATTACTACCACAGTTTGCCGAATGCTTACCATGGGCAAGCACTATGCTAAGTGTTCTAAGTGAATTATTTAATTCCTACAACAACCCAACAACCCTGTGGAGTGAATAGTACAGGACGCTGGAATTCAGAGAGGTTAAGCGATTTGCCTTGGGTCACAAAGCCAGTCAATGGCAAAATCAGAGTTTGAACTCAATTCTTTTGCACTTTACAGCTTACACCATTAGCCACTGTGATATTCTGTTGCAGTCTCCCTCTTTCCCTCCCTCCCTTTCTTCCTTCCTCTTCCATCCTTCCTACTTTCCTTATTGCCTTCCTGACTTCCTTCTCTTCTTTCTTTGTGCCTGGCATTGTGCTAGGTTTTAGGTTCAGAAATAATCAGATTATACCTCTGCTCTTAGGATTTTCAGTGTAACAAGGAAGCTCAAAATCACAGCAGTGGGTGTCTGGAGCCATGATGGGGTGTGTCCAAGAAGGAGAAAGAAGGCTCACGTATTCAGTATCAGGTATAGGCAGGCACAATCCTGGGGCTGTCCAAGTTAAAAATTCCAGCTGTTCATTGGTTTAATCTGGGCTTTTGTGAACTTGGGTGAGGCGTTGGCTTTGCTGTCTCTTGGCAACCCCCCTGTCCGGACAGTTTCTCCCTACACTGCCATTTGGCAACACCTGAGCTATATTCTGGCAGGTGCTGGGCTGGGGGTAATATAACTGCTGCTTCATTAATGTTGGGGCATAGGCTACCACCTGAGCCTCAGGAATGAAGGAGGTGCCCAAAATGTACTGAACATTCCCATTTCCAGCCAGCCAACCAAAGAATGGGGACAACGAGCTCATCGGAGGCTGCCTCTCTTCTATAGGCTTCATCCACTGCTCAGAGATGATGGGGAGCAGTGACAGCCTCCTCTATGGCTGCGGGCTTGGGAGATCAGAACATTCCACCCTCTGATTTTACAGATGAGGAGCCTCAGAGGGAAAGGGCTTCATCTCAGGGTACACAGAAGTGAAGAGAAAGGTAGGAGTCAGTGGCACCAGGTCTCTGCATGTCCAGGGAAAGGATCCATCTCATCTGCCTACCAGAGTTCTAAAAGGGAATCTGGCCTATTCCCTGTGTGTCTGCAGGGAGATGTCAGTGAGATCCAATGCCTTTATCTAACAGTTAAGAAAACTGAGGCTCAGAGAGGTGGAGTAACTTGTCCAAGGTCACACAGTAGCTTAGTGGCATTTACTCTGTTTCTACTGTATGAACAGAATTCTCTTGGGCTCTCTGTACAGCTTTCCTTTCTGGACCCTAGTAGCCCAAGTAGTTTGATAGGATGTGGTGGATTTTTTTTTTTTGAGATGGAGTCTCGCTTTGTTGCCAGGCTGGAGTGCAGTGGCGCGATCTCGGCTCACTGCAACCTCTGCCTCCCGGATTTAAGCAATTCTCCTGCCTCAGCCTTCTGAGTAGCAGGTATTACAGGTGTCTGACACCAAGCCCGGCTAATTTTTTTATTTTTAGTAGAGGCAGGTTTTTACCATGTTGGCCAGGATGGTCTTGATCTCTTGACCTTGTGATCCACCCGCCTCGGCCTCCCAAAGTGCTGGGATTACAGGCGTGAGCCACCATGCCCGGCCAGGATGTGGAATTTAATTTCAAGTACAAAAGGAAGAGAGGATGAAATGGGTTAGGTGCAGAAATACTGATATTTCTGGAACCTTTTAAAATGACAGTTGACAAAACAGGACAAAATGTTGGGAATCAGGACTATAATGTGAAAGGGACAATAGCCGGTGTTATGGATTTAATTGTGTACCAATCAAAACATAAGTTGCAGGCCTGACCCCCAGTTCCTGTGAAGGTGACCTTTTTTTTGGAAATAAGATCTTTACAGACGTCATCAAGTTGAGGTCATTAGGGTAGGCTCTCATCTAATATAACTGGCATCCTTATGAAAAGAGGAAAATTTGGACATAGACATACGGAAGAATGAAGGTAGAGATGGGGGTGATGCATCTATGGGTCAAGGAAGGCCAAGGATTGCCCGCCATCACCAGAGCTGGGAGAGCAGCCTGAGACCGATTCTCTCTCACAGTCCTCACAAGCAGCTACCCCTGCTGACACCTTGGTTTCCAGCCTCTAGTCTCCAGGCCTGTGAGAGAATAGCTTTCTGTTGTTTTAAGCCACCCAGTTTGTAATACTTTGTTATGGTAGCCCTGGGAAACCAACATAGCTGCCTCTTATTAACTGATTACTTTGTAGGGCACTTCCGTTTGTTGATTTAACCAATATTTATCATGCATCTATGTGCTGGCCGCCATCCTGGGTGACAGAGAAAAGCAAGAGCCAGAGAGGACAGGTTCCTCCCTTCCCGACGCATACTTTCTAGTTCACATGCATTATCTCCAGCCAGCATCCCCACAGCAATCCTATGAAACAGGGATTATTCTCCCTCAATGTACAGATAAGGAAATGGACTCTCAGGGGTTAGTAACCGGTCCAGGGCCTCTCTTGTGGGAAGGAGTGAGCTGTACTTGCTATGTTCTAACTCAGTTGATTGCATAGATGAAGGACTGCCAAGATAGACTCTGGGGGAGAGATGGGTGAGACAGGGGTGTGGGTTCTGCAGACACACCCTGCTCAGCACATGGGAGGCACAGAGTGGGCCCTGCTCCTAAAGTCACAGCACAGCCCAAGCAATTACCTCTCAGCCCCCAGCCTCACGGGGGCTGCACAGGACATGTGAGGCGAGAGGTCGCTCGCACCCCGGTTCTGCCTCCGTGGTCCTCCCACCACTGTGGAGGAGGAGGCTGAGGATGCCTGCTTGCTGTAAGGAAGTAAACTGTGGCCCTGACCATTGGCAGCTGACAGCTAGACCAGAGTATTCTCACTTACGCACGAGTGTTTACAGAATATCAGCAACAATCAGACCAGCTCTCTCTGTGATCCTGGTGGAAGGAGATGGAGACAAGGGCACGCGGTGATTCTATCTGGACAGAGAGGCAAGGATGCTCTGCAACCACAAAAACTCAACATCCCCTCTTCCAGCTGACTCGAGTGATGACTGCTGCTTCTTTACTAACGGCAGCTCTATGCCTGCTTCATTCCTTCCACCTCCTGTGTAAAGATTATTAAGATCCCCAATCATCAAACTGCCCCTACTTCCTGACACCATCAAACGCAGAGCAAGCCTTTCTTAAACCTTTCCCCAACAACCTAACACAGGCCTAAACCTCATAACAAGCCCCTCCCAACCCCCTTTCCTGAGATGTCCTGGGTTCTCCTGGTACATTTTTCTGTTGCTGCAGCATGCTAATACACCGTTTCCACCTATGAGTATGTGCTCAGGGGTCTTTGGCTGGTGGGATTTCACAGAGCCATGCCTCACTCCGTGGAGATTGGCATCTTGGCCCCTACCACTGGGCTAGGTGGTGGTGAGAGGTGATCGCCCCTGTCAAGGGCAGGGGTCCCAGCCCAGCAGTCTGTGGAAATCCCTCATGCCAGGCCTCGCCCACCCGAGCAGGTGCTCACCTCCTGTAGTGGAGTGGTTTGGGGGAGCCGGAGCCACACACCATGGGGAGTCTCTGAACTCTACTCAGATAAAGTCATTCTGCCTTGAGTGCTGACTGCTCAGCACATTTTTCTGAGTATTAAAATCACTGAAAAAGAAAACGAGAAATCCTGAGGAGGGCTGCGCTATTCCCCAGCAGCAAAGCTATTAAACTTGCAAGTCTCAGTTCTGAGCTGTCTGATGGGTCGGAAGCCGCCCAGCCTCATGCATCCTGGTTAAAGCAGTTAGTTCCAGTTAGAGATGTGCTTGCAGAAGGATCAATCACCCTTTCTGACAGTTTCTTCCAAATTAAAAGAGGCAGAGAAGGGCAGAAAAAGGAGGCACATCCCAAAGTCTGAACTCACAGAGTGGGGCCTGTGTTGACTATAGCTCTATCTTATCAAACAGGGGCACTCTACGTAGACTGTGGGCCAGCCTACCCTTCAGGGTTCTGGGACAGGACTAACTCGGGTCTTACAGATGAATGTGACAGGAAGTTTTTAAACAGTATTTTAGGGGTAGAAACAACAACACTGAATTGATCCTGGCTGGAACACTAACTGTGGCCTCAGTTTCTTTATCTGTAAAATGGGTATTACGGGCTGAATCGTGTCCTTCCTCCCCCAAATTCCTATGCTGAAATCCTAACCCCCAGTACCTCAGAATGTGACTATATTTGGAGAAAGGGTCTTTAAAGAGGTAATTCGGTTAAAATGAGGTCCTGACGGTGGCCCCTACTCCAAGATGCCTGGTGCCCTTCTGAGAAGAGGAAGTTTGGACACAGATGTACAGAGGGAAGCCTGAGTGAGGACACAGGGTGAAGATGCCCTTCCATGAGCCAAGGAGAGAGGCCTCAGAAGAAACAATCCTGCTGACACCTTGATCTTGGACTTCTGGCCTCCAGAATAGGGAGAAAATGCATTTCTGTTGTTGAAGATACACAGTCTACGGGCCTTTGTTCTGGCAGCCCAAGGCGACAAATACACTGCACATAATCCCATCTTCCTAGGTAGCCCCATATGTTATGGAGAGGCCCAAATTAAGACAGAGAGTAAAAGTTCTTGTTAACGTTTGCAGATGTCACGCAAACACAAGGCCTGCAGTTCAGTGAAGACTGTGGATGGTTTTATCCTCATGAGTCTTACGGAAGTAATGATTTTGTTAGGGAAGGAACATGATTTTGTTAGGAAAATCATAGGTATGTTCTCAGTGGTCTTTGGCTGGTGGGATTGAGCGGGTACATGCCTCACAGAAGATGAACCCAGAGAACTCCCAGAGTGCCAGTGCCTGTGCCCACTCCGGGCTGTCCCTGGAGATGTTCCTGGCCTGGGTGGGCTGGATGCCGCCATGAGCGCCTCATTTCCCAGGCAGTCTCCTCAGGGACGCTGGGTACCCACACCCAGTGAACTCCTGCAACCTCCCGGGGCGTCTCCTCCTTGTCCCAGTTACTCCTCATGTGAGAGTGATGGTTTCATCTTCATTGCGCAGATGAACAAAACAAGGCCCGTGTTTCCGTGGTGGGTGAGTGATAATAAATCCCTCCATCACATAACCTTTCTCCTCAGAGCTGGAGAAAGGTTACCTGGGGGGTGGAAATGAAGATGATGAAAATGAAGTAAAATTGAAAGCTGGGAATGGCACCCGGAAGTTCTCTGGGCAGTAGGGCTAGCAGTAGGAGCTGAGGAGGCGGGAGGAGAGGGGAGAGAACAGGGGTGAGTAGAGGGGAGAGGGCAGGGGTGAGTAGAGGCGAGAGGGCATGGGGGACTAGAGGGGTGAGTAGAGGGGAGAGGATAGGAGTGAGTAGAGGGGAGAGGACAGGAGTGAGTAGAATGGAGAGGATAGGGTCTAGTAGAGGGGTGAATAGAGGGGAGATGACAGAGGTGAGTAGAGGGGAGAGGACGGGGTACGTAGAGGGGAGATGGCAGGGGTGAGTAGAGAGGAGAGTAGAAGGGAGAGGGCAGGGGTGAGTAGAGGGGAGATTGGTAGGAGCAAGGAAAGGGATGAGTAGAGAGGAGAGGGCAGGGGTGAGTAGAGGGGAGATGGTAGGAGTGAGGAAAGGAAAGAGTAGAGGGGAGAGGGCAGGGGTGAGTAGAGAGGAGAGGACAAGGGTGAGTAGAAGGGAGAGGGCAGGGTGAGTAGAGGGGAGATGGCAGGGGTATGTAGAGGGGAGAGGGCAGGAGTGAGTAGAGGGAGAGAACGGGGTGAGTAGAGGGGAGATGACAGGGCCGAGTAGAGGGGTGAGGACAGGGGTGAGTAGAAGGGAGAGGGCAAGGGGGAGTAGAGGGGAGAGGCAGGGGTGACCAGAGGGGTGAGTAGAAGAGAGATGACAGGGGTGAGTAGAGAGATGAGTAGAGGGGAGAGGGCAGGGGTTAGTAGAGGGGAGAGGAGAGGGGTGAGGGGAGAGGGCAGGGATGAGTTGAGGGGAGACGGCAGGAAGGAGTAGAGGGGTGAGTAGAGAGAGGACAGAGGTGAGGGGAGACAGTAGGGTGCATAGAGGGATTAGTAGAGGGCAGAGTACAGGGGTGAGTAGAGGGGAGAGTACGGGGTGAGTAGAGGGCAGAGGATGGGGTGAGTATAGGGGAGAGTAGAGGGGAGAGGGCAGGGGTGAGTAGAGGGGAGAGGACGGGGAGAGGGCAGGGTTGAGTAGAGGGGTGAGTAGAGTGGAGGGGGCAGGGGTGAGTAGAGGGGAGAGAACAGTGGTGAATAGAAGGGGGAGGGCAGGGGTGAGTAGAGTGAGAGAACAGGGGTGAGTAGATGGGACATAGCAGGGGTTAGTAGAAGGAAGATGGCAGGGTGTGTAGAGGGATGAGTAGAGGGGAGAGGACGGGGTGAATAGAAGGGAGAGGGCAGGGGTGAGTAGACAGGTGAGTAGAGGGGAGATGGCAGGGGCGAGTACAGGGCTGAGTAGAGGGGAGAGAGCAGGTGTGAGTAGAGGGGACGGGCGAGGGTGAGTGGAGGGGTGAGTAGAGGGGAGAGGGCAGGGGTGAATAGAGGGGAGGAGGTAGAAGTAGAAGGGTAAGTGGAGGGGAGATGGCAGGGGTGAGTAGAGGGGAGAGGATGGGGTGAGTAGAGAGGAGATGACGGGGTAAGAGGGGAGATGGCAGGGATGAGTAGAGGGGAGAGGACAGGGGTGAGTAGAGGGGACATGGCAGGTGTGAGTAGAGGGGAGATGACGGGTGAGTAGAGGGGAGAGGGCAGGGTTGAGTAGGGTGAGTAGAGCGGAGGGGGCAGGGGTGAGTAGAGGGGAGAGGACAGGGGTGAATAGAAGGGAGAGGGCAGGGATGAGTAGAGGGGAGAGCAGAGGGGACAGGGCAGGAATGAGTAGTGGGGAGAGGGCAGGGGTGAGTAGAGGGAAGAGGGCAGGGGTGAATAGAGCAGACGTGGTAGGAGTGAGTAGAGGGGTAAGTAGTTGGGGGTGGCAGGGTGAGTAGAGGGGAGAGAATAGGGGTGAGTAGAGGGAAAACAGCAGGGGTTAGTAGAAGGGAGATGGCAGGGGTGAGTAGAGGGGTGGGCAGAGGGGAGAGGGCAGGGGTGAATAGAGGGGATAGGGCAGTGGTGAGTAGAGGGGTGAGTAGAGAGGAGATGGCAGGTATGAGTAGAGGGGAGAGGACAGGGCTGAGAGGAGAGGAGAGGGAAGAGGGCAGGGGCGGGTAGAGGGGTGAGTAGAGGGGAGAGGGCAGGGGTGAGTAGAGGGGAGAGGACAGGGGTGAGTAGAGAGAGGGCATGGGGTGAGTAGAGGGGAGAGGGCAGGGGTGAGTAGAGGGGAGAGGACGGGTGAGTAGAGAGAGGGCATGGGGTGAATAGAGGGGAGAGGGCAGGGGTGAGTAGAGGGGAGAGGACAGGGGTGAGTAGAGAGAGGGCATGGGGTGAGTAGAGGGGAGAGGGCAGGGGTGAGTAGAGGGGAGAGGACAGGGGTGAGTAGAGAGAGGGCATGGGGTGAGTAGAGGGGAGAGGGCAGGGGTGAGTAGAGGGGAGAGGACAGGGGTGAGTAGAGAGAGGGCATGGGTAAGTAGAGGAGAGAGGGCAGGGGTGAGTAGAGAGAGGGCAGGGGTGAGTAGAGGGGAGAGGGCAGGGGTAAGTAGAGGGGAGAGGGCAGGGGTGAGTAGAGAGAGGGCAGGGGTGAGCAGAGGGGAGAGGGCAGGGGTGAGTAGAGAGAGGGCAGGGGTAAGTAGAGGGGTGAGGGCAGGGCTGAGTAGAGGGGAGAAGACGGGTGAGTGGAGGGGTTTGTGGAAGGGAGAGAGCAGGGGTGAGTAGAGGGGCGAGTAGGGGAGAGAGGGCAGGGGAGAGCAGAGGGGAAAGGGCAGGGGTAAGGTGAGGACGGGGTGAGTAGAGGGGAGAGGACAGGGGTGAGTATTGGGTTTTGTGGAGGGGAGAGGGCAGGGGTGAGTAGAGGGGCGAGTAGAGGGGAGAGGACAAGGGTGAGTAGAGGAAAGAACTCGGGGTGAGTAGAGGAAAGAGCTCGGGGTGAGTAGAATGGGGAGTAGAGGGGAGAGGACAAGGGTGAGTAGAGGAAAGAGCTCGGGGTGAGTAGAATGGGGAGTAGAGGGGAGAGGACAAGGGTGAGTAGAGGAAAGAGCTCGGGGTGAGTAGAGGAAAGAGCTCGGGGTGAGTAGAATGGGGAGTAGAGGGGAGAGGACAAGGGTGAGTAGACGGGAGCGGACAGGGATGAGCAGAGCGTGAGTAGAGGGGCCAGGCAGGCGTGGGCAGTTACATTCAGCAGGGGCCTCTGTCTTCTGCATAATTTTGCCCAGAGCCTGCTGAAATGGCGGGACTTTCTAACTTCCACACTGTAGTGTTATTTAGTTAGCGCTTATTTAGATGGTTATTCATTGGTCCTGAAATAAACATGTAACTAAAAAAGACAAGTTGTTTTCCAGTAGTGGTCAGTTTGGTGATGGAGATTTCCACTCCTGTGCCCTGCGTTCATTGCCTCCTGAGGACTGCTGAAATCACTTCTCGTTTCTGCTGAATAATGCACTTGTGACAGCCAGCTCTACTAGCTCGTTTACAACCAGATAAATGAGTCTTTATGTGCTTTTCCCCAGCCAGACGACAATAAACTAGGTTTTATTTGCCTAAATTGAGTCCTCAAATTCAGCGGATCAGCATAAACCCTCTGGGAGAGCGCTGGGGACCCTGCGTAACATTCTGCTTGGTTCAGCCATTCTTTCACTAATTCCCCGTAAAAAGCCACCACATTTGTCCTCAGCACTTGTGCCAGCTGCCTGGATTAGTTTTAATTTAGCTCTTCTGGAGAGTGTAGCCCTTTAGAACATCTTTCCTATTGCTCTTCTGTACGCATGTTTAATTTGGCTGGGTTTGTTTTGAGAGGAGCTGTGGAGATGGGTCTTCTCTCCCATCAGGACCCGTCAGTAGAAGGGTTCTCTTGCTTCCGTGGAGTTCTGAAGGCTTCCCCTGACCCAAGACCTGATAGGAATTACTGCTTCCCCCACCCCAAAAGCCACTGACAGGACTTTTATTTATTACTGCATATTTTATTTAAGGTAAAACCTCCAAACAGTGCCAAATAGTATACACCCCAAAGTAAGCCTGCTCCTGCCCTGTCTCCAGCCCCAGCCCTCTCACCAGTAGCCCCCACTGTCCGCAGCCCCTATGTGTGCTTCCAGAGAGGGTCTGCAGCCCCTATGTGTGCTTCCAGAGAGGGTCTGCAGCCCCTATGTGTGCTTCCAGAGAGGGTCTGCAGCCCCTATGTGTGCTTCCAGAGAGGGTCTGCAGCCCCTATGTGTGCTTCCAGAGAGGGTCTGCAGCCCCTATGTGTGCTTCCAGAGAGGGTCTGCAGCCCCTATGTGTGCTTCCAGAGAGGGTCTGCAGCCCCTATGTGTGCTTCCAGAGACGGTCTGCTCTCCACTTTCTAAGAAACACAAATAGTAGCAGAGCACAGACGTGGTTACTCAGCGATACATCCTGGCGCCAGCTCCACGTCAGTATCTAACCAGCATCCTGGTTCTCTTCTCACAGCGGCAGAGGATTCTGCTACGTTGTTTCTGTGTCAGACATTGCAGCCACTTCCTGTCTCACTGCTGGTGTGGAATTTTAGAGAACCCCTGAGCTGGAGTTCTGAAGTGAAACCTGGAGCCTGTCTGGTTCCATATTCAACTTTCACCACCAGCCGTTTCTTGAACACCCGCTGTGTGTCGAGGTATGCGTCTCTGTGCCAGGCTCTGGAAGTGGAGAGGGAGGGAGACAGAGCAGTGGCCCCGGCAGAGCTGGCGCTTGGTGGGAGGACTGCCTGGCACCCAGACGCCATGCCCGGCTCCCACCTTGGTCCACGCTGGGCCTTGCTCTGAAGGGCCATATTCCGGCATCTTCCTTGGGACCCACATTCAGTCCCCACTTCCTGGGGCACCCTCGCTGAGAACTAATCAATACCCTGCTCTTTCTGGAAACTCACACAGCATATGTCGGTTGATCAACGCGCTCATGTAAGCAGCTGTTTGTGTTACTGCTCGCTTAATGTATGTCTTCAAGTTTATTCAATTCCACAAACTTAGATAAAGCATTGATTATGCGCCAGGCGATTTACACACATCATTTCATTTACATTCCTGCACCAACCCGATGAGGTAGGTCTTCTAGCTGCATTTTTATGAAAATTTCAAACGTAAGTCAAAAGAAATATGTTATAATGGACCCCCATATATGCATCACCCAGCTTCCTTGATTATAAGCACGTGGCCTATTTTGTTTTACTTGTATCCACACGTCTTGTCACTCTGCCTGAGATTATTTTCAACAAATCCCAGACATCATATTATTTCTTCTTCAAATATTTCAGCCTGTACTGGCAAATTACAAGAATGCTTTAAAAAGAACACATGACTTCACAACCATGATCACGTCTAAAAATTAATAATACTTTCGTAATACTTTCTCAATTATCAAATATCTAGTCAGTTTTTATCTTTTCTCGTGTCTAATATATTTTTTAATAGTTTGTTTGAATAGTGATCCAAATAAAGCCCATTTTGATGGGCTGATATGTTAATTTAGTCTCTTTTAATGTATAGATTTCTCTTACCATCTTGCTTCTTTCCCTTGCAATTTTTATTTGTTAAAAAATTGGGTCTTTTGTCTTATAGTTTCCCAGAGTTTGGATTTTGCTGGTTTCATCTCTATAATAATACTTTTATTATTTTCCTTATGACTATCTAGTTGTCTAAATATCACTTATTAAAAAGTCCACCCTTCCCTCTATTGGCTTCAAGTGCTGCCTTTATTAAAACTAAATTTCCAAACACAGTAGAGCTTACTATAGAATTAACCTGTTCATCTGACCCTTGTCTTTTCTGTAAATTAGTAGTTTTATCTTGAGGCTTCATCATATTCAGGTTTTTTGTTTGTTTGCAAGACTACCTCATAGGTGGTGATGTGTACTCCACCAGGAGATAGAACGGCTGCTGGTCACATTTTGTGAAAGTCATAGCTGTTGGATTATTGTTATTGCCTAGAGCCATTGTTTTATTATAGATATGAATAAAAATAATTCTATTATTTTTATTAGCTGGAATACATCTATAAAAAGATAATTCCTTTCTTTAATTATTTATTTTTCTTACCTGATATACCTATAGGTCTTATAAGAAAGGCAGGAAAATGCTTTATTTTCTCTCATTATTTACCAGTTTTAAAAATAATGAGTTGGTTCCTCAGTGGGCTCCAAAGATGATTAATTAGTTTTTTTTTTTTTTGGTGTTATACTGATATATTTGATGGATTTCAATCTATTGCAGTTAATGTTCTTAATAATATTCTTTTAAAAATTGATGGATCATGCTTTTATTCTATAACTGACTTATTTTAATATTTGAAAACTGTAAATGACATTGTCTCTATTTCCCAAGAGGGGAGCTAACAGGTCTCTATGGATTCACTTGGAAGTCGCTCACAAGTCTTTCTTTAAACTTTAAAACATCTCTAAACTTTTACATTCTTTACTATTAAGGCAAAAAGGCAGTTCAAGTTCAATCAGAGTTTCATGTTCAATTGCTTCACATAGTCACAATATTAAAAGCTCTGAATGTGTGATTTAGGTCCAGCGGTTAGAAAGGTATTTTCAGCCTGGCGAGATGTGATTTGCAGCTGGGCTGCAGCTCATTTGTGCTGTCACCATGGGATTGGCTACTCTAGTGCTCAGAAGACAGCTCTGGTTCCACGGACTCCTGTCCGCCCACAGGCTGCACACAGGCAATAGGTTTCTGTAACATTGAACTGAACTTTGACATCAGCGAAGGTGGGAAAGACTGATTTGAGTGCTGCCCACTTGGAAAAGATACATGAGAGGGAGAATCTCCGTTTGCCTTAGGGTCCCCAGGTGATTTGGAGCGCTGATATTCCTTGCTATGCTGATCATTCCCATGAGACCTGGAATGACTGGAGCTTAACCAAGAGACAGCCTGGGGTTTCCCAGGGCTGGAAGAGCGCGGCTTGGAGTGCTGTGATCCATGCTGGCATTTTTCTCTGGTCTTCTGCTCCCACTACTGCTATGTGAGTCACAGTCATGTCTCTGGCCACGACTGTTAGTGCCACTGGTGCCACCTGCACTGGTCTACTGGCTACTATGTCCACTCTGTAAGCCTGAGAACTGTTTCTGAGACAGAAATGCTGGGTGCAGAGGTCCTACTGGGGTCCATTTTCATCTGTTATAGGTGGTGTACTGTAGGCTTGGAAATTGCAACAAGCCTTGGTATAGATTTGTCTCCTATAAAATCTTTCATTTCACCATAGTTTCCAAGCCTACTCTGGATACAACTTGATAACTTATCTTCCTTGCTAGTAGGTTTGTATGGCTCAGCAAAGAGAAGAGAGCTAGGTGGGAAGGCAACTTCGTCCTGTTGAGTTTCCTGATCCCGCCTTTCTTGTTCTTTCATACACCACACTGTCCGGGCTTTATGGTTCATGTTGCTTATCTTGACTTCTTTTTCTCCCCAGTGCAGCCTCGTTGGTGTCCATCCTTACGGCAGTTGGACCTCAGCTGTTGCCTTAGATTCCACAGCATGAGGTGTAGAAGAGTCCTGAGCACAGGAGTTCTGTCCCCATGGAGTTGGGGTAGCCACCCTCCCAGCACATGGATGTCTTCTTGTTCATGTTACTGGAAGCCCTGATAATATTCTTATTGATTCCCAACCATCTTTGGTTAGTGGGAGCTTCTTTGGATTGACTCCTAAGTCTTCTGACATGACTGTAGTAGTTTTTCATAGCGTCCTTGCTTTCTGGTATGACAAGATGTTTCAGACTCATCTTGTATATTTCCTATCCTCAAAGCTGGATTCAGCCATTGCTACAAGGAGCCCCCCATTCTTTTAGTGAAAGATGGTTGTTAGAGACCCAAATCTGAGGCTAAAAATGTTCATTGTCACTAAGTTGGCCATTGCTTCTAGATCTTTCAGTGGTCAGACTTGGAAATAGGCATATATTTATTTTTATGATCACATATATCATGACTTTATACTGATAATTCCAATTTAAATTCAAGACTAAAGAATTGTTACTAAATGTCATGCATCTTACAACTGTATCTCCTTTCACTCACACTCAAGTCTCAGTTTTCAATAACACAAATATAGTTACTCTCTTACTCTATCCCACAGTACACACACACATACACACACACACACACCAGTGTCAGAATAACAGTGCCAGTGCCACCACCACCAATGTGATTACTGAAAAATTGTTGGTTTTTTTTTTTCTGTTGTCTTTTGCATCTCCACCAGGAAATGTACAGTTAAATTCCTGTGGTTTTAAAAGCCACTTGGAATAGTTCTTCGTGTGACTATGCTGTCAACTTGATACATAGTTGGATTCATTTGTTTCTTTTTATTTTTGATTCTTAGAATTGGCTTTCTGAAATCTATTTTTGTTATACAATTCTGTAAAATATTTTCATGGTTCCAAAGTCATCTCCACATAACAAGATAAATTAGAAGAAAGTTCTTCTAATTTATCTTGTTATGTGGAGATGACTTTCCCTGCTACTTTTTCCCCTCCACCCTCCTATAAGTAACATTTAAAAACACTTATGGTTTGTTTTATTCCATTTTTTCAATGTAAAAAATACGTATGTATACATTCATATCCTTCCCTTTTCTTAGCTAGATGGTAGAATGAAATACACACTCTTTCCATCTTGCCTTTTAGCTCAATAACATATCCTGGAGATCATCACTCCATAGTAGCTATAGAAATATTTCTTGTTCCTTTGCAGATGCATCATGGTTTATTCAACGAGTCCGCTCCTGGGAGGTATTTGGATTGTTTCCGGTATTTTGGTATTGCAGATAGGATTGCAGTGAACAGCTTTGTACATACTTCTTGTTCATATTTTTGCCAGTGTGTCATTGGGAGTGTGTCCTAGAAACAGGACTGCTGGGTCAAATTATATATACATAAATGCCTATATAATTTGTCTAGACGTTGCCAAATTCTTCTCCATAGGGGTTGTAACATTTTCTATTCCCATCAACACTGTATAAACTTGCCTGTTTCCCTAGAGCTTCACCAACAAATAGTTTGACATACTTTTAGAGTTTTGCTAATCGGATAGGTAAAAGTGATATCTCAGGTAGATTTTAAAAATTTCTGTTATTATGAGTGCAGTTGAGACATTAGGAGCCATTTTCATCTATTTTTTTGTGTCAACTGTTTGTTCATATCTCTAACATTTAAAAATAAAAGAGTGCTATCGGCTTTTTTTTAACCTGAAATTTTAAATGCTGTGTATAAAATAGGGCTATTTTAACCTTCTGTATCCTACATTGCATTTTTTTTTCTAGTTTGTCATTTATCTTTTAATTTTGCTTATGGTGATATTTTGAAATGCAACATTTTTAAGTTTTTCTTAATCAAATTTATCAATATTTTCCTTTGTTGCTTTTGGATTTTGAATTGTAACAAGAAAAATTTTTCCCGCATCCAGATTATAAATGAATTCAGCTATGTTTTCTACTTGTATGGTTTCGTTTTTGATTTTATATCTAGGATACATTTAGAATTGAGCCTAGGGTACAGCAAGAAATGGATCCAATTTTATTATTTTCCCTATGACTATCTAGTTGTCTGAATATCACTTATTAAAAAGTCTACCCTTCCCTCTATTGGTTTCAAATGCTGGCTTCATCAATACTCAATTTCCAAACACAGTAGAGCTTACTACAGAATGTTCTATTCTGTTCCATGGTTGTCCGATCTTTTTTGTGCCAACGCTAAACTATTTTAATTACAGAGACTTTATAATATGTTAATGTCTGGTGGGGCTGCTGGTCCCCTCCCCAGCCTCCTCCCCTCCACTCTTTCTTAGTTTTTCTTTCCTGGCCATTCTTGTCTTTCTGTTCTTACAAAGGGAATTTAAAATCAACTCATCTAACTCTTGAAAAAAAAGATGGAATTTTAAAAATTAGGATTGCATTAAATTGATACATTAACTTAGGGAGAAGAGACATCTTTATGCTATTGAGTCTATTTGAGTGCATGGTGTTTCTTTCCATTTGTTCAAGACTATTTTGTGTGTTTCAGATAGATTTGATTATTGTCTAATATAGATTTTGGACATTTCTGAAATTTAGAGGTAATTCATCTTATGCTATCATAAATGAGATTTTCTCATCTCTTATATCTTTTTTGTTTATCTATAAACAGCATTGTTTGTTGTTTGTTTTGAGATGGCCCTTGCTTTGTTGCCCAGGCTGGTCTTGAACTCCTGGGCTCAAGCAATCCCCCTGCCTCACCCTCTTGAATACCTGGGACTACAGGTTTGTACCACCATGCCCAGCAGCATTTATTTATTTATTTTTCTTTTAGAGACAGGGTCTTGCTCTGTCACCCAGGCTGGAGTGCAGTTGTAGAATCATGGCTCACTGCAGCCTTAACCTCCCAGGCTCAAGTGATCCTTCTGCCTTGGCCTCACAATGTGCTTGGATTACAGGCGTTTGCCCCCATGCCCAGCCTCAGCATTGCTTTTTGATGTTATTTTATAACGTGCTACTTCACTAAATCATCTTATTGTTTGTCATATAGTTTTTACATTGTTCCTTCTGGAATTTCCAGAAAGACCAAATTTTTCCCTCTTTCTTTCCAATTCTTATACCAAGTACTTTCTCTTGTCTAATCATATTGACTACTGCCTCTAACCAATGTTACAGAGCAGTAGAGACAGCAGACATCTTTTTCTCATTCTTAATTTCTGTGGAAGGCCTAGTGTTTCCTTCTTAGAGATATTTTATCATGTCAAAGGAAGTCTCTAATCATCCTCATTATTCAGATGAGACACTGAGATGCAGAGATCAATGAAGACCTTGGCTCAAGATCACACAGTTGGTAAATGGCAAGTGGCAAGGCTAGGGGCTGTCTGGCTTCAAAATCCCCAGTCTTTGCATCACATCTAGTTTTCTCTAGTTTTCATGGAAAACTGACCCCACCCCGTCTTCCATTTCCCAACATGGAACTCACATTTTAAGAGATCTTAAGAGATTTAAGAGTGGCTGAGTGTGGTGTATGAGAGGGGCATGGAAAGAGGCCCTGAGTGCCACGCCCTAGTCTCCCTCTGTTTTCTTTAGCAGTTCTCTTGCTTTCCAGACACATTCAACTTCCAGAAACCACCTTTCTTAGAAAGCAGCTTAGTGACTGGCTGGGCACGGTGGCTCACGCCTGTAATCCCAATACTTTGGCAGGCCAAGGCTGGTGGATCACCTGAGGTCAGGAGTTTGAGACCAGCCTGGCCGTCATGGTGAAACCTTGTCTCTACTAAAAATACAAAAAAATTAGCTGGATGTGGTGGTGGGCACCTGTAATCCCAGCTACTTGGGAGGCTGAGGCAGGAGAATCGCTTAAACCCAGGAGGCGGAGGTTGCAGTGAGCCGAGATTGCGCCACAACCTGGGCAACAGAGTGAGACTCCATATCAAAAAAAGTAATAATAAAAATAAATAAAGAAGCTTAGTGGCCACCTGTATTATATGAACAAGACCCTTGGGAAGCAGGCTCATGCCTCCTCCCCCTCTCCCATCAAAATATTTCTTCCAATCATATACCTCACTCTTCCTAAGAGGAATGAATCTCTCTAATGGACTTTTCTCTGGTAGCTACATTTCTAACCATACTGTAGTGTCCGTTATAGCTTGGCTGACAAAGAAACTGCCCCACTGGCCTGCTCTGACCAAACAAATTGCATTGATTAAGAAACAGGCTGAGTGACTTTTTCTTGGGGAGTTGTGTTCAGGCCTTTGTAGATTATGATTCTGCCCCCATCACCTACTTTCCAGGGATACCAGGTTGTGAATCATGAACAACAAACCCTGTTGCCTTTCTTTATTCTCAGTGGAGAAGGATTAGTTCTTGTTTCTTTTTCTAAAAAGAAAGCCTTCTAGGACCACAAGTTCTGTGGGAGAGAAACCTGGCCCAGATCTGGATTGCCTGAGTTTCCAGCATGTTCTTCAAGTAGGCAGATTCCCTGAGTATGGGCTGTCTCTGTGCAAGGGATGGAAAGACAGGCTGTGAACAGCAGGAAGAATAGTCAAATCAAGTCCATTTTAAACTCTAATCCTTTGCCTTTCAACAATTTTGATTTCCTATTTCCTCCAGCCGACAGCCTTATCCTTTGGAGGTATAAGCTGCAGTTTTCTCCCATGGAGACCTAGACTAATGTCCTGGCTCCTTAACTTAGAACCTCTGCGCTCCCCTTTCTTCCTCAGGCAGCTTCATTCTCCCCCGGCTTCAGCTGTTCCTTTTGTTTTGACACCCGGTCTCTGAGGGCTGCTCCTCTGTCCCCACTCTCCTTTCATCTGCAGCTCCGAGGCACAAGGCTGCCTTATTCCAAGCTTGTGTTTGGCCTATTTGAGGATGAAAGGGCCTGATGTTGCCATCAGAGCCTATTGTCAGCATCCTTCATTTGGTAAGAAAAGTCAGGAGCACAGAGCAAGGCTGGAGAGGGAAATGGCCCAGGTCTTCCTCAGCCTCTGTAGTTGCCACCTGGGGTTTTTCTGTCTGTTTTCACCACTTAGCGAGGCTTGGAGGTTCTAACACAGCTGAGGAGTGGGAGGAGAGAGGTTTGGAATTGAAATAGAACTTCATATGCATGAACCCTAACTAGGACCAGCTATATAATTTGCAGATCCCAGTGCAAAATGTGGGGCCCCCTGTTCAAAGAGCAGGAACAAAGTGCGATTTAAGTTACTCAAATATAATGCTTTTTCCTTTCTTCTGTCATGTTTCAACTTGTTATGTTAATTTTTATCTGCTATTTAATTTCCACTCCCTGGGGCATGGGGATGCTCATGCAGACCTTTATAGGCATCCAGAGGCCTCGCTCCATGATTCTGGGCATGTGCGCACCCCACCAACGGCTGCGGTACCTTTCTTACTGGCCACTGGACCGATGTACCATGTCCTGCTGGTAGGGGTTGGGTGATAACCCCCAAGAATATTACAACCTCAGTGCCACCTGTAGGTACCTGGGTCAGGGGTGAGCAAGAGGCTTGTCCTCTCCCTCCAGTTGCTGCCACCCAGGGGCATGGAGCAGGTGTCAGAAGGGGCTCCCAGGGGCAGAGGGGTGGGCCAAGAACCTGTTGTAGGGAGACAGAGGGAGGTAGGACCGTTCAAGAGCCCCTGGTCCATACTCCATTGTCCCACGAGACTTCACTTTCAAAACACAAATTCAAAGATAAAACTATTGGCTGGGCACGGTGCCTCATACCTATAATCCAAGCCCTTTGGGAGGCCAAGGCAGGAGGATCTCTTGAGGCCAGGAGCTTGAGGTTGCAGTGCTGATGGCATCGCTGCACTCCAGTGCAGGGCCCTATGAGACTTCACTGGTGGTGCACCCATGGAGCCAACCCTGGCCCCAAACTTACATAGTGATAAGGTTGGAGAAGATCCCCTCCCTAGGACGGCCTTCCTGATTCTGCCATGGTGTGAGCCCTCCTGGCACCCTGGTTTCGTGTTGCTTTCCATGATGTGGCTCTCTGCACAGTGACAGCAATGGTTTCCCTCCTCCTGGATCCTCTTCCTGGCTTTTCTGAAAACCTGTCTTTGTCTCCTCTGGGTGGGGGTGAGACAGGCTGTGGGGAGATTTCAGGGGACAGGGGGCTCCTACTCCCCATAATGGCCCTAGGAGCTTTCTGTGTCAGCTGGGGTGGTGATGGCAGGGAGGAGAGCCTGTCTCCTTTCCAACTCTTTTCTCCCCCCTCTGAAAGCAAGGGGAAATGTTGTTTCCCAAACATTTATGGAAATTGTCGCCTGCTCTGACCTTCCCCACTGCTTGCTCCAGCCTGATCCAAGAAAGTGCCACCAAAATAGACATCCCCACCCTGCTCTTGAGTGACTGAGGCCTCTCTTGGATTCTCTGTTTGGGGCCCAGGCTAAGGAGGTCGAATTTCTCTCTAGGTGCCAACTTGGGGCTCAGTTGCTGAGAGCTTGCTCTGAGGCCTCAGGCCCTTCATGGGCCCTGAGGAGTCACAGAGGGTTGCCATGGAACTGGGCTGCAGGACCAGGAGGAGTTCTGCGGACAAGGTGGGGAAGAGGCAGCTGCAGGTGGAGAAACAGGAGGGGTAAGGAGTGCTGTGAGGAGCACGGAACACCACAGCCCAGAGTCTGGAAAGGTGGGCATGAAGCCCCAGCCAGAGAGGCCTAAGTGAGGGCAGAGGGAGAGAGCTCTGGATTTCTGGAGCCCAGGACGGCAGAGTGGCTGCCTCTGACCCCAAGTGAGACGAAGGCAGCACTTTGTGAAAGGACTGGGCTGGGAGGTGGCCTTTCCTCTAGGCCTGGAAAGGGGTGGGGGCCTGGTGGGGGCCTCCTGCAGCTCCACGAGGCCAGATTGACCCAAAAAATCACGAGTATTTCTCAGTTATGGAGTTTTCTTTTGTTCTTCTTGATGGAATAGAGTTTAATATGGCTGAAAGGCTGGGCTGTGCAATATAGAAATAGTAACTCCAGGCCAGGCATGGTGACTCACTCCTGTAATCCTAGCACTCTGGGAGGCAGAGGTGGGTGGATCACCTGAGGTCAGGAGATCGAGACCAGCCTGGCCAACATGGTGAAACCCCATCTCCATTAAAAATGCAAAAAAATTAGCTGGGCATGGTGGCACGAACCTGTAATCCCAGCTACTCGGGAGGCTGAAGCAGGAGAATCGCTTAAACCCGGGAGATGGAGGTTACAGTGAGTCGAGATCGCACCACTGCACTCCAGCCTGGGTGACAGAACGAGACTCCATCTCAAAAAAAAAGAAATAATAACTCCATTTTATCAATTGCTCTTACTCTATCTTCAAATCCATGATTTTTTAAAAGAGAAGAAAAAGAGAACTTTATTCATACCCAGGCCCTCATTTATAGTCACTTAAGAGGAAAGTGAGCCCATGTGGGATCCTGACCCTCAACTACAGAGGTCGCATGTCTTGGTGTGTGGCTGTGGTGCTCTCACAGGATTTTAGAGCTTCCTAGTCTGTACTCTACCTGTAAGCAGGAGCCAGGCTCTTATTTGTCTATGGATTTGCTGGAATATCTAAGCATTATTATACCCATTTTGTAGATAATGAAACTGAGGCCCAGAGAAGTCAGTAAGTTGCAAAGGCTCTTGTAGCTATCTGGAGCCAGAACAAGTCAGTATCTATTGAGTATAAACTAAGTTTTGTGGCCCTACTTTTTAACCTAGCCATTGGGATACCTGATTTCTCCTGACAAGTCTGTGTGGCATCTGAGTGCAAGCAATTGTCCAGCAGATGCTGACATATTGGAGTATCTAGTGATGTTCTGGTCGTTGTTATGGCACAATATTTGGAATAAGGACAGTTGTGAAGAATCCTGGAGGAATGGCTGCCTCTTAGATTTGACAGGCGTTAAGGCCCTGGACTATTCTAAGATGGCTCTCCCTCGCAGCCTAGATGGATACAAGCAGAACAGCAGCACCAGGGGGAGAGCCTGAGAGGATGGTGCTTTTCATCATGCACTCTGTGCTGTGAGTGGGCACTGACAGCAGTGCAGGAGAAGCATCCTGGGATGAAATGGGAGGCAGGAGGGGCAAATGGGGAGTCCCTGTGTGCAACTGCTTAGTCTCCCCCAGCTACACACAAATAAAATTTTATGACCTCCTCTTGGGAGGCTGCATACTGGACTCCAGGGGGCCAAGGGTCTGAGTTGGCAGTCTCTGGTGGGTTAGAGACTGATTTTGCTCAGAGGGGTCCCAAGGCCAGCATCTGGAGAGAAAGAGGAGGAGGAGAGGAGAAGTCAGCTATCCACAAAGAGACCAGCTGAGAGGTGCAATGCTGGCTGGAGTCCCAGCATTAGAACTACAGGCTGCAGGCCAGACATGATGGATGTGCTCCAGGCTCTGCAGAAATCACCCTGGAGAGTGGGAAAAGCAGGGCTGACCAAGCAAGGGAGAAAGATGAAACCTCTGCATCCTTCCCTGTCCAATAAGATAGCCATTAGCTACCTGTGGCTGTTTACATTTAAATTAATGAAAATTAGATAAAATAAAAATGCAATTCCTCAGTCTCATTAGCCACATTTCAAGTGCTTGATAGCCATATATGGCTAGTGGCTGCCAGATTGGACAGTGTAGATATAAGATATTAATATTTTCATCATGCAGAAAGTTCTACTTGAATGTAAATTATCTCATTAATATATTTTGTATTGATTACATGTTGAAATAACATTCTGGACATATAGAGTTAAATAAGCTATAATATTAACTTCACCTGCTTCTTTTTACTTGTTTTACTGTGGATAATAGAAACTTGTCAATTACCAATGTACTTCATATTTCTATTGAACAGCGTGGTTGTAGGTGGATACAGGAACACATCTCCATTTATTCATTGTTCTTAATACCACATCCATCCAATGGTATTTGATTGGATAATAGCTGTAAAAATCCCTTCTCAACAGTAAAGGTGACTGAGGCAGCCCAGGGTAATGGGGCAAATGCAACTTTGGAGGCACAAAAATTCAGGTTCAAATCTCATCTCCATCCCTCTACTAGCTTTGAAGTCTTGGGCAAATTACATGCCTCAGTTTCTCATCTGAAAAATGCAATCAATGAATGATCCACTGCATAGCATTTCTTTGAAGTTTGAAGAAGATAGTAGATAGTCACGTATGGGGGCTAGCGTGGGTTCCTAGTAAACCTCGGTAAAAGGTAGCGTTGTTTATCATTAGCATTTTAAGTGTGAAAGTGTAGGGGATTATGGTCAGTTTCTCTGGCCTCAGCCTACTCACAACCCTACCCGCTGCTTTCAGCAGCCCCTCCCAGCCCTCTGCAAAGCCCTTGGCACAGCCTGGACACTTACCTGCTGGCAGCTGCTGGCCCAGGAAGCCCGTAGGGCACCCCAATTTCCCGAGCGCGTGGCTTTGCTCTCCAGGTGCATCCGCAGTTGTGTTTCCAGCTCCTGACTGACTTGCTCAAGGGCATGCACTTTGGCCATATATTCCACCAGGCAGCCCCCTAGGTCCTCAACAGCACCATGGTCCCTCTCCAAACCTGGAGCCGGCACGGTGGCCAGGCCTGAGCTCCGCAGGCCCTGAAGGAAGACACTGCTGATGCCAAGGGCCCGGCGGGTCACACGGGCACCCAGGCCACCTATGCACCCACTGGGTGCTGTTCCTACATAGACCCCAGGTGCTCGGACAAGGCCAGTCATGGCATTGGTCCTGGAGGCTGGGGGGCTATCCAGGGAGGATGATGACCGTGGCCCCCTGAAGGATGCCCTGCGCCTCTGGAGGGGCATGCTGGAGCTGGCACTGGTGGGCAAGTCCACTACTACTCGCCTCTCACTCATCACCCCTTCTGCCTCTGTGGTGCCCAGTGGGTTTACAGAGTCCAGTGGCTTTTGGTTTACAGCCCCAGCATCCCTGTGGCCTGGTCACGGGCCTCTCTGGAATCTCCCCTATCCCTGGGGCTGCTTTGTCTGCTGTCTTCCATGAGTTTCCATCATTCACTGAGCTGAAAGAGAAATGGGCACTGCCCAGGGCTGTGTGCAGAGAGGCACTCATGCATTCTTTGATGCAGGGTCATGTGTCCAACCTCCCAGATTATTCTGCTGGTGGTGGGGGAGGCTGGATCAGTGCAGGCTGTGGGGGTAGACCATTTGGGTTTGTGCATTTTACTACCTAAGAGTGGGCAAGGCAGGCATCAAGCAACCCCATTTTACAGACGAGTAAACTGAGGCTCAAGGACCTCAGATCACAAGTGTACTGATCATTTGCCCCAGACCTCAGATTACAAGCTAGGACTCAATCTAGCTATTTCAGGGCTTTCTACATCCCTATGTGTACTGGCACATGTGAATGTGAACACATGTCCACACAGGCAATAGAGGATGAAAAATGGCAGGAGGCAGCTCCAGGGACCCAAGAGAAAAGACTTGCCTACGGTTTCCTCTCTCAGTCCTGCCAGCAGCTTCAGGTCCTTCCCTCACCTCTCTCCTTTCCTCCTCATCTCTGTCCTCTAATGCTCTGCTGTTCATCAGCTGCTTGCTGTTGGCCAGGATGCTTCCTCCCTCTGGACCTCACTGTCTGAACATTGGCCTGAGCCTCTAACTCTCTGATGCACCAGATAAGGACCTTGGGAAAATTCAGGTCCCACACATTATGTTCCGGCCATTCCCTACACCTCTGCTTCTCCATCTGTTGGAAAACTGAGAAATAAAAACAACAAAGAGGGTGTTTTCTGGTAAGTCTCTCCAAGGGTGCCCCAAGTTAGGATATGATGACACCCCTGGGTTTTAATTATTGACCTTGGCATCCACTAAGCCACCAAGGGTCACACCTCAATCACTTCTCTAGGATCAGAAAGGTTCCCCCAGTTTCAGGATGACAACATGGACCTAAAAACCTCTGTACATAAGTTTTACCCTGGAGAAACCATGTCACCAAACCCCAGAGCTGGATATTTTTCCAGATGCTGTAATGTAGGGATGTACCTCAGGTGAGAGAAGGAGAAGGGAGCCAATCTCTAGTGAGTAGCAGATCCAGCCTGGTGTGTGCATGAATCCTATAGTTTATTTCATGGAATTCTCAACTCAACCTCAGGAGGAAGGAGGTCCAGGGTTGACAGGTACTGCCACATGGGCTGTGCACCTCACAGCTCTAAAATGACATGTACTACAGTTGGCCACTGTTCTCTTACGTGAGGAGAACCCCGAGAGCTGCAATGACTTGCCCAAGGTTCCATGTCCAGAAAGTAGCAGAGCTGGGGGCAGACACCCTCTTCCAACCTCTGGGGCAGTGACTTACTTAAGAGCCTCCCTGTTGCCCACCACCCAGAGAGCAGAGTACCTACCCGAGGTCACGCAAGTAAAGGTAAAAAACCTGGTCACCTACCAGAAGACTCTGTGTGCACTTCCTTCCTGCTGACCAGGACACTCCAACCCTTCCTTTCTTTATTGTCTTCCACTTTGTCTCTCTGAGATGGCCTGGGAGGTATTTTATAAATATCAGTGTTGGCTATTTGATGAACAGATGAAAGAACCAATCGGATTAAGTAAAGGCCAGTAGTGTCCTTGTTTATTCAGACATAGCATTAATGCTGTCAACACCACCCCTGATGCACCCAGAAGGGGCATGCGAGCCTGTGTTACAGTAACAGCTTCCTATACGGGTGACACTGACTTGGTTCTGAGGATCTGCATTATTGTGAATTCCAAGATGTATTATCCAAGGCTGAATGAAAAGTTCAGGCTACTGATTAAGTTGTGCACAAATGTGTCATGTTTAGGTATTGTTATTCTCTACAGAATGGTAACACTCAATGGCCAGGTTAACCTCAGACTTCTCTGGACCAAAGATATTTACTATATAAATCCACTCAGCCCTGGAGACAGGGAGAAAGCGGGGGGATGTACTTTGACACCACTGTCTCCAAAGACCTGATGAAAGATGAGTCTATTTTGGAGAAACTGCAAACATGTTCAAAAAGATTTATTTTATCAAATGATAAACTGCTAATCCTATTAGCTCGTCACATACATAAAACTCAACTTACTGTTAAATCAGATTAAAAAATACAGATGGATATAAAGTGGTGTTGGTACTGCTTAAGGAAGACTTAGAGCTTATCTTGAAAAGAATGCAAAATGTATTAGCAACAGAATCCTCTGGCTAATAAAATAAGTTTATTTATATATACATGGCAGCTGAAATCTGTGGATAAGGAAAAATAAGTCATACATCCACATATGTATATATAACATATGTATCTTTGATTACATATATTATATATAAATTTTACTTTACAAACAGATTTTTCTCTATGTATACTCACACACATTGGTATATTAAATGTAACAGTTAACAGAAATATTATGGTAAGGTTAAAAAGGTAAGACAACAACATGCTAGAAAATTAAACTTAGAGAAACATTTAGTTGCTTCTTTGTGGGTTGAAGAGTCTTTGAAGAGAGACAACAACCGAACTCATGTGAAGCAGGTTCATACAACATTGAGAACACACTTTTGAAGGCCATCTTTTTTTTTTTTTTTTTAAGGAAAATGCAGAAAGAAAAAAGTCATGATAGACTACAGCAACAACACAAACATATGACCCAACATTCAAGTTCAATTCCCAATCCGACTATAAGAGCATCTATATTCAAAATATACTATCAAACTATTTTTCTTTTAGAGAAAGGAAGTGTCAAAGCAGTAATCATCTCTCTCAGCCACAATCAGGAAAAAATAGAGAAGCAGCCACCTCTGGAAGCCCCTTGGGCGTCTCTGAGTGTCTGATCCTGTTGGCCGTGCTGGATACAGCACGGGGAGGCAGCCAGCCAGCCGGGAACAAGGGGAGCAGTGGAAGCTGAGAGCTGGATGGCAAGTCCACCGGCTGGTGCTGAGAGCAGGCTTGCAGTGCCAAGTAGGAGTATAATGATGTCTTCTCCCAAATGATTTGCTTGGGCAATCTTTTTTTTCTTTTTTAAAGATTGCAGGAGGAAGGTTTCAAAAATTATCGCTCTACTACCTCAAAGCTTCTTAGATAAACATGTTCCTCAGGGGCACGATACCATGGCCTTTTGAGAAAACAAAGCTGAACCCCAATAAACATTTGATCCTTGAAGAAGGGCAAGCATTTTAAAGCTCCAGGGCCGGGATCTGCATCTAAACCCTCTCCAAGAGAAAGGCATGGGTGTTTAATGCAGATCTGGGTGTTGGAGGGGATACAGGAATGGGCATAAAGGGAGCATTTTCCCACCAGGGAAAGGCAGTCCTGTTGTTAGCAGTGGAAGTAATATTAGGGGGACATGGCCTTGGGATGCCTTGATGTCTTCCATGGATTCCTGAGGGCTCCATGCTCCTGCCTGCCATCCACAACTTGGATGGAATTAAACATGACATCCAATGGTGCCGTCATAAGGCTCCAGGGTACTCATCCTCGGAGGTGATGAGATGTTCCCTTTTCCTGCTCTGTGCGTGAGTCTGCCGTCTTCCCCTGAGGCGGCCCAGTTCCCTTTGTGTGCATATGAGAAGGGAGGGAATGGGGTCACACCAAATCAAGAGGAACCAGAGCTTTAAGAATCACTCAAAAAATCGTGCGCTTGACCACTGTAACATTCAGTTTCTACAGGAGGTCAGTCTCTTACCTCACCTGACCAGGGTTCCTGGGATCCCCAGGTGCTCAAGAATAGTTATTAAGAGAAGCAATCAATGCAACTGCTTTGCTTAGAAATACCTTTATTTTATAAAGCCACAGATCATTCTGTAAAGTTTTTTTTTTTTAAACCACACTTGTAAAAAAGATGTTGACAATTCATAGGAAAAAAAGCTGAAAATGTTTCTCATCAAGTCAGGGTTACACAAAGGTTATATTTATAATATATATATTTGTATATTTATAATTTAGAGACGAAAAATACGGAATGGCAAAGTGATGCCTGCTGTAGTTAGATTTCAGATACTTGATCGTTTCCCACAAACAGTGTTTCTTGACAGAAGGGGTTAACAAGGACCATCCCAGTGTCTCTATAGTCGCCATTGGCTGGGGAGCGGGGCTCTGAGAGCTGGTCCTGGGAAGAGAGAGGCAGGAGGTGGAGTGAGCTGGAGAAGGCTTAAGAGGTGGCCATTCTTAAAGAAATGTACACATGGGAACATTTATTTCAGCACCGATGGCTTGGTGCACATTTTCATCATCCCCACTGCTAATGCTGAGGTGCACAGCCCTCTATGCCATTTTTTTAATTAATGTGTGTGTGTGTGTGTGTGTGTGTGTATGTGTATATTTTAATTTTTGTGCTGTTCTTTCAGATTTTTAGAGCAGCTTTCAAAAAATGTTTCCTGCTTCTGGAATCACCCCAATCCTAGGTTGCCAGAGATGGTACTGCTTCCCTTGTCAAAGTCTGAGGGGGCTTACCATGCATGACACACATACAGTGCATGGCTCACCGCACTAGTGGCAAAACTCGGTCCACTTGGACTCCAGACTACTTCCTTCCTCTTTCTCACAGACTTCTGGGAAACTTCTCTGCTTTTCCTCCTGAATACACCTAGACTCACTCGCCTGTTTCCTGCTACCCACCTGTCAGGATCTAACAGACCTGTCAAGAGGCTTCAAGGGCCAATTCCTTCCCCCTCTGAGTCCTTCCAGAGCCTGGTCAGAATTATTGCCCCATTTCTTATAGCACTAGTGATGCTGAGCTGAATGGATCTGCATCTCTGTGTGACTGCATAATGAGTGACAGATGAAAATTTCAGTCTGTATGTTCAGTTGCAGGAGCAGAAAAGCCTAGAAATAGGCCATCCACTGCCCAGAAGGTAATCTGTATGGCTTTGGCAGGGTTTTGATTTCACTTACCAAGGACAAGCAAACATTTATGGGCTACTAAATGGCTGTACTTGGATTCAGGCCCTGGTACTAATTTAGAGAGAAAAAAAAAAGAAAGTCATAGCCTCTTCCAATTAAAACAGCTAATGTCTCAGAAACTTCAAGCCATTTCAGGGCAAAGACTCAATTATAGGCCTAGGTATACTGGCTCATGCCAGATTTGCTTAGCCACAATTAATTCTCTGAAGTTTATTTTTTAACAAAACATACGTAACAGATACTTTCTGAGGAGTACTTACTGCTGTATGAATCATAAGGTAAGGAAGAAATGCCATTGTTGATAAAATGTCTTTTCAGAAGACAAGAATTTCCTTCAGTGTCTGGAATTAGTTCAACACCTATCTAAGGGTGGATATGGGGCCAGCCATCTAAGGAAAATAGTGGAGCACTTCAAAGAGGAGACAAAAATCCTTTTCCTCCACCATGCTTTTGGGTTTAACTGTGGAGGCTGAGCTTGGCTTGTCATTTTATAGCTTTCACAAAGCAAGTCTTCACCAAAGGCAAAACCATGTTGGGTATGTTTTGCTGCATAAAAAAGAAAGAGTTACTCAGGAAACAACCAAAGCAAAGGAGAAGAAAAAAGAAGGGAGGAGAGAAGGAGGGAGAAAAGAAGGAAGAGAAAACAGGGAGAAGGAGGATGAGGAGGAGGGAAAAAGAAAAAAGAATAGAAGTTTCCAAGCACTTTTTGGGCATCACAATTTTGTCTGTACAGCCCTGGATCTGTGTTTTGCTGCTTGCATCAACACAGCAGTGGGGGCAGGGCAACTGAGGAACTTGCTTAGGCAAACCATTTGGCAGTCTCCAAAGTTAGCAGCTAAAGGACAGGTGGTGAGTACATGTCCCGAGGATGCGGAACATGGTGGAATATGAACTGGGACCTTATGATTGCTCTAGAGGTGGTCGGCAGTGTGTGTGTACTTGGCTGGCTTCATCCTGGCCCTAGTCTGCCTGCATTTGCCCTCAAATAGTGTGAGCCCAGAGAATTGGAACAAATTGTAATATTACTCTAAATAAAGCAGAATAAGAGGAACTGCTTGCTGGGAGGGAAACAGCAAAATCCAATCCACTCTGAAGCCAAGCTGAGCTTTGTGCTGCAGGTCCTATGGCGCCCTCCTGGTCTGGAGATCACGACTGGCTGGGGCAGCCCTTTCTACCAGAGCCTCTGGCTTGTGTTGGACGGCAGCCCTCGTGCTCTGTGCCAAATGACTAACTGGGATGTTCTAAAAGTGAGGGCCTTTTCTATAGTGCGTTCACGAGTATTGTCCTTTGGCTTTGGTTTTCATTTACCAATTTGCAAAGAGAATATGAGAAATTTAAAGTTCAGGGGTTCACAGCCCATACCTGAAGTAGGACCAGCCCCTTTGTCAAGTTATGTGTTTTTTTCCACTTACTATAACAGATCTCAGGAACACCTTTTCCATGCAAAATGTGTACAGGGCACACTAAAGGTCAATGCTGCAATGAAGCTGGCGCCTCGTTTGTCCTCTGGTTAAAAATTTTTCTTGGGCATTTACTGTGTGTTAGGCTCTGACTGGGTGATGGGTAAATTGTGGTGAACAACATTTATAGTTCATTCGCTTGATAAACATTTACTAAGAACCTACCATGTGCCAGGCACTGCTCTAGGTGCTGGGAATAGAGCAGTGAGCACAACAAACAATGCTCCTGCCTCAGGCAGCAGGACAGCCAGACCACAAACCAATCAACAGAGAGAGAATGATGCAATGTCAAGTGGTGAGAAGTGCTCTGAAGACAGGGAAGAGGAAACAGAATGAGATTGGAGATTTAATTAATACAGAGTGGTCAGGGAGGGAGGGCCTCCCAGAGGAGGTGGCATTTGAACAGAGACCTGAAGGAATTGAGGGTTCAAGGTATCCAGGAGAAAAGCATTTCAGATAGGGTGCAAGAGCAAAGCTCTAAGGTGGGGGCAAGCTTCCTGTGTAGGAGGAAGAGCAAAGAGGCCACTGAAGCTGGTGTGTGATCAATGGGAAGTGTGGTGGGGGCTCAGGTGGTGGGCAGGGGCCAACTTGTGAAGGGCATGAGAACAGGAGTCTGGATTTTATTCAAAATGTGGAGAAGAGTCACTTGAAAGTGGAAGCCGTGGCGGACATGGGATCCTGCCTTGAAAAGATCATCTGGCTCTTGTGCGGAGGGCAGACTGCAGAAGGCAAGATGGTAGTGGGGAGTCCTAATTCAGAGGCCATTGCAGCACTCATGGTGCGAGGGAGGAGAGTGGCTTGGACCAGGGGCAGAGGTGCAGGCAATGAGAGGTGCTGGTCCTTAGGGAAAATCAGTGAAATTTTCTGACAGACTAGAAGTGGGGTGTGCAGGAAGGAAAGGCAGCTGGCAGTACCATCTACATAATGAGCTGCAGATGAGGTTGGGGTTTTGGGGTTGGGAGGGGGAAATCAAGGGTTCAATCTTGGGTGTGTTGAGTTTGAGGTGCCTATTAGACATGTGCAGCATGTAGCTGGGTAGGTGAGTCTGGGGCCAGGGGAGACATTAAGGTTACAGGTAGAAATTTGGACTCTCTAGTGCAGAGATGGTATTTAAGTCATGGGACTAAGTAGAAAGAGAAGAGAAGTGACTGGGGTCAGTGGCTCACGCCTATAATCCCAGCACTTTGGGAGGCTGAGGCAGGTGGGTCACTTGAGGTGAGGAGTTCGAGACCAGTCTGGCCAACATAGTGAAACCCTGTCTCTACTAAAAATACAAAAATTAGCCGGGCGTGGTCGCGTGTGCTTGGAGTCCCAGCTACTTGGGAGGCTGAGGCAGGAGAATCACTTGAACCTGGGAGGCGGAGGCTGCAGTGAGCTGAGATCACACCACTGCACTCCAGCCTGGGCAACGGAGTTGAGACTTCATCTCAAAAAGCAAAAACAAAAACAAAACAACAACAACAACAAACAAAAACAAAGAGAAGAGAAGTGGTGGCAGGACCGAGATGGGGCGCTCCAGTGAATAGAGGTTGGGGAAAGGACAGGGAATCAGTAATGGGAGCTGGGGGAGAGCCTGCGAAGGCAGGGCCTCTGCTGCCATATGACGGTGCCAGTGCTGCACAGATGGAGTAGGATGAGTGCTCGGAATTGGCTACTAGGTTTAGCGATGTGGAAGCAACTGGTTACTCAAGTGGGGGAGAGGGGTACTAAACTAATATCAGACCAGTAGCATATCATAGCTCTAAAAAGGGTCACAATGAAAAAGCACAGGGAGCTAAGACCACGTGACAGGAGAGCTGAACCCAGCCTGGCAGGTTAAGGAAGGCCTCGCTGAGGAAGTGACATTTAGACTGGGCCCTGCAGGATGGCTTGGAGTCACTGAGGTGAGCAAGTGAAGGGGGTGCTGGGGAGAGCCTGAAGATGTTGCAGGAGAGGCGACAGCCCATGCACACACCTGGAGTGGGTGTGATGTAACCTGGTGCTGTGAAGGAACAAAAAGAAATCCAGTGTGGCTGGAGCTTAGCAAGAGACGGGGAGAGGGGTGTGATGTGAGGCTGGAAAGTTGGGCTGGGTCTAGGTCTACCTTGCAGGTCCTATACAAGACTTTGAACTTTAACTGGAGAGAAATGAGAAGGTTTTAAGCATGTGAGCGATGTGACCACAATTATGTTTACAAAAGCTCACCCTGGCTGCTGTGGGGAATGGACCCACACGGGAAGGAGGGGTGGGGTTGTACCTCCACGAGAACTCTTCTCAGCTCTCATTGCCTTACTCAGATGTCTGTGATCTTTCTCCTGGGCTATCTCAATTGCATCCTAGTTGAGCTACCTGTTTTTAGTCTGTCTTTCTGTGTCATTCCATCCATTTACTCATCCATCAAGCCATTATTTTCTTTCCTTATCCATTTGCTGATCACATATAGGATGCTTTCACCAGGCCATCAGCATAATCCTTCTAAAACTGGGTCACCCAAAGATCAAAACTTTCAGTGACTCTCTGCTGCCCCAAACTAGAGTCCCAATGCCATAATACCCCATTAAGGCTGTGTCTAATTGGGCCTTTATCCTTCTTTCCTGTTCCACTCTGGCCTCTACTCCACCCTTCGTGTGAGGATGGAAAGAGCATGGATTCTGTGGTTAAAGTCCTGGGTTCAAAGCTCGGCTCTCTCACTGACCAGCCAGGTGTCTTGGGCAAATACCCTGACACAGTGTATTCTTCTTTCCCTTCAGATCCAGCACGTATCCTCACCTTTCCTCAGGCTACCTCCTCTGCTGGAATGTCTGTTGAAATCCATTAATCCTTCCTAGCATCTGCACTGGGAAGGCTTTCCTCCTTGGGTTTCCACAGCTCTTTGTCTATAACTCATCTTGTGTTTCCCCTAATTGGCTTTGTTTTTGGGTGATGCTGGGGTTTGTACCCCAGCCACATCTCAGAACTGAGCCCCTTAGGAGCAAGCTCTCATCTTCATAGTGCCCTGGGAGTGCTCGGCACAAAACAGGTCCTCACTGAGTATTTGTTCACTTGTTCCCAGAAACCAAAAGTCCCAGGAACAGTGCTTCCAAAATTTACTGTGCAGAAAGCACCTGGGGATTCTTGCTAAAACACAGATCCTGGCTCAGTAGGACCAGGGTAGGGCCTACAACCTCTTGGGTGTTACTGATACTGCTGGTCCATGGGCCATATGTTAAGGAGCAAGGCACTCAGAAATGAGCAGATGCCCCATGGCTCTCTTTGGGCCTGGTTTCCCTGCAGTGGGGCCAGCACTTTCAAGCTCATTACCTCAGAGGTTTCAAGGGACTGGATCTCCCTGGGTAGCTCCACAGCATGCCTGTTGAAGTAGTCCATGGTGATGGTGTTGTTCCAGTAGCTCAGGTTGTTCTCCGGGTTGGCAGTCTTCTTCTTCCTCTTCATGCAGCACACCGTCAGCAGGACAGCTGTGGAGAGAGTGCAAGTCAGAGAAGAGAGGGAGGCAGCAAGGATGGTGCCTGGGTTGCACCACCGAACTGATGAGAGAGTTCCCAGCTGGAGTAAGTGTATGGTGGGAAAAGGGGCAGGGCATGGTGAACTGTACAAAGTTAGCCTTAATTCCACAGAAGACCTTTACAGCAGAAGTTCACAGAGCAAAATCACAGGGCAGAAGTCTTGAATGCTGATAAAATAGCTTTTCTGGTACTATCATCATCATCATCAAAAAATCCTGTGCTAATAGTTATACAGGACTTATGTCCCAGGCATGGTTCCAAGGACATTAGAAATATTAATTCATTTAATCCTCCATTTAGCCCCATAAAGTCAGTACTGTTGGGATCCCCATTTTACAAATAGGAAAACTGAAGCTCAGAGAGGTAAAGTGATAGGACCAAAAGCAAACCCAGACATCTGGACTCCAAAATCTTTTTTTATTTCGATGGAGTCTAGCTCCGTTGCCCAGGCTGGAGTGCAGTGGCACAATCTTGGCTCACTGCAACCTCTGCCTCCTGGGATCAAGCAATTCTCCTGCCTCAGCCTCCCAAGAAGCTGGGATATTACTGGTGCCTGCCACCATGTCTGGCTAATTTTTATATTTTTAGTAGAGACAGGGTTTTGCCATGTTGGTTAGGCTGGTCTCGAACTCCTGGCCTCAGGTAATCCGCCTGCCTCAGCCTTCCAAAGTGCTGGGATTGATTACAGGTATGAGCCACCACACCTGGCCAGTCTATGCTCTTAACCAGCTGATTCCTGCCTTAGACTGACGCAAAAGCTCACCTGCACAGGTGGCCTGAGGTGGGCTCCACACAGCTTGACTGAGCACAGTGTGACATGTGACCCCGTCTGTTCATCCCTGAGACTCGCAGGCCCAGGAGGAAGAATTATGTCTGGATTTTGTTGACTAACCATGTGTGAATTGAGTGGCTTGTGAGCAGGGAAGACTTCTGAGGTCAGAGAGGTGGGGTGGCCTGTCCAGATTCACACAGCAGAAACACAGCAGATTCACACAAGGACAAGGGTGACAGAGGCCTCTTGGGGAGAAGCCATGAAGTGAGGACTGAGTATATCCTGCCCCAGGTTCATCATCACCAGAGCCTCTGGGGATGAGGGGAGCTGAAGCCAAGAGCCACATCTGACATCCTGGTGGTGCCAACCATCTCTGTGCTGGGGAGTCGGGGGCCCAGGCTGGGCTGTCCAGAGAGGCCAGCACCAGGGGTTAGCAGAGAGCCAGCTCTGTCCGAAGCAGCCTGAGGGTCTGGCCAGCATCAGGGGTGGGTTCATGCCAGGGTGTGGGGCAGTTGCACAAGCTGGCACCTGTACAGGCTGAGACCTCAGAGCCCAGAACCCAGGGCCCTGTGGGCTGCCTGGGGAATTCTGTAGCTTTCTTTCCAGCTGCCAGCCTTGCTGGCCTCTCAACCTGGAAAGGTCTCTGTACAAGGTCAGGAGATAGGGTAAGTTTCTACTTTATCTGATCTGCTTTGATCAAAAAGACTTCTAATTTGCTTTTCAGTCTTCCAGATCGTTTTTAAAAAATCTTTAAAACATAGAGGGAATTTCTGAATGTTTGGGCTAATAGGGATTTTAGAGATTAGCTGGTACAGAACTTTTCAAATGTTGTGGATCTCTTTCCTCTTTCCCTCCCTTCCTTCCAAAGAACCCTTTCTTCAGATGGTTGAAGAGGAAAGGGGCAAGGAGGGGGCTGTGGTGCTTAGCCTGAAACTTGCTAATTCAGGCCACCTCCTTATTCTACAGAGGAGAAACTGTGGCCTAAAGTGCTGGCCAACTTGCCACAGGTCACAGGTATGTGAGTGGCAGAGCTGGGACAAGACCCCGGGTCCCCTCTCCCCTTCTCTGGTGTCTTTGTTCTTTGTTGTCACTACCTTTCACTCTGCTCCTGCGGCTGGCATGGTGAAACACCTGGAGGAGTTCTAGCTGGTGTGACAGAAGCCATAAAGAGGGAAACATCTGGGAAGTGGGAAAAGGGCTGTTTCCTCAGCTCCAGCTCAGTTTTGGTAGAGTTAGAGCTGGAGGGAGGGGAGCAACTGGGACAAACAGAACAACTCTTCAGTTATCAGCCTGCAGGGGCACATCCCATCATGCCCCACAAAACACTGCCATAGACATAGAACACAGGCTGGCAGGGGAAAAGTGTATCTGTGAGTCAGATTTGTATAGTTTGCATGCCTCTCTAAGGTAGAAAGATATTTGTGCCTCTGATCTATTGAGCAGTTATAAGCAAACAGAATCAAAGTGACAGATGCCATCTTAGGCCTAGTCAATAGGGCAAAAGGGACATCGAATTTAGAAGTAGTATCTAGGTGACAATCTATTACTTGCATGACTTGACTAAGTTACTTAACCTCTCTCAGCCTCAGCTTCCTTGGGAAGATTAAATGCAGTCATACATCTACCAGCACTTCAAATCGTCCCTGGTGCACAGTAGGTGCTGAACCAAATCAGCCTCTTCCCCCAGCCTACATTCTTATTCTAGAAGGTGGGGCATGGAAACCTAGAGAGGTGAACTTGCTCAAGGCCATGCTGCTAACCTGGGCTGGTAGAGGTTGCAGACTCCAAGTCCTCCGCCCCCCAGTCCAGTGCTCTAACAGCCCATGTTGTTAGAATGCCAGATGCAGAGATCCTGCCCTGCGGGAAGGCCTGGGAGTCAGAACAGAAAGTTCTACTCCACGTTGTCTTCCCCTCACATGTTCATGCTCCTGGCCTGGTTACATTTCTCTCAGGGAGTTTCCAGTGCTTCTCAAACACCATTTCATTTACTTACTGGAAGCCAGCCTGGCTACAGAAAGACCTAGGTTCAAGTTGTGACTCTGCCATGTATTCCACCTGGAAAGTCACTTAAGATGAACTTCATAGGCTTGTAATGAGAATTAAAGAGATCATGGATGCAAAATGCCAAACACAATGTCTGACACACAATGGATGCTTAATTAATGACAGTTCTCTTCTTGTTCTTCCAACATCCTCTACAAGAGAGATCTAGAAAGAAAAACTGTGTTATATGACTATTGGGTGGCTCAAGGCCAAAGCTCCACCTAGGGGTTAGAACATTCACTATTTCAGTGGTGTCACCTTTCATCCCAGAAAGAAAAGTACAAGTCAGACTTACAGGGTCTCTACTATATTCCCAGCACTGACCCAGGCACTTTAAAGCTTATTTAGCCCACATGACAACTGCCTGAGGAAGGCACTGTTGCTCTTCCCATTTTCAGAACAGGTAACTGAAGGTCATAGAAGCTAATAATATTGATCTTGATCAACCAACTAATTACGCAACTTGAATCCAGGTGTTGATGATCAAGTTGATATCCACTATCCTATATTGTCCTGAACACCAGAGGGTATAGAGATGACATATGCAGAAGCATTTTGTAAACTGCGCAGCTCTATGCAAACACAAGATGTTAACTGTTCCCTTTCCCATTTAGTTGAAAAGCTTCAACTGCTCCGTTTCTTCTGAGGCAGTAGCCATCAAGACTCTGGAGGAGGTCATGGAGTCCCAATTTCCTTGAGTTTTAAAACAGAGTTGGGAATTAAGCAAGCTCTCTTGGGTTCCCAGGAATGTCACTGGGGAGTCATCCATGGCGTGTCAGATGTGTGACAGGAAGAAGAGGGGTCACTCCATTTTCAGATGGAGCCCTGAGTACTGTATTCACATTTGTGGAAGGGCATGCTTTCAGGTGATAGGACCTGCTGTGTGAAGAGAAATGGAAATGAAACCCTGCAGGTCCCCTGAGGATTCAACCTTTCAAACAACTATTGAATTGCTCTTTCCTGGGCCTGTTTGAGCAGGCATTGCAAATCTTAAAAACAGTAAGATGAATAATCATCACTGTTTGATCACTGCCATTTATTGAGTACCTTCTCCATGGCAGATGCTAAGATAAGACCTAACATGCATCATCTCTGATTTTACAAGTCTTCAAGGTTGCAGCCATGAAAATGCCCTGGTCAGCCATGATTGACCATGACAGGGGTACTAGTGCAGGCCTGTTCCTGCTGGACATGGAACCCCTCTAATGGCTCCCACTGGCTGGCAGAAGCTTTCTTAGAACAACACTGTAGTCTAAGACTCTTCCTACTGAATTCTCTTTCCTTCTCCCTCTTCTTTCATGGGGATCAGGCCTGCACTGCAGTCTGGGGCTTCCTCTGCCTACTTCGGTTCCTTCCTGAACATTTTACAGGTGTTTTCCCCAATAATTCTCTTATATGCCTAATCCCATCTTGGTGCCTGTATCTCGAAGGAACTAACACAGTGGACAGGAGTCCCATTTTGCAGACAGAAAGACACTGGATCAATGATTAAGTTACTTGTGTAAGTCCTACAGCCAACAAATGTTAAGAGCTGGGGTTGTGTGCGGGTATGTTTGATTCCACAAGCCAAGTCTTAGAAGCATACCAGGCTTCCTCTCTAATGATCTATGCAGGCTTAACTGTGAGGACAGGGAGTGATGACACATTTCAGTTTGGCCCCTTTGTTTTGTCGATGAGAAACCTGAGACCAGTGAGGGAAAGGATTCGCCCACGGGTGCCAGTGGAAGGGGTGCACCTGGGCTGTGCACAGCCATTTCCCTCCTTTGGAGGCTGAGGGAGGAGGTCACAGGGAGGCCTCAGGGTATGGAGGGAGGTCAGACTGGGGGGCTTAGTGTCTGACCCACCAGCCTGGCAGGTGGAAATGTGCCTGTAGAAGCCCATGGCCCTCTTGGGGAGAAGCCATGAAGTGAGGACTGAGTGCTGCCTGGAGGTGCTGGCTGGGATGCACAGGGAAGAGCTGTCAGAGTGTGGGTCTCACACTGGAACAGCTTGGGGACATCCCCTGGATATCCCTGCATTGCCTTGAGGCTCTCCCACCCCTGTTTGATCCGTAAGCTCCAAGGAGACATGTTTCCCAACCATAATGCCTTCTGATCCCAATCTATTCTACTCTTTTCATTGGCAAGAGTCATTCTCACCTGGGTTTTCTTATATAATAATTATAAACTCATTCAGGGCCTGTGAGTGAAAAGGCACACATATACATTCAGGTCTAATATTCACTGAGCAACCATCAGCACAATGGTATGTGATCTCTTTGAATGCTGCACTAATGCTCCGGTGTCTAGGAGGAGGCCAGATTGCTCTGGGGCCCAGGTGCAGAGGGTGCCCTCTAGTGTCTAGTGTCAGAGAGAGAGGGGCTACTCCACTTTGGCCAGGGTGAACTTGAGTTGGTGATGACAAACATCTGCAGCTAGTCTTTTTTTTCTAATCTCACCCTCCAAACAGCCCCATCTTCTTGCAGAGAGGATGGGTGAAGACATTTTCAAAAATGGACATCACATGTGACAAATAGGCAAAGGGCCCTGCCAGAGCCACAAAACTGACATGCTCATGAAAACTCAGACCGCTGACAATGGTGAGCGCTGACCAATTCAGCACCAGGCATGGAGGCTTCTGGCAAGAGTGGTGGGCTCTGTGCGTCCTGATGGTGGCAGCAGAGACCAGCTTGGGAGCCACCTGGCTCCTCTGCCCTAGCCCATTATGGCCTGAATCCAATCAATTTCAGTTCTCAGCACTTCTGAAAATGTGCGTGGCTTAGAGTGTCTGGCAGGGCTCAGGAGAGAAAAGCATTTCTCAGCCCCGGGACACATATGCTTCCAGGCACTGGTTGCGGCTTGCAATCTGGGAGAGCAGGTGAACTGACACCCTCCCTCCTTGCGCAGGCCAGGGATCTGCCTTACTGAACTCCCACTTCTACCAGGAGCAGAGGATCACCCCTGCCCAGCACCCTGCCCATCTGAATTCTGACTCTGGTGGCTTCAGAGAAGCAGGGCAGGGGCCAGTGCTGGTATGAAATGCCAGATGAGAGGAAACTGATGCATGCACTTTACTACTGACTCAGAGTGCCTGAAATATGTGGCAAACTGGCAAAGGATGAAACCCTTCTTTGAGGTCTGTAGAGTAGCTTTAAGATAAATGAAGCCACTGAGAAGGTCCAAAACAAGGGGCCCTTAGACCTGGAAGAGGTCTGCTTTCCTGATAACTAGAGTGGTGCTGGGCTATGAAAACAGCCCAAATAGATGAGGATAGTTCCTGAGAGCACAGGCTTCTGAAGCTGGACAAATATTCTTCCACCTTAATGGCCCTCTCATTGGAGCCTTCACAGGGTTAACGATGGTCCCGTAGGAGTTGGGGCCATGACTGAGGACATGGAGCTGATATGGAGGCAGTCAGGGCCAAGGCAAGAGCCTCCTTGTGTATAGTGGAAACGCAAGACAGACATCAAAGGGAGTGGGGCGTGCGGTTCCCAAGGGGCTACCAGAGTCCACTTTTATTAGAAGTTTGTGTCTTTCTTTAGAAAGTAATATGTTCCATCTCCAGCACCTGAAGGCTCCTTTCAGGGTGCCAGAAGAATCCTCAAGGGACAGTCCAGGCTGTGTCCTTGCTCCTGTCTTGGCTGACATTTTTATGCATGGTTTAGGCAGCCCATGGGCTTTCCAGCTTTGCAGCAAGATCTGATCTAATTTCAAGCTTATACGTAACAGAAGGGCTGGGGGAGAAGTAGGAGTCCTTTTAGAATTGCAAAATCCAGGTGGGTGTAGCCTGTGGGGTGCAGGCTATCCAGCTCAAAGAGGGAGGCCCACATCTCAGATTCCCTAATGCTCGGCACAGTGTCTGGCACACAATGGGCACACAGGAAATCCTGCACTGAATCAAACAGATTTTGTACTACCAGATCTAGGCTGACTCACTGTGTGGTCCGGACCTTCGGTCAATCACTTCACCTGGTGACTCACTCCCTACCTGTAAGGTGTGGAGGACAGCTGGAGTCACTGTGGCACCTGTGTGTTTAGCAGTGTGTTTGCTTGTTCCTGCTTTTATTTCTCTGGCTGGTCTAAGATGGAATGATAAAAAAATAACGGAATGCACTTTGTAAACGAGAGCATCCTAGACACATGTAAAGATTGGAAAATTAGAAAGCTGTCTCTATGGTAGTTACTTCTCAGATATGATCAACCATTATTAAGAATTCATTGGCTAATAGTGCTACATTTTCTCATGATCATTCTTCTGTTTTAGAAGTGGGCAACCACAGTTTTAAGAATAAATGTGTAAATGTGCGTTTCCATGAGAGACAATAAAGCTGTTTTCATTAAGAATGAAATATGCAACTTGCAAATACTTTTACTTTTCTTGAATTGGGTCCTTCAGCAGAAGCAGTTTGCCCAGCCCTGACATGGAAAGTTTACTTTGCTCATCAACCTGAAGGAGACCGAAAGCTAGGAGAGATGGCTCCTGAAAAGAATCTAGACTCCGGATATAAAAAGATCTTGCAACACAAGGCCAAGTGGAAATCATGGTTCACATTAAAGGCATAAACCTCCTGCACTAACCATCCAGGGCAGGAAGAAAAGCTGGGAGACCTGGCTCAGCAGCCTTCCCTGAGGGAAGCCTTCGGGGCTTTGTTACTCTTGAGATCAGGGCAAGCCTAGGTATGACCTGAAGCCAATACAACCAGCAGAGCTGATGCCAGTGCTGGCTGCCTGAGCGCTACTAAAGAAAGAGTCCACCCTTGGCTCCCTCTTCCGTAGCCAGACACAGGTGGAATGCTGTGCTTCCTTTTGGGAGACAAAGCAGAAGCTACCCCAGAGGGGGCAGATGGGAGACAGGCCCAGGCAATGCAGCCCTACAAAGAAGACTTGAAGGGCTGGGGCTGAGCAGCTTGGATGAAGAGAAGGCTGCCTTTCAGAGCTGTTTCAAATGTTTTAGACGTTGCTAGACAAACTAGAGTTGTATGGCTTCAGATGGCACAGCTTAGGGCCATAGAGTGGGAATCACAAGAAGGCAAACTTTAGGCCCCCAGGAGAGCTGGGCAACAACCTGGAGGGTCAGAGGAGAATAGGCTGTCTAAGGAGCGGGGATATGAGGGTGGGGCAGTGTGGCCATCCCTGGAAGGGGTAAGGGAGTGGCAGATGGTAACCATTTGGGGTGGGGTGTGGCTGAGGATTCCTGCAAGGCTATCAGAGAAACTCTATGAATCATAAGAATCAAAGCTCAAGTACGTGAGGGAAGACATAATGAAATCCCTAAAGTTCTGAGAGGTTGTATCAGATTCTTTGTGGAGAAAACAGAGAGAATGCCTCCTGACTCCTCATTCACAGAGTGCCAGGCAGCAGCAAGGAGAAGCTGGTGGCCTTGGGAGGGCAAAAAATAAGGACAAGGTCCACAATGCAATTAGCTCACATCACCTACGAACAAATAAAGTGGGGTGGGGGTGGAGAGTTGCTAGAATTTACGTAACTCTCAAGCCTTAATTTAGCTGCAAGAACTAGGTTTTTGCCAAAGCTATAGAACTTCCCACCAGATGAAAGCTTTATCTCTTTCTTTCTTAGGAGAAGAAAAACAGAAGGAGAGAAGATGGGCGAGAGGAGAGAAAACACAAGAAAGAGGATGGAAGATAAAGAAGAAGGTGAGGAGTTTGCTAGCTGGAGGCTATAAATTTTGAAGCATCGACATTGACCTATGGTGTCTTGGTGCCAGGTCACTAGAGGCATTGGCAGGCTACCTTGAGGCAGAGTGGTGTCATGACAAGGGCACTGGGCTGGAAGACAGCTGCTATAAGCTCTCAGCCCAGCCCTGCCTCTCACTAATTCTGGGATCCTGGGTGAGTCATGTCACTGCTAGCTTGGCATTTTTTTTCTGCAAAATGGAGGGTTGGATTAGACTGCCTGTAAGGTCCTCCCCCAGCTCCTGGGAGTTGTGGCTTTATGATCAGCGGGCATTCAAGCCATGGCCAGGCAGAGCTAAGGACTAGGGTCAGGGATAACCTGTCCTGATTCCTAGTTTCCTGAGATTCTGGGAATTTTTGTAGCCCACTTGGCAAGGATGCCAAATCAGGGACAAAGGAATGCTGGGGATGAGCCAGTGATGTGGTAGAGGGAGAAGATGGGTGGGAGAGGACAGCACTTACAGCAGGAAGAGATGGGCACGCTGATGGCCAGGATCACCCAGACGATATCCATCTTGCTCAGGCAGATGGTGGCTCTGTGCTGGGGTTTGTCCCCCTCGGCCACATGGGAGATGTTCCCTGCTGTCCCAGGCTTCCAGGTCCCGGCGGGGACCAGGCGGTTGAGGAAATTGCCTGTGGCTGTGGATACCACTGTGGAGAGAGGACTGGGCACCCTGTCGGTCATGGTGAGGGTGGCCACAGTCTCCTCCTTAGCTCCAGAAATAGTGCTTTCTGAGACCCTGGAGGGATGGGTTGGAGCTTGTGGGGTTGTGGATGCTCCCTGAGGAATCCCCTGGGAAGGGGCTGAGACACTGGTATCGAAGGCAGCTGGGGTGGGCCCCGTGGCGGCCGTGAAGACCCCAGAGCTGGTAGACAGAGGTCTGTTGGTGCCAGGGGTGACAGTAAGCCAAGAGTCACTATGGCTGGGGCCATCCTGTGGGTCACCGCGGTGGGGGCGCTGAGAAGGCACTGGGGCAGGTTGTGGACTAACAGGGGCACCTGAGGCTGCTGTGGCATCTGGTGTCCCTCCTTGGCTGGTGAAGGTAGAACCACCCCCCTGGGCTGCTCTGCGAAGGCCTGGCTTGTCCTCTCCAGGCCCCAGGGAGGTGGTGGGGGGTGCCCATGAGGTATTGCTGGGCACTGTGGTCGCAGCCACTGTCTGGGGCTGTGGTGAAGAGGAGTAGCCCCAGAGTGGGGTCCTGGGGGTGAGGGTAGAGGGGTCTGGTTCCACAGACCCTGTGAAGTTGCCCTTGTAGATCTGAAAGATTTTCCCCAGGGGCCGCTTCTGCCCCAGAGGTGTGGAGCTTGGATTTCGTCCTCGCTGTCCTTCTTTACTCCTGGAGTGGCCACCAGGTGCAGGCGGGACAGGGCGTGATGAATTACCAGCCCCTTTTCGGGAAGAGCCTGGGGGCCTTGGGGGCCTGCGTGTGGTAGTGCGGGGGGGCGCTGTGGTGGGGCGGCTGGTGGCCCCCGGTGGCTTCGTCAGCAGGATGGTGTGGGCAGTCTGCCCTCGAGGGTGGCCCTCTGGCTTGGAGGATGTGGTTGCCATGGCCGCTGGAGCGGACCCTGTGGACAGGGAGCTTTCAGAATGGGGGGCGGTTACTGTCGCAGTGATAGTGGAGATGGTGTGCGTAGGAGGGTGCCCCTTTGCACGGGGTGTCGGTGTTGCCATGGGAGCTGCAGCCTGTGAGGGGGGTCCATCGGGATTGGGGGTCAGCATCACCACAGAAGTATGTCTGGTAGAGCTGTGGGGTGCTGTCACCATGGTTCCCGGGGGAGTGCCTGAAGGGAGGACCTGAAGAGATTCCCTGGGAGATGGTTCCTGGACGGCAAATGCCAGCGCTTCAGTCAGTGCCAAGATCAGCAGGAAACCTTGAGAGGGAGACAGAGAGAAGAGGTAAAATACTTGGGGAGCAGCAGACAGCCTGGGCCTTTCTTACATGTGGCCTAGGACAGTGCTGGGAACTCAGGAAATGTCAGGAGCATTCCCGAGCCCACACTAGTGCCCCAACACTGAATCAGAACTGTCTGTGGAGCTGGGGCAGGTCTATTAGGTAGGTGCTGCCTGGTACCTGCTGGAAAGAGAGACCAGCACTAGGGGAAGCAGAGCAGCTACCCTGGCCAGGCTCCTCCTTTCCCACATGCCTCGGAAACGCCATCAGCCCTCCCCACAAGGGCAACTTTTCAGAACAGGCTGGGGCTGGAGGTGCAGAAGGCTTGTGGCCTCCACATCTGCCTCTTCCTCTGCAGCCAGGAGTGGTCAAGGCCAATTTGCCTGTGGGGAAGCCTGTGTGAACTCTCTGTGAGCCACCCCAAGCCAAATGAGGAAGGCCTGGGTGGCAGTATGTACCAACTCCTATGCCCTTTTCTGAATCTTCCATTTATAAACTACACAAAGGTACAAGCAAACAGACCTCTGTCCCTTCAGGACCATTCGCCAAACAATTATGGAGGTTCAACCCTCTCCCTGACCCTGGAGGACACAAAAACGAACAGGGCAGTCTCTGGCCCTGGACAAGCTTGTACATATCCACAAACAATCCTAAAATAAGACAAAGATGTCTCAGTGCCACAGAACAGTGACAGGCAGAAGAGGACCGGGGTCTAGAGAAGGGCAACCAGACCTGGAGCCCATACAAGCACTTAGCACAGCCTGGAACAGAAGGTGCCTTCTACAAATGCCAGTTGGTGTCATGGTTGTTATTAACTACTTTTCCTATGGCATTCATGTGGCTGAACTCTGAAAAATTGTCATTGGTGATATCCAGCCTTTTTGAGTAGAAGGAGCCCTTTTGAACGTTAAAAAAAAGGGATTTTGTATGATAGCCAATGTGCATACTTGCAGTTCAAGAAAATGCAGAAGGACAAAAACATATACGTTTAAAAACATTTCTAGTTATGTGTGGATTTTATCAATCACAATAGCATATGCCTATTTTTAAAAATGGTACCTCATGCAAGCATGACATGTAGGAGCCGTTGACAACACATGGGTTGGGAAGAGCCTGTCTCTATGGCTGAGGAAGGGCCAATAGTCCTCTGAGGCCTGATTCTGACCTGTTAGCATCTCCTTGTCCTGTTAGCACCTCTTTGTTCATGGATCCCCTTCTTTGTCACTCTCAGGCAGTTCCTTCAGCCCCTGCTTGGCTCCCCTGACTATGGAGAGAGATCTCTGTCTGTGTCTAATTACTCTCTCAGAGCGTCTTTCCCCCATCAGATTCCAGCAGGACAAATGGCCAAAGCAGGGGCCCCAGCTGTGATTCCCAGGTGTCTGATGGAGAAGGCAGGGCCCTGGCGAGAAGCAGAGATGGCGAGGAGATCTCCAGGCATGCCTTTGACACAAGGCCCAGGATTGCCATTTGGTATGTGGTGGAGCCTTGGCATGGACCAGTGTCCTCCTCACCCTGCACTTCTAAATTGGTGGGGAGTGGGAGGTTGCGGGGGACTTTAGATTGCACTGAGGCTGTAGCACCCACCAACTCTAGGTCCAAAAATTTGCCCTAAACAATCTATTTTTTTCTAAACTTTCATTCATGATCTAGACTAGTGGTCCCCAACCTTTTTGGCACCAGGGACAAATTGTTTTCCACTTGGTTTTGTGGAAGACAATTTTTCCATGGACGAGTTGGTGGGGGGGGTGGGTATGATTTTGGGATGAAACTCTTCCACCTCAGATCAGCAGGCATTCAATTCTCATAACGAGCACGCAACCTAGATCCATCCCTTGCACGTGCAGTTCACAATAGGGTTTGTGCTCCTATGAGAATCTAATGGTGCCGCTGACCTGACAGGAGGCAGAGCTCTGGCGGTAACGCTCTGGCGGTGATGCTCTGGGTGGTGATGCTGGCTCACCAGCCTCTCACCTCCTGCGGTGCAGCCTGGTTCCTAACAGGCCATAGACTGGTACTGGTCTGCGGCCCAGTGGTTGGGGACCCCTGATCTAGACCACACACCGACAGCACATTCTGTGTATTCGAGTCAATCCTAAAACCTGTTTACTGAACACTTGCCCTGGCCCAGGCTTTCATGCTTTAATCCATATGACCACTTGGTGCGGCATGAAATTGAGGTTTGGGGAGATTAGGCAACGTGGAAAGTCACACAGTAGCAGAAGTATGTGAAACAAGGGTTGTCTTTAAAGTGCATGCTTATCCTGGTCAACCACTATCAATGATGCAGAAGGAGGAAGAAGAGTACAGTATGTTGCATCCCAGAAGAATTAATGTTCTGTTATGCTCTGACCTGCTGAGGGTTATTCTGGTGCCCCTATCCTGCCCACGGCTTAACACCAGAGAGACAATCTATTCCTAGGGCTAGTGGTGGTGACCTCCATGTTTTGATGGACATTCCCTTTCAAGAGTCTGTTTAGCTCACAAGTGTTAAGTGTTGTTAAGGACTGACTTATGCACCCCCAAAATCCCTATGTTGAATCTCTAATTCCCAGTACCTCAGAATGTGACTATATTTGGAGACAGGGCCTTCAAAGAGGTAATTAAAGTAAAATGAGGCCAATAGAGTGGGCCCTAATTCGATCTGACTGGTGTCCTTCTTAAGAAGAGATTAGGACACACAGACATCTGGAGCACGTGTGCACAGAGGGTTGACCATGTGAGGACACGGCAGCTAGAGGGCGCCATCTGCAAGCCAAGGAGAGAGGCCTCGGGGGACTCCAACCCTACTGGCACCTTGAGTTTAGACTTCCATCCTCCTCAAATGTGAGGAAATACATTTCTGTCTGTGGTATTGTGTTATGGAAGCCCTAGCAAACTAATATACATGCCTTATGTTAGAGATCCTCTGAAAAAGGAGAGACAGAGACAGGGCTTTTGTGCAGGAAGTTTATACTGGAAAATGATCTGTGGGGTCAGCCGTGGGGGTCTGAGATGAGTGAAACAGGGAAAACCAATCTGAGGGCAGGTTATGAGCTGGTCCAGGTGGGCACCTCAAACTCACTGGGGACATCAGTGGAGCTGAGTAGGCTGCACCTCAAATTGTCTGCCTGAAAAGAACACTCACCCGGAGGCTCCCATATTCACTGATCAAGGGCTGCTCCTGGGATGCTCATCACTGCACTTCCTGACTGATGCCAGGTCTCCATTAGCTGGATCAGAGAAGCTCTGGGCCATGGGGCTGTCAGGTTCTTCCTTCACCCAGCTGGTGTTTGCTGCAACAGCTGGAGTTAAAATTAAGGGCCCGGGGAATCTCTGGGGCCAGGAACCAGATGTGTCAGATACAATAAAAGACCAGAGACCAAGGACACAGCAGTCTTTTGGAAGCAACACTGGCTGACCCCAGGGACAGGCCCTCAGGTGGGAGAGGAGCCACCATGGCCTCTAGGAGAACTTTTGTGGCACTCACAGAGGCAGAGAGAGGGGTTAATACAGACTGATCTTTAAAACACTCAGGGAAAAAAATTCCCCTGACTTTCCCGTCATTGGCACTCCAGGAACAAACAAACATCATCCTAGCTGGGAAGCCTTTGACTGGAATCCTTGGTGCTGTAAGATTACACAGCCTAAGTAACTATGTTTGTCCTTGTTGCCGATGCCTATTTCCCCCACTCAGCTATCAGCATCCCCTGAAGTTATTGTTCTCTCTAGAACTGTAGAGTTACCTCTTAGCTCTTTCTTCTTTGGACTTTAGAGTACATCTTTGGCACAATGAACAGATACTGCCACCGTGGGTGCCAAGGGATTTTTACCTGGAGGATGATGTTTACATGTTACAGTGAGAGGGGATCTGGCATTTCACCTAATCCAATCCCCTCATTTCACAGAGTGGGCAACAGAAGGAGGGAAGTGACTTGTCCAAGAACACATAGCTGGTTGGGGACACAGCCTGGACCACAGCCATTATTTCAAAGCAACTTTTCATTTGTATAATAAAAATCCCTACAATGTTGTGCTAGCCAAATACCACCTCCAACCTCTACTGTCACCTTCAATATGGAAATCAGACAAGCATTTACCTCTCTTCTTTGGCACAAAAGGTTAACAACTGAATGCTATGCACACTGTCACAATAAACATCTAAGGCCTTCAACCCAGGGCTTCCCTAACACATGCAAATTCTCATTCAAGGCCCTTTGTGCTGGACTACACACTCCCCCTCCCCACAATCTGGGGCTACTGCCTCTTTGCATATTATTTGCATGGATTTGCATAATGGACTCTAGAGGCTTTAATTCCAAATATGTAGTAGAGACTAAAGCTAAAACCTAGCTTCACATGCTTGAAATGTGGAACCGATTTTTAAAACGTGTCTGAATATGGACAATTGTTGTGGGGTAGAATCTACATATTGATGGGTGTCCAGACATCGCAAGAAGGTCTCCTCCTCCTGAAAATTCCAGTGCATACATGAGCTCAGGACCCAACGGAAGAAAAGGTCCTCCTCCTTCTGTTTATTTGGTTGGCTGCCTGCAGTCCATATTGGGCATGACATTTGCATCTGGCAAAGGCAACAAGGGAATTGGTGAAAAGAGAAATGGCTAATATGTACTATACATTGCTCAAAGGGCTAAGCCTGTACTGACATATTTAATTCTCACAGCAACCTCATGAAGCAGGTAGTATTATTAGCTCCCTGCTGCAATTGAGGAAAAGAAGCACAGAGAGGTACAGGAACTTGCCCATGGTCACATAGCTGGGGAATGGCAAGCTGCAATTTGTTCCTAGGCAGCTTGGCTGCAGAGTCTACGCTCTCGACTACTTTCATTTATTGTTCTGCTCTACCCATCTCCCCAGGGGGCTCTGCCATTCAAAAGCAATGATTCACATCTTTGGAGAACTGATTCTCTATTGTTGGTCTCTTGACTTTTCTTCTGTCTTGTTTTTTTTCTATCTCTATTCCAGGGCTCTGTATGACACATTTGGTGTTCTTTTAACAACCCAGTAAATTAACTTCATTTTGCAAGTAACTGGGGGAGCTTGTAGTAGTACAATAAAAGGACTGGAAGCCCCTGATTTAATTCTCTCCTCTTCCCCAATCCTAACATCTCACACACTCCATTGTTTGGTAGAATAAAAATTATGTATATAAAACCCACAAAATTATATATGTGTGTGTATATATATATATAACAAAAATTATATATACACACATATATACAACAAAAATTATATATACACACATATATACATACACATTTTCTCTTAAAATTGCTTATATACACACAAGGCATATTTATTACACAGAAAATTCATAAAAATAGAATTTTATCTTTTTTTCATAATTTTAAGTTTCTTCTTTCTAAGTAGATCTTCCTTACCCATTAAACTAGGTTTTCAACTGCAAGATATTTTGTGCATTGCTGTTTTAAACCCTTTTAACAGAGAATCATAGCAGTCTGAGAAGTCTTCTGAACCATCCTGGACTCTTGGTGTGATTTTAAATTGTGTCTACAAGTTCTCTTCTCTGACATTCTTCCCACCAAGAGGTAGAGTCTATTTCCCCTCCCCTTGAATGTAGGTAGGCCTTTGTGACTGCCTTGATGAATACAGTGAGGCAGAAGTGACACCCTACATCCCTTCTGAGGCAACGGCCAAAAAGCTCATGCAGCTTTTACAGGTTTCTCTTGGGGGCTTTGGGCCCCTGTAAGAACTCCAGTTCCCTCGAGGTGGCCACATAAAGAGACCTTGCAGAGAGTAACAGGAATGCCTGAGGAGCCCCAGCTGTCCCAGCCCCAGCCAGGCACCGGACATGAGAGTGAAGAGCCTGCAAGATGACCCTGGCCACTGCTGGACTGTAATCACCCAAGAGATCCCAAATGAGAGCTGCCTAGCTGAGCCTGGTCAACCCTAACATTTTTGAACAAAATAAATGATTGTTACTGCTTTAAGCCACTGTTTTGGTTTCTATTATCAATAGGTAACTGGAACACTTGGGAATTTAGCTTCTGCAATTGATGTTTCAACAACAAAAGAAAAGAGCATCTAAGCACACTAAGTCTGACCATCAGGGAGTTTGTTTTCTGCATGAGCAACAGCATACAACCTTGCGAGGAAATGGGCTTTTCTAATTTCAAGATTATTGTTCTTTAATTGGAAGGGATGTTGGGACTCTGGTATCAGCTCCTTCAGTTTACAGATGAGAAAGCTGAGGCCCAACACAGTGAAATGATTTACCCTGGCCACACAGCTACACACAGCGTTAGGGACAGGGAGGGACTCAGGCCAACTTATTGCCTGCTAATCCCATTAATGTGCCAAACTCACACTGTATCTATCTATCTATCTATCTAAATTTCTTTTTTTTTTTTTTTTTTTTTTTGAGACAAGGTCTCACTCTGTGACCCAGGCTAGAGTGCAGTGGCGTGATCACAGCTCACTGCAGCCTTGACTTCCTGGGCTCAAGTGATCCTCCCACCTCAGCCTCCTGAGTAGCTGGGACTACAGGCACACGCCACTGTGCCCAGCTAATTTTTGAAATGGGGTCTTGCAATGTTGCTGGTCTCCACCTCCTGGGCTCAAGCAATCTGCCTGCCTTGGCCTCTCAGAATTTTGGGATTACAGGAGTGAGCCACTGTGCCTGGCCAGTGTTCTTTTTATACTCACTGTGGTTCTGTGTTCTAATATGGTCCATCTCTGAACTCCAATGATTCCTTTTATTAAAGATCAAATATAAACTTCTAATTCCTTGGAGCATGGTTTCCCTTAACCCAAAATAAATATGTATCACTGACTTCAGGGTGAGCTGGGTGACTGATCTTAAGAGGCAATCCATGCCTGTGACTTCACTTCTTTATGAAACCAAGGAGTTTTGAGTGCAAATCTTTTCTGCTTCCCTCACTACAGGTTGCCACATTTAAAATGTTCCCTACTATAAAATCCTGCTGGGAACATGCCTCAGATAACAAGGCTGAAGGACAGAAAGTTCTGCTTAGAGCTAACTGGGACCATTGTTTGGTAGATTACAGACATCTTTGAGATTACTGGTTCAACAGCTAGACTGATGAGGTCCATGACTTGTACTTTGGGAAACTGCTTCCCAGAGTACAATCTCTTGAATACATTCCCACAAGAAAGTCATGTGAGACAGGGCCTGTGTGCCCCAGACACACCTATGGCCTCCAGCCAACATGAATTCACCTTGTGCTGAAGCTCTAGGGGGCTGACAGATCATGGCCTCCTAAAAAACATATGAACAAACACACGTGAACACACACCCACACAGAGTAAGCATAGGCCTTTTCCCAGGGGCAAGAAACAGGGAAGAATGACAAATTTTCAGCTCAAGTCCCCCGTCATCTCCACATTCACATATGGTTAAAGTCATTTGTCTGAGGTCAAAATGACCACCACGTAGCAGTACCAGGATTTAAACCCAGGTTTCTCTGATCCTGACTGCCCAAGAAATCCTGGAATCTGAGAAATTTTTGATCCAGGAAAATGTCCTACATGAGTAGAGGAATGCTTGATGAAGATAATAATAGTAACAGCTGTGATGACCATGACAAAAAAACAAATCTTTCCCCAAATGCAGCAACACTTAGGGGCAACTATGCTGCCTTTAATCTTCAGCTTTAGCTTTTTTGCCTTAGTCATTTGATTCAACTTGGTACAAACATTTCTCACCTAGAACTCATCTGAGAATTCTTCCTGGGCCTTGAAACTGTTGTTAGGAATCCCTCCTTGTGTGCTTATAACCTATAAGCTTATCTCTACTCCAGCTCTCACCTCTCTGAATGGAAATGGCCAGTGTCTTGTCTGTTTCCCTGTCTGAAGTGGAAGCTGCCCAGACTGGGACCATGTCTGATTACATGTTATATGCCCGTATCTAGTACAGCACCTAGGCTACAAGACATATTCGCTGAAGAATAAGAAACCCTCCTAAATCACTTACTAGCCATCTGTGGCAGCTGGTGTTTTCCAAAAACGACCACCACAGTACATTCCAATCTGCTTACCCTTCCTAAATGTGACTTTGGCTCTCCTGTTGACAGGTAAGGTCTATGTTCCTTCCCTCAAATCTGGGTGGGTTTTTTTTTTTTTTTTTTTTTGTGGGTTTGTGACTGTGGCTGCAGTGATGCTACCTGACTTCTAAGGTCAGATCATAAAAGGTGGTATGGCTACTTCTTGGTTTTCTTGTGGTGCTTACTCTTGGGAGCCAGCTGCCATGCTGCGAGGAAGTCTGAGGGGCCCATGTGGAAAGGAACCGAGGTTCACGGCCTTCAGCCTCAGCCTAACTTCCAGATGATAGCAGTACAACCCTGTTGGCCATGTGAATGAGCCATCTTGAAAGTGGACCTTCCAGCCCACCAAGCTGACTTAGACTCAGCCCATGCAGCTGAGTCTGGGGAGAGCAGAGACAAGTGACTCCTCCCCAGCTACAGACTTATGAGCAAAATAATGATTGTTATTGATCTAAGCCACTATGTTTTGCAGTGGTTTGTTAGGCAGCAGCAGTAACTGGAATACCATCCATGTAGAAGTGAAATCAAAGCTCTTTCAGTGACCACTCTGGATTGAGACATCAAGGGCTTTTAAGTGCTGGAGCTCAACGGGCTGATTTTAACTTGGGTTTCCTTACTGTCCTCCTTTCCTGACCAGACTCAGAGAAGGGAAACATCTCAATGCCAGGCTCTTTCTACAGCATCATGATTTCTCTGATCGACAGCCACAGGTTCCCTCAGGGAAGTAAGGAACAAATGCATACTAGGAGGGCCATGAAGCTTCCTGGCACACACACACACACAGTGGGCTGGGGAAACAGATGGAATAAAGCTGGAGGCTGTTATATGGTGTCTGCATATTGAGGACATAGCCATTTCCTTTAAGGAGCTAATAGTATAGAAGGAAATAAAATTTGCAGTGACAGGAGCATAAACTCACATACCAAAGGTGTTCTCTCAAAGACTTGCCTCAAATAAACAAAAATGAGAGTCAAATTAGATGGATGAAAAGGTCAACTAAGCCTCTAATAAAATAACAAGATCATTAATATTCATGGAACATCTCTCTGACATCATGGGAAAGAACACAAATGCATCAGTCCAGACTGGCTTGTACTCTCCCAAACTAAAAGGAAGAAGCTCATAAAAACTGTTCCCTGCTTTACAGTAGAGAACCTGAGAAACACGACCTCAGCCAGGTGGTCAAGGCCAGCATCCACGGTGATGACCTAGGATATATATAATGTCATGATGACAATATATACCCTTGATATGAAAGAGGTGCTTTATCTCTGTAGTTTTCCCCTCCCAAACCTATAATCCCAGTATAGTTATAAGAAAAACATCAGACAAATCCCAGTTGAGGGATAGTCTATAAAATAGCTGACCAGTACTCAAAACTGCAAAGGGTCAGAAGCAAAGAAGGTCTGAGCAGCTGTCACAGCCAAGGGAAGCGTAAGGGGACATGAAGACTAAATGTAATGTGGTATCCCAGATGACATCCTGGAAGAGAAAAAGGACATTAGGCAAAAAAAAAAAAAAAAAAAAAAAAAAAAAAAAAAAAAGGGAGTCTGAACAAAGTGCTACTTCAGTTAATAATAATGTATCCATATTACCAACTGTGAGAAACGCACTACAGTAATATAAGATGCTAATCACAGAGGAAAGTAGAAACAAGGCATCTAGGAACTCTGTACTACTGTTGCAACTTTTCTGTATAGTTAAAACTATTCTAAATTTTAAAAATATATTTTTAAAATGGTGCATAGATGGCAGACAGCAGGGACAATGCAATGTGAAGGCTACCCCGTGGGGTGGGCTCTAGAAGGGGACATAACTGAAGGTAGGCTTGTAGGCAACTTTCCCAGCACCCTGGTGTGAGATCATGTACCCACAGATGCGGGCACGCAGGTGGCGGAGTAAGGGTATGGTTGCTGAGACGCTCCCTGCCTTAATGCCAGCTTCTGGATCCTTGGATCTCTTTTAGCCTACTTGATAGATTCTAATCAAATTTATCTACTGATGTGCTTTGGAGTCCACTTAGAGAGAGAAGGGAAAATTCTAAGACTTTTGCTTTATCTGTCTATATTTCCTGATTCTTACTTTTTAAACATTCTAATTCGAAGTATGGAGTTAGGTGAAATGGTCAGAGAGACAACGACCTGAACATACAGTTTTTAACCTGTTCAAATTCCAAGTGCGGAATCAGGGTAAACACCACCCATGTAATATAAACAGCCACTACTTTCTTGACCAAGCAGGCTGAATGAAAATCAAAGCTTATTTGTCAGTACCATGGGGCTAGATTACCCTGTTGCTTAAATGTGGAAGCCACATACGATGCTGGACATGGATCGTTCACAATTTCTGCCCATACTCCCTTCCTACTCGGTGATGATGTATTCATCTCCAAAACCCAACTTGACTGTCACTTTGTCTTGGCAAGGTCAAGGTCCCTTAACTCCCCAGGTAGAAATGGTGGCTCCCTGCCCAGTGCTCCCAGACACTCTGTTCCTGTTCCTATTGTGACTCTTCCCCACAAAGAGACCTTCAGTAGCGGGAGGGCCATGGGCTTGGGGTCAGTGGGATTTGGGTTCAATATTGGCTTTGTAATTTTCTAGTTGTAGACTTCAGGCAAATTAGTTAAGCTTCGTTTTTCTCAGCTGTATGATAAGCAAAATAATGCCTATGTGCAGAGTGCTTTTAGGATAGGAATATGCGATTAAGATGCTTGGAAGGCCCCACAGAGTGCCTCACATTAAATAGGTGATAACTCTTGTTTTAGTTTCTAAACTAAACTTATACCCTCCCATGGGGCTGTGAGTTCTTGAACTGAGCCATCTGGAGCCTCAGAACTTAGTTCACTGTCTGATATATCATAAGAGCACAATAATGCTTTTGAAACCATGTGAGAATGAAAGAATAATTCCACACATTTGAGTTATTTGCAGCTGAATGCTTACCACAAAATCATAGATGTTTATTTCTTTGGAGACAATGTCAATGAAAGCAAGCAGTAAATAACATCAGTCCTGTGACACGCCAATTCAGGGTGTGTGTGTGTGTGTGTGTGTGTGTGTGTGTGTGAGTGCATGTATTTATCTTTTCACTTTGCTTGCTTCTGTGATTAACATTAACTGCATCAAATGCACACACATCCCACAGGCCAGAGTGAGGCAGGAGAAAGCTGAGCTGGAACCTAACTCCTGTTGATCTGCTGCAGAGACCCTCTTGTCCCACAGTTGCTCCCCCGATTGTAAGCTCCATTCCTAATTACCTAGGCAAACTGGCCTGCATTTCTCTCCAGAGTTCTAAAGGATGGTGTGAGAGTGTCTGCCAAGATTTGGATTTCACAGAGACAAGTCTCAGCTTTTGCTTTCTGGTTCGAGGTTTATGCTTTTGGAAGGCTGTGATGACAGCAGCAGGAAACAGGACAAATAGGAGTTTTTGTTAGGGGGGCAGCTAATAGAACAGCCTCATGAAGGACCTAGGCACTCCCTAGAGATGCAAGGGACAGGCCTGCAGTGGTGTCTCCAGAACACTTGGCTCCTATAAACCCAGCACACTGAATCCCCAGAGCTTGCAGCCCATGGCTTGGGGTCTGGTCCAGTGCACTCATCAGAGAGCATAACAGGACCTTTGGGACTCCTAGGGAACCTCTTGGAGAGTCCTGGGACCTGCCTAAAGTACCTTACTTGAGCACACCAGCATCTGTACCCTTAGCTTCAAATTCTCCAAAGCCAGAAAAGGAAAAAGACACAATGTCCTGGCCTGATCATGCCTAAGAATCACTTACCTAAAAAGAACATTGAGGCTTTTGACCTGACATTCTCCCAGGCATGCTGACATCTCTCAGCACTTCCTCTCCCCTCACAAAAGAGCTTGTTGAGGAGGAAGGAGAAGAGGCAGCGGCTAGTGGTTAGCAGAGACAGTGGCCAAGTGTTCAGGAAGAGGGGATGGGCAGGCCTACCTGAGGAGGGGCTGATGTCTAAGAAGGGGGTCTGCTCCCTCTGGCACACAGTGTGCCTGCTCCTGAGCCCCTGTGGCTTCTCCCGGAGCACTGTGCAAGGCTGCTTGGTATTCTCACTTGGTTCTGTTGGATGGCTGCAAAGCTGTCTGGCCCTGCTCTCCTCAGTTGCCAAAGGTTCACTGCCTACTCCAGTTTGCCTGGAACAAAACAGCTCAGGCAACACAGCTGTGCATCCTTGTGAGACTGCCTAATTTCCCATTTCAAGGCAGGATGCCATACCCCAAGGTGTAATTTGGGTTTTGGGCATAAGCTGAATTTCACAACTGAATTCTGAAACTCAGCCCTCCAGGCTGTGCATGCTTGGGAATTAAAAAGCTTTCTTCTCCTTTTCCTTCCTCCACTATCTACCACCCTCCCCAATATCAATACTGATAACATCATTAATGTTAAATTTCCATTTATTGAGTATCTACTGTGTGCTAGGCGCTTGTATGGCTGCACCTGACATCAACGGCTTACCTTAAGCCTATCCTGAGAATGACGCTATGGTCTAAGAAGAATGTGTGCTTGGAATTCCAAGCTAAGAAATCTGGAAGTGGCCGATCTGGAGATTCATTCCTTACTTATGGGAAACATCTAAACCTCTGGCCCATTTCATGGAATGTAGGCTGTACAGGGGACTGAAGCCCTTTGTTTTGGGTTAAATGAAAGTTGACAGGTGGAGGTTGTTAGGGGGAGGGCGCTAAGTGAAAATGCTATTTCAACTGCATGCTTTTTAGCAGCAGATGCAGTTCTGTCCAGCTCATCACCACTGGACTCCTCTGTATGTGAGTCCCCTCAAAAAACCTGATGTCTCATTTGGTGGCTCCAGGTCTCTTTTTCAGCCTCTTGAACATGGTACCATCACTACTGAAGTCAACAAGGGTCCAGCATGACAACATTGTACTAATCAATGTCCATGTATCATCTTAATCTTCACAAAACCCTATGAGGTGGAAAAGGACAAATCTTAACCCATGTCCTATGTGATTATAAGGGTACTTACCCTCCACTTTTTTATTATTCTCTTTTGGGCTACAAATCTGTGGATTTGCATACCTGAATGATTCACTGTGGCTTTCTGGTAGAAAAACTAATAACACCATTTGTCCATGTCAAGCCAAGAAGACAAGCTCAACATACAAAGAACAAGGAGAGAATAATGGAAGATGGCCTATAATTCAGAAGCACATTGGGTGGAGCATATTGCATGTGTAGAAGCTTGTCACGGAACCCAAGAAAGCTGGAGGAACCTGGGAAGGCTTCCTGGAAGAAGGGAAAGCTGAGTTCTCTTATCACCACTCCACCATTTGTTCATGTCCTCATTTACATATTCAACGAACATTTATTGAGGGCTGAGTGTGGCTTTATGTATCCCAGATAAACTAGTATCCTGATCTTAGCCATGGATTCAGCTGCTACTATCTCATTCCCCACCATGGGCAATACGATGCATACTGGTAGGGAAAATTCTGGCAAATTTTGTAAAGTTTATCCATAGGCAGAAACACTTTACCCTGTGTTATGCTCAGAAGAGGAACACACATTTATTAAGCACCTACCACATCTGCAAATAACTTTACTCCCGAAAACTGATTTGATACTTAAGCAGCTTTTGTAAGGTGTGTTTCATTCCCTAAAACTAAAGTTCAGAGAGGTTAAAAGATTTATCCAAGGTCACACATTCAAGGTGGAGCCAAGATGCACAACTAAGTCTATTACTGTTTTTTTCATACTCCCCCCGTTCTGTCTCCCTCTTTCTATTCTCAGCTATAGACACTGCCAGCTGCAAACTTCTTTAGTAGTTATTCCTGATTACTTCTGCTCCTGGTGAGCTCATCACCTGATTAAAGGGCTCCTAGCTTCACCAGACCTTGGAGATGACAAACAGATGACCCTGGAGAGTCAGGCTCTCTAGGGCTGTTCCATTTTGGTCTGGCCCCCATTCCAGCCAGGGATATAGTTCAAACCCTGCCTCTGAGTTGAGCCCAAGAAAATAAGACCAAGATGAAAGCTTAAGTGCATCCCCTGAAAGGCTCTTATCTCCAGGCTAAGCTTGGAAGTGGGGAGACAAAGCACCACAACCCAACTTGGGGATGTTGTCTCTTGTAGAAACACCTTCCTCAGTAATAGAAGGGTAGCTGCCCCTATGTCCTAGAGAGGGGGAGTAGGAGAAAGTGGCTCCTTGCCTCTGAGATTTGCTTAGCTGATCCTCCCTCACCCCAACCATAGCTCCTAACAAATCCAGGTACCCAAAAATATAAATACCACCCTATGTGTATTTCCTGTGTCCTCCCTTTTCTCTTTCCTGAGGAGGTATGGAGAGAAAATAAATGCCAGAATTACACAAAACTAGGTATAAATCTACTCACTAGCTTTATGGCCTTGCATCAATTTCCCAGATAAGCTGGCAGGGTTGGGATTCTATCTGGCTCTTTCCATTTATCATGATGTCATCTTTTTCGTTCTTTTAGATTTTGCATCGGGTTGATATAGTGGATGCTGTAGTCCACTACCCAGATTCCTCCCCCAACCCACAACAATGAGGTTCTCATTCCGGAGCTGCTAGAAGGGGTGCCAGATAATAGCACACAGCTGAACTTCTCTTCAGCTGTTGCCCTCAGATTAAGAAAGCTGCCTTGCTCAAGGTTATACGCCTTTCCTGGGAAACCAGTATCCAATGACTGGTTCCTGTAAAAGGAATGGAGGTGCCTTAAAAGAGCTGCCTTGCTTCAATTTGGGAAGACTATGAAGAGCCATCCCAGCTCTGGACTTCCCCATAGGGTTGGGTAAGGACTTGGCGTGACTGTGTTGCAGCCCAACTTCTCCCCCTGCCTGATCCGGCTTCTCTTACTTTCCTGAAGGTGTTGATTCTGGGAGTACTTCTGGAAAACCTCCTGTATGCAAATTTCCAGGTCCTAATCTGCTTCCTGGGAACCAGGTCTGCCACAGATGGTATTTCAATTAATGTTCATGATGAGGGAGACAATTCTTCCTTCTTGTCAATCCTTTCCCATGTCTTTCTCCACAGTATTCCTTTCATCCAATTTAACATCCCTTTAAGGATTTGCCCCTTTCAGGTAGGCTTCCTTCATGTACTCCTTTCAGGTTCTGGTCACTCTAATCATGACTGCCACTCTAATAGATGGTATATAAGCCTTTTATTCTTGTCATTATGTATTTTCTCACATCTTTCCATTATCCTGGAAGCTCATTATGACTAGGCAATTTCAAATTTAATTTTAAAATATTTCCTCTCAGTCATATACAGTGATGGTTGGAGGCACTTAATCCTGTTGGCAGAACATGTTTGACAAATCCCTTGTCAGTGCTTCACCTTCTTCTCACTCATTTAATTCATCCAGCACACACTTACTGGCTGTCCTGTCTGAGCTAAGCATTGCCTATGCTATGGGATACACAAAGAAATAATGTTTCCTTCCTACTGTTCAGGGAGTTGTAGTTGAGCAGGAAAGGCTTGTGGTAAAGTGGCTGACCCTGAGGCCAGACTGCCAAGGTTCCAACTTCTCTCTCCCAATTTATTTAAGTTCTTTGTGCCTGTTTCCTCACCAGTAAAATGAGAATTATAACAGCAGCCACCTCATTGGATTATTGTGAGGATTAAAGGAGTTAACATGTAAGGAGTCCGTACCACTGTCTGGTACACAGTAAGCATTATTTAAGTCTGCCTTGCCCAATATGGTACACACTAGCCACATTTGGCTATTAAGCACTCTAATGTAGTTGTGTACTGTAAGTAAAAAATATTAATATATATGCAGTTTCAAAGACTTAGTATGAAACAAGGTAGAATATTCCATTAATTTTTGTATTGATTACATGTTGAATTATTTTTGATATATTGGGCTAATTATTAATTTTCCACTTTAATTCATGTGGTTTCTATACAAATTAAAATTATATATGTGGCTTGTATATTTCTATTGGACAGTACTGACCTAAGTCTTTGCTATAAAAATAATAACGGGCCGGGAGCAGTGGCTTATGCTTATAACCCCAGCACTTTGGGAGGCCAAGGTAGGCAGATTGCTTGAGCCCACCAGTTCAAGACCAGCTTGGGCAACATAGCAAAACCCTGTCTCTAAAAAAATGCAAAAAATTAGCTGGGTGTGGTGGTGCGCACCTGTCATTCCAGCTACTCAGGTGGCTGAGGTGGGAGGATCGCTTGAGCCCAGGAGGCTGCGGTGAACTGTGATCACGCTACTGCACTTCAGCTTGGATGACAGAGCAAGATCCTGTCTCAAAAAAAAAAAAAAATAGTGAAAAGCAGAACATAAGAAATACCATCATAAAGGTATGTGTACTGCCAGAAAAACTATTCTAAGAGTGAACAACCAGCATCAGTATCACCTGGGAATTTGTTGGAAATACAGACTGTTGGGTCCCTGTTCCAGATGGACTGAATTAGAAACTCTGGGGAAAGGCTCAGCAAGCTGTGTGTCCAGGTGATTTGGATCTGACCAAAGTGTAAGAGGTACTTCCCTAAGGGAGTACAGAGGGATCACTAACCAATTCAGTTAGAGGAGAAGACCAAGTTGTTCATCACAATAGTATTGGAGAAAAGGCAGGGCAGGGAAGGCCACACAGAAATGGTCCACGCATGTAGTAAGTTTGACATAAAAGTAGTTAGGTGGCCTATAGCACATCTCTATCCCATTCTGCTCGGCTCCTTTAGATGCTGCTTTTTCTGGAAACAACACCCTCTGGTCCGGCTGGGTCCCCTGCCCTCTGCACCTTTTTAATCTAAAGAGAGCCAAGAACAAATTGGATCTAAACTGTGTGCCCTTAATGAAAATAATTTGCATTTGTAAAGCATGACCTCAAAAGGTGTGTTTATTATTTCCTGTATTGTGCTAGCACCAGCAGGATGTGGGGCAGATGGACAACCCAGGTTCAGAGAGAGTGCAAGAGAGAAGCAGCAAGAGCTCAGGAGCCAGCTTGTGACAAGCGGGTCAGCCTCTAAATAGAGCTGCTTCCTGAGAGCACCATAAGCTAGGGGAGGATTAGAGGTGGCTGCAGAGATCCTTTCCCATTAGGAAAAGATTTTACATTAACTCCATGATTTTGCACTTTGTATTTATAGCCTTTATTTTATTTTGGGCTCCTACCAAATGAATGCGTTACAACTGATAAAGCCCCAAATTTGCCCTTGGTCTTCAGTAGGGTCATAGAGAGGGACATGAATCTAAAGAAGCCCCTGCACCATGGTGTGGGCATGACACATCGTGAATTAAAGGACTTGGTAAGCTCTGGCCACATTTGTTTCCCTGGGGGAGTAGGAGTGGAGGGCTGGAAAGAAGGGGCTCCATGGGACATCATCACTGTGGAGGAGGCTGCAGGTTCAGAACAAACTCATCTTTCTACAAAAGGCTTTTTCACCCCACCCACAACCAGTTTCCTTTTTATTTTCAGCTTGTGTATTTGCAGCCATCTTTGCTCATAACAATGATATCATCTTCATGCATAGTGAATTATGTTGTGGAAGTTTTGGGCCTGCAGCAAAGTTTCTGTTACAGCATTTCCTGGAAGTATCCTTGGGTCTGTGACCCTCAACTCCCCACAGCAGGAAGGGCAAGCATCACATCATCAGTATTGAAAGGTGCATCAGGTTTACTGGCAATAGCACTAATAATGTTAATTATAGAAGTGATAGTGAGGTGGGGAGGTGGTGATAGGAATGGTCACATACATATCATTTATTTGGTCCTACTTTTTCCAGGTGTTAAGCAGTTTTCCACTATGCCAGGTTATATTTTCCAAACATGACTGCACCAAAATATCTCATCCCACAGGTTCTTACAATGTGATGTTGCTATTTACTGAGAAGTGGTGTCTGCATTCCCTCCTCTTTCATATGGGCAGGTTTTTGTGACTATGGCAGAAGTGATTCCGTGAGTTCCAAGCCCAGGTCATGAAAGTTAACTTGTAATAAATCTGGCTACCCTGAAGCTGCCATGCTCGAGAGACCACACAGAGATGGAGAGAGATGCTTAGGAGTCCCAGCTGTCCAAGCCTCCAGCTATGTGAATCTTCCCAGCAGCAACTGCCAGACATGTTAGTGGGCAAACCTTCAGGTGATTTCAGCCCAGCTGATGCCAACGGAAGCCGAGACAAGCTGTCCCCACTAAGTATTTTCCAGATTGCACACTTTCAAACAAAATGAATGGTGTCATTATTTTAAGATGCTGATATTTGGGGTGGTTTTATTGCTCAGCATTAGTAAATGGAACTCCTCCGCAACCTCATTAAACCCACAGGATAACCTTTTAAACTAGGTATTATGATCATAGTTATCTTACAGATGAGAAAACATACAAATGGATTAAGTAATTTGCCTAAAACTTCACAGCTGGTATGTAGCAGAGCTGAGCCACAGTCCAGGACTGTCTTGCTCTTAGTGCAGGCTCTTTGAGTCACACCTTACCTGGCTTGGCCACACTCTAATGCATGTGCTACAGTCCCTAGTGGGTCTGTCGCAATGCCTAGAAATGTCTGCTAGATTACATATGACTCTAGATAGACAGCTATAAGCAGAAATGATTGAAAGGTTTAAAAATGTGTCACAGGAAAGACGACTTATCCTTAAAGGTCTGCGAGTAAGGTTGATTCCTATGTCCAGTATGAAGAGACACAACCTTGAAGTGGGAATAGGAACAAAGGATACAGGTGGTCTTGAGGTTACATGAGGGCTGTGATGTCCTAGAACTCTAGTGGCCTTTTAGAGATCAGCCTATATTTTTTTGTTTTTACCATTCATAATAGTATTTTAATCAGGAAATGTGTTCTAAGAGTCAAATAGCTTCTTCACTGTCTCTTACCTTGAAGTCCAGTTGGTTTGTAAACTGGAGATAGCCCACTGAGGATAATCTTTCAAGGCTGCAGTGAGGTCTGATGTGCTGCTCACATTTTCACCAGGTGGTACACCCAAAATGACTTTGGGGCTACACTTGGAATTGGCAAGGTTCCAGAAAACGGAGGGACTATCATCAGAGACAGCACACAAAAAGTGGGAGAAAGGTCACCAGCCTCACTCATGGTGAGTGGGAACCTTCAATCAGGTGAAGCAGGTTTGCTTCTGAAGAACTAGTTTTCAGACCAGATCCCTCAGCTGGCTTAGACAAAGAACAAATGCAGTCAGTTATGGGCTGCTCATTTGTATTTCTCTGGGGGTTCCAGAGAACGGATGCCTAGAGGGTGACAATAACCTTCTGCAATCAACTGTAGGGCTGCTTGACCCCATTTTAAAATTATTGAATATCCCTTACTCCTTCATTGCTCCCTTTTAAGAGACATTTCTTTTCTTTTTAAAATTAACTTTATTGAGGTATGATTTACATACAATAAAATTCACCATTTTAAGTGCACAGATTGGCGAGTTTTGGCAAAAGTATACACTTGTGTAGCCACTACCATAATCAAGACACAGAACACTTCTGTCTCTCCATAAAGTTCCCTTGTGTCCCTTTACAGTTAAATCTCCTCCCCAACCCTCACTCCAAGCAAATGATCTGCTTTCTATCACTGTAGGTTTCTTTTGTGTGTTCTAGATTTTTACAAAAATGAAATTAAATAGAATCTTTTGTGTCTGGCTTTCACCAAGCCTAACATCTGTGAAATTTATCCATTTGCTGCAGGTATCAGTGGTTTGCTCCTTTTTTTTTTTTTTTTTTTTAACTGTTGAGTAGTATTCCATTACAGGGATATGACCAATTCGTATATTCATTCATCTGATGATAAACAGCTGAATTGTTTCCAGTTTAGGGCTATTATGAATAAAGCTGCTATGAACATTTGTTTAAAAATTCTTTGTGAGGACATATGTTTTCATTTATCTTGGGAAAATACCTAGAGATGGAACTCTGGGACATATGGTAATTGTCTATTGAACTTGATTAAAAACTGCCAAACTGTTTTCCAAGTGCTTTACCATTTTACCTTTTGGTTTAAAAATTTAATTATGTTGACTGACGGATGGATTAATTGATTGTTTAGGTAATAAAGTATACTGGCATAATACAAAAGTCAAGATGCAGAAAATAACTACTGTGTGATGTCTCTCTCCCAGCTTTAACCCGCCTCAAGGTGAGTAGCATTACCAGTTCCTCATGGACCTTTCCAGACACAATTAAAACGTCACAAGCAAACACTTACCTGCATTTTCCCTCTCCCACTTTTCACACAGATGAGTGTCCTGGACACACCTTGTTTTTCTCACTTAACAATATATCTTGGCTATTGTTAAAGAGCCATTTCCCAAAGTGTGTTCTCAGGAGCTCTACCCATCACTCTGTACTTGTAAGAAAAGGGTTCCCAAATAAACTTGGGAAAATGCTGCAAACTATGGCGACCTCTTAGAAATTCATAAAGTACATTAACTTATTAAAAACTCTAAGAAGTCCTGGAATTAAAAAACAGGGCTTCCAAAATGATTTGACTATAGAATTTTCTTGCCAGCAATACATATTTAACATTTTGCAGAATGAGAATTCTGTAGAATACTCTCAGGGAGGCACTTATGGGAGTCAACAACTTTACTTTCTGTAAATGATCAGATAGTAAACATTATAAGCTTGATGGATATGGCCCTGACCAAAATTACAGTACTCAATTTTGCCACTGTAGGGTGAAACCACAGATCTGATGTAAATGAATGGGCGTGGCTGTTTCAATATAACATTATTTATAAGAAGAGATGGCAGGCTGTAGTTTGCCAACTCCTGATCTAGAGATGGCAGGGGTTGAGGTGGGGAAGGTTCCCAGTAAGTTTTTAAAGTGTTTCCCCAAGGCCTGTTTGTGTTGCTTTCTCCCTACATGCTCCCATATCCTTCTCCACCTCAACTAATCTGCCACCACAAAGTTTAGAAGAGGGATGGGAAGGGAGGAGAGGAGTGAACAGAAGCAAAATAAGTAGCTATGGGTTGGGGGAGAAGGGACAGGAAAGAGTGAATTGGAGGGAAGGTGTCCTGGAGCAGAGGCTGGAGAAAATAAAAACTTCCAAGAGCAGAATGAATAACTGCTTAAAGAGAAACCACTTCCCTACCCTCTTTTCCTCTCCTTCCCCTTTATTCCCCTTTAAGCCCAGAGAGTCCACCTGGAGCACTGGACAAGGGCATCCATGCAGCACATTCTCATGCTCTATGTGAATAAATAAATAATGGAGGCTTTTGGGCTTGGGCTTCAGCATCTCCATCTGTAAGACTATAGACTTGGCCAGGTATGGTGACTCATACCTATAATCCCAGGACTTTGGGAGGCTAAGGTGGGCGGATCATGAGGTCAGGAGTTCGAGACCAATCTGGCCAACATGGTGAAACCCCGTCTCTACTAAAAATACGAAAATTAGCCAGGCATGGTGGTTCGCGCTTGTAATCTCAGCCACTTGGGAGGCTAAGGCAGGAGAATTGCTTGAACCTGGGAGGCAGAGGTTGCAGTGAGTTGAGATTGCACCACTGCACTCCAGCCTGGGTGACAGAGCAAGACTTCATCTTGAAAGTAGGAAAAAAAAAAAAAAAAAGACCATAGACTCCTTAATAGCTTCCTTCTTCAAGGATGCCATGAAATTTTTGTTGCCCGTGTCAAAACCATCTAAGGACAAGTGAGCTTGTGGCCAGATAAGTGGTAGACATATGTGATTCTAGGAGTAAATTTTATGAGTTTTTCATGTAACAACTGGGCAATAGGTACAACAGTTATCTAAGGAAACTATAGCTTGTCTTTTTTTTTTCACTTTTCTATTATTAGGTATATTTTTTATATCAATATTTTTGGGGTACAGGTGGTTTTTGGTTACATGGATGAGTTCTACAGTGGTGAATTCTGAGATTTTAGTGCATCTGCCACCCGAGCAGTGTACACCGTACCCAGTATGTAGTCTTTTATCCCTCACCCGCCTCCCAAGGTCCCCCTACACTGAGTCCCCAAAGTCCATTATATCACTCTGTATGTCTCTGCATCATCATAGCTTAGCTGCCACTTATAAGTGATACCATACAGTATTTGGTTTTGCATTCCTAAGTTACTTCACTTGGAATAATGGACTCCAGCTCCATCCAAGTTGCTGCAAATCACATTATTTTGTTTCTTTTTATGGCTGAGTAGTGTTCCATAGTGTATGCATACCACATTTTCTTTATCCATTCGTTGGTTGGTGGGCACTTAGGTTGGTTTCATATCTCTGTAATTGTGAATTGTGCTGCTATAAACATGCATGTGCTCATATCTTTTTCATATAATGACTTCTTATTCTTTGGTAGATACCCAGTAGAGGGATTGCTGGATAGAATGATAGATCTACTTTTAGTTCTTTATGGAATCTCCACACTGTTTTCCATAGTGGTTGTACTAATTTACATTTCCACCAACAGTGTAACAGTGTTCCCTTTTCACCACATCCATACCAATGACTATTGATTTTTGCCTTTTAAATTATGGCCATTCTTACAGGAGTAAGGTGGTATCTCATTGCGGTTTTAATTAGCATTTCCCTGATGATTAGTAATGTTGAACATTTTTTTCATTTTTAATGGCCATTTGTATATCTTCTTTTGAGAAATGTCTTTTTATGTCCATTGCTCACTTTTTGATGGGATTGGTTTTGTCTTGCTGATTTAAGTTCCTTGTAGATTCTGGATACTAGTCCTGTGTTGGATGCACAGTTTGTAAATACTGTCTGTTTACACTGCCTATTTTACTGTGTAGAAGCTTTTTAGTTTAATTAGATCTTATTTATTTATGTTTTTGTTGCATTTGTTTTTGGGTTCTTGGTCATAAATTCTTTGCCTAGGCCAATGTCCAGAAGAGATTTTCCAATGTTATCTTCTAGAATTTTTATGGTTTCATGTCTTAGATTTAAGTCTTTGATCCATCTTGAGTTGATTTTTTGTATAAGGTGAGGGATAGGGATTCAGTTTCATTTTTCTACATGTGGCTTGCCACTTTTCCCAGCACCATTTATTAAATAGGGTGTCTTTCCCCCAGTTTATGTTTTTGCATGGTTTGTAGATCAGTTGGATGTAGGTATTTGGTTTCATTTCTGGATTCTCTATTCTGTCCCATTGGTCTAAGTGCCTATTTTTATATGAGTACCATGCTGTTTTGGTAACTATAGCCTTGTAGTATAATTTGAAGATTGGTAATGTGATGTCTCCAGATCTGCTCTTTTTGCTTAGTATTGATTGCTTTGATTATGTGGGCTCTTTTTTGGTTCCATATGAATTTTAGAATTGTTTTTTCTAGTTCTGTGAAAAATTGTAATGGTATTTTGACAGGAATTGCATTGAATCTGTAGATTGCTTTTGGCAGTCTGGTCATTTTCACAATATTGATTTTTCCCATCTATGAGCATGGGATGTGAATCCATTTGTTTGTGTTATCTGTCATTTCTTTCAGCAGTGTTTTATAGTTTTCCTTGTAGAGATCTCTCACCTCCTTGGTTAAGTATATTCCTAGGGTTTTCTTTTTTTTCAGCTGTTGTAAAAGTGATCGAGTTCTTGATTTGATTCTCAGCTTGGTTGTTGTTGGTGTATAGCAGTACTACTGATTTGTGTACATTGATTTTGTAACTTGAGACTCTGCTGAATTTGTTTACAGATCTAGGAGCCTTTTGGATAAGTCTTTAGGGTGTTCTATATATGTGATCATATCATTGGAGAACACTGACAGTTTGATTTCCTGTTTTCCAATTTGGATGCCCTATATTTCTTTCTCTTGACTGATTGCTGTGGGTAGGACTTCCTAGTTCTTCTTTTTTAGGTCCCATATTTCATCAAATGTAAGAAGAAATACACTATTTTTTTGTGCCAGTTAGAAAGAAAAAAGCTAGCAATTAAACTATGTCACAATGGTTTCTTCCATTTACAATCTTTATTCTATCCTTATTGAAAGAACTCCTTTAGACTTATCTAACCAGTTTATCATACATCCCTGCTGCCTTCAGTTATAGTAAGTAGTGTGTAACTGCCAATCTTTTTGCAAGCATCTCAGCAACAAAATACCTAGTTTCAACTGCTTTGTGAGTGTCCTCTTTCCTTTGGTCCCCTGTAGAACTCGGTTGTTGCTTTGCAATATGGAATGGAGACCATTCTCACAATGATGACATTTGTTCCATGAATATCAAATTCCTGGCCTGCTGCTCTGCTTGCCCTTCTGCACACACAACAACTTTTTGTTTCAATGCTAAATCACAGTAAATCTTTGTGAAGGCTTTTAAAACAGCAGTTAAATACACATAGCACCAATGATGCATTTGCCTCAAATGGAGAGATGATGAGGTGAACAACTACAACCAATATTCACCCATCACAGGCAATGGTAACTATGTCATGAATCTGGCTCACAGAGACCATAAGACACATCCTGGTTTCAGAGATATTAAGATAAACAGGAGTTTCTCTAACAACATAAGCCTAGATGAAGATGTGTATTTAATTAAATAAAGTTCTAATTTTGAACTTCAGGAGGTAAAAACAAAAAAGAAAAAAAGGAAAAAACCAATGGCCTCAAAGCAGCATGTTGTATCATTTTTCTTCTTTATAACCATTCACAAATGCTCTGCAGTGACATTTAGATACATCCAGCTGAATATCTGTGCACTGGAAGTCACGTGGGTGGAAATAGGTCTCACTATGGAATTCTTGTAGGTGCGAACTTGGTATGACCCACAAAACTGTATCTTTACACTTGCCTACCCTTCCTCCCATGAGTTCAAAAAGGATCTTACGGTTTACATAATGAAATATGCATGAGTATGAAGTGACGATCATTTTAAAGTAAGAAAATCAGAAGTGAACTACAGCTAGTTTTTTTTTTTTTTCTAACATGTGCTTAGTACATATGCCAAAGGAATGTGTAAAGGAAAAAGCCAAATTAGGAATTTATATCCATTTGAAAAAATGGTTATATGACATTTAAAGTAGAATGTGACAAGCTTCTGCTACCAGTGAAAAAGTCTGCCTGGCTCCTTATGCCCCTGTCTGAGCTGGGCTTGCTGGGTTCTGTTTAATGGGGGAGGGGGTGCATGATAGGGTGGCAGGGAAAGTACCCTGCTATACGGCCAACCTCTTCTGTTACAGACCTTGTGTCCTTCTCCTGCTCACGGATCAGGTCTGTCTTACTCCAAACCTCTGTTCTTTCTATCTTATGCTAATTCACAGAGGTGCTGCAAGAATCCAATATAAAAACTCCAATAATTCTGTTCTGTATAACTCACTGTAGCAAACAAGCTTCCTTGCAAAGCTCCCGTGGAGATGGGGCTGAGCGATTCAATGTTCTAGAATGTCAGCTCACCATTCTGTGCCCCTGTAATGTGGCTAGAGTCTCAGATGCCTGGCCAGGTCTCTTGGGTGGCTCCACATGATCTGAATCTCCAGATGTGCCCTAGCCAGGCAACATCCCCAGCTGAGAGCTTTACCAGCAAGACCCCTGATGTGGTGTATATTGTGCTCTCACCACAGACATGGAGGTCTGAGATGACAGAGTTGGTCTGTGATGTATGTCTTTCATTTTTTCAAAAAGGCTTCAAGGTGGTTTATAACAGAACAGGCACAAACATAAGTTTTATAACATAAAAACTGACGTCAAGACTTAATAGAGAAATAGGAGTCTAAAATGAGCTGAAGCAGAGGTGGAATAAACACAGCAGGGAGAAACAAGAGCCACCTGTGAAAGTCCATGCTGTTCACCCTGCCTCCTGCAGCCTTATTGCTAAGCAAGCTTAAAGGACACAAGCAAATCAACAGACACAAGCAAACTAATGCTTCTCCAGAATGTCGAGAAACAAAGTTTGGAAGAGATCATGTGCCTGCCTGGTGCTTATAAAGCAAAGTTTGGGCAAATAGGCTGCATGATTAAATTGGATCGTAGGCAAGACACACTGTTCGTTTTCTGAAAGGGAGAGACTGAACAAAGATTGGGGAAGATAAAAAGGTTCTTGGCAGGCTCCTAAACCACCTCTATGTGTGTAAGTTTAAGAAGTAATTACTTCTTCCCACTTGTACCACCTTTCTTTCCCCCAACTCAAATCTCAAATCCAGGACTTCCTTTGCCAGTCTACAAGCATACAGGTGATATAGAGACAGACCATACACCCACTTAGTTAGAGTAAGATCCTAATTTATTGGGTCAGAGACGTGTGACCACACAGGCAAAGGCAGATACAGCAATCCTTGTCATGGGGCCCCTCCTGGCATTCATTTCCCTAGTGGATAAGATGTTTATGGTATATGAAGTCACACTGGATTCTTGTTATGCCACTGCTCTTGCAGGCTTGAACTTAAATCTCCATTTTGGAAGAAGACCAGTAATATACTGCATATGCTTCCATTTAAGGAATTCTTACAAAGAAGGCTCTCCTGATGCTTAAGACAGAATCAACATTAGATTGTACTCCATAGCCTCAACTTCATGGAGGTTGGAATGTGTGGATAAGGGTGGCATTATTAATACCCTGACTTCCCTGAAAACATCTTTGTCTCTAGCTTTCCAGTATTTGGGAAAAGTTGTCCTCCACCCCCAGCATGTCATTCTTCTGTTCAAAAATCACGCTGGCTTCTTTCAGTTTCACGAGACATTTCAAGGTCAAGATCACAAAGGTGGTGAAGTGGTTGTGACATAATAAGAAATATATATTTGGTCTCTGCCTGGTTTCCTGGCACACAGCTTCTTATTGTATGCTAATGAGATGACTGGTGGCTGGCGGCTCCTGGAAAGCCTCCAGATGGGGGCTGGTTGCCAGGGGAACCAACCAAGTGATTAGAGGGTTGGAACTTTCAGCCGGAACCCCTGACCTCTGGGGAGGGGAGGAGAGGGGTTAGAAGTTGAGTTCATTGCTAATGGCCAGTGATTTAACCAAGCATGCCTATGTAATGAAGCCTCCATAAAAACCCAGAATGATAGGGTTCAGAGAGCCTCTGTATTGCTGAACACATGACAGTGCTAGGAGGGTGGGATGCCCAGAAAGGGCATGGAAGTTCTGCGCCCCTTCCATACACCTTGCCCTAGGCATGTCTTCTTTCTGGCTGTTCCTGAGTTGTATTCTTTTCTAATAAAGCAGTAAGCTACTAAGCATATGGTTTTCCTGAATTCTGTAAGCTGTTCAAGCAAATTATTAAACCCGAGGAAGGGGTTGTGGGAACCTCTGATTTACTGCCACTCAGTCAAAAGTATAGGTGGCAACCTGGACTTGTGACTGGCATCTAAAGTGGGAGCATCTTGTGGGGCTGAGCTCTTGACTTATGGGAGCTGACGCTATTGCCAGGTAGACAGTATAAAAATTGAGTTAAATTGTAGAACACCCAGTTGGTGTCTGGAAAGTTGGAGAATTGGCTAGTGTGGGAACCCACTGCCCCCCACATTTGATGTCAGAAGAGTTGTGTGTTGAGTATGAGCACAAAGAAAAGCAGTTTGGTTTTTCCTATCTAGTAAAAGGGTTGAAACTTGAACCTGTGTTTTCTAACTCTTCAGAATTATGACTCCCTACCACACATAGGCATGTATGGCAGCAACTAGAATTCCCAAACCCAGTGAAGCTGCTGTGTTCTGTGTTTTTGTTTAGTTACCATGCCTATTAGCTTGATATGAAAATAAATTTGTAAATAAGATGCTCAAAGTGGTCATGAGATTACCCAAGGTGTAATCTTAAAGTTTAAGAATGAGGTTAACATTAGCTTTTAAGATGATACCAGATTTGTATTCTAGGGTTATGTGGTGTATATGCTAAGTAGTTCTCAACCTTGCTTCTCAATGGAGTCAACGGGGTTTTAAAAAACTCCCCAAGTGGATATAATGTGAAGCCAAGACTGAAAGTCACTGATCTAATAACAGCTGCACACTAAGTCCTCTGCTGGTGAGCTGCATAGCCTGAGAGGAACTGGAGGTGGTAGGGAGAGTGATGTCCTTGGAATGAGACAGACTTAGTTCACGTCCAGGTGGCTCAGGAGAGTGCTTTCAGCTGTGTGATCTTGATCACTTGGTGCCTCACTTTCCTCATCCATGAAATAGAGGCTTATGAAGACTTCTGTGATAATATAGGAAAGTGCATCTCACAGTATCTGGTACAGCCATCATGGCTGCTATGATCATGATTATTATTAATCCTGAGGGTGTCTTCCTCCTTCCTAGAATATCATCATCTCATCCTCCCTCAGCCTTCCCAAGGGCTCAGAGCAATGTAGCAAGTGAGAACCTGGGACACCAAGAGAGCACCTCCAGAAAAAGCCTGTGCTTCATGTTCCACAGTCTCTATGGCCTCAACTTTTTAACAGAGGCAAACAAAAGTGGGGAGAGGCCACCCAGGATGTGCAAGTTGCAGGGAGAGGAAGGAGCTGGTGGGAGAATATTCCCTGGAGGCCATGCTCTCTTTACCACATGCTGAGTTCGAAGTAAGCAGGGCCGTAAGGGTGACTGAAGATCAGCCCCCTCCCACCAGACACACAGGTGAAATAAATTTGAGGGTCTCACAGGAGCAAACAGCTCAGGCTGAAAACCTGAAAACCAAGGCTATCTGACACAGCCTGTTGTTTAGGGCTTTGAGAAAAGCAGTGCTGGAATGAAAACCAGTCCTCATAGGCAAGCAAGGTCACACTAGGACCACAGTGATGCTGGTGGCTTTTTGTACTGTTTTCTTCTCCCACCTATACCCCCAACCTCAATAAAACCAATTGTCAAGATTGTTGTTTTACAACTCTTTAAATCTGATTTGGAGAATATCACAACCTGGTGTGGTGGGAAAGAAACAGGCTTGTAATATAACTTAGGGAATCCTGGATGTCAATGTCATGAGATCTTTCCTTTCAGTCTCCTGCCTGGAGGGTGTGGCTCTGGTTACTAATACTTTGCGAGCAAGCTAGGAAGAGGGCCAGGGTCTCAGCATTCAGTGTGTAAAACTGCCTTTACACCCTATTTTTGTATACAATGCTTGGTGTTTCCATAGTCATTCAACCAATTCTCTGACCTGTAGTTCCATCTCCACCCCCATTCCCAGGGGTTCCTGGAATTACTGCCAATTCTTAAGGTTTTGGGAGGTTCTACAGTTGGTTCTAGTAGGTCTTTCTGACTCCTAGTTTAGGATTCAACTTCATCAGGTTTCCAAGGAAGTTACCCTTTCTCCATTTGTTTTCTAGATTTTGGTTTTTTATTTTTTAATTGACAAATTGGAATTGTACATATTTATAGAGAACAATTTGATGTTTTGGTTAATATCTATGTTGTATAATGATCAAATCAGGGTATTTAGCATATCTATTACCTCATGCATTTATCATCTTTTTGTGGTGAGAACCTTCACAAGCCTCTCTTCTAGTATTTAGTAATATACAATGTTTTACTATTAACCATAGTCCCCCTCCTGTTCAATAGAACACTAGAACCTATTTCTCCTGGTTGTAACCTTTTACCTATTAACCATCCTCTCCCCATTCTCTCCTTCCTCCCCTCCCAGTCTCTAGTAATCACTGTTCTACTCTTTGTTTCTATATCACCTCTTTTTCTTTTTTTAGATTCCACATATGAGTGGTGAGATCATGTAGTATTTGTCTTTCTGTGGCTACCTTATTTCACTTAACATAATGTCCTCCAGGCTGATCCATGTTGTTGCAAATGACAGGATTTCCTTCATTTTTATGGCTGAATAGTATTCCATTGTGTACATATACCACATTGTCTTTATTCATCCATTGTTGGATACTTAGGTTGATTCCATATCTTCACTATTTTGAATAATGCTGCAATAACCCTAAGAGTGCAGATATCTTTTGATATACTGATTTCATTTCCTTTGGATATATATACAGTAATGGGATTGGTGGATCATGTGGTAGCTCTATTTTTAATTTTTTGAGGAACTTCCATACTGTTTTCCATAATGGCTGTACTAGTTTACAATCCTACCAACAGTGTGCAAGTGTTTTCTTTTCTCCACATCCTTACCAGCACTTGTTTTCTTTTGTCTCTTTTAAAATAATAGTCACTTTAACTGGGTGAGATGGTATCTCATTGTGGTTTTGATTTGTATTTCCCTCATGGTTAGTAATGAGCATTTTTTCATGTATCTGTTGGCCATTTGTTTATCTTGAGAAATGTCTGTGAAGGTCTTTTGCTCATTTAAAAATCAGGTTAGTTTTTTTTTGCTATTAAGTTCCTTATATATTCTGGATATTAACCCCTTGTCAGATGTATAATTTGCAAATATTTTCTCCCATTCTTTAGGCCACCTCTTCACTCTGCTGTTTCCTTTGCTGTGCAAATGTTTATTAGTTTCATGTAATCCTATTTGTCTATTTTTGCTTTTGTTGCCTGTGCTTTTAACTTCTTAAATTATATTGCTGTGTTTGCTCTCCTGTTTTCTTTGTTCTTCTGGTCTACTATTTTAAATAATCCCTTTACTATTTAATGAGGTTTTGATTACATGTGTTTATATTGTGCCACATTAAACCAGCATTCAACCCTAGATTTGAATGCTTCCTCTGTTATGTTTCTGTGATGGGACTTTGAAGAAGTTACTTAAACTCTATAGGCCTCAGTTTTGGTCAATTTAAAGGGGAAAAATAGTATTAAATTTGTATTCCTTTGGCTATTAATGAAATCGAACACTTTTCCAGAAGTTTATTGCTCACCTGTATATTTTCTTTTGCTCAAGAGCATTGTCTGCTTTTTTCCTGGAATATTGGTCTTTAAAAATCTATTTGTAAGTATTTTTTAATATGTCAAGGTTATCAACTTGGTAACAATCATGTTTACTGAAAATATTTTCCCCCAATAGTTTGTCTGCCTTTGATTTTGTTTTGTCTATGGAGTTTTGTTTTGTTTTGACCAAAGAAAAGTCCTTCCCAATCCTGTTTTTGGAAATATTTACCAATATTTTCCTCTATTTGTTTTATAATTTCATCTTCTACACTATGTAGTGGATGTTGTGTGCCACTCAGGTCCCCTCTTGAAGACTTAAGCTCTCATTCCCGAATTTCTTGAGTGTTGGATGCTGATGGCTCATTGTTCAATCTCTCTCCCAGAAATCTCACTGAGCCAAAGGGAGATGCCTCACCCTACACTATGCCCTTCTGGGGTAAATCCCACATTCAACACCTGGTTGATGTCAGGGAACACAGGCCCTTGTCTCAATTTGGGACAGCTGTGATGGGCTATCCCAGCTCCCCAGCTCCCTGTGGAGTCAGCTGAGCTCTGTGTATTAGCATGTATTAGAGGGACTGCCCGCCTCCACTCTGCTTCACTCTATCTCCCAGTGCACTCAACACTAAATGCCCTATACTAAGACTTCTCCCCAAGGTTTCCTGAGAAACCAAAGACAAAGAGTTCAATCCATTTGTAATTTACCTTGATACACTGTGTGTGATGAAGCTCTAACTTATTTTTTCCAAGTAATTAATTCTCCCAATACCATTTACTGACTTATCCTTTGCCCAGATTTTGAACTGCTACCTTTATTATATTTAAATTTTAAAAACATAATAAAACTGTTATAAACCAACCGTTTCAGGGCTATCTAATCTGTTACCCTAATCTGTTCTCTTATATATGTAATACAATATTTTGATTAACATTACTTGATGACATGTTTTGATTTTTGGTAGAGCAAACCTGGCCCCCCCTCATTACTCTTGTTTTTCAAAAATATCTTTACTACTTTTTTCTGTTTATACTTTTAGATCAACTTTGGACTCATTTTCCATAGGTTAATTAAGAATTCCATTATTAGAATTTTGATTTGGATTTTGATAAGGCTGTTTATTATAACTAATTTGGGAAATCCTGGCAATATTAAATCTCCCTTTGAGATAGAATGTGATCTCTCTCTTCATTAATTCAAATCTTCTTTTATGCTTCTTCTTGCAGTGAGGCTTTATAGTTTTCTTTATATGTTGGTTAAATATTAAGTTTTTCTGTTGCAATTATGAAAAAAATTTCTTTATATATTCCACATAGTCACTCCCGGTATATAGGGGAAGTATTAGGTTTTTATTAACTTATTTTAGTGAGGTATAATTTACATATAGACAAAGAACAAGACAAGAATGTTACCTGTCACCACTCCTATTCTATGTCACACTGGAAGCCCTAGTTAATGCAATAAAGCAAGAAAAGGAACTACAAGTATACAGACTGAGAATAAATAAAACTTTGTTTGCAGATGACATGATTGCCAACGTAGAAAATCCCAGAGAACTGACAAAAAACAACAACAAAAAATACTGGAACTAATAAGCAATATTAATACACAAAAGTCAGTTGGTTTTCTATATACCATCAATGAACAATTGGAATTTAAAATTAAAAACACAACACTATGTACACTAACACCAGAAAGAAAAAAGAAAGGAAGGACAGAAAACACTTAGGTATAAATTTAACAAAATATGTACAAGATCTGTATGTGGACAATGGCAAAACCCTGATGAAAGAAATCAAAGAAGGTCTAAAGAAATGGAGAGATATTCTATGTTCATGGATGCGAAGACTCAATATTGTGAAGATGTCAATTCTTCCCAACTTGATCTATAGATTCAATGAAATCTCAATAAAAATCCCAGAGCAAGTTATTTTGTGGATATTGACAAACTGATTATAAAGTTTACACGGAAAGGCAAAAGACCAATAGCCAATGCAATACTGAAGGAGAACAAAATTGAAAGACTGACACTATCCAACTTCAAGACTTATGATAAAGGTTCAGTAATGAAGGCAGTGTAATACTGATGAAAGAACAGAGAAACTGATCAACAGAACAGAAGAGAGTCCAGAGACAGACTCACACAAATAAAGTCAACTGATCTTTGACAAAGGAGCTAAGGCAATTCAATGGAGAAAGGACTGTTTGTTAATAAATAGTGCCAGGACAACTGGACATCCACATGCAAAACATGAATCTAGACAAAGAGCTTACATCTTTCACAAAAATTAACTCGACATGGGTCATAGACCTAAATGTAAAATGCAAAACTATAGAACTTGTAGAAGATAACATAGGAGAAAATTTAGGTGACTTTGTGATGAGTTTTTAGATACAACACAAAAAGCAAAGCCTATGAAAGAAAAAAAATGATAAGCTGGACTTCATTAAATTTAAAATTTCTGCTCTGATAAATTCAAAGAATAAAAGACAAGCCATCGACTGGGAGAAAATATTTGCATACATTCAATAAAGGACTTGAATCCAAAATATACAAATCTCTCTTAAAATTTAATATAAGAAAATTCAATTAAAAATTGGGCAAGAGATCTGAACAGATACCTCACCAGTGAAGACAATACAGATAGCCAATAAGCATATGAAAAGATGTTCAATGTCATATGTCATTAGAGACCTGTCAATTAAAACAACAATGGGATACCACTACACACCTATTAGAATGGCTAAAATCCAAACAAAACAAAACAAAACAAAACAAAACTGATAATACCAAATGCTGGTGAGGAAGTGAAGTAACAGGAACTCTCATTCAGTGCTGATAGGAATGCAAAATGGTACAGCCACCAAGGAAGAAAGTTTGGCAGTTTCTTAGAAAGTTAATCATAGTCTTACTATATGATCTAATAATTGTGCTCCTAGGTATTTACCTAAATGAATTGAAAATTTAAGTTCACACAGAATCCTACACATGAATGCTTATAGCTACTTTATTCATAATTGTCAACAACTAGAAGCAACCAAGATGTCTTTCAATAGGTGAATGAACACAGAAACTGTGGTACATCCGTATGATGAAATATTATTCAGCAATAAAAAGAAATGAGTTATCAAAGCACAAAAAGACATGGAAGATCCTTAAACATACTGCTGAGTGAAAAAAGCCAGTCTGAAAAGGCTATATACTGTATTACTCCAGTTTGCATGCAGCAAAATTCATATATCTTAAATGTGGATTATACATCTGTTAATCAGCATTCTAATCAAGATACAGAACATCTCCATCACCTGTCACTGGAAACTTTATATTCCTTTTCAAGCAATATTGCCTTTCAGAGCAAAACTTATTATGAATAGAATCATTAGCTATTAATTTTTTTGTATGTTAACTGTAACTATATATTTTGCTAATGTCTCAGTTCTCATGGGTTAGGATCGTTCAGGAAAACAATAATGTTCCTTTGAATAATAATTTGGTATTACTTTCATAAGTTTGTAACTCTTATTTTTGTCTTTCATCATATTGCATTTATTTGAGTGTCTGGAATTGTTTGAAGGTTATCTAGTAATCATGGTGGTAGGCATGCTTGTTTTGATCCTGGTTTTAATGGTAATGACTACACATAGTAAGAGCTATTGGTGTTAGGATAAGAACATATCCTTCTACATTTAATTGAGAGCTTTTATTCCCCTAAAGGAATAAATATTAAAAATTATCAAATAATTTTTCTGTAATATTTTGACATGGTCATCTAGCTCTGGGTCTCCTTAGATCTCATGATCTATATTAATGGCAATCCATGGATTAATAGCAATCCATCTTTGCATTCTTAGAATAAACTTCATTTGATCTTGATGTATATAATTTGACAAAACTGTTTCAGATTGCTGTATCTTTATTTATGATTAAGATTGGTCTGTAAGTTTGTTGGGTGTGCATGTGTGTGTGTTTAAGGTTTCAAGTTTGGCTTTGGAAACTCAGTTACATAAGCTGTATAATACAAACCAAGAAGCTTTAAATATTTTCAGTGACATAGGCCTCTTTATATATCATTTGAAATACTTGTTCATTAAACTTTTATTTTTAAAAGCCTACTTGTAAATAGTAAAAAACTTCTTTTTGGGAATAATTCTTTGACAACTTAAAAACTTAAAAATACCATCCATGCTTATAATTCTGACTTCCTATATAATTTTGGTTGATTTTTTTCCTAGGAGATTTTGAATTTTGTTGAAAATTTTACACTAAATATGTAATACAAAGTATAGTACAAAGTGTAGCAATTGCTTTAAAGTTTTCTCATCTGTAATATACTTTTCTCATACCAAATTTTTTTGTTTTGCCTTACTAAATTCACGTTTTCCCTTACTAGACTGAAAGGTGCACATTTTACTATTTTGTTCCCAATCAACTACTGGATAATTCATAAGTGTGATTGTTTTTCTAATTTCTAATTATATTCCATTTTCTCTTCATATCTTCTTTAAATTCATTTTGTTATCTTTTGATTTTTTTTGGGCTGAATTCATAGGTAATTTATCTTCATTCTTCCTTATTAAAAGATGAAAGCTTTGTCTGGAAGGATATATATCTTTTTGCTTTGCATTCAGAATTTATTACTAATGCATCTTCTTTCCTTCTGTTACTTATGCCTTGAGTATTTCTATAAAATACTATATTGTGATCACTTTTCAACCATAAGTTTTGACATGTAGCTTTTGGACTGATGTTATTTTCTGTGCAATCGATATTTGAATTTTTAACTTTTTCTAATATCTAATATTTATTTAGGGTAAGTTTGCTTTAATGCCAAAATAGCTGTGAGATTTTTGTTTAAATTTTTTATTTTTTAAATTTCTAATCCTAGTTTTTATTGCACTAAGGAGAAGTTTTACTTTTTTGAATTTAAGGGTTTTTAATTTTTTGGTCCAGTATAGAATAATTTTTAATAAATGATCCATGGATATTTGAAAACAAGATTATATCATCTGTAACAGTGGTTCCCAACATTTTGGCACCAGGGACTGGTTTCATGGAAGACAATTTTTCTGTGGATGGAGAGTGCAGGGGGATGGCACTCTGTAACTACTATATTTTCAACATGGTTTGGTCAGAAAAAGGTTGTGTATAAGTAGACCTATGCAGTTTAAACGTATGTTGTTCAAGGGTCAACTGGATATTCACTTGCCCCAGTCTGCAGTCCAACCTTGGACTCTCAAATCTAGTTGATTTTTTTTCATTTTGCATATATTAAATCTCACTGTTTGTGATAAACATCTTATAAGGGTTTGGTAAATGCATACCATCAGCTATCCACAACCCTAGTAAGAGTTTATACACCCTAACATTTCACTGTACAGCCTATTTTTAGTCACCCTGACCTTCCTCCCCCAATCACTGACAAGCACTGATCTATTTTCTGTCCATATAGTTTCCTTTTCTTTTTGTATCTGGCTTCTTTCAGTTAACAAAATCTACTTAAGATTTATTCATGTCTTTGCACAAATCAGCAACCTTGTTCTCTTTTATTGCTTAATAGTGTTCCACTGCATGATTGTACCACAGTTTGTTTACTCATTCATCTGCTGAAGGACATCTTGGTTCTTTTTTTTTTCTTTTTATTATTATTATTATTATACTTTAAGTTTTAGGGTACATGTACACAATGTGCAGGTTAGTTACATATGTATACATGTGCCATGCTGGTGCGCTGCACCCATTAACTCGTCATTTAGCATTAGGTATGCCTCCTAAAGCTATCCCTCCCCCCTCCCCCCACCCCACAACTGTCCCCAGAGTGTGATGTTCCCCTTCCTGTGTCCATGTGTTCTCATTGTTCAATTCCCACCTATGAGTGAGAATATGCGGTGTTTGGTTTTTTGTTCTTGTGATAGTTTACTGAGAATGATGATTTCCAATTTCATCTATGTCCCTACAAAGGACATGAACTCATCATTTTTTATGGCTGCATAGTATTCCATGGTGTATATGTGCCACATTTTCTTAATCCAGTCTATCATTGTTGGACATTTGGGTTGGGAATCCAACTTACAAGGGACGTGAAGGACCTCTTCAAGGAGAACTACAAACCACTGCTCAAGGAAATAAAAGAGGATACAAACAAATGGAAGAACATTCCATGCTCATGGGTAGGAAGAATGAATATCGTGAAAATGGCCATACTGCCCAAGGTAATTTATAGATTCAATGCCATCCCCATCAAGCTACCAATGACTTTCTTCACAGAACTTTAAAGTTCATATGGAACCAAAAAAGAGCCCGCATTGCCAAGTCAATCCTAAGCCAAAAGAACAAAGCTGGAGGCATCACGCTACCTGATTTCAAACTATACTACAAGGCTACAGTAACCAAAACAGCATGGTACTGGTACCAAAACAGAGATATAGATCAATGGAACAGAACAGAGCCCTCAGAAATAATGCCACATATCTACAACTATCTGATCTTTGACAAACCTGAGAAAAACAAGCAATGGGGAAAGGATTCCCTATTTAATAAATGGTGCTGGGAAAACTGGCTAGCCATATGGAGAAAGCTGAAACTGGATCCCTTCCTTACACCTTATACAAAAATTCATTCAAGATGGATTAAAGACTTAAACGTTAGACCTAAAACCATAAAAACCCTAGAAGAAAACCTAGGCATTACCATTCAGGACATAGGCATGGGCAAGGACTTCATGTCTAAAACACCAAAAGCAATGGCAACAAAAGCCAAAATTGACAAATGCGATCTAATTAAACTAAAGAGCTTCTGCACAGCAAAAGAAACTGCCATCAGAGTGAACAGGCAACCTACAAAATGGGAGAAAATTTTCTCAACCTACTCATCTGACAAAGGGCTAATATCCAGAATCTACAATGAACTCCAACAAATTTACAAGAAAAAAACAAACAACCCCATCAAAAAGTGGGTGAAGGATATGAACAGACACTTCTCAAAAGAAGACATTTATGCAGCCAAAAGACACATGAAAAAATGCTCACCATCACTGGCCATCAGAGAAATGCAAATCAAAACCACAATGAGATACCATCTCACACCAGTTAGAATGGCGATCATTAAAAAGTCAGGAAACAACAGGTGCTGGAGAGGATGTGGAGAAATAGGAACACTTTTACACTGTTGGTGGGACTGTAAACTAGTTCAACCCTTGTGGAAGTCAGTGTGGCGATTCCTCAGGGATCTAGAACTAGAAATACCATTTGACCCAGCCATCCCATTACTGGGTATATACCCAAAGGACTATAAATCATGCTGCTACAAAGACACATGCACGTGTATGTTTATTGCAGCACTATTCACAATAGCAAAGATTTGGAACCAACCCAAATGTCCAACAATGATAGACTGGACATCTTAGTTCTTAACAGTTTGGAGATATTAAGAATAAAGCTACTGTAAGCTATTAAACATTCACATGCAAGTTTTTGTGTGAACATATATTTTCAATTTACTTGGATAAACACGAAACAGTGAGATTGCTAGGCTGAATAATATCTATATACTCAGCTTTATAAGAAACTTCTACAGTGTCTCTAAAGTGATTGTATCATCATTTCTTTCCATCCTCAATTAATTAGAGTTCCTGTTGCTCCACATTCTCACCAGCATTTGTTGCTGTCAATGTTTTAGCCATTCTAACAGTTGTGCTGCAGTATTTCATTTTGGATTTAGTTTCCTCTTCTCTAAGGACAAATAGTCTTGGGCACTTTTTTTATATGCATGCCACCCATATATCTTTTTGAAATGCTGCTTTGTATCTTTTGCACATTTTTTCTTGACGTGTAATAATTGCACATATTTATGGGCTATAGAATGATATTTCAATACATGTATACAATGTGTAATAACCAAATCAGAGTATTGCCATATCCATCATCTCAAACATCTATCATTTCTTTGTGTTGGGAACATTCAAAATTCTTTTCTAACTATTTGAAAATATACAATAAATTATTGTTAACTATAGTCACTCTGCAGTGCTAATAACACTAGATCTTATTTCTCCTATCTAGCTGTAATTTTGTATCTGTTAACCAACCTCTCCCTATTCTCTTCTCCCTACTCCCACCCTTCTCAGGCTCCAGTAATCAAAATTCTGCTCTCTACTTATATGAGACCAACAATTTTAGCTCCCACATGACTAAGAAGATGCAGTATTTATCTTTCTGTGCCTTAGTTATTTCACTTTACATAATGTCCTCCAGGCTCATTTGTGTTGCCATGAATTTTCATTTTTTATGGCTGCAGAGTACTCCATTGTGTGTGTGTGTATATATATATATATATATATATATACCACATTTTCTTTTGTAACTTTTAATTTTTAACTTTTGTGGTTATATAGTGGGTGTATATATTTTGGATTACATGAGATATTTTGATACAGACATGCAATGCATAATAATCACATCAGGGTAAATCAGGTATCCATCCTGTCTCAAGCATTTATCCTTTGTGTTACAAACAATCCAGTTATACTCTTTTAGTTATTTTTAAATTGTATAATTAAATTATTTTTGACTAGAGTCACCCGGTTGTACTAGCAAATACTGGGTCTTATTCATATACCTGTTTGACGTGTGTATGTCTTCTTTTGAGAAATACCCATTCAGATATTTTGCCCATTTTTTAAATTGGGGTATTAGATTTTTTTCCTATGGAGTTGTTTGAAATTTATATATCCTGATTATTAATCCCTTGTCAGATAGATAGTCTGCAAATATTTTCTCCCATTCTGTGGGTTGTCTCTTCACTTTATTAATTATTTCTTTTGCTGTGCAGATGCTTTTTAACTTGAAGTGATCCCATTTGTTCTTTTCGCTTTGGTTGCCTGTGCTTGTGGGGTGTTACTCAAGAAATTTTTGCCCAGTTCAACGTCCTGGAAGGTTTCCCCAATGTTTTCTTTTAGTAGTTTCATAGTTCGAGGTCTTAGATTTAGGTTTTAAATCCATTTTGATTTGATTTTTGTAATATGGTGAAAGATGGGGGTCTATAGTTTCATTCTTCTGCATATGGATATCCAGTTTTCCCAGCACCATTTATTGAAGAGATTGTCTTTTCTCCAGTGTATGTTCTTGGCCCCTTTGTCAAAAATGAGTTCATTGTAGATGCATGGATTTTTCTCCAGGTTCTCTATTCTGTTCCACTGATTTATGTGTCTATGTCAGTAGCACGTAGTTTAGGTTATTATAGCTCTGTAGTATAATTTAAAGTCAAGTAATATAATTCCTCCAGTTTTGTTCTTTTTGCTTAGGATAGCTTTGGCTATTCTAGATCTTTGTGGTTCCACATATGTTTTAGGATTATTTCTACTATTTCTGTGAAGAATGTCATTGGTATTTTGACAGGGATTGCATTAAATCTGTAGATTGCATTGAGTAGTAAGGGCATTTTAACAATATTATTTCAATCCATGGACATGGCATATCTTTCCATCTTTTGGTGTTCTCTTCAATTTCTTGCATCCGTGCTTTATAGTTTTCATTGTAGAGATCTTTGGTTAATTCCTAGGTATTTTATTTTATTTGTAGCTAATGTAAACGGGATTACTTTCTTGATTTCGTTTTCAGATTATTCACTGTTGGCATACAGAAATGCTACTGATTTTTGTATGTTGATTTTGTATCCTGCAACTTATTGAATTTATCAGTTCTAATAGTTTTTTTAGGTGTGTATGGAGTCTTTAGGGTTTTCCAAATATAGGATATCATCTGCAAACAAGGATAATTTGACTTCTTCCTTTCCAATTTGGATCTCCTTTATTTCTATTGTCTGATTGCTCTAGATAGGACTTCCAGTGCTATGTTGAATAACAACGTGGAAGTGGGCATCCTTGTCGTGTTCTAGATCTTAGAGGAAAGGCTTTTAGTTTTTCCCCATTCAGTATGATACTAGTGATGGGTCTGTAGTATATAGCTTTTATTATGTTGAGGTATGTTCCTTCTATACCCACTTTTTTGAGGGTTTTTATCATGAATGTTAAATTTTGTTGAATGCTTTTTTAGCATCATTCGAAATGATCATATGGTTTTTGTCCTTCATTCTGTTAATATTATATTTTACATTAATTGATTTGTGTATGTTGAGCCATCCTTGCATCCCTGGGATAAATCCCATTTGGTCATGATGAATGATCTTCTGAATATATTGTTGAATTCGGTTTGCTAATATTCTATTGAGAATTTTTGCATCAATATTTATCAGTGATACTGGCCTATAGTTCTTTTGTTTTTTTTGATGTGTCTCTGTCTGGTTTTGGTATCAGGGTGATACTGGTCTTATAGAATGAGTTTGGAAGTATTCTCTCCTCTATTTTTTGAAATAGTTTGAGTAGAATTGGTATTAGTTGTTCTTTAAATGTTTGGTAGAATTGAGGAGTGAAGCCATCAGAGACTGGGATTTTCTTTGCTAGGAGAACTGTTATTACAGGTTTGATCTTGTTATTTGTTATTAGTCCATTCAAGTTTTGGATTTCTTCATGGTTCAATCTTGTTAGGCTGTATGTGTCTAGGAATTTGTCCATTTCTTCTAGATTTTCCAATTTATTGACATACAGTTGCTCACGATAGCCACTAATGATCCTTTGAATTTCTGCAGTATCAGCTATAATCTCCTTTTTCATCTCTGATTTTATTTGGGTCTTCTTTTTTTCTTAGCTAGTCTGGCTAAAGGTTTGTCAATTTTGTTTATTTTTTCAAAAAAACAACTTTTTGTTTCATTAATCTTTTGTATTGTTTCCTTCATTTCAATTTCATTTATTTCTGTTCTGAGCTTTCTTATTTTCTTCTACTAATTTTGGGTTTGTTTTTCTCTTGCTTTTCTAGTTCTTTAAGATGTAATATTAGGTTGTTTATTTGACATTTTTCTTCTTTTTTGATATAGGCACTTATAGCTATAAACTTTCTTCTTAGTACTGCTTTCACTGTATCATACAGGTTTGGTATATTGTGTGTCCATTATCATTTGTTTCAAGAAAATTTTCAATTTCCTTCTGATTTCTTCATTGACCCACTGGTCATTCAGGAGGCATAATGTTTAATTTCTATGCATTTGTATAGTTTCCTAAATTCCTCTTGTTATTGATTTCTAGCTTTATTCCATTGTGCTCAGAGAATATACTTGGTATTATTTCAATTTTTTGGATGTTTTAAGACTTGTTTTGTGACCTGACACATGGTCTATTCTTTAGAATGATCCATATGTTGAGGAAAGGAATATGTATTCTGCAGCCACTGGATGAAATATTCTGTAAACATCTATTAAGTTCATTTGGTTTATAGTGCATATTAAATCTGATGTTTCTTTGTTGATTTTCTGTCTGGAAGATTTGTCCAATGCTGAAAGTGGAGTGTTGAAGTTCCCAGCTATTATTGTATTGGGGTCGCTTTCTTTAGTTTTAATAATCTTTGATTTAAATATCTGGGTGCTCCAGTGTTGGGTGTATATATATTTAAAATTATTCTATCCTCTTGCTGAATTGACTCCTTATCATTATATAGTGACCTTCTTTGTCTCTTCTTAAAGCTTTTGTCTTGAAATCTATTTTGTATAAGTATAGCTACTGCACTTTTTTGGTTTCCATTGGCATGGAAGATCTTTTTCCATCCCTTTATTTTCAGTTTATTTTTGTCTTTATAGGTGAAGTGTGTTTCTTATAGGCAACTGATAATTAGGTCTTGGTTTTTTTTTTTAATCCACTCAGCCACTCTATGTCCTTGATTGAAGAGTTTAGTCCATTTACATTCAATGTTATTATTGATAAGAAAGGGTTACTCATGTCATTTTGTTATTTGCCCCCTGGTTGTTTTGTGGTCTTCTCTTCCTTCTTTTCTTCCTTCTTGTGTTCTTTTCAGTGAAGCTGGTTTTCTTTGGTGTTATTATTTATTTCTTGCTTTTGATTTTTTGTGTATCCATTAGCTTTTTGATTTGAGGCTACCACGAGGCTTGCAAATGCTATCTTATAATCCATTATTTTAAGGTGATAACAACACTCAGCATAAACAACCAAGCAAAAATAAGACTATTAAAATTGTATGCCTTAATTTCATCCTCCTGATTTTAAGCTTTTTGTTGTTTCTATTTATATCTTATTGTGCTGTCAATGTCTTGAAAAATTGTTGTGGTTATTATTTTTGATTGGTTCATCTTTTAGTCTTTCAATTTAAGATATGAGCAGTTTACACACCACAGTTACAGTGTTACAGTATTCTGTTTTTCTGTGTACTTACTAATACTAGTGAGTTTTGTACCTTCAGATGATGTCTTATTGTTCATTAATGTCATTTTCTTTCTGATTGAAGAACTGCATTTAGCATTTCTTGTAGGACAGGTCTAATGTTGATGAAATCCCTTAACTTTTGTTTGTTTGGGAAAGTCTATTTCTGCTTCAGGTTTGGAGTATATTTTCACTGGATACACTATTCTAGGATAAAAGTTTTTTTCCTTCAGTACTTTAAATACGTCATGCCACTCTCTCTTGGCCTGTAAGGTTTCCACTGAGAAGTCTGCTGCCAGATGTACTGTAGCTTCATTGTATGTTGTTCTTTTCTCTTGCTGCTTTTAGCATCATTTCTTTATCCTTGACGTTTGGGAGTTTAATTATTAAATGCCTTGAGGTAGCTTTCTTTGGGTTAAATCTGCTTGGTGTTCTATAACCTTCTTGTACTTGGATATTGATATCTTTCTCTAGGTTGGGGAAGTTCTCTGTTATTATCCCTTTCAATAAACTCTCTACCCCCATCTCTTTCTCCATCTCCTCTTTAAGGCCAATAACTCTTAGATTTGCCCATTTGAGGGTATTTTCTAGATCCTTATAGGTGTGCTTCATTGTTTTTTGTTCTTTTTTCTTTTGCCTCCTCTGACGTGTATTTTTAAATAGCCTGTCTTCAAGCTCACCAATTCTTTCTTCTGCTCAAGTCTGCTATTAAAAGACCCTGATACATTCTTCAGCATGTCAATTGCATTTTTCAACTCCAGTATTTCTGCTTGATTGTTTTTAATTATTTCAATCTGTTTGTTGAATTTATCTGATACAATTCTGAATCCCTTCTCTGTGTTATCTTGAATTTCTTTGAATTTCCTCAAAACAGCTATTTTGAATTCTCTGTCTGAAATGTCACACATTTCTGTTTCTCCAGGATTGGTCCCTTCTACCTTATTTAAGTTCATTTGGTGAGGTCATGTTTTCCTATATGATCTTGATTCTTGTTGATGTTCTTCGACGTCTGGGCATTAAAGAATTAGGTATTTATTGTAGTCTTCACAGTGTGGGCTTGTTTGTAACCATCCTTCTTAAGAAGACTTTTCAGATATTCAAAAGGAGTTAGGTATTGTGATCTAAGCCATATCTGCATTAGGGGACACCTGAAGCCCAGTAACACTGTGGTTCTTACAGACTCATAGAGGTACTGCATTAATGGTCTTGGATAAGATCTGAAAGAATTCTCTGAATTACCAGGCAGAAACTCTTGTTCTGTTCCCTTAACTTCTCCCAAATAAATGGAGTCTCACACTCTGTTTTGAGCCACCTGGAGCTGGGAGTGGGGTGACTCAAGTGCCCCTGTAGCTACCACCAATGGGAGTGTGCTGGGTAAGACCTGCAGCCTGCACAGCACTGGATCTTACCCAAGGCCTGCTATAACTACTACCTGGCTACCATTTGCTAAAGGCCCTGGGGTTCTTCGATCAGCAGGTGGAGAAGTCAGCCAGGTTTGTTTCCTTTCCTTCTGGGCAGCAAGTTTCTCCAGGCCCCAGGTGGGTCCAGAGGTGCCACCCAGGAGGAGGGGCTGGAGTCAAAAACCTCAGAATTCTACCTACCTGGCGTTCTACTGTACTGTGGCTGAGCTGGCACTCAAACCACGAGACACAGTCCTTCCCACTCTTTCCTCCCCTTTCCACAGGGAGAGAAGCCTTACCTCACAGCCACTACTACCACAGGCCCATGGGGAGTGCTGCCAGGCTACTGCCAACATTTACTTTAAGCCCAAGGGCTCTTCAGTTGGCTTGTTGTGAATGCTGCCTGGCCTGGGGACTCACCCTTCAGGGCAGTGGGCTCCCCTCTGGCCCAAGGCAGGTCCAGCCATGCTATCCAAGAGCCATGGCCTGGAATCAGAGACCCTAAGAGGCCCCTCGCTGCTCTGCCCCTCTGTGGCTGAGCTGGTACACAAGATGAAAGACAAAGTCCCTTTTACTTTTCCCTCCACTTTTCTCAAGCAGAAATAGTCTCTCCCCATAGCTACCACAGCTGAGAATGTGCTGAGTCTCACTTGAAGCCAGTAAGTCTCAGAGTTCCACCCAAGACCCATGGCAAAGTACTGGGTATTGCTGCTGGTTATTTAGAGCCCAAGGACTCTTTAGTAGGCAGTGAGTTCCCTTCAGGCCCAGGGTGTCTAGCAATGCCATCTGGGAGCTAGGGACTGGAAAGAGGGCCTCATACTCTGACTGTTGCCCTATCCCACTCTGATGAGCTGGTATCCAAGAGGCAAAACAAAGTTCTCTTAACTCTTCCCTCTCCTATTCTCAAGTGGAAGGAAGGGGTCACTTTTGGAGCCATTAGCTGTGCAACTGGGGTTTGGGGAAGGGTGGGATAAGCACTCCCCAACCCTTAGGTTGGGGGAAAGGTGGCATAAGCACTCCCAGCTGGTGTCTCAGTAGGTCGTGTGCCTTAAAGTCCACTGGTTCTGAGCCCATTTTAGCACTAGAACTTACCTAGGAATCGGAGTCTTTGTGACCTAGACTGCCTTTCAAGTTTATTTAGGGCCCAAAGGCCTTTAGCCCTCAGTGGTGCGGCTTGCCAGAATTCAAGTTCCAACTACTGGGATGGGCAATTCCTCTCTGACTAGGGCTGGTTTAAATACTCCCTTGATGGGTGGGTGTCAGCTGAGTTCAGCCCAGTTTTGCTTTCTGTTGTGACAGGGCAGCACTGAGTTCAAAACACTGTCCCACAATTGCTGCACTCTCACACTGAAGTGAACAGATTCTTTCTCCGTGCCGTGCAGCTCCTGGCAGAGGATGAGGGAAGGGTAGCATCGGTGATTCAACACTGTGTTTCCTATCCTCTTCAATGACTCTTTCAGTGATATGAAGATAAAACCAGGTACTGTGAGTGCTCATCTTATTTTTGGTCCTTTTGAAGGTGCTTTTTTGGTGTAGATAGTTATTAAATTTGGTGTTCCCGCATGGGGGAACAATTGATAGAGCCTTCTATTTGGTCATTTTGCTCTGCTCATTCTATATACCACATTTTCTTTATCAAATCCTATTTAATTTTGATTCCATAATTTACTAAAGACTAAATGTGATATGCTAAGTTTTTCACAACAATTATATTTTCTCCCACTTTTTTGTCTTCAAATAGCTTTTGCTTTTGTATTTCTGTGCTATGTTATAGTACATTACACATTCATTGTGGATTGCAACTTTTATAAAACAATCCTCTTTATCCAAAGCATTTTCCTCTGGAGTTTTATTTTAACCAATATTAATAGTGCCACTACTACCTTGTTCTGACTTTTGCTTTTTTGATTTAAAAATATATTTGTTTTATTTTTGTCTGATTTTTCTCTATCTTTATTTGTAAATCTTTTGTGTCATTTGAGTTAGGTGAATGGAGCACATGGCTATGTTTTGTTTTAAATGAAAGTCTTTGTCATCCAATGGAGGACTTTAATTCATTTACATTTATTGACATAAATGTTGGTAGGTCTTATTTCTCCATCTTGCTTTACAATTTCTATTTTACTGCTTGTATTGCTTTTATTTTGATGCTTCCTTATTTCATTTTTAAAGTATATGTACTGCTATTTTCCTAACATAATTACATTTCCCTAATTACAAATATGAAACTCTGAATCTCTTCCTTACCAATCCTATGTAAAATAAGAAATTTATCAAGCTGGTGGGCTTGATAAAGGGCTTACCCATTCCTGTTTCTAAACAAACAATTATGCTTATTTAAACAATCTGTTCCAAACAACTACCAGCAAAAATGTGAACTGTTCTTCATTAGTCTACTAATTGAATTTTCTAACTATCCTGATGCCAGGAACACCATGTATCAGTTATGCCTAAAATGTCATTTAAAAATAAAATTGCTTGAGGACAAATCAGAAATTAGCATCTTTAACTATTTAACTATTTAATTACTTTAAGGGCACCTGGTCGTAGTTTCCACATTCTACTTCCTTCTCTGTTACAGACTTGAAAGCGTGTGTCAGATCCCTTCACTATATCTTCAGACCTGCCCCAAGGAGTGAGGAAGGGCAACACCAAGAACTTCTCTCCAAGGACCATAACCTGCAAACCCCATCTCACCTCCTCCTGCCAGATGGACACAGTCATTGTCCTCCTGGCTGATCCCATGTCCATGTCTTGCTCTGGCTACTTTCATACACCCATAATGATATTTTCCATCTATTCAATTTTTTAAAAGCTCAGCTCAAACCTCACAGATTTTCCTGACAATCTGCTTCTCTCAATGGCCTTAATTTAAGTGAGGGTTGTGAGTCTTACTGGGTCTCGTTTTTTGTCTTAAATAATAACTATTTATGGGTACCAAGTGTCTCCTCAATTTGGCTATGATCCTTCAGGGCAGAAACACTGTCTTATCTTGTGATCATGGAGTCACAGGATTTCATGGCTAGGAAAATTCTTAAAATTAATGCTAGATTGAGGATCAGGTAGTATGTGGTCTGATTCTAACTCAACAACTTTCAGAAACTCACTTCTTTTTTCTTTTTTTTTTCCCCAGGGGGAGGTACCATATTAACTGATGAAACTCACTTCATTTCTTTGGACCTGCAAAATGAGGATGGGCTCTAAACCACCTCTAAAGTTAATATTCTATGATTCCATGATAAGGCTATTTGTCATTTATAAAAAAAAGGAACTTCCACATAGCCCAGAGAAAGGAAATGACTTTTTCAAGTTTACAGAGTCAATTAATGGACAAAATATAATTTGAAATTCAATCTCCTGATCCCCAGTCTATTGGGAGTTCTTTCAGAATGTCCCTTGACTCTCTCTCAAAGTGCCAGCATGTACGAAACCTTGTTAAGGATGGATGCTCAATGAAAATACATAAATTGACTTAATAAGAAACTAAACTCTCCAGAAAGATGCAGTTGACCCAAAACTCTGAATATCTTTTATGTTTAAAACTTTTTTTGAACAAAATTGTACAGTTACTTCTCTATTTCAACTCTTAAGCCTTTTATGCCATGTCAAAGGTTAGCTCTCTTTTCTCTCTGTTAATAAAGTCTTATTCTTGACTTTGGAACTGTATGCCAAGCTAAGGGGTCCTTTATTGTTTATTTATTTTTTGATTCTCTACTTTTGATTCACACATCTTTTCTACAAGAAAGACAATTTATAGCAGGGGCATATTACTTTCTTTGGGCCTCTGTGCCCTTATCTATAGCCAAAAGGTATGGAAATAAATGTTTTCTAAAGGTCTTTCTGGCTCTAAGTTTATTTGATTTTTTTTTTTTTTTGAAAGAGGGGCCAGGGAATGGATAAGCAGAGTAAAGAAGGTGAAAAAAGTAGTCTGAGACATGGTTAAAATGTACAGAGTTTATTTTGGAGAGTAATTTCAGAAAACAGGTATAGGGGACTGGAAAGAATGAAAAGGTGAGGGAGAGAAAGAACATCCAAGGGTGTGTTGTTTTAATGAAAATTTAAATTTAATAGCCGGTGTATGGCTACTATACTGGACAGTGCAAGTCTAGAACTTTCATCATAGAACTAGAGGCATGGCTTCCCTCAAAAAAGCCACAAGCTCCTACAGAAGAGACCTTCACCCTGCAAGGAAGAAGTGCTGCACCCACACACAGCTTGCTAGGGCCTTGTCACCATGGCATATGCAGCCATTCCACCCTGGCCGCAGATGGGGTCATGATGAATTCATGTCAGGGACTGAGGAGATGGTCTAATTCTTTGAGAAACCCTCAGGGATCTGATACTTGGAGCACTACAAGGGATAAACTCTCTTTCTGTATGTCAATTTATCTTCCTGAAATAGTTTGTGAAAGTAACACAAATGGTCATTCACTTTCCTAATGGTTTCTTGGTTAAAGGAACATGCTATGCAGTGTGAATGATCAACTTAAGGATAGGAAGAAGACTGAATCTAGCTGATTGAAAATGACTAAAATAGAATGGCTACAAGGTATAACCCTCTATCTCCCATTTTGAGAAAAGTCTTGAAATATACCACCACCCGCGATTTAAGTTTGGGGCTATAAGCATTTCCTAATAAGGCTAATTACCACAGCATCAGAAGAATCTTGTTCTAACACTATTTTACCTACCTGCCTAAAAGCCAGTGTCCACACTGAGATGGATCTCTCTGGTCCCTGTGTGTCACTGTTGGTATCTCCTGCCACATATTACAACTCTCCCAGCTTTCCCTGTTTAGTGGGCGTTAACTAGCTTTCAGAGCCAGACTTTAAGGTAGAAATAGATGAAACCATTTTCCTTCCTCATACACTGTCCTTCCTAACATAAGGAGTGGCTGTTCCAGTGGCAAACTGGACACCTCAGCCACTTTGGATCATGATCTGCCTGGATAAGTCAACTGGGGGACCTTGGGAGCTACAGGGAGCCATCTGGAGATTCACTGTACCATTTATCTTCTGCTCCTTGTGCACCCCTCCCCTATAAGGCTTCAGATGATATTTTTGTCCTCTTGGCTAATTAAATGGGGTGAGGTCCTTAAGCTAAACTTAGAGAGTGTCTAGGTAAGTATGTGTGTGTGTGCACATGCACACATGTGCACAAGTTTTCTTCCAGCCACTATGTAACTCCATAAAAGGCACAAGAATGTGCTGTAGAAACTCAAGGTTGCAGTCCCCTAAGTGTGACTATGGTCTATACGTTCAGACCTGGCTATATCAGGTCTGACTATAAGACCAGATCACAGTCCAAACCCTGTAGCCAGAAAATTGAACTCAAAGTTTCAGTACATATTTTTGACATAAGCTGACTTCTGGTCTGGCCTCTTGGGTCTTGAGGCCTCCCCATCCTCCATCACTAGAATTCCCCTGGCAAGTACTAATAAGATTGCTTCTTCTCAGTTCTTGAGTATGTGTATTATTGAACACAGAGGGCCATGCCTGGGAAAATCAGATGAGAAATGATCATCAGTACGGGTCCTTGGGAGTCCCAGTAGATACGTAGCTTGTAGTCTATAAATGGCACTGACATAGTTGCTCAGGGCAGTTTCTATATGCCTTGTGCTCTGCAGAGGGTTCTGATAGGCTAAGAAAGGCAATATTTTGACTGTTCAACCCATATACTGTAGTCCACACTGGATAGTTTGCCATTGGTTTTAGGAAATACAGTCATTTGTCTAGTTTCTCTGCCTCTATTAATGTTCCATCAGAGGAATGTTCCATTAGGATGCTAATGCTACTTTGGGCTGTAAAATAATCAACAATGGGAGAGACCTGTTAACCCTGGATCAAATCCATATACTCACCCTTGAGTATCATTTCCCTCCTGTGTAACCAGCACTTTTTTGTTACAAATAAGACATCTGATGACAGTGAGCGTCTCCAAACCAATCAACCACCCACACCAAACGTCAGTATATTCCCTTTAGTAAAATGTTTTTCTAGCCTGCAGCCTCATTTTGTTGAGGCCTACCATGATTTCTTCCATATTTAAGAGCTGACAGACACATGGACAACTGCTTCTTTTTACTTTATGACTTTTTGATTTTTTATTAGAGGTTTAAGTAAACCTCTATGTAGTATCATGAGCCTCCCATGCACCAAACATTATCAGCCCCCAGTCAGTCTAGTTTCATCTAAATCCCCATCCACGTCCCTCCTCTCCTATGTTGTTTTAAGGTAAATTCCATCAGATGATTATAACTATTTTATATATTTTATTTATTTGATCCTCTTTCTCTGCCATGTTATGTTTGTTCTGAGGTAAATCCCAAACATCAAACTTTTAAGGAATTCCTTTCTTCCTCTTAGCCTGATATACTCTGTTATAAAGTTATTTGTTCAACTAGTTTCTATAGAATTGAACACATTAAAAAAACAGATGCAACTTGGTCAGCATCAAAATATGAGTTAGAATCCATGAGGCCAACAAAGCTGGCTCCGTTGTCTAGAAAAAGCTGAATATAATTGGAAGACACAAGCACTTTATTTTGCTAAACAATAGAACAAAGCAAATACACTATTACCACCACCAACAACAAAAACATAAACACAAGATATACTCTGTGTAATCAGACACTTTCTTGTAAAACCAGATGGTTTTACTACCCAAGACTTTCTCCTATGTCATTCTAGAAAAGGATTTTTCCAAGAAAACTAACTATAACCCACATATCAAAATAATACATATTCTCATATTCTCTCTCTTACACACACATATACACACACTCCACCTCCAAACCCACACCCATCCTTGAATATTGTTTCCCTCCTGCTTAACCTTTTCAGATGGAGAATCTGGATTTAGACAGGAGAGCTTCCTCTCCACCTCTTTGCCTCTCCAGGAATCCCCTCCCCTGCAGCTGCTCTCCATAGCAACTGGCAGAGGAGTCTCAGCAGCAGCTACTGCACTGCAGGCTTCCGCAGGGGAAGCATGGCCAGCAGAGAGGAAGCTTCTTATCTATTGAAAGGAAACTTATTTTTTAAAAAGTTGTCTTCATCAAGGGAACTGATCCAGCACATTTCAGGGTAGGTAAATAGCTAGAAGTATTTATGGCATTTTTAATGTTCCTTTTGCTCCTGTATGCTGTCACAGATTTTTTTTTCCCCAAAAGCAAGAAACTGCCAGATGCAGAGCATAAAAAGACAGGTGGAAACTCATTCCTTAGAGAACCTGTATTGCATCTTTCCCAATACCAAGATTCTTGATGTAGGAGATTTTAGACTTAATCCTCTCTAGGTAGAGGGAATATAACCACACACTATCCTATAACCCTTCTCTTAAGGAATCTAGATCACAGCCTAGAAACATGTATATTCAGCAATTAAGTGTTCACCATGCAGTGCAATTTTGGGTGAAGGCTAAACAGAGGGTGCTGGGTCTTCACTTTGCAATTTGCTTTTTCTCCTGCTCTTGTGTGCCTGCAGGCTATGATAAGAATTGTTGAAACTTTTTCTTTGCCTTAAAAAAAATAAATAAATAAAAGGAGGCTTTCTGAGGAAAGGAAAGGATAAGTAAAATCTCTCCCAAAAGACCTTCTTATGTGATTAGCAAAGCTGCTCAAAGATGAACCTGCAGGGAAAAGGAGCCACTGGAGGTTGGGTTTCTGCCACTCCCAGGATTTCCCCCTTCCTTTTCACTGGAGCTTTTCTTTGAGGACTGAAATCCTGACTGCTGGGACAAGACACAGGAAAATTCTGCCAGTCACCTGCCAGGCTGTCATAGGATCTAGGCAGCAATGAGCTGAAGCAGTAATGTGTCACCTGCTTAGGGAAAAATATTTACCTTTCTCAGCAAAGAGCCCCAACCTCTTTCCCCAGCTTCCATCTCTGATTCTAGTGAAGGCAACTTGGAAAATGGTCCCAGGCATTAGGCAATTTGGGGTGTTAATGTTTTTTTAAAGCAGACACTCCCCTTCCCAACTGCAACTACCACAGAAACCATAAGCCTGAACTGAATAGAAATGGGGTTTTCACAAAGTACTAGTGTTGCCACATACATTCCTAGACATGTGCATGTCACAATTTCTCAAACACTTATTTACTATATTCCAGACATCACACTAGATTCTGAAAATGGTTAAAACAGTTCAGACACTCTTAGGCAGCCTGCAGGGGTTGGGGGTGGGTGTGAAGACATGCAGATAAATAAATACCACCATGATGTAATAAGGTTTAAAACAGAAGCATGGAATTAGCACGATGAGACTGAAAAGAGAGCAGTGAATAATTACCTCTAACCATCTTCCTCCTTGATTCCTTCCAACCACTCCCAATTATTTGGGGGAACCTGTGGCATAGAAGGTTCAGAAAGCACTGTTCAGGGTTCATTCCTACGTTACATCTAACCTACTGCAAACTTGGAAACTAAAAGTAAAATAAACATGTGGTTCCACCATCCACTGTTCTCTGGGGATGGATTCTGTCTGCAGCTGCATGACAGTCTGACAGCATGAGATGAGAGAGGGTGGGATGAGGTTAGGAAAATCCACCTCTGCTATCTGCCTGGAAATGTCTGATAACATTGTTCTCACCCTGCTTGAGTAGAAACAATCAGAGTCCCTCTGCTTCTCACAGTGATAGAGAGGGAAGACACCCTGCTGAACCAGGCTGGGGCCACCATACAGTATAAAGGCCACTGAGTGCCCATGTACTTTTGTGACTTGCAGAGACAGAAAAAACTAATGAAATTACTGGGACTTTCATTTATCTTTACTAGGCTTTTAGTCTACCACTGTACCACCCTGAATGTGCCTGATCTCACCAACCCGACTTTTACATCCAGGTGACAGGCTCAGAGTTTTTTTCCCAACGATACCTTATTTTCTTGTGATCAGAAGGTCATGACATGGTCTTATACTCAGGCACAAATGATTAATTCCCTATTAGGCGCACATCGTTGTCCTAAACAGTTCCTTCTGACCTCATGACATTAGGATACAACATTTAAAATGATGAACAGAAGAGTCTTCTGTTTGGGAAAGCACACATCTAACTGTAGTTCTGAATGTAGGTATGTATTTCCCTGGACTTGCACTCTTAGACTCCAACACAACACATTGACATGAGATCAGAGACAGATGAATGGAACTAAACAGCAAGCCCCCAAAAGATGAAAAATTAGTCCACAACAAAGGTGGTATTAGAAAACAAGGAGAAGAATAATTTCCCAACAAATGGCATTGGGGCTACCAGTTAAGCATGTGGGAAGAAATACTGAGATACATATTTCACTCCATACTCTTGTTATAGCTACCTCCCTCCTGCCTGCACTTTTTCCTTCACTGAATTTCACTGCTGCTTTTCACAACCTTCTTGACTCTTCTTTTGTCTTTGCTTGTCCTGACAGACTTTAGAATCCTTTGACCCTGCCCGCCATCCACAGAAATGAGCCTTACCTCTGCTCTTTCCTTTCAGAAAGGTGGGATCCCTGCCCCTGAGCCTCTGTAGCCTTGAACTTTTGCAATGAAGTAGCAAGACTGACAAGGGCAAAGAAGATGTAACTGCACATCCATTCTGACCTTGAGACCAGTCTGAGGTGGCAGCACCTCCTCAAACACTTCAACAGAAGCAACAGCCCTCAGGCCCTCCTGCCAATGGACATTTTCTGGGGGGCTCTTATCACTATTCAGGATTTGCCTGGCATTAGTACGACCTGATGCCACTCTGGCTGTGCAGAGCTGACTGGGACCTGAGGGCAGCCTGGGGAAAAGTCAACTCCAACATGCAGTCAGGCCTAGTTGGATAATTGGTATTTACATACTTCTGTCTTCATAATAACGCTAACACCATGAGGCCCAGGCCAGGGACCTGAATTAACCACAAAGAAACTTTAATATGGTCAAAAAATGTGGCTTTCTTCAAAGAAAGCCCAGTGCTCTGACAATATCAATTAGAATTATTTTTCCTCTTGACCTTGGCACTAGTCTCAATCATTCTTTATAAATTCCTTTCCCTGGGTGACTGGCATTTTTCTTCTGAGCAGGGACATGTTTGTCTACTCAGCATCCTTCACAAAGTAGACAAAGGCACCCTTCTTGTGGCAAACAGTCACACACACTCCCAGCCTGGGGAGTCCACCTAGGTTCCTATGTTCAGTGAAAAACCTGAAAAGCTGTACCTGAAAGGCTTCTGAGGCATTCATGTTTCAAAGAAGCATCTGTTAAACTCATTCATTCTGCAAGTATCAAGAGAGCACATAACAGAGGTGGGAAAATAATACTTCTCATGCCCCAACTATACTGTGGGCACTTGAATGTCTTCTTTCATTAAATTCTCTAAGTGGACATATTATTTCACAGATAAGGAGGCTAAAACATGTCAAAGGCTCCATAGTTAGTAATCGATGAAGACAGAATTTGAACCCAGGACTTTCTGACACCAAGACCATGTTTTTCCCATCTCACTATTTTGGGAACACCAAAAGCACAAAGTACGGTTCCTTCCTTTAGGAGATGTAGTCCAGTGGGGAAGATAGATGTGATCTAGGAAAATGTCAGTCACTCCCACTATAGAGACCACTTCTTCATCGATTCATTGTTGGGTCTTAGTAGACCAGTATATTTAGGAGCCAGATTCTTGGGAAGAACCCTTGTTTATACTATTCCATTTGATCATCACAACAACTCATAAAGGCCCAGTAAGGTAAAAGGCTTTACTCAATATTGCATAGCTACTAAAGAGAAGGTGAGACTCCCGGTGAAGGTTGTTCTAATTCCAAAGGACTAATTTCTTTCATTATATCAAATTGCCTCCTGGGATCCTTGGGTGACATGTCCTTGGGGCTGGTTGCATAAAAGCCAAAGACCCAGAACAGGAGAGTCTACAGTGAGCAGGAAGTCCAATGTCTAGGTCAGCTCTATAAACCAGGGCAGGAAGGGGCACTAGTACATGTGTTTTGACCATTAGACTGGGGTGCGTGCCCAGGCTTGCCCCAGTCTAATGGAAGAGACAGCACTTACGAAAGTGGCAGGTGGTCAGTAAATTCCACATTCACCATGGTGAAAATTTTGTTTTGTTTTCTTTTGTTTTACTTTTTGTTGTGGAAATTCTTATGCATCTATAAAATTGGGAATAAAACTATAACCACCCTCATGAACCCATCACCCAGCTACATCAGTGATCAACAATGTGGTCAATCTTATTTATTTATACTCCTTTCAATGCATTATTCTAAAGTTAATCCCAGACATCATATTTCTTCTGGAAATATGTTAGTATGTACCTCTAAAATGACTCTCTTTTAAAATGTAAACATAATGTTATAACACCTTAAAAAACCCAATTCTTCAATATTATCAAATGTTATTAGTATTCAAATTCCTAGCCATATTTCATACATTGATTTTACATATATATACACACATATACACACTTAAAAATTATATATTTTTTATTTTTATTTATTTTATTATTTATTATTTTTTATATATATTATTTTCATTTTAAAATTTTTTTTAGAGATAATCTCTCTGTTGCCCAGGTTCACTGCAACCTTGAACTCCTGGGCTCCAGTGATCTTCCTGTCTCAGCCTCCCAAGTAGCTAGGACTACAGGCACATGCCACTACATCTGGCTAACATGTATTGATTTTAAACAGTTTGTTTGAGTCAGGTTCTGAATAAGGTGCAAATATTGATATTTGTTGTCTCTTAAGTAATTTTTATTTTTACTTTTTAAAAATTTCATGAGTTTTGGCAGAACAGATGGTGTTTGGTTGCATGGAAAAGTTCTTTAGTGATGATTTCTGAGATTTTGGTGCACTCATCACCTAAGCAGTGTAGCCAATGCGTAGTTTTATCCCTCAGCCACCTACCGCCCTTTTTCTTGAATTCCCAAAATCCATTATATCATTCTTATGCCTTCACACCCTCATAGCTTAGCTCCCACTTATGAGAACATATGATGTCTAGTTTTCCACTCCTGAGTTACTTCACTTAGAATAATGGTCTTCAAACTCCATCCAGCTTGCTTTGAATACCATTATTTCATTCCTTTTTTATGGCTGAGTAGCATTCCATGATGTACATATACCACATTTCATCAACCAACCACTTGTTGGTTGATGGGCATTTAGGCTGGTTCCATATCTTTGCAATTGTGAATTGTGATGCTATAAACATGCATGTGTTTGTATCTTTTTCATATAATGACTTCTTTTTTTTTTTTTCCCTGAGACAGAGTCTTGCTCTGTTGCCCAGGCTGGAGTGTAGTGGTGCGATCTCAGCTCACTGTAACCTCCGTCTCCCAGGTTGAAGCAATTCTCCTGCCTCAGACTCCCGAATAGCTGGGATTACAGGTGCCCACCACCATGCCCAGCTAATTTTTGTATTTTTAGTAGACACAAGGTTTTACCATTTTGGCCAGGCTGGTCTTGAACTCCTGACTTCATGATCCATCCACCTTGGCCTCCCAAAGTGCTGGGATTACAGGCATGAGCCACTGCGTTCAGCCAATGACTTCTTATTCTTTGGGTAGATACCCAGTAATGAGATTGCTGGATCAAATGGTAGTTCTACTTTTAGTTCTTTGAGGAATCTCCATACTGTTTTCCATAGTGGTTGTACTAGTTTACATTTCCACCAACAGTGTAAAAGTGTTCCCTTTTCACCACATCCATGCCAACATCTGTTATTTATTGATTTTTTAAATTATGGCCATTCCTGCAGGAATAAGGTGGTATCTCATTGTGGTAATGACTTGCATTTCCCTAATAATTAGTGATGTTGAATATTTTTTCATATATTTGTTGGCCATCTGTATATCTTCTTTTGAGAATTGTCTATTCATGTCGTTTGCCCACTTTTTGATGGGATTGTTTTTTTCTTGCTGACTTGTTTTGAGTTCCTTGTAGATTCTGGATAGTAGTCCTTTGTCAGATGCATAGTTTGTGAAAATTTTCTCCCACTCTCTGGGTTGTCTGTTTACTCTGCTGATTATTTCTTTTGCTGTACAGAAGCTTTTTAGTTTAATTAGGTCCCATCTATTTATCTTTTTGTTCAGTTTGCTGTTGGATTCTTGGTCATGAACTCTTTGCCTAAGCCAAAGTATGGAAGAGTTTTTCTGATGTTATCTTCTATAATTTTTACGGCTTCAGGTCTTAGATTTAAGTCTTTGATCTATCTTGAGTTGATTTTTGTATAAGGTAAGAGAGGAGAATCCAGCTTCATTCTTCTACATGTGGCTTGCCAATCATCCCAGCACCACTTATTGAACAGGGTGTCCTTTCCTGACTTTATGTTTTTGTTTGCTGTGTTGAAGATCAGTTGGCTGTAAATATTTGGCTTTATTTCTGGGTTCTCTATTCTGTTTCATTGGTTTAAGTGTCTATTTTTATACCAGTACCATGTTGTTTTGGTAACTATGGCCTGGTAGTATAGTTTGAAGTCAGGTAATGTGATGCCAACAGATCTGTTCTTTTTGCTTAGTATTGCTTTGGCTATGTGGGGTCTTTTATGGTTCCATATGAATTTTAGGATTATTTTTTCTAGTTTTGTGAAGAATGATGACAGTATTTTGATGGGAGTTGCACTGAATCTGTAGATTGCTTTTGGCATTATGGTCATTTTCACAATATTGATTGTACCCATCCATGAGCATGAGGTGTGTTTTCATTTGTTGGTGTCATCTATAATTTCTTTCAGTAGTGTTTTGTAGTTTTCCTTGTAGAGATCTTTCACCTCCCTGGTTAGGTGTATTCCTAAGTATTTTATTTTTTTGCAGCTGTTGTAAAAGGGGTGAGTTCTTGATTTGATTCTCAGCTTGGTCACTGTTGGTGTATAGCAGTGCTACTGATTTGTGTACATTGATTTTGTCTTCTGAAACTTTACTGAATTCATTTATCAGATCTAGGAGCTTTTTGGATGAATCTTTAGGGTTTTCTAGGTATACAATCATATCATTGGGGAACAATAACAGTTTGACTTACTTTTTACCGATTTGGATGCCCTTCATTTCTTTCTCTTGTCTGATTGCTCTGGCTGGTACTTTTAGTACTATGTTGAACAGAAGTAGAGAAAGTGGGCATCATTGTCTTGCTCCAGTTCTCAGGGGGAATGCTTTCAACTTTTCACTGTTCAGTATAATGTTGGCCGTGGGTTTGTCATAGATGGCTTTTATTACCTTGAGGTATACCCCATCTATGCCGACTTCGCTGAGGGTTTTAATCATAAAGGGATGCTGGATTTTGTCAAATGCTTTTCTGTGTCTATTGAGATGGTCATATGATTTTTGTTTTTAATTCTGTCTATGTGATGTATCACATTTATTGATTTGTATATGTTAAACCATCCCTGCATCCTTGGTATAAAACCCACTTGATCATGGTTTATTATCTTTTTGATACGTTGTTTGATTTGGTTAGCTAGTATTTTGTTGACGTTTTTTGCATCTGTATTCACCAGGGATATTGGTCTGTAGTTTTCCTTTTTTTTATGTCCTTTCCTGGTTTTGGAATTAGGGTGATACTGACTTCACAGAATGAGTTAGGGAGGTTTCCCTGTTTCTCTATCTTTTGGAATAGTTTCAGTAAGATTGTTATCAATCTTTTGAATGCCTGATGGAATTCAGCTGTGAATCCATCTGGTCCTGGATTTTTTTGCTGTTAATTTTTTTATTACTTTTTCAATTTCACTATTTGTTATTGGTCTGTTCAGAGTTTCTGCTTCTTCCTGATTTAATCTAAGAGGGTTGTGTATTTCCAGGAATTTATCTACCTCCTCTAGATTTTCTAGTTTGTGCATGTTAAGGTGTTCATAGTAGTGTTGAATGATCTTTTGTATTTCTGTGGTGTCAGTTGTAATATCTCTCGTTTCATTTCTAATTGAGCTTATTTCAATTTTCTCTCTTCTTTTCTTGGTTAATCTTGCTAATGGTCTATCAATTTTATTTATCTTTTCAAAGAACCAGCTTTTTGTTACATTTATCTTTTGTATTTTTTTTGTTTCAATTTTATTTAATTCTGCTCTGATCTTTATTATTTCTTTTCTTCTGCTGGGTTTGGATTTGGATTGTTCTTGTTTCTCTAGTTCCTTGAGGTGTAACCTTAGATTGTCTCTTTGTGCTCTTTCAGACTTTTTGATGTAGGCATTTAATGCTATGAACTTTCCTCTTAGCACCACTTTTCCTGTGACCCAGAAGTTTTGATAAGCTGTGTCACAATTATCATTCAGTTCAAAGGATTTTTAATTTCCATCTTGATTTCATTGTTGACCCAAAGATAATTCAGGAGCAGATTATTTAATTTCCATGTATTTCTATAGTTTTGAGGGTTCCATTTGGAATTAATTTCCAGTTTTTTTCCACTGTGGTCTGAGAGGGCACTTGATATAATTTTGACTTTCTTCAATTCATTGAGACTTGCTTTGTGGCCTATCATATGGTCTATCTTGGAGAATGTTCCACGTGATGATGAAAAGAATGTATATTCTGCAGTTGTTGGGTAGAATGTTCTGTAAATATCTGTTAAGTCCATTTGTTCTAGGGCATAGTTTAAGTCCATTGTTTCTTTGTTGACTTTGTGTCTTGATAACCTGTCTGGTGCTGTCAGTGGAGTATTGAAGTCTGGTGCTGTCAGTGGAGTATTTTTGTGTTGCTGTCTATCTCACTTCTTATGTCTAGTAATAATTGTTTTATAAATTTGGGAGCTCCAATGTTAGGTGCATATATATTTAGGATTGTGATATTTTCCAGTTGGATTGATCCTTTTATCATTATATAATGTCCCTCTTTGTCTTTTTTAACTGTTGTTGCTTCAAGGTTTGTTTTGTCTGATACAAGAATCGCTACTCTTGCTCACTTTTGGTGACCATTTACGTCGAATATCTTTCCCCACCACTTTACCTTAAGTTTCTGTGAGTCCTTATGTGTTAGGTGAGTCAAGACAGCACATACTTGGTTGGTGGATTTGTATCTATTTTGCCATTCTCTATCTTTTAAGTGGAACATTTAAGCCATCTTACATTCAATGTTATTGAGATGTGACATACTGTTTTATTCATTGTACTAGTTGCTGTCTGAATACCTTGTTTTTTTGTGTTATTGTTTTACGGGCCCTGTGAGATTTATGCTTTAAGAAGATTCTATTTTGGTGTATTTTAAGGTTTTGTGTCAAGATTTAGAACTCTTTTTAGCATTTCTTGTAATGCTGGCTTGAGAGTGGCAAATGCTCTCAGCATTTGTTAGTCTGAAAAAGACTTTATCTCTCCTTCATTTATGAAGCTTAGTTTTTGCTCAATACAAAATTCTTGGCTAGCAATTATTTTGTTTGAGGAGGTTAATGATAGAACTCCCATCCCTTCTGGCTTGTAGGGTTTCTGCTGAGAAATGTGCTGTTAATCTAATAGGTTTTCCTTTATAGGTTACCTGATGATTTTGCCTCACAGCTCTTAAGATTCTTTCCTTGTCTTGACTTTGGATAACCTGATGATTACGTGCCCAGGTGATGACCTTTTTGTGTTGCATTTCCCAGGCGTCCTTCGAGCTTCTTGTATTTGGATGTCTAGATCTCTAGAAGGCCAGGAAAATTTTCCTTGATTATTCCCCCAAATATGTTTTCAAAACTTCTAGATTTCTCTTCTTCCTCAGGAACACCAATTATTCTTACATTTGGGTATGTAACATAATCCCAAATTTCTTGGAGGCTTTGTTCATTTTGTTTTGTTTTTGTCTTTTTCTCATTGGGTAACTTGAAAAACTTGTCTTTAAGCTCTGAAGTTCTTTCTTCTACTTGTTTGATTCTACTGTTGAAACTTTCCAGTACATTTTGTATTTCTCTAAGTGTGTCTTTCATTTCCAGAAGTTGTGATTGTTTTTTTTTCTTTATGATAGCTATTTCTTTGGAGCATTTTTTATCCATATCCTGTATATATTTTTTAATTTCTTTAAGTTGGTTTTTACCTTTCTCTGGTATTTCCTTGAGTCACTTAATAATCAACCTTCTGAACTCTTTATCTGGCAATTCAGATATTTCTTCTTGGTTTGAATCCACTGCTGGGGAGCTAGTATGGTCTTTTTGGAGTGTTATAGAACCTTGTTTTATTTAAATGTAGAGATGGAGACTATGTTGCCCAGGCTGGTCTTGAACTCCTGGGCTCAAGTGATCTTCCCACTTCGGCCTCCCAAAATGCTGGGATTACAGGCATGAGCCACTGCGCCCAGCCAGAATCTTGTTTTGTCATATTATCTGAATTACTTTTCTGATTCCTTCTCATCTGGGTAGACTATTTCAGTGGAAAAATCTGGAACTCAAGGGCTGCTCTTCAGATTCTTTTGTCCCATGAGGTGGTCTCATGAAGGACCCATAAAGGTCCCATGAAGGGTCCCCTTCCCCTAGGGATGGGGCTTCCTGTGAACTATACTGCAGTGATTGTTGTTCTTCTGGGTCTAGCAACCCAGTGGGGCTACCAGGCTCTGGGTTGGCGCTAGGGAATGTTTGCAAAGAGTCCTGTGATGCAATCCATCTTCAGGTCTCCCAACCATGGATACCAGCACCTGTTCTGGTGGAGGTGGCAGGGGAGTGAAGTAGACTCTGTGAGAGTCCTTGGTTTTAGATATGTTTAGTGTACTAGCTTTCTTGAATGCTAGTTATGTTAGCATAACTAGTGGTCCTGGACAGACTCAGGACCACTGGTCAGCCAGAATGTTGCATGCAATGGAATTAGATGTTTTCTCCTTCCTTGCAGCAGGGTTGTTCTGTCATGAGTTGCTGTAATGTCCTGAGTTTGTTGGCCTACAGCCAGGGGGTCGTGCTTTCAAGAAAGCACCAGCCGCAACAGAAGGGGAATATAAGCTTGCCCTAAGTTGGCCAGGATAAGTATTCAGGTTTCTGAGGCAACGGTCAGGGTCATAAAGCTCCCAAGAGTTTATGTCTTTCGTGATTGGCTACCGGGACAGGTAGAGAAAAATCATCAGGCGGGGGCAGTGTTAGACAGGACCCAGCTCAGACTCTTCTTGGGCAGGGCTTGCCATAGCTACCATGGGGGATAAAGGGGTGGTTCTTGGGCCAATGGGGTTATGTTCCAGAGGGGATTAGGGTTGCCTCTGTCACCAGGGAAGTGGGGGAAAGCCAGTTGTGATGGGCCTCACCCAGCTCCCATGCATTTGGTGAGGCCAGTCTCTCTCCCACTGTGGCCTGCTAACAGCGCTGAGTTTATCTCCAGGCAGCCTGTCAGCCTGTACACAGGACTCAGACCTAGCCCCAGGCTATATATTTCCCCCTGAGGTTTTTTTTTTTTTTTTTTTTTTTTTTTTTTTTTTTTTTTTTTTTGCCTATCTCGTAGAATTTGCTGCTTCTTTAAAAGGATCTAGTAATTATTTTGGTTTTCCTGGTATGCTCCTGCAGTGCTTCCTGGAACAAAATTCCATGGTGTGAGTCTCCACATGCTATTCTGTCCATCCAAGTGGGAGCTGCATGTCAGTCCTGTCTCCTATTCACCATCTTCCCAGAACTTCCCCTCTTAAGTAATTTTTAATCTATATGTTATTTTCCCTTTCTCTTTTTTTCTTATAATTTATTTGCTGAGAAAGACAGGTCATTTGTCCTGTATAGTGTCCCACTTCAGATTTTGTTGAGTACACCCTCATCTGGGAGAGATTTTTAGAGTAAAAAATGAGGTACTTATAAGAACACGGCTAGGTGTCATGGAAAGTTTATAGATTCTGGAATCAGAGAGATCTGGTTTTAAATTCTTGGACTACAACTAGCTACACGAATTTCAGCAAGATACTTAATTTTTATTTTCCAATTACCTAATCTATAAAATGGGTTTGAAAAATGACAGTGCCTAACAGATGGTAATTCTAAGGAAAAAATGTTAAAAAGAAGCAATTATGAGCCTATAATATCCTTGAGATGTAAACCAGTTACTATCCCCATTTTTCCTCCCTTATGCTGTCACTGGAGTGGAAAGTACCAGTGTAGTGTCTTCCAGGGGCGTTCACTCCAAGGCAGAAGTCTCCCTCTGGGCAATCTGTGGCTTTGTTTTACTGGCACAAAAGAACACTACTTGGCGTGTCACTTTTAAAGTTTGAAATCCATGTGTTTCTTAATTTCCCTTGTGTCACACAGCAAAGCACCACCAGCAATCTGAACTGTAAGAGCTTGTTTGTGACAAAGATCCCACAGTCTGCTTCACTTGATAGATAGGGAAATCCAGAGAGTGAAATGACTGGCCTCCTGCCTCCCACTTTGGAACCCATTTCTATTCCAAAATTAGACTACTGGCTAAATTTTTCTCCTTTCCAACTGAAGCACCATCCTTCAACACATATATTGTCCTTTCTGGTTTTACATTTTTTTCATTGCATGTATCCCTATCTAACATATTATACATTTTACTTCTTTATTCCTGTTCACTAGTGTTCCCCCTCTAGAATATCAGTACCATGAGGGAACGGATTTGTTCGGTTTTGTTTGCTACTATGTCCCCCACTCCTAGAATGGTGTCTGGCGTATAGAAAGTACTCAATTCGTATCTGCTGGATTGAGTTATATCGAAAATAAACCCTTTTGGTTCTGACTATTTGGGGCATTCACACCAAATAACATCTCTAGCCAAGATGTCATTAAAGGTTGCAAGCAATTACTATTTGTTAATGCTCGTCACATTTCTATTCTGCTCATTTTCAAAATTAGATCTGGTGTTTATGTTCCTGCCTATAATTTAAGTTCTGTTTCCAGTCTGTTATTCTGTAAGCCATCTGGGAAATGTGTAAATCTATTACCCACAATTCGTAGAATCTCATTTCTTATAAAAATCATATTACTGATATATGCCAAGATCTTCAAGATTTGGCAAGAATTTCCCTTTTTCGCCCTTTGAGATAGTGTCATTGCTGACTTAGTAAAGGTAGTAAAAGCTCAGCATTTTGCTGAGAGCCTGTCAAGTATCTTGTATCAAGAGAATAGTATACACAGTTTTTTTAAAAGGCCATCATAGTAATACAGTAACAGCAATGCATATATTCCTTGGGGATACAAATCCCTTTCAATGTCCCTATCATTGAATTAGATGGGTAACAATAGGGCTGTGGATACACAGAGAATGTTTGTCAGTCCAGGAACTTGGAATGCTTTTCAATCACTCATAATAACAGCTGTAGTTCACATTTGAATAAATCCTCACTTTGACAAGCACAAAGGTGTCTACAAACCTTCCCATCCTGGCCACACTGGAATTTTCAGTAGCGTTCTTTTATGCTAAAAGAGGTTGCTACAGATCCCTTTTACTTACAGAGGGAATTTTCTCCCACCCACAATTTGATTTCCCTGGGCTCTATCTTCTGGCTTGGTATTCAGATTTTCCTGCTCTGTCTATGTCAACTCACTTAGACGGTTATCTGGCCTTTCAATCTGGCATCATCCAAGGCCCTGTTCTTCAGCTCACCCTGAGGTCTTGCCCACTACAAACTGAGGACCAGTATGCTAACCTTGGGTCTGATTTGGGTCCCTGGGGACCTTGCCAGCTAGGCTGTTTGGATAGGGGGAAGAATCTGACATTTTGGCTCATTCTCAAAACATTCCAGAGTTACTGGTAAGGTATAGAGTTTGGCCACACTTCTTTATCCACAAAGAAAAGATGTTTATACGTGTTTTTAAATCTTTCTCCTCTCCCTGCCTTATAATGGGAAGGTCTTCAGTATCTAAGGTTCAGACCTTTTTTGACAAGCACTAGGCATAATGATGTTCAAGTGATAGCTCAGCACACTTTCACTGGGATAAACCTAATGACCACACAACTCCCTAAGTGATGATGCTAAAGACATAGCCTCTTCAGTGTATACCCTTACAACTGGTACCCACTGGGTACCAACTTTCTTTTAAAGGTATTTTAAAAATGTACTTTTTTCAGTTTCCATTGTAAAATGTGTTCATATAATATGGAGGATATCTATACAAAGAAGGGAACCAAACTGAGTGCCCGTAGTCTCACCACTCAAAGGGAATCACTCAACCTAATGATTTTTTGCAAGAATGTGGGGTACATATTTCATTTGTTTTATTTCATGTTTATTTATCTCCCTCTTCCCCATATGTGTGTTTCTATGTATTCTCCTTATTTTGTGTGATGAATGGAATACCTAATGAAACAGTGACTCCAGACCAGCTGATTACCGGAAGAAATGTTTGTCTTTTTATTAGTCTCTCTTTTTATTTTATTATTTGTGTTACAAGAAAGGCTGCAGGGCTTTAAGTTGTCTCCGGATCTTAGTAGTGCGGAGGTCTATTTTGAGGACATGTGCTAGCTAAAGCTGCAGAGTATGTATACATGCTTTTTATGTCTCAATATAAATGTATAACACCAATGTTCACTCAATTATGTATTCCTTACTCATTTAATGTTAATCTATAATATAAAATAAAGTGATTTTGCAAACAAGTATTTGTAGGGGTTGTCCATTGCCAAAGTTGGGTTAAATTTAGTTTTCATTCCCTAAAGATCTAAAGTTACAAAAACCATCTCTCGGCTACTTCCTTGGTCTTTATTTCTGAGACAGACTTAACTACTTTTGCTATAGCCACTGTGGCTGTTGGGTTTGGTGAAACCAGCACATCAGCAAGACTTCCTGCTGGGGTAGCTGTGAGCCTGGAAGAGGCAGAAGCAGTGGAGATTGTGTTGTTAGTGTCCCCATCTTGTCTGGCTCTTTATGGAATCTGTGTTTGGCTGATACCACAGACCCAAGCTCTCATGGGCCTGGGGGGCTGCGGTGAGGGGCCAAGCATTTCTGTGGGGACACAGGCTGGTCCAGGCCTCCTTCCATAGACCCAGGTGTGGTCCTCAGGGCTTTCTGTGTTTCAAAGTCATTTAAGGTAATGAAATGCACAAAAGATTGGAGGGAGGAGGGACCCTCCCCAGGGACTTATAAAGCAGGACTCAAAAGCTCTGAGTGGCTTCTCTTTATTGCGGGTCACCTATCAATTACTATGTGATCTTAGGCAAGTTACTGAATCATTGGTTACTTCTTCAACCATAAAAACAGGATATTAATCCACGCCTTTACTTTCTTCAGTAGAATAATAGGACAAGGACAACAATACTTAACCTCTATTAAGCACTTCCTGTATGCATTGCTCTAAGCACTTGATCGATGTTATCTTTAGTTCTTACAACAACCTATTAATAGGGATCCACTATTGTCTCCATATTACAGATAGGAAAACCGAGACAAAACAAGATTAAGTAACTTTGTTTGAGATTATACAGTCAGTGGATGGTGATGCCAAGTTTTAAACTAAGGCATTTTGGCTATATTGCCTGAAAAAAGATGTTTCCAAGAGTGTCCTGAAAGGCCAAAGAGCTATGCAAATTCAGGTTGTCATTGTCACTGTTATTTCTTTCAGAGAGCTATATCAATAGTAATAAGCTTTTGGTGTTGGAATGAGCTATTTCTAAGGACTAGGCCATTTCAAAATCTGAACTGATGCTGTCTGTTCTTGTCCCATAGACTTTTGGGCAAAGCTATCCATCCACCAATTACCAGGATGGATTCCATGCTACAAAGCACCAGCAGATCCCAAACAGTCATAGACATCTGAGGGACTAGGTGGAGAAATGGTTTTAGTGTGCACATTACAGCTCTCAGGTGACCTTGGCTATAATGCATAATGGGAATACTTAGACTTTAGAGGCAAAAGTGACTTGGAGAATGAGGGTTCTTAATGAGGACCAGCTATACAACCATTCTTTCCCAAAGCATGCATGTTCCTAGGAAAATTATCAGTCTAAGAATTGGAGTTGATCTGGAAATTGCGTTCCATCATTGAAATCACAGCTAATAATCTAAAAGCGCTTTTGAAGGCAACTGATCCTTCTATTTGGTTGTGCCTTCAATTAGTATCTACATGATTTAATAACAAAGCTGCCATCCTCTCCTATTAACTGGATGAGAGATACTGATGAGAGATGGCATACACTTTAGAGTTGTCATCATCCTTTTTATTTTCCCAAGCTATTAGAAATATTTTTTCCAAGTATTACTCTTTCCAGTAAAGTCCGAGCTACTTTTCTTTCAAGATGTTCATTTATCTTCATTTGATGAAACAGAAAAAAATAAACTCTTAAAAGTTCCTGCAGGAACACAGCTCCATCCATTTATTCATGAACAAGCATGGCAGGAATCAAATCAGAGAAGTTTTTTTTGACTAGAGATATTAATAAGACAGCAGAAAGGAGTTATTTTTGTACTAGATTATAGTGGATAAGAAAACTGTCATCCAATCGGTAGCAGCTTTCTCTAATTCTAATCATCCATGCATTAGGGAAAATCCTTAAATACACATTAAAAAGGTCTTCAGGCATTAATGCCATTATAAATGCTGTCTTCACAGGGGTTAGCAATTACTGTGTTGCAAGCAGAAGAGCAGTTCCTCTCTTTTCCAGGGACACTGAGAAAAATCTAAATGTGCTGGTCCAAAAAAGAAGTCCAAGGACTTACTAAATGCAAGGGGAAGATAGTAATTACACAGTGGGGAAACTGAACAACATCTTGATTGGGTGATGAAAATTAACATCAATGAAGGGCAGATGGACATTGCATGTGTCCAGAAAGGGTGCACTAGAAGGATATGTCATCAACTAAGTGGTATTCCAACTTGGGAGGCACAGCACGAATGGAATCAGGAGGAAACGCCAGACAAAGAAAAGAGAAAGAATATTTATTTAAAAATGTATCTTAAAGCACATTTTAAATTATTAAAAAATTTGGCCAGGTGCGGTGGCTCATGCCTGTAATCCCAGCACTTTGGGAAGCCAAGGCGGGCGGATCACGAGGTCAGGAGATTGAGACCACAGTGAAAACCCGTCTCTACTAAAAATACAAAAAATTAGCCAGGCGTGGTGGCAGGCGACTGTAGTCCCAGCTACTTGGGAGGCTGAGGCAGGAGAATGGCATGAACCCGGGAGGCGGAGCTTGCAGTGAGCTGAGATTGCACCACTGCACTCCAGCCTGGGTGACAGAGAGAGACTCCATCTCAAAAAAAAAAAAAAAATTATACATATGTATTTGCAGAAATTATCCAGAAATTTTCAAAATGTATTTTCAAAACTGTTAATGCTATAAATGGCAAAGGAAGGCTAGACAAGTGTTCCAGATTAAAGAGAAATGAAAACTAAGTAAATTTTGTGGTCCTAGAATGGGTCTTTCTCAGGAAGAAAATACGTTATAAAGCACATACTGATGGATAAAATTAGAATATGGATAACAGATTAGATGAAAGCATTGTAACAATGTTAGATATAGTAAAGATATAGTAAAGTTGGTAATTCTACTGTGGTTATGTAAGAGAATATCATTCTTAAGACAATAAAATGAAGGAGGGAGGGTTCCATTCCAAGATGGCCCAATAGGAACAGCTCTGGTCTGCAGCTCCCAGCGTGATCAATGCAGAAGACGGGTGATTTCTGCATTTCCAAGTGAGGTACCTGGTTCATCTCACTGGGACTGGTTGGACAGTGGGTGCAGCCCATGGAGGGCGAGCTGAAGCAGGGTGGGGCATTGCCTCACCTGGGAAGCGCAAGGGGTTGGGGGATTTCCCTTTCCTAGCCAAGGGAAGCTGTGACAGACTGTACCTGGAAAAACGGGACACTGCCCAAATACTGCGCTTTTCACATGGTCTTAGCAACCGGCAGACCAGGAGATTCTCTCCCGTGCCTGGTGGATCCCACACCCACAGAGCCTTGCTCACAGCTAGTGCAGCAGTCTGAGATCGACCCACGAGGCTGCCACCTTGTGAGGGGAGAGGCGTCCACCATTGCTGAGGCTTGAGTAGGTAAACAAAGCGGCCAGGAAGCTCAAACTGGGTGGAGCCCACCGCAGCTCAGCAAGGCCTACTGACTCTAGGATTCCACCTCTGTGGGCAGCGCATAGCTGAACAAAAGACAGCAGAAACTTCTGTAGACTTAAACATCCCTGTCTGACAGCTCTGAAGAGAGCAATGGTTCTGCCAGCATGGCGTTTGAGCACTGAGAATGGACAGACTACCTCCTCAAGTAGGTCCCTGACCCCTGTGTAGCCTAACTGGGAGATACCTCCCAGTATGGGCTGACAGACACCTCATACAGGTGGGCACCCCTCTGGGACGAAGCTTCCAGAGGAAGGATCAGGCAGCAATATTTGCTGTTTTGCAGCCTCTGCTGGTGATACCCAGGCAAATAGGGTCTGGAGTGGATGTCCAGCAAACTCCAACAGACCTGCAGGTGAGAGACCTGACTGTTAGAAGGAAAACTAACAAACAGAAAGGAATAGCATCAACATCAACAAAAAGGACATGCACAGCAAAACCCCATCTGTAGGTCACCATCATCAAAGACCAAAGGTAGATAAAACCACAAACATGGGGAGAAACCAGGGCAGAAAAGCTGAAAATTCTAAAAACTGGAGTGCCTCTTCTCCTCCAAAGTATCGCAGCTCCTCGCCAGTAATGGAACAAAGCTGGATGGAGAATGACTTTGACAAGTTGACAGAAGCAGGCTTCAGAAGGTTGGTAATAAAATTCTCTGAGCTAAAGGAGCATGTTCTAACCCATTGGAAGGAAGCTAAAAACGTGAAAAAAGGTTAGACGAATGGCTAACTAGAATAAACAGCGTAGAGAAGACCTTAAATGACCTGATGGAGCTGAAAACCATGGCACGAGAACTTTGTGACGCATGCACAAGCTTCAATAGCCAATTCGATCAAGTGGAAGAAAGAGTATCAGTGACTGAGGATCAAATTAATGAAATAAAGTGAGAAGACAAGTTTAGAGAAAAAAGAGTAAAAAGAAATGAACAAAGCCTTCAAGAAATATGGGACTATGTGAAAAGACCAAATCTACATTTGATTGGTGTACCTGAAAGTGACAGGGAAAATGGAAACAAGTTGGAAAATAGTCTTCAGGATATTATCCAGGAGAACTTCCCCAACCTAGCAAGGCCAACTTTCAAATTCAGGCAATACAGGGAACACCACAAAGATACTCTTCAAGAAGAGCAACCCAAAGACACATAATTGTCAGATTCACTAAGGTGGAAATGAAGGAAAAAATGTGAAGGGCAGACAGAAAGAAAGGTAAGGTTACCCACAAAGGGAAGCCCATCAGACTAACAGCATATCTCTCAGCAGAAGCCCTACAAGCCAGAAGAGAGTGGGGGTCAATATTCAACATTCTTACAGAAAAGAATTTTCAACCCAGAATTTCATATCCAGCCAAACTAAGCTTCATAAGTGAAGGAGAAACAAAATCCTTTACAGACAAGCAAATGTTGAGAGATTTTGTCAGGACCAAGCCTGCCTTACAAGAGTTCCTGAAGGAAGCACTAAACATGGAAAGGAACAACTGGTACCAGCCACTGCAAAAACATGCCAAATTGTAAAGACCATTGATGCTATGAAGAAACTGCATCAATTAACGGGCAAAATAACCAGCAAACATCATAATGACAACATCAAATTCACACATAACAATATAAACCTTAAGTGTAAATGGGATAAATGCCCCAATTAAAAGACACAGACTGGCAAATTGGACAGAGTCAAGACTCATCATGTGCTGTATTCAGGAGACCCATCTCACATGCAGAGACACACATAGGCTCAAAATAAAGGGATGGAGGAAGATCTACCAAGGGAATGGAAAGCAAAAAAGAAAAAAAAAAAGCAGGGGTTGCAATCCTAGTCTCTGATAAAACAGACTTTAAACCAACAAAGACCAAAAGAGACAAAGAAGACCATTACATAATGGTAAAGGGATCAATTCAACAAGAAGAGCTAATTATCCTAAATATATATGCACCCAAAACAGGAGCACCCAGATTCATAAAGCAAGTCCTTAGAGACCTACAAAGAGACTTAGACTCCCACACAATAATAATAGGAGACTTTAACACCCCACTGTCAATATTAAACAGATCAATGAGACGGAAGGTTAACAAGGATATCCAGGACTTGAACTCAGCTCTGCACCAAGTGGACCTAATAGACATATACAGAACTCTCCACTCCAAATCAACAGAATATATATTCTTCTCAGCGCCACATCACACTTATTCTAAAATTGACCACATAATTAGAAGTAAAGCACCCCTCAGCAAATGTAAAAGAACAGAAATCACAACAAACTGTCTCTCAGACCACAGTGCAATCAAATTAGAACTCAGGATTAAGAAACTCACTCAAACCTGCACAACTACACGGAAACTGAACAACCTGCTCCTGAATGACCACTGGGTACGTAACAAAATTAAGGTAGAAAAAAATTAAGGTTGAAACCAATGAGAACAAAGACATGACGTACCAGAATCTCTGGGACACATTTAAAGCAGTGTGTAGAAGGAAATTTATAACACTAAATGCACACAAGAGAAAGCAGGAAAGATCCAAAATTGACACCATAACATCACAATTTAAAGAACTAGAGAAGCAAGGGCAAACAAATTCAAAAGCTACCAGAAGGCAAGAAATAACTAAGATCACAGCAGAACTGAAAGAGATAGACACACAAAAAAAAACCCTTCAAAAAATCAAAGAATCCAGGAGCTGGTTTTTTGAAAAGATTAACAAAATTGATAGACTGCTAGCAGGACTAATAAAGAAGAAAAGAGAGAAGAATCAAATAGACACAATAAAAAACGACAAAGGGGATATCACCACCGATCCCACAGAAATACAAACTACCATCAGAGAATACTATAAACACCTCTACGCAAATAAACTAGAAAATCTAGAAGAAATGGATAAATTCCTGGATACATACACCCTCCTAAGACTAAACCAGGAAGAAGCTGAATCTCTGAATAGACCAATAACAGGCTCTGAAATTGAGGCAATAATTAATAGCCTACCAACCCAAAAGAGTCCAGGACCAGACGGATTCACAGCCGAATTCTACCAGAGGTACAAAGAGGAGCTGGTACCATTCCTTCTGAAACTATTCCAATCAATAGAAAAAGAGAGAATCCTCCCTAACTCATTTTATGAGGCCAGTATCATCCTGATACCGAAGCCTGGCAAAGACACAACAAAAAAAGAGAATTTTAGACCAATATCCCTGAGGAACACTGATGTGAAAATCCTCAATCAAATACTGGCAAACCGAATCCAGCAGCACATCGAAAAGCTTATCCACCACGATCAAGTCGGCTTCATCCCGGGGAAGCAAGGCTGGTTCAACATACGCAAATCAATAGACGTAATCCATCACATAAACAGAACCAATGACAAAAACCATGATTATCTCAATAGATGCAGAAAAGGCTTTTGACAAAATTCAACAGTGCTTCATACTAAAAACTCTCAATAAACTAGGTATTGATGGAACATATCTCAAAACAATAAGAGCTATTTATGACAAACCCACAGCCAATATCATACTGAATGGGCAAAAACTGGACGCATTCCCTTTGATAACCAGCACAAGACAAGGATGCCCTCTCTCACCACTCCTATTCAACATAGTGTTGGAAGTTCTGGCCAGGGCAATCAGGCAAGAGAAAGAAATAAAGGGTAATCAATTAGGAAAAGAGGAAGTCAAATAGTTTCTGTTTGCAGATAACATGATTGTCTATTTAGAACACCCCATCGTCTTAGCCCAAAATCTCCTTAAGCCGATAAGCAACTTCAGCAAAGTCTTAGGATACAAAATCCATATGCAAAAATCACAAGCATTCCTATACGTCAATAACAGACAAACAGAGAGCCAAATCATGAGTGAACTCCCATTCACAATTGCTACAAAGGGAATAAAATACCCAGGAATCCAACTTACAAGGGATGTGAAGGACCTCTTCAAGGAGAACTACAAACCACTGCTCAACGAAATCAAAGAGGACACAAACAAATGGAAGAAGATTCCATGCTCATATATAGGAAGAATCAATATTGTGAAAATGGCCATACTGCCCAAGGTAATTTATAGATTCAATGCCATCCCCATCAAGCTACCAATAACTTTCTTCACAGAATTGGAAAAAACTACTTTAAAGTTCACATGAAACCAAAAAAGGGCCCGCCAAGATAATCCTAAGCAAAAAGAACAAAGCTAGAGGCTACCTGACTTCAAATTATACTACAAGGCTATAGTAACCAAAACAGCATAGTACTGGTACCAACACAGATATACAGGCCGATGGAACAGAACAAAGGCCTCAGAAATAACACCACACATCTACAACCATCTGATCTTTGACAAACCTGAGAAAAACAACAAATGGGGAAAGGATTCCCTATTTAATAAATGGTGCTGGGAAAATTGGCTAGTCATATGTAGAAAGCTGAAACTGGATCTTTTCCTTACACTTTATACAAAAATTAATTCAAGATGGACTAAAGACTTAAATGGTAGACCTAAAACCATAAAAACCCTAGAAGAAAACCTAGGTAATACCATTCAGGACACAGGCATGGGCAAGGACTTCATGACTAAAACACCAAAAGCAATGGCAACAAAAGCCAAAATAGACAAATGGGACATAAGTAAACTAAAGAGCTTCTGCACAGCAAAGAAACTACCATCAGAGTGAACAGGCAACCTACAGAAAGGGAGAAAATTTTTGCAATCTACCTATCTGACAAAGGGCTAATATCCAGAATCTACAAAGAACTTAAACAAATTTACAAGAAAAAAACAAGCAATCCCATCAAAAAGTGGGCAAAGGTTATGAACAGATACTTCGCAAAAGAAGACATTTATGCAGCCAAAAAACACATGAAAAAATGCTCATCATCACTGGTCATCAGACAAATGCAAATCAAAACCACAATGAGATACCATCTCACACCAGTTAGAATGGCAATCATTAAAAAGTCAGGAAACAACAGATGCTGGAGAAGATGTGGAGAAATAGGAACACTTTTACAATGTTGGTGGGAGTGTAAATTAGTTCAACCATTATGGAAGACAATGTGGTGATTCCTCAAGGATCTAGAACTAGAAATACCATTTGACCCAGCAATCTCATTACTGGGTATATACCCAAAGGATTATAAATCATGCTACTATAAAGACACACACACACGTATGTTTACTGTGGCATTATTCAAAATATCAAAGACTTGGAACCAACCCAAATGTCCATCAATGATAGACCGGATTAAGAAAATGTGGCACATATACACCACGGAATACTATGCAGCCATAAAAAATGATGAGTTCACGTCCTTTGCAGGGACATGGATGAAGCTGGAAACTATCATTCTCAGCAAACTATCACAGGGAGAGAAAAACCAAACACCGCATGTTCTCACTCATAGGTGGGAACTGAACAATGACAACACTTGGACACAGGGCGGGGAACATCACACACTGGGGCCTGTCATGGAGTGGGGGGCTGGGGGAGGGATAGCATTAGGAGAAATACCTAATGTAAATGATGAGTTGATGGGTGCAGCAAACCAGCATGGCACATGTATACCTATGGAACAAACCTGCATGTTGTGCACATGTACCCTAGAACTTAAAGTATAATTTAAAAAAATGAAGGAGGGAAAAGTCTTTTCAACCAATGATGCTGGTATAACTACAAAGCCATATGCAAAATTAATGAACTAGATTCTTACCTCACGCGATATACCAAAATTAACACAATATGGTACTTAAATGTAAGAGTTAAAATTATAAGACTTCTAGAAGTAAACACAGAAGACAATCTTAGTGACTTTGTGTTGGGCAGAGAGTTGTCAAAAATGAGAACAAATGCATAAACCATTAATGAAAAACTCAATAAATCGAACTTCATCAATAAAAATTAAGAAGTTTTGTGCTTCAAAAAATACTATTAAGAAAATAAAGATATAAGCCACAGACAGAAAATATAAGCCACAGGAGAAAATATCTGCATAACATAGGTTTGCTAAAGACCTATATCTAGAATATATATAATGAACTGTTACAACTCAATAAAAAATTGGGCTCTTACACCCCAATTAAAAAATGGGCAAAATATATGAATAGACATGTCACCAAAGAAGACATATGGATGGCAAATAAATATACTGAAAGATGCTCAATATTATTAGTCATTAGGGAAATGTAAATTTAAACCATAATGAATATCACTTCATATTCACTAGAATGGCTGTAACAAAAAAGACAATACAAGTATTGGTGCTGATGGGGAGAAACTGTAATATTTATATATTGCTGATGGGAATGTAAAATGGTACAGCCACTTTGGAAAACAATTTGTCAGTTTTAAAGAGTTAAACACAAACCACACAACACTGCAGTTTCACTCCTAGGAATCTATTCAAGAGAAGTGAAAACATGTACACCCAAAGACATGTATATGAATGTTCATAGGCATCTTTCTTTCTCTCTTTCTCTTTTCTTTCTTTGAATCAGAGTCTCGCTCTGTTGCCTGGGTGGGGGTACAGTGGTGCGATCTTGGCTTACTGTAACCTCTGCCTCCCAGGCTCAAGCGATTCTCGTGCCTCAGCCTCCCGAGTAGCTGGGATTACAGGCGTGTGCCATCACATCTGGTTGATTTTTGTATTTTTTAGTAGAGAGAAGGTTTCTCTATGTTGGTCAAGCTGCTCTTGAACTCCTGGCCTCAAATTATCTGCCTGCCTCAGCCTCCCAAAGTGCTGGGATTACAGGCAGGAGCCACTGCACCCGGCCTAACATTATTGTTAACTGACAAAAACTGGACACAATCCAAATTTCCATTGCCTAGTGAATAGGTGAACAAATTGTGGCATATCCTTATGATGGAATATTATTACATAATAAAAAGGAATGAAATTTTGATACAGGCTATAATATGAATAAACCTCAAAAACATTATGCATAGTAAAAAAGCCAGATGTAAGAGACTATACAGAATGTATAATTTCATCTATATGAATAATCTGGAGAAGGTAAATTTACAGAGAAAAATGCAGCTCAGTGGTTGCCTAGGGCTGGAGGTGGGAGTGAAGTGCTATAAATGGGCATGATAAAGAAACTTTTTGGGGTGATAGAAATGTTGTATAACTGGACTATATTGAGGGTTACATAATCTCACACATTTATGAAAATAATTTAACTGTATACCTACAATAGGTAAATTTGACGATATGCAATATATACTTAACTAAAGCTGTTAAAAATGTCAGCCAAGTTTAGAAGGAACATGCAATATATGAGACTTCTCTGTCAGACAATTCTTTATGATCATGGCTGAATAAGAATGTCCATAAACCACTGTCTTAGAGTGAGATGTCCACAGCCGTATTATATACATGAGGGAAAAGTAAAGAATTGAGCATTTCTTGAACTCCTTTTATGCACTAGGTATTATGCTGGTTCATTTTCTTACATTGTCCTATTTAAACATCATGACAGCCAACAAAATTGAGAATTATTCCCATTTTGCAGATTTGGGCTCAGAGAAGTTGTTAGCATGGCAGAGCCATATTATTATGGGTTGGTGAAGCTGGATCTCAAATCGTGAGACTTACTGAAAATAACAGCTACCACATGGCTATGCTGGACTATGTAGCATGAGCCTAGGAAAAGGAAAGCCCCAAGCCAAGAATAAAATCAGAAGCTACATTAACAGAAAGAGACTCCAATTTCCTGCTTGGGCAGGAAGGAAACAGCAACCACATTACTATAGAATCATTTGTCTTTCCAATAGATTTTTTAATCAATTAAAATTGGACTTATTTGATATCTCGTTATGATAGCAGAAAGTTTTTCAAAGTGAATTATCACATTATTACATGTGATTTGATCAATCAATCTTGGGTAAGTTAACAATATTCATTTTTAAGGGTGTGTGTGTGTGTGTTTATGACTAGGGCATGCTTTCATGTTCATTAAGATAACATAATTCATGAATGAATAATGAATAAACAATGACCAGATTCCTTTGGGGCTTAAGATTTTTTACTTTAGAAGGGGGACATTAGGAAGTTATTTTCAGGATACTGAATCAGCAGCTTATTAAATTACACTAATTTTCTACACATAGTGAAATGCTTAGGAAGGTACCAGAAAAGAATTGTTTATGGAAAACCTTGATAAGGTTCATTATCCATGAGATTTGTTGTTATTATGAAACACTGCCTTTGAAGGTCCAAACTTACCCACTTACCCCATTTGAGTGCCATCTGGTCCCTGTGGGGATCCTGACTGACATGATTGGTATATGACAGGCTGTGTAACATGTACATACTCAAAAAATGGTGGTTACTACTCAAAAACATCCAAAGTGCTTCAAAGATAGCCCTAAATAATATACAAATACAGTGATTATTATTGAGATATGTACCATCACTAAAAAATCAGTGAAGAGTTACATAGTAAAGTTGAAGATGAGTGTCATGGAAAACCTCCCCATAGAATAGCTTTATTCTCAAACATGTCTTTGGTTCTTATCATATTTCCTGGAGCACTTCAGGCTTTACCAACAGATGGGTTTAAGAACCCATCAAGAGACAGTTTAAAAACAGAGCAGAGGAAATGGAGTCCACTGTTTGATCTGCAACCTAACTTCAGACTTAGGGTTCACCAAGGCGTGAAATAAGTGGAGCATGAGGCTTCAACCACTCTTCTTATACCGGAGAGCAGGCATGGTGCACGTGTAGGGTGGCCCGAAAATACCCAAATGCTGTAGGATAACATTGATCTAAAGGGTCAATGTTACCTAACAATTCGAGTAAAAATACTGTAATATTGAACTGAGATTAGAATAGAAAATTCAAGAGATATTGGCCGGGTGTGGTGGCTCATGCCTGTAATCCCAGCACTTTGGGAGGCCGAGGTGGGATCACGAGGTCAGGAGCTCGAGACCATCCTAGCAAACACAGTGAAACCCTGTCCCTACTAAAAATACAAAAATTAGCTGGGCGTGGTGGCAGGTGCCTGTAGTCCCAGCTACTTGGGAGGCTGAGGCAGGAGAATTGTGTGAAACCGGGAGGCAGAGCTTACAGTGAGCCGAGATCATGCCACTGCACTCCAGCCTGGGAGACAGAGCGAGATTCTGTTTCAAAAAAAAAAAAAAAAAAAGAAAAAGAAAATTCAAGAGATATTTGAAATTTTACATTTTTAAGTGTTTTTGGAATATCTGCAGTTCACCAATGGTGTAAATTCCCTCCTAGGTAAAGTTTGGTAAGCTGTGTGTGTGTGTGTGTGTGTGTGTGTGTGCACGCACACGCATGCACTCGTGTGGTTCCACTGATGTGTCACAATTTGGGTTTTAATAAGAAAATGAGCAGCGAGATGCATGGCATCACACTTCCAGGCTTCAGACAACAAAAGTGGCAAGATCATGGATTCACTAGATTTAAGAGCCAGTTTGAGCTTTAGACAATGATAGTGGCAAGATCACAGATATGTGAATTTATAGATTCCCCCATTTCCCCTGCATCCTTCCTTCCTCAGCCATTTTACAGGTGGGAGCACTGAGGCTTAGAGATGCAGTGAAGTTCTTAGGGTTATCCATATTACATCAGAGGCAGAGGAAGGGCAGGGAGCTGGGTTTCCCTGTCTCCATGGTAGTTGGGTGGGTGTGTTTGTGGAGAGCTTCCTGAGTTGCACCCATGCTATATGCAAATCAAGACACGAAATGGCAACAAGGAAGACTGATAATGTAAAGCTTAAACCATGATTTTACCCAACATTGAGTGTATTTGTGCTGGTCTTTGAATATCAGGAATATGGGATGAAATTCAATGAAAATGATAGTCGGTACAGGCTTGCAGAGAGTATAAAACTGAAAATGACTGTGTTAAATGCTTTTCTATTACTTGTTTTTTTCCCTAATCCCATCCAAATCATCACTTTTATCTCCTAAATATGCGTTGTTAAGAATCTCCCAAAGTAATTATTAACAAGTGAGCCAGCCAGCGCTTGTAAACCATTTTACAAACACAAAAGGCTCTGCAAATGTTTATTCTCATTACCGAAACTAATTCAACAATGGCATAATATACTATTTCCAGATAGTGCTTTTCAGCAATGCCCACTGTGCATGATACGAAATGACATAGTTCATGCCTGAACTCTGGTTAAACCCGTGAGGTGAGCTGAGAAAAATGCATTTTTCACTTTCTTGCATTGAGACAACCAAAATGACCAGATAGGAGTCCTGCACTTCTTGGAGTTATTCTTTCAAGCCTGTGACTCATGGACTACATGCTGCTGTTGCATAAAATTCTTTAATGTTCATTAGGTCCTAAGAGCAAATCTTGAAAGAAGAATGAAGTGAGGCGCTTTGCTTGGCATTAAAACTGATTGCAGACTTGCAGGATGTGTACTTGGCATCAAAGGGACAGGGAATAGGAGATCTTCCAATAATACTCTTTAAGATTCCTTACACGCACCGTGAACATCAGCCCCTAAAACAGAGATGCCTCTTATGTCTCAAAACAGAGAGTAGAACTTGTGCGTGTGTGTGTGTGTGTGTACTGGGGTCTGTATTAATTGTATTTTTTTTTTCTTTATTCTTATGCTGTGCCATCTGAGGCCTTCTGCATCTGGGTAGGGGTTGACCCTTCCAGGGTTAGATAATTCCTAGAGATAGTAAACTTGTCTGCAAGCACATCTTTGATGTGCAAATCCACCAAACCAGAGTTCATATACCTCCCACCCCCTATCTCCTTTAATCAGCCTCTTGCAGTCCAGGACACTATCCCTCAGTCCTAATCACCCCAGGGCTAGGTACCTGGCAACTAGGGACAATCCTTATAGCCCAGAGCCTATGAAAATCATTCAAACTAAACCTGTCTACCATGGTTACCCTGCCTTACCCATTTCTATTTATAAAAACCATAAAAAGGCTCTCTGCATCCTCATTAAACCTGGCGCTTCCCCATGTGGCCCTGCATGGTGTGCAGTACCTCCTCTTTCCAGGGATCTGTGAGTATAAACTTCTTCCTTCATGACAGTCATTTCCATGTCTGCAAGTCTTACCACATCTGATGAAAACAAATCCCAGCTACATTTTTAAAAAGAGGTCCCTTACCCAGTTGCAGCCACAGTAAAAAAAAGGGGTGGGGTGATAAACCTAATTCATCTGAACACATCCTCAATTCCCCTCTTTGTCTGGGACTCTTGCTGCAGGACTGGCTGTAGGTTGCCAGGCAACACCATCAGGTATGCTGCATACTGCCTACGGACATTAATCCCTCTCTTTCAGGTCTTATTTACTTACTCATTTTACATTCTTAAAATGTGGTCAGGACCACCCCCCACCCCCCCCATACCAGCCACAGAGTATTCTTGCTTATTTAAACAAACATTTTGGAGGTTTTCAATGCTTGATAAATGATACAGTGACCTATGGAGTAAGGGAAGGTGTGGACCAATGAAGTAGTCTACCGATTCTAACTATGCCATTAACACACTTCATTGAGGCCTCTCTGGCTCACTGCAATTTACCTGAACACTTAGGGGTAGAAATCAGCTATTTCTATTTCTTCTTACTCTGACATTCCACTTTTCTCAACTCTGACTTTCAGATTTATCACTTCTATGTGATAGGAAGACTGTTTTAATAAAATGTGCTAATGGGATATGGTAATTACATTTATAATTGGGAAGAATGGGGAACAGATGTATGATTGTTAAAACTGGGATGGTCCAGGAGAAGAACGTCCCTCTGCCAGAAGAGTGTGTGTTGTGTTGAAGATGTATGATGGCCTGGCTCTCCCAAATGGAAATTGTCTTCAGTTTTTGATATTATGATATCATTCTAAGCAAAGAAGGACAGTGGGCCTGTGTCATATATGAGAAAACACAAAGAAATGCCCTGTGAGATATCAAGACCTCTGACAATTTTGGCCCAACATCAGCTGGAAAACCTTAAGCATGATGAGGGCATAACCTTCATGAGCTCCTCTGCTCCAAGTCATCTTCTATATAAACGTACTGCAGAAGGGAAAACCTATGCTTGCCATGCAAACACAGCTTCACAACAAGTCCCCTTAGCACCCCCTTCCAAAGGGACTGCCAACTCCAACCCCATCTATACAGAAATTCTAGAGAACACGGCTTGACCTCCAAACCAAACTTCTGTCTATAGGATGTCAAAACATCCAGGTTGAAGGAGAAAGACTAAGCTCAATTGGTTGGTTAATCTATCTGCCACTAAAGAGCTATTCTGTTTTTATTTCCCTACTGAAATAAATAAAAACAGTTTTTCTTATTTGAAGAGTGGCTTTACGGCTGCCAAGTCAACCAGCAGACAGTAATTGAGCACCAGCTGGCTGCAAGGTATCATCCAACATCTGAAGCCTTCATCTTCACTAAACTGTGAGCTTTATATAGTTTCCCCTTATTGTTCCTAGATTACACTGGCCATGAATCAAGCACTAACAAACTCATGAAAAAGTGTTCCTTCTCCCCACAGTTCAGATTTCCCCAATGGGAATTCATGTAAGACTGTCACCTCTGTCTGTCAGCTCAAAACGGCAAGTGTGGCAGGCAGATCTCTTGGAAAACCTATCCTAAACAAATAATCCAGAAGAATAAAATGCCACAGGCAGTCAATGGTCTTTGTAGTTTTTTATAATTATAAAAAACTATAAGCAGTTTAAATATTAAACAGTAGAAAGGTGGTTAAGTAAAATGCCAGCATAGCATAGTGGTTATGAGCACAGCTGAGCACATGCCCATCTCTGTCACTCACAACTGTGTGTCCTTGGGCAGGTAGCCTAACCTCTCAGCCTTGGTTTCCTCACCTGTAACATGGGCATAATATGGTTGAGTGTGAAACAAATTTATAAATATTATGAGAATGAACTGCAGTTCATTAATATTTATTAATGCAGTTCATTAATATTTATTATAATATTTATGTACCTGATACACAGGAAGCACTATGCAAGCATTTGATAAACAAAGTGGTACCTTTTCTAGAAGAAGAATTTTACAGCTTTTACAAATTATTATCAAGAAACAAGAAAAAAGTCCCATAAAATCACAAGCACTCTAGGTAAAATATGAATATGAAAATTCATTGGGGGACTAGATGAAATAAACATAGTTGTATTGGGTTGAGAGGATCTTCTGCTTTCCAGACATTCTGTATTGCTTTTGTAAGTCAAAGAAGTTTTGATGAGGCTTGGAGAGGGCTAGGGGAAGGCGTTGAAAGAAACATTCTTCTTGGGCCTCTGATTGAAACAAATCACTTGGTCCTTCTGGCAGAGCTGGGAGGGTTGTTTGCTCTACCCAGAGAGTTAATAGAATCCTACTAATAAAAACTATCTTCAAAGAGAAAGACAGATGAAGAGAGAGGTTTCAGCAGCCAGAAGCCAGGAAGAGAGTCTAAAGTCAGTGGGGCTGCCACCTCCTTTCTACCTGCTCCAATTCTCTCCAGTAGCATGGCCCATCAGGGGAGGGCAGGAGCTCAGAGCATCTTGGCAGATTAGATGGCTGGACAAAGAGATCAAAGCATCTGAGACTTACAAGGTAGGGATGCATTACTCTCATTTGTCAGGGACTTGTGCACATTTAGTGAAATAAGTATCTCCAGTAATGGGAAAGAGGTGTCAATACCAGGTGTCAATACCAACATCAACACAAACTACCAACGTCAAGGCCAAACATTCCTTCCTTTCCTCATTCTCTGATCTCAGTATCTTTTCAGCTTTCGCCTGGAGGGGTGCTTGTTCTGCAGTGTAAAGCAACATGAATACAGCAGTGTGTGCCCTGTGTGTTCATGTGGTCCCCACCACTCCTTTTGCTTTCTTCTTACAGTTCTTAAGGCTAGAAAGAAACCTTAGAGATTGCCTCAGCCCACTGGCTCTCAAGACTGACCCATAGCCTACTGCTGAAGTGATTGAGAATCTCCCAGGGAACTTAAAAATAAAGTTCCCTGGCCTTATGAAGTAGTAGTTCTGGGGTGGGGCCCAGGATTCTGCATTTTTAGTTTCCCCCCACCCCCAGGTAAATCCCAGTTATGTGTGAGAATCAGAAATCATCTAGATCATGTTTAGTGAGAGGAAGCGACAAACCTGAAGCTTTCCCTCTTTCTTCTTTCAATCACTTTCTATTTTCTTCTCTTCTTTCACTGTACTTCCTCCATCTTCCTCTACATCCCTCAAAATCTGTCTCTTTTTCTGAGCTGGGATTTGCATTTTAACTACAAAAATGAAAACCCTCAGTTGGGGGAAAGAAGGCTGACAATCTATTTTTGCTAATAAACATGCTGGCGCTGTGTCAGCGTGGTCCAATACCCTGACATCTGTCTCAGGCAGAGGGAAGTGTGCCTGAGCCACGCACACATCGTCCTGGCAACTACAGCGAAGACACAAATGAAATACTCTGAATTAAATTCGAGTGAGCTATAAGCCTAATGAGCATTATTAGCGTATCTGCATGCATTTAAGAAAAAGCTTCTGTTAGCCTGATATTGTTCGGCCCTCCTTCAGAGACCAAGAGGATCTGAGAATTTAAGCTCAGACCTGGGCCTTGTTCTATTGTCTTGATTGGTTATCTGGGGACTAGACCACCACCATCCCCCCAACCATTAAGAAAGTGGGGATAGTTGATATCACTAGAGGGGCTATCATTCTCACTGGCTTGTACCCTCTATTCTTCCTTCTACCTGATGAGAAAGTTGTCTGCAGAGATTCTATACTTGAGAATTAGCTAGACATGCTTTGCATTCTAACCTAATTTCTGACAGTCACCCTGGACACTCCCTCTATGTGTGCTCCTAATCCTTCTATGCCAGCTCTCAGCCCCACTGTCCATCAACAGTCCCCAAGTCCCCCCTGTCCTACTCCACCACTCACTGACACAAGGGTTGCTTTGGCTGAGGCATGTTCCTTCTCCAGCCTGTCCATCTCCCTGCAAGGATGGGGACAGAGATCTGGACAAATATAAGGCTCAATGAAGACATCAGACTACTGCTTTTTATTAGTGTGTTTTTTTTTTTTTGGCAGCCTAGCAACCTGGTATTAATAGCTTAATACTTATGTGATACTTCTTCGTTAGCCTGGCTAGTTGATATTTCGGGTCTGGGAACACAGGGAAAAACATGTGATTTCTTTGTGCATAAATATAAATCCCCATGAGGGTTCTAAGTACCTTGACTCTGGTGTGTGTGTAATTCCTGTTTTAAGAATGCAAGTGTTATTTTGCATTTAATGAACTCAAAAAAGCAAGGGCTGTGGGGGCAGATACTCTGAGATTTAAATCTTGGCTCCACCAATTTGACAGCTTTAATGATTCTTCTATTACTTCTGCTTTGTTTTTTGCCTGCCTTTGATGTATAGGAAAATTCTTTAGGAAACTTAAACATGACTAAGAGAAAACCAAAACAAAAAAAGGGGGGTGCTTTTCCTAATGTTTGAACTAGACATTAAGGGTAGACACGCGCTCAGACATTAGACATGCTAGAAACAGCAGGAATGAAAACAAGACAAGGATACTTTTTTGGGGGGAAAATAGTCAATTTGGACAAGAGCCCTTCTCAGTTTTAAAATGATCCGTCTAGCTCTTTCATTTTAGTAAGAGAGGTTGTTCCCCAATAGACAGTCCTGTTACCCTTTTTTGGCTACAAATTATTTTCATTCAGGGGGCCTTGAACTGTGTACTCCACCATCATGTGGGTCTTCTTTTCTTCAGCGGGCCCAGCTGCAATGCGGATGTTGCTTATCCAACATCATCACTTCTGGCCTGTAATTATGTTTTCCCATGAAATTACAAGGCAAAGTAATGTAACCAAGTTGCCCAGAAGCCAGGGGTGGCCTTAACATTGCACTCACTATCTCCCTCCCGGCTCTCTCAATGTCCCACAGGATCAGGAAGAATCTGGACTGGAGGTTGGAACATCTTGGATTCCAAGCCTGGTTTTACCAAATAATGCTTTTGGGCAAGTCACTGCACACTTCTGCTCTTCTGAAAAGTGAGGAAGGCCTTTCTAGATAACGGTAATGATAACAACTCACCCTGACAAGGGGCTTTATAGTTCACAAAATGCTCTCAGGATGTTTCATTTCATGCTGACTACTTTCCAGGTAGGCATATGAGTCATCAGCCTCTCCAATTACAGAGAAGGAAACAGTGGGCCCAGGAGTTCCCTAATGGGCCTAACACCACATGCTAGATGATGGTGAGCAGGGAAACTAAAGTTCTAGGTTCTCAGCTCCTTGCTCTCCTTACTTCTCCATCCCTCCCACCAGAAAAGCTTTGCTCAAAGCCTCCTTCCAGATCTCAAATGCTATGGTTCTCAGGGTTCCGGGCAAACTTTGTCTAGTTTCTGCATAAAAAAATTTGGATAACTTATATCAATCTCCAAACTTGCCCTTTTAATGAAATAAACATTTAAAAAAGTGCTTATGATCTAAATGCTAATAATATGTGACTGCAGCATCTCAAGTTTTATTTAAATTCATCCTTTTACCATAATTTGTTGTTACAAAAGTACCTAGTGGGGAGGGGATACTTCATAAATCAGTGGCGAAAGACTTCCGTTTACTTGATAGATAAACCCCAAGTACTTTTCTCCACTGTAATACTCCCAGGTTGGTGAAATTTGATTTCAGGCAAAGAATTTACATTATTCAGTTAGTGGTTCTGTTCTCATTAGATTGAAATGGCACATACATTACTTTCTTTATTAAAAATTCTTCAGGAAATAGGACATATGGATGCTTTAAATCTCATAAATCTGAAATTACCCCAATTGTGAATCAGCCAACATCATTAAAGGGAATGTGCTGGCCTACAATTTCCTGAACTTCACCATCTCAGTAGCAGCCATTTAATAAAAGCTGATGTGCATTTAGTTTTAATTAGTTTCCATCAGTAGTTACAGAAGTTTAAAAAATAATTAAGCAAACCAATAAAAATACATCTCAATATTGCTACTTGGGAATTAAATTGATTCTATCCTTCTGCAGATAAGAGAATTATCATAGGAGGCAAATCCCCCATCTCCAGAAATAATCATTATATTGGTATTTAAATTAAATTATCCAGAAAAAATCATATTTGAAGGAAGTAGAGAAAACATCCTGAGATGAGTCATCATGAGGTGATGGCTCTGGGACATAAGGCTGTGTGTTTTTGTAGTCTCATAGTTTTCTTTAGCTTCTCAACCCTAAATTGCATTTTTAAAAAAGTAAATAAACAACACAAAAATGGTGGCTTCACTTTTTATTACCTAATTCTTCTGAGAAGTTCTGAGAATTTTAGTGCCATGTTGCTAGCAGCTCAAAATAACCCTAGGGTTGGAAGATTTCTACTGTACAATAAAGCTTTCTTCCTTATATTTAACACTATCACTTATTTTCTGCCTGAAGATGCCCTGCATTTTTTATAAGGATGAAAAATATAAATGCTTATTATCCAGAAAAGCACTTCTAGTAAATTAAATTCATTCAAACCACATCAAATAAGGCAAAGAGGACCAAACACTTACAGAGAGTGGTACATTAATATTCAGTCATAACAAATTTGAGACTTTCTGCACAGTAGCCTGGTCTGTCTTTGGCAAAGGATGGCAGTGTTCCAGTTTGCAACATCTCCCCTTGGTGTACGGAAGCTGATTTCTACGTTGCCAGCTGCCACTGGATGCAATTTTAAAATTCAAGTTGACAACCTCTTAACTCTTCTGTTATACTCTAATTGAGGTGATGGTCTCTGCTTCCAATCTGAACTAGACAAGACACTGTGAGATAAGAGGAATCTTCAATATGTAAAAAAAAACCTCACACACAAGATGTAGGCATGTTCTACTTCAATTTCATGTAAGTGGAGAAAAAGAAAATGGACTTAAGCTGCACAAAGAATGCTCATGCTTGATGAGTTAGCCAGCAAAACCACTCAACATCCTTCTTAGGAAGGAACTAAAAATAAAGGGTCCTAGTTATGCTTGAAAGTTGGCACTGGCATAAGGCAGGAAGTTGGTGAGATGAATCCTTAAGATCCACTCGAATCCAGGAATGTGTATTTTATTATTAATCTTTGGTCTTGAGTGCATCTAATTCAATACTGGACAGTGTCAAAACCTCATTCATTTAATAGCCAACACCTGTCAAGGGCTTACTATGTGCCAGGCTCTGTGTTAGGCTTGGGAACAGATACAAAGAAGAAGGTTTCTACCCTTGTGGAGTGTGATAAAGGCTTTCATGAAGAGAAGTGCTAAATTTGATCAGAATTCAAAGGTAGGCATGACTGATCTGTGGACTCAGTGTTGAAGAAAGTTGGAGGCTGGATGCTTTGATGAATGGCAGATGGTTTAAATGAATACTCTATCAATGAGAATTAACATTTCCTAAAAGATATTTACTGGTAAACTAATTCCTCTTTGTGTCTCAGAAAAAGCAACTTGTCTTACAAGGTTAAATTATGCACAGTTCTGTTCCCTATTGTTCTTAAGAATATTATGTTTATAGAATGTTACTCTTTTCTCTCAAAGCTCCATTCACCTAAGACATCACTTGTTATTCCTGGTCTCAGAAATAAAAGCATGCTAGTATACCAGCTTTATAGATAGGGAAACTATGACCTAGAGAATGTCTCATTTGGCCAGTTATTTGGCTTAAGTTGGTGTAAGCAAGTGGCATATGAAATAGAACTGGAAGCCAAGCATCCTCTATCTCAAGCCCAGAGCTCTCTACAAAGCTTTGCTTGATCAAACTGCTAAGTTCAGAATTTTACAGCAGGGGAGTTGTGGCTAGGGCATCTGTGTCTCTGAGAAAAGGAGAGGACTTTGGTGCTTTAGAGTTTGAAACAGATGCTTTAAAAAAAACTTTATAAAAACTGTCTCCAGGGTCCCCATAGCAGGCAGGCTCCGAAACAAAACCACACGTGCCTACCACCTAATTGCAGAACACTTGGGTGGGCTGTTCATGCCTGACACATTTTATAAGCAGCAGAATTCCAAGTTCCACGCATGTTGTTTATTTCTCTTATGATGACAATCAGTGCCAAAGCTAACAACAAGCAAGAGGCAGACAATGGTAGGATCAAAGGAGAGCTTGAGATCAACCGAAACCCTGGCAATGGGCCTAATGAGGACTGGGCAAGGAAAATATCACTTTGTGAGGTTAAAACAATAGAACTGGAGGGGAGCTTAGCAGTGAAACCTTTATTTGAAGAAATCTTATGAAGAATCTTGATATTTATAAAACAACTTCCGTCCTACCTGAGCAGTTTTTTGGAGCACAGTTTGAAAACCTTGAACTTGCCACACATATTTCCTTATCCATACTTGCACACATGGCATTTTATATCCCATGTATAAAAACATTCTCTTCTTCCCTTTACCAATCTGGTAAACTTCTATGCAACCATCAAGATTTCCACAAAGTGTTTTCTAACAGAATCATCTGAGGCACTTCTTAAGAATACGAATTCATGGGCCTCATCCCAAATGTACTAAATCTAGATTTCTCTTGTTATCAAGCTCCTGAGGGGATGGATTCAGATGTGCAGTCAGGGTTGGGAACCACTGCAGATCCTACTCATCTAAATGATTTTCAACAAGACATGACTTACAATGGGATTAACTCTGAATGTTTTGGGAAGGGAGGAAGGCAGTAGAGAGATCGTGTATGTCTGTACTTTGCCAAGAGTCTGGAGCTGAGAAAGGCCAAGATAGACGGGAAAGGAATTGAAACGGCTCCAGGTACCTTGAGGAACCCTGTCTTCTGCATCTTAGGCAGTGTAATATAATGAGTTTGATGGCTTCATTAAGGACAAGTTCAGGGACATAGGACATCTAAGGGGCTTATAATAATAATAAAAAAAATTCCGACTCTCTCTTGGGTGAGGCTCAGAGAAATTCCATAGCTCCATGAAGGTTGCAGCTGTCCCATTAAAAAAAAAAATCACTGGTAAGCCTGGTGTGCTGGCTCACGCCTGTAATCCCAGCACTTTGGGAGCCCCAGGTGGGAGGATCACTTGAGCCCAGGAGTTTGAGACCAGCCTGGACAACACAGGGAGACTCTGTCTCTACAAAAAATAAAATTAGCTGGGTGTGGTGGTACATGCTTATGAGCCCAGCTACACGGGAGGCTGAGATGGGAGAACTGTTTGAGCCTGGGAGGTTGAGGCTGCAGTAAGCTGTGATGGTGCCACTGCACTCCAGCTTGGGAAACAGAATGAGACCCTGTCTCAAAAACAGACAAACAAACAACAACAACAGAAACAAAAAACTCCATGGTGGTAATTTAAACTTGTTTTTTTTTTCTGGTATTTCCATTTATATGGGCTTTATAGGGTGACAGAAAGAAAACAACCCACTGCTTGTTTTGATTGATGGTTCTAAATTGCTATTAGAACATTTCTGGGATTGAACTCTGTATGTTATACATGGCTTGATTAAAAAATTCTCCTTATGGCCCTTTGCTCCCATCTTCATAAAATATCTCCATACAAAAGCAAAATATTAGGTTATTATATGAGCAGCTGGTGTTAACACAGTGTTGATCCCATTTAAAACATCTAAGCATTTTAGTTAGTGTCATTTACCATCTGAAATCATAACATGACTTATTTGTATAAAATCTCTGGGCCCTTCTTCATTTCTCATTGCAAATGAGGTATAGGGCTGAGCTGGTGTGATTTTTATTACCTTTGTTCCCTCATGCTCCAAGTTCAGGTTCCACTAGAAAAAGTGAAGGTAATCCACAGAGAAGAAAAAAAGTTACACGCCATTTTATTTTGCTTTTTCATTAATCACTCTATCTGATGCAGGCTAGTTCTTGTCAGTTTCCTATTTGTTGTATAATTTAACTTCAGGGTTCTGTTTCTGAATCGGTTTTTTTGTTTGTTTGTTTGTTTGTTTGTCTTTGAGATGCAGTTTCACTCTGTTGCCCAGGCTGGAATGTAGTGGCACTAACTTGGCTCACTGCAACCTCCGCCTTCTGGGTTCAAGTGATTCTCCTGCCTCAGCCTTCCAAGTAGCTGGAATTACAGGAGTGTACCACCATGCCCAGCTAAGTTTGGCATTTTTAGTAGAGCTGGGGTTTTGCCATGTTGGCCAGGCTGGTCTCAAACTCCTGACCTGAGATGATCCACTCAGCTTGGGCTCCCAAAGTGCTGGGATTACAGGCATGAGCTACTGCACCTGGCTGAATCGGTTTATGAAGAGAAGAACTAAGTCTCATAGAAAAGGGTTAGAAAACAAAAAAGAGAGAGATAACTAAGTGGTTGATAGTTCTCTCACCTCTTTCAGGTCTTTACCAAATTGTCAGCTTAGGGATGCCTTCCCTGGTCACCTTGTCTAGAATTTCACCTCCTCCCTGCCCTCCACATTTCCTATCCCCTAGCCTGCTCTGTCCCCTTCTTCTTAGCACTTACCACAATCTAATAGGATGCATGCTTACTGTTAATCCTGTTTATTGTCTGTCTTTCCTCCCAGCAGACTCATCGGGGCAGGGACTCTGTCTTGTTCACTGCTATATGCCCCCATCTGCACAGTGCTTGGAACATAGTAAGCGTTCAACATGTATTGGTTGAATGGATATGTGAATAAACACACATTGCTTCTAATGAGGGGGGTGAACCAGCTTAGGGAACAAATATTTGGATGGTCCATGTTTTAGCTTCCACATCTTAGGTGGCATAATATAATGCAGGGATTCCCAAATGTTTTTGATTCACGTGGCCCTTCGTTAGGTCCAAAAAACTTAAAAATTTATATCCTAACAACTTAGCAGCCATTTGAAAAAAATTACATATAAAGTGAGAGAAAAATGGTTTCATTCTTAAATCTGCCCTTACTTCCTAATGGGATATGTATACTTAAAGGGCACTACACAGCTTTTCAAACCTCACAGTCAGATTGCACACCATCACCCACAGTTCCTGTTCCACGTTGATTTTCACATGGTGCTTGCCCTCAATGACAAGTGCTGAAAACCCAGCTTGCCAAAGAAATGATATCATCAAAAGGAAGGTAGTGAGATCTAATGTGGAAACTGTGAATTTGAGCTAGTATGGTAGTTCACGTGGTGTCTGACTGATGTCGAGTACTGCTGTGCTTCCATCCACAGTCAGTTCACTGTAGTACCCTAGGGCACCTTGGTGCAGTTTCACAACCTTGAGTACAGTGGCTGAATGCAGATTCTTTGAAACTGTGTGAACTTGGGCAAATTTTCCCATCTATAAGAAAGTGACAAGAATAATATCTACCTCAAAGTTTTGGTTACTCTTTTTATTATGGAGAAATTTCAAATGTACATAAAAGCGTGCAGGATGAAATGATGGACCCCCAAATCCCATCGCCAAGCCCCAAGAACCATTAAATCATGGCCAACCCTGTTCCAGACACACTTCCATGCTCCACTCCCCATAGTTAGGACATAAATTCCAGATCTCATCTGGAAATATTTCTATATTTAAAATATGTAAAAATTACTATTACTATATGGGGACTGCCATGGTGCCTCATGGCTGTAATCCCAGCACTTTGGGAGGCCGAGGCAAGCAGATCACTTGAGGTCAGGAGTTTGAGACCAGCCTGGCCAACATGGTGAAACCCCGTCTCTACTAAAAACACAAAAATTAGCCAGGTGTGGTGGCACACACCTGTAGTCCCAGCTAGTTGGGAGGCTGAGACAGGAAAATTGCTTAAACCCAGGAGATGGAGGACAGAGAGCTGAGATTGCACCACTGCACTCCGGCCTGGATGACAGAGCAAGATTCCATCTCAAAAAACTCCCAAATTATTATATGTAAAAATACCTCTTAATGAATTAATATACATAAAGCATTAAGCACAGTGCTGAGCATCCTAAAGTGTTAGGTACTATATATAAACACTCAATGCCTCCTCTGCAGGGAAGCATCATCAGACAGGTAGGAGGTGGAGTGTTTCATGTGATTTTCCACAACATAAAGGTACACCCATGATCACAGGGAATAGGCTTGCTGCAAATGCACGTACCACTAGTGTATTTGAGCAAACATTCTCTCCACAAGGAACTTCTATTCACCCCCCATGGAGAACACATGATGTTCTAAAGGCATCTGATTTAAAGAATACATATAAACAACCAAATCACATCAAGTTTAGTCTGATTTCTTTGTTCTGGGTAGAAATGTTCTTTGGGTGGGGGAAAGCTTAAGGCCATATCCATCTATCTTAACTCCTGCTTCTTTGGATGCAGTGAGGTTTTACTTAATTAACTGTATCAGAATGCTGCTTATCTGTTATAGCACAAATTCAGAAGTATTAGGAAAAATCAGTTTAGGGCAGGAGGTTGAACTTTCCTGAAACTGTACTGCATACACATTTGATTGTGAGGAAGGTGGAGCTACTAATTTATCTAGTTGTTCAGGCATGAGGTGTATAAATGACCATGCGGGCAAGAAACAAACGCTCTTTTCTACTAACAATTTCACATAATTCTCCCTCGGATCCTGGGGCTTGATTAAAATGCAACTGAAATTGTCCCTCTTTTGGGATCTCCAGGTCCATCATGCTGAACCCAGCCTAAGGCTCCCAGTGAGCAAGGGATGATGTTGGGAACATAAAGTATATCTTTGATTTTTATGCTACAGCTGCAAAATTCTCCATTCAGTGCTTCTGAATTTGCTTGCTCTTGAACCTAAGTGATTGTCTGCGTTCAACAAAGTTAAACAAATTATTGATCTGTATATTTTTATTTTGAGAGTGTTTGGTAACCAATCTAAAAGATGCCCTAACTAAAAATTTTTTTGGTTTTATTTAGTTGAAGAGCAAATTTTAAAATTAAACCATCTATAGCAAACATCTATTTGTTTTAGGTGATAAGTATATCTTAGAAGATGTTTTGAAATCTTATCAACATATCTTCTCTCAGTGTTCATTTTATCATAATTTCTATCTAGCATCTCCCAGAGACAACTGACAATCCCATACAAAGGAGCAAGGAAAAACATTCTTTGGCAAACAGAATGAACTGGCTAGAAGTAACTCTATTAACCTCCAGGACAACTTACAGAGGGTCGGGATTCAATAAAATCACATTTGTCAGTAGCTTGTTCAGGGAGTAGATATGCATGATATACTGTATTAGATACTTGACTAATCCATGGTGCTTTGTTTAAACCCAGTTTTTACTGGGTTAATAGAATCATTAACTGAGGTCACTCATACCCATAGATATACTCAACCTTGATCTTTTTTCTAAAAGGTTTTATAAGTAAGGTTTGGGAAGAATTTTAATCCATATTCTTTATGAGTGATCTGCTCATTAGCCCTAAGCCTCACTACATAAAAATGTCTGGAGCAGGTGAGTTATTAAGAATACCAAAAACCATCTTGCCAGCCAGCCACAGCCTCAATTCCAGTAGCACCAAGGCAGGTCTTTGAGGGACCTGAGCCTCCTACTTGTCCAAGCTCCCTGCCTGTTTTTAGAGCAAAGAGGAGCACGGGATTCAACTGTTGGAAGCGGAAAAATAGAGAATACTCAAATGTGGGTATAAACTAGTTGCAAATCTAAGAAAATAGGGTTAGAGAAGCAGATAGCAGAAAGAGACTACCTAAAAAAATCAAACCAATCCAACTCATATTGGTCTGTTTTCTGCTTTCCTGATAAGAGAAGTTTTTTTAGTTACTAAGGTAGTGGGGATCTAGAGATAGGATCTATGTAAGTGTTCAATGGATATACAGGTGTGCTCAGGACCATTTAGTGGCCAACGGCCCAGATATTTCACTACTGTTTTGTTCCCCTTGCTATTATCCTATGTAGCCCAAGGTTCATAGAGGTAGGAACATGTAAATCACATTTGAGAATTTTCAGAATTGTTCAAAAGCCGAGTGTGGGCCTGGTGCAGTGGCTCATAGCTGTAATACCAGCAATCTGGGAGGCCAAGGTGGGAAGATTGCTTGAGCCTAGGAGTTTGAGGCCTGCCTAGGCAACATAGTGAGAGTCCCAACTCTACAAAAAATTTTTTTTAATTAGCTGAGTGTGATGGCATATGCCTGTAGTCCTAGCTACTTGGGAGGCTGAGGTGGGAGGGTCCCTTGGGCCCAGGAGTTCAAGGTTACAGTGAGCTATGAAGACACCACTCTACACCAGCCTGAGCAGCAGAGTGAGACCTTGTTTCTAAAAAAATAAATAAATAAATAAAAGCTGGGCGTGGTAAATTAGAGATGACCACAAATTCTTTGCTGCTTCTCCCAATTATGTGTTTGTTCTATTTCTACAGGTTTGTGTGGCTCAGAAGAAGAGAGTTTTATCAGTTTACATCATCCCATTGAGATACTATAGAAGGAGTTTATTGAAAATTTATGGGGTTCCACTCTGGAGGTAATGTTTGTCTTGATGTTTGATATTTCATTTATTAATTCAACACACATTTAATGAAAACCTATTGTGTTCTGTCACACAAGTGACCAAATGCTTAGGGAATGATGAGGTAGTTGTGAAAGTCTTCATGTGTGTGCTATAACTGGAAATATTATTGGAGGGGACACCATTGGGTCAAGATAGCTTTGTAAGTTCATGTCATGAGGTGCCCCCTCCACCTCAAACACATAGCAATGCCAGTTATAATACAAAAATAGAAAACTAAAAAGATATGACTGGACTCCAAAACAAGATAAACATATCCAAGGGCCAGAATGGAACAGAAAGGCAAAGCAGTGAGGAGGGGCTGAAGCAGCTGGGTGCCCAGTCTGGAGGCAGGCAGGCAGGCAGTGATGGTGGTCTAGCTCTTGCAGGAAAAAGGGACTAAAATGACTCATAAAAACTAGGGGATTGGGATTAGGCTCATGGCCTCATGTTTGGGGCTAAGATAGGGCTCTTTTGCTTGAAAAAGTAGAGTAGAAAAAATGTGCCATTGCTTGCTACTGCTAGGGGCTATAGCTTTTAGCAAGTGGTATGTCTACAAAAGAAGAAGAAAGACATGGTCTGATCAGAAACTGAACCAAGCTGCCTGTGGGTGCTTCAATATTAACAACGTCTCTCTGAGGCGAGAGCTTCAAAACACCATTTAAAGACATAATTCTAGGCTGCTGTCCCAGTGGAGAATACTGAAAACCACTAAATAGGAAGGGTGGACTTCCTTCCCAACTCTGCTTCCCCCAGCCACAGAAAAAATAAATTATCTTCCACTTAAAATGAGCTTGAAAACCAAAATTCTAAAACACAGGAGGAAACCTAATACTAACAAAATCAGTGATTGCTTTTAAAATTTATTCTACGTCTGTGTTATCTAATATGGTAGCCACTAGCCTTATGGATGATTTACATTTAAATAAAAATTAATTAAAATCAAATGAAATTCAAGGGCTCAATAGCCACCATATTGGACAGTGCAGATATAATTTCTTTCATTGCACAGTACTGTAGATGAAATATATTTTACAAAACAATTCAGCAAGGATTTTAAAACAAATTTATGATGCTCAAAAGATAAATGAAGAAATATATTCCACTTGAAAAAAGAAATTATAAAACAAAGAATACCAAAATAAGGCAAGAACAAATAAATAAGAAAGCGTTGGTACACATACTCATCAAAGTAAAAAAAAAAAAAAACAAAACAAAAAACTTGAAACATGGAATAAGCCTTAGGTAGTGATTCAAGAGAAAACAAAACTGAGGAATTAATCCAGGATGTAGCACAAAAAGAAAAACTGAAATGATCTTGCAAAAACTAGTTGAGAAGGAGGGTTGTAGATAATTTTTGGTTTGAATAAGATAGTGTTTTGTCATTAATCTGGGATGGTCTGAACAATAGAGGCAGCAATTCAGAAAAATAATATGCAAAGAAGAGAAGAAAGCCGTTTTTTGGAAGAGGTAAACTCAAAACAGCTGGCTGATCACCAAACAGTTCTTAGTCACAGCAGCCATGGGAGCTGGGATTCATCATTTCCAGGGATGTGCTGGCTGTGACCTTTCAGGCTCCTATCCCATGCAAAGAGGACAAGGTAGGAATGTCAGCCATTGTGTAGTGAAGGTGGCCATTTGAAGACAGAGTGAAGGAACAAGGAGAATCTGTTGTTGGTGCTTAGAAACTAGTTTGCCTGAGAGAGGTAGGCCCCCAGGTAGGAGGCCTAAGCACTGTTGGCCCCTTGAACAAACGGCCCTTTCTATGCATAAATTACTTAGGACTCTGGGAAGTATGAGACACTCAACAGAGGGTGTGAAGGTGGAGGAAAGGGCTAACCCTGCAGAATCCAGCATGATTCCACCTCGCTGACAGAGACTGAAGGTAGTGTCAAGAGCTGAGCAATAGAAATGGCTGGAACATGACGTGCCCTGCAGGGGGATATATGCTGCCTCTTCCTGCTGTCTTGGAGCTGGTGACTAAATAGAGGAGCCCAAACCGAAGGATGAGAAAGACATGGCTGGCTGCAGGGCAAGCTACACCCTCCTCTGACCCTGAAGCACCATGCAATCTCTAATAGCCCAGTGGTCAGGAAGACTTCCTGTCAGAATGCTTTAGAACTGTGCTTTCCAGTATGGTAGCCACTAGGCACATGTGACGACTGAGTGCTTAAAATGTGGCTTGTCCACGTTTGCTACCTGGAAACATTCTGCACAAGTCTTGCCTCTTACATCTCTTGGTTCAGAAATGCTATTGCTGAGTTTTCTGAGTATCTGAGAGACACTAAATATGTGGCATATGAATTATAATTTTCAAAAACACAGCAACACCAGACACCAACTACAATTTTATGTTTCTTTGAAATTTCAAAGTTTGCATGTGCTATCTCACTGCCATTGTTAGAAACATCAGTTATCAGCATACAGTACTATAATTGCTGAAGGTGTAAGAAATTAAGCTTCATCTGGACTGACCCTATGACAGAGCTTGAAAGGTGTTTTTGGAAGAGTTCCCTGATTCAGTCTCTTATTTGTCTCACTTTCAAAAAGCAGACTATAGAGGAAAACTGCTAACTTTCTGGTTGCTCAGATTCTGAAAAAATAGCACTTTCCTGTAATTAAATCGTAAGGAGTTAATTGTAATTAAATTGCACAGCACATGAGAAAATCTGTCACTTCTCAGAATTAGCTCTGAGAATAAAACTGAAATGACAGGGTAATTAAGACCTGAAATGCAGAGGTTTTCAGATGGTTCTTGTCCAGGATGGAATACATGGTTATTTCCTGAAATCTTCGTTGTGTTATTTTCCCTCACGCTGGTAGATAATCAGAAAGATTACCACACCTCCATGCATAGGATGCTGGGTTATTAATCTAGGGAAGAAATTTTTTCTCTACCTTTTATTTGCTTAAATCCAGAGGTAGATATAAACCACTGCCACCTCACTCTTTACAAAAATCCTATTTAAAAATATTTTTAAATGGCATAAATAATTATATTTTTAACATTTAAAATCTAAGTAATGCAGATAAGACAAAAATTCTCACTACTCTTGCTACCCCTCATCTACTCTGCTTCCCAGAGTAAACTGTTGCTACCTATTTGTGTGGCCTTCCTGAGTTTTCTTGTTTATACACATAGATGTCTACACTAAGATAAGCCTGCACATAAATAACACCATATTATATGCATTGGTTTTCATTTATCCATATGTTTTGTAAAATGTTCCATGTTAATACCAATGAACCTTGCTCTTTTTAACTGCTCCTTAGTATTCCCTTAAATAGTGGTACTTTTTTTTTTTTTTTAATCAAATCATTCCTTTCTTTATGAGAATTTACGGGTATTATGCCCCACTTTTCATTATTACAAACAATGCTGCAATGTACTTCACCTTTCATAAAGAGGCGTGGAGACAGGGAGTAAATACATTTTTAACTTTACAAAAAACAGAAGGAGAAATAAAATTATGATGGGCAAATGGAGAAGCACAATAGCAAAACAATGGCATGTTTTCAACTGGTGCCAGGTACAGGGGATTCTTCTTGGGTACCACCTGAAAACTTGAATTAAACATCCATGAATTAAAATGACAAGCTGAAGAAAGTGTTCTAAGCCCATCAGAGATGAAGAGTTTACGCAAGGATGTAAGAAACAAGATGACTGTGTAAAGAAACATGGATATGTTGTGGTGGGAGAAGAATGTAAATGAGATTGTGATCCCGTATCTCTGGAATCCAGCAGGGAGTCCCATGTAGCTTTAAATACAACAAGGAAAACCTGGGAAGGAGAGCCTTGTAAATCCCTTTTAGAGTCCCTTTTGATTCTTATTTGCTTAATTACTCTCTTGCCTCAAAGGAAAGCAGCAAAAGTAGGTTTGGCAGAAAGGCCTGTGGCCAAGAAAACTCAGCTGGAGTCAAAATCAAAATTTTTCTAAAAATACTCTTTTGTCCTTGTCTATCTTTTTTATTTTATTTTATTTTATTTTGAGACAGACTCTCGCTCTGTCACCCAGGCTGGAGTACAGTGATGTGATCTCGGCTCACTGCAAGCTCCGCCTCCCAGGTTCACACCATTCTCCTGCCTCAGCCTCCTGAGTAGCTGGGACTACAGGCGCCCGCCACCATGCCCGGCTAATTTTTTGTATTTTTAGTAGAGACGGGGTTTCACCGTGTTAGCCAGGATGGTCTCGATCGCCTGACCTCATGATCCGCCCACCTCGGCCTCCCAAAGTGCTGGGATTACAGGCATGAGCCACCAAGCCCAGCCTGTCCTTGTCTGTCTTTTGGGATAAGCCATCATGTGCTGGGATATTCAACCAATTTAGTCTTACTAGTAGAAGGAGTCATAGGGATGATCAAACCCACCCTCCTACATGGTAGAGAAGGTAACCAAAGCCCAGAGAGGGAAAGTGACTTGGGCAATGTCACAGAGCTGCTTAGCAGCAGAGCCAAGAGCAGGAGAAATGCTACCCTGAACCAGCCCTCTGCTGCTCACTGTAGGATGCCTCATTATCACCACCCAGTGTGCCAGCTGCCGCTGTACTTCCGCCCCAAAGTGCCACCTCTGCTCATCACTTTCTTAGCCACGTGACGTAACAGTTTTTGTTTAAAGTAAACTTCGCTGTCCTTGGTTACAATGCAAAGAAAAAGATGCTTAACAGCTGTAATTGTACTTAGCTGTGTATGGTGTCTACCACAAAGGTTAACTTTTATCTGACGTTATAACTCTGCATACTCTTGAAGCATGGTTTTTTGGCAAAACCACATACACACACCTGTGTGTGCACACCCTATTTTTTCTAAAGTGGTTATTTATTTTCCCATCAAAACCAAATTTAGAAACTCCAATAGAATGACCAGGCCCTGGCTCTCATTTTCCCGCTGTGATATGACTATATTTAAACATGTGAATCCTCTGATTCCCATCCTCTCTTTTTTTGCCCTGCAGTTTAAACATTATTTACTCATTTCATTCAAGACTGTATTTCCTTCGTTGTGTTTGACTCTGATAGACTGCAAAAAGGACTGCAGTTCTTCCCTTCATAGTATTTATGCCCCTTACAGTGTGACTCTGAAATTCTTTCCCATCAAGAGGTGAAGTTTATTTTCTCATTCCTTGAATATAGGCTTGCCTTGTGACTTGCTTTGGTCAACAGAATACGGTAGAAGTGACAGTGTGAAAGCTTTAAGGTTGGACCTCAAGAAGTCTCATATATTTCCAGTCTTTATTCTCTGGGACACCTGCTCAGCCTCCATGTGAATAAGCTTGAGCTAGCCTGCTGTAGCATGTGAAACCATGTGGATAAAGTTAAGTAGTCTCAAATGAGGTCATCTGAGACCAGCCATCCCTGCAATTCACTTGGCAGCTGAGCACAGAGGCATGAGTGAACCTAGTCAAAACCAGAAGGACTACCTTGCTGAATCCAGTCCAGGTTGCTGGCTTGTAGAACTGTAAGCCAAATAAATGATGGTTGTTTTAAGCCACTAAGTTTTTGGGGGCATTGTTATGTAGGAAAAGCTAACTGATATAGATCCCTTTATTTGTGTCCACAGGAATGTTAATTAAATTGGGCCTCACAGAACAAATGGATTATGTTTCCCACTTAGTTCTGTATATTATCTACATGAGTAATGAAAATTTAGAACAAAAATTTTCTTGAAGGGAATGGGAAAATGGGAAAAACTGATGAACATTTGATTTTCACTTTCCCCCTACACTCAGCCCACCCCAACATCTACAGCCTGTGATTAAGGAAATAAATAGAAATGCACAGGATATAGGGCATGCCATTAATCAATGCTAGGATAGTAAGACAAGAAGCAGAAAATTTTCTCTTTACACAAAACCATACAAAATATATATTGGGAAAAATCATCTGGGGACAGGGTGAAAACCCTGTAAGTTTTCCTACATGTTGACTTTCCTGATTTTTGCTGCACTGTTTCTTTCCCTCTGTCTTGGGGTCTATCTCAGATAGGCAGCATCTCGTCTGCCCTGCTTCAGACTCCTTAGCAGGGGAGAAGAAACACCACCTCACCTGACTCCTCTGACTGGGGATCTTTTAAATCCTTCTTAAGCTCTAGACACTAAATTTTGGGGCTTCCTTCATGCCACATTTAACATATTAAAATGTGCCCACATCTCAAAATTTAATATAATCTACACAGAACTCTTAAGGGGCAAGTTGCACTTGAGTAGTTGGCATAATATTATATTTTATATCCAGCTAATTACACATTTTAATATCTACTTTGCAGTTTCCTTTTTGTATCCTGGAGTCATTCTGTTGTTAATGTTCAGGTCTGAAACATTTTCGTAGGCCCTGACAAGCTCATAGATTCTATTCTGGGCTTTGTGCCTGTTAGTGCCTAGCAGGAAAGTTACCCTGACCTAGTTAATCAAACAACAGGCATTTACTGAGCACCGAATATCTATAAAGTGCTGTGCTGGAGTCTTCATCAGATTCATTCATTAGGCAGCCATCTACCATGTCCAGGCACTGAGTGTGGTACATGGCTGCTGGGAATGAAGATAAAGTCCCCTCAATTCCTGCGTTTGAGGGGTCTGCCTTAGCCAACCAAGGGATGGCCCAAAGTAGAGCAAATTCAAGAAATTGTGGAGTTACGAGAGGCCCCAGAATATTTTCCTTTAACCTACCCGAGGGTGAGCAGGGTCATTTAGGGTCATTACTATCTGCCACTTCTGGCAGCGAAGGGAGACTGGACAGGCTGTCCTAATTCTTACTTGCAAGTGACCTTGGGTTATGTCTTTACATTCCTTTCTCATCAAAACTAGGATGGTCTCATGATAGACATGGTGGTCTCCAGACTCAGATAGAAAGCAGGACTTGGGAGTAACAGGTGTCTCAAAACTCATAGCTGATTGTCGTACACCACAGTGATGATGGTAGAGGTAGCACAGAGGATTTCGTCCATGCACGTAGACCTGTGCTGAGGCAGAAGTTGTGGCGAAGTGCAAGTGCTTACTTTGACACAGGGTGTTTTAACATCCACTAGAGACTAGGCTGGTTTGTCCAACCCTCACAAAATATACTCGATAGTCTGAATAGAAAACACTAGGCCTTGAAGGGCCTGGTTTTAAGTAAGCCCCCTTAGGCCTCTTTAAAGGCGCCACCTCAAGAATCAACTCAAGGGTGGTGTTTTACCTCAGAGCTCCTCAAACTTTCATGTATGTCCTCAAACTTTTCATGAATGCTCCGGACAATTTACATGTTGTTAAAATGTAAATTCTAATTCATTAGGTCTGGGTGGGGCCTGAGAGTCTGCATTATTCGTTTTATCCCTGGTGATGTCAATGCTGAACTACACCTGGGTAGCTAGGCTGTACATTACATAGCCCCTTACAGTTTACAAAGAGCCTCCATGTATAGTCACGTGCCACATAAGGACATTTTGGTCAGTGAAGGACTGATATATGATGGTGGTAACATAAGATTATAATACTGGATTTTCATTGTACCTTTTCTATGTTTAGATATGTTTAGACATACAAATATTTACCATTGTGTTATAATTGCCTACAGTATTCAGTACAGTAACATGACGCACAGGTTTGTAGCCTAGGAGCAATAGGCTATTCCATAGAGCCTAGGTTGTGTAGTAGACTGTACCATTTAGGTCTGTGTAAATACACTCTACAATGTTCACATAATGGTGTTAGCATGATGAAATCACCTACACACATTTCTCAGAACATATCCTGTTGTGAAGCAATGCAGCACTGTACTTTATCTCACTTGTTTAATCCACCAACTATATGGAGCACCAGTGTCCCCATTTTACAAATAAAGCAATAAGCTCGGAACGGCCTGCTTTAAAATCACCAGCTACAAAGTGGCAGAGCCAGCATTCTAATTCAAGTCTTTTGATTTCTAGTTCAGCATCATTGCTATTCACTCACAGCCCCAGACATTTTTTTCTCTTTACTTTTACTTCCCATGTCTTGTGAGGTCATTTGTCTGAAGGTTAAAGTCCAGAGTTAATTCCATCCTTTTCAAAACTTTTGAGCCTATAACCTGACCTTGCTTCTCATGCTGTGTGGCAGCTGTGGAAGAAAAGATTTTCAAAAGCATTCTTGAAAAGGTTTGCCGTAGTTTTGTTCAAAGTGATTATGCCACGAGGAAATGAATCATGCTTGGAAATACTGCTCGAAGTTGCCAGCTGAATAGGCTTTCCACTGGGGTTTGCAATAAGAAGGTTTCAAATGGGGCAGAGCCTGAGTCTCTGGTCCACAGATTTGGTGACAGATTGCTGCTCCTTGCACCTGATGAAAATACAAGACTCTGGAGCCATCAAGTCATGGTCCTTCCATGGAAACAAAGACATATTTAATTTTGGGGAAGTATCTATTGCATGCCACTCAGCAAGGTGCCTTGCAAACATCACCTCCAATCTTAGCAGAAAGGCTGTGAGGTAAGTTACAGTGCTCCATTTCACAGATCAGGAAACTAAGGCTCAGCAAGGTTAAATAGAACAATGCAGGGCCCGGCGGAATGCCAGGGCTGACTGAGTCTGGTGCCTGGGCTCTTACCACTATACCAAATCCTGAAACTGAAAGTCAGTGAAGGTCTAATTTGGGCAGCTCCTGATTCAGGGAGTCAGGGATCCTCACCTCTCCCATGGCTATCTCTTTGGAACAGCTATCTTTGGATGGTGTCATGCTGTTATTCTTTTATCTTTTATTTAAACAGTTTATAGAAAAGTTACAAGAATAGTATAATAAACTTTTGTACTCTTTACAGAGATTTACTAATAGGTAACTTTTTGCCACATTTTAAAGTGGATATGCATAACTGTATTATTTTTTTCTGAGCCATTTGAAACTACAAAGAAACCTTTCACCCTTAAAAACTAGGAACAAAGGCATTCTCTTACATAACCACAGTACAATTATGATCAGAAATTTTAACAATTACAAAACTACTGTCTAATAATAAATGACCTATATTCAGATTTTACCAATTGTCTCAATAATGTCCTTTATAGGAACTTTTTTTTTTTTTCTGGTCCAGAGTTCAATCTAAGAACACATACTGCATTTGTTTGTCATGTCCTTTTAGTCTCCTTTGATCTGAAACAGTTTCAGTCAGGTCACTGCTCTTGATCCAGCACCTCACACGTCATTAGAAAGGGTGGCACTAAAGTTTGAGGGACCCTGAGTGGACCCCACTGAATGAACAGATATCATGTCATCCTCTCCATAGTCTGTCAAATTTGCCACCTGCTTCTGCTGACTCTCTCTGGGATACATAAAGCCCCATCTTGGCAGGGAATGCTGGGAATGACGCTGTTTACAGAAGCCGAAGCCACTTTTGATGCAGGCTCTGAGCCTCCCCAGCCCTGCACCTGGGTGAGCCAGATGGTTCTTAAAGCAGCACTTCCTCTTGGCACCTCTTAATTTCTGAGGCATTTAGAGAGAGAGTTATGCTCTCAACAAACGCCCACCACTTCCCACCCCATATTTTAAAACATAGAGATAGTTCCTAGTTCACTCTCTTCGGTTTTCTTTCTGGAATCCTTGATAGAGATTAAGAAACTCCCAAATCAGGGGCTACGTGATTGGTGTGTGGCTATGACCTGACAAGATTCTTAAGGGCTTTAAGACAGTCAGTTAAGAACACCTGTTAGATTAGCCTTCTGCTGTGATCAAGGCCCACATCAGGATTGCAAATGCCATACCTGTAGCTGAATTCTTTGTCATTCCTAATTTTTTGGATTCTAGAATCAAAACAACCAGATTTCCATTCTCCTTAACCATCCAGCCTGCTTTATATGGTCTTTCTGAGCAAACGTGATACAAGATGAGAAAGTCTTCCCTTACACTCCCTTGGCTGGCCCCACAAGAAGCAGTAACCACTTGCTGAAATGGCTTTTAACATGGTAGAGGTGCCAGAGTTAAAACAAAATGCAGGACACCCAGTAAAATTTGAATTTTATATGAAATTCAAATATTGTGTGGGACACGTTTACACTTAAAATGTGTTTGCTATTTATCTTAACTTCAAATTTACCTGGGCATCCTATATTTAATCCAGCAATCCTAAGTCTCCATGGGCTCCACGGGTCACCCTTTCAGCTTGCTGGAGACAATTACCACTACTAAGAGTCAAAACAAGGGAGACAATTTAACCAGAATGCCACGTCCATGGCTAGTCAAAGGACAACTGCACTGCCATAGTAATGCTGGGCCAATTTCTGACAAATGAAGCAACTAAGCAAATATTGAACCTAATACTGAACAGTTTTTGTGATACAGACTCACAATCCTTTATCTGCAATTTCAAAAGGCAAATCCTCTGAAAAATGAAAGTTTTTTTTTCCTGTAACTCACTTGGCAGCAATACCCAACCTATATAAAGCTATTTATTGTCTTTCTTTATCTCAGTGTGTATTGTCATACTTTTTGCTACAGAAATATTTATTTGTTTGATCATGGAGTGCTGCTCCAGATCCCCCTGGGGTATTAATAAATAATAAATACTGTATTTCATTTTAAAACATAAAAAATTCTAAATTATCCATCTAACCTCAAGAGTTGCAAGTCAAGGATTGTGACATACAGAAAAAAAATTAATAGCCAGAAAAGAGTTCGGGCTGCATTATCCAATACAGTAGCCATCAGCCACATGTGGCCAAACTGAACCTTTGAAATGTGTCTAGTCTGAACTTAAATGCAATGTAAGTGTAAAATACACATTGGATTTCAAAAACTTAATATGGAAAAAGTATGTGAAAAATCCAATTACATGTTAAAATAATATTTTGCATATACTGGTTAAATAAAATACATTATTAAAATCAATTTTACTTGCTTTTTATTTTTAATGTTGCTAAAATTCAGAAAATTAAGAATTACATATGTGGTTCCTATTTTATTTCTAGTGGACAGTACTGCTTTTAAAGAGTATCTAAGGAAAAAACTCCCATTTTCAGTTGGGGAAACTAGATAAGAAAGTTACTGGGGTCATGTGGGCAGTTAGTTGTAGAGTCGGAGCTAAACCTTTGGTCTTCTGACTCCTGATCCAGCACTCTTTCCCCTCCCCCATTAAAAGAATTAAGTCCTCTATACTTGGTGTTGGAATTCTAAGACCACTTTTAGAGTTTAATTGAGTATTTATGGTTTTTGCTGATGGAAATAGGAAAATCAATCAATCAACTTGGAACCAATGGTTTTGAGATATTTCTTAGCAGATCTAGAGCAGTGGACTTCATTTAGAGACTCTGAGGTAAGCTCCTTCATCAGCTCTGCTGGCAATGGCTCAGGTGTAGAAACTCACACCCAGCAGGGAGGGTAGGGAATGTGTCTAACCCTCTGACTGGCAAATGGTACAAAGGTCCACTGCCTGCAGAAATATGACCCTTGACCCAAGGCATTCACTTAATTAGATACTTGTCACCCAGGGGAATGGTTGTTATTATTGCAGTGGGCAGGTTGTCATTTGTTCAGCAGTAACTACAGCTCTCCTACAGGAGGCAGTGGGAAAGGACTTCTTGCCCAACAGCACACCACTGTCTTTAGATAAATTCACAGAGAAACAAATCTACAAGGGAAAAAGAATGAAACACTTTAGGGGACAAAACAAAGTCACCAGCTACTTTGGGGGACAAAACAAAGCCCCCAGCTAAGTGGAAACCATTCTGTGAAAGTTAGGTGCAGATTCCCTTTTGACACCTCCAAGCCAGGCTTGGGAAGATCTCCAGGCACTGTGCATGCATGCAGAAGTACACTTGGTCTCTCCCATCAGAAGAGAAAGGAAAGGTTTGAGGCAAGAGAAGGAAAGAAGGGAGTCACTCATCAGCCACAGTTTAAATCACGACATACTGTCCTAACAGGATTCTCTACAGCCTTGACAGAAGCACAGTTTATGAAAAACAAAACAAAATGAAACCAAAGTCAGAAGGCTTGTCTTCAGCATACTGGAATAACCAAGAACAATCTGAGATGGGTCTTGTAGATGGGAAGGCAATGGGGCACCTGCTGTGCAGATAATTTTAGCTGTTTGAGAGCATCATTACCTGTGTTCATACAAACTCGCTGGGAAGCACTGGGGTGAAAAGAACTTGGCCTAGGAGTCACATAGGACTGGGTGTGAATTTTGACTCAACTGAAAAAGTACTTAACCTCTCTTAGCCACAGTTTCTTCATTAGTAAAATAGACAAGAAAATAAGCCCCCAAGGATTGCTGTCAGGAGTAAATGAGATGTAAAACCCTTGAAGAATATCTATCCTATAAGACTGCTTGGTCTGACTGTTATGCCTGACCCTAAGTCTTCTCTCTCAGAGTGGTAGTGAGTTGTCCATCTTTCCTCTCCTCTATTCTCTTCAACAACACCATGGAGGCATGATTGGCTAATCTATTTCTTCCATTTGCCATGACTTGTTGCAAATGGACAAAATAGAGCATCTTGAAATGGAGCATTTTGTAATTTAACTGATTTAATGAGTCAGAAATTACTCAGCACATTTTAAAACACAGTATCTGATTTACACCTTGACTAGCATTTAAAGCCTGCAGTGCTTCCACCACTCACCCAGGACTCACACTCCTGAAGAAGGGACTCTCCAAAGTTCAGGGAGAGGGACCCTTTGAAGTCAGTACCCACTCCTACTTCCTACCTCAGTCCTGCTGAGTACTTACTGTGGGGAGAGAAAGGGAAGGAAGGTGTGGGAGGTAGACGTGGTGTTTAGTTTGTCTATCAATAGGAAATAATAGCTATACTTCTTCGGTGATGGATAAAAATCCAAGGCTTCTGATGAATGAACAAAAGAAAGAGTCTAAGAGTCTGGATACCACTGTGTTCACTTGGTAGGGAAAAAACCCACATTTACTCTTCATTCCATTGGACACATCATAAGACAATTTTTATCCATAAGAAAACACATACATATTTAATTTTCTCCACCTTTAAGTCTCTTTTTAGACTAGGGTTATTTACCTGTGGTTCATTGATGGGTTAAAGGGGCTCATTAACCCACTAAAATTAAGGGCAAAGTTCTTGTGTATGTGTAGGTTTCTATGAAGAGGAAGTTTTTATTTGATTCTCAGAGGGGTTTGTGACCCACCCCTAAATGTACACACAATGACAAACTACTGGGCAAACCACCTCAGAGCCTGGTCCCTTCTCTGTCTGTAATGGGGGCTCTTTTCATGGTTATCAATGGGGATGCTGTTGACATCTGGGGCTGGGTGATTTGTCATTGGTAGAACTGTTCCACTCAGTACATGTTAAGCATCCCTGGCATCTGCCCATTAAATGCCAATATCATTTCCTAGTCATTGTGACAGCCAAAAATGGTCCCATACATTTCCATATCCCTCTTAGAGGGCAATACCTCCCCTGGCTGAGAAGATCAGTTTCACCTTCCCCATCTTCTCTTTCTTCATCAGAAAAATGCAGGAGGTGAGTGAGATGACCTCTAGGTGCCCTTCCAGGTCTATGATTCGGTAGTATCTCATACATCACTCCCAACCCCTGCCCCTAGTTTAATGCTTGTTCCTAGTCATCCCACTATGCTGACAGATGTGTGCCCCTTGGGTGGACCTGCCAGGTACCATAAAAATTGCAAAGAACTGAGGCCTTGGTCCTAGACTTGGCTCTGCCCGTGGTTAGCTGCGTGACTTTAGGCAGTCCTTTAGCATCCCTGGCTTTAACCTCCATCAACTGTAAAAAGGATGAGTTGATTTAGAAGGTCAATGCCAGCTCTAAAATGGGATGATTCTTTGCAGTAATGACCATAGGGTCTATGAGATTTCTGTACACCAAGGAAGTTCCTAGAAGTCTACTCTCAGATATTAAAATAAGTCCTCCTTTAGGAAACACACACACACACAAACACACACATGTACGTGTATGGTGTTCTTATAAGGCTGAGTCAGAGCAAGATACTCCACATACCCCTCTGCCCCATTACCCTAAGTGTTAGATGACACAAATGAGATGCCTAAGAGAAAAAGTCCTATGGGAAGGAATATCCTATTTGGCCTTATTGACGAGAATCCAAGAATCTGCACAGCCTTAAGGAAACTGTGAGGCACAAAGCTCAGCTGTTAACTCCTCTAAGAGGCCTTCTTTAGCTCCTATAGCAGAGTTAGGCGCTCAAAACATAATTTAAATGCATTTTTATTGATTCATTAATTTTGCCAATAGCTGTTATTTGCTAATCTATTTACCTCTGTATCAAGTACATGAGGTCTTTGAAGACAGAGATCATGTAAAATTTCTCTTTGCCTTGTTGATACAAGCCTAGCACAGAGGCTGAAACATAGTAGGGACCCAGATAAATGCAAAAAAGCAGGAATAAGGCTGGCCCATGGGCTAGAGAGAAATGAGATGATTAAAACAAGCTCAGCATGCTTCTAGGTGGGGCTGGCTCATGACTTGTAAATGTAGGCTCCAAGCTTTGTCTCCTCTGACTCCTATAGGAGAGTCAGAGCAGAGTCTGTTGTGTTAATCACTCTCTCCCTGCAAACAAGACACTTCCTGAACTCACATACTATCTGGGCAATCCTGTGAAGCCACCATATTATTAATTCCTGCTATTTCTCTCTCGTGAACAGCATCTAATGGCAGAAAGACCTTCTGCATTTTTCTCCAGAGACTTGACACCATATAAGAAATTATTTCCAAGAAATCACTTTTGAAATACTGAATTCAAATTTTCCTAGTCAAAAATGACAGCCTTGTAGTAGGAAAGTTTGTGGACCTTGTGAGAGAGGTTTTGAACATAGTATTGAAAAGGTAAAAAAATTAATATTTTTCTAATGACAAATGTGATGTGGTTGTTTCCAACTCCGCAGACAATTTGCCTCCACAGGGTTTTCAAGCACTGCCTATTCTCTGGTCCTCCTCCTGTTTCCAGATTCTTTCCCTTCTACAGCAGAACTCTTGACCTCCTCTCTCAACCAGTGAGCTGAGTCTTGCCTGGTATCTACAATTGTCCATTTTGGCCCCTTGGGGATGGTGAGGAGGGCATGGTGTTGGGGGAAGGGCATGGCAAGATTGGCCAGATGTTGGGGTAGAGTTTGTGGATCGAAAGCAGGGTAGCGTGTTCATTTGAGGTAACTAGGAGTAGCAAAAACCAAAGAATAACAGAAGGTAGTGCCAACACAGTGGTTGTGTCAAGAGGATGGCTTGGGGGCTTTGGAACTTCAATAATTTCATCAGCAATCCCTCTGCCCAAGCTGCACCAGAGAGAGTGAGGGCTGAGATTATGATCCTTTTTCTGACACAGCTGTATGTTGCTTTGGTGAGCCTGGAGGGGTAGGGGTGTGTGTGTGTGTGAGAGTGTGTGTGTGTGTGTGTGTGTGTACATTCTTTGAACAGGCAGTCTTATAAAAAAAAAAAAACAGGGAGAAAATCCTGGCAGCAGAAGTTGGCGATTATGACCAAGGAATGGAGCCAGGCTGCAGCCATATTTGACTGCCAAGATCCTCTTGAGGGCAGAAGATGCTCATGATACCTGCCTACTTCTGGGCAGGACTCAGAAAATCCCTTCTATGGATTAGGACCAGTAGCCTCCAGGCTTCTTCCCAGCTCCATCCAGCAGCCAAAAGCAGCAGCAGGTGGTAGGAAGGACACAGGGTTAGGAGAAAGATCTGGATTCACCTTCTAGACTTGCCTCTGCAGATCAGCTATGTGACCTAGGGAAAGTCACAAACTCTCAGGGTTTTAATTGGTTTATCTCCAAATAAAGATACTAAACAGGTTTCAAGGTCCTTTAGAATCTTAAATTTATTCAAATAATATTTATTGAGTGCCTACTATGTGCCAGGTACTTCCTCTAGGTGCTGGAAATACAGCAGCAAACACAAAAGACTAAAATACTTGTCCTCAGCTTGCATTCTAGTGGAGGGAGGCAGAGGATAAAGATAATAATAACCTATACTGCAGTTTAGAAGGTGACCAGTATTGTGGGATGAAATAGAGCAGAGTAAGTAAGGAAAGGAGGACTTTGATTGGGGGAGGGGAGAATTGCAAAATCTCTAATATCTTATTTTCTGGAATCTCAGAGAATGCTTTCAAAGGCAAACCTCTGAGAAATGGGGATATGATGCCTATTAAGCTGAGATAAGCAAAAATAGGAAAAAGAGGTTTATCTTTCATAAGATTTGGGAATATTCTTTTTTTTTTTTTTTTTTTTTAAGACCAAAAGAAGATGTATATTTCTTTGAGGAGATGGACTGTTAGGAAACATGTAGCCTTACTACGGAATTTTTTTTTTTTTTTTTTTTGAGGATGTAGAATTTATTTATTTATTTTTCTTTTATTATTATTATTATTATTATTATACTTTAGGTTTTATGGTACATGTGCGCAATGTGCAGGTAAGTTACATATGTATACATGTGCCATGCTGGTGCGCTGCACCCACCAACTTGTCATCTAGCATTAGGTATATCTCCCAATGCTATCCCTCCCCCCTCCCCCAACCCCACAACAGTCCCCGAAGTGTGATGTTCCCCTTCCTGTGTCCATGTGTTCTCATTGTTCAATTCCCACCTATGAGTGAGAATATGCGGTGTTTGGTTTTTTGTTCTTGCGATAGTTTACTGAGAATGATGATTTCCAATTTCATCCATGTCCCTACAAAGGACATGAACTCATCCTTTTTTATGGCTGCATAGTATTCCATGGTGTATATGTGCCACATTTTCTTAATCCAGTCTATCATTGTTGGACATTTGGGTTGGTTCCAAGTCTTTGCTATTGTGAATAATGCCGCAATAAACATACGTGTGCATGTGTCTTTATAGCAGCATGATTTATAGTCCTTTGGGTATATACCCAGTAATGGGATGGCTGGGTCAAATGGAATTTCTAGTTCTAGATCCCTGAGGAATCGCCACACTGACTTCCACAAGGGTTGAACTAGTTTACAGTCCCACCAACAGTGTAAAAGTGTTCCTATTTCTCTACATCCTCTCCAGCACCTGTTGTTTCCTGACTTTTTAATGATTGCCATTCTAACTGGTGTGAGATGGTATCTCATTGTGGTTTTGATTTGCATTTCTCTGATGGCCAGTGATGGTGAGCATTTTTTCATGTGTTTTTTGGCTGCATAAATGTCTTCTTTTGAAAAGTGTCTGTTCATGTCCTTCGCCCACTTTTTGATGGGGTTGTTTGTTTTTTTCTTGTAAATTTGTTGGAGTTCATTGTAGATTCTGGATATTAGCCCTTTGTCAGATGAGTAGGTTGCGAAAATTTTCTCCCATTTTGTAGGTTGCCTGTTCACTCTGATGGTAGTTTCTTTTGCTGTGCAGAAGCTCTTGAGTTTAATTAGATCCCATTTGTCAATTTTGGCTTTTGTTGCCATTGCTTTTGGTGTTTTAGACATGAAGTCCTTGCCCATGCCTATGTCCTGAATGGTAATGCCTAGGTTTTCTTCTAGAGTTTTTATGGTTTTAGGTCTAACATTTAAGTCTTTAATCCATCTTGAATTGATTTTTGTATAAGGTGTAAGGAAGGGATCCAGTTTCAGCTTTCTACATATGGCTAGCCAGTTTTCCCAGCACCATTTATTAAATAGGGAATCCTTTCCCCATTTCTTGTTTTTGTCAGGTTTGTCAAAGATCAGATACTTGTAGATATGTGGCATTATTTCTGACGGCTCTGTTCTGTTCCATTGATCTATATCTCTGTTTTGGTACCAGTACCATGCTGTTTTGGTTACTGTAGCCTTGTAGTATAGTTTGAAGTCAGGTAGTGTGATGCCTCCAGCTTTGTTCTTTTGGCTTAGGATTGACTTGGCGATGCGGGCTCTTTTTTGGTTCCATATGAACTTTCAAGTAGTTTTTTCCAATTCTGTGAAGAAAGTCATTGGTAGCTTGATGGGGATGGCATTGAATCTGTAAATTACCTTGGGAAGGATGGCCATTTTCATGATATTGATTCTTCCTACCCATGAGCATGGAATGTTCTTCCATTTGTTTGTATCCTCTTTTATTTCCTTGAGCAGTGGTTTGTAGTTCTCCTTGAAGAGGTCTTTCACATCCCTTGTAAGTTGGATTCCTAGGTGTTTTATTCTCTTTGAAGCAATTGTGAATGGGAGTTCACTCATGATTTGGCTCTCTGTTTGTCTGTTATTGATGTATAAGAATGCTTGTGATTTTTGCACATTGATTTTGTATCCTGAGACTTTGCTGAAGTTGCTTATCAGCTTAAGGAGATTTTGGGCTGAGACAATGGGGTTTTCTAGATATACTATCATGTCATCTGCAAACAGGGACAATTTGAGTTCCTCTTTTCCTAATTGAATACCCTTGATTTCCTTCTCCTGCCTAATTGCCCTGGCCAGAACTTCCAACACTATGTTGAATAGAAGTGGTGAGAGAGGGCATCCCTGTCTTGTGCCAGTTTTCAAAGGGAATGCTTCCAGTTTTTGCCCATTCAGTATGATATTGGCTGTGGGTTTGTCATAAATAGCTCTTATTATTTTGAGATATGTCCCATCAATTCCTAATTTATTGAGAGTTTTTAGCATGAAGGGTTGTTGAATTTTGTCAAAGGCCTTTTCTGCATCTATTGAGATAATCATGTGGTTTTTGTCTTTGGTTCTGTTTATATGCTGGATTACATTTATTGATTTGTGTATATTGAACCAGCCTTGCATCCCAGGGATGAAGCCCACTTGATCATGGTGGATAAGCTTTTTGATGTGCTGCTGGATTCTGTTTGCCAGTATTTTATTGAGGATTTTTGCATCAATGTTCATCAAGGATATTGGTCTAAAATTCTCTTTTTTTGTTGTGTCTCTGCCAGGCTTTGGTATCAGGATGATGCTGGCCTCATAAAATGAGTTAGGGAGGATTCCCTCTTTTCTATTGATTGGAATAGTTTCAGAAGGAATGGTACCAGCTCCTCCTTGTACCTCTGGTAGAATTCGGCTGTGAACCCATCTGGTCCTGGACTTTTTTTGGTTGGTAAGCTATTGATTATTGCCACAATTTCAGCTCCTGTTATTGGTCTATTCAGAGATTCAACTTCTTCCTGGTTTAGTCTTGGGAGGGTGTATGTGTTGAGGAATTTATCCATTTCTTCTAGATTTTCTAGTTTATTTGCATAGAGGTGTTTGTAATATTCTCTGATGGTAGTTTGTATTTCTGTGGGATCGGTGGTGATATCCCCTTTATCATTTTTTATTGCATCTATTTGATTCTTCTCTCTTTTTTTCTTTATTAATCTTGCTAGCGGTCTATCAATTTTGTTGATCCTTTCAAAAAACCAGCTCCTGGATTCATTTATTTTTTGAAGGGTTTTTTGTGTCTCTATTTCCTTCAGTTCTGCTCTGATTTTAGTTATTTCTTGCCTTCTGCTAGCTTTCGAATGTGTTTGCTCTTGCTTTTCTAGTTCTTTTAATTGTGATGTTAGGGTGTCAATTTTGGATCTTTCCTGCTTTCTCTTCTGGGCATTTAGTGCTATAAATTTCCCTCTACACACTGCTTTGAATGCATCCCAGAGATTCTGGTATGTTGTGTCTTGGTTCTCGTTGGTTTCAAAGAACATCTTTATTTCTGCCTTCATTTTGTTATGTACCCAGTAGTCATTCAGGAGCAGGTTGTTCAGTTTCCACGTAGTTGAGCGGTTTTGAGTGAGATTCTTAATCCTGAGTTCTAGCTTGATTGCACTGTGATCTGAGAGACAGTTTGTTACAATTTCTGTTCTTTTACATTTATTGAGGAGAGCTTTACTTCCAAGTATATGGTCAATTTTGGAATAGGTGTGGTGTGGTGCTGAAAAAAATGTATATTCTGTTGACTTGGGGTGGAGAGTTCTGTAGATGTCTATTAGGTCCGCTTGGTGCAGAGCTGAGTTCAATTCCTGGGTATCCTTGTTGACTTTCTGTCTCGTTGATCTGTCTAATGTTGACAGTGGGGTGTTAAAGTCTCCCATTATTAATGTGTGGGAGTCTAAGTCTCTTTTTAGGTCACTCAGGACTTGCTTTATGAATCTGGGTGCTCCTGTATTGGGTGCATATATATTTAGGATAGTTAGCTCTTCTTGTTGAATTGATCCCTTTACCATTATGTAATGGCCTTCTTTGTCTCTTTTGATCTTTGTTGGTTTAAAGTCTGTTTTATCAGAGACTAGGATTGCAACCCCTGCCTTTTTTTGTTTTCCATTTGCTTGGTAGATCTTCCTCCATCCTTTTATTTTGAGCCTATGTGTGTCTCTGCACGTGAGATGGCTTTCCTGAATACAGCACACTGATGGGTCTTGACTCTTTATCCAATTTGCCAGTCTGTGTCTTTTAATTGGAGCATTTAGTCCATTTACATTTAAAGTTAATAGTGTTATGTGTGAATTTGATCCTGTCATTATGATGTTAGCTGGATATTTTGCTCGTTAGTTGATGCAGTCTCTTCCTAGTCTCGATGGTCTTTACATTTCGGTATGATTTTGCAGTGGCTGGTACCGGTTGTGCCTTTCCATGTTTAGCGCTTCCTTCAGGAGCTCTTTTAGGGCAGGCCTGGTGGTGACAAAATCTCTCAGCATTTGCTTGTCTGTAAAGTATTTTATTTCTCCTTCACTTATGAAGCTTAGTTTGGCAGGATATGAAATTCTGGGTTGAAAATTCTTTTCTTTAAGAATGTTGAATATTGGCCCCCACTCTCTTCTGGCTTGTAGGGTTTCTGCCGAGAGATCCGCTGTTAGTCTGATGGGCTTCCCTTTGATGGTAACCCGACCTTTCTCTCTGGCTGCCCTTAACATTTTTTCCTTCATTTCAACTTTGGTGAATCTGACAATTATGTGTCTTGGAGTTGCTCTTCTCGAGGAGTATCTTTGTGGCGTTCTCTGTATTTCCTGAATCTGAATGTTGGCCTGCCTTGCTAGATTGGGGAAGTTCTCCTGGATAATATCCTGCAGAGTGTTTTCCAACTTGGTTCCATTCTCCCCGTCACTTTCAGGTACACCAATCAGACGTAGATTTGGTCTTTTCACATAGTCCCACATTTCTTGGAGGCTTTGCTCGTTTCTTTTTATTCTTTTTTCTCTAAACTTCCCTTCTCGCTTCATTTCATTCATTTAATCTTCCAGGGCTGATACCCTTTCTTCCATTTGATCGCATCGGCTCCTGAGCCTTCTGCATTCTTCACGTAGTTCTCGAGCCTTGGTTTTCAGCTCCATCAGCTCCTTTAAGCACTTCTCTGTATTGGTTATTCTAGTTATACATTCTTATAAATTTTTTTCAAAGTTTTCAACTTCTTTGCCTTTGGTTTGAATATCCTCCCGTAGCTCAGAGTAATTTGATCGTCTGAAGCCTTCTTCTCTCAGCTCGTCAAAGTCATTCTCCGTCCAGCTTTGTTCCGTTGCTGGTGAGGAACTGCGTTCCTTTGGAGGAGGAGAGGTACTCTGGTTTTTAGAGTTTCCAGTTTTTCTGCTCTGTTTTTTCCCCATCTTTGTGGTTTTATCTACTTTTGGTCTTTGATGATGGTGATGTACAGATGGGTTTTTGGTGTGGATGTCCTTTCTGTTAGTTTTCCTTCTAACAGACAGAACCTTCAGCTGCAGGTCTGTTGGAGTACCTGGCCGGCTGTGTGAGGTGTCAGTCTGCCCCTGCTGGGGGGTGCCTCCCAGTTAGGCTGCTTGGGGGTCAGGGGTCAGGGACCCACTTGAGGAGGCAGTCAGCCCGTTCTCAGATCTCCAGCTGCGTGCTGGGAGAACCACTGCTCTCCTCACAGCTGTCAGACAGGGACATTTAAGTCTGGAGAGGTTACTGCTGTCTTTTTGTTTGTCTGTGCCCTGCCCCCAGAGGTGGAGCCTACAGAGGCAGGCAGGCCTCCTTGAGCTGTGGTGGGCTCCACCCAGTTCAAGCTTCCAGGCTGCTTTGTTTACCTAAGTGAGCCTGGGCAATGGCGGGCGCCCCTCCCCCAGCCTCGCTGCCGCCTTGCTGTTTGATCTCAGCCTGCTGTGCTAGCAATCAGTGAGACTCCGTGGGCGTAGGACCCTCTGAGCCAGGTGCGGGCTATACTCTCCTGGGGCACCGTTTCCTAAGCCCGTCGGAAAAGCACAGTATTCGGGTGGGAGTGGCCCGATTTTCCAGGTGCCGTCTGTCACCCCTGGAAGGGGAACTCCCTGACCCCTTGCGCTTCCCGAGTGAGGCAATGCCTCGCCCCTGCTTCGGCTGGTGCACGGTGCACTCACCCACTGACCTGCGCCCACTGTCTGGCACTCCCTAGTGAGATGAACACGGTACCTCAGATGGAAATGCAGAAATCACCCGTCTTCTGCGTCGCTCGCGCTGGGAGCTGTAGACCGGAGCTGTTCCTATTCGGCCATCTTGGCTCCTCCCCCGGGAATATTCTTAATTAGCATCCCTTCCCCCAACACCAGCTCACTCCAGGAGGAGGAAGTAGACCTTATTTTTAATACTCACTCAAGGTTTGGTGTGGGAGTATTGACATGAAAGTCCTTGAAGTTCAGGAGGGGGTGGTACGATTGAAAACTTCCCTACCTACTCCTTGGGAACCCCAGGGGAGGAGGTATTTATAGGTGACAAGCAGCTTTGAGCTCTTCTCCCTAAGGCTCTATAATTACTGGCAGTCTCAGATTTACTAGTCAGAAACATGTCTAACCACTCCAAATAGCAACGATAACTTCATATCATGTGAGAGTCCAATTAAAAACTGACTCAATAAATGAGCAATAACTCATTGGAAACTAAACTATCAGGGGTTGGAACACAGGACGGAGTCAGGCAGAAGGGCCAAGGAAAAGGTACCAGTTTCCCTTTCACTTTTCCTCTATCTGGACATACGCCAATGAAGCCATTTAATCTCTAGCAGCTCCTGGAGCCAGTGACCCCAGTGCTCTCTGATGAGTTTACATAAAGCACCTCCTGATTAGTAGTAGGGACAACAGTTCATGCCTGGAGAAGAATGAGACTAAGGCTCTGGGAGGTCTGAAATCATTAGCCACCAAAGCATTTGAACATGCTGCAAGAGGAAACTCTCCCTCCTCCATCAATAAAGTATTCTCATTGTGTCAATGCTCATTTATCAGTTTTTAAAAGGTAGATCTGTTTCTTGCTGCCTCCCTCCCTCCCCCTCTTTCTCTATTTCTCTTTGCAGAACTAGCAGCATATTCATCTGAGTTCTGAGATCCAGCACTAATTGATTTATATAATTTTCTTAACTGTAAAGAGGTAGGTGGAAGAATGGAGGGAGAAAAACAAAGATTGACACATGGCCAATGCTGGCAGATGGCACTTGCCAGCCAGCAGACCAGGGGAACGTCACAAGATGCACTTGTGCTTAACAAGTTAAAAAAAACTACTGGATGGTGGTTCCTGTTGACCATATGCAAGTAATTTCCTGGCAGACATTTACTGTGTGAGGCCCAGTAGTTAATTGGCTCCCACATCTAATCCCAGAAAAGACAATGCTTGGAAAGGTCATCTGGAAATCAGGACATTTTCCAGAATGTGCATTATCTTGTAGCTTTCCAAATCTCTGTTTATCACATTATTCCATTCCCCATGGCCCCTTTTCTGAAAATTTAGCTATCTTGTTCTTCAGACTCTGAGACAAAAGAAATAAGCTGGTTGGAAAACGATGTAAAGTTTAGAGCAGAGAAGTATTCAGTAGGTTTCCTCTGCTGGCAACATTTATTTACATGGTTACCATTTATAATAACAGAGAAAGCCCTTCTGTTATTAGATCATACCATATCATTACTGATGCTGTGAATGCCCAAAGCTCTCTGGATCTATTCTGTAGATTTCAGTAAAAATTTACAATATGCATTCTAGTTTTGAAGTAGAATAAACATGACTTCAGAGTCGGTCTTCTCTCCTCTGTGTTCCTAATTATTTCTACAACGTCCTCTATAATAGCACTTCTCAAACTTTTAGGTCCATATGAATCAGATTCTATTATGTCTAACCTGACGCCTGGGAGTCTGCATTTCTACAGTCTCCCAGGTAATGTCAAAGCTGCTTGTCCATGTACCACATTTTGAACAATAAAGGACTATATTTCTATGCCACAACTGCCCTGATATGGGCCCACATGATCTTGCTGGATTTTTCTGTGACAACTAACTGGCCCTTCTGTTCCAAGGACCTTTCTCCATACTGTCCAAGAAGCCTTTCTAAAATGTAAATCTGACATCATCAATTCTCTTCTTACTCCCTCTGCAATGGCTTCATGATGCCCACACATGAAGTCTCAGCTCCTTATTGATGGTCTTTGGGCTCCTTCAGGATGGGGCTCTGCACCTAGCCAGCTTCTTCTGCCATTCCAGATCATAAGCTTGATGGCTTGTGTGGTAGCCAGCTTCAAGATCTACTCAATGATCCCTGTTTCATGCCTTTGTGTAGTCCCCTCCCATGCTGAATAGGGCTGATCTGTGTAACCTCTAGGATTCTGTGTGACTTCCAAGGTTATTACATAAAAGATATTTTGGCATTCACCTTGGCCTCTCTTCAATCATTCACTCTGGGAGAAGACAGCTGTCATGTCACAAGGACATGTGAGTAGGTCTATCAAGAGACACACATGGTAAAGAACTGAGGAGGGCTCCTGTCCATTGCAACATGAGTAAAAGATTTTATCTAGCCCCAGTCAAGCCTTCAGATAACTGTAGCCCCTGCTGACCCCTTGACCATAACCATAACCACATGAGAGACATTTCAGTAGAATCTCCAGTTAAGCCACTCCTGAATTTCTGATCTATGGGAATTGTGAGGTAATAATTTTTTATTGTTTTAAACCACTAAGTTTTGGGGTAATTTGTTATGCAGCAATAGTTGACTTCTCCTATTCAAAGTATATAGTTTCCCACATAGTGCTGGCCCTTCTTCTTGGGATATCCTTCATCTAGGATAACTCCTATTCATCCTTTGAGATCCACTCTCTAGTTGCTTTCTCCAGGAAGCCTTAATTGATGTTTTCTTGCAAGATTTGAGCAGATGCCTCTCCACTGGGCTGCCATGATGCCCTGGGCATGTCTCCCTTCTTGTATTTGCTATAATGTGTAGTTAGTATCTATATGTCTGACAGTCCTACTAGACCCTGTGAGCTCCTTAGAGGCAAGGGACTATATCATTTTGGTATCCTCAGTGCCAGAGTACCTGGTACATAGTAGGCACTCACTACATGTTGGAATAAATAAATGAATGAGTCAACTGCACTGGAATGGTGGCTCTATAGCAACTATATCCCTTTACCTTGGGAGTTCTTTTTTTTTTTTTTTTTTTGAGATGGAGTCTTGCTCTGTTGCCCAGGCTGGAGTGCAGTGGCACAATCTTGGCTTCACTGCAAACTCCGCCTCCTGGGTTCACGCCATTCTCCTGCCTCAGCCTCCTGAGTAGCTGGGTCTACAGGCACCTGCCACCACACCTGGCCTTTTTTTTTTTTTTTTTTTTTTCTGGATTTTTAGTAGAGACGGGGTTTCACTGTGTTAGCCAGGATGGTCTCTATCTCCTGACCTTGTGATCCACCCACCTTAGCCTCCCAAAGTGCTGGGATTACAGGCATGAGCCACCGTGCCCGGCCACCTTGGGCGTTCTTCAAACAACTGTCACTACTTGCCTGACCAGCCATGTCACATGGGTCAGCCAATATGCAATCCATTGACTGTTTAATTTCCGGTTCTTGCTCACACCACTCACTGACTGACTGACTTTAGTGCACTTAATCAGGAGAACATATCAGAATTACCTGTGGAGATTTAAAAACTATACAGTAAACCTTCATTTAACGTCATCCACAGGTTCTTCGAAGCTGAGACTTCAAGCAAAACAACTTACAACAAAACCAATTTTATTTTCTCTTCTACGCTATGATGAAACAACACTGAATGTGTCATTTGAGGACCTACTGTATGTGGTTTTGCTTAAAGTCACAGTTGCCAAAAACCTATGGACAATGTTATGTGAATACTTCCTATATTCTTATCTCAGTCCTGATCCCAAAGATTCTAAGTCACTAGTCATGTGGTAAGCTCCAGACACGCATATTTTAATTCTATAGGTGACTTTTCATACCAATGTTGATATTCATGAATTTGATATCTAATCTACGCCCCAAAGGAGATAGGTGGTTTATAAGAATACAATTAGTAAAACAAACAAACAACAACAACAAAAAATCCCCAACAGCAACCCCTAAAACTCTTCAATAGGGAAGTACATTAACAAGCACAAGTGATGATAAGGCTGGGTGGAGGAAGAATATTATCCAGAAAATCTAGGCTAGGGAAACTACTGCAAGTGAACTATTTTTTTTAGAGCTTTCTTGGAGTCAAGGCAAAAAAGAGATCTGAATATATTACACAATTATCAATATTTGCAAGGAGTAGCATATAAGTTTGTCAGTAAAGACAACCTTTGTCCTAGTATTGAATTATAAGAGGAATTTATCTTACAGGTCTTGATATAAGAGGCACTGGACAACACAATGAATGGTATCTTTGGTAAACTTTTTAAAAACAAAAAAGTATAGGAATGTTTCACATACAGCCATTTTTAAGAAAAAGTCAAAAGCATAATGTTAAATTTTAGGTTGGTGAAGGTATTTCTACAAAGAGCCAAATAATAAAGTATATAGCTTCCCTGTTATCTGCCTTAATATAGGAGAACTATGGAATCTGGAGGGGAAAAAGCATGCATATTCCATTTATTTTCAATGATCTCATTCAGGCTTTTTGCAGAAGCCCAACAGCAGACACCTCTTCATTCCACCTCCTTACTTGGAAGTCCAAACTTGGGATATTCTCTCACTGCATCTCTGCTTGTCAAGGATGGCAGGTTGAGATGGAAAGGTTAGAGGTGTGGATTAAGTGCGAGCACATTGGTTCACAAAGGCTCCCACACATTGGGTTCAGAATCACTGCACTGCAGCCTCAGCAAATGATAGGAGGATAGGTATATTTTATCTGCAAGTGCTAGTGCCGAGAGTGCTGCACTGTAGTGCAGGCTACAGTGATCACATTCAACCCAAAGTATGTGTTCTGCCTACCAACAGGTTGGGAGCTCAAGGACCCATTTTTAAATGAATTATTTCAAAGCTTCAAGGTAGAACATCAAACCTCAAAGACATAAAAAATGTTAGAGACAGGAACAAAAAGCTGTCTGGAGGAAGTAAGTTAATAGAACACATAACCAAAGGATCCTGTCTTGCCTATGTCTGGCTATGATGATTCCTAGCAGATCTATGTTAATCGGATCCATCTGGGTATATGTAATCTTTGATTAATGTGAGTGTTCAGAATGATCAGCAGTGAGGCAGCTGTAGTCAGCATTTCAGTGTCTTGGTCACCATTTTGTTGGTGTTTAGAAATGACTGTGGTGAGTGCTGGTGCCCAGCAAGAGTCATTCCTGACCTCTGGACTGCTGCTACAGTGGAGTGTGTCCTTGGACGCCACAGTTCCCAACATCTACTGCCTTAGCCTTCCCAGTGATTTTGGAAGCATATAATTCCTTATATGCAATCCCTTTCTGCTTGAAACACCTAGAGTGATTTCTGTTTCCTGCACTGTTTTCCTGACTGACATGCCTGCATTATTTCATTTGGTCCCTTCAGTAAGCCTATAGGGTAAGTAACTTCACCATTGCTTGTTTTACGAATGACCTTCAAACCCTGTTCTTTTTATGGTAAATGCTTTGCATATTCATGAACTCATCTTTTCTCCACAAATTTATACTTGCTTCATGGACTGTTCCAAAAGCCAGTGCATGCACTTAGACTATCACTACTTTTTTTTGTGCGTGATGAATTTGTAACCAAAGCAGACAGAAACAATATAATGACAACTTGCAGAGGAATGATGCTATCTTTGCTACAAAACGGTGTTACACCTGTGGACATCAGTTCAATCCAAAGTTAGTTGGCTTCTTGCTGAGAATATCACAGTTTCAAGTTAATAGAATAAACTTCTAACCACAGATGTGCAGCTGCAAATGTGGCTCCTGCTCATGAGCAATCTGGATAAGATAACATAGATGGCTGAAGTAATCCATTATTAACTGGGAAAATAGCGTGATAGATAGCTTTCTTCGGGTGAATTTTTTTTTTGAGACTGAGTCTTGCTCTATTGCCTAGGCCGAAATACAGTGGCATGATTATAGTTCACTGCAGCCTCAAACTCATGGAGTTTGAGCAGTTGGGACTAGATATGTGCGACCACACTCAGCTAATTTTTTTAAAAAAAGTTTTCTTTTTTTGTTGTTGTTTTTTTTAAGAGATGGGTTCTTACTACGTTTCTCAGACTGGTCTTGAACTCTTAGCCTCAAGTGATCCTCCTGCCTTGATCTCCCAAAGGGCTGGGATTACAGGTATGCATCATCACACTTGGTCTGTTATTTACTTCTTGAAAGTAGAATATCTAAAAATTTTCACTTCTACTTCCCTGATACTCCATAATTCACCTCTGAGCTGGACAATGATTATTTCCTTTGCAGGATGAAAGAATGACTATTCCATAAACAGACAAAATAACTGCTCTGAAAAAGGCTCAAGTTAAAGGAAGAAAACAATTATTTCTGAACTGGATGTGCCTTTTGCAGTAGCTCTCCTATCCCTTGTCCTCTCACTGCAGCTGTGTGGTCTGGAAAAAGACAGCATGGCAGACTGACTTCTCCACCCTGCCCAAATGCTGCCTGCACGTTTTGATTACATAGTTTTGGGATTATCTGTGTCCTTCTCTCTCTTCCATTGCTAATTTTGGCCCACTTCACTGTTTAGAAGTCTGTCCTTCCTAGGGTTGACATGAATGGTAAAATTCAAACTTAAGCAACAAATTTGACTTTTTAGTGTTATTAGAATCTCTAAGTATTATCACTCAAGAGCTTCTTTTCACCTTTCCAACAGGTCAGGGAACAAGGCTACAGTGTTCACAGATTTGGGGAAAAATTTCATTGTTATACTTATGGGATTCTCCAAGCACTGAAATGGTTTATTTTACTTTAATTGTGATCAGGATAGAATAGAAACATAGCAAACAGTCCCAAACAAAGTATACTAGAAGAATTGATAGAGCTTTTAAAGGCAGCAAACACTCAGGTAATAACTTAGCTTCAGATGGCATGTTCTTTGCTACCTACTTGCTTATGCAGAAAATGGAATTCACCTAATTTCTCACTTGCCACTCCAGTTCCTTCCCTTTAATTTACCACTATAGTATTTCAATTATTTTTCTCTAAGAAAGTAAAAGCTTTCCAGTTCACCACACAAGGCTGTCTGGAGTCTTACAACACATATGGTCTCTACCTCACCTGGGGCATTCTCAATAGGTCAGAATTTTTGCAAGGGAACACAGCAATTGGTTTACAAAGTGTTATAAACCATTGCCTATGATCTACAGCAACAGAGAGCTTCCAAAAATACACAAGTTTTAAGTATTTCAATACAGGTTCCCATTTTCACTCCATTAGCAGGGTATTCAGGACAAAAATTTGATTTATAATCATATACTTCAGGAATCTATTCTCAAGAGATTCAGAAAAGACACCTGTCAGAAAAGGGAACATATTTGGAATTGTCAAGATTTCTGCAAAGCAACTCTTTTGCGCGAAAGGGGTGCAATTACTAGACTGTAAGTTCTTTGAAGGGAGCAACCATATCTTCTCTTGTGTGCATCCCCCGCCTAGTGGGGCTTGGCACACAGCGGGGACTTAATAACTAGCTAATGAACTGACTTCTCAGGAATTCACAAGTATTACAACACCCTCATCTCTAATGACAGTTAGCCTCTAGGACACGTCTCCCTGCTTTTCCACATGCTGTATCTTAGTTGGTGGGTGCACAGCAACCCAAAGCAGTGAAGATAAAAGCTCAGTGCTATGTCTCTCCCATTTTTGTTTGAGCAACCTTTCTACGTTACTATGGTAACATGTGGTACCAGGATGCTCTATAAATGAAAGTAGGGAGGAGGAGGAGATCATGAGATTGATGTAGTTCATAGAAAATCTGCCCACAGGGCAACCTCCTTGGCAATCTGCAAAACTTGTGCATGTCCTATTTTATAATAAATACATTTAAATAATACATGACACTACACAGAATAGATACAATATGTTGAAACAGATCCACTGAGCCCAGGAAAACTGCATTAAGTATGAAATTATAAGCAAGTGAATATTTTAAGACATTTGAAAAAATACCAGTGAGAATTTAGTCCACAGGCAGATAAGACACTCACTCATTTCAACACATAAAGGTAATAGCTGCAGAATTCCAAAGATGAGTGTATGAAACTATGCTGAGTGGAGGCAGAATATTAAACTGAGCTATAACCTGAATGGTAAAGTACATTGGCAACTGTAGTTACAAAGGGCAGGGATAACCTAAGGAAACAAATACATACGTTAATGATACTTGCCCTCTGATATGTGCAACTTCAAGGCTGTTTATGACCAACGCTAGAATTTGAGACAGGTGAGGGAGAAAGGGCATGAAGTAGCTGACACCTGAACCACAAACTCATGGTTTTCCACACCAGCTTTACACTGTGCTAACTATAACATATTAACATCCAAGCTGGGAATGCATCTGTCTGCCTGAAGCAGCCGCTATAATACCATAGAAAACCTTCCATCCTGCAGATCATTTTGTGTGAGGACATTTGAAGAAAGCCACCATGGCTTCTTGATTTATGGCTTCATTAAAATGTTTGGGCTTCAAACCTCCAACAACGTTTATTGGAATTAACAGCTTCTTAAAATGGAAATCTTCAATGATAAATTAATGCAATTTGGATCTTGTGAGAGGGAAAAATAGAGTGCTTTCAGACACTCTTTACAATCCTCCAGGAAAATAGTAATACTTTCAGCTACTATATGCCAGTAAGTCTCAGGAGTGGGCAGGTGAGAAGAAGTAAGTAAGAGTATGAGGACCACAATCACTGATGCACAGTCAGGAAGAGTGAAGATGTCTGCTTTCTTTTCAGAAATGCATTTTAAAAGGGGTCTAAGTTATTACTGCTGTAGAAAAACCAAAACCAATCCAGAAATTAAAGGGCTGCTTTGTTGATTACAGACATTAACTAACTTGATGTCCACAGAGGTCTCAATCCAAAGGTGTGACTTCATGGTGGGCTGTTTGTGAAAATTCCCATAAGGAATAAGAGTGTGAGCATCTGAGGTAGAAATTTAATTTATCTTTTTATATTAAGAACACTTATCTATGCCTAGCAGATATTACATATTTGATGAATGAATAAATGAATGAAACGGGTACTACTTCCAGAGATGGCCCCAGTTTTGTCCTTGTGATTTCTCACTGTCTGTGTGTTCTAACCACAACAGGATCCAAATATGATGCTGTTGTTGCCATCAGCACTGAGGTCACAAAAAGCTCATTATCTCTTTCTTTATAATGAGCAATTTTGGACCTAAAACCTATCTGGTTAGGACATCTTTTACTCTGTTGACTGTCCGGGTTGACTGAACTTGCCTCTCTCACTCTATATCATCCAATTCATGAACAAATCCTTTTGACTTTACTTCCAAGATGTTTCCTGACTCTCACACTGCCCCATATCCATGACTACCACCTTAGTCCAATTTGTCACCATCTCTTCTTGCCTGACTACTGTAATCAGCTCCCAACTGGAAACACTGCCTCCACTCCTAAACTCCTACAATCAATTCTCCACAAAGCAGTCAGTTATCTTTTCAAGACATAAAGAATATCATGTTATTTATCTGTTTAGAATTTTCCAATGGCTCCTCATTACACTTAAGATAAAACCCAAACTTCTTACTTTTGCTGCCCAACTGCATGCATACCTCATCTCATTCCACTGGTTCTCTCTCACCACTATGCTCTGACCACAATTGGCCCTCTTTCCTATTCCTCAACAATCTCAAGCAGGTCCCTACTTCAGGGCCTTTACCTCTGCTGTTCTTCCATCTGCAAATTCTTTCCTATTCACCTTGGCAGGTGTCATTCACAAAGCAACCTAATGTCATCAATTCTGAGATGCTTTCTTGACCACCCAATCAAACTAGCTACTAGTCACATGCCATCATAATAACCCCATTAATTCTCTGCTTAGTAGGGATCTCATGCTGATATTAATTTTTTTTTTTTACTATTGTCTAGGCTCCCTAACTAGTCTATATGCTCCAGGAGGGAAGATATCTTATTGTCTTATTAGCTACCTAGAATGATGACTGGCACACAGTAGGTATCCAATATTCTTAGTGAAAAAATGAAAAGAAGACCCAAACAGTCACAGCTAAGCAACTTTACAAGCAAGAAAATATTAATGCTTTACTGAAGCAAAGACAGTAAACACCTGGCTCAAGGTGCAGATGAACTGGTGCGGTTGTTTCCACATCTGGCAGGAGCCTCACTAATCTCTTTGTGCCTACAAAACCAGTTCTTACTCTTCTTGGCTCTGGGCCCTGCAGATCCTTTCCTGGGCTCTGTTACCACAGGCCTTCACCTATCTGGACTCTGAAGAGCCTTCTGTGGGCATCCACCTGTTCTGCACTGACACAGGAACTGCCTCCTTGGCTCTTTGGGCCAATTAAAGAACTGATCTCCTGAGAGACCCATTCCTCCAAGGTTTGTCCTGTTTTTAAGAATCACACCCATACTCCAGGTATTAGTAAACTTTCCTTGCCTCTGTGGTAAGATATCATCACTAGTGGCCACTGGGCCCTGTATCGGGACCCAAAGGTACCCTTGTTCTCCCATTGAAAAATTCTATTTCCTTGAACCCATTATTTCTCCTAACTGCCAATACCAAATAGCTGAAAGAACACCGGGCTTGCAGTCAGAGGCCAGGAATTAAAATCTTAATTCAATTATTTATTTGCAGCCAATTTAACCCTGAGTATTATTTAACCTTACTGAGTCTCGGTTTTCTCATCTGTATAATGGGGATAACACCACCTACCTCTTAAGTAAATATGCGAAAGCAGTGGGGCATGCACTTTGTAGGCACTCCACATCTGAGCCAAGGAGGGAGGCTAGTCCAGAACCTGTGGTCTTGCCCACTTCTCAATGGCTTCCTCTAGTGGTTCCTCAAGCATTCATAGGAAAGAGATAATTCCAGAACTCCAGAATAATTTCACAACACCAAAAACCCTTCTTCGGTCATCAAAACACAATTCTTATAAAGGAAAGAATGACATCTCACCACAGGCTACAGAAGCAAGCATTAGAAGCAAAATGAAAGAATCAGTCCAGGTTTATTAAAGTACGACGTGAAACAGATGACAACACTTAATTATGTAAGACTTCTGACTTAGTGGTGGTAACGTATCAAGGCCAATAAGGTCTCCTTGGCAACTGGGAGAAATGTTAGTGGACTTGCTACCCTATATTAAAAAAGCTACCCATCAGGACAGTCTTAGACTGAAGGATAAACCAAAGGAAAAATGAAAGGATTATTGCATATGGGCCTGCAAATACTAAAACAAAAGCAATTATTTTCAAATCATTCTCTCAATCTTAACGTTTCACTTTTCTACATGTTGTCAGTGAATTTTAAGCCACTTGGAGGCAGAGATCAGTGAATTGTTGCCTATATAACAATTCTAAGAATAAACTTTTTCTCTTGGATAACATTTTTCAGGCCATGAGGTATGCTCACCTGGTTCCCTCCCCAACTCTCTCTCTGTCTGAATGAAGAGTTCTTTTTGCTTCATGCAAAGTCTTGGGGATGACCACTGAGTCAGAGTGGATACAGTCCGAAGAGGATGAGGAATAGCAGTATGAGGCAGTGGTGATGCCGAACAGCTCTGAATGCTGACTGGCTCTAGGGAATGCACCTCTCTGCCCTCTGAGCTGCAGGGACAGGGAGATGAGATGGCAGCAGCTGCCTCAGAGATAAGGATGTGAGACACAAACACCTAAGGAATTCCTTTGGACTTTCATCACCCCCCTCCATCCAACTTTATCAAAAGCGAGGTGGTGTGGGCAGCTGGCTCCTTTCAGCCTGGGCCCACCACATGGTATGCTTTCCTGCCTTCACAACATGACCTTCTTGTAGCTTGATGGAAACAATGGTGAGGATCTTAGTCTGCTGGGGCTGCTATAACAAAATACCATAGACTGAATGGTTTATAAAGAACAGCAATTTACTTCTCATAGTTTTGGAAGCCGGGAAGGCCAAGATCAAGGTGCCAGCAGATTCAGTTTCTGGTGAGGGCCCGCTGGCTGGTTCACAGACCATACCTTCTCACCATGTCTTCACACGGAGGAAGGGGTGAGAAAGCTCTTTAAGGTCTCTTTTATAAGGGCATTAATCCCATTCATAAGGGATCCACCCTCATGACCTAATCACCTCCCAAAGGCCCCACCTCCAAATACCATCACATTGGGCTTCAGATTTCAACATATGAATTTGGGGGGATCATAAACATACAGTCTACAGTGGGTTATAAACGGTATTTTCACCATGGGACTCAGGAGCATCTGAATCCTGTCCTACCCATCTCCCTTTAAGGGAGATACATAAAGCAACCCCTCCTAGAGCCTTTCATATTGGGGATCCTTCCCTTTAGCAAAAATTGTCTGGGCCTCTGATTTCTTCCAAACAGGGATAGCTCAGTGTTATACACTAAGTAGGTCGCTGCGTGAAAAATAAAAAAAAGTCCCTGCACCTGTCTTTCTCAACATAGAACTGGCTGAAGTTTACAACTAGGCAGTATCTACTCCACTTAGTTTAGATACACTACTTAACTCTACCAGAGTTTCATCCCTTTTCTTTTGCTCCTTTACTCAATAACAGCTCTCAAAGATGGGGAAGGAAGAGAGGCCTATCTAAGTTTTTAATATTAGTCTAATTTGCCAACTTAAGCTTTCAAATACCATTGAATAAATGACAAGTAGATTCACTGAATTTAGAGAGAGAAACACAATACTTCTTTAGGTTTTGTTTCAGGGGGATCAAGTTTTAAGAGGCAGTGAAATGAAGTCGGGTTCAACTGTTCCAAATTTCTAGACATGAGCAAAGCTTAAGCCATGCAACAGTGTATTGCTTTTCTAAGGATTATTAATAATGCATTTGTAACTACTCAGAGACTGGCAATAAACTTTCAGAGACTGAATAAGAATGTAATCTGTCCACAGCAACATAGACAAATTACTTTGATAAATTCTTTGCGAGGGTGCCTCATCTCCTGCAATTCTTGGATTGGTTACGAGTCTACAGTTAAACCTTCAATAACTCCCACAAGCACCTCATTACTCATAATACTGTGACATCCTGAGTTGTAAAAGAGGTGCTGTTATATAACACAGGCACTGTATAGCAGCCTTAGGTCATGAATATTAAGAGACAATCTCAAATGAGATAATATCTATAAAGACCTCCTGTCGTCTCTACCCAAGAAATAAACTAAAAGAAGGCAGTGTCCTTGCAGGCATTTTGATATCAAGGATGGTAAATGCAGGCACTGTTTCCCTTTCAGTTTCATGATTGTCATCCCTCTCACCAAGCCATGACTTTAGAACTATGTTCATGGGTAAGACTGACTCAGTAATTTTACTTCCTCATATTATCATTTTCTGGCTTTTGCATTAAGGTTATAGTAATTTCATAAAGTGAATTGTGGAGCACTTAACTGGCTAGTTTGGTCCATTCATATTTACTGTGCTAACTGACATGTGGATTTATTTCTGCCTTGTCCTACTTATCCAGATTTCTCTATATCTATTTTCCCCTTCTTGATTGCCTTCCTTTGGACTGAGTTTTTTCTTTCTTATTCTAATAGTTCTGTTTTACTGGTTTGGAAGTTATGAATTCTATGTCTTATAGTAGTTTCCTTGAAATTTTGCCATGCCTACTAAAACTTGACTATGCCTAAGTTAATTGATATATTTTCCATCCTAACAACACAATGAATTTATAAGACTTTCATTCTCTTCATCCCCTCCCAACATAACTGCTATTATTGTCTAGTATATTTATTCTGTGTTGTTTTTCATTAACTCCACATATTAGACATTATTATATGTTTCATACAGAAAACGTTTGCTTGGGTTGACTACTATGTTTGCCAATTTCTTTGCTGGCTATTCCTTCTTATCTTTAAGACCTTGTTTCTCAGAAGAAATGTTCTTTTTCCTGAGGCATATCTTTTAGAAGTGCAAATGAGTGTCCATCTGTGAAAATGTTCTACTTTAAAAAATATCTGAAAATGTCTTTATTTTACCCTCATGCTTTAATGATTATTTGATTAGATCTTTAATTCCAAGTTGCTGGTTGTTTTCTATCAGCATTTTAAAGATATTATTTCACTGTCTCCTTGATTCTGTGGTGGCTGTTGAGAAGTCAACCATCAGTTAAATATTATTCCTTTATAAGGAACATTTTCCTCTGGCTGCTTTTAGGATTATCTCTTTATTTGCAGTTTTTATAACCAGGCATGCATGCAGTTCTTGCTGTTTGTTTGTTTGTTTGTTTATTTATTTATTTATTTATTTTTGAGAAGGAGACTCACTCTGTCAGCCAGTGCAGAGGCTGGAGTGCAGTGGCATGATCTCGGCTCACTGCAAGCTCCACCTTCTAGGTTCAAGCAATTCTTCTGCCTCAGCCTCCTGAGTAGCTGGGACGACAGGCGTGCATCACCATGCCTGGCTAATTTTTATATTTTTAGTAGAGATGCGGTTTTACCATGTTGGCCAGGCTGGTCTCGAACTGCTGACCTCAGGTGATCTATCCACCTCGGCCACCCAAAGTGCTTGGATTACAGGTGTGAGCCACCACGCCCAGCCCTTATTATTTTTGAGACTCACAGTATTCCCAGAATCTGAGTATGCATATCTTTCATACATTCTAGAAAATATTCTAAGCCATTATGTTTTCAAATACTTCCCCCCATTGTCTCCTTTCTCTCCTTCTTGAACCTCCACTTGTACTTACGTTAGGCCTTCTCATACTATCTTCCATATCTCAATTACCATTTCTCATTTTTTTTTTATTTTATTTTTTTACATCTTTCTTTTATTATTATTATACTTTAAGTTTTAGGGTACATGTGCGAAATGTGCAGGTTAGTTACATATGTATACATGTGCCATGCTGGTGCGCTGCACCCACTAACTCGTCATCTAGCATTAGGTATATCTCCCAATGCTATCCCTCCCCATACCCCACAACAGTCCCCAAAGTGTGATGTTCCCCTTCCTGTGTCCATGTGTTCTCATTGTTCAATTCCCACCTATGAGTGAGAATATGCGGTGTTTGGTTTTTTGTTCTTGCGATAGTTTACTGAGAATGATGATTTCCAATTTCATCCATGTCCCTACAAAGGACATGAACTCATCATTTTTTATGGCTGCATAGTATTCCATGGTGTATATGTGCCACATTTTCTTAATCCAGTCTATCATTGTTGGACATTTGGGTTGGTTCCAAGTCTTTGCTATTGTGAATAATGCCGCAATAAACATACGTGTGCATGTGTCTTTATAGTAGCATGATTTATAGTCCTTTGGGTATATACCCAGTAATGGGATGGCTGGGTCAAATGGAATTTCTAGTTCTAGATCCCTGAGGAATCGCCACACTGACTTCCACAAGGGTTGAACTAGTTTACAGTCCCACCAACAGTGTAAAAGTGTTCCTATTTCTCCACATCCTCTCCAGCACCTGTTGTTTCCTGACTTTTTAATGATCGCCATTCTAACTGGTGTGAGATGGTATCTCATTGTGGTTTTGATTTGCATTTCTCTGATGGCCAGTGATGGTGAGCATTTTTTCATGTGTTTTTTGGCTGCATAAATGTCTTCTTTTGAGAAGTGTCTGTTCATGTCCTTCGCCCACTTTTTGATGGGGTTGTTTGTTTTTTTCTTGTAAATTTGTTGGAGTTCATTGTAGATTCTGGATATTAGCCCTTTGTCAGATGAGTAGGTTGCGAAAATTTTCTCCCATTTTATAGGTTGCCTGTTCACTCTGATGGTAGTTTCTTTTGCTGTGCAGAAGCTCTTGAGTTTAATTAGATCCCATTTGTCAATTTTGGCTTTTGTTGCCATTGCTTTTGGTGTTTTAGACATGAAGTCCTTGCCCATGCCTATGTCCTGAATGGTAATGCCTAGGTTTTCTTCTAGGGTTTTTATGGTTTTAGGTCTAACGTTTAAGTCTTTAATCCATCTTGAACTGATTTTTGTATAAGGTGTAAGGAAGGGATCCAGTTTCAGCTTTCTCCATATGGCTAGCCAGTTTTCCCAGCACCATTTATTAAATAGGGAATCCTTTCCCCATTTCTTGTTTTTCTCAGGTTTGTCAAAGATCAGATAGTTGTAGATATGTGGCGTTATTTCTGAGGGCTCTGTTCTGTTCCATTGATCTATATCTCTGTTTTGGTACCAGTACCATGCTGTTTTGGTTACTGTAGCCTTGTAGTATAGTTTGAAGTCAGGTAGTGTGATGCCTCCAGCTTTGTTCTTTTGGCTTAGGATTGACTTGGCGATGCGGGCTCTTTTTTGGTTCCATATGAACTTTCAAGTAGTTTTTTCCAATTCTGTGAAGAAAGTCATTGGTAGCTTGATGGGGATGGCATTGAATCTGTAAATTACCTTGGGAAGGATGGCCATTTTCACGATATTGATTCTTCCTACCCATGAGCATGGAATGTTCTTCCATTTGTTTGTATCCTCTTTTATTTCCTTGAGCAGTGGTTTGTAGTTCTCCTTGAAGAGGTCCTTCACATCCCTTGTAAGTTGGATTCCTAGGTATTTTATTCTCTTTGAAGCAATTGTGAATGGGAGTTCACTCATGATTTGGCTCTCTGTTTGTCTGTTATTGGTGTATAAGAATGTTTGTGATTTTTGTACATTGATTTTGTATCCTGAGACTTTGCTGAAGTTGCTTATCAGCTTAAGGAGATTTTGGGTTGAGACAATGGGGTTTTCTAGATATACAATCATGTCGTCTGCAAACAGGGACAATTTGAGTTCCTCTTTTCCTAACTGAATACCCTTTATTTCCTTCTCCTGCCTAATTGCCCTGGCCAGAACTTCCAACACTATGTTGAATAGAAGTGGTGAGAGAGGGCATCCCTGTCTTGTGCCAGTTTTCAAAGGGAATGCTTCCAGTTTTTGCCCATTCAGTATGATATTGGCTGTGGGTTTGTCATAGATAGCTCTTATTATTTTGAGATACGTCCCATCAATACCTAATTTATTGAGAGTTTTTAGCATGAAGCGTTGTTGAATTTTGTCAAAGGCCTTTTCTGCATCTATTGAGATAATCATGTGGTTTTTGTCTTTGCTTCTGTTTATATGCTGGATTACATTTATTGATTTGCGTATATTGAACCAGCCTTGCATCCCAGGGATGAAGCCCACTTGATTATGGTGGAGAAGCTTTTTGATGTGCTGCTGGATTCTGTTTGCCAGTACTTTATTGAGGATTTTTGCATCAATGTTCATCAAGGATATTGGTCTAAAATTCTCTTTTTTTGTTGTGTCTCTGCCTGGCTTTGGTATCAGGATGATGCTGGCCTCATAAAATGAGTTAGGGAGGATTCCCTCTTTTTCTATTGATTGGAATAGTTTCAGAAGGAATGGTACCAGTTCCTCCTTGTACCTCTGGTAGAATCTGGCTGTGAACCCATCTGGTCCTGGACTTTTTTTGGTTGGTAAGCTATTGATTATTGCCACAATTTCAGCTCCTGTTATTGGTCTATTCAGAGATTCAACTTCTTCCTGGTTTAGTCTTGGGAGGGTGTATGTGTTGAGAAATTTATCCATTTCTTCTAGATTTTCTAGTTTATTTGCATAGAGGTGTTTGTAATATTCTCTGATGGTAGTTTGTATTTCTGTGGGATCGGTGGTGATATCCCCTTTATCATTTTTTATTGCAGCTATTTGATTCTTCTCTCTTTTTTTCTTTATTAGTCTTGCTAGCGGTCTATCAATTTTGTTGATCCTTTCAAAAAACCAGCTCCTGGATTCATTTATTTTTTGAAGGGTTTTTTTGTGTCTCTTATTTCCTTCAGTTCTGCTCTGATTTTAGTTATTTCTTGCCTTCTGCTAGCTTTTGAATGTGTTTGCTCTTGCTTTTCTAGTTCTTTTAATTGTGATGTTAGGATGTCAATTTTGGATCTTTCCTGCTTTCTCTTCTGGGCATTTAGTGCTATGAATTTCCCTCTACACACTGCTTTGAATGCATCCCAGAGATTCTGGTATGTTGTGTCTTGGTTCTCGTTGGTTTCAAAGAACATCTTTATTTCTGCGTTCATTTCGTTATGTACCCAGTAGTCATTCAGGAGCAGATTGTTCAGTTTCCATGTAGTTGAGTGGTTTTGAGTGAGATTCTTAACCCTGAGTTCTAGCTTGATTGCACTGTGATCTGAGAGATAGTTATAATTTCTGTTCTTTTACATTTACTGAGTAGAGCTTTGCTTCCAAGTATGTGGTCAATTTTGGAATAGGTGTGGTGTGGTGCTGAAAAAAATGTATATTCTGTTGACTTGGGGTGGAGAGTTCTGTAGATGTCTATTAGGTCCGCTTGGTGCAGAGCTGAGTTCAATTCCTGGGTATCCTTGTTGACTTTCTGTCTCATTGATCTGTCTAATGTTGACAGTGGGGTGTTAAAGTCTCCCATTATTAATGTGTGGGAGTCTAAGTCTCTTTGTAGGTCACTCAGGACTTGCTTTATGAATCTGGGTGCTCCTGTATTGGGTGCATATATATTTACGATAGTTAGCTCTTCTTGTTGAATTGATCCCTTTACCATTATGTAATGGCCTTCTTTGTCTCTTTTGATCTTTGTTGGTTTAAAGTCTGTTTTATCAGAGACTAGGATTGCAACCCCTGCCTTTTTTTGTTTTCCATTTGCTTGGTAGATCTTCCTCCATCCTTTTATTTTGAGCCTATGTATGTCTCTGCACATGAGATGGGTTTCCTGAATACAGCACACTGATGGGTCTTGACTCTTTATCCAATTTGCCAGTCTGTGTCTTTTAATTGGAGCATTTAGTCCATTTACATTTAAAGTTAATATTGTTATGTGTGAATTTGATCCTGTCATTACGATGTTAGCTGGTTATTTTGCTCGTTAGTTGATGCAGTCTCTTCCTAGTCTCGATGGTCTTTACATTTTGGCATGATTTTGCAGTGGCTGGTACCGGTTGTGCCTTTCCATATTTAGCACTTCCTTCAGGAGCTCTTTTAGGGCAGGCCTGGTGGTGACAAAAACTCTCAGCATTTGCTTGTCTGTAAAGTATTTTATTTCTCCTTCACTTATGAAGCTTAGTTTGGCTGGATATGAAACTCTGGGTTGAAAATTCTTTTCTTTAAGAATGTTGAATATTGGCCCCCACTCTCTTCTGGCTTGTAGGGTTTCTGCCGAGAGATCCGCTGTTAGTCTGATGGGTTTCCCTTTGTGGGTAACCTGACCTTTCTCTCTGGCTGCCATTAACATTTTTTCCTTCATTTCAACTTTGGTGAATCTGACAATTATGTGTCTTGGAGTTGCTCTTCTCAAGGAGTATCTTTGTGGCATTCTCTGTATTTCCTGAATCTGAATGTTGGCCTGCCTTGCTAGATTGGGGAAGTTCTCCTGGATAATATCCTGCAGAGTGTTTTCCAACTTGGTTCCATTCTCCCCGTCACTTTCAGGTACACCAATCAGACGTAGATTTGGTCTTTTCACATAGTCCCACATTTCTTGGAGGCTTTGCTTGTTTCTTTTTATTCTTTTTTCTCTAAACTTCCCTTCTCGCTTCATTTCATTCATTTCATCTTCCAGGGCTGATACCCTTTCTTCCATTTGATCGCATCGGCTCCTGAGCCTTCTGCATTCTTCACGTAGTTCTCGAGCCTTGGTTTTCAGCTCCATCAGCTCCTTTAAGCACTTCTCTGTATTGGTTATTCTAGTTATACATTCTTCTAAATTTTTTTCAAAGTTTTCAACTTCTTTGCCTTTGGTTTGAATATCCTCCCATAGCTCGGAGTAATTTGATCGTCTGAAGCCTTCTTCTCTCAGCTCGTCAAAATCATTCTCCGTCCAGCTTTGTTCCGTTGCTGGTGAGGAACTGCGTTCCTTTGGAGGAGGAGAGGTACTCTGGTTTTTAGAGTTTCCAGTTTTTCTGCTCTGTTTTTTCCCCATCTTTGTGGTTTTATCTACTTTTGGTCTTTGATGATGGTGATGTACAGATGGGTTTTTGGTGTGGATGTCCTTTCTGTTAGTTTTCCTTCTAACAGACAGGACCCTCAGCTGCAGGTCTGTTGGAGTACCCGGCCAGCCGTGTGAGGTGTCAGTCTGCCCCTGCTGGGGGGTGCCTCCCAGTTAGGCTGCTTGGGGGTCAGGGGTCAGGGACCCACTTGAGGAGGCAGTCTGCCCGTTCTCAGATCTCCAGCTGCGTGCTGGGAGAACCACTGCTCTCCTCACAGCTGTCAGACAGGGACATTTAAGTCTGCAGAGGTTACTGCTGTCTTTTTGTTTGCCTGTGCCCTGCCCCCAGAGGTGGAGCCTACAGAGGTAGGCAGGACTCCTTGAGCTGTGGTGGGCTCCACCCAGTTCGAGCTTCCCAGCTGCTTTGTTTACCTAAGCGAGCCTGGGCAATGGCGGGCGCCCCTCCCCCAGCCTCGCTGCCGCCTTGCTGTTTGATCTCAGACTGCTGTGCTAGCAATCAGGGAGACTCCGTGGGCGTAGCACCCTCTGAGCCAGGTGGGGGCTATAATCTCCTGGTGCACCGTTTCCTAAGCCCGTCGGAAAAGCACAGTATTCGGGTGGGAGTGGTCCAATTTTCCAGGTGCCGTCTGTCACCCCTGGAAAGGGAACTCCCTGACCCCTTGCGCTTCCCGAGTGAGGCAATGCCTCGCCCCTGCTTCAGCTGGCGCATGGTGCGCTCACCCACTGACCTGCGCCCACTGTCTGGCACTCCCTAGTGAGATGAACACGGTACCTCAGATGGAAATGCAGAAATCACCCGTCTTCTGCGTCGCTCACGCTGGGAGCTGTAGACCGGAGCTGTTCCTATTCGGCCATCTTGGCTCCTCTCCCCCTCATTTTTTTTACTTTCTTATTTCTCCATAGTATATTCCAAGTAATTTCTTAAGCTCTGTTTTAGTACATTGATATTTTTAAAGAAGATGTTTAATCTGTTAGTTAAGCCATCCACTGAATTTTAAATTCCAATAATTACATGTTTTTAATTTTGTAAGTTGTAGCTGGGTCTTTTTTCAAGTTGAGTAGTCTATCATCTCATAGTCCTCCTCCCCTATTTCCATCTTTTGTTTCAGTATTTTTATATAGTGTAACAGACTGTCTCTTTCTAAAATGGATGCAACAATACTCTGGCTCCAAATGCCTTCTCAGAACCTTGCCAATCTTCATTAAGAAATGAAATATATTTTCCCTTCCCTCAAGCCTGGCTAGGCCATGTAATCTCCTTAATGAGTAAAATATTGTGGAAGTGATGCTACATGACTCTGAAGGTAGGTTAGAAAGGATTATATGACTTCTATCTGGTTCTCTCTGCACACACCCTGGGAACCAATTACCATACTGTGAAGAAGTCAAGGCCACATGGAGAGGCCACATTTGGGTGTGTGGTTGATAACTCCAACTAAGGTCCCATTCACAGCCAGCATGAACCACCAGAAATATGAATGAATGAGCCTTCAGAGTATTGCAGCAGTCAGCTGTCAAGTCACTTCAGCCTTCAGGCCATCTAGCTGAGGACCCAGACAACATGGAACAGAGACAAATCATTCTTCCTATATCCTAAGTTCCTGACCCACAGACTCCATGAGCATAATACGTGGTTGTTTTATGCCACAAAGGTCTGGGGTAATTTGTTAAACATTAATAGATTATGAGAATATCAATTAGTTCATATTCAGTATCTGATAATTCTAAGTTTTTGGCAGTCTTAATCAATCAATCATCAATCTCTTTTTTTTCTCCTCTCCCTTTTGCTGACTCTTGCTTATCATAGCTTGTTTTCTCATGTATTTGGTAACTTTTTATTGAGATCACATGTTCAACTGACGTTAACATGCAAGTATCTTGAGGCACCTTGGTTGAGAACCTTTTCCTACCAAGAGAATTTCCATTTGTTTTAGCTGGGTCCCAGAAGGTGTTACCAACTGGAACTATTTTTATTTACATGGCCTCTTAGAGTTATTCATATTGCATATTTAATAGGAATCAAAACCAAAACCACAAGAGGGCAGGCCTATGGTTTCCAATTCTCAAGGGAGCCTTTGTTGCTACTATTTTTTTCTCCACTAAGAGCCACTACTGACCAATAGGTTTGTTCACTGGCCGCCTTTGTTGTAGAGGAAATTTTCCTAGGTACATTCATTCAACCTACAAACATTTATTTAATAATTTTATTAATTTTGGTAGAGTGAGATCTTGCTATGTTGCCCAAGTTGGTCTTGAACTCCTGGCCTCAAGGGATCCATCTGCCTTAGCCTCCCAAAGCACATCGATTGCAGGTGTGACCCACTGTGCCTGGCTTGAATACTTTTTAATGTCCTTTTATAGGAATATGACATATGTTCCTTTACATGACATATTTAGGAACACCAGTAGTGCTGCAGCCAGGTTGACAATTTAGTCTTTAAAATTATCTAATTAGTTACCTCCCAAATTTGTTGGAATTATTTTGAAGCTATGTGAGATCAGGCATGTTATCTTTTTCCTTTTGTTTTCTTTAAAATTCATAATGACTACAACAGCGCAACATGCCCAAGAGATGCTCAGAACACATTTTTGAAGATGGCTGTCAGCCAACCAAGGGAAACCTGGTAAACAATGAAAGCAGGTAAAATTAAATTAACCACTGGCAACATGAAGGCTTCCTACAGATTTAGAATTCAAAAACCCTATCAGAAAGGGTGGTATGTGTTTCCGTTTTCTGTACAAATCTAATAATACCAAAAGAGTTAAAGAATTTGATAAATTTAGTAAGCAGTAACAACTGGGATGGACTAACTTGAAGAGACCACATACTGTTGTAATTTATGTTTCTTCTTTGGCCTTTGGTGGGCTTTTCCCATGTTATATGACTCCAGTGTGCAGATCTGATGACATTCTGGGCTAATTTTTATTGGTTTTTTTTTTTTTTAGTGCAAAAACACATCCATTTAAGAATTCTAGAATCAGAGACTAGGAAGAGTCGAAACAACCTTACAGATCACTTGATGCACTTTATATAGGTGGGTAAACTGAGACTTCTTATAAATGGGTAAACTGAGGTTCAGAAAGGTGAAATGATCAACAAGTTGGTAGGAGAGCCAGTATTAGAATCTATGTTTTCTGAATCTCAGACAAATGTTTCTGCCACCAAGCCACTCTTCTTGTCTTATATGATATTTCTTGAGTAAAACAACAACTGTAATAGGTTTCTCTGTATAGTCAACCCTTGGTATACTTGAGGGACTGGTCCCAGGACCCCTGAAGGAAACAAAATCCACAGATGCTCAAGTTCCTTGTAATAAAATGCCATAGTATTTGCATGTAACCTACACACATCCTCTTGTATACTTTAAATAGTTTCTCGATTACTTATAACACCTAATATAGTTGGCCTTCTGTACCTAGAAGGGATTGGTTCCAGGATTCCCCTTGGATATCAAAATTTATGAATGCTCAGGTCTTTTATATAAAATTGGGTAGTACAGTCAGCCCTCCATATCCACAGATTCCACATCTGCACATTCAACCAACTGCAGATGGAAAATACATATGGTGTTTTATGTTTCTTTGAACACCGTATGCAGGAATGGAGATCACCTAGTCTAAGCCTCCCACTTTACAGATAAGTGATCAGAAGTTCAGAGGTTCAGAGAAGTCTCCAAATCTACTCATTTAGTTCTCAAAATGTCATAACTCCTTGACCTCTTCATCTTTTCTTTTTTGTTTCTCTACTTTTCATTATACTCTCAACTCTCTTCCTCTTGATTTTTCTTGCCTCTTCTCTACAGAAACATGAAATATCTGCTTAAGAAATAAGACTTTCTTACATACTATTTTAAGAAATGTTGATCAAACTTGAATTAGCAAAACCTAAAGAGCAAGTTAGCAGCTAGATTCCAGTGTGAATGTATAGTTGCAGGCTCACGAATTGTGAGTAAAATGCTATTGTTTTCCTAGTTACTCCATTGCTAAAATTTTCATTCAGATTCTCTACATATTAGCCACACAACACCTGGAGGACACAATTTATACAGCTTACAATGTGAATGGTGCCCCCACAGTTGTGCAGCATACAACCTGAATAACCTTAGATGGTAGTCCTGTTTTCATTCACCTCACATGCCCAGAGTTTTTTAGTTCTTTTAATACTACCATAACAGAGAGTTGAAATGAATCATGTTTTTCTTTCTCTTTCAGTCTTTTCAATCTGTGAATAGCAATATTTACCCCCATGAGTCTATCAAAACTTGAAATTAAGGTGGTTCTGGTCAGTCATTCATTATTTCAAGGGCACCCACATCAACAGATACATCGATGGTGACAGTAACAACAGAACTCCATAAGAGAAAACTATTAAGAAAACAATGCTGTAGGAGTTTCATAGCAACAGTGATTAGAATTAGTTATGTCTGAAAAACATACCTATTACCTTTATTTTACTACATATCATAGGCCATCAGAAAAATCCAATGCTTGACAGTCTGTCTTATTTCATTAGTTTTCTTTGCACCTAGAGTTTTAAGCTTAGAGCTAAGAACAGAGATGACTAGTTGGCTATCCAAGATTCACATTTCCTTCCCACAGTGTAGATTTGCTCTTAGAAAGTGGCTTCCCAAATCTACACAACATTTCCTAGTCCTCTTGCATCTAGATAGGACCACGTGACTAGACAGAGGGATAGGAGCAAAAATTTATATGTATCACTTCTAGTCAGAGGAGGATACCTATCCAATATCTCTTCCCCTTCTATGATAATCTTGAAGGCCGGCATTGAAGATGATGGGATTCTAAGTGGGAGAAGCTTGAGTCCCTGATTACATCTTGCAGGAAACCCAGACAACCAGAAATGTTTGTTTTGAAATTTCCTATGAGTGGGAAACAAACTTTTCTTATGTTAAGTCATAGCGATCTTTGAGTTGTTATAGCAGATGGCCTATACTGACTAAAACAATAAATATCTGTTGGTTGGCTGTAGGAAACTCTTTAGAGACCTTATCTTAATATATTATAACCTCTGCAGTGTCTTTTATAGTAAGTGCTTAATAAATGTCCATAACAATTTGCTTTGGAGAAGGATAATTTTTTAAAGCCATCCTTCTTGAGAGTTAAAAATTTTATTTGTTTTATTTGACTTTTAAGGGATATGCGCAGGATATAGCACATATAGTACTTGCACATATAGCAGACATTGAAATATTTGTTGAATAAATGAAACTAATGCTTATCTTTTTGTCTATCAATCTAATTCCATGTCCCTTTGGGTTACAGAATGGCTGATCATGGACTGGCTGAGATCCTAGGAAAGTTCACCAGCCCAGACTACCCAGCAAAGCTATATGAGTCAAAGACTAAACCTCAAATGAAGTGAAACAAACAAGCAAGCAAACAAAATTCAAGAGATTCTTGTCTTAGTAACATGCTATACAATTTTAACACAAGTGGCTCAATACCAAAGAATTCTGCTTTAAGAGATGGGAGAGAAAGAGAAAGAAAAATGGGAGGCAAAGTAAATTTAGAGTTGAAAGGATGGATAAATTTAAAAAATACACCGTCGCCCCTATGGTTAGAGGTAATAGTTATGTTGTAAATTATTATATTTGCTGTTCAGTATTATTTCCATATCAGAACAGAAATCCCCCCAAATCATATGGTAGCCTGAAAAACACAATTGTTTAGCATTTCATGATTTGCAAATATAGCACAAAATCCTATTGAAAAACTACTAAGGCTATTTCTGCTAACTGTACACATGGACTTGCTAACATCAAGAATAGAGTTGACCCTTGAACAATGCAGGAATTAGGGGTGCAAATCCCCTGCACAGTTGAAAATCCACATATAACTTTTGACTCACCCAAAACTTAACTACTAATAGCCTACTGTTGACCAGAAACCTTACTGATAACAAAACAGTTGGTTAGCACATATTTTGTATGTTATATATACTGTATTCTTACAATAAAGTAAGCTAGAGAAAGGAAAATATTATTAACAAAATCATAAGAAAGAAGGAACATATTTACTATTCATTAAGTGGAAGTAGATGATCATATAGGTCTTCATCCTTGTTGTCTTCACACTGGCTTCATGTAGGCTGAGGTAGAGGGGAAGAGGAGGGGTTGGTCTTGTTGTCTTAGGGGTGGCAGAGATGGGAGAAAATTCACATATAAGTGGACCCACATTGTTCAAGGGCCAACTGTATAATGCATGAGAAGTCTATCTCCTAGCATAGTCCTATCTAGAACTAAGCCAGAGTCCTATATTTCTAGATCATTTGATGTTACTCTACTGAGACCTCAAGAGCATAATTGTTTGAAGTTTAAAAAGTACGCATAACTACTCCAGAGGCCAAGTTGTGAGGACTGCTTGAGCCTAGAAGTTCAAGGCCAGCCTGAGCAACATAGTGAGACCCTTTCTCTTAAAAAAATAGAAAACACATAATAATTTCATAAACTGAAATTTCCTTTTCTTATTAAAAATGTTTCTATTATATGCATGATAGTCACTTAAATTACCGTATTACTCAAATAATTTAAAAGCTCTTTGTTCCTTAATGTAGTGAAAATTTATTCACCACAAAAGTTAATTTAAAATTATGGTGATTTATATGTTCATCTCAGCGCTATTCACCATAGCAAAAACATGGAATCAACTGAGGTGCCCATCAACAGTGGACTGGATAAAGAAAATGTGGTACATGTACACCATGGAATACTACACAGCCATAAAAAGAATAAAACCATGTCCTTTGCAGCAACATGGATGGAGCTAGAGGCCATTATACTAAGTGAATTAATGCAGAAACAGAAAACCAAATGGCACATGTTCTCACTTATAAGTGGGAGCTAAGTATTGGGTACTCATGGACATAAAGATGGCAACAATAGACACTGGAGACTACTGGAAGGCGGAGGGAAGGAGGAGCAGTAAAACATCGGTTTACATCCCTCATGCTCAGTGTCCCCTACTCTAGTTTTTTCCCCTCAACCCCTTCAAAGCTTTTCTATAATTAACCACAGTGTGACAGAAATAGTTTAAGGGCTAACATTCTCTGCCCTTTACTGCACTGATGCAGCCCAATAGTTTTCCATACTTATTTATTTCCTCAGTTCCATTTCACCCTCTGAAACACAGTGGGGCTGTCCCATTACTGTCTCTTCCTCCTATCACATCAGCTTGAATGAAGAGGCTTAAGTTCCACAACTAGAGTATCAGACTTGATGCAAATTGTGAATATTTCTTTTGGCACTGTGAAGCAGATGTCATGATTATACATGCTTCCTTTCTGGCCTTTCCTACCTCTAGCCTCCCAGCCCCAGCTGGTACTTGGAATAAACTGGATGAGGAGGAGGCCCACCAGCACCCTGAAATACCTCTTTCATCATCTGGTACCCCCCTCAGTGACCATGCAAAGGTAGCAGCTTTTAATCAGCAGCAGGAGTGAGTGCAGCATTCTCTGAGGGCTAGATGAAGACTAATTTAATTCAAGAAACAATTAAGCGGATACATATTAGGAGCCAGATTTCTTTCCCCATCCTTTTTCACAGTTGCTATAATAATCTAAGACTTCTAAAAATATAGCCATAAGGATGGCACAACCAGAGCCTGCTAACCAAAAAATAATGAGGCTAAATGAGCTACAGATTCCTTAGCTTATAAAAGGAATAACCCACTGCCACAATGGGTTGCAACATTTCCTTTCCTAAATATTACCCAGCCAATATCTGATTTGAGAACCAATACCTCTATCCTGCTACTGTTTGTTTTATTTTTTTAAACAGACCCAGGGAAGAAACAAAAAGACCAACCACTAAAGCTGCTAAAACAAGATAAAGGATACTGCAAGGGAAAGGCTGGAGCAGTTCACTGGCTGAAGTTGTAAAAACTCCATCAAGAGACACACAATCAGATGGCACAACTGTCTCCAGTGGGTCACAGTTTTCCAAGTACAAGGGCAGTGCCTACCTGAAACATGGGAAGCTGTGGGATTCTGGAAAATATACTGGACTTGGAGTAAGACAATCTCAGTCCACGTTCCTAGTTCCAGGATTTTAGGCATAACACTTGGCTTTTGGGGCATTGTATTTTCTTTACAGTAACATGGTATTAAAATGATGCCTATCAACAGGCTTGTCAGGATGAGTCAACAGCATATTAGATGGGAAAACACTATAAAGTACAAAAGGCTTGTTATCGTCAGTCTCCTTTGGTTGTTATATTGGTTAAGGGGACTAACTGTTGCCTCTCTCCAAGTTCAGAACTAATTCAAACATACATAGAGGAGTCAGAGGTGGATCAAACATTATTTTTATTACTAGTTAAGTTGGATTTAAGAACATGGCTTGACTTATAGCTTCCTATTGTATCCTGTAACACACTATTTTTTCATATTCTGCCCTTTCTCCTTGATTATACTATAAGCTTTTGGAGAGAAGAAATTATGCTTTATATCTCTCTGCATCCCTAGAGTTTTTCACACAGCCATAACCCCAGCAGGTGTGCTATCTGACAAAGGAGACTGCATTTGTACCACAGTTTTCTGTGTGAAGCCTTTTTCTCCACTGGCCTGGGAACTCTTGGAGGGCAGGGTTCATGTCTTTTCATTCCCAGTGCTTAGCATAATACCTAGCACATAGTAGATTCTTTATAAAAGTGTGTTGAAAGATCATGAAAACAGAAGGGTACCAAAAGATCTGGTGCCACCCAGGGGCTGCAGAGAGGGATTTATTTATTTTTTATTTTTAGGATTATTATAAATAACAGTGAATATAAATACGGATTGCAAATAGTCCTTTTGGTGATTTCAAAATTTTTTGGTTGGCCTCTGAGACAGGTGGCATCTTAATGAAAGAGGGGAAGCTCCCCATCTGGGAAGGCTCAGAAGAAGGAATAGGGCCTACCCTATTTCCTTAACACTCAGGACACTAGGAAGCCTTGCAGTTTACTTGTATCCAAGTGAGGCGATTTGCCTGTTCTGTTATCTACTTTGAAATGTTGGCTCCTAAAACATGGGCAGGTAGCTTAAAAAGATGTCTGAAATAAACACTGGATTGAAGGCAATGCTAATAATGAAAGCACAAGTGAACAACAAGCAAAAGGCAGGCTGACACTTCTATTATTCTTGATATAAACTTTTCTTCAACCATGTTATAAAGTAAAAAATAATGATGAACTAAGCAGAGAGGGATTTAAAGGAGGGCTGTCTTCTAAGGATCCCATTCTTGACAGTTTGTTCATTTGGAAAATAGCACTACCTGCAAATTATTGTGACTGAAGGTTTTATTTGAGACAGTTTTCCCCATGAGAAACTTCAGCTTCTGTTTACTTGTTAGGCACCCTGGCTATCGGGGCATCTGAGCCCTGGACATCTTAATTAGAGTTGGTCTGCTAATGTCCATAGCAGAGAGGAACTGTCACTTGGTAATTAACTTAGAGCCATGACAGAAGCCTGTGACATCTGATGTTTCAGAATATAACAACCCTTGTTCTTCTCCCAAGGGATGCATACACCACGAAACAATTTCCTTTGGAGTTGCTGGTAGAATCTGCTAACATAATATCTAAGATAAGCTGGTATGCAGGGGTGAGGACCTGTAAGGGGTGAGGACCTCAAAACACTCTTGTGAAGTATGCTGCTCCTCAGTTCAGGGCCTTGCAGAGGATCTGAGACAACAAACCTTCCTGTACAGATAAACTCTCAGTGCCTCAGTGGGGTGAGTGCATGAGATGTCGCTTATGCAGCTGTGGCCACCTGGGCAGGGTTGTTGTGGAGTCAGGTCCTCTGCTTTATGTGATTCTTTCTGTGTTTTTTAAGCCCTGAGCTGTGCTTCCAGAGATGTCTGCACCTGTGCACTGCATTTTGGACTATATGCTCTGTGGACGCTTTGAGAATCCCCTAACTTTGCTTTTTTTTTTTAAGACAAATCAGAATAAAACAATTCAACTTTCAAGGTATTAAAAGGATTCACCAACTCCTATCTCTTAACACAATGGCCAAAAAACTGCTGGACTCAAGGCACAGTCATGTATTCCCGGCATAAGGCCTGCCTGGGTGTTCTAACTCAATGAGCCCCACATGCCAGACTATTTCCACAGAGCTGATATGGGACAGGAAGGGCTAAGGAACTTCAAAACTAATAGTTTGGTGCAACTGATATGGACCTGTGCAGTCACTGACCACATGTAGCACTGAGAACTTGAAATGTTACAAGTGTGACTGAGGAACTGAATTATTAAAACTTATTTTTAACTAAATTTAAAAGGTGATAGCTAATTCAGTCACTAGAAACATTTTAAGTATGTAAGTCTACTTTTCCAATTGTAAGTTTTATGAAATCTAAATGCGAACTATTTATGAAAAAAATTCAGTGTCTAAATTGAAGATGTGCTATAAATGCACATTATATAGGAGATTTAAAAGACCTGGTCTGAAAAAAAAAGAAAGCAAAATATCTCACTAGATTTTTCTATTGATTATATGTTGAAATAATGTTTTGAATATATTGGTTTAAATGAAAATATTATTTAAATTGCTTTTGCCTATTTCTTTTCACTTTTTCTACTGTGGCTACTAGAAAATTTGAAATTATATATGTGCCTTGTGTTCTATGTCCATTAGACTGGGCCAACCTAGACCATAATTCTCATTCTCTCTAATGAAGTCTCACCCAACAATATGGACAACTCGAGAAACCTGCTCATTGTTCCTCTGTCCAGTTCATTCCACTTTAATGCCATGTTTCTTTGGTCTCCCATGTGCCAGGCATTGTTCTAGGCTAAGAATACAGCATGTGGGCTCTTAACTGACTGTACGCAATAAACAAAGAACAAAAAAAAAATTGTATAATTTCAAGTGCTGTGCAGAACTTAAACTAGGGAAAAGTAATGGAGAGAGACTGGGTGATGTGTTTATGCTGAGTGGTGAGGGGAACTGCTGTGGGGAGGTCCTGGGGCTGTAATCTGAACAGCAGGGAGCCACCCATGCCAGGCTGGGACAAACTGGTCAAATAACTTCGCAAGGAATAAGTTGAAGTGCTTGAAGAAGGAAAAGAACATCAGTGTGACTGGAGTACTGCTGTGCAGAGGGATGTAGGAGAGGACGTCCTAGCATGCACACTGCACTGAGAATCTGGACTCATGCTTAAGCCTCTTCCCTCACATCAACTAGGCTTGGATCCTGGGTAAGTCACTTCTCCACTCAGGATGGCCTCCATTTCCTCATGCGCTAAACACAGTGACAATTACTAAAGGATCTTCCTTTCAGGTCTGACAGCATAGACTTTTTGTGACTCTTCTGTATATTCTAAGGAATAAAAGTCCTGTCCTAGAAAATTAAAGAAAAAGGAAACAAACAGAAACACTCTGACCCTTTAAAGATTTAGCAACTGCTTATCTGATGCTTACCTTTCTCTTGCTCTCCCTCTTCTTTAAAAAAATGAAAATTACATGACATCTAGCCAACCCACTCTCATATAGCATCAAACGGTAAACTTCTAAATTCCCTGTTGTACACACAAGAATGTTTTCCTCCAAAATCTAGACCATCTTCCTCACAAATACAATCAGATGTCCTGCACAGAGACTGCCCTCCTTTATAATTAGACTACAATTCCTATGAAAGTCGATATTTTCTAGTTTTCAGAACTTTGTTTTTGAAGTATTCCTTGAACTTTGGGAAATTTGGATTGTCAGGCTGGCAATGATTCTGCCAAAAGTTTCTTCTGTGGCAAAACATTATCAAGGAGACCATATCTATAAAAGCCACATCTCCAGGGAAAGAATAAAATACCTAGTCACACTCATTTATCATTATGATTTAATAATGCAAAAGAGAGGCCCATGGGACTACATCCAGGGCGAACTTCAATTACATCTCTAACCCAGGGGCATATGACAAATGTTTAATAATCAGCCCTTCACCAGCCATCTCCAGCCCTTACATGGAACCTCCATACTGGTTTTCAGAGAATGAGACTTAGGACAGGGGTTCGTAGAGGAGAGGAGGAAGATGCAATAAGTTGTATTTGTAACATGATACATGAGAACCAGGAACAAGGTCCTAGCAATGGAAGGGAGATGAGGTTTTACTTTATATTCAGAGAGATGGGAGGAATAGGGGAGCACATGATGATGATGGTAAGAATAACATCAGCCCAACATTTATAGCACTGTTTAAAATGCTTTGTATATATTAAATGAATCAAACATGTTAACATGTAGGTCACTAATTTAAAATGTTTAAGCAGAGCTTGGCACATCTTCAGTGCCCTTAACCAATGACTGAGAGATCTGAGATTATAATACTCTGTCACCCGATGAAGACAAGTCCAAGGTGTGACCTATAATCTCACCAGAACTCTCAAGACAGACTGCAACAAAGTCAATCTCTGTGGAGTTTTGCTTGATACTCATCCTTTCTTCCCTTTCCAGGCCCACTACCCTTTTCCCCTATCAGTTATTCCTGGGAAACCTTCCTAATAAGTCACTCCACAGGACTCTTGGTCTCAGGGTTCTAGGTCTGCTTCTAGGGACCGCCCAACCTATGACACTCATTAAAAAAGACATGAGGCTGTGCGCGGTGGCTCACGCCTGTAATCCCAGCACTTTGGGAGGCCGAGGCGGGTGGATCACGAGGTCAGGAGATCGAGACCATCCTGGCTAACATAGTGAAATCCTGTCTCTACTAAAAAAGGTACAAAAAATTAGCCGGGTGTGGTGGCAGGCGCCTGTAGTCCCAGCTACTGGGGAGGCTGAGGCAGGAGAATGGCGTGAACCCAGGAGGCGGAGCTTGCAGTGAGCCGAGATCGCGCCACTGTACTCCAGCCTGGGTGACAGAACGAGACTCCGTCCCCCCCCACCCCCCCGCCCAGAAAAAAAAGACATGGATATTTCCTCAATCAGACCAATTTTAGTGTGAAATATGAACATTCTTCCTTATGAAATTTCTATAGCTAGGTTATTTAAATGAGGATTATATTTTTTTTAGCTCAATTATTTTACACTTAACTGCAGGTCAAAATAACAATAACATCAATTAAAGAACGTAACTATATTTGTCTAAGCCTCCTTTTCCTCCTTCAGGGATTCTCCTGTGTCATAGTGAGAACTGGTTAGATGTGACCCCATGTGTTTATACAAGCAAGCTGCCCAGCCACTCTCACTTGCTTTTAAACAGAACTCCTCAGGCTCAGGGGCTGTCCCCACCTCATAGTGACCTCCGGGCCAGCAACTGGAATCTGAACAATTACCATCCCTTCTCAAGTGGCCCACTCTAGAGCTTCCAACCCTTGCATCTCATTCATCTTCCACTGCTTCCAGAGATGCCCAAGCATGATATTGCTTCCCTGGCACAATATTGCTTCCCTGGGTGATCCTTGGACCCTTGTTTCTCTGCCTTTTGGGCAAAGTGGGCACGTTGTAATTTCTTCATCTAACCAAGGAATTTCAAAGCAAACTGCTGCATTTTTTTCATCTCAGAGGGTTCTGGGGCTCTCTCCTGAGCTGCTGTATACTTAGCTGACCTCAAGCTGCCAGCACAGAGCCTGGGCTCTGTTCTGTGGAAAAATAGTTGTGTGACTTTGAGAGAACATCTTACACTGTTCTCTCAAAGCACTTACACTCAGTATTAATCTGACTCACTGATCACAGGACAGGGGATTCTCATTCTTGCCTCTTCTCATGAAACACGGAACAATCATGCATCTAGTGCTAGCACCGGTTGGCAAGGGCAGGAAAGAGACCCTGTGCACCAGTGCTACATGTGAGCACAAGAATCATGTGTAGAGCAGTTCCCGCCCATCAGTGTACATCTCACCTCATCTGAAGCTCACATGCCTATAGCACTCAGTCCCCACACACCCTTCCTGGGAGCTTTTAGACCAGCTCAACACATTGGTTTTTAAAACACTCATCTCTCTATCCCTGCCAGTTGTAGCCTTCTCTTGCTCTCATTTTATGGTTAAACTTCTCCAAAGAACTGTATAAACTCATGGTTCCATCTCCTCACCTTCTACTTTACTTCTTGGCCTGTACTGTCCACTTACTGAGCACATTTTCTGAACTCGGCACTATGCTAAGTGTGTCATATATTAATAACTCTATGAACAACAGCAATATCACAGTGTAGTTGATTGAATGGTGGTCTCCCAAAGGACATATCCACATCTTAACCCTGAAACCTCTGAATATGATCTTACTGGGAAAAATGGTCTTTGCAGATATAATTAAGCATCTTGGGATGAGCTTATGATAGATTATCCAAGTTTGCCTTAAATCCAATGACAGAGGAGAGACACATGGAAAAGAGGAGAAGGCCATGTAAAACGGAGGCAGAGATTGGAGCCTTAGAGCCTTCAGAGAGAGTGTGGCCCCACCTCAACACCCTGATTTTGGACTTTTGGCCTCCAGAACTGTGAAAAAAAATTCTACTATTTTAAGCCACAGAGTTTGTTGTAATTTGTTATAGAAGCCACAGGTGGCTGGGGGCGGTGGCTCACGCCTATAATCCCAGCACTTTGGGAGGCTGTGGCAGGTGGATTACTGAAGGTCAGGAGTTTGAGACCAGCTTGGCCAACATGGTAAAACTCTGTCTCTAATAAAAATGCAAAATTAGCTGGGTGTGGTGGCATGCGCCTGTAATCCCAGCTACTTGGGAGGCTGAGGCAGGAGAATCACTTGAACCTGGGAGACGGAGGTTGCAGTGAGCCAAGATCGTGCCATTGTACTCCAGCCTGGATAAAAAGAGCGAAATTCTGTCTCAAAAAAAAAAAAAAAGCCACAGGAAACTAATACAAACACCCATTTTACAGACAGGGAAACTGATGAAGATACTCTGGAGGACATGAGCAATGAGGCTGCCCACAGCTCACAGCTGAGTGATATCCTGGTACAGTTGGAACAAAGGCAAATGATTCATCTTCAAAGAGCTGCTAGGATGCTTGCAGCAGATAATTGATTCCCTTGAGCAGAAAGGCTGGAAAACTTCTGAGGGGAGGAGCAAAGAGATGAGAAAGCTTGGTGATGCAAATGACCCAAAGGAAGGGAAGGGAAATGGATGAACAGGAGAGGGAGAAAAGAAAGAAGATGCTGCAAAGGCAATGTATCTTAGGTTTGGGGGGCTTTTGGGGTTCTAGCTTGAAGAATCTCCAGTGTCCATCACATATATAAAGGCAATGATTAAGTGTTTCAAAAATGTTTCAGATATTTATTACAAAGACAATATGAAATTGCTGGAAAAAAACTCTTTTTTCATTTAAAAAATTCTATTTGAATTTTCCTTCTTCAGAAAAATCTCCCAGAATTATACCAGATTTTAACAAAGACAACAGTTCTGTTTGTTAAAAATAGCCCCAGTTCATGAGGTTTATGTGTATTAATGAGCATTCTACTGAATTCAAATCTGGGTGAGGACATCTAGAGTACCTTTCACATTTCTTTTTCTTTTTTTTTTTTAAATAAGATTTGCCAAACAAAAATAAGATTTGCTTACAATATTACAACAAAAGTAATGTTATTTAATGATAGCAATACAGCAAACCTATGTTTGAAAGGGATTTTCAACACATGAAATGTTTTTATACCCTACCCATTTAACTCTCACAACAATCCCTAAGGTAGACATTATACTGGTCATCTGTGCATTGTAGTTGAGGAAAATGAGGGAGCTCTGGGAGCTGAAGCACTTTGTGCAGTCATATAACTAGTAAGAGACAACATGAGAGCTTGAAATTCTATGCTTTCTCCCACCATATATTTTAGCAAAAATACTTTCCTACAGAAAATTGGGTTTACTCATTAAGGGTTAACATTTGAATTTACGTAAGTCAACAGCTCTCCTAAGTATGAGCACTACTTCCCTCACCTACATTCTTCTGCCAACAGTGTAATGGAATGTACTTAAATTCATAAAATTGAATTTCTTTAAAATATTTATTCTTAGTCCCCATTGGCATTGTTTACAATGAGAATGTCTTATTAAAGTTTTGTTTTATCTGCAGAAGAGAATTGTTGACTTATGCAAATTTAAAATCACTACCTAAAACATAAGACATTAAATCAACATGACACTTTTAAGGACCTGGTATGCCTAAACTTCCTGGGTTAATATCACCTTGGAAAGAGTCACTTCCTCAAATTTTCTACGTGAATGACTTACCCCTCAGAAGTAAAGAGATCTATTCTCCCTAGGGAACTTTTGCAAATCCCTTCATAATCAAGCCCCCCAAAAACAGCCTCTAATTTTTGATTTGCAAAAGAATTACACAGCATAAGAAAAAAAAGTCTTATAAAATCAAGTTCTAAAATGAGACAGCTGCAATAAACAGTCAAGACCAAGAGTTACTCAAAAGGTGTTTTCCTTTTGCTTTATAACCCTAGCCAGCCCATTCCTTGTGCCCTTCTCATTCTTAAAACAGAGTAAAAACTAACTTCCAGTACATCCTGAAGAATAACTGAAACTTCAAGTTCTAACAGCTCCTAATCCCACAACACTTGAGAGGAATTCTGCTAGCTCCTTCCCTGACACCTTCTCTCCATTCTCCTTCCTAACAGATCCTGGTTTTATTCCAGAACTCACTTCTCCATCATGTAGCCCAAGTGAGGTAGGGAAGCTAAAAGCATCTCCTGCTCCTGGATAGCCCTTCATAAGTCTACAATAGTGATTCTCAAAGTTTCTGGACCAAAGCTTCAGCATTACTAGAGACTTAGACATGTAATTCTTGGCCCAGCCCCAGATCTACTGAATGAGAAACTCTGGGGGTGGCCCAGTGATCAGTGTTTAAATAAGCCCTTAAGGTGATTCTGTTGTGCACTAAAGTTTAAGAACCAGAGATCAAAGCTAGTGACCCCACCCCTGGTTGCACATCAGAATCACTGGATGCCCCAGCCCCATGCCCAAAGATTCTGATTTAATTGCTCTGGGATGGGGTCTGGGAAAGTGGATTTATTAAAGAAGTTCCCCAGGTGATTCTAGTGTACAGCCAGATTTGGGAAACACTAATCAAAGCCAATCAAGTTAATCTAGTCTAAAATACTGAATTTTAGTGTCAATGAAGTGGATGCCCTCCAATATCCATAAGGCCAACTGATGACCAGAAGTGTCATTACTGTTACTGCAGCCACTGCTAGTAGCACAAGGGAACTGCAGGCTGATGAACTGGTCTATGCCACTAAATGCTGTTTATTTCCTCAAGAGCAATGAGTCTTTGACAGCTCAGGAATGATGAATTTGTAAGGGGTGGGGGACACAAAACCCAGCAGCTATTTAGCAGTGGTATGTTTTGGATGGAAAAGGACGAAAATAATTTGGAAAATAATTTGTGGTATGCCAGGACTTGAACTCAAGCAGTCTTAATCACTGTCCATGAAGGCTGTGACCAAGCAGTGTAAAACACAAGGGAAGACAACTTCACTGGGAAAGGTGGAGGAGGAAAGGAAGACCCCATAAAGAATGGTGAAGTTCCGTTCATCTCCTCACACTAGGGAAATGACTCTGACTCTTATGTATACAGAATGGCAATATCTGTATGATTGCCTGTAACATCTAAAAGGTCATATATTTTTGGAGTCAAAATTTGTTTGGACCTAAATACTATGTCATTTATAATTCATATCAACTTTCCTTCCTCAACTATAGGAAAAATTTCCTCTCATTTATCAGGAGAAACAAGCCATGAAGACAAAATACATGAGCCAGCTTCAGCTAGAGATGACCCAGCTCCTTGAATCTCTCTCTAGTTTCTGAAGGGAAATTCTTTTGTTCCATGAGGCCCACCTAGGGTGGGAGCTAGAACTACAGATGGGTTTGCTGAGACCTGATACTAAAGGAGAATTTAGTGGCAGAGGCTCAGAAAGTACACGTCCCAGTTAGCCACAATCCAAATAATTCTGTATTTTATCTATACATATGTTTCCATATTGTAAGATGTAATTGATAGTGTGTGATTGCTTAAGCAACATTTTGTCTTTTTTAGTGGTTCATAAAATAACAGTGGCTCTTACAACTAATAGCATCTTAGATTTGATGAAATATGTTAATTAAATCAAACATGTATGACTCCCATTATGAATCAAGCTCCCGATTAGACTGGAAACAAAGGAATGGATGATGAAATAGAATTCCCATGCCTGAGAAGCTAGACAAAAAGAAAACAAGCACATGTATAATCAGAGCTAAATATTTTGTGGTGGACAGAGTATGTGTTATGATGGCTGGAGCACACTGTGGTTGTCTATTGGGTAGAATTGTGTGGTGTATGTGTGTGAGTGAGGGAGGAGGGATATGAAAGGGAGAAGGGATAAGAGATGAGGCTGGAAAGGTAGTCCTGGACCAGACTATTAATGACTCTAACACTAACCTAAGGAATTTAGGATTTATCCTTTAGGTCAGAGGTTCTCAAACATTTTGGTCTCATGACCCCTTCATACTCTTAAAATTTATTGAGGACTCCCCAAAGAGCTTTTCAAAATATAGGTTATATCTATTGGTATTTACTATATTAAAAGTTAAAGCTGTAAAACAAAAAATATTAACTCATGACAAACTCATTACTTTTAACAAATAGCATTTTTAATGAAAAAGCATTTTCTAACACAAAAAATTAGAAGGATGGCATTGTTTTATATTTTTGTAAATCTCTTTAGTGTCTGGCTTATGAAAGACAGCTGGTTCTCTTATCAGCTTCTGCATTCAATCTGTTGAGATATGTTATTTTGGTTGAAGTATAGTATATGCAAAAAAAATCTGGCTTTATAAATATGTATAGTTGGAAAAAGAAGGGCCTCACAGACTTCTTGTAAAGGCCTCAGGGGTCCCCAGGGATTCTTGGACCACATTATGAGAACTGCTGCTTTTGGTAATGCAAAGCCATGGAAAGATTATCAGATGACAAACAGCTAATTTGGCAGTAATGTGAAGACAAATTAGAAGAAGAAGACCTGAGAATAGGACAATAAACAGAGGACTATTAAAATGGTCCAGGAAAGAACATAGGAAGCTGTTCTCTAAAGTTGAGACAATGGGGATGCAGAGACATGAATGGATTCATGTGTTAAGTTCAATAGAAGCTAGTATTGCTAGTATCCAAATGCATCCAGGGTAGGGTGGGAGGCAAGTCAAGGATGGCTTCATGTATTGGGGGTTGCAAAATCTGGTTGGATGGTGATGATACAAAGATGTACATATAGCATAAGAAGATCATTTCTGGTGTTAGCTGGACAAAAAAAGGAGGAAGAAATGAGCCAGCAAGGGAAATATGCAGATTCCTGACCCATGACTCTGAGAGATACAGACAAATGCGCAGACCCTAGGAAGCTTACCTCTTTAAACTACGGTACTCAATGCTGTTTAAAACAATACCAAATCACTTCAAAATGCAAATATCTCTGACAGCTAAGGAGGGAGGAGCTCCTTAACTCTCCTTAACCAGTAAGCACATCTTGGTATTACTTAGTTTCGTCAAATTGCTTTCCATCTTAATGGAATACATGAGAACTTCAGATCACAGACCACAGGAGGACATCTGAGATGAGAAGGTAGCATGTTGGAGGCTTTGGGTCTAATATGGGACAAAAATAAGCATGAAAGAAGAAAAAGAGAGGGGAAATGTCAGTCTCTTGAAGAAGATATAATTACGTGGATCCTTCTAGTTTAAGAAGTAACTGGAAGAAAGAATAGTCACTGGGTAGCTGGTAGGCAAGAAGGAATGGTTAGAGTTGAAAAGGCACCAAAGAGAGTTCTCTCACTTTAAAGTGTTTTCAAGGGTTCCACTCAGTTCCAGAGATCACATGAGAAGCAGCTCATCCCATCAGAAAATAGGTTTCAAGTGGAAATGAACTCCCAAGCAGCTTCTCATTAGGCCCAGAAAAATCTACAGACAGGTAATATGGATTTGTGTGTGTGTTTGTGTGTATACATACATATAATTCAAATCTGAGACTGAGACATGATCTCCATGCCCCAGGTAAAGATGGCAGAAAAGGGGGTGTATTTTCCTTCTAAATTCTATAGGGTAGGGGTCCAAATCCACACCAGTAGTTCTTTTTTCTCCTTCTTCCCCTCCTTTTCCTAAGATAGGGACCTACAGACAGTTCTCTGAGTTGAACAAAAAATTACTTTGTGTGATTTGACACAGACCAATAGATGCAAAGGGTGCATGAATGAGCGAGCAGGGTGTACTACAGTAACAATACAGAACATGATTTAAGAAATTCAAATGTCTGGGTGTATAGCAAACACTGAAGTTACAAAACATAATCACTGCTTAATTCTAAGTTCTGATTTGAATAGATATTGATATGTAAAAACATCATATTCTCATAAAATAATAATTGCCTTAGTCTTCTTAACAAAGTAGCACAACAATTTTCCAGTACACAGTACCCAAGCAAACACCACATCTGCTAAATCAAGACTCAGATTCAGACCCTCCTCAGCAGTGGCATGGTCTTCAGGGATTGTGATGACGCTCTTTACCTTCCATTATTAAAAACTTTTTCAAAAAATTGTGATGTGGCTTTGCAAAAGCAGTCTTGATCATGTCAATTCCTTTCTCTGTAGAACAGGGTCAATAATAATGCCCCACTTGCCTTATAAGGTTGTTGTGAGGACCAAATTATGGGAAAATGCTTTGCAAACCAGAAGGTTCCACACAAATGTTAGTTACAGCAGAGCTCCTGGTTAGATTGTCCTTATGTTTTCCAGGCAGGAAGGCCAGTAAGAAAGCTGGCATTTATGTAGGACTTCTATACGGCATGTCATCTCATTCAATATCACCTCAGGTAGTGAGCGATCACATCCCATTTTACATCTAGGGCTCACTGAGGCTTAAGTAACTTACCTAAGGTAAGTCACCTAGAAAGTGGTAAAACTAGGATTTGAACCTGTCTGCTGTCTCAAAAACACAAGTATTCTTAGCACTAGCTTTAACATCTAATTGATTATTTAGGTCTCAGAAAGAAAAATGAATGACAGTATCTGGTTTCTATATAACCATAAAGGCTCTCATCACCACCCTCATACTCAAGCTTTCAGCTTTTCCAAGATATCATGTAAAATGTGTTAAATCTTCTGAAAGGGCTAAAGCCAGTGGGATGAAACACTCAGTACCACATTGTGGAGTAGAGCTCAGGAAATAAAAACAAAGGCAGAGATAGTCAGTTGTTAACAAAAGTAAACAATTAAAACCTCAATAGCATTGCCTGCCAAAGACTGCATCCCTTAGCCCCAGTTGGGCACGTACAAGCCTCAATGACTATTGATTATGATTCAGTGATCTAAAGACATCTTTTTGTTTTGGTCTTACTGTCTTAGTCTGTTTAGTGTTGCTATAAAGAAATACCTGAGACTGTGTAATTCATAAAGAAAGGAGGTTTATTTGGCTCACAGTTCTGCAGGCTAAACAAGAAGCAAGGCACCAGCATCTGCATCTGATAAGGGCCTCAAGCTGCTTCCACTGGTGGTGGAAGGTAAAATGGAGCCAATATGTGCAGAGATCACGTGGTGAGGGAGTGATCACATGATGCAAGGTAGAGGGAGGTGCCAGATTCTTTTAAACAACCAGTTCTTGGGGCATCTCTCAAGGTAACAAAAGAGTTAGAACTTGCTCACTTTCCTTCTCCCAGAGAGGGCACTAATCTATTAATGAGAGACCCACCTCCATGACCCAAACACCTCTCACTTAGCCCCACCTCCAAAACGGGATAAAATTTCAACATTAGACTTGGAGGGATCAGATATCCAAACCCCAGCACTCATCTAACATCACTCACAAGATGCAAACTTTACTGCTTATGGGCTAGAACTGTCCCTATCTTAGCTATAAGGGCAGCAGAGGTACCACACTGCTGATTTTTCCTGTGTGTGGTAGGGCACCATGGCAGAATGAAGAAACGGGCACATATGCAGGGGTCAGAGAGACATGGCTGTGAACTGAACTCACTGAGCACCCTGGGCCAGTCCTTGCTTATCCATCTGTAATGCTTCTTCATCTTGAAGCATCTGCCTCTGGAATAATTGAGGAGACTTAGGTAAACTGTCAGCAAATCCTTGTGAACACAGTAGGCACTCAGGAGGGGATAGCTTCTATATTAATAATGACTTATGAACTGGCTAATGTCCACTAGTAATTGTTTTTGTTTTTTTAAACAAATAGATATTCTCTGTAGCAGACTAAAGATAACTGTTATAAGCTGTTGCTCCTCTTTTCTTTGAGAAGTGAAGCCTAATTCCTCTTCCCCTGAGTTACTGTTGGTCTTACTTCCTCAGATAGTACAAGGTGGCATGAGTATTATTCTGGGACTTTCAAGATTAATTCATAATAAGTCTTCTAAGCTTTGCCCAAGCCTCATACTGGTAGCTGCCATATAAGAATTCTGACCAATCTGAAGCCACCATGTCGTGGGGGAGCCCAAACTTTCCATGTGAGATGACCTCAGGGAGCCCTTGGCCATTAGAGTCATTCCAGCCTAGGTCCCAAACACTCTGCAGTGGAGACAGTAGGTTCTGCTAAGCCCTGCTCAAATGACAGATTCATGAGCGAAATAAATAGCTGTTATTGCTTTAAGCCACAAGGTTTTAGACTAGTTTGTTATGTAATAATGAAAAACCAGAATACTCAATCATGATTTTTTATCCAAATTAAAAATATATTTTTATATACTTTTATCATAATGAGTTATATAAAATATATGAGTTATATAAAATAACATATTGTGTGTGTTGATGCTAGTTCTCAAGTCTATTTCAGACACAGACTAAATGTCTTAAAAACATTTTGTCTGTGGACAATGTTAACATACACATAACTTAATAACTGGCTGACCAGTGACATATAGGAGCTATTGTGTGTATATGCATGTCAGTAATCAGGGTGGTTTAGTGAGGGCCACTACCTACCTCCTAACCAGCAGGAAACTACATATTCTGGACTGTTTGCATTTCCCGGCAAGCTTTGCAAACACCAAGATGTTAAGACACAGTCGTTTTCTGTAGCTAGCCAGATGATGTTTGAACCCCCTTCAGCATTCAGAGTTGCTCAATATAGGAGGATGGACCTCGTCATAGGATAAGTCTTGTCTCTCTGGACTGCAGGATAATTTACTGATGCCTTTCAAATAACATATGACCCTAAAATATTACGCAAACTTTGGTGCATACAATCGGCATAGGTGAACTCAACAAACATTTTGCTGTTCCAAATCTACTCTGTTGTTCCTTATTTCCTGTTTTTCTGGCTACAAAGCCTTCCTCCTCTTCTCTGAGGGGTATGTGTGCATGTGTGTATGTAAAATCCTATTTATCCTTCATATGTCTCCTCTCCCATCAAGGCAGAGTTAATTATTCCTTGATGACATTGCTTCTTTAATCTTTAAAGCCTATTCTTTAACAAACAAGCTTATCATTTTTTAAAAAGCAACTGACAGTCCCATAGAACACATGGAAAAGGAACATGAGAAAGTCCCTATAACACTTGGCGACTTTCCACCAGGCTGAAACAGGCTGACGTGATATGTGTTTTAGGGATTAGAATTCAGCAGAAGAAATGAGTCAATTAAAACACCCGGCCAGAATGCTGTCTGTAGATAAAGTGCTTTGCACTGGAGGTACAACATAAGCTGAATTACTAAATTCTACAGGCTGACTGACTGGTGATTTGCATCTCAATATCTTTTCATTTTATTCTCTCAACAAAAGTTAACAAGGAGCCACTCAGCTTAGGAAAGATAGGTACTTCATTTACCTTAGCAAGAACAAGACAAACAATGAACTCACAATTTTCCAACTCACTGGCTTTGGTTTGACCTGGAGCGGGTAATGCCTATTGTCTTAAGTGGGTTAACTGGAACATCAAACCCACCAATTGGTTTTGGCTTTTACATTCACGCAGTAGCAATTCTAATCCCAAAGAAAGTACAATTGCTACATGGCAATTGGTGCTTTGTGGCACTATACCCAAAACACATGAGTGATGTGCAGAAAGAAAGTCATAATTGAACACTATTCCACCACAAAACCAAGAAGTCACATTTTCACCACTTGTTATTTGAGAACCATGTATAACTATGCATAACATTTTAAGCCAAAGGCTCTATGGCAACAGGTTCTATGTGTTAAAATACAGAAGATACAACCTACCATTTCCTCTTCATGAGGAATCTACAGCAGGTCATCCTGGAAGAACACTAAACCAAAGGCAATAATGTTTTTGGACACTCGTTCCCAAATTAACTATGCTTAACACATCAATTTAGAATTATTATAATGGAGTTTAAATAACTGATGTCCAAGTTGTAACTATAACTGATGTTAAAACTTCCCTTTGGAATTTAGGAAAAACTGACCAGCATTAACATTAAAACAGAGATCTTAGAATGACTTAATGCTTGATACTTCATCTAGATGAAGCAGAGTTAAACTTTACTGTCCTCTTTCACCGATCCAACCCTGGTCTCCATCCAAAAAGTAAGTTGTGGGCACCCAGCAAATAATAACATTAGTATATTTTAGGAAAGAAGAAATACAGTGTCAACTTACTTAACAGTTGGCAATAGAGGGCCTGTAAACTTCTCTTCATGGTATCATCTGGTCCTGCTTATCCTCCAGTTTATTCATGATTCTGTCTAGGAAATTGGGAGAAGAAAATTGTTACATCTGAGGAACATAATTTAAAAATCAGAAATAACTCCACTCAATAGGATCTTGGTTGTAATGCCTAACTTACCCAATTTCGAAGAGAAAAAATCTTGGGATAAATACACCACAGTTTAATTTACAATGGCTTATGTTATAAAATTACCAACTAATCAACTGGTCGAACCCTGAAACTATACAACCCACTGAAGGAAGCTCATAGGGGTAGCTAGTGAGAATCTGGGTTCAGAATTGAAGACTTTTTATGAATCTCTCATGAATCTCTGTAATCATAGGAGAAACAAAAAATTTCTTTTCTCATCTCATTTCTGCTAAGGTGCTCACAAACAAGCAAACACCCAACTAAAACAAACAAAAAACAAGCCAGAAAGCTTCGCCACACTTGAAACTGTATTATTTAAAATAACTTTTCTATTATTTTTTGATTACAAGGATACTTCTGGTATGGACTATTTAGAAAAAGTAAACAGAAAATACAGATAAAAATAAACAAGAAAATATATATTATCCATAATCCCACAAATAAGAGGTGATTACTGCTCACATTTTAGAGTGTATCTCTTTAGCCTTTTGAATGTGCACTTCTATTGGTCTGTTTCATTTTATATTTAATTTTTAATTTAATTTTTCTCCTTAGCAGCAGAAATAGCTTTGTGTTATTACTATTACTTTACAATTTTATTTTACATGGCAAATTGTGTTTTTTTAAGATAATTCCTAGAAATGGAAACATATTATGGAAGGACATAAATAAAGGCTTTTTGAAATAAATATGTTACCAAATTGCTCCTCACCAATACTAGTATATTAGAATAACCATTAGACTACACTCTACCCAAGGAAGAAATTAACAATTTCATCTCTGCTGAGAGGCAAATATTTGGTCTCAATGTTTTAATTTGCATTTTATGTTTATTGGTCATTTGTATATAAAATTTTTAAAATTTACATTCTTTAACAATTCTCTACTAGCATGCCAGTTTTTTGTTTTCTCATGACATCCCAGGTAGAACTATCTATAATTTTTTTTTTTACTGAGATATAACTCACATATAAAATTCAGCCTTTAAGGTATACAATTCAGTGATTGGGAATATATTCAAAAGTTGTCCAACCATCACCACTACCTAATTCCAGAATGTTTTCATCACTCAAAAATGAAATCACCATGTTTACTATAAGTCACTCCCCAATTTCCCCTCCTTTGGCAACCATTAATCTATTGTCTCTATGGATTTGGCTATTCTGGACATTTTATATAAACAGAATCATATGTGTCTGGCTCTTCCACTCAGCATAATGTTTTCATTTTATTTTATGTTTTTTTTTTTTGAGACGAAGTCTCACTCTGTTGCCAGGCTGGAGTGCAGTGGCGCAATCTCAGCTCACTGCAACCTCCACCTCTTGGGTTCAAGTGATTCTCATGCCTCAGCCTCCTGAGAAGCTGGGATTATAGGCACACACCACCACATCCAGCTAAATTTTGTATTTTTAGTAGAGACAGGGTTTCACCATGTTGGCCAGGATGGTCTTGATCTCCTGACCTCATGATCTGCCCATCTCAGCCTCCCAAAGTGCTGGGATTACAGGTGTGAGCCACCACGCCTGGCCTCAGCATAATGTTTTTAAGGCTCATCAATGTTATATAACATTCTAGGTTTTCAAGTGTTTTTTTTAATAAGAATTCTACCTACTTCACAGATACTCTACCATGGTTAGAAAGGCCTTCCTTAGTCCAAGATTATATAAATACTTGCCCATATTTTCTTCCCGATATAGTTTGGCCATGTCCCCACCCAAATCTCATCTTGAATTCCCACATGTTGTGGGAAGGACCTGGTGGCAGGTAATTGAATCATGGGGGTGGGTCTTTCCCGTGCTGTTCTCGTGATAGTGAATAAATCTCACAAGATCTGACGGTTTTAAAAATGGGAGTTTCCCTGCACAAGCTCTCTCTCTTTGCCTGCCACCATCCACATAAGATGTGACTTTCTCCTCCCTTGCCTCCCACCATGATTGTGAGGCCTCCCCAGCCATGTGGAACTGTAAGTCCATTAAACCTCTTTCTTTTGTAAATTGCCCAGTCTCGGGTATGTCTTTATTAGTAGCATGAACACAAACTAATACACTTCCAGTATTTTTTATTTCATTTATTATATTCTAAATACTTTCCTATTCTTAGATATTATAAGCCAAAAATAAAATTCTAAGCACCCCAACTGACTAAATGGCTCCCTCCTCTCAGCCAAGGGAATTCCAAAGAAACCTGAAAAACTAGCTCAGGCCATGATGGGAAGTGGGGGCCAGACATGCCTCATTATACTTTCTTCCCTTTGGATTTGAGGCAGAACGGACCAGCATTAACATTAAAACAGTGATCTTAGAACTCACAGAACAGATTGTTTGTAGTAACAAGATACCAAATTCCAACCTGACTTCAGTTTAGCATCACATGACAGATAGCATGCCCTGAAAAATATCAAAGTATTTTACCCAAAAATATATTTCTTTGACATATTTTAAATGCTCCTGCAAAGCTATCTCTTGTAGAGGAAATTTACATACTGTAGAGAATCCCCTTGCCTTTCCAGGTCTTTTTCTGATCTGGAAAGATTAGCTGAGAGTCTAGCACCTTTTAAATGACTGAATAGGAAACATTTGCCATCTATTACCTCTAAGGGCAGCCATTTTATGTGCATAATGAGAATCTTGGTTTCCACCACCCATTATCTTAACCCAGACGCTCCTTTCTATTGATTCCAGGTCTTCAAATAATATTAATAACTCCTTCAACAAACTGCCAACCAGAAAATCTCTGAACACACCTATGACCTGTAAGCCCTTGCCTTGAGTTGTCTCACCTTTCTAGACCGAAACAATGTATACCTCACATGTATTGACTGATGTTTTATAAAACTTATAAAACCAGGTTGTAACCCAACCACCTTGGGCACATGTTCTCAGGACCTCCTGAGACTGTGTCGCAGGTCATGGTCCTCACATTTGGCTCAGAAGAAATCTCTTCAAATATTTTATGGAGTTTGGTTTTTTCATCAACAGTCTGTTTCTGGACTTTGTATTAAGTTTTATATTTTTCTGTTTGCTCATTCTTCAACTAGAACAATAAGTGTTTAAATTAAACCACTGGTACAGTGAGTTCTATATTATTACTCTTTTTAAAAAGATTTGTTACTTGAGATTGCTTTTTTTTTTTACCCCCCTCCAAAATTGACTTTAAGATCACTTTATTAAAATCCAGAAAATGTACATTGGGATTATAGTCAGAATTACCTTCTATTTGCTTTATTAATTTGGGAGAGACTGACTTGATCTCATCAAAATCCAGCTGGGGTGAGGAAGAACATAAGTATTCCAAAACTTATTGCTCTGGAAATCAGAAGAATTCCTTTCAGGGGCTGGGAAGTGCTCTTCTTTGGGGGAGGGGGGGTACAACAGCTCAATGACTTTTTTGGCTAGGCAAATTCGTCCCCCACCACCAGTGTGATTTGTATGAGGAAGAAAAAGAAAGAGACAGCTAAAGTGCTCTACATTACACAAAAATTAATTAGGGGCTGGGCGAGGTGGCTCATGCCTGTAATCCCAGCACTTTGGGAGGCCAAGGTGGGTAGATCACGAGGTCAGGAGATCAAGACCACTCTGGCTAACACGATGAAACCCTGTCTCTACTAAAAATACAAAAAATTAGCCGGGCATGGTGGCACGCACCTGTAGTCCCAGCTACTCAGGAGGCTGAGGCAGGAGAATTGCTTGAACCCAGGAAGTAGAGATTGCAGTGAGCCAAGATCATGCCATTGCACTCCAGCCTAGGTGGCAGAGCAGGACTCCAACTCAAAAAAAAAAAAAAAAAAAAAAAAAAAAAAAAAAAAAGTAGGAGGTTTGAGTTTCTAGAGGCTATGGCTAGGAAAAAGGAGTTAAAGGGTTTAGAAATTAGAGAGGCTGAGGAGATGATACACAAGAAATATTGAGACAGGAGAGGCAACTCCAAAAGATGGTAGTAGGTGGGACCTAAGGATGAAGGATAAAGTGAGAAACTCCCCACAGGAGATGCCCCATGAATGTTAAGATGTCTAATATTTAATTTTTCATTGCTTCTTGCTTTATGCACATACACACTATATATGTATTAGTCTGTTTTCATGCTGCTGATAAAGACATACCCAAGACTGGGTAATTTATAAAGAAAAAGAGGTTTAATGGACTCACAGTTCCACATGGCTAGGGAGGACTCACAATCATGGTGGAAGGCAAAAAGCATATCTTACGTGGCAGCAGGCAAGAGAGAAAAGAGCCAAGCAAAAGGGATATCCCCTTATAAAACCATCGGATCTCTTGACACTTATTCACTACCATGAGAACAGTATAGGGAAAACCACCCCCATGATTCAATTATCTTCCACTGAGTCCCCCTTCCCACAACATGTGGGAATTACAGGAGCTACAATTTAAGATGAGATTTGGGTGGGAACACAGCCAAACCGTATCAATATGCTACATCTGTATTCCTTTTCCACAATGCTCATCCACCACTAGTATTGTCAAAACCTCAGTAAAAGTCTGACACAAAACAGCCTTGTATTAGTGATGCTTGACGAGGCAATGAAAGAGAAGAGACCATGTCTCAAGTCAAGGGCAACCCACGAGCAGTCAGAGGCAGCAGCCTTAGGAGCCACAGCAATGGTTAGTGGGTATCTATGGAGCATTTAGAATGTGGTAGGCATTCAATAAATGCTTAGTAAATAAACAATGAATGAATGAATAAATAAATGATCAATAACAAGAGAACAGAGAAACAGTTGTGGTTTAATATATTGATCAAGGGGATCATAAGCCCTTCAATAGTCTCTGGAAATTCTTAAAGATTTTTGAAAAAGTGACAGACTTCCAATAATACATGGAACAGGTTCACCTTATTCAGTTATCAAAAACAACTGAGCCTATAAATCTAGGAGATTTGGGATCAAATGGGTTACACAGGGCTATCCCAACTAGAAGCACCATTTGGCTATTTATTAAAAATTAATCTTAATTAGGTCTTCTTGTAGAGTTTCAGTGTTTTCCTTTAAGTTCTACAGTCCTGTCAAGTTTTATAGCTTTTAGACATTTTATATTTATTTTTTCACAGTGATAGAATTTCTGTTTCCATTATATTTCCTAATTGCCTCTATATAAAAATGACTGACATTCATTTTGTGACCTAACTGAACTAACTTACTATTCTAATGATGGTTTCTCAGCTGAATCTCTTGGGTCAATTGCGCTGCTTTGGATAGATGGCAAGCCACAATTAGATTCCATCAAAAGCCTCTTTTAACCATATAATAGAAAATATTAATCACATCAGTCTGGTCCCTCAGAGAATAATTTACGAGGATGATAAAAATTTGGGGGATGAAATCCTAAGAAAGTACAGAGTTACATCCAAAAGCATTGCATAAAGGAAAAACAACCCACCCTTGCAACCCATGCTCCAGGCCCATGCCTACAGACCCAATAACAGGTCTACTACAGTAGTTTTAAGCTCCAGGTTCAATTCCATACACTCGGGTACCAGGCTGACCACCTGCTGACCCAGATATGAAGCCAGGCTGCCCGAAGACTCCAACAGCACGCCTGCTCATGGACAACATCAGGTGACCTGCTCAGAATCTCTGGACAGGTTGACTGATAAAGGGCTTTCCCAAACAAAGCAAGTCTGCAAATACTGGAATAAGTCCCTATTTCTTCAAACGCACAGACACCAACACATGGCAACAAGGATGAAGAACAATCAAAGAAACATGACACCACCAAAGAACAAAATTATGCACCAGTGACCAACCCTAAAGAAATAGAGACTTATAAACTGCCTAACAAAGAATTCAAATAATTGTATAACCAGCCTGGGCAACAAGGCAAGACCCCATTTCTTACAAAAAAATTTAAAAATTAGCTGGGCATGGTGATGTGTGCCTATGGTCCCAGCTACTTGAGAGGCTGAGGTAGAAGGATTGCTTGAGTCTGGGAAGTTCAAGCTGTAGTGAGCCATAATCATGCTCCAGCCTGGGTGACAGAGTGAGAAAAAAAAAAGTACAAATAATCGTGTATGAAGGAAGTTAAGTGCAGAGAAACAATTCAACAAAATCAGGAGAATAAATGACCAAAATGAGAAATTTAATAGAAATTGAAATTATTTAAAAACAAGAAAACAAAGTAGACAATTCTGGAGCTGAAAAGTATAATACAATGAAAGAAATGAAAAATGCAATAGAAGGCATCAACAACAGAAATGGTCAAGCAGAAGAAAAATTTGTGAACTTGAAGACAAGTTATTTGAAAATATATAGTCAGAGGAGAAAAAATAATAAAAAGGAATGAAGAGAGCTTGTGGGATTAGTGGGGCAACAACAAAAGAGCAAATATTTGAATTATAGGAGGTTTAAGAAAAAGACAAAGGAACACAAAGTTTAAAAATAAATAATAGAAAAGTTTTCAAATCTGGGAAAAGATATAAATATCTAGGTACAGGAAGGTCAAAGGCCTCCAATAAGATTCAATTGAGACAAGACAGATGATATATTATAATTGAACTGTTGGGTCCTGAAAGCAGCAAGAGAAAAGAAGCAAATAACATAAAATGGAGTTCCAATAAGGCTGCAGTTTCTCAGCAGAAACCTTCTAGGTGAAGAGAGAGTGGGACGATATATTCAAAGTACTGAAGGAAAAAAATTGCCATAAAAACCCCTGAAACCAGCAAAGCTGTCCTTCTGAAATAAAGAAGAGATAAAGACTTTTCCAGGCAAACAAAAGCTGAAGGAGTTCATCATCACCAGGCGTGTCTTACAAGAACTGCTAAAGGGAGTCCTCTAGCTAAAAGAACACTATTTAAAACAAGAAAACATATGAAAGCATAAAATTTACTGGTAAAAATAAGTGCATAGTCAAATTCAGAATACTCTAATACTATAATGGTGGTATGTAAATCACCTTTATCTTTAGTATGGAAGTTAAAATATAAAACTATTAAAATAATAAGAGCTATGGTAATTTGTTAAAGGATACACAATATAAAAGATGTAAACTGTAACATCAAAAATTTAAAATATAGAGAAGTGGAGTAAAATTGTAAAGGTTTGTTTTGCAATCAAAGTTAAGTTGTTATCAGCCTGAAAAAAGGCTTTTATAAGTTGATTTATGTAAGCCTCATGGTAAACACAAAGCAAAATACTATAGTGGATCCACAAAAGTAAAAAAAAAAAAAAAAAAAAAAAAAGGAATCAATGTATGCCACTAGAGGAAGACACCTGATCACAAAGGAAGTCAGCAAGAGGAAGAAAGGATCAAAGGATCTACAAAACAACCATGAAACAATTAACAAAGTGACAGTAGTAAGTCTGTAAAATAATAAGAAATACGTATTAGACCCTTCTCCTAGTCATTGCACAAAACTCCTTATAATTTACTGAGTGACAGGAGTGCCAGGAGAATCTTTTGTTCTAATATTTGGTCTTGGCACCAGTTCCTGACACAAAGCCCCTGTGACCTTTGTTATTTCCTGAGTGATAGGAGCATTCGACACAGAGTTCCCAAATCCCTTGGAATTCCTCAGTGATAGGAGCATCTTTTTTTCTAATGAGGCAATTCTTGGTGGGCTCCTGGGTGGGGGCTGGTCACCAGAAAAATCAAGCCATGAATATAGCTTGCAGCTTTCAGCTCCATCCTACATTCTCCAGAGAGAAGAGAGGAGCTACAAATTGAGTTAATTAATCAATGAAATTGAGTTAATCAATTAATTAATTAATCAATGAAATTGAGTTAATTAATTATGAAGGCTTATGTGATGAAGCCTTCATAAAACTCCAAGAACTACAGGGTTTAGAGAACTTACTGGATGGTAAACACTTCCATATGCTGAGAGGGTGGTATACCCCAACTCCACAGGGACAGAAGCTCCTATGCTTGGGACTTTTCTAGACTTTACACTATTTATGTCTTTATCTGGCTGTTCATCTGTATCCTTTATTATTTCATTTATTAATAAACTGGTACATGTAAGTAAAGTGCTTTCTGAGCTCTATGAGCCACTCTAGCAAGTTAATCAAACCCAAGGAGAGGGTAGTGGTGGTCCCAATTTACAGCCAGCTGGTCAGAAGTATAGGTGACAACCTACTACTTCTGATTGACATCTAAAGTGGGGTGCAGTCTTGTGGGACTGAGCCCTTAACCTGTAGGATCCGATCCTACCTCCAGGTAGCTACTGTCAGAATTGAATTGAATTATAGGATACTCAGCTGGTGTCCATGGGAGAATTGCTTCACGTGTAGGGAAATACCCTCACACATTTGGTGTCAGAAGTGTTGAGCAGTGTGAGAGTAAAGGTAAATAAATACATAAATTTATTCAAATGTATTTATTTGAATATTTTTTATTCAAAAGTGGCATAACGTAGAATAAATGAATAAACTTCTTTCCTTCTAAAAAGTCCTTATCTATAATTACCTTGATTATAAATGGATTACATTATCAAATCAAGAAACATAAGCTGGGCATGGTGGTGCACATCTGTAGTCCTAGCTAGTCAGGAGGCTGAGGCAGGAGGATCACTTGAGCCCAGGAGTTTGAGACTACAATGAGCTATGATCATGCTGCTGCACTCCAGCCTGGTCAACGCAGTGAGACTTCATCTCTTAAAAAAAATGACTGGATGAATAATAAAAAAAGACTCAACTATATACTGCCTACAAGAGACTCATTTCACCTTTAAGGACACATACAAAATGAAAGTGAAGGGATGGAAAAATAATCCATGCAAACAGAAATAAAAAGAGAGCAGGGTAACTATACTTTTATCGGATAAAAAAGACTTTTAGTCAAAAACCACAAAAAAATAAAAACAACCGAAGAAACAAAAAACATCATTATATAAGGATGAAAGGTTCAATTCATCAAGAGGATGTAACAATTATAAATACATATGCATCCAACATTGGAGCACCTACATACATAAAAAATATTAATAGATCTGAAAGGATAGACTCTTAATAATAGCAGGGGACTTCAAGGCTCCACTTTCAACAATGGACGGATATCCAGACAGAAGATTAAGAAAGAAACATTGACTTAAACTACATTTTACAGCAAATGGTACAGACATATGTAGAACATTCCACCTAAGAGCAGCAGAATACACATTCTTCTCAAGCACACATAAAACATTTTCCAGGATAAACTATATATAACACAAGTCTTAAGTTTAAGAAGGTCTATATCATATGAAATATATTTTCCAACCACAATAGTATAATACTAAAAGTCAGTAACAGGAGGAATTTCAGAAAATTCACAAACACTTAGAAATTAGACAACATGCCCCTGAGCAACCAAAGAATAAATTAAATGGAAGAATAAAAATTATCTTGAGACAAATGAAAATAAGCACATAACACACCAAAGCTTGAAGGATGCAAAACAAAAGTGGTTCTAAGAGGAAAATTTACAGCAATAAAAGCCTACATCAAAAAAGAAGATTTCAAATAAATAAACTAACATCATACATCAACAAAATAGAAATAAAAGAACTAAGCCCAAAGTTAGAAGGAAGGAAATAATAAAGGCCAAAGCGTAAATAAATGACAGAGAGACCATATAAACAATAGAAAAGATCAATGAAACTGAGAGGAGGTAATCAATAAACTTTTAGCTAGACTAAGAAAAGAGAATACTCAAAGTTAGAAATGAAAGAAGAGACATTACAATGAATACTACAGAAATACAAAGGATCATAACAGACTACTGTGGACAATTATATGCCAACAAACTGAATAATCTAGAAGAAATGGATAAACTTCTAGAGACATACAACCTACTAAGAGTGAATCATGAAGAAATAGAAATTCTGAACAGACCAGTAACAAGTAAGGAAATTGAATCAGTAATTAAAAGTCTCCCATTAGAGAAAAGCCCAGGGCCTGATGACTTAACTACTTAACTCTACCAAACATTTAAAGAAGAACTAATACCAATCCTTCTCAAACTCTTCCAAAAAAAACTGAAGAAGAGGGAATAATTACAACTCATTTTTAGAAGGCTAGCCTTACCCTGATACCCAAGCCAGACAGGGATACTACAGGAAAAGAAAATTATAGGTCAGCATCCCTGATGAATATAGGACACAAAAATCCTCAACAAAATGCTTGCAAACAAAGTTCAACAGCACATCAAAAGGATTATTCACCAAGATTAAGTGAAATTTATCCCAGAGATGCAAGGATGCTTCAACATACACAAATCTACTAATTAAAGAATGAAGAACAAAAATCACATTATCATTTCAAAAGTCAGAGTGTTTGAAAAAATTCAACATCCTAACATGATAATAAAAACTCTCAATAAATTAAGTATACAATAAAAGCAACTCAATGCAACAAAGGCCATATATGACAAACCCACAGCTAACATATGCAACAATGTAAAATTGAAAGCTTTTCCTTTAAGATCAGGAACAAGACAAAGAAGCCATTACTGTCACTTCTATTCAAAATGGTACTAGAGTCCTAGCCATAGCAGTTAGGCAAGAGAAAGAAATAAAAGGCATCCAAACTGGAAAGAAAAAAATTAAATGTCTCTGTCTGCAGATGACATAATATTATATATAGAAAACCTTAAAGAATCCACCAAAACACTGTTAAAACTGACAAATCCAGTAAAGTTGCAGAATACAAGAAACAAACACACATAATTAGTTGCATGTCTATACACTAACAACAAACTATCTAAAGAGAGCAATAAACCAATCCCATTTGCAATAGTTATAAAAAAATACTTAGAAATAAATTTAACCAAGAAGATGGAAGACCTGTACACTGAAAACTACAAACTATTAATGAAAGAAATTGAAGACATAAATAAATGGAAAGACATCCTATGTTCATGGATTGGAAAAATTAATGTTAAAATGTCCATACTAACTAAAGAAATATACAGATTCAATGCAATTCCTATCAAAATTCCAATGACATTTTTTACAGAAAGAGAGAAAACAATCCTGAAATTGGTAATGAACCACAAAGACTCCAAATAGCTCAAGTAATCTTGAGCAAAAAGAACAAATATGGAGGCATCACACTACCTGACTTCAAAATACACCACAAAACTATAGTAATCAAAACTGTTTGGTATTGACATAAAAACAGACCTATGAAACAGAACAGAGAGCCCAGAAATAAATCCGTGCATTTATGGCCAATTGATTTTTGACAAAGATGCCAAGAACACATTAATAGGGAAAGGACAATCTCTTCAATAAATGGCATTGGGAAAATTGAATATCAACATGCAGAAATAATGAAATTAGACTCCTATGTCACTCAATATACAAAACTCAATTCCAAATAGATTAAAGATGTAAATATAAGACTGAAACTATAAATCTACTACTAGAAGAAGACATATGGGAAAATCTCCATGACATTGGTTTCGTCAATGATTTTTTGGATATGACTCCAAAGCACAAGCAACAAAAGCAAAAATAAACAAATCAGATTACATCAAACAAACAAGCTTTTACCCAGCAAAAGAAACAATCAACAGAGTTACGAGACAATCTATGGAATGGGAAAATGTATTTGAAAACTGTGCATATGATAAAGGATTAATATACAAAATATATAAAGAACTCAACTCAATAGTAAGAAAACAACCAGATTAAAAAATGAGCAAAAAAACTGAATAGACATTTCTCAAAAGAGGACATACCCATGGTCCAGAGGTTCATGAAAAAATGCTCAACATCACTGTACACTAAAAACAGAGAGATACAAATCAAAACCACAATGAGATATCAACTCACATCCGTTAGAATGGCTATTACCAAAAAGATGCAAGATAAATTTTGGCAAAGATGTGAAGAAAAGGGAACTCTTGCACACTGTTGATCGGAAGGTAAATTAATACAACTATTATGGAATACAGTAGGGAGGTTCCTGAAAAAATAAAAACTAAAACTACCACACAATCCATCAATCCCACTACTGGGTATATATTCAAGGAAAATGAAATCAGTATGTAGAGATATGCATGTCCATGTTCACTGTAGCAATATTCACAACAGTCAAGATATGTAATCAACCTAAGTATCTGTCAACAGATGAATGGTTAAAGAAATTGTGGTATATATATACACACAATGGAATACCATTCAGCATTTAAAAAGAAGCAATTCCTGTCATTTGTAACATGGATAAACTTGGAAGATAGTAAGTGAAATAAGCCCAGCACAGAAAAACAACTACCACACGATCTCATACGTTTAATCTAAAAAAGTTGAACTAATAGAAGCAGAGTAGAACGGTGGTTACCAAGGGCTTGGGGAGAGGAAGTTGGGGAGACATTATTTGAAGGATACAAAGTCAGTTAGGAGAAATAAATTCAAAAGATTTATTGTACAACATGGTGACAATAGTTAATAATAACATATTGTATTCTTGGAGATCACTAAGAATAGATTTTAAGTGTTCTCACCATAAAAAATATGCAAGGGAAAGCATTTGACCACACATATGACATAGTGGCACAGGTGGGGACTTCACTGATTATTAGCACAAGAGAAACACGGGGAAGTGAGTAACCTGGACCATACCTTACTTAAGGAGAGTGAGCCTAATAGAACCCTGCTTCTCAAGCTTAAGTGGGACAGTCATATATCACTTGCACTGAGTCAGGAGGAATACTTCTCAATTTCATAGAACACTAAAAATGTTCTAATTAAAAATGTCTACGGTGTCAGAAAATAGCCATAAAGAGCCAAATGAAAAGCTCTGATATTTGATATGCAAATTGACTTGAAATGACAAGTACATGAAGAGCAAGTAAGGAAGAACAGCCAGGAAATCTCTGGGGAAAAAAAAAGCAAGGTGGTGTGGGGGCAACTGCTGGCCTTATCAGACACTAAAACATACTCTAAAGCCTCTATAATTAAAAGTATTTGATATTGGCACACGAGTAGGCCCAATGATATATGAAAATTTAGGATTGATAAAGGCAGCATATCAAATCAGTTGGGGAAAATATAAGCATTTAACAAATGTTGAGATACTGGTTGAGCAATATGGAAAATGGTAAAACTATACTCATTCCAAACACCATACCGCAACTTAAATTCCAAATCGATCAGATATTTAAATGTAAAAAAAGCATAAAAGTACTAGGAAAAAAAATACAGGTATATTCTACTATTATTTGTGAGTACAGAAGCTTTGCTAATTCTGACTCAAAATCTAAAGCAATAAGGAAAAAGATTGATAAACTTTATTATACATATAAATTCAGTAAAAATACAAAGTAAAAGTAAAAATGAAAAAAAACAAAAACTCTTCAACTTATAACAGGCAAGGGGTTAATATCCCTAAAATTTCTTTGTGATCCCAAAATAAATACTTGCAATGCTTTCATGGTCATTAGTGGACACGCATAGAGTGGCAAAAAATTTCAGTCAATCAACGCATACATTCCCAGCTTAAGATGAACAAGGTGATGCTCCATCTTTCTTGTTTCAGCTCTTTACTGGAAACAAATGTCCTCTCCATGGACTACATTTTTATGCTTTTGTGTTGGTGATTTTACTATTAAATATGGCTTGCAAGCAAAGCGCTGAGGTGCTGTCTAGTGTTTCTAAGCACAATAAGTTGTGATGTAGCTTTTACAGAAAATGCTGTAGATTAGCTTCGTTCAGGCATAAGATACAGTGCTGTTGGCCATAAGCTCAATGTTAGTGAATCAACAATATATACTAAATAAGGTGTCTTTAATCAGAAACACATAAAAGAAAGGTACATACTGATCAGTTGATAAAAGTTTGTGAGAGGCTCAAAGGAACCTAACCTTCTATTTCTCTTATGAGAAATGGTTCCAAATTAGATAATTCAACATTCATGGAGACTATATACAATAGCAGTCCCCAACCTTTTTGGCACCAGGGACCGGTTTCGAGGAAGACAATTTTTCTACAGACCTGGGTTGGGGGACATGGTTTTGGGATGAAACTGTCCCACCTCAGATCATCTGGCATTGGATTCTTACAAGGAACATGCAGCCTAGATCCCTCACATGCGCAGTTCACAATAGGGTTCCTGCTCCTATGAGAATGTAATGCCACCGCTGATCTGACAGGAGGTGGAACTCAGCTGGTAATGCTCCCTCACCAGCAGCTCACCTCCTGCTAATGCATCCTGGTTCCTAACAGGCCATGGACTGGTACCGGTCTGTGGCCCAGGGGTTGGGGGATGCCTGTTATATAACATAACTACCGTGAATAACAAGAATTGACTGTAGTTGAATTGAGATTTAAAATATTTTGTGAGACAAAGCGTGATGATAACCAACAACCTAGGCCAATAGTAGAGCCAGAAATGACCCAAAGACAGAACAAGAGATTTCCGTCTCCCTAGGAAAAGAGAAGATTTGATTAAGTTGGTGGCCAACGTGCCTTAGAGAGCCCTCAGGGAAAATAAAAGACTAGGAAGGTTGAGATATAGAATATAACCCTTCCTTTGGATCTAGTTCCTTGCAGTGGGGGCGAGGAGGACAGAAGTGACTAACATCACAGATTTGTGAGGAGGTTGAGAAAGGAGCATATGCCTGCTTTACAGGTGGGGACATGGACACCAAGAAGTCAAGGTCTTTGCTCAAGATCAAACCTATTATCTACGTGCCTGTAAACTAGTTTCTTGAGCTCTGATCCTTGAATTTCCTGTAATAGGGGTAAGAATGGTACTAGATATACTTGCTGCAAAGATGGAGACAAGGCATGTCAAGCACTTGGCCCAGGGCCAGTTACACAGTAAGTTCTCTGTGCAAGTTAGCAACTATCGCCCAGTAGCAGAATGCAAGACAAACTGGGCCAGAGCTCAATTTGAGAGATTTGTCTCTGTTAATTGTGAATCCCCAAAGCCAGAAATGACCCAAAGGCTTTTGGGCCATTCCCCAAATAGCCCCTTCTGTTAAATCTAGTGTCATATTAAAACTGGACTTATTAATTACTCTTAGGGGTATAAATTGAATTTTAAGAGTCTTATTTATAAGTTATACTTCTGCCTTCTTTAAAAGGAATCTGAGGAAGCTTACAACTAGATGCAACTTGTATAACAGAATTAATAACACACCAAAGCACAATAATGACTCTAGAAAGAAAGGTCCAAAACAATGTGGCAAAAGGGAGGATTAATTTTACCATAAGATGGAATGGAACAATACATTTCCCTTGGAGCTTCCTGGAAATGAAGGCAAAAAGGATAGCTAGTATCATTTGTTTCTGGCTACATAAACAGAAGTACATTTTTTATTTTGTTCAGAAACACAAACCTCATCTGTCACTAACTGTGAAGAAAAGATCACTAGACAGATCTTTTGACAAACATTAGCATCCTCAATAGCAGTTTTATAGAATATGAACAGAATACTCTTGTTATGGCTACTCCTTATCAACCCAGAATAAAAACTAAAGTCATTGTGTTAAGTAGTAATTCAGGGAAAGCATTTCAATGAGTAGTGCAAGCACAATGGCAGGCCTGCCACTTAGTAGCTTTGCTCTGTGACCTTGGGTGAGTTACTTAATTTCTCTGGAGCCTCAACTTTCTCATTTTTAAATGAGGCTGATACCTAATTAGAGCACTGCTTGAATTAAATGTACTAAAACACCTACCATGTGTCTTGCACATCATATGTCTCTCCCTTTCTCCTGAGCTAATAATGGTGTACAGACATGCTGCTTTTGGTTATTTGTGATAGACAGAACTGGAAAAACAGAAGGAATGTTTTCCTTCTGAATAATTCATGAATAATTCATAATAACATGATATTATAATAACATGAATATTAATATTAATATAATATTAATGATAACATGAATAATTCAGCATGTTATCTCAGGGCCTGAGCATCTTGTTCCATGAGCAACAGGTTACTTCAGGAAGGCAAATATAAATGTCTCTCAGGCTTACTTATAGCATAAGTCACAAATGAATGCATGTGTCCACAGGGCTGGGTTTGGGTTATAATGGCATTTTTAGTCAAATTATTTTGATACAGATGCTTTGCATATTAAACGCAGGAATATCCTTCACTTCCATAAAGAAACAGTTGTTCTCTCTCATTTTCTTTCTCTTCTTTCTTTTTTTTTGAGACAGAGTCTCCCTCTGTCACCCAGGCTGGAGTGCAGTGGTGCAATTTCGGTCCTACTGCAACCTCCGCCGCCCGAGTTCAAGCCATTCTCATGCCTCAGCCTCCCGAATAGCTGGGATTCCAGGCGTGCACCACAACATCTGACTAATTTTTGTATTTTTAGCAGAAACAGGTTTTGCCATGTTGCCCAAGCTGGTCTTGAACTACTGACCTCAGGTGATCCACCTGCCTTGGCCTCCCAAAGTACTGGGATTACAGGCATGAGACACCATGCCTGACCGTTCTCTCTCATTTTCCTTGAAATCTGTGCTAGTCCTAGTCTATCTTTTAAATTTTTATACTTTGTACAAGAAATATTTCACTGTCCTCTGAACTTATGATCAACAGTGTGGGTACAATTACAATAACTGTCACTTTGTGGCAGTTCTGTGAGATTACAGGAAGTATAATGAACTAGAAAGCAAATGGGAATAGTGGTTTTTTGACTCACACCAAACAGATCTTTTCTCTTGTTTTTCTTAAGAAAACAGAAAATTCTCTCAAAAATTTTCTCCTAAGTTTTTAAGAAAAGTCAGAAATCCGGATATTTAGATGGAATTTCCCTATTTTAAAATGCTGGCAATTAATTCATGTAGGCCAAGACTACAAGCCAGATAAAAGAGGACTGTGTAATTCCTGATTTAGAGAGGCTTTCATAATGCAGAATGTACACGGGCACTTTTCTAGAAAACTGAGGAGCAAAGTACCTGTTCCTGAAGGGATTTGTACTGAGGGAGGAGGCAGAGCAGATCCCTCCCTGCATTCTGCAAGTCCTCCAGCCAGCCTGGAGTCTAGGCTATCACTCAGGATATTTTCAAGGGGGAAAAAATCCCACCTGTAATAGAGCTCCTTTCTGCTCTTCTCTTTCACATTTCCCTTTCTAAAAAATAAAATAAAGGAGGTTATCAGTTCCACCAAGATGCAGAATTCTAAACAAAAGGGCAAAAACTGTTAATCTCCTGCTAAGGAAAAGCCTACAAAAGGGAATCAATTAATGTGAATTCTACTTGAGGACTCAGAAGTAATTGCTTGAGTGCTTCTCAAGAAAGGCTGCTGGAGTCTATTTGCATTTGTTGAGGGAGGGTGTTCTGCTCTCCACAGCCACTGAGGTCAGCAATGGGGTAAAAATAGTACCAGGAGTTTTGAGGCTTATTAGAATGACACAGAACCTCCTTCTTCCGGCATTAAAGTGAATTAGGACCATTTATCTCCTTTGAGGAGACAGGAAGTTGCTTGTGCAGGGTGAAGAACACATATCATACTTCCCTTTTTATGGTTTTGGTGTTAAAGACTGAATATTGAGGTCAGGGAATTAAATGATATTGTAGAGATGCCAAATACTAAAGGTGCATGGTCTATCATTTTGACTGCATTGCTTATGAAAAAGATTATTTCTTGTACACAGCAAACTCATTCATTTTTCTTTTTTCTTTTGCAATGCCTGAAAAACATCTTCAGAAATTGAATTCAGGGACCTAAAAATTATGTGTATTTCCTTTGGGCAGCAGTCAGTTTTCCTGAAAGATGTGCTGATGTTTTTACAGTAGAAAGGGAGGTAAGGTCATAGAAAGTAGGCACAGTTCTTACCAGAACGTTTTACATGTGAAAAGAACATTTAAACCCAAGAGGCATGCTTTGAAGAGGCAATACACTTCAGCATGTGAAATTATTCATAATATTATAGTCATTAATAAATTTTAATTTTTTGCTACCAAGTGGCATGTTGATTAAAAATTAGTTCATTTTAATTTTGACCTTTAACCTCAAATTTGCTTTTTTGGGGCCTCATTCCCCTTTCTTAGTTCCTCTCATTCCACTTGAATCCACATAAAAACTTCTTTAAGTCTTAAGCTAGTATAAAGATGGTTTTAATACGTGTTTCTGGTTTAATCTTTCAAAATACATCATTTATGTCAAGTGGTTCCACAGGGTTGGCAGGCAGTCTGTTGAATATACAGCTGGAATAAAAATTATAGTGAAATGGAAAGTACGTGAGCAAGAGTAGGCTGGGCCAATATTAAACAGACACAGCTATCATCTGAAGAGTATGAATTAAGTTCACTGTTTGGACTTGTGCAGGAATGCTTCGTCCCACAGTGAAGTTCATGATATTCCCAACATTTTGAATGAATTTTATTTTTATGTCTTGCTCCAGGAAGCATGCATAAAATAATACAATAGCTTTATATCATTATGTTGACAATTCTACCTTGCTCTGATGACTGGAAGGCTAGAAGAAATATCTGAAAGTACCAAGATTGGTAATTTCCCAAACTAGCTGATGGCCAGAATCTATTTCAAACATATATCCCTAGGTCTTTCCCTTAGGAATTCTGACTCCCAGGTTATGGGATGGAGAAATTTTAAAAGGCTCCCAATATGGCTATTATGATCAGCAAGTCTTGGAATCCAAAAACCTAATCTAGCAGTTCTTAATGCTGAGTGAACACTAGAACAATGACTGAACACTAGAACAATGGAGGAACATAGCAATGCTTGTGCCATGCTACATCCCAGATTAAGGAAATCAGACTCCCTGAAGGAATGTAGGAAGCTTCCAAGTGATTCTACTGTATAGTTGGGTTGAGAACCAGGAATCCTTACTCCAGCCTCAGAGAGTACTAGAGCCACAGTGAGGCCAGGCCCACTTATTCTCTTCCCTGAAAGTGACAGTTTTACGAGAGATGGAGGAAGTGGGATGATAAATGAAACCACATTTGCAAGTTATATTCAAAACAGCAAAGGAATGAGTCAGTGTTTCTTAAACATTTGGATCCAATGCCTTTCACGCAATTCAAGTTTTAAGCAACATGAGCTTTTGGTGATCTTTCACCCAATCTCTGACTCTGATAAGCCTCTCACTTGTCCCTACTGCTTGATTCATAGGGATGTCTTGAAGAATAAGGAGACAGTGACTGAAAAGGAGAGAGATGAGGTTCAGGGAAGTGAAGAGGGTGTGGGAAGCCACCCCCAGACTATGAGCTTGGCATGAAGCTGAAACCACCCTCATCTCTAAATCATTCATTCCCAGGGTGGAAAAGTGCTCCTTTTCCTGAAGATGGCATTCATAGAGAAGATAGACTGAGAGAAAACAGTTGAGGCTGCAAATTCTGAGTGGGGGCAATGGAGGAGAGACTACACCAAAGGAACCTCCTTCCCCGCTGGGGACCATAGCCAACTGCACAGAGAAGCGGGGCAGGAAGATGCAGTACACACAGCAGTGAGCCAGGAGATCCATTTCCTTGGAAAATACTGAGTGCCACAACTTAACATGCACTGTGCTAATAGGAGGGGCTGGGGCTGAGAATAAAAACAAATGAGACATGCTCCCCATCTTTAAGAGCTTGGAGCTTGGCATGGAGAGAGACTATCTTGTCAAAAATCACTCTATAGACAGCTTTGCCTATGTATTTGTCTAATGCACTTGTATTAGACAAGGTATATCATAGCGAATTATATTCTAACAAATTAGAAAATGGGGCAGGCATGGTGGCTCATGCCTATAATCCCAGGTCTTTGGAAGGCCAAGGCAGGAAGGCTGCTTGAGGCCGGAGTTGAGACCAGCTTGGCAAAATAGCAAAACCCCATTTCTTAAAAAAAAGAAATTAGCCAGGTGTGATGGCCTGTGTCTATAGTCAGAGCTACTTAGAAGGGGCTGGGGTAGCAGGATCCCTTGAGCTAGTTTGAAGTTTCAGTGAGCTATGATTGTGCCACTGCACTTCAGCCTGGGCAACTGAGAGACTCTGTCTCTTAAAAGCCTTACCCTTCTTGAGTCTCAGCATTACTATCAATAAAATGGGTATAACGTCTACACTGCAAGGTAGTTTTGAGAATAAAATGACATGAAACATCCACACAGAGTCTGGAACGCAGAAGTACCAGAATCATGCCCTATTTTTTCTTTAAAAGAAAAATTGTTGTCTTCTAGAGTAGCAAGACAAGGTTTCTGAAGGAGGTGGAAATTCAGCTAAACCTTGAAGGTTAAGAGTAATGGAAAATGCAAAGGCACAGAGGTAAGACAGTGAGGCAGGAGTTTGAGAATGAGTACATTAAACAACAGGAGATCTACCACTGGCTGCTGTAAAATCCTTCCCCAGTAAAGTTTTGGATGTAATGTGACTGGCTCTCCAGCTTCTGAAACAGAGTTGGGCCAATGTTCTTGTCTTCTAGAGGAGGGGAGAATATATTCAGGAGAGGACAAGACTGACAGGGAAGTAGCTGGTGGTAGTTGGAAATCAGCAAGATGGGAGCTGGGTCCCCAAAGCACAATCTTCCCAAATCAATAGAAGAAATAAATGCCTACTAACGATGGGATAGCTGGAAGCCCCAGCCAGCTACAGGATCCAGAATCATCCCCATCAATGTTTACACAGCATTAGATTATTAACACTAGGTGGTGGCAAACCCAAGTTTACACCTGAATAGATCTGGCTCCTGCAGCTAGATCCTCAGAACTCAAGGCTGGCTAACTATGTAGGCTGGCTTTCATCATTCCATTAACTTCACAGTAATGTTACCATGTGGTCTACACAAGTGGTTCTCAAAGTTTGGTCCTCAGACCACAAGCAGCACCCAGGAGCTTGTTAGAAATGAAAATGATCAGCTTCTACCTCAGACCCATTGAATCAGAAATGCTAAGGGTGGGACCCAGTAATCTGTGCTTCAACAAGCTCTCTAGGATGTATACTAACAGGATGTAAAACAGGGTTTTACACATAGGAATTTCTGGGCCTATTATGCTATGGCAGGGTTTTACTGTACAACTGTGACCTTGGATAAATAATATACCTCTATAGAGGACCAAGAAAATGAAGAAAGAGGTAGCTGGAGCAGAAAGATCTATCTCCAAGGTCCCTTTCAATTGTAACATGCTATAATTTATTAGTTCACCAGTGGGGGAAATGTTTACAGCTCATTAGTTCAAACAGATGGGTAGTGTTGGCATTTGTGGATCTTGTTGCATGCATTGAGTGTGGTATGTTTGAATTCTAATGGCTAATTTTAACATGCTACACATCTTCATTATTAGACTTATTAGGCTATTAATGTTAATGCTATATGATTGACCCCCATATGGAGGGGAGCATTAAAACATGAGCTTTGTATGAGGAAAACCAACAATTTAATTGCAATGGATTTCTTGTCTCTGTTGTGGTTACATATAATCATTAAGAACTAGACCTTTCACTGAATTAAAATTCTAAACAAAGGCAGTCAGAATTGATTTAGACAATTAAATCCTGGAACAACTACTTTCAAATAAACCTCTCATCCAGAACCTAAAAAACTTTACGATGATAGGCAATACTTACAGGTAAATCAAACATGTAAGCCACTTCACCTGACAAATCAGCTCAAATCAGAGGTCCAGGGGAGGGCTGGCAAGATGGCCAAACAGGAACAGCTCTGGTCTGCAGCTCCCAGTGAGATCAATGCAGAAGGTGGGTGACTTCTGCATTTCCAACTGAAGTACCTGGCTCACCTCACTGGGACTGGTTTAGAAAGTGGGTACAGCCCATGGAGGGCAAGCAGAAGCAGGGTGGGGCGTCACCTCACCTGGGAAGTGCAAGGAGTCAGGGAACTCCCTCCCATAGCTAAGGGAAGCCTTGAGGGACTGTATCGTGAGGAAAGGTGCATTCCAATGCAGATACTATGCTTTTCCCATGGTCTTCGCAACACCAGGGCCCTGAGTTTCAAGCACAAAAGTGGGCAGCCATTTGGGCAGACACCGAGCTAGCTGAAAGAGTTTTTTTTTGTTTGTTTGTTTTTTAAATATTCCAGTGACACCTGGAATGCCAGCAAGACAGAACCATTCACTCCCATGGAAAGGGGGCTGAAGCCGGGGAGCCAAGTGGTCTAGCTCAGTGGATCTCACCCCCACGGAGCCCAGGAAACTAAGATCCACTGGCTTGAAATACTCGCTGCCACCATAGGAGTCTGAAGTTGACTTGGGACACTTGAGCTTGGTAGGGGGATGGCGTCCACCATTACTGAGGCTTGAGTAGGCGGTTTTTCCCCTCACAGTGTATACAAAGCCACTAGGAAGTTCAAACTGGGCAGAACCCCACCGCAGCTCCACAAACCCTCTGTAGCCAGACTGCCTCTCTAGATTCCTTCTCTCTAGGCAGGGCATATCTGAAAGAAAGGCAGAAGACCCAGTCAGGAACTTATAGATAAAATTCCCGTCTCCCTGGGACACAGCACCTGGGGGAAGGGGCGGCTGTGGGCGCAGCTTCAGCAGACTTAAATGTTCCTGCATGCCAGCTCTGAAGGGAGCAGTGGATCTCCCAGCACAGCGCTCAAGCTCTGCTAAAGGACAGACTGCCTCCTCAAATGAGTCCCTGACACCTGTGCCTCCTGACTAGGAGACACTTCCCAGCAGAGGTCGACAGACACCTCATACAGGAGAGCTTCAGCTGGCATCTGGTGGGTGCCCCTCTGTGACGAAGCTTCCAGAGGAAGGAACATGAAGCAATCTTTGCTGTTCTGCAGCCTCTGCTGGTGATACCCAGGCAAACAGGATCTGGAGTGGACCTCCAGCAAACTCCAATGGTCCTGCAGCAGAGGGGCCTAACTCTTAGAAGGAAAACTAACAAATGGAAAGGAATGGCATCAACATCAACAAAAAGGACGTCAACACAACAATCCCATCCAAAGGTCACCAACATCAAAGACCAAAGGTAGATAAATCCACAAAGATGAGGAAAAACCTGCCAAAAAGGCTGAAAATTCCAAAAACCAGAACACCTTTTCTCCTCCAAAGGATAACAACTCCTCGCCAGCAAGGGAGCAAAACTGGATGGAGAATGAGTTTGACAAATTGACAGAAGTAGGCTTCAGAAGGTGGGTAATAACAAACTCCTCCGAGCTAAAGAAGCATGTTCTAACCCAATGAAAGGAAGCTAAGAACCTTGATAAAAGGTTAGAGGAATTGTTAACTGGAATAACCAGTTTAGAGAAGAACATAAATGACCTGATGGAGCTGAAAAACACAGCACGAGAACTTCATGACGCATACAGAAGTATCAATAGCTGAATTGATCAGGCAGCAGAAAGGATATCAGAGATTGAGGATTGACTTAATGAAATAAACTGTGAAGACAAGATTAAAGAAAAAAGAATGAAAAGGAATGAACAAAGCCTCCAACAAATATGGGACTATGTGAAAACACCAACCTACATTTGATTGGTGTACCTGAAAGTGACGGGGAGAATGGAACCAAGTTGGAAAACACTCTTCAGGATATTATCCAGGAGAAGTTCCCCAATCTAGCAAGACAGGCCAACATTCAAATTCAGGAAATACAGAGAACACCACAAAGATACTCCTTGAGAAGAGCAACCCCAAGACATATAGTCATCAGATTCACCAAGGTTGAAAAGAATGAAAAAATGTGAAGGGCAGCCAGAAAGGTCAGGTTACCCACAAAGGGAAGTGCATCAGACTAGCAGCAATCTCTAGGCAGAAACCCTACAAGCCAGAAGAGAGTGGGGATCAATATTCAACATTTTTAAAGAATTTTCAACCCAGAATTTCATATCCAGCCAAACTAAGCTTCAGAAGCGAAGGAGAAATAAAATCTTTTATAGACAAGCAAATACTGAGAGATTTTGTCACCACCAGGCCTGCCTTACAAGAGCTCCTGAAGGAAGCACTAAATATGGAAAGGAAAAACCAGTACCAGCCACTGCAAAAACATACCAAATTATAAAGACCATCCACTCCACAAAGAAACTGCATCAACTAATGGGCAAAATAAACAGCTAGCACCATAATGGCAGGATCAGATTCACCCATAACAATATTAACCTTAAATGTAAACCAGCTAAATGCCCCAATTAAAAGACACAGACTGGCAAATTGGATAGAGTCAATTGCACACGAGCCTCATGTGCAAAGACGCACATAGGCTCAAAATAAAGGGATGGAGGAAGATTTACCAAGCAAATGGAAAGAAAAAAAAAAGCAGCAGGGGTTGCAATCCTAGTCTCTGACAAACAGACTTTAAACCAACAAAGATCAAAAAAGACAAAAAAAAAGGGCATTACATAATGGTAAAGGGATCAATGCAAAAAGAAGAGCTAACTATCCTAAATATATATGCCCCCAATACAGGAGCACCCAGATTCATAAAGTAAGTTCTTAGAGACCTACAAAGAGATTTAGACTCCCACACAATAACAGCGGGAGACTTTAACACCCCATTGTGAATATTAGACAGATCAATGAGACAGAAAATTAACAAGGATATTCAGGACTTGAACTCAGCTCTGGACCAAGCGGACCTAATAGACATCTACAGAACTCTCCACCCCAAATCAACAGAATATACAGTCTTCTCAGGACCAAATCACACTTATTCTAAAATTGACCACATAACTGGAAGTAAAACACTCCTCAGCAAATGTGAAAGAATGGAAATCGTAACAAGTAGTCTCTCAGACCACAGTGCAATCAAATTAGAACTCAATATTAAGAAAGTCATTCAAAACCACACAACTACGCAGAAACTGAACAACCTGCTCCTGAATGACTACTGGATAAATAACAAATTTAAGGTAGAAGTAAATAAATTCTTTGAAACCAATGAGAACAAAGACACAATGTACCCGAATCTCTGGGACACAGCTAAAGCAGTGTTTACAGGAAAATTTATAGCATTAAATGCCCACAGGAGAAAGCAGGAAAGCTCTAAAATTGACACCCTATCATCACAATTAAAAGAACTAGAGAAGCAACAGCAAACAAATCCAAAAGCTAGCAGAAGACAAGAAATAACTAAGATCAGAGCAGAACTGAAGGAGATAGAAACATGAAAAACCCTTCAAAAAAAAAAAATCAATGAATCCAGGAGCTATTTTTTTTTTTAAAGATTAGCAAAATAGCTAGACTGCTAGCCAGGCTAATAGAAAAGAGAGAATAATCAAATAAGTACAATAAAAAATGATAGAGAGGATCAGTCACCACTGATCCCACAGAAATACAAACTACCATCAGAGAATACTAGAAACACCTCTACACAAATAAACTAGAAAATCTAGAAGGAATGGATACATTCCTGGACACATACACCCTCCCAAAACTAAACCAGGAAGAAATCAAATCCCTCAATAGACCAATAACAAGGTCTGAAACTGAGGTAGTAATTAATAGCCTACCAACCAAAAAAGCCAATGACCAGATGGAGTCACAGCTGAATTTTACCAGAGGTATAAAGAAAAGCTGCTTCCAGTCCTTCTGAAACTATTACAAACAATGGACAAAGAGGGACTCCTCCCGAACTCATTTTATGAGGCCAACATCATCCTGATAGCAAAACCTGGCAGGGACACAACAAAAAAAGAATATTTCAGGCCAATATCCCTGATGAAGATCAACGCGAAAATCCTCAATAAAATACTGGCAAACCTAATCAAGCAGCATATCAAATAGCTTATCCACCACGATCAAGTTGGCTTCATCCCGGGGATGCAAGGCTGGTTCAATATATGCAAATCAATAAACGTACTCCATCACATAATCAGAACCAATGACAAAAACCACATGATTATCTCAATAGATGCAGAAAAGGCATCTGACAAAAATTCAACACACATTCACGCTAAAAACTCTCAATAAACTAGGAATTAATGGAACGTATCTCAAAATAGTAAGAGCTATTTATGACAAACCCACAGCCAATATCATACAGAATGGGCCAAAGCTGGAGGCATTCCTTTTGAAAACCGGCACAAAGACAAGGATGCCCTCTCTCACCACTCCTGTTCAACATAGTATTGGAAGTTCTGGCCAGGACAATCAGGCAAGAGAAAGAAATAAAGGGTATTCAAAGAGGAAGAAAGGAAGTCAAATTCTCTCTGTTTGCAGATGACATGATTGTCTATTTAGAAAACCCCATCGTCTCAGCCCAAAATCTCCTTAAGCTGATAAGCAACTTCAGCAAAGTCTCAGGATACAAAATCAATGTGCAAAATCACAAGCATTCCTATACACCAAAAATAGACAAACAAAAAGCCAAATCATGAGTGAACTCCCATTCACAATTGCTACAAAGAGAATAAAATACCTAGGAATACAACTTACAAGGGATGTGAAGGACCTCTTCAAGGAGAACTACAAACCACTGCTCAAGGAAATGAGAGCAGACACAAACAAATAGAAAAACATTCCATGCTCATGGATAGGAAGAATCAATATCATGAAAATGGCCATACTGCCAAAAATAATTTATAGATTTAATGATATCCCCATCAAGCTACCATTGACTTTCTTCACAGAATTAGAAAAAACTACTTTAAATTTCATATGGAACCAAAAAAGAGCCCACATTGCCAAGACAATCCTAAGCAAAAAGAATAAAGCTGGAGGCATCACGCTACCCGACTTCAAACTATACTACAAGGCTACAGTAACCAAAATAGCATGGTACTAGTACCAAAACAGATATATAGACCAATGGAACAGAACAGAGGCCTCAGAAATAATACCACACATTTACAACCATCTGATCTTTGACAAACCTGACAAAAACAAGCAATAGGGAAAGAATTCCCTATTTAATAAATGGTGTTGCGAAAACTAGCTAGCCACATGCAGAAAACTGAACCTGGACCCCTTCCTTACACCGTATACAAAAATTAACTCAAAATGAATTAAAGACTTAAGTTTTAGACCTAAAACCACAAAAACCTAGAAGAAAACCTAGGCAATACCATTCAGGACATAGGCATGGGCAAAGACTTTGTGACTAAAACACCAAAAGCAATGGCAACATAAGCCAAAACTGACAAATAGGGCCTAATTAAACTAAAGATCTTCTGCACAGCAAAAGAAACTATCATCAGAGTGAGCAGGCAACCTACAGAACGGGAGAAAATTTTTGCAATCTATCCATCTGACAAAGGGCTCCAGAATCTACAAGGAATTAAACAAATTTATAAGGAAATAAAAACAACCCCATCAAAAAGTAGGCAAAGGATATGAACAGAAACTTCTCAAAAGAAGACATTTATATAGCCAACAAACATACCAGAAAAAGTTCATCATCACTGGTCATTTGAGAAATGCAAATCAAAACCACAATGGGATATCATCTCATGCCAGTTAGAATGTCGATCATTAAAAAGGAAAGAACAGATGCTGGAGAGGATGTCTAGGAATGCTTTTAAACCATTGGTGGGAGTGTCAATTAATTCAACCATTTGGAAGACAGTGTGGTGATTCCTCAAGGATCTAGAACCAGAAATACCATTTGACCTAGCAATCCCATTACTGGGTATATACCCACAGTATTATAAATCATTCTACTATAAAGACATGTGCACATGTATGTTTACTGCGGCACTATTCATGATAGCAAAGACTTGGAACCAACCCAAATGACCATCAATGATAGACTAGATAAAGAAAATGTGGCACATATACAACATGGAATACTATGCAGGCATAAAAAAGGATGAGTTCATGTCCTTTGCAGGGACATGGCTGAAGCTGTAAACCATCATTCTCAGCAAACTAATGCAGGAACAGAAAACCAAACACCATGCATTCCCACTCATAAATAGGGGTTGAACAATGAGAATATGTGGACACAGGGAGGGGAACATCACACACGGGGGCCTGTCAGGAGGTGGTGGGGGGCTAGGGGAGGGATAGCATTAGAAGAAATACCTACTGTAGATGACGGGTTGATGGGTGCAGCAAACCGCCATGGCACGTGTATACCTATGTAACAAACCTGCACATTCTGCAGATGTATCCCAGATCTTAAAGTATAAATTTTTTTTTAAAATTAGAGGTCTAAAATTCAGGTCTAAAAGTTGAAGAAAATTGGGCTATACCTCAAATAAATCATAGTGGGGATGAGCCTAAAATTTAATAAACAACTAGCCATCTGTTTTCCAGTGCTGCCCTGACTTAAGCTGTGGATATATACAGACATTTTGATACAGGCTTTGTAAATTAAAATGTAAGTTCTGGGAAGGCAGAACTTTCATGTGTCTTGACTGCTGCAGTATCCTCTGTACTTGGTATAAGTTCAGGCACACAGTGGTTTTTCAGTATATTGGTTAAATAAATGCCTGAATGATCCTCCAAAATTAACATAAGGGGTGCTGTCCAAGTGAATTTTCTGTGATGATACAAATGTTCTATAAATTCTACTGTCCAATAGAGTAGCTACTAGCTACATGTGGTTACTAAGCATTTAAAACAAACGTTTCTAGTTTAACTAGGGAACCAAATTTTATTTATTTTATTTATTTATTTATTATTATTATACTTTAGGTTTTAGGGTACATGTGCGAAATGTGCAGGTTAGTTACATATGTATACATGTGCCATGCTGGTGCGCTGCACCCACTAACTCGTCATCTAGCATTAGGTATATCTCCCAATACTATCCCTCCCCACTCCCCCCACCCCACAACAGTCCCCGAAGTGTGATGTTCCCCTTCCTGTGTCCATGTGTTCTCATTGTTCAATTCCCACCTATGAGTGAGAATATGCGGTGTTTGGTTTTTTGTTCTTGCGATAGTTTACTGAGAATGATGATTTCCAATTTCATCCATGTCCCTACAAAGGACATGAACTCATCCTTTTTTATGGCTGCATAGTATTCCATGGTGTATATGTGCCACATTTTCTTAATCCAGTCTATCATTGTTGGACATTTGGGTTGGTTCCAAGTCTTTGCTATTGTGAATAATGCCGCAATAAACATACGTGTGCATGTGTCTTTATAGCAGCATGATTTATAGTCCTTTGGGTATATACCCAGTAATGGGATGGCTGGGTCAAATGGAATTTCTAGTTTTAGATCCCTGAGGAATCGCCACACTGACTTCCACAAGGGTTGAACTAGTTTACAGTCCCACCAACAGTGTAAAAGTGTTCCTATTTCTCCACATCCTCTCCAGCACCTGTTGTTTCCTGACTTTTTAATGATTGCCATTCTAACTGGTGTGAGATGGTATCTCATTGTGGTTTTGATTTGCATTTCTCTGATGGCCAGTGATGGTGAGCATTTTTTCATGTGTTTTTTGGCTGCATAAATGTCTTCTTTTGAGAAGTGTCTGTTCATGTCCTTCGCCCACTTTTTGATGGGGTTGTTTGTTTTTTTCTTGTAAATTTGTTGGAGTTCATTGTAGATTCTGGATATTAGCCCTTTGTCAGATGAGTAGGTTGAGAAAATTTTCTCCCATTTTGTAGGTTGCTTGTTCACTCTGATGGTAGTTTCTCTTGCTGTGCAGAAGCTCTTTAGTTTAATTAGATCCCATTTGTCAATTTTGGCTTTTGTTGCCATTGCTTTTGGTGTTTTAGACATGAAGTCCTTGCCCATGCCTATGTCCTGAATGGTAATGCCTAGGTTTTCTTCTAGGGTTTTTATGGTTTTAGGTCTAACGTTTAAGTCTTTAATCCATCTTGAATTGATTTTTGTATAAGGTGTAAGGAAGGGATCCAGTTTCAGCTTTCTCCATATGGCTAGCCAGTTTTCCCAGCACCATTTATTAAATAGGGAATCCTTTCCCCATTTCTTGTTTTTGTCAGGTTTGTCAAAGATCAGATAGTTGTAGATATGTGGCGTTATTTCTGAGGGCTCTGTTCTGTTCCATTGATCTATATCTCTGTTTTGGTACCAGTACCATGCTGTTTTGGTTACTGTAGCCTTGTAGTATAGTTTGAAGTCAGGTAGTGTGATGCCTCCAGCTTTGTTCTTTTGGCTTAGGATTGACTTGGCGATGCGGGCTCTTTTTTGGTTCCATATGAACTTTCAAGTAGTTTTTTCCAATTCTGTGAAGAAAGTCATTGGTAGCTTGATGGGGATGGCATTGAATCTGTAAATTACCTTGGGCAGTATGGCCATTTTCACGATACTGATTCTTCCTACCCATGAGGATGGAATGTTCTTCCATTTGTTTGTATCTTCTTTTATTTCCTTGAGCAGTGGTTTGTAGTTCTCCTTGAAGAGGTCCTTCATGTTCCTTGTAAGTTGGAGGGAACCAAATTTTAAATTTTAATTCATTTACATTGAAACAGCTACATATGGCTAATGATTACCATATTGGACAACATAGTTAATAAAGGCTGGGACAAATGTGGGGGCTAGGGAGGAAACAACAACATAAGACAAAAACAACGAGTGTGTAATACAGAAAACTATTATATACAATTTCTGACCCTGGGAAGTCGTTCATATAAGAGCAGATTGGGTGGGCAATGCTTCTTAGGCTCTGGATTCTCTTTGCTTTCCTTTAAATCCACTAAAAGTTGTGGCAGCAGCTGCTGAGGCAGGAGGACTGGGTTTCAGATTCAAGGAGAAGAGTCTGTATTCTTCTCCCACCAGTGACAAAGTGGTGTTTAACCCATGGACATCATGGCCACTGTAAGAACAACTGCTGGATGGCTAGGGACAGCAAGTGCCTGCAGAAGCATAAGCAGTGAGGAGCTCAGAACTCCTCTGTTGGCTGAGCTCGCTTTGTGGTTCAGGTGTGCATTCATTCAAATATTTTCCAATTCCATGTTCCACATTTCCAGCTGAGATACTGGGTTCATCTCACTGGGGCTTGTTGGACGGTGGGTGCAGGACAGTGGGTGCAGCCTACCGAGCATGAGCAGAAGCAGGGCGAGGCATCACCTCACCCGGGAAGCGAAAGGGGTCAAGGAATTCCCTTTCCTAGCCAAGGGAAGCCGTGACAGACAGCACCTGGAAAATCGGGTCACTCCTACCCTAATAGTGCGCTTTTCCAACGGTCTTAGCAAACGGCACACCAGGAGATTATATCCTGTGCCTGGCTTGGAAGGTCCCATGCCCACGGAGCCTTGCTCGCTGCTAGCATAGCAGTCTGAGATCAAACTGCAAGGTGGCAGTGAGGCTGGGGGAGGGGCGCCTGCCATTGCTGAGGCTTGAGTAGGTAAACAAAGCAGCCATGAAGCTCGAACTGGGTGGAGCCCACCCCAGCTCAAGGAGGCCAGCCTGCCTCTGTAGACTCCACCTCTTGGGGAACGGCATAGCTGAACAAAAGGCAGCAGAAACTTCTGCAGACTTAAACGTCCCGGTCTGACAACTTTTGAGTAGTGGTTCTCCCAGCACGGAGTTTGAGATCTGAGAACGGACAGACTGCCTCCTCAAGTGGGTCCCTGACCCCCGAGTAGCCTAACTGGGAGGCACCTGCCAGTAAGGGCCGACTGACACCTCATACGGCCGGGTGCCCCTCTGAGATGAAGCTTCCAGAGGAACGATTAGGCAGCAACATTTGCCGTTCTGCAATATTTGCTGTTCTGCAGCCTCCGCTGGTGATATCCAGGCAAACAGGGTCTGGAGTGGACCTCCAGCAAACTCCAATGGACCTGCAGCTGAGGGTCCTGACTGTTAGAAGGAAAACTAACAAACAGAAAGGACATCCACACCAAAACTCTATCTGTACGTCACCATCATCAAAGACCAAAGGTAGATAAAACCACAAAGATGGGGAGAAACCAGAGCAGAAAAGCTGAAAATTCTAAAAATCAGAGCACCTTTTCTCTTCCAAAGGAATGCAGCTCCTCGCTAGCAATGGAACAAAGCTGGACAGAGAATGACTTTGATGAGTTGAGAGAAGAAGGCTTCAGACGATCAAACTTCTCCGAGCTAAAGGAGGAAGTTCGAACCCATCGCAAAGAAGCTAAAAACCTTGAAAAAAGATTAGACGAATGGCTAACTAGAATAACCAGTGTAGAGAAGTCCTTAAACGACCTGATGGAGCTGAAAACCATGGCATGAGAACTACGTGACGAATGCACAAGCTTCAGTAGCCGATTCAATCAAGCGGAAGAAAGGGTATCAGTGATTGAAGATCAAATGAATGAAATGAAGCGAGAAGACAAGTGTAGAGAAAAAAGAGTAAAAAAAACCGAAGCCTCCAAGAAATATGGGAATATGTGAAAAGACCAAATCTACGTCTGATTGGTGTACCTGAAAGTGACAGGGAGAATGGAACCAAGTTGGAAAACACTCTGCAGGATATTATCCAGGAGAACTACCCCAACCTAGCAAGGCAGGCCGACATTCAAATTCAGGAAATACAGAGAACCCCACAAAGATACACCTTGAGAAGAGCAACGCCAAGACACGTAATAGAGGAAATCTTGAGGAGAAAGGATTTCTTTGCAAAATGAGATAATTAAATGAGTGTCATTTAATTTTAATTTTTACAAAAGATATGCCCTTTTTTTCTCTACCCAAACTAGTAAAGACTGCTGTTCACATGATGTAAGGTCTAAAATTGAGGCTTCAGTTCACATGTAAGATCCTCTAGCCAAACTGCCCTCCTTATCCAAAGGACCAGGTGCAGTTCCTGCTTATCCCTGAGTGGTTTGCAGTTACTTGTCAGCCAGTAGAATTATTCAAAGAAATCAATTTTATCCTCTTGAGGGAACCAGGGGGTACCCCATCCTCTTGATCCTATAAAATGGCCTCTGGTTGTTCCCACTGTTACCATATGCAACTCCCATGTGGCCCTGAATGGTGTAAAGCGTCCTTCTCCCAAAGCTATGAGTATATATGACTACTAAATGTCTATTGACCACATCTATCCAGTGTTAGGAGTTGTGTGTTTTGCCATTCTCACAATCCCCATAACCCTAGGGTGGGAATCCCTCTCTCGCCAGTGGGTTTAACTAGAGGTGATTAAAACAAGTTATACGAAAATTCTTCATAAATAATTCATCAGTTGCTGATGAGCCAGGTATCATTTATCAATACTTAGGACAACGCTCACCCTTCTGAGCTCTCTCTTGTACCTCAGGGGCATGATGCCTGGAAACTACATCTCTCAGAGACTTTTCTCTCAGGATTTGCATTAATCCCACCATTTGAAGACACTTGCATGTCATTAGAAAGATGAAAGAGAAGGAGAAGCCATTATTCTCCAGTGTCAGCCAAGGGGTAGTGGTAGACAAAAGATGGAAGGTTTTGTCAGAGGCTTCTAAGTGTCCACCAGAGAACCAGTCATTAGATTACAGAAAGGAAGTAAGACTTTTGATGGTCACTTCCTTATGACTCTCATGTCTGAGTTTCTGAAATTTGTTGTAGCAGATACCTCTGTACCCTGGCTCATATTTTCTTGGCTTCACCTCTGATTTCAGCCATGACTGCACAGTTTCATACAGCCTTCAACTCATATCATGCTGGAAGTATCCTACCTCAGGTGCAGGCTCCACATTTCTACTTTCTGATGTAGAGTTTCTCCAACAATGCAGATGCCATGGGAGTTAGTTGGGCCCACATACGTGTGTACAGCTCAGAAATACAGGGAGTTAATATCCCTGGGGGCAAGTCCTAGGAGGCAATAGAGAAATCCTCCTACCTTCCACACTTTGGGTGGACAATTCTGGAAGGTACTCTGTGTGCTTCTCATTAGATTTTGATAGAATCAAGCTCTGCCCTACCAAATGCAACCTCTGTAACACACCCCTATGTTGGCCATTCCTTTTTCCTCACTCTACCACTGCGGATCCCTGGTATCACCTCCCAAATAAACCGCCTGCTCATAACTCCTTGCCTTAGGCTGTGCTTTGAAAGGATCCAAGCTATGATGATAGCCCTTTCTATCTTCACTCCTCCAGCCTTCCAAAGGTAATACAAACCTTTAATTAACTGTACTGAAATGTTTCCTATTCCTCAGAGAGTGGCTTCTGTTTTCCTGAACAAACTATGACTAATATACTGCAGTTACATAATAGTCTATGTTATATCATTTTGTTTATCTGTTACTCTGTGAATGGATATTGTGTGCCTGCATCATCTTACTTTTGTTATCATCAGCACATTGATTTCCATAGAAGACATTACTAATACATCGTTTTACTAATAGTCATTCTCTCAATTTCCTAATTTTGTCTAACCTGACAATGTACCTAACCCAAATCTTAATTTCTCAGCCTCTCTTATTGGTAGCAGGGACACAGTTCTGGCTAACGAGAAACGAGAAGTCTACCTGGGATTTCCAGGTAAGTTTTGCCTGTTCTCCTTCCCTGTTTCTCTTCCCACCTGGAACAATGACATGTGATAAACTTGCCATCCTACAATCACAAAAGCACCATGAGGACAAAAATCACTGAAGGAGCCTTGGGATGTTAATGGCATATTGGAGCTGACTCAGCAGCCCTGAATGTTGGTCTACTCACTTCTTGTTACTTGAGATGGATAAATGTCTATTGTGTTAAACCACTGTGATGGTTTCTCTGACACTGCTGAATGCAACCCCCTACCTGATGCACCGCATTTATACTATTAACTTTAGATTTCCTTTGACTAGACTCCCAGAAGAAAACTGTCACATCAAAAGAGGTATAAACATGTAAATTTATGATATAGCTGCCAAATTACTTTCAAAAAAGACTACATCAAGCTACATGGCTACCATCATCATTTGAAACTATCTATTCTGGAAAGAAATATTGTACTTGTTTTCTAATTATCTTGCTAACTGGTTTCCATTTTGATTAGCAATCTCGTATACCACTGGTAGGCTCCAAGCTCATAGGCTACATGGTGATAACAAGCTCTGTGGGAGCCCTGTTTAAAATATCTTGGTATTTTTCCTACTCAAAAAAGCAGCACATATAATATTCCTACAATGATTGTATTACAGGGTATCAGGACAGCCAGTGTGACCTCCTTCAAAAAGAATTTCCTTGCTGCTCCAATTAGAACACAGTGGTCAAGGAGGCCATAGACATGAGAAGATTAAAAACAATGAGAAGATGACAAGGAGACCAGTGTGGCCAATGGCTTACCAATAGCTAAAGGATTTGCTATATCTGTAAAAGGTGGACAAAGGTTGAAAAGTCTCTTCAGCATTCCAAATGAAAGAAGAACTGTCAGATAGCAAAAGAAAAAGGTGAGACATATCTATCTGATTTCTCCAGAGCTAATGTGGCCTGCAAAGAGTCCTGGCATGGAAAGGGAAATTAAAGAAACAGTGGTAAAGAGAAGACCACAGCGATATAGGTGTGCTCACCATATATAGGTTTGTCATGTACTGTTTGTGTTCAAAGCTCCACTTCAGATTATATCTGAGCTCATTTTCCCACTTGATTAGCAACTCTAAGAGGAAAGATCCTTGGCTAAGTCATAACAACACTGCTTCCTGGCAGAGACTCTTAGAATGTCACTGGTTCACTTATTCATATGAATCCATTCGTTCACTCATTCACACTTTTCCTGCATGTCTACTACCAATAAGTGGTACAATATATCCCCCGGACTCCAGGAGCTTACCCATCTAGGAGTGGTAATTGACACATACAGTAATAATGACAACACAAAGGCACTGTAGGTTAGGAGCCACAACAGAAATACTGTATGCTGCATTACAAGAGAATAGGAAAAATTTCCTCCAGACAGGATGACTAGAGAGAAACCCACATAAAGAAGATGATAGCTGAGCTGAACCATGAAGGGTGGAAAGGATGTCAAGAAGAATGTTTGGAAGAGAAAAACAATAAATATGATAGAAAAAAAGTAGGGTACAAAATTATGAGATCTTGGATCTCGTCTTAGTCTCTCCCTTAGGACGAGATATTACACGTTACTTAAATTTTGTGAGCCTCAGTTTGCTTACCTTTAAAAATGAGACACAGTATTACCTTCAGGGATTGCTCATTACAAGTATTACATTAGATAATACATGTGGAAGTATCCTTTAAATTATAAAGAAGTATAATTCGTTGTCTTTTCTTATTATGATTGTTTTTATTATTCTTCCACATACAGCAAACAGGATTAACAAGTTCAAATGTGAAAAAATTCAGGACATGAACTTTTTGTTTATAAGAAATATTTTATAAATAATAACGAGGTTGTTCTTTCCAGATTTAAGATCATATATGATTTACATAACAGATGTTTAAATAGTCCTTCTGTCCTATTGTCCTTTGAGAGACATGCACACACGTCAAGTGTTAGTGCCTGGGGGCAGACACTGTATCTCACTATGTCAGTATACATGGTAACTATTATGCCATATCTGAACAGATCTCTGTATTTAAAATTTTTACATTTTTATGATTTTGGGATTTGCTGTATAGGATTTAAATAGTTACAATTTCATGAGACTGCATTTAAAACCAGGAAGGAGATCTAAAGCCTTTAACATAAGAAAGCTGCTCCTTATTAGAAAGGAAATTGGTCCCAACCCATGTTGTGTTTTGCACACACCTAGGTAGTCTCTTTGGCCAGTAGAGATGGTAGAACTTAAAGTGAATTTGTTTCCCTGCTGATCAGAAAAAAAAAAAAAAAAAACCATGGAATTTCACACTGAAAACGCATCATGGGGCTTTTATTTTCATTTTTGATTCTGGTAAGTTTGAACATTCAGGAAGGTAATTTTTTAAAAAACTACCAGAAAAGGCAACTTATTTTTCTTTGTTAGGATGAATCTAGTTTCTACAGAAGAGATGCAATTTGAAAAAACAGTATTAATGAATTCAGAAAACTGTCCACAGAAAACTGGCATAAACAAACCCTAGAGAAGTCAGAATCTCAAGGAAGTGTCCAGTGAAATTGCTTATATTACTAATTTGTGGGGAAAAAATATAAAGTTAAATTAAGTAGAAGTTGATATGATTTAGGAATTAATGTTCAGCTGGGCGTGGTGGATCATGCCTGTAATCCCAGCACTTTGGGAGGCTGAGGTGGGCGGATCATGAGGTCAGGAGTTCAAGACCAGCCTGACCAATATGGTGAAACCCCGTCTCTACTAAAAATAAAAAAATTAGCCAGGTGTGATGGCACACGCCTGTAGTCCCAGTTACTCAGGAGACTGAGGCAGGATGATCACTTGAACCTGGGAGGCGGAGGTTGCAGTGAGCCAAGATCGCACCATTGCACTCCAGCCTAGGTGAGAGTGAGACTCTATCTCAAAAAAAAAAAGAAAAAAAAGAATCAATGTTCCTACTATTCCTAAGCATTTGTATTTCATTAAACCTTACAATATTTTATAAATAAGATTGATTTCAGCTAATGTTTATATTTAATCAGTTTCATAGTAAACTCAATTTTTATACAAAAAGCCTAATTATGTAAAAAAAAATGCCCATCTCCTTATTCCAGTTGATCAGTAATATGAGAAAGAGACCTGAAAGTATACCTAAAGCCCTGCCATTTGTCTGGGTACTATGTTGGAATTGTAAGTAAAAGCAAAGGAAATGAACATTTATTGTGCAATGACTATGTGCCCAGCAACATGCCAGATGGGACTGTTTCACTGATGGCTTCACATAGGCCTCATAAAATAGGTATTGGCAATCTTTTTTGGAGTGCTAAGAAAGTTTAGGTTACTCAGGGTCATAAAGCAGAGCCATGATTCCAACTCAGGACTTTGCTAAGCTCACTGTCCTTCTATCAAACCATGCTTCTTCTTGCAAGATAAAAAAAATGTAGAGTTTCTTAAAAATTAGCCTTGAAAACCCAAACCTACCAAATGCCTACATCATCAGTAACCACACAGGCTCCTCATAAATGCTTTTCATTCACTGAATTATCTCTGAACATTTATTTCTTTAGGCTTTCTAAAAAGTGACCAAAAGAACATCTTTTATCTTTGATTTTTACAGTTTTTTTTTTAATTGAGGGGAAAGTGCAACTGTTAAAAAGCCTTTTTATCTTGACTTAATGACAAAGTTTTGCCTCTTGTTTAGCCTCCCACACTGAAGATTAGATCCACACATTTCTGCTCCCTTAGTCATAAAAAAGGAAATGTTGCTTTGTGAAGCAATGCTCAAATTCTTTCTAGAGCCTTATCTCCTAGTTTAAGAATGTACTGTGACCTAGGCTAACTAACACTTCAGGTATGGATTCCTGAAAAAGGTTTCTCATGGATTTTTCTACCTTTCTGCTGAAGCTACTGGCTTCTTTTTCTACACACACACACACACACACACACACACACACACATACACACACAGTGTAAACTTCTTTTTCAGGAATCCATACAGGCCTCCTCTTGACTAGTATATGAAGTTTCCTCAGCATTGCCCGATCTCACCTTTTCTTGCTTCCCAACGCATTCTCCTTCCTCATGAAGCTGGCCTCCTCACCCGCTTCCTCCTGTGCATACTCACAAAGAAGCCTGGAGCTGCTCATTTCCACCTCAGTATTAACTCCCCACAGGAAATGTCCTCTCTCCTTCCCTGTGGCGATTCAAACATATTTCCTTCAAGACTTTCCTCCTCCAAAACCCCTTCCTGCTGTAATTCCTCTCTAGCTAGCTACTGAAATGCTAGCTTCCTAGGCATTCCACTTTCCTGATGTATTTCTCCTCACTCCACATTCCTCTCAGTTCGTTATTCTGTCTCCTCCTCTGACTGCTCTTAAATGGACATTACTGCCTATCCTAGGCTCCACACTCTTTTTTTCCTCTAAACACTCTCCCTAGGCAATTACTTCAAAACTCTCAAATCTTAGTTACCTCTGCATTAGTGATGCCTCTAACTACACACACCTCCCTGAGCTTCCCACATGACTGCCGGACAACTCCTCGGAAAAGTACTGCTCAAATCTCCTACTCAATGTGTCCAAAATAAGAGGAGTAAACTAGTTTCAATACATATTTCAACTGCTTCTATATTTCGGTAATGGACTTACTCTTTCAATAACCCAAGCTGAAACTCTTGCCCTCTACATCTTACTAGGAAATAAACCTCAGTGTATCCTACCCTTGCAATTGTAACTCTTCCTCCTGCATCCAAACACTGGTTCTTCAAGCTGTCAGAGCTTGTGCAGCTTTGGCCATGGGACATACATGGATCTCAGCAAAATAGCCAGCTGGAGCTATTTTGGGACAGAGTGGGATAGGGGCAGAGCTGGGAAACTAATCTGATTGGAAAGATTGGTCTTGAGAAGTTGGGCCACTCTGGCATGTCAGCACCACAGAGACATATTCAAGCAGTCTGGGTGCATCAGTAATCAGGTTTTAAATAACAGGGTGGCAGCATCATGATTTTACCCCATCAATTCATTCACAGCAGGGTCCACGTCCAGCAGCAGGCACTTGTAATAGCCTCCCACTGGTTTCCTGCCCTCTACCTCCTAGCTTCTAAAAATCCAATCTGATTCCTACACTAGTACACCTCAAATTATTCAGTAGCTTTCCACTGGGCAATGATAACATATGAATCTTGACTAGGTAGAAGCAGGAAGTTGGGAAGGAGACTTTAATGGCCAGTGCAAGATTGACAAGAGAATATTTTCTTTACCTGTACCACAAAACTGGCAGAGTTCCAGATAGAGGTGATATCATCTGCGTGGGTCTCAGAGTGAAGATGACATTAAACAGAGCTGAAGCCCATCCTTGTTGGCATGTGGCATGAGTGAAAAATATACTCATATGATTGTCACCTACTGTTATTTTGTGGTTGATTGTTACCATAGAATAAACCAGCGTACCCTGCCAGATATAGTGACTTTCATAAACATTTCTCAAAACTTCAGAGGAGAAGGGGCTTATTTCATACTAACATAGGTGAAAGTTTGCTTACTAAGCTGAAATAATGAATAGTGAGAGAGAAAACTTGGTGAATTGAAGACCTGGTATTAAGGCTCTGGAGGGGACTGTGATTTTCTGAAACTAATTGCCTACTCTGAGTCTGCCCCCCTCTATATATTCTTCTTAAAAGAACCACTTTTGCATGGTTGTATTGCTTATAGATCCTCCCACCCCAATCCTTGAGTTCTATTCATAATAGTACTACTCAAAAATATAGTCTGTCACTTCAATTAACTTCAATGAAAAATGATTTAATGTTTTTAATCATTAAGAATAAAAATGAACCACATTGGTACTCTGGGGACTTTTTTTTTCTTTGCTAAGAACTACCATTTAATTGAAATACCAGCTCTTCAATAACTCTGACCAAATCATAACATATCTGGCACCAATGGCTAAAGAATATCTTGAACTATTAGTTTAGATCCTCATATAGAAGTGATTACCTCTAGTAACATTCCGTATGAGCCAATATTCATCTTTGCTCATAAGAGCAAGGAAGAAAAACACAAATATATTGTCTGAATACTTCAAGCAGCTAGCACAGTACCCAGCACAGAGTATGTGACCAATAAATGCCAGGTCTCTTCTTGTACCCAGCCCCTGACCTGCTGCTTTACTGAAGAGACATGGCTGATCAGACTTACTGTCATTTGGCAAGTGATTTCTCCACAGCTCTGTTGTTAAAGAAGCTCAGTTTTCTCAACCAGAGTAATCAGATGTCCTTTATAGGACTGGTTCCACCACCTTAAAGGGTTTAGTGACAGCAGAAGGGGGTCACTGACTTAGCAGGAAAAGAGGATAGTAACATCCAATATAGATTAATTTAATTACCTCCTCCTTCACCCCATTCCTGGGGGCCTGGCAATATCCAGGAAAGTTCAGCAAATGAAATTTCTTATTCTTCTACCCTTGAGATATCTGTGGCATAAAAATGAGGTCATTTTCTTGGTAGGAAAATGATATCTTGCATGGTCTAAGTATTGCTTCTTCCCCTGATATAAATAAAATCAGGATTGCCATATTAAAAGTCCTAAAGGCCTTTGCCTTGGACATTAGCCCTCTGGCTCAGATGCTCTAAGAAAACACTGCTACCAAAGGTCACTTCCACATTCACAAAATTGCAATTCTTAAAAACAGAGAAAAAATAATTTCCTTTTCATATGATATCAAAGTTAAGATTTCTGTTGCCATGGTGATGAGATTTTTTTTTTTTTCCTTGCAGTGCCAGCCTTTTCCTGGCAGATGAAGTCAGTACTACGATCAATAAGAAAGCAATACTTCATTTTCTACATCCCTCTTGGGGTACAGGCTTCCAACCAAAAGCAAAGAGAGCCATATTTGATGGTCCCAAAATGTCCATGGACAGAAATTTACATACCCAATAATAATGCCAAACTATGCCTTTATCATGCTTTGCTGAAGGATTTGATGAAAATTTATGTATACAAGCCAAAAACTCACATGCATGTAAAACAATCCATAGCTCCTGTTAGTTCCTTGTCAATTTTCTTCCCTACTTTTGGCCGCCTTTAATAAGTCCTTCATGTATCTAAATGGTTCCTTAATCAAGAACCAACTTGAGTTGAGAATTTCTTAGATCCTGAATTTTGGAATACAGTCAAGGGGCATAAACCAATCTCTTTAGAACACTGTGTCTCAAATTGTCAAGTAAACTTCTGTTAACTAGACATCTTGGTGATACTTTGTTCCATTATTATTTAAGCTGAAATCTCTCTAGCTTTTAAAAAATCATGTGGTTATCTTCTGGTCATCTTGAAGCCCTAGAATTCTCTCTTCTTCCACACGGAGGAAAGACTTGGTAGCCAGGAACAATCATTCAAAGCTTTTCCCAATGTAATGGATGAATGGATGATATCCCCTCTTCCCATGTGTATATAATGAACAGTTGGCATTTACTCCCTGTACAATTCCACTTTAAAAATATGGTGATTTAAAGAGGGTCCATGTTTATACATGTTTACCCTTCATAGCAGGAAAGTCCTCCTCTCTATGTAAAGGTCATCTCCTTCCAAAGAAAAGCAAATAGAATAATACAGAAGCAGATGGATATTTGCCAAACCACTAGATCAGTAAAATTAAATGCCTTGGTGACACCACAGGTAGATTTCTCTGGGACTAGGAGTACATATGCAAGTACAGGTAGTAAGAGGAAAGAGAACCAAGGGAGAGTCAATATGATGTGTTTACCAAACTTGTTTCTTCCTTCTTCAGGTCACAGAGCTAAACTACATTTCCAAAGTTCCCTTGCAGTTAGGTGGGGCCATGTGACTGAGTTCCAGTCAATGGCCTGGATCCATATCCACCCACTCTACCCTGCATGATGCGCTACCCACTAGCTTTCTCACTTTCCTGCAGGTAGACACTGAACTCAGCAGAGAAATGCTGATTTCAGAAGATGGCAGACCTACATTATAGATGAGTTCTGGGTCCCTAAATGACTATACGGAACAGGAACCCTCTCCAGCTCACTTCCTGTCAACCTGCATTGGGCCCAGGATGTTAACAATAAATAAATTTTTATTATGTCAAACCACTGAGATTTTGGCTTTTTATTAAAGCAACTAGCATTACTCAGCCTGATTAAAACAGGACGCTATTGGATACTCAAATATGGTTTCTCCTGTGAGCTTAGCCTACCTTAGGAAGCCAATAGTATCCTGAACTAATCCTAAATTAGTTCGTATTAGTATTTTGAAGCAACTCTTGGTAGACGGACAGTGTTTATTGCCCTTTGGGCTCATGGTCCAAGGAAGCAATATTCTTAATAGTACAAACCTGGAACTGGTGGCCAAAAACATAAATAAAAATTATCCATATTCACTTCCCCAAACCCTCCATTCCTAGGGAAAAAAAAAAAAAAAGGAACAAAACAGAACTTAGCATATCACCTCTAAAAGCTGGAACCCACCCACAAATGTCATTTCAGGGCAGGATGGGAGAGGACAAGAGAAGGAGAAAGGGCCCCCTATAATACCCAATCTCTTTCAAATTATTCATTCATCATTTATATGAGGAGATTATCCTACTACAACACCACTTTTCATTTTGCAAATGTGTAGTGTGCAGACTCGTCTGGTTCGATGGGAAAGGTTTCCAAGAAAATTAAATGTCAGAGCTGCTTGGCTTATTGGTTTTGCTCTCTATAAATTCCCTTTTTAACTCAGCTTTGAATAATAACATTCCTCAGTGTCAATGTGACAAATTAGCTTCAATCTTAATGGTGTGTGAGAATCAAGAAAGCAGGCAAAGACTAGCTATGGTTCTCATCTTAGCAAGGCAGCAATAAAAAATTAACTCTAAAAGACAGCCGTTAGTGGCTCTAGGAAGTAGAGGTACATGACGTATCAGATTTTTTTAAACAGCCTATTGATTATTTGTTCCTTTTTTTTTTTTGCAGCAATCGGTACTCTGATATGCATAAAGTTTAAAGCAATCTAGAAGGAAACTCTCCTGAAAGTGGATGGGAACCAGGAAACCAGTCATGTTGTCCTGTTCGCTCACACTCCCTCCCTCCCTTCCTCCCTTCCTTCCTTGACAGATTCTTGCTGTGACGCCCAGGCTGGAGTGCAATGGCATGACCTTGGCTCACTACAACCTCCACCTCCTGGGTTCAAGCAGTTCTCCTACCTCAGCCTCCCAAGCAGCTCAGGCTCCCAAGCAGCCTCCCAAGCACCTGCCAACACGCCTAGCTAATTTTTGTATTTTTAGTAGAGACAAGGTTTTACTATGTTGGCCAGGCTGGTCTTGATCTCCTGACCTCAAGTGATCCGCCCACCTTGGCCTCCCAAAGTGCTGGGACTACAGGCGTGAGCCACCATGCCCGGCCCAAGACCACTTTTTATGCTAATCAGTTAGTGACAGCCTTGGAGACTCAGGCTGAGAGTTTCTCCCTGCTACTTCTCAAACCTGCAAGAGCTCCATGTAACACCAATCTATTACGGAACTTCTCATGGTTTCTAAACACTGAAGTTGGTAGTGGAAGGGTGATGGTGAAGATTGAGTTTAGGTGTAGATGCAATATTTTGTCAAAAAGATTTTAATCTTTTAAAAATCTCTCCTAGTTTACATATTAAAATATAAGATAAAAGTTAAGAAAATAGTTCTGCATATGTGAATCATATTATTTTAGGCTCTCAGAGATGAAGGCTAGTCTATGTTATCTGCGTATGGAGGACACACATAAGCATGTGGACTCAAAATTCTTTTCCAGTAGAATAAAAGAATGTTACAACTGTGAAGGGCTTACAATTAAATATAGTACAATTCCTTCACGTTATAGTGTGAGAAGACAGGCCTGTAAAGTTTAAGTGACTTGCCCAAGGTCTGGTTTTCTGACTGACAGAAAACCAGACTGACAGAAAACCGGTGTGTTTCATATGACAGAAAACACACACACACACACACACACACATGCATACACACATACACATTCACATATGTGTAGGGAAGGAGAGGAGAAATGATATATATTAATTTGCATGCTAAACCCTCAGATGTCTGGGAGCAATATGATATTTAAAATATCATATCCTCAAAGCATGCATCATCCAGCAAAATTATTCTTAAAGATTTGAAACCTATGATTAGAAAAGCTTTTGCCAAGGTTTTATCAAAAGGAAATTTGGATTGGGAAGACTTATTTCCTCACATGTTCTTTCCAGGGATAATGACACAAATCAGTGGAGGACACATTTCCCAGAGATATGTCACAATATGCTCTCAGACTGACATTTCTGTTTCCACTTACAAATAGACTGGGCTAAGTTTTAAACTGGGTTTTGATTCCTAAGCCTTTTCAGGATATTAAAAATTGACCCCAGCATAGTAGCTGATGCTATGTCTTTTAAAACCAGTTTACATTATGCAGCTTTGTAGGCATGTTTCAGAGATAGGACAGTAAGGAGTAAATTATAAGTTGTGTTTATAATAGAACAGTAGTATCAGCTCAAATGGTTTCTGGGAAGTTAAGCAAGACTTCTCTGTTAAGCAACCATTCTCTCTTTGGTACTTTGAAAGTAAGATTCAAGAATGTGTCACAAATGGATCACAAATAGTAATCAATACTGTGACGCCACCTTTAACGGTTCCTAATGAAGTGAACAGTGTTAGTTCTAGAGAAAACAGTAACACAATGAAACTAAAGAAAATGGGTTATTTAACTTGATCACCCAGCCTGGAAATAACGTCAGCTCTGTTTTTGAGACTGCATCCTCTGACTGATTAGAAATGCAAGGCCCCAGCTGGGCACGGTGGCTCATGCCTGTAATCCCAGCACTTTGGGAGGCTTAGACGGGTGGATCACTTGAAGTCAGGAGTTCGAGACCAGCCTGGCCAACATGGCGAAACCTCGTCTCTACTAAAAATACAAAAATTAGCCAGGCGTGGTGGCATGTGCCTGTAATCCCAGCTACTGGGGAGGCTGAGGCAGGAGAATCACTTGAACCTGGGAGGGAGAGGTTGCAGTGAGCTTGCAACAGAGCAAGACTGTCTCAAAAAAAAAAAGAAAAGAAAAGAAATCCAAGTTCCCCAATTCATTGGCCAAAGGCAGTGGAGGCATCTGCTCATTCTTGGGTGCAAGTTTTCTGACAGCTGGAGAAATCAATGAGCACTCACTGAAGTCTTGCTCCCTGCTCTACGGCCAGGGGTTGGCCTGTAGAATTTCTGGCTCTACAAACCTGACACACATGCAGAATGTCAAGAAGCTTACCAACTCTCCCTTCAGCCTGCTCCACTGCAGACTCAGGTGCCATAGAGAGTTGAGATTAGGCTACTAGATGGGTAAATGATGTCTGAGCATAGAACAGGAGAAGCCTGTATGGTACTGGACATGAAATAGTTAAACAACAGCATCTTTAGAGATAGGCAGAAGTGAAGGCAGGGTAAGAGGCAGAGAGAAATGCAGTAGTTAAACCAAAAGCATCCACATGTCCATTCAATGAAGGAGACAATTGTTTCTAGCTTGGACCCCCAGTTAGGAAGTTACTTTTCCCACTGAAAGAAGCTTAAAACACCTTCTCCTATTTAGTCTATTTTCAGAGCAGAGACACTTCTGGAGAATTTGTGGCAGGAAGCAGGCTTTCTAACAAATATGGTAATAACAAATTTGGTAATATGGTATTTCTAACAAATATGGTAATAACAAATATTTCTAACAAATATGGTAATAACCATATTATTACCATATTTCTAACAAATATGGTAATAACAAATTTGGTAATAACAAATATGGTAATAACAAATAACAAAGCAGGCTTTCTAACAAATATGGTAATAAAGATAATATTTTAAAAGATCTTTGATAAGGTGTATAAGTAGAATCTAGGATAAATTCTATAGACAAGAAAGAAAAATCTTATTGTTTACCATCATGGGATCAGGAATATAACATAAAATGATCAGCAGAAAAATCAGTGTTCCACTAAACATCCCTTTACAAATTAGCTATATAATTTATGGTTTGATTAATTTATTACAGAATATATGTGGAGGGTTTGCAAAGTTAACCTACAATACATGAAACTAAATACAATTAAAAAGATGTCAACTGTAAGTGGACTTTCCTTTTGAGCCTTCATCTGCTGTTACAGAGATCAATTTGCATTTAACTGTCTTGCTGAATTAACTCATTCCTTTTCTACATCATACTTACTGATTCCCCCCAGAACACTGAGAACCTAAAAGTAACAGGGTTTCTCTCTGGGATGTCTCCACACTGTCTGCTTTCAAGAGTCAGTTTTGTCTCCAAGTCTGTTTACATCCATTTCTTTTGTTCTTTTAATTACATAATATAATTTAAAAACACTGCCAAATGAGAAAAAAATGACTGAAGGGAGTTGTCTGTATGAAAACTAAGTTGAATTATTGGAATAGACTTAATTAAGGCAAGTTTTCTTTAACAACACTTTCAATTAGGTGTCAAGGCAATGGCAAAAAAAAATTTTAACTGTAGAAATCTAAGATTCTGCACTCAAATTTCTTTGCAAGTATCTTAAAGAGTTCTTTGCCCAGTAAAGAAAATGCAAGTAGAAATGTAGCTGATGCATTAGAGGATGATTTATGCAAGAAATAAGAAGCAAAACTCTAATTGGAAAACCAATACGAAAAGAAAAAGTCTTGGCCCTGAATTAAAATATTGCTAATGTACATTTACATTAAATTAAATTTAAATGTTACATATATAAATTATTTCTGATTCTGTCTTAATCATTTTTTAAAAATTGGTTCTGATCACATCTGATATAACAGCTTTTACCCTAAGTAAGTATCCCAGCCAGCTTCAAATTTGGTCTAATAATTTAAATAGTCCCTTTAGAAAATATTCAGACTCCTGATAGCATCCCCTCTTCCTGTAATGGTATTTCAGTCCTCCCGGTGTCTGGTGGGGAGTTGGGAGTTATGTATGCCGTGCCAGTTCTTTTGTCTGTACTGCCTGGCATCCACTGGCCTGCAGTAATGCCCTTGTTCCCTTATCATCATGTGCTCTTTTGGTCTCTGATGGTAAAATACCAGGCTGGCCCTGTCTTTCACTTCCTGCAATGCCCCCAAGTAGGTATGGCCATCTCCCGTTTGCTGGTTCAGCTTCCCTTAGCTGTGGCTGGCTGCAGACCCTGGAGTCTGTTCCACAGCACCGTTCAGCCCTAACATCTGTTATGATGCTGCTGCTCACCTTAGCATCCCAGCTCTATGGAAACTGAGCTGCTTCACCTGGGCTTGAAGGGCCTTGCACAGGTTCCTGCCTACTCCCTGTCTCAACAAGAATGTAGGGTAGAATCTTGTGCCTGTGCCTGTGGTGTTTTCCTGAATTCCCCAGTCTCCCAACATCAAAGCTCACGGAGAACTCTGGAGATGCTACTTGTGCTCACTTCTGTCTTCTACCCCCTTTTCGTTCTCCTTCCTCTCCATCCTTACCCTGGCCAGGACAGAGGCAAGCCTTTCTTTTTACATTATATCATCCTTCTTCCTGACTCCAAACTTCTTCACACTGTAAGAGAAGCCTGTGAGCCTTCCCTCCAGGCTTATCTTCTCTATATCTAAGGAGAAGATAAATGTACCACGACTTCTCACTCCCCAGTGCCACTGCCTCCTACGCTGGAGTACTAAGGCCACTGTGACTTAGGAATCATATGCCTTAGGAATAAGATAAGACTTTAAGAGGAAGAGGGAAATGTATTGGTTTAATATTTATGAAAACACATTTATTATTTGTTTTCATTTATATATTTACTTATCATTGCAAAGTGATGGTACAAACATTCCCAACTATAGGTTGAGCACCCCTAATTTGAAAATCTGAAATCCAAAATGCTCCAAAACCTGCAATTTTTTGAATGTCAACATGACACTCAAAGATCATGCTCAAAGGAAATGCTCCTTGGAACATTTTGGATTTCAGATTTTGGATTAGGGATGCTCTACTGGTTGTATGTAAATATTTCAAAATCTAAAGAAAGTCCAAAATGCAAAACACTTCTGGCCCCCGAAATTTCAGATAAGAGATACTCAACTTGTAATACTTTTGTTATTATAAAATCTCCTCTACCTTCAGTTAAGAACTAATACCTGTTGCTATTATATATAGATGTCTGGACTGGACAGTACAGTGAGAATGCTGGCACCAGAGAGGAAAAGCTGAGTTAGATGCACCACTGGCTGAAATACTATCTTCTCAAGACACATTTTGACCTGGGTGCTATTATTACACAAGAGGTATCTTCCTTGAATTCCAGAAGACTTCATCGAAAGGAGAGGTGGATCCCACCAAGCCTCTAGCTGGGCCTTATGCTTCTGGGATGAAGGAAAAATAAGGTCTGCTTGCTGTAGCAGTTTTTCCAGCACACAATGGGCAAATAAAGACATAAGCCAATGTTTAAGGTTACTAAAACATGAAAGGAAATTGCCTTATCATGAACCTTCAAACCAGCAGACATAAAGACCTCAACGTGACATCAGTATACTATCACCTAATGATCAGGGGATTCCCAGGATTCCCTTCTCATGTTTTGCTAATGCTTAGGTGCACCCAGTGATAAATCCATACTAGAATCTCAGGCGGCTTTCTCTAAAGGGTGATACTCAGCAGGTTTTTAAAAGGAGCCTACTCACATTTAAACTCAGAGCAGCTCTCCAGGGAGAAATCAAACCAATGTATTTTCCTAGATCAAAACAAAATTTCATCTTTTATATTTGACTTAGGACTATTGGTCCTGAAGGGAAAAGTTAACCTTCCTTACCTTCAATGTAGTCTGGTTAATCGATCTACCACTGGGAAGAAAGGACTCTGCTTCCATTAAAATTGGAATAAAAAGCCAGCATGCAGAAACTATTAATCTTGACACATCTGACAGATAAATAGCAGCTTGGTGGCAGATCAAGCCATGTTTCCCAGACAGGTTGAGATCTACAGGACAGACTATCAGATAGGGAAGATCTGGGGCTTAATGGCAAAGATTATTGCCAAAGGCCCATTTTGGCTTAAAATATCTGTGACTCCATACTCTGGGCAAAGAGACCTCTCTGAATATTTACAATGTTTCAATGTCAACCATCTTCAAATTTTCAGGGCCTAAAGCAAAAAAGCTGAAGTTTAATTTTAATCACATTAAGCTATTTGGTAACAGAATTTCTCCAGCCTGGACTCCGTACTACTTTCAGTTGACTAGCTGGTTAATCTCTGTGGCAATTACCAAAGCCCAAGATTAACACGATGATAATGAATGTCTCCTCCTCGGTTTAACTAAAATTTGTGCTTCTGAATCTAGTCTGCTAAAATTTTAATTTTCTTGGAGCATAATTACTTTTTCTCATTCCTTGACAACCCCCCATATGTTCCATTTAAATGTGCCTGAAAATCTCTTTGCAATGGGATTTCTTCATAAGAGGGCAATCAATCTCTGTCTGGGTCTGGGCTATGGGAAGGGAAACCTTAGTGATGAAGTGACTCTAAACATTAGATCTAATTTAAAAACCATGCAGATTCTGTCCTCAAAAGGAATAGAACTAAGGAAGAAAGATGTCAACTAGAGGGAAATTAAACACACAGACATACACTTTCCTGATATGGAAAAGAAGTTCATGGTAGTCACAAGGAACTATGACTAATGTAGTCCCTAGTGATTGCTGGAGAAGAGTTCTCTCTTTTCCTATGATGAAGATAAATGTAGAAATCTGGAGTAATGTGGCATAGGTAAGACCACTCAGGCTCTTCTTTTCTGGGACAGGATGATGGTTCACAGATGAGCCTCCTCTATACTTTTACTGATATGGCATTATCACCTTCCTATGCTGCCCAGCTTCCTGTGTCAATAACAAGGCTGATGATGACTTTCAAGTGTACAATTTATCTAATATGGATTATCTTTATCGAAAGACAATTGAGAAAAGGTCACCAATTCTCCAAATAAAAATAAATCAAGCACTTTGGGAGTGCTGTTTTTGTTTTTTTTTTTTAACACAACTGCCCAATAGCCAGTACAACATGAAAGATTAGGGGAAGCATTAATGATGTATGTGTGAAAAGCTTGTTAAAAATCTAAGAGTGAAGTTTGAGTTAAAAGTTGTTTGAAATTGCAATTTACTGGGAGGCCAAAGATTGAAAGAAGTAGAAGATTCTTCTCTCAGGACATGAGTAGTAAGTTGTATGATGATGGTGTGTGTTTTGTTTGCATGAATGACAATTTGTAAATGTTGAATTCTAGGCTCCAACAATCACTATCAACAGAAGATCAAGCTGCAAATATTTATGTTTTAAAACTTAAATTATAAAGCTAGTTAAATCTTTCTAACAACTCATGGGAACATTTTACCTAAGTTACCATTTACATTATATAGAAAAAGATTCATTTAAACACAAATTAGGTATTAGGAATTAGTTTGGGGAAAGGTTTTTTGTGGATTCTCTCATATTGCAAAAGAAAAGCTATTTGCCTTCTGGGGAATTGAACTAAATCCTAATCTAGTATTTAAGACTAGAATGCTAAAAACAAAAATATGAAGGAAAATAAAACCCTTTATTATTACATTGATTTGTAAAAACATTGTTACTGGAAATTCATTGGGACTTAAGGCCTTCTTCCAGAAAAAAAGGACTTAACTGTCAGGCCTATATTAGGTTTTAAACCTCAATGCCATGTATTTGTATTTATTAAAAATTGTTTCAATGAAAAGTATGTTAGCAGTATGAACTTCTGGTCAGTTGGAAGTTCTTCCATTTGAAAAATGCAATATTCCCACAGAACTGTTTGAATTTATTTATTTTCTAGTCCCTCTCCCCCACATTGGATAGAATGAAGCTAGAATTTTCCCTTTTGATAAAAGAACAAAAAAGAACATGTTATTTAAAAATTGATGTTTAGTAACTAGTGATAAACTTGAAATACTAGAATATATTATAAGCCTTAATCCAAGGGAGTCTTATGAAAATGAATTTCTTAACTATCTTTTGAACATACATTCATAATGGTTTTGAAGATATTTTAAGTTATATATTTTTCTCTTTTTTTCAAAGCTGCTTCTTATATTGAGGCTACTTTTTACAACTGAGGTGTAATTCATAAGGGGCTGCATTTTTTTTTTTTTGATAAGGCTTGTAAGTATGGCTAGACGTTTTGCTCTAGTCTCCTAAGAAGGGCCATTTTATTTTATTTTATTTTATTTTTTATTACACTTTAAGTTTTAGGGTACATGTGCACAACATGCAGGTTTGTTACATATGTATACATGTGCCATGTTGGTGTGCTGCACCCAGTAATGTGTCATTTAACATTAGGTATATCTCCAAATGCTATCCCTCCCCCCTCCCCCCGCCCCACAAAAGGCCTTGGTGTGTGATGTTCCCCTTCCTGGGTCCATGTGTTCTCATTGTTCAATTCCCACCTAGGAGTGAGAACATGCAGTGTTTGGTTTTTTGTCCTTGTGACAGTCTGCTGAGAATGATGGTTTCCAGCTTCATCCATGTCCCTACGAAGGACATGAACTCATCCTTTTTTATGGCTGCATAGTATTCCATGGTGTATATGTGCCACATTTTCTTAATCCAGCCTATCATTGATGGACATTTGGGTTGGTTCCAAGTCTTTGCTATTGTGAATAGTGCTGCAATAAACATACGTGTGCATGTGTCTTTATGGCAACATGATTTATAATCCTTTGGGTACATACCCAGTAATGGGATGGCTGGGTCAAACGGTATTTCTAGTTCTAGATCCCTGAGGAATCGCCACACTGACTTCGACAATGGTTGAACTAGTTTACAGTCCCACCAACAGTGTAAAAGTGTTCCTATTTCTCCACATCCTCTCCAGCACCTGTTGTTTCCTGACTTTTTAATGATCACCATTCTAACTGGTGTGAGATGGTATCTCATTGTAGTTTGATTTGCATTTCTCTGACGGCCATTGCTCTGATGGCCATTCTAACTGGTGTGAGATGGTATCTCATTGTGGTTTTGATTTGCATTTCTCTGATGGCCAGTGACGATGAGCATTTTTTCATGTGTCTTTTGGCTGCATAAATGTCTTCTTTTGAGAAGTGTCTGTTCATATCCTTCACCCACTTTTTGATGGGGTTGTTTTTTTCTTGTAAATTTGTTTGAGTTTATTGTAGATTCTGGATATTAGCCCTTTGTCAGATGAGTAGATTGCAAAAATTTTCTTCCATTCTGTAGGTTGCCTGTTCACTCAGATGGTAGTTTCTTTTGCTGTGCAGAAGCTCTTTAGTTTAATTGGATCCCATTTGTCAATTTTGGCTTTTGTTGCCATTGCTTTTGGTGTTTTAGACATGAAGTCCTTGCCCATGCCTATGTCCTGAATGGTAATGCCTAGGTTTTCTTCTAGGGTTTTTATGGTTTTAGGCCTAACATTTAAGTCTTTAATCCATCTTGAATTAATTTTTGTATAAGGTGTAAGGAAAAGATCCAGTTTCAGCTTTCTACATATGGCTAGCCAGTTTTCCCAGCACCATTTATTAAATAGGGAATCCTTTCCCCATTGCTTGTTTTTCTCAGGCTTGTCAAAGATCAGATAGTTGTAGATATGCGACATTATTTCTGAGGGCTCTGTTCTGTTCCATTGGTCTATATCTCTGTTTTGGTACCAGTACCATGCTGTTTTGATTACTGTAGCCTTGTAGTATAGTTTGAAGTCAGATAGCGTGATGCCTCCAGCTTTGTTCTTTTGGCTTAGGATTGACTTGGCAATGCAGGCTCTTTTTTGGTTCCATACGAACTTCAAAGTAGTTTTTTCCAATTCTGTGAAGAAACTCATTGGTAGCTTGATGGGGATGGCATTGAATCTATAAATTACCTTGGGCAGTATGGCCATTTTCACGATATTGATTCTTCCTATCCATGAGCATGGAATGTTCTTCCATTTGTTTGTATCCTCTTTTATTTCCTTGAGCAGTGGTTTGTAGTTCTCCTTGAAGAGGTCCTTCACGTTCCCTTGTAAGTTGTGTTCCTAGGTATTTTATTCTCTTTGAAGCAATTGTGAATGGGAGTTCACTCATGATTTGGCTCTTTGTTTGTCTGTTATTGATGTATAAGAATGCTTGTGATTTTTGCACATTGATTTTGTATCCTGAGACTTTGCTGAAGTTGCCTATCAGCTTAAGGAGATTTTGGGCTGAGACAATGCGGTATTCTAGATATACAATCATGTCATCTGCAAACAGGGACAATTTGACTTCCTCTTTTCCTAATTGAATACCCTTTATTTCCTTCTCCTGCCTGATTGCCCTGGCCAGAACTTTCAACACTATGTTGAATGGGAGTGGTGGGAGAGGGCATCCCTGTCGTGTGCCAGTTTTCAAAGGGAATGCTTCCAGTTTTTGCCCATTCAGTATGATATTGGCTGTGGGTTTGTCATAGATAGCTCTCATTATTTTGAGATATGTCCCATCAATACCTAATTCATTGAGAGTTTTTAGCATGAAGAGTTGTTGAATTTTGTCAAAGGCCTTTGCTGCATCTATTGAGATAATCATATGGTTTTTGTCATTGGTTCTGTTTATATGCTGGATTATGTTTATTGATTTGCGTATGTTGAACCGGCCTTGCATCCCAGGGATGAAGCCCACTTGATCATGGTGGATAAGCTTTTTGATGTGCTGCTGGATTCGGTTTGCCAGTATTTTATTGAAGATTTTTGCATCGATGTTCATCAGGGATATTGGTCTAAAATTCTCTTTTTTTGTTGTGTCTCTGCCAGGCTTTGGTATCAGGATGATACTGGCCTCATAAAATGAGTTAGGGAGGATTCCCTTTTTTTCTGTTGATTGGAATAGTTTCAGAAGGAATGGTACCAGCTCCTCCTTGTACCTCTGGTAGAATTCGGCTGTGAATCCATCTGGTCTTGGACTTTTTTTGGTTGGTAAGCTATTTATTATTGCCTCAATTTCAGAGCCTGTTATTGGTCTATTCAGAGATTCAACTTCTTCCTGGTTTAGTCTTGGGAGGGGGTATGTGTCCAGGAATTTATCCATTTCTTCTAGATTTTCTAGTTTATTTGCGTAGAGGTGTTTATAGTATTCTCCGATGGTAGTTTGTGTTTCTGTGGGATGGGTGGCGATATCCCCTTTATCATTTTTTATTGCATCTATTTGATTCTTCTCTCTTTTCTTCTTTATTAATCTTGCTAGTGGAGTGGTCTATCAATTTTGTTAATCTTTTCAAAAAACCAGCTCCTGGATTCATTGATTTTTTTTAAGGGTCTTTTGTGTCTCTATTTCCTTCAGTTCTGCTCTGATTTTAGTTATTTCTTGCCTTCTGCTAGCTTTTGAATGTGTTTGCTCTTGCTTCTCTAGTTATTTTAATTGTGATGTTAGGGTGTCAATTTTAGATCTTTCCTGCTTTCTCTTGTGGGCATTTAGTGCTATAAATTTCCCTCTACACACTGCTTTGAATGTGGCCCAGAGATTCTGGTATGTTGTGTCTTTGTTCTCGTCGTTTTCAAAGAACATCTTTATTTCTGCCTTCATTTCGTTATGTACCCAGTAGTCATTCAGGAGCAGGTTGTTCAGTTTCCATGTAGTTGAGTGGTTTTGAGTGAGTTTCTTAATCCTGAGTTCTAGTTTGATTGCACTGTGGTCTGAGAGACAGTTTGTTATAACTTCTGTTCTTTTACATTTGCTGAGTAGTGCTTTACTTCCAACTATGTGGTCAATTTTGGAATAAGTGTGGCGTGGTGCTGAGAAGAATGTATATTCTGTTGATTTGGGGTGGAGAGTTCTGTAGATGTCTATTAGGTCCACTGGGTGCAGAGCTGAGTTCAATTTCTGGATATCCTTGTTAACCTTCTGTCTTGTTGATCTGTCTAATGTTGACAGTGGGGTGTTAAAGTCTCCCATTATTATTGTGTGGGAGTCTAAGTCTCTTTGTAGGTCTCTAAGGACTTGTTTTATGAATCTGGGTGCTCCTGTATTGGGTGTGTATGTATTTAGGATAGTTAGCTCTTCTTGTTGAATTGATCCCTTTACCATTATGTAATGGCTTTCTTTGTCTCTTTTGATCTTTGTTGGTTTAAAATCTGTTTTATCAGAGACTAGGATTGCAACCCCTGCCTTTTTTTTGTTGTCCAATTGCTTGGTAGATCTTCCTCCATCCCTTTATTTTGAGCCTATGTGTGTCTCTGCACATGAGATGGGTTTCCTGAATACAGCACACTGATGGGTCTTGACTCTTTATCCAATTTGCCAGTCTGTGCCTTTTAATTGGAGCATTTAGCCCATTTATCTTTAAGGTTAATTTTTTTATGTGTGAATTTGATCCTGTCATTATGATGTTAGCTGGTTATTTTGCTCATTAGTTGATGCAGTTTCTTCCTAGCATTGATGGTCTTTACAATTTGGCATGTTTTTGCAGTGGCTCATCCCGGTTGTTCCTTTCCACGTTTAGTGCTTCCTTCAGGAGCTCTTTTAGGGCAGGCCTGGTGGTGACAAAATCTCTCAGCATTTGCTTGTCTGTAAAGTATTTTATTTCTCCTTCACTTATGAAGCTTAGTTTGGCTGGATATGAAATTCTGGGTTGAAAATTCTTTTCTTTAAGAATGTTGAATATTGGCCCCCTACTCTCTTCTGGCTTGTAGAGTTTCTGTCGAGAGATCAGCTGTTAGTCTGATGGGCTTCCCTTTGTGGGTAACCCGACCTTTCTCTCTGGCTGCACATAACATTTTTTCCTTCATTTCAACTTTGGTGAATCTGACAATTGTGTGTCTTGGAGTTGCTCTTCTCGAGGAGTATCTTTGTGGCGTTCTCTGTATTTCCTGAATTTGAATGTTGGCCTGCCTTTCTAGATTGGAGAAGTTCTCCTGGATAATATCCTGCACAATGTTTTCCAACTTGGTTCTATTCTCCCCATCACTTTCAGGTACACCAATCAGACGTAGATTTGGTCTTTTCACATAGTCCCATATTTCTTGGAGGCTTTGTTTGTTTCATTTTATTCTTTTTTCTCTAAACTTCTCTTCTCACTTCATTTCATTCATTTGATCTTCCGTCACTGATACCCTTTCTTCCAGTTGATCGCATTGGTTACTGAGGCTTGTGCATTCGTCACGTAGTTCTCGTGCCTTGGTTTTCAGCTCCATCAGGTCCTTTAAGGACTTCTCTGCATTGGTTATTCTAGTTAGCCACTCGTCTAATTTTTTTTCAAGGTTTTTAACTTCTTTGCCATGGGTTCGAACTTCCTCCTTTAGCTCAGAGTAGTTTGATCATCTGAAGCCTTCTTCTCTCAACTCCTCAAAGTCATTCTCCATCCAGCTTTGTTCCACTGCTGGTGAGGAGCTGCATTCCTCTGGAGGAGGAGAGGTGCTCTGATTTTTAGAGTTTCCAGTTTTTCTGCTCTGTTTTTTCCCCATCTTTGTGGTTTTATCTACCTTTGGTCTTTGATGATGGTGACATACAGATGGGTTTTTGGTGTGGATGTCCTTTCTGTTTGTTAGTTTTCCTTCTAACAGTCAGGACCCTCAGCTGCAGGTCTGTTGGAGTTTGCTGGAGGTCCACTCCAGACCCTCTTTGCCTGGGTATCAGCAGCGGGGGCTGCAGAACAGCAGGTATTGTTGAACAGCAAATGTTGCTGCCTGATCATTCCTCTGGAAGTTTTGTCTCAGAGGATTATCCAGTCGTGTGAGGTGTCAGTCTGCCCCTACTGGGGGGTGCCTCCTAGTTAGGCTACTCGGGGGTCAGGGACCCACTTGAGGAGGCAGTCTGTCCGTTCTCAGATCTCTAGCTGCGTGCTCAGAGAACCACTACTCTCTTCAAAGCTGTCAGACAGGGACATTTAAGTCTGCAGAGGATTCTGCTGCCTTTTGTTTGGCAATGCCCTGCCCCCAGAGGTGGAGTCTACAGAGGCAGGCTGGCTTCCTTGAGCTGGGGTGGGCTCCACCCAGTTTGAGCTTTCCGGCTGCTTTGTTTACCTACTCAAGTCTCAGCAATGGCGGGCACCCCTCCCCCAGCCTCGCTGCCACCTTGCAGTTTGATCTCAGACTGCTGTGCCAGCAATGAGTGAGGCTCCGTGGGCGTAGGACCCTCTAAGCCAGGTGCAGGATATAATCTCCTGGTGTGCTGTTTGCTAAGACCATTGGATAAGCACAGTATTAGGGTGGGAGTGACCCGATTTTCCAGGTGCCGTCTGTAATCCCTTTCTTTGACTAGGAAAGGGAATTCCCTGACCCCTTGTGCTTCTCGGATGAGGCGATGCCTTGCCCTGCTTCGGCTCACGCTTGGTGCACTGCACCCACTGTTCAGCACTCCCCAGTGAGATGAACCCGGTACCTCAGTTGGAAATGCAGAAATCACCCGTCTTCTGCATTACTCATACTGGGAGCTGTAGACTGGAGCTGTTCCTATTTGGCTATCTTGGCTCCACCCCCCCGGCATTTTATTTTTTAGGGTCACTTCTAAAGTTATGTGGTCATTAACTTTGGAGACCATTTTGCATATGTGTGCTGATACAAATTAAAACCCAAGTAGACCACATTGCATGCTACCTCATGAATGTTGACAATGGAAGGAATACCTTGCCTTTAATATACCTTCACTTCTGAACTGAAAAGTTGAGGAAGAAATTTAATTTTCTTTTTTCCATAAGTCAAAAAAACTTAACAGCTAGTGTGCCCAGTTTTCTGGTTAACCTCAGCAGATGAACAGATAATGTTAATTCAGATTGAAGAAATGATCTGAATCTTGGTTTGTGTAGATTTACAACCTACATGCAATATTATCTAAATCAGATAGCTTTTACAAATTTCACATGTGTACATAGGCTCCCTCCCACCTTCTTCCATATTCATTAGTTACTGAACTTTCTAAACTGGCATTGAAAGATTACCATGTTTTGTTGCAACAATTTTACACACTTAATGCAGAGCAACACATGTTATTTTTCTGAGGCAAACCAAAGCTAAGTTTCTCAAAGTTCTTGCTGCCTTCTTTTTGCTGCCTTCTTGAGCAGCATTTGATATTTGATGGAGGATCTCAACTTTTTTACATTGGTGTGGTAGTCTGTTCTCATGCTGCTGATAAAGACATACCCGAGACTGGGCAATTTACAAAAGAAAGAGATTTAATGGACTTACAGTTCCACATGGCTAGGGAGGCCTCACAATCACGGTGGAAGGCAAGAAGGAGCAAGTCACGTCTTACCTGAATGGCAGCAGGCAAAGAGAGAGAGCTTGTGGAGGGAAACTCCCCCTTATAAAACCATCAGATCTCATGAGACTTACTATCACGAGAACAGCACGAGAAAGACCTGCCCCCATGATTCAATTACCTCCCACCAGGTCCCTCCCACAATACACAGGAATTGAAGATGAGATTTGGGTGGTGACACAGCCAAACCATATCAATTGGTAACAGATAAAAATAAATCAGATTGCAAGTCCTTTTTTAAAATCTTAAACCATGTACCAAGTTTTTGGTCCAAATTGTGTATTATAAGTTAAACCTAAGTTGCATTCTATTAACCAATATGACTGCATTTCTGTAAGCATAGTTATGTTGAAATATAGTTTTAAAAAGCACAAAAAAACCCCTGCCCAATAGCACCATGCAACATTCTTTACTTAACACAAGATGTGCATAGCAAAACCATAATGAAAGTAATTTAAAAAATCTATTTCAGGGCTTCGTTTTATTTCCTTTATTAGCCAAATGGCACCTACCATGTCATTATTGTCAAATTCTACTAGAACCTCATTTGTTAATAGCTACTTATGTGATTCAAAGCAGTTTTCCGACATCATTTCTAATGACTTCATAAATATTAGCCTTGTAAACAGTAAAGATTTAATAATTTCTATAAGAAGCAGGAAAAGGTAATGTTTAAGAACAGGACCCTGGAACCAATCTTTGTTCTATCATTTGTAAGCTACATGCCCTTGAAAAAAATTACTTAACTCTCTCTGAGTCAGTTTCCTCATCTGTAAAATGAAAACATGAGGACGACTGCGTCCCTGTGAGGGTTAAACGCATAAACCTTACAGCGGTGTCTGGCATGCAGTAAACACTATGTATGGGTTATCATTATAATCGTTCTCATCAAAGTATGTAAAGAATCCTTAGCAGTAAGTGTCTAGGTATGTATAAATCATGGGAACTTTTCACACAAAAGTGGTAAATGAGACAATAAGGTAGACAAGTGAGAGACTCATGGTTCTTGCAGGAAATTGTGAGAATGTTGCCACTGGTGATTCTTGATTCTCTAAACGTTGAATCCTCATAAATAGAATACTTAGTGATTTATGCTTGGCTCATTTAAGAGTTAGGTTTTTTCAAAAAATGTGTAACTTAATGGAGTCCTCGCATAACTGTAACTGAATAGACATCTATTTAAGTAAAGGTTATGCTCTTTTTCTTCCTGCCCCATGCAGTGCTTCTCAAATCCTTTTATTGAAGAATCTCTAATAAAAGATGCGAGTAAACTAATATATATCACCCTAATCCCACATTCTGGAGTCCTGAGGTACAGTGGAAAGTGACCTCTATAAGCAGGAAATGTCCCTGAAATCTCCTATTTCATCTTTACAAAAATGTGCATTTTAAGCCCATGGTGGTGTGCACCTGTATTCAGCTATTTGGGACACTGAGGCAGGAGAATCACTTGAGTCCAGGAGTTTGAGGTTGTAGTGAGCTATGATTGCACCACTGCACTCCAGCATAGGTGACAGAGCAAGACTCTATCTCTTAAAGACACATGCATATTTTGCTTTATATTCCACAGTAGGCAATATGACTTTAATATAAATATAATTTTAAAATTATATACTAGCAATAAAACTTGTTTATATTATTGTGCCCCTAACATCCTTAAGCAAAACTGATACTCTCTGAAAGCACATCACATGCATCCATTTATACTAAAGCTTTGCTAACTTCTTTCATTTACCTAGTATGGGTAGACAAACTACAATGTCGATACACAGATTAACAGAAAGCCAGTCATCACCATCACCATCTATCTGGTGGTGAATTATCTAAATGTCAGAGAGAGAAGTTAGGCGGAACCAATGACCTCAGGCTCACAAATGAGTAAATAAAACAATGAAAAAATATCTACTCGTGACCAGCTTGCCTTTCAGTGATACATCCTGCTAATAATATCTGTTTTTAGTTGCCTAATCTTCATCACTTGTCTGAATGTCAGGAACATGGGCTGGGTGATACGGGGTTTAACTATTGATTCTCCAGGGGTAGGCAAATCAAACTGACCACGTCTAAGATAATGCATTTGCCAAAAAATTAAACCCCCACAATTCAGCAACAATATCTATATTTTTGAAGGCATCTATTCCTAGAAATATATATTAACTGATATATACTCATATATCTCCTATCATACCTTGGAGATATGTTTCTTCTTTCATTAAAAAAAGTAGTGTATTTTAACAGATTTTGATCTTTTTAAAACTCTGACTTTAATATTTTGACCATTTCTTTGTTGAAGTAAAACAATGTTTAGTGCTTGTACACCACCAATACCTAAATGCTTTTTTTTGGATGACGTCTTAGAGTGTGTTAATGTGTTTCTAAATATTGGCTACATTTTAAACTAAGTATTTTTACAATTAAAATTTTGTTACCACATTTTACTAGTTTTGGTTTAACCATGCTTTAAACCTGTGATTTTTCTTCTCTTCACTCATACCTTAGCTGAGAGTTGGGAGATCCTAGAGTTTACAGCAGGGTTTTGAATAGGTAGCATCTTAGAAAATTTCAAGTTTTTTTTAACTGAACAGAACCAGAATGATGGCCTAAAACATTTAGGTGGCCTCCATTGTCTTTTCTGTTTCATACAAATTAGTCCTGTGTTTGCATACATGGACAATGTGAATATTATGGGAATATTAGTTTTTCTATAACAGTTACGTAAACTGAGCTAAAAATGCTTAGTTTGGAATTCTTTCTTTTTTTTTTTTTAATCTCCCAGGAAGCACACACTACTATTCTTTACAACCAGATGGAAAACAACATTAAGTCACCTCTTACCATGAAGTTTTAAGGAAATGTTATTTCAATAAAAATGAGAAAGCTGTGGTGTAAAAGTTATCCCTCTCTCCTTATCTCTCTGTTAACATTAGAGCAGTATTGAAATAATGAATGCATTGTTAATGAACCCAAGAAAATAAAAATGATAGTATCTGATCCCGCCCTTGTTTCCAGTGCATCTGCGCTGAGATGGTCTGTTGTTATTCAACCAGCTAATCACCATCTTTTGTTCGCATCACTGTGTTTTTACTCATTGGGGCTAATCTACACAGCCATCTGGTATTTGATAGATAATCGCTTTTTCTAACTCCCACAGAGCCTGAAAAGCATCTCAGGGGAAACTGAACTAGATACATTCTTCTCAGGTAGAGCAACAACTGGAGCCAAGATGGAGGGAAGGCTACAGTGATAATTTTCAACTGGGGTACACATTTTGTTCCAGGTTATAATAAATCTGGAGTTACATGGGAAATGATAGCTTTGATAATATTCCATAGTATGATTTGTTCTAGAATCTGCTTCCATTTTCCCTGGCAGCCTCATCTCCTTCCAGAACAACTGAATCAGCCAGCATCTCTAGGGCTGGGCTCAGAAATCTGCAGCATTCACAGCTCTCTCATGTGATTCCACTGCATAGTCCAGACACTAGGAATAAAATAAGAACAACACAGTCCCTTTGCTGTATAGATATTTTAGAGTTCTGTTTATAATAGGATTTTGTTTACAATAATTACCTTTCTGACTACAAAAGAAATACATGCTTACTGCACAAAGCTTAGAAAATACAGAAAGTCCAAAGATGAGTACAGAACTATATCATCAAATGATAAGCAAAGTTAGTATTGCATACTGCTATGGTTTGAATGTGATCCCAAAGTTCATGTGTTGGAAACTTAATCCCCAATGCAACAGTGTTGAGAAGCGGGACCTTTAAGAGGTGATTAGGCCACGAGGGCATGAATGGATTAATGCTGTTATCTTGGGAGTAGTGCGTCCGGAATTGGTGGGTTCTTGGTCTCACTGACTTCAAGAATGAAGCCGCGGACCCTCGCATGAGTGTTACAGTTCTTAAAGACGGTGTGTCTGGAGTTTGTTCCTTCTGATGTTCAGACGTGTCCAGTGTTTCTTCCTTCTCATGTTCAGACGTGTCCAGTGTTTCTTCCTTCTGGTGGGTTCGTGGTCTCGCTGACTACAGGAGTGAAGCCGTAGACCTTTGCAGTGAGTGTTACAGCTCATAAAGGTGGCGCATCCGTAATTGTTAGTTCCTCCCAGTGGGTTCGTGGTCTCACTGGCTTCAGGAGTGAAGCTGCAGACCTTCACGGTGAGTGTTACAGCTCATAAAGGCGATGCAGACCCAAAGAGCAAAAGAACAAAGCTTCCACAGAGTGGAAGGGGACCCAAGTGGGTTGCCGCTGCTGGCTCAGGTGGCCAGCTTTTATTCCCTTATTTGGCCCCGCCCACATCCTGCTGATTGATTCATTTTACAGAGAGCTGATTGGCCCATTTTACAGAGTGCTGATTGGTCCGTTTTAAAGAGTGCTGATTGGTCCTTTTTTACCAAGTGCTGATTGGTGCGTTTACAATCCTTTAGCTAGACAGAAAAGTTCTCCAAGTTTCCACCCGACCCAGAAGCCCAGCCAGCTTCACCTCTCAGTAGGTTCCTAAGAAAAGGATGTGTTCAATCCCTTTCTCCCCCATCTCTCTCTCCTGCTCTCTTGCCCTTCAAGTCTTCTGCCATGTGAAGATGTAGCAAGAAGGCCCTCGCTAGATGTGGGCCCCTTAAGTTTAGACTTCTCAGCTTCCAGAATTGTAAGAAATATATTTTTCCTTATAAATTACCCAGTCTGTGGTATTCTGTTACAGTGTGTAAACCAAAAATAAAATCCTACCTGCCCCCACAACTGACTGAATAGGCCCCCTTGTGGCCAAGGCAACCCCATAAAAATCTTAAAACTGAGTTCCCAGCCAGGATGGGATGGGAGGCCAGACATACCTCATTACATCCCTTCCCTTTTTCAGTTTAGACACAACTGGCCAGCATTAATGTCAAAATAGAGATCATAAGACTGACAAAACAGACTCTCTGTGGCACTAACATACCAAATTATAAACAGGACGTAAGGCCATGCCAGGAAAGGGTTAAGTCACACACTCCTACCCTTGGAATAAACTGAGAGGTGACAGCGTGCTGGCAGTCCTCACTCGCTCTCGGCGCCTCCTCGGCCTCAGTGCCCACTCTGGCCATGCTTGAGGAGCCCTTCAGCCCGCCGCTGCACTGTGGGAGCCCCTCTCTGTGCTGGCCGAGGCTGGAGCCAGCTCCCTCTGCTTGCGGGAAGGTGTGGAGGGAGAGGCACGGGCAGGAACTGGGGCTGCATGCGGTGCTCACGGGCCAGCGCGAGTTCCGGGTGGGCGTGGGCTCGGCGGGCCCCACACTCCGAGCAGCCGGCTGGTGCCACCGGCCCTGGGCAGTGAGGGGCTTAGCACCCGGGCCAGCAGCTGCGGAGGGTGCACCGGGTCCCCCAGCACTGCCAGCCCACCCGTGCCGCACTCGAATTCTCACTGGGCTTCAGCCACCTCCCCGTGGGGCAGGGCTTGGGACTTGCAGCCCACCATGCCCGAGTCCCCCCACGGTGGGCTCCCACACGGCCCGAGCTTCCCTGACGGGCACCACCCCCTACTCTGCAGCCAGTCCCATGGACCGCCCAAGGGCTGAGGAGTGTGGGCGCACAGCGCGGGACTGGCAGGCAGCTCTGCCCGTGGCCCTGTAGCAGGATCCACTAGGCAAAGCCAGCTTGGCTCCTGAGTTGGGTGGGGACTTGGAGAACTTTTATGTCTAGCTGGAGGATTGTATATGCACCAATCAGCACTCTGTGTCCAGCTCAAGGTTTGTAAACAGACCAATCAGCACTCTGTGTCTAACTCAAGGTTTGTAAACGCACTAATCAGTGCTCTGTCTAGCTAATCTAGTGGGGACTTGAAGAACTTTTATGTCTAGCTAAAGGACTGTAAACACACCAATCAGCACTCTGTGTCTAGCTCAAGGTTTGTAAATGCACCAATCAGTGCTCTGTGTCTAGCTAATCCAGTGGGGACTTGGAGAACTTATATGTCTAGCTCAGAGACTGTAAATGCACCATCAATACCCTATCCAAACGGACCAATCAGCTCTCTGTAAAACAGGCCAATCAGCTCTCTGTAAAATGGGCCAATCAGCAGGATGTGGGTGGGGTCAGATAAGGGAATAAAAGCGGGCTGCCTGAGCCAGCAGTGGCAACCCGCTGGGGTCCCCTTCCACACTGTGGAAGCTTTGTTCTTTAGCTCTTTGCAATAAATCTTGCTGCTGCTCACTCTTTGGGTCTGCACTGCCTTTATAAGCTGTAACACTCACCGCGAAGGTCTGCAGCTTCACTCCTGAGGCCAGCGAGACCATGAACCTACCGGGAGGAATGAACAACTCTGGATGGGAGGAAGGAACAACTCCAGACACGCCGCCTTAAGAGCTGTAACAGCATTTCCTGGACTTTTGACAAGATGGCCGAATAGGAACAGCTCCGGTCTACAGCTCCCAGCGCGAGCGACGCAGAAGACGGGTGATTTCTGCATTTCCATCTGAGGTACCGTGTTCATCTCACTAGGGAGTGCCAGACAGTGGGCGCAGGTCAGTGGGTGAGCGCACCGTGCGCCAGCCGAAGCAGGGGCGAGGCATTGCCTCACTCGGGAAGCGCAAGGGGTCAGGGAGTTCCCCTTCCAGGGGTGACAGACGGCACCTGGAAAATCGGGCCACTCCCACCCGAATACTGTGCTTTTCCGACGGGCTTAGGAAACGGTGCCCCAGGAGAGTATAGCCCGCACCTGGCTCAGAGGGTCCTACGCCCACGGAGTCTCGCTGATTGCTAGCACAGCAGTCTGAGATCAAACAGCAAGGCGGCAGCGAGGCTGGGGGAGGGGCGCCCGCCATTGCCCGGGCTCGCTTAGGTAAACAAAGCAGCCTGGAAGCTTGAACTGGGTGGAGCCCACCACAGCTCAAGGAGGCCTGCCTGCCTCTGTAGGCTCCACCTCTGGGGGCAGGGCACAGACAAACAAAAAGACAGCAGTAACCTCTGCAGACTTAAATGTCCCTGTCTGACAGCTGTGAGGAGAGCAGTGGTTCTCCCAGCACGCAGCTGGAGATCTGAGAACGGGCTGACTGCCTCCTCAAGTGGGTCCCTGACCCCTGACCCCCGAGCAGCCTAACTGGGAGGCACCCCCCAGCAGGGGCAGACTGACACCTCACACGGCCGGCCAGGTACTCCAACAGACCTGCAGCTGAGGGTTCTGTCTGTTAGAAGGAAAACTAACAGAAAGGACATCCACACCAAAAACCCATCTGTACATCACCATCATCAAAGAACAAAAGTAGATAAAACCACAAAGATGGGGAAAAAACAGAGCAGAAAAACTGGAAACTCTAAAAACCAGAGTACCTCTCCTCCTCCAAAGGAACGCAGTTCCTCACCAGCAACGGAACAAAGCTGGACAGAGAATGACTTTGACGAGCTGAGAGAAGAAGGCTTCAGACGATCAAATTACTCCGAGCTACGGGAGGATATTCAAACCAAAGGCAAAGAAGTTGAAAACTTTGAAAAAAATTTAGAAGAATGTATAACTAGAATAACCAATACAGAGAAGTGCTTAAAGGAGCTGATGGAGCTGAAAACCAAGGCTCGAGAACTACGTGAAGAATGCAGAAGCCTCAGGAGCCGATGCGATCAAATGGAAGAAAGGGTATCAGCCCTGGAAGATGAAATGAATGAAATGAAGCGAGAAGGGAAGTTTAGAGAAAAAAGAATAAAAAGAAACGAGCAAAGCCTCCAAGAAATGTGGGACTATGTGAAAAGACCAAATCTACGTCTGATTGGTGTACCTGAAAGTGACGGGGAGAATGGAAACAAGTTGGAAAACACTCTGCAGGATATTATCCAGGAGAACTTCCCCAATCTAGCAAGGCAGGCCAACATTCAGATTCAGGAAATACAGAGAACGCCACAAAGATACTCCTCGAGAAGAGCAACTCCAAGACACATAATTGTCAGATTCACCAAAGTTGAAATGAAGGAAAAAATGTTAATGGCAGCCAGAGAGAAAGGTCGGGTTACCATCAAAGGGAAGCCCATCAGACTAACAGCGGATCTCTCGGCAGAAACCCTACAAGCCAGAAGAGAGTGGGGGCCAATATTCAACATTCTTAAAGAAAAGAATTTTCAACCCAGAATTTCATATCCTGCCAAACTAAGCTTCATAAGTGAAGGAGAAATAAAATACTTTACAGACAAGCAAATGCTGAGAGATTTTGTCACCACCAGGCCTGCCCTAAAAGAGCTCCTGAAGGAAGCGCTAAACATGGAAAGGCACAACCGGTACCAGCCACTGCAAAATCATACCGAAATGTAAAGAACATCGAGACTAGGAAGAGACTGCATCAACTAACGAGCAAAATATCCAGCTAACATCATAATGACAGGATCAAATTCACACATAACAATATTAACTTTAAATGTAAATGGACTAAATGCTCCAATTAAAAGACACAGACTGGCAAACTGGATAAAGACTCAAGACCCATCAGTGTGCTGTATTCAGGAAACCCATCTCACGTGCAGAGACACACATAGGCTCAAAATAAAAGGATGGAGGAAGATCTACCAAGCAAATGGAAAACAAAAAAAGGCAGGGGTTGCAATCCTAGTCTCTGATAAAACAGACTTTAAACCAACAAAGATCAAAAGAGACAAAGAAGGCCATTACATAATGGTAAAGGGATTAATTCAACAAGAAGAGCTAACTATCCTAAATATATATGCACCCAATACAGGAGCACCCAGATTCATAAAGCAAGTCCTGAGTGACCTACAAAGAGACTTAGACTCCCACACATTAATAATGGGAGACTTTAACACCCCACTATCAACATTAGACAGATCAACGAGACAGAAAGTCAACAAGGATACCCAGGAATTGAACTCAGCTCTGCACCAAGCGGACCTAATAGACATCTACAGAACTCTCCACCCCAAATCAACAGACTATACATTTTTTTCAGCACCACACCACACCTATTCCAAAATTGACCATATACTTGGAAGTAAAGCTCTCCTCAATAAATGTAAAAGAACAGAAATTGTAACAAACTGTCTCTCAGATCACAGTGCAATCAAGCTAGAACTCAGGATTAAGAATCTCACTCAAAACCGCTCAACTACGTGGAAACTGAACAACCTGCTCCTGAATGACTACTGGGTACATAACGAAATGAAGGCAGAAATAAAGATGTTCTTTGAAACCAACGAGAACCAAGACACAACATACCAGAATCTCTGGGATGCATTCAAAGCAGTGTGTAGAGGGAAATTTATAGCACTAAATGCCCACAAGAGAAAGCAGGAAAGATCCAAAATTGACACCCTAACATCACAATTAAAAGAACTAGAGAAGCAAGAGCAAACACATTAAAAAGCTAGCAGAAGGCAAGAAATAACTAAAATCAGAGCAGAACTGAAGGAAATAGAGACACAAAAAACCCTTCAAAAAATAAATGAATCCAGGAGCTGGTTTTTTGAAAGGATCAACAAAATTGATAGACCGCTAGCAAGATTAATAAAGAAAAAAAGAGAGAAGAATCAAATAGATGCAATAAAAAATGATAAAGGGGATATCACCACCGATCCCACAGAAATACAAACTACCATCAGAGAATATTACAAACACCTCTATGCAAATAAACTAGAAAATCTAGAAGAAATGGATAAATTCCTCGACACATACACCCTCCCAAGACTAAACCAGGAAGAAGTTGAATCTCTGAATAGACCAATAACAGGAGCTGAAATTGTGGCAATAATCAATAGCTTACCAACCAAAAAAAGTCCAGGTCCAGATGGATTCACAGCCGAATTCTACCAGAGGTACAAGGAGGAGCTGGTACCATTCCTTCTGAAACTATTCCAATCAATAGAAAAAGAGGGAATCCTCCCTAACTCATTTTATGAGGCCAGTATCATCCTGATACCAAAGCCTGGCAGAGACACAACAAAAAAAGAGAATTTTAGACCAATATCCTTGATGAACATTGATGCAAAAATCCTCAATAAAATACTGGCAAACAGAATCCAGCAGCACATCAAAAAGCTTATCCACCATGATCAAGTGGGCTTCATCCCTGGGATGCAAGGCTGGTTCAATATACGCAAATCAATAAATGTAATCCAGCATATAAACAGAACGAAAGACAAAAACCACATGATTATCTCAATAGATGCAGAAAAGGCCTTTGACAAAATTCAACAACCCTTCATGCTAAAAACTCTCAATAAATTAGGAATTGATGGGACGTATCTCAAAATAATAAGAGCTATTTATGACAAACCCACAGCCAATATCATACTGAATGGGCAAAAACTGGAAGCATTCCCTTTGAAAACTGGCACAAGACAGGGATGCCCTCTCTCACCACTTCTATTCAACATAGTGTTGGAAGTTCTGGCCAGGGCAATTAGGCAGGAGAAGGAAATCAAGGGTATTCAATTAGGAAAAGAGGAAATCAAATTGTCCCTGTTTGCAGATGACATGATAGTATATCTAGAAAACCCCATTGTCTCAGCCCAAAATCTCCTTAAGCTGATAAGCAACTTCAGCAAAGTCTCAGGATACAAAATCAACGTGCAAAAATCACAAGCATTCTTATACATCAATAACAGACAAACAGAGAGCCAAATCATGAGTGAACTCCCATTCACAATTGCTTCAAAGAGAATAAAATACCTAGGAATCCAACTTACAAGGGATGTGAAAGACCTCTTCAAGGAGAACTACAAACCACTGCTCAAGGAAATAAAAGAGGATACAAACAAATGGAAGAACATTCCATGCTCATGGGTAGGAAGAATCAATATCATGAAAATGGCCATCCTTCCCAAGGTAATTTACAGATTCAATGCCATCCCCATCAAGCTACCAATGACTTTCTTCTCAGAATTGGAAAAAACTACTTTAAAGTTCATATGGAACCAAAAAAGAGCCCGCATCGCCAAGTCAATCCTAAGCCAAAAGAACAAAGCTGGAGGCATCACACTACCTGACTTCAAACTATACTACAAGGCTACAGTAACCAAAACAGCATGGTACTGGTACCAAAACAGAGATATAGATCAATGGAACAGAACAGAGCCGTCAGAAATAATGCCACATATCTACAAGTATCTGATCTTTGACAAACCTGACAAAAACAAGAAATGGGGAAAGGATTCCCTATTTAATAAATGGTGCTGGGAAAACTGGCTAGCCATATGTAGAAAGCTGAAACTGGATCCCTTCCTTACACCTTATACAAAAATCAATTCAAGATGGATTAAAGACTTAAATGTTAGACCTAAAACCATAAAAACCCTAGAAGAAAACCTAGGCATTACCATTCAGGACATAGGCATGGGCAAGGACTTCATGTCTAAAACACCAAAAGCAATGGCAACAAAAGCCAAAATTGACAAATGGGATCTAATTAAACTCAAGAGCTTCTGCACAGCAAAAGAAACCACCATCAGAGTGAACAGGCAACCTACAAAATGGGAGAAAATTTTCGCAACCTACTCATCTGACAAAGGGCTAATATCCAGAATCTACAATGAACTCCAACAAATTTGCAAGAAAAAAACAAACAACCCCATCAAAAAGTGGGCGAAGGACATGAACAGACACTTCTCAAAAGAAGACATTTATGCAGCCAAAAAACACATGAAAAAATGCTCACCATCACTGGCCATCAGAGAAATGCAAATCAAAACCACAATGAGATACCATCTCACACCAGTTAGAATGGCAATCATTAAAAAGTCAGGAAACAACAGGTGCTGGAGAGGATGTGGAGAAATAGGAACACTTTTACACTGTTGGTGGGACTGTAAACTAGTTCAACCCTTGTGGAAGTCAGTGTGGCGATTCCTCAGGGATCTAGAACTAGAAATTCCATTCGACCCAGCCATCCCATTACTGGGTATATACCCAAAGGACTATAAATCATGCTGCTATAAAGACACATGCACACGTATGTTTATTGCGGCATTATTCACAATAGCAAAGACTTGGAACCAACCCAAATGTCCTACAATGATAGACTGGATTAAGAAAATGTGGCACATATACACCATGGAATACTATGCAGCCATAAAAAATGATGAGTTCACGTCCTTTGTAGGGACATGGATGAAATTGGAAATCATCATTCTCAGTAAACTATCGCAAGAACAAAAAACCAAACACCGCATATTCTCACTCGTAGGTGGGAGTTGACCAATGAGAACACATGGACACAGGAAGGGGAACATCACACTCTGGGGACTGTTGTGGGGTGGGGGGAGGGGGGAGGGATAGCATTGGGAGATATACCTAATGCTAGATGACAAGTTAGTGGGTGCAGTGCACCAGCATGGCACATGTATACATATGTAACTAACCTGCACATTGTGCACATGTACCGTAAAACCTAAAGTATAATAATAATAATAATAATAATAATAAAAGAAAAAAAAATACAGAAAAAAAAAGAAAAAAAAAAGAAAAATAAAAATTAAGAAATATTTTACAAATTAAAAAAAAAAAAAAAAAAAAAAAACATCCATTTCCTGACCTATCTTCACCCCTCATCAAGACAACTAATCTTAGGAAAGGTAGAATGGTGTGAGAGTGTGAACACCAGAATTTGAATTTTGGCTCTGCCACTTCTGAGCCATGTAATTACTTAATTTGTTAAGCAACTTTATTTCTCTGTGTCTCACTTTCCTCATCTGTAATATTGGGATCATAATAAAAGTATTCACCTCATGGGAAAAAAAAAAAAAAAAAAAAAAAAAAGAGCTGTAACACTCACCGCAAAGGTCTGCAGCTTTACTCCTGAAGCCAATGAGACCACAAACCCACCAGAAGGAAGAAACTCCAAACACGTCCGAACATCAGAAGGAACAAATTCGGGACACACCACCTTTAAGAACTGTAACACTCACGGCGAGGGTCCAAGGCTTCATTCTTGAAGTCAGTGAGACAAAGAACCCACCAATTTCAGACACAAAACTGTTTATTTATGAGTAAAATAAATGATTTTTTTCCAACTTCTCTTTTTAGTTTAGGGGTGCATGTGCAGGTTTGTTACATAGGTAAATGTGTGCTATGGTGGTTTGTGCACAGATCATCCCATCACCTACGTATGAAGCCCAGCATCCATTAGCTATTCTTCCTGATGATGCTCTCCCTCCTCCCAACCCCACTCTCCAACATAAACTATGTTTTAATTGTCACAAGGTTTTTCTTTTTCCCTAGCAGCTACAAACACTGGCCTTGATATAAGCAACATTAAAACAATTACAACTCATCCAGCTCACAGATGCTAACTGAACCCCTGTTCTATCAGCCATAAATACAGCTTTATTGGACAAGACTGATTTCAGTAACTTTGTCCTGATGAGAAGATCACCAACCATGGACTGATTCTGGCTGCTTCACAGATGTTGCCCACTTGGGTGCCTTCATGCCCTGAAAAGACCTTTTGACATACAGGGCCTAATTGTAATATATTTAAATGTTAAGTGTCCACCCATAGTGAACATAGGTGTATGTTACATGCATGCTTATCTAATACACATGTGTTAGGACCACCTTCATGAATATTCATAGCCCCCTCTGTAACCTGTTCAACATATATGCTTAGCAAACCTGTTTAGCATAAAGCTCCTATCCCAAACCCACCTCCTCCGAAGTGGGTCTTGGTCAGAGGCAGGCTTCTCAGCCTGTGCGATGGCCACCTTGCAAGCTATAATTCTTAAGAAAAAATAAAGTCTCCTCTCTTTTTCTAAATTTATAAATTGTGTGTTTTTTAAGGTGCCAAAACAGACTGAAACACATATAAACCTGCAAATACTTCTTTTTCCAAAAAGTGAGATACGCACAAAACAGTCTATAGTCTCTCTTTTTTTTTCCTCCACTTACCAATATGTCAGGAGGAGTTTTTAACGGGACATTGTCTTTTTATAGATCTGTAATCTGTCTTACAGTATATAAATTTAAAATGCTCTTCTCTGTCACTTCGAATCATCCAATGTGCGGTGCATTTAAGTCTGCCCAGGCCTAATCTCCCTTTGGTATTTCGTCCCTCAGGAGGATCTCAAGAGCTGCCTTTTAGGTTCCAAAGGAGAACATAAGCCTTCACAAAGCCCCTCCCTCACCAGGAAAGGGTGGTCTGAAGATTGTCCTCAATCCATGCCTTACAGCCACTCTGCTCTGCTTCTCTTTTGAGCCTGAAGAGTGATACAGAAATACACCATGTAAACAGAGATGTTTCTTTATAAGCGTGTAGTCTTTCTGGGTGTTCAATGATGACACAGAAGAATAGCTTCTAAGAGAATCAAATGGCATTTCATATAATTTATTTTTAATAAGTACTTATATTCCTTGGATCAAAGGCAGTAGTGTTTATACTTTGTTACTGTAAGTGTACAAATGTGTAAAAAATATTTTCCCACTAGATAATGTACATTCTCCATCTGTGTAGCTATGCACTTTTTTCAATATGGTGCTCTGGTTGGATACATTAATGCTCTCCCATGTGGACTTTAAATTATGTACATTATTAATGTTTTTTTCCAATAAAAATGAGACCTCTCTTGTGAATATTTAAAGTTCACAAAAGAAGTGACTCTTCTATCATTTAAGGTGCACAAGAACCCCCTAACATTATCTCATTCAAGGGTCACAAGAGGCCCCTAACATAGCCAGGGTTGTCATACTTGGCTGCAAGATCTTGCCACAGTCACCATCGTGTCAGCAGTGCCAAGCACAGTGTCTGGTACACAGGATTCATGAACAGCTGAACAACATCAGGTTAAGTGTTTTGACCACATCATGTGGACAGTAAGATGGCAGAGTAAGGATGCTCCCAAACCTAAGATTCTCACTACAAGTTCAGTGTTGCTTCTACTATATCGCACTGTCTCCTGCCATTCCAGCTCCAATACAAAGATTTTCATTCAGACCCACCAATCATATGACACAGGGTGTTCTGTGTCCAGCTTAGAGACTCCCCACTTATTCAAATTATCAGGCTTAAGAGACAGGCTAGGCTAGAAACTGTGTTAAAGCATCGGTGTGTGTTCAATTACCCGAAGAACTACCCTTAGTCAGAGGTGTTCAGTCAAGTCAGTAAGAAATCCTGGCTCCCATCACCCTTGCTGTGACTTGACACTTGGTCTTGTCTGCTGAGATTAATAAAAGTATTTTTGTCATATAGTAGAAAATGGCACTAAAAATATAGTCCATGCGAAGGCAGATACATAGAGATGGTTGTGACAGCTGTTCTATAAATTGATCTGATTTAAGAGTCCAATTCTACCGCTTACAAAGAGAAAACAATATTATGAAGAGTTAATCAGACTGTGTATCTTTGATAGGAAGTTATAAAATGGAAGCCTAGGTAAGGGCAACTAGAAATAGGCAAGATCCTAGCTCGGAATATTGTGAAAACTGTAAATTAGGAACTTGAGAGTGAGACAAGTAGCTGTCAGAGAACAACCAAGTGTGGAACAAACTGGGGCCTTCACCAGCAGCCTAAGCTGTGGGAAACTCGGTAGCTAGGGATGATTTCAATGCAGAGGGAGGAGAAAGATGACAATAAGAGGAGGATGCTACACCCAATGGCAAAATTATCAGAAGACTCATAGATTCAGGCCCCTGAGCATCAACTCTCCCACCTCTCAGTGAGGCACAGAGGTCTAAAATATCCTCTCTCCATAGTCTTCAAGGCTGCAGCTGTAGTTCACTAACATCTGATTTTCTGGTAGACAAAGGTTTAGGGGGTTAGAGGAAGGAGTGTGAGCCCCTGTATAACTGTCTCCAAGGCACAGTCCCCACTAGCCTGGCTAGGGCAAACAAGAGCATCTCTCCTTCCTCCATCCTTCTGCTGTCCACCACAACAGCTATTATCACTCATGATTCTCTGCTCTCCTCATTACACCCTCCTTGACCCCTATGGTATATAAGGACTATTTGGACAATGCACCCTTCAGTGGCATAAGTTGGTTGGATAACACCACGCCATCCCAGGGGAACATGTGTAGTTCCCACACTTCTCTTGGCTGTTGCCCTCCACTCTGTCCTGCCTCTTCCCCACTGGACAGGGAAGACAATGGCCAGTGTATAAGTTAATTTACTCTAGGGGGGATGGAGAGAGGAAAAAGAAAGTAAGGCAAGAAGCCAGTAGCCCATCTCAGAAAAAAGGGTTCCCCAATCTGTCCTCTGCTTTCTGAGTCTCTTTCCCTCATGAATATTTATGTGTAGCCCTTTAGCTTGGCACTCTCTGGGAGATGGCAGCTGAGAGGCTCAAGACTGTGGCCAGTAAAAGCAATGGGGAACTGACAGGCATGCAGTTAGAAAGCAAGCAACAGACATTAAACTCAAATTCCTTAGATGCAGACTTCCTACTAAAATCTATATGGGGTGGGAGAAAACCCCAGCTCCAGATGTTACTATTATGTCCATGTTACCTTTTGGAAACCACATACACAGCAAACTGTTTCATATGCTGCCAGAAATAAACAAACAGAATGCAGCTGGGAACTCTGAGCTGTGCTACTCTGCAAATCATTTTACTGCATACAAATGACAGCTATTATACAACTGGGATCCCCCAGGGAAATAATTTCTATTCCCAACTCCGTTTATAACCTGATGAGTCAGTTGAGGTCAGCAGGTTGAAGCAGTGTATTAATGAAGCCAAGGGCTCAGAAAAGATGCTCTGGCAGACCTGGATATTTTGCACAGTAAAGACCTGCTTTTCCAAGACCACATCCTGTAATCTTAAAGATCTGTCTTGCAAATGTGTGCTGGACATAAGAAAGCTGAACAGAGGGCATTGACGGCTCCGGAAGCCAGAACCCACTATTGGAGAAACAATTCAGAGATAAAAAGTGACCAGGACACACTCCTGTCTTTAATCTGACTCCCACTTTAGGAATCAGGGTCACTGTTACCACTGTGTAGTGAGATCATTTTTCATCTTGGTCTGCTCACTCAGGCTGACTAGTATCATGTTCTTTTCCTTGTCTCTAATAATTCCCCTTCCCTTTTAGGTCCAGTTTCTAACCTAAAGTAGTTACAAACAAAATAATAAAGCAAGTCAATAAGGTTCCAAGGGAGGACCTATAGAGTAAACAAATGGTTTTAATGCACAAGCTTTGTGATAGTAGAGATCTCCTTCTATTCTGGGTTCAAAGCTTTGTAGCGGGATACCAAGATTAAAGAGATCTACCTTTTGTATATCTGGAAAAAAAAAAAAGTCTAGGATTCTATGCTCCACAAGTGCAGCTATTTAGGATAGTCTTAAGTACTCTTCAGTTTAGAATACATTCATATCTTTAATCAGTTCCCTTTTTTTTGCTATATGTCTAGCAGGTTAAAAAACTATCAACTTGAGTATTCCCAACCTCACTTCCACCACCCCCAACTTCACTCTAGGTTTCAATGTGCCTGTGTGACTCCTGACCTTTTCTGAATGCTGATTTAGAAACTGGGGCCAAGAAAGAGGTAACAACAGCACCTGAAGACACTTAGCCAGGTTTTCGAGGAGCTCTTTGGTTGGGGGTTGGCAAACAGACAGAAAGACACAATTGGCAGAGCTGCCATGTGTGTTGAATGCTGCGAGTATCAGAAATGGTGAGACAAGATTTCAACAAGTTCTGTTATAGGTGAAAAATACACGCTCTCACTTTGGGCTTTTTTTTTTTTTTTTTTTTTTAAGGGAATGAGTAAAAGTTGTTTTTAATCATATTTTTCTGCCACACAGTTGTTTCTTTGAACATATCACTGGAAAGAATCAGGACTCAATGGAACCCCAGTTACATTTTCACATTTTTGTTTTTATCTAACAAAATAATAATAGCTAACATTTATTTAGCACTTACCATATATCATTTATTCATTCAATAGCTATTAATTGAACACCTATCTACTATGTTCCAGGCACTATTCTAGGCATTGGAGATACAATAGAACAGGACATGAAAGGTCTCCGCCTCATGAAGCTTATTTTCTAAGGAGAGTAGAGAGACAATGGACAAATATACAAGAGGCAGAAAGAGTGACAGAGTGGCTACTTTAGACTGAGTGATGAAAGAATGCCTCTCGAGGATGTTAAGGTGAGAGCTGATGGTGTGAAGAGGCCAGCCATGTAAGATCAATGGACAAGCATTCCAGGAAGCAGAAACTGCATGTACACAAGTACCAATGCAAGTACTTGAAGTGTTAAAACAGAAGGTTGGTGTGGCTGAATCAAAAAGGCCTGGCACAAAATGGTGCCCAAGGTAGAGGTGGGACCAGATCATGTGGGGTTATGCAGGCTTGGGTTTTATTCAATATGCCAAAAATTGAGAAGTCACTGGAGGATTTTAAGCAAGAAATCGATATGATAGAATGTTCATTTTTAAAAGATCGTATTGGCAATAGGTACAAAACTGCTTTTGAAGATTGCAGGGAGGGGTGTGTAAGCAGGAGGGCCAGTTAGGAGGCCATTACAGGGGCTCAGGTGACAGTGTAATATCAATGTCAGACATCATGCTTTGCATCAAATCCTTAAACCACCCCCCAAAGAAGTCTACAAAATTGCACAAAGACAAAGGCTTGGCACCAAAGGTGGTGCTGGACTGACCCAGATACCAGATACACAAGAAGTGGAGCAGGATGGCTGGGCTGAGCGGCTTGCAGAAAGTAGGCAGATAGGTCCTCAAAGTCAACAGAGGTTTGAAGGCACAGATAGATTAGCAGTGACAGCAAGGAATTGCCAACTGATTAGATCTATCCTGGGAGAAGCTCCATCAATTTTTCTGTAAATGGAAAGCATTTGAAAGTGGCAGCCCAAGGTGGCCAGGCCAGCCTGGCTATGCCCTATTGCAATAAACCTGGCCCCAGCATCCAAGGCTAAAATATTTAACCTAAACCTGGAAAAGCAGCATTCAATCTGAATGAGTCCTAGGACTCAGTGATTTGACAAACACAGAGTGGAACTTAGGCCTTGTCTGGTTCCTGAGAGAGGGACAGAGAACATCATTTAGACCCAAGGCCAACTCCTTAGGTGTGCCTATGTTGAGGTCTGGGAACACACACATGTTCTCACAGTCTCACACCCAGACCCACTAACCAAGGAAACATTGCTATTGGTTCCTCATGTGATTCCACTGAGCAGCGTCAGTTCCTCTTCTCGCACCAGCGCCGCTTTCTAGAACCAGCTCTGAGGACTTTAACTGAGGCTGAGTGACCCACAAGAGGAGCAGCAGCCCTAAAGGAAGCCTGCCTACCTGGAGGGTGCCTTCTGCCTCAGATGGGCCAGAAAGCCAGCCCCCTCTTAAGCACACCACAGGAAAACCCTGTAGTCCTCCACAGAGAAGGCGTCTGTCAACAAAGAAGGTGACTGTGAACCTAGCATGTTCTGTTTGATTCTGGCCTCTCCCCATGCTTCTTCTCAACATGGATTCTTACTTGCCGTGACATCAGGAGTCAAGCCATTACATTCTCTCTGCACCTTTGCTGGGTCCTCTTAAACAAAGCAGGACAAAACAGAAACAGATTTCACATTGTTTATGAAGAAAATTTCAGAAAAAGTGAAAATGAAAACAGAAGGGATACAGGATGGGCATAGAGTAGCAGTTAAAGAAGAGAGGTCCTAGAGCCACACTGCCTGTCTTCAAGTCCCAGATCTGCCACTAACAGTTGTGTGACCTTGCATAAGTCATTTAACATCGCTGTGACTCAGCTCCCTCATCTACAAAATGCAGATAACAACAATATCCGCTCACAGGGCTATGAGAAGTAAGTTAACATGAATATGTGGAACAGTCCCTGGCCCAGAGTTAGAGGTACGTATGGGTTATCATCATCATAGTGGGCTTCTTAAATCTGAACGTAAACCTGTAGTGCTGCTCCCGGAAAAAATTATACCAGAAAGACACTGAGTAAGGTGCAAGAGCCCTCAAAGATCAGGTCATCAAAGGGGTGGATCCTTTGGAGTGAACGGAGGAAAGTAAGTTAGCTACTCAGAGCATGGATAAATGCAGCCAAAGAGAAGAAAGAGAAATACATAGATGACAGATGTATTAATGTTTTAAAACAGCTAAATTCCAGGGGAATGGGCTGTGGAGACTTACCTAACCAGATTAGCAAAACTAGAATAAAAACTAGTTTATAGTTGGAAAACCATGAAGTATATCATAGTGATAAATTCCTACTCATCACTATCGACTGGTGTGATAAGGGACACACAGAGCAGCTCGCCTACTTCCTTACAATAGTGGGGAATCATAGAGGATGATCTATCAGAAACCATGGATGTCATGAGTGAAGATGTGGGGAGACAATGAATGTAATGTTTTCCCTTTTTATATGGAAAGCCTGCATTTTTGCTGTCCTTCTCTGGGTGATTCATCACATTCACCAACAGATATAGCATGCTTGTGACATTTTCCCTGAATGGGAAAGGGTGGGAATTTTTACAGCCTGCTAAACATACATACATGGCCTGAGCTGTTATTCTGCTGTGTTAGCCACCTATTCACAAACCTTGATTGGCAGCTGGATGACATTAGCCAGCTGTGGGAAAGGCCAAAGGAGACAGTAACCATGGACATTTAACTTTGTGATAGCTCCTCTCATGATTGACTATTTAATTAAATTAAATCTCCTGTCCCTCATCCTTGAGATGCTGAGTTCTCCAAGTACTGCTGGAAGATGGACAGTGCTCCTTCACATCTCCTGCCACAAACACTGCACACACTTAGGCTCAGGAAGGGGACTGCATGCAAAGCTCTATCACACTTCACTATGCATGGCAGAATGATGGGCAGTTTCTCTTTGACTCTGGCATTTTTTGATTTTCTATGAAACAAATGTCAAAGATGTTAAAGAACTCAAAGGTTTGCTTCCTTAAGTCAATCTATGTCACAACAATTTCTTTCTTTTTTTTTTTTAGACAGAGTCTCACTCTGTCGCCAGGCTAGAGTGCAGTGGCACAATCTTGGCTCACTGTGACCTCCGCCTCCTGGGTTTAAGTGATTTTCCTGCCTCAGCCTCTCAAATAGCTGCGACTACAGGCACATGCCACCATGCCTAGCTAATTTTTGTATTTTTAGTAGAGATGGGGTTTCACCATGTTGGCCAGGATGGTCTCGATTTCTTGACCTCGTGACCCACCCGCCTTGGTCTCCCAAAGTGCTGGGATTACAGGTGTGAGCCACCACACCCAGCCCATCTAACCAGTTTCTAACATACATGAGACATCACAGAGATAAATATGGAGGGCAGAACCCACCTCTGTTTTTTTGTGTTTGTTGTTGTCTGAATCTGTTATATAAAAAGGAGTTAAAAGGACTCACAGGATTGTTAAGAGGCTTAAAGGAGATAACCCACTTGTCTAGTACCTGGCATATGGCAATGTAGGCTTTACTCCAAAAAGAAGGGTTAATCTGTTCAGTCTAAAGAGACTAAGCACTCAAAAGGCCATGTTGTAGTCTGCAGTGCTGGCACTAACCAGCCTTTCAACAGAGTCACACTGGGCTAATTGTTATCCAGAACCGGGGGAGCTCATTCCCCTGGCTTACACACACCCTGAGAGAGCTATATTCAACAGGATACACGTAAATCCTCATTATAACTGATGGCTTGGATCATCAGAGTTACTGTCACACTGAATGCTTCCTATATTCTTTAACGCAGATAAGAGTTTAATATAAAGTAGCTGTGTTTTAGGCACCCTCCAAGAGAACTTGCTATCCTTAACTTGTTAAAAGTACTCTTAAACGGAATACCATTCCCTCCATGGCTCTCAAGCACCAGTTTATGGCCACATGTTCTAAGATGGGTCCAATTTTCTCTGAGTGACAAAAGGGTGTCAAGGAGAGTAAGAACTTAAAATCTGAGCAAGAGTTTACTTTTCCCAAACTTATAAGACTCAGGTTTAATTTTGTGGTAATAACTACAGACTTGTTAAATATATATATGTGTGTGTACACACATGAAGGTAGCTTGTCTTTAATTATATTCAACCACTCTTCCAAATATTGTTATGATCTGCATAGAAACTTTGTCTTGACCAGTAACTTTTCCCTCCAATTAAACTTTTGAAAAATAGAAGTAGACAGAAAAGCCCAGTTCTAGTCCTGGTCTGTAGATACCTTAAATACTTAACAGAAGAGAAAAAGACATGACTGGGTTGAGGCCAACATCTTTTTTGGAAAACTGGAGTTAAAAACGGTAGCAAAGATATTAACAAATCTAACATGCAGCAGACACATGTGTAACATATCTAAAACCTGGATATCCAGGTACTCAAGTAATATTAAGAATGATTGGTATACATTCTAGCCAGACTGTTCTAGGAAATTATGTTGCAGTAACATCCCCAATATCTCATTACTTTAACACGACAGAAATTTATTTCTTGTTCATGCTTTATACTCAACATCAGGTAGCTGGGGGCTTTGCTCATCATAGCCACTCAAGGGACCCCAGGTCAATTAAGGCTTCACATTGCTTCCACAATCCCAGTGGCAGAGAAAAAAAGGGGAAAACAATGATTCACACACAGGCTCTTAAAAGCTTCCACCTAGAAGTGGCATATATCCACTTGGGTCCACATTTCATTGGCCAGAGTAAGATACATGGCCATACCTAACTGCAAAGGAGGCAAGGCAGTACAGTTCTGCCACATGCTTAAAAGGCACAGAGCTGGACATTTCTGTACATCACAAATGACAATCTTATATAAGAATCCTGAATTGTTCTTTCTCATCTGTTATCTCATTTGATTTCTACTCCATCCTTATAGTTTGGGTTCTATCTGCATCCCATTTTACAAACAAAAATAGCCAAGCCTCAGAGAGATTAAGTGACTTGCTTAAATCACATAAATAGTAAGTCAAACAGCTTTTGGAATTCCATATTATAATATTCTAGTTAAAAGGCTATTGTGGTACAAATCTTTGCTCTCATAATTTGAAGTACATTCTAACTTGTTATTTGTACTATTCATTAAATGTTATCTGATGTTACTCATCTCTTCATATATACTATACATGTACTTTATCTCTAAATTCTGTGCTTCCTGAAGATATATTGTCACATAGTTCCTTGCATTAACCACAGTATCTCAGCTACTGCAGAGACATAAAAGGCAAATATTTGTAAGTTTGCCTTAGTTGATTTGTAAAACACCTACAGAATCACTATTTTCTGAACACCAAGCCTGTACTTTGAGTATCTCAGGAGAAAGAAGTTAACTAGAAAAATTAAGTCTAGGCCTGGGCAACATAGCAAAACCTTGTCCCTACCAAAAAGAAAAAATAAATAAATAAATAAATAAAAGAAAAAATAAAAACAAGATTGAAACTGGACCCTCACCTTACGTATTATACAAAAATAAACTCAAGATGGATTAAAGACCTAAATGTGAAACCTAAAGCTATAAAAACCCTGTAAGATTACCTAGGAAATAACATTTTGGATATAGAATCTGGCAAAGATTTCATAACAAAAATGCCAAAAGCAATTTCAGCAAAAATTGATAAATGGGACCTAATTAAACTAAAGAGCTTTTGCACAGCAAAAGAAACCATCAACAGAGTAAACAGACAACCCACAGAAAGGGAGAAAATATCTGCAAACTATACATCTGACAAAGGTCTAATATCCAGAAGCTACTTAAACAAATGTACAAGCAAAAAAACAACCCCATTGAAAAGCAGGCAAAGGATATGAACAGACCCTTTTCAAAAGAAGATATACATGTGGCCAACAAGCATATGAAGAAATGCTCAATATCACTGATTATTAGAGAAATGCAAATCAAAATCAAAATGAGATACCATCTCATATCAGTCAGAATGGCTATTATTAAAAACTCAAACAATAACAGATGCTGGCGAGGCTGCCAAGAAAAGGAAACACTTGTACTCTGCTGGTGGGAGTGTAAATTAGTTCAGCCACTGTGGAAAACAGTGTGGTGATTCCTCAAAAAGCTAAAAACAGAACTACCATTCGACCCAGCAATCCCACTACTGGGTATATACCCAGAGGAATATAAATCATTCTACCATAAAAACACATGCACACATTATGTTTATTGCAGCACTACTCACAATAGCAAAGACATGGAATCAACCTAGATAGCCAACAACAATAGGCTGGATACACCATGGAATACTATGCAGCCATAGAAAAGAATGAGATCATTTCTTTTCCAGGAACACAGATGGAACTGGAGGCCATTATCCTTACCAAACTAACACAAGATCAGAAAACCAAATACCACATGTTCTCACTTATAAATAGGAGCTAAATAATAAGAACATACGGACACAAAGAGGGGAACAACAGACACTGGGGCCTACTTGAGAGGAAAGTGGAAGTGGGGAGAGGTTCAGGAAAATACCCAGGTGATGAAATAATCTCTATAGTGAACCTCCTAGTCATGAGTTTACTTATATAACAAAACTGCACATGTACCTCCAAACCTAAAATAAAAGTTAAAATAATTTTATTATTATTATTATTATTATTATACTCTAAGTTTTAGGGTACATGTGCACAACGTGCAGGTTTGTTACATATGTATACATGTGCCATGTTGGTGTGCTACACCCACTAACTCGTCATTTAGCATTAGGTATATCTCCTAATGCTATCCCTCCCCCCTCCCCCCACCCCACAACAGGCCCTGGTGTGTGATGTTCCCCTTCCTGGGTCCATGTGTTCTCATTGTTCAATTACCACCTAGGAGTGAGAACATGCGGTATTTGGTTTTTTGTCCTTGCAATAGTTTGCTGAGAATGATGGTTTCCAGCTTCATCCATGTCCCTACAAAGGACATGAACTCATCATTTTTTATGGCTGCATAGTATTCCATGGTGTATATGTGCCACATTTTCTTAATCCAGTCTATCATTGTTGGACATTTGGGTTAATTCAAGATGGATTAAAGACTTACATGTTAGACCTAAAACCATAAAAACCCTAGAAGAAAACCTAGGCAATACCATTCAGGACATAGGCATGGGCAAGGACTTCATGTCTAAAACACCAAAAGCAATGGCAACAAAAGCCAAAATTGACAAATGGGATCTAATTAAACTAAAGAGCTTCTGCACAGCAAAAGAAACCACCATCAGAGTGAACAGGCAACCTACAGAATGGGAGAAAATTTTTGCAACCTACTCATCTGACAAACGGCTAATATCCAGAATCTACAATGAACTCCAACAAATTTACAAGAAAAAAACAAACAACCCCATCAAAAAGTGGGTGAAGGATATGAACAGATACTTCTCAAAAGAAGACATTTATGCAGCCAAAAAACACATGAAAAATCTTTTTTAAAAAAAGAAAAAAGAAGTCTACTACTTTATTGTTATGCAGAACTTAAGACTACTCCATTTGGAGATGTCCTCCATATACCACCTTCATTTACAAATACAAAGTTTTGTATTTGTAAATACATGGTGCGTGTAAAGTGCCTGTAAAGTGTGACTATATATATATATATATATATATATGTGCTTCCCTTTTTCATCACATCAAATCATGTCACACACTACAGACAACACATCGTTCTTACTATATAAAACCATTGCCCATTTGCAGACTTCTGTTTGCCTTTGTTTTGACACTGAAAGTTCCTCTTTGTGAATTCACTAAAAGTCATTTTTCCATTATTAAGTCATTTCCATAATTTCCCCAAAGGCAGATTTTTTCTGAAAACACTGGAATGAATGCAGTGCTCCTGCACAGGGCAAGATTGGAAGGATCAAAAGCCAAGTGCTTAATTAGCACCAGAGTCTGAATAAAAAGGAGAAGTGATAATGGTGAAACCAGTTTTCTGATAGCTTGTCTGATCTGTCTTAATCTAACCACAGACTAAAACTCACCTGGGCATGCTACTTAATTTCTCACTTTCCTCACTGTAAAAGTGGGATAATAACAGTACTTATTTCATAGGGATGTTGTGGGGATTAAACGAGAATGCATAAAACACAGAAAATGTCTAATACATAGTAAGCACTCACTAAATGTTATAGCTATTACTTTCCTTTGAATTTTGCCAAATGCTTCCACTTGAGCCAACTGAACTCAGATATTAACATATAATGAAATTTTAGGGCTGGAAGGTACTTTGGAGTCTATCTGCTCCAAAGAAATTTAAGGCATTTGCCTGGAATCAAACAGTTTATGAGGGACCCAAGATGAAATCTGAGTTTCCTGACTGTTAGCCTCATGTAATTTTATGTATAGGAGGAATGTCTTATTTAGAATGGTGTTTGACATAATGGTCCACGTGATTCTGCACAAATCAAATTTGATTTTCTTTGGTTAGTGTTCATTTCCTCTGAAAATCCATCTATTTAAGCACAGAGAACACAACCAAACCCCATGATTGTTAAATCCTGGCCTGAGTACAAAATGAAACAGGCCCAAATATTGAATCAAAGCTCTTTGCAGCCTAGAGGTAGGACTCTAGTCTGAAATTAGTTCTATTTTGCTTACCAGCTTAATGATATTGTCAGTTGTTTTTTAATTAGGTCGCCCTTAATTGCTACACTGAATGAATTTTAAGAGCTGGCAGAAATGCTTGCTGTGTTCCAATGCACTTTAAAGTGAAAAAATTTAAATTGGTTTTCTTTTAAAAGGCTTAGATAAGGGCATTTCAGAAAGCAGCTTAAACATGTTTTTGCAGGTAATAGGGGTATGGAAATTCCAGCAAGTTTGCATGTTCTCCAGGCTTTAAGAGTTATATTCTCATTCCTCCAAAGTAAGCCTTTGAATTGCCTTATCTGTGAAACAGAAATCATGACCCGGTAACCCAGGGGAGATATACAGGGGTCATGTGACAAAGGCATAACCCAAATAAATGACGACAATTTCTAAAACAACTATAAAGATGGATTTCCTGTTTTTATTCTTTCTTTCCAAAATCAAATCACTATACAACAGAGAGCAGTGTGCCATCTAGCTTCTCTTCTGCCCTTATGAAGGTTCAGCTGAGATACTTCTTGAACAAAATAGATGAAGTGAAGTCAGCATACATTGCCATTACACTAGCAAACAAAGAAACAGATATTGCCTCCTTCTAAGAGAGCCTGTTGAAACAGTAACATGAATTCCCAGCAGACCAATTGTTTGCACAAGAATATGCTATTGCTGTTCCTTAGCAACCAATGCCATTCTTCAAAGGCACTGTGAATGAAGAGTTAAATACCTTCTTCTGTCCCTTGTATCTAAAGTATGACTTGAGATTCTGATTAAAGTGAATGTTTTACTGGCATTTTGGAAGCACTCAACTGATGAAGCTCACTCGTGGAGTTGAGTCAGATGCTGTTTTGGTCAACGGAAGTCTCAGACAACCAAATAAATACATCATCACCCGATTTGTGAAGGTCAGCTGTAGATGCATACAGTAGCATATGGTCTACTCTGGTTGGCATCAACCATGACATTCAACTCTCCATTCTCTTACTCAGCTCTCTTCTATTCTGCCATAGAAAGAGACAATTGATGTGTGAGGCACTCAGGATACGGAGATGCTGTGAAATGTTTAACAAATAAACCTCAACTTAATTTAAAGTGACAAGATACCACAAATTTAATGACAATCTGCAATTAAAATATTTAGAAACTCTATATAATGGTTCTATTGCTATTTGAATATAAACACAAAAGAAAATAAGATCTGTCAATGAAATACTTCATTAAATTAGGTTATAAACCATTAAGCCTGGTTTGTTACAATAGGCTCTTTGTTACTATTATTTATTTCTAGCATTAAAATCCTAGTTTAATGTCAATGATTTTCCCCTTGAGTTTCTATTAGACTCTTCTTAATGTTCAGAGGGCTTCTCAGAATATAAGAGATAAAATGGCTGTACAAAGAAAATTTCATAGCAAAGGTGATTTGTAATTTGATTTCCATGACGGTTTTCCCATTAAAGATCTCTGGAGTGGACTTCGGAAAGTCTTCTCAGTAAGCTAGCTCAGATTTAATATTGCTCAATTGTTCATTCATTCATTACTTTGTCCATTCATTCGACAAGTATTTGTTGGGCATCTTGGTGCCATAAACTGGGTTAGGGGCTAGGGATACAACAAAACAAACATGTTCCCTTCCCTGAGGATTACAGTCCTAAAGGGGCAACAGAAAATTAACAGCCAAATACAATGCAGCATGTCAAGTGCCAATGTCAAGAGAGGATCAATGCTAAAGGAGCACCTAGCAAGGTCCCCTTACCCAGATGGGGTTCATAAAAGATATCCTGAAAAAAATGGTGGTGAAACAGGAGAGCTAAAGGAATAAAAAAGGGTTCTTGGAAGAGGGGGTAGCAGGTACACAGGCCAGGAAAAGAAAGGCATGGCAAGAGAAAGAAATGGAAACTCATTACTCATATACTCACATTGGGATGATGAGCTCAAAGGAGGTAAACTGGGGACTGACCGGGAAATGTTGTATAAGCCAAATGAAGGTGTCTGAGTTTCCTTAAAAGTATGGGGGAGGCATTAAAGGTATTTGGAAAGGAAGGTGGGAGCATTCTTGACTGTGGCCTAGTCTTCCTGCCATCTTGTACTTGTTGGATCGATGTTCACTGTGCCATCAGACTACTTCTCTCATAATGTCTCTGATCTCACCCCAGTTTAGAAACTTCTATAGATATTTTATAACCACAGAATGGCTTTTTTTAAAGCTAAGCTATCCATCATGTTCTTGGTCTGGGGGATCACACGCTCTAATTCTCTAATTCTTCTTACTATTCAAGTAGATAAATACAGGTTAAAAAAAGTTTAACTACAAGTTTATGACTATGACTTCAAAAGCACAGGCAACAAAAGAAAAAATATCAAGTGGGGCTACATCAAACTAAAAGGCTTCTGCACAGGAAGGGAAACAATCAACAAATGGAAAGGTAACTTAGAGACTGGGAGAAAATATTTGCTATTATATCTGATATCATATATCTAATAGGTGGCTAATATCCAAAATATATAAGAAATTCAAACAACTCAATTGCAAAAAAAAAAAAAAACCAAATAACCTGATTTTTTTAAATGGGCAAAGGACCTGAGGAGATATTTTTCCAAGGAAGACAAAGAAATGTCCTAAAGTAGGTGAAAAGGTACTCAACATCACTAATCATCATAGAAATGCAAATCAAAACCATAATGAAATATCACTTCATATCTGTTAGAAAGGCTATTATCAAAAAGTCAAAAGATAACAAGTGATGGTGAAGGTGTAGAGAAAAGGGAACCCTTGTACATTCTTGCTGGGATTGTAAATTGGTACAACCACTGTGGAAAACAGTACGGATATTCCCTCAAAAAACTAATAGAGCTGCCATATGATCCTGCACTCCTACTTCTGGGTATATATCCAAAAGAATTGAAATCAGTATGTCAAAGAGATATGTGTATTCCCATGTTTATTGCAGCACTATTCATAATAGCCAAGATATGAAAACAACCTAAGTGTCTACTGAGAGACGAATGAGTAAAAAATAGCATTCCTTTATGTATATGTACCAGATATATAAATATATTCCCTTATGTATATGTATCTGGTACACATACATGAGTGAGTAAAAAATAGTATTCCCTTATGTATATGTACCTGAGACATATATATATTCCCTTATGTATGTGTATCTGGTACATATACCTGAGGGAATACTATTCAGCCTTTAAAAAGAAGAAAATTCTGCCATTTGCAGAGACACAGATGAATCTAGAGGACGTTATGTTAAATGATATAAGCCAGTGCAGAAAGAAAAATGCTGTATGATCTCACTTACATGTAGAGTCTAAAGCAGTTGAACTCATAGAAACAGAGTAGAATGGTGGTTGTCAAGTGGCTGGGAAAAATGTGGGGATTTGGATCAAAGGATACAAACTTTCATTTATAAGATGGGTTCTGGTGATCAAATATACAGCATAGTAACTATAGTTAATTATAATGTATTGTATACTTAAAATTTGCTAAGAGATCTTTAGTGTTCTCACCACACATTAAAGAAAAGGTGAGCATATGAGGATGTTAATTTGCTTGATTTGGTAATCACTTCACAATGTATTCACATTTTGAAACATGACAGTGTACACCTTAAATATATACATTTTTTATTTGTCAATTATTTTTCAGGAAAGCTGGTGCGGGGAGACAGGAAAGGTGAACTGTTTCATCTGAGGGCCTGTGGGGTGCTGAGTCAACTGAGTAAGGCCTAAAACCTAAGCTCCTATTGGTCATTCTTTTATGGAGCAATATCAGGTAGTGAAGTCCAGCTTGACTGATGTAGGTGTTTTCTTCTCTTATTATATAAGCTAGGTTAAATATTTGTGTTTTCTTGTTGTTTTTCTTTTGTTTTGTTCGAGACAGGGTCTCCCTCTGTCACCCAGGCTGGAGTGCAGTGGCATAATTTTGGCTCACTGCAGCCTCAGCCTCCCAGGGTCAAGTGATCCCCCGACCTCAGCCTCCTGAGTAGCTGGGACCACAGGCATGCATCACCATGCCTGGCTGATTTTATTTATTTTTTGTAGAGATGGGGTCTCACTATGTTACCTAGGCTGGTCACAAACTCCTGGGCTCAAGTGATCCTCCCACCTCAGCCTCCCAAAGTGTTGGGATTACAGACTTGAGCCACCATACCTGACCAATGTTTGGATTTTTCTTTTTTAACCTTACCGGCACATTTAAAAGCTGAGAGGCTCTCTTGAATGACTGCTATCAAGAACGTAATTTAAGAAATATCATGATGAAGCCCTGTTAATACAGATTTATGTTCTGAACACATAGAAGACTTTTCAGTGAAATCTTGGACTTTTTCCAGTGTTAGCATCACCTAAATGAAAGCATAATGATATGATGTAAGCAGTCCATATCCTCATGGAAGTTTTTTTTTATTATTAATTAATGCTCCTAGAAATGAAAGTGCAATACTACCACAACAAAACCAGACTCTCTGGCTCCTCATTTATCCTGTACATTTTCCAACTGCCCCAAGAAAAGTAGCTATTATATTTGCCTAGCTTCGGCCATTAGATGTTCTTTCAGATTGGCTTCTGTGTCCTTTTAGTGTACTTTTTAAATCTTGAGCATTTCCTTACTTTCTGGCACCAAAAGATGCTCTCAGTTCCTCTTGTATTTTCCTCTCCCAGTCTTAGAATCAGCCATTTCTCCAAGGAGCCCTGGGCTATTTTATCAGAAAACGATATTCAGAAACCAAAATCTGGGTACTAGGAATGTTCATTGCTCTTCATGGATACAGCTGGAAAATATTTGTATGTATATTAATGCAGGTATACAGAGATATCTGTATTTCTGTAGCTAGCTATCCAAGTATGCATTAAAATAAACAGGAGTTCATACTGATATTTCTAACCTTAATCCAGCACCATAGGATTTATCACAGCATTCAGAGGCGGGGAGTTTTTAATCAGAGAAAGATTTCAAGCAAAGAAAAAATTTCTCAAAGCAGGTATGTCTTAGGCCAGACTGAGAGGGGAAAATACTGATGTGGTCATTGAGATTCTTTAAATAAAATCTTCTCAGCAGTAGGTAGTAGGTTGTACTGACTACGTTTTACAGGTGAGAAACCTGAGGCTCAAGAGGTTTAAGTAAGTTGCCAATATTTTTACTACAAGCAAAAAACAAACAACCCCATTAAAAAGTGGGCAAAGGACATGAACAGACATTTTTCAAAAGAAAACATGTATGTGGCCAACAAGTATATGGACAAATGCTCAACATTACTAATCATTACAGAAATGCAAACCAAAACCACAACGAGATACCATCTCACACCAGTCAGAATGGCTTTTGTTAAAAAGTCAAAAAATAACAGATGCTGTATTCTCACTCATAGGTGGGAATTGAACAATGAGAACACATGGACACAGGAAGGAGAACATCACACTTCGGGGACTGTTGTGGGGTGGGGGGAGGGGGGAGGGATAGCATTGGGAGATGTACCTAATGCTATATGACGAGTTGGTGGGTGCAGCGCACCAGCATGGCACATGTATACATATGTAACTTACCTGCATGTTGCGCACATGTACCATAGAGCCTAAAGTATAATAATAATAAAATAATAATAACAAAAATAAAAAAAAATAAAATAAAATAAAAAAATAACAGATGCTGGAGAGGTTTCAAAGAAAAGGGAACACATAAGCAAACGCAAAATAATGAGAATCATAACAAACAGTCTCTCAGACCACAGTGCAATCAAATTAGAACTCAGGATTAAGAAACTCACTCACACCCACACAACTACATGGAAACTGAAAACCTGCTCCTGAATGACTACTGAGTAAATAACAAAATTAAGGCAGCAATAAATAAGTTCTTTGAAACGTATGAGAACAAAGACACAACAAACCAGAATCTCTGGGACACAGCTAAAGCAGTGTTTAGAGGAAAATGTATAGTACTAAATGCCCACAGGAGAAAGCAGGAAAAATCTACAATCCACACCCTAATATCACAATTAAAAGAACTAGAGAAGCAAGAGCAAATGAATTCAAAAGCTAGCAGAAGACAAGAAATAACTAAGATCACAGCAAAACTGAAGGACAGAGAGATACGAAAAAGCCTTCAAAAAATCAGTGAATCCAGGAGCTGGTTTTTTCAAAAGATTAATAAAATAGACCACTAGCCAGATTAATAAAGAAGAAAAGAGAGAAGAATCAAATAGACACAATAAAAAATGATAAAAGGGATATCAACACTGATCCCACAGAAATACAAACTACCAGCAGAAAATACTATAAACACCTCTATGCAAATAAACTAGAAAATCTAGAAGAATTTGATAAATTCCTGGACACATACACCCTCCCAAGACTTAACCAGGAAGAAGTCGAATCCCTGAATGGACCAATAACAAGTTCTGGAATTGAGGCAGTAATTAATAGCCTACCAACTAAAAAAAGCCCATGACCTGACAGATTCACAGCCGAATTCTACCAGAGGTACAAAGAGGAGTTGCTTCCATTCCTTCTGAAACTATTCCAAACAATAGAAAAAGAGGGACTCCTCCCTAACTCATTTTATGAGGCCAGCATCATCCTGATACCAAAACCTGTCGGAAACACTACAAAAAAAGAAAACGTCAGGCCAATACCTCTGATGAACATTGATGTGAAAATCCTCAATAAAATACGGCAAATCTAATCCAGCAGTACATCAAATAGCTTATCCACCATGATCAAGTCAGCTTCATCCCAGGGATGCAAGGCTGGTTCAACATACATAAATCAATCAACGTAATCCATCACATAAACAGAACCAATGACAAAAACCACATGATTATCTCAATAGATGCAGAAAAGGCCTTCAATAAAACTCAACATCCCTTCATGCTAAAAACTCTCAATAAACTAGGTATTGATGGAACGTATCTCAAAACAATAAGAGCTATTTATGACAAACCCACAGCCAGTATCATACTGAATGGGCCAAAGCTGGAAGCATTCCCTTTGAAAACTGGCACAAGACAAGGATGCCCTCTCTCACCACTCCTATTCAACATAGTATTGGAAGTTCTGGCCAGGACAATTAGGCAAGAGAAAGAAATAAAGCGTATTCAAATAGGAAAAGAGGAAGTCAAACTGTCTCTGTTTGCAGATGACATGATTGTCTGTTTAGAAAACCCCATCGTCTCAGCCCAAAATCTCCTCAAGCTGATAAGCAACTTCAGCAAAGTCTCAAGGTACAAAATCAGTGTGCAAAAATCACAAACATTCCTATGCACCAATAACAGACAAACAGAGCCAAATCATGAGTGAACTCTTATTCACAATTGCTACAAAGAGAATAAAATACCTAGGAATACAACTTACAAGGGATGTGAAGGACCTCTTCAAGGAGAACTACAAACCACTGCTCAACGAAATAAGAGCAGACACAAACAAATGGAAAAACATTCCATGCTCATGGATAGGATGAATAAATATCGTGAAAATGGCCACGCTGCCCAAAGTAATTTATAGATTCAATGCTATCCCCATCAAGCTTCCATTGACTTTCTTCACAGAATTAGAAAAAAAACTACTTTAAATTCCATATGGAACCAAAAAAGAGCCTGTATAGCCAAGATGATCCTAAGCAAAAAGAATAAAGCTGGAGGCATCATGCTACCTGACTTCAAACTACTACAAGGCTACAGTAACCAAAACAGCATGTTACTGGTACCAAAACAGATACATAGACCAATGGAACAAAACAGAGGCCTCAGAAATACCACCACACATCTACAACCATTTGATCTTTGACAAACCTGACAAAAACAAGAAATGGGGAAAGGATTTCCTATTTAATAAAAGGTATTGGGAAAACTGGCTAGTCATATGCAAAAAACTGAAACTGGACCCCTTCTTTACATCTTATACAAAAATTAATTCAAGACGGATTAAAGGCTTAAATGAAAGACCTAAAACCATAAAAACCCTATAAGAAAACCTAGGCAATACCATTCAGGACATAGGCATGGGCAAAGACTTTGTGACTAAAACACCAAAAGCAATGGCAACAAAAGCCAACACTGACAAATGGGATCTAATTAAACTAAAGAGCTTCTGCATAGCAAAAGAAACTTATCATCAGAGTGAACAGGCAATCTACAGAATGGGAGAAAATTTTTGCAATTTATCCATCTGACAAAGGGCTAATATTCAGAATCTGCAAGAAACAAACAAATTTACAGGAAAAAAACAAACAACCCTATCAAAAAGTGGGCGAAGGACGTGAATAGACACTTCTAAAAGAAGACATTTATGCAGCCAAAAAACATGAAAAAAAGCTCATCATCACTGGTCATTAGGGAAATGCAAATCAAAAGCACAATGAGATACCATCTCACGCCAGTTAGAATGGCAATCATTAAAAAGGAAACAACAGATGCTGGAGAGGAGGTGGAGAAACAGGAACACTTTTACACTGTTGGGGAGTGTAAATAAGTTCAACCATTGTAGAAGACAGTATGACAATTCCTCAAGGATCTAGAACTAGAAATACCATTTGACACAGTAATCCCATTACTGGGTATATACCCAAAGGATTATAAATCATTCTACTATAAAGGCACATGCACACGTATGTTTACTGTGGCACTATTCACAATAGCAAAGACTTGGAACCAACCCAAATGCCCCTCAATGATAGATTGGATAAAGAAAATGTGGCACATATACACCATGGAATACTATGCAACCATTAAAAAGGATGAGTTCATGTCCTTTGCAGGGACATGGATGAAGCTGGAAACCATCATTCTCAGCAAACTAACACAGGAACAGAAAACCAAACACCGCATGTTCTCACTGATAAGTGGAAGTTGAACAGTGAGAACACACGGACACGGAGGGGAACATCACACACCGGGCCTGTCAGGGTGTGGGGGGCTAGGGGAGAGACAGCATTAGGAGAAATGCTTAATGTAGATGACAGGTTGATGGGTGCAGCAAACCACCATGGCATGTGTATACCTATGTAACAAACCTGCACGTTCTGCACATGTACCCCAGAACTTAAAGCAAAATAAAATAAAATAAAATAAAATAAAATAAAAGTGAGCCTTCCTTTCCCTTGTAGAATGTTCATAACTTAGAGTATCAGAGAAGAGAGGAAGCAATGCAGGTCAGGGAAAGAATGAGTGAAGGCAGAGAAGGGCATGTGCAGGGGTTGGCAAGACACCAGCCTGGTCAAGGCTGAGCAGGGAGTCTTCGTGTAAGAAGGAAACCATATTGGCTGTCTGGCCTCCCCTGCTGCCCATTTCAGTGCAGCAGATTTAGGACTACCCAGGGAGCTTAGGAGAATTACACACCTAAATCTGTTTCTGCCTTCTTGGGTAATTGGCTTCATCTCTCTGTACCTCTGTTTCCTCATCTGTAAAACAGAATTATGACATCTTTTCGCCATACAAGGCAATAATAAAAGGTAAAGGAATAAAAAGATTAATGCAAACTCTTATGCCTCATAAGCAGTTTTGCTTCTGGAGCTGTTATGATAAAATTAAATGATGCAATTGAAAATGACCTATACAAACATAAAACACTCTTTTTTTTTCTTTTTTAAACAGCTCCAGATGAATGCACTGTACTTTAATATCCTGGGGAATATGAATTGAATACATTAATCTATGAAATCTGGAAATAAGACAGATCCAAGCATTCCCATTTTAAAAGATTCAGATTAGGTACACCAATATTCCTAATACTAAATATATCCAAGTAATTTATGTGATATTAATTCCAAACCCAGAGCTTCTTTTCAATTCACCCCTGGAATGTAAACTCCCTGAAGATAAGCCCATGTCTCAAGTACAGTTTTGGATTTTTCAGAGGCCAGAGCTCTGGGTATGAACCAGTAATTCCTTCAGCACCATACACTTGTTTTTTTTTCTTGTAGTTTTTTTGCTATCTATGTCACATACACAATTTTATCAGCATGGATAGAGAAGGGGTATAATATGGGTTAAAAGTACACTGGAGCCAGACCATCTGGATTCAAATGCTGTTTATGCCATTTATTAGGTGCATAATCTTGGGCATATTCAAGGTATAACCTATTCACACCTCAGTTTCCTCATTCTGAAAACTGAGAAAATGACAACATACTACAACTAGGGCTGTTGGGAAAATAATTGAGACATGTAAAGCATTTAGAACACTGCTTGGAACATAGTGAGAACTTAATAAGTGTTAGTTATAATTATACTACACTAACAGCCTTATCAAGTAGAATCCCTAATGAGGGGACACAGATTGTGAGTTAAAGTATTAGCAGGTGTTTTATTATCACACTTAATCACATGGGGAGAAGAGAAAAGTAGAATCACCAATACTTGTAAAGCCTGATTTCTAGAACTAACTTTATGCCTGGGATGTGATGTTTTAGGGAGCAGGGACATGTGGAGTGTGGAACTGTGCTCCAGGATAGCAGCAGCCTAGTGCAGCCTCCTACCTCTACTTCCCAGCACACACATCCACCCTGAGCAGGTAATGTTCTCATGGACCTTGACAAACATACTTGCTCTTGTTCCTCTAGCTGAGCTGCCCTCCTCATCTCCCCTAAATATGCTGAATGCTGTCCATCCTCAAATGCTGTTTCTATCCCTGGCTCCTCAGCACCCTTCCTGCCCGTAGCTAGTCTCATATTCTGCTTTTAACTCTTTTTATGTGTAAGTTGAGAAATTCACTGTTCCAAGTTTAACTTTTACCACATTATCCAAGTATATGGATTATATTATATTAGGTGTGTTTACCTAACAGGTTTGTGAATTCCTTAAGGACAAAGTCATATCTTACACAAGCTTCTTTTGTATCTTTTCAGCAGTGGTTCTTAACTGGGGACAATTTTGCCCCCCAGAATATATATGACAATGTCTGGAGACATTTTTGGTTGTCATGATGGGGAAGGGGAGTGCTACTGAGATCTGGTGGGTCGAGACTAGAGACGTTCCTAAATACTCAACACACAAGACAGCCTGCCCCTCTTCTCCCCATAACAAAGAATTATCTGGTCCAAAATGTTCATTGTATTAGGGTTGAGAAATCCTGTCCAATAATACCAAGGACAGTGGGAAAATGAGATTCATTCCAATTATATGATTTTTTTCTGTAATGTCTTAATGGGCCAACCACTAAGTTTCAACTTCCATTCCAGGGTCATGCCCACTAACCCAAGGTCCTTTCTTTTTATTAATAGCAATAATGATAACCATGAAAATAAAAGGGGATATATTTTGTTTTATATTGTTTGGGCCTTGTGGTATTTGTGCCAGCAGCAGCGATTGTTCAATTGTCATTATGAATAGAGACAATGACATCTCCTTGGCACAGGGTAGACCACACAGGTCAGTCCCTGGCTTACACCTCATCCAGTTACATGCTCTGAAAGCCTTTTACAGCAGGCTCATCCCACCTTACTTATCTGAATATTAATACAGCCCATCCCATGGACAGGTAGGGTCTGAGGTTACTTTTTCTGCTCTTGCCCAGGTATATCTAAGGTGACTGAAGTGGACTCCTGCACACCACCTGCCTACCTCCTTGCAGTTTTCTTTTGCCAATCCTGCCACACTTGCCCCATCCCATTGAATGAGGTTTATGTCTAGGTTCCCAAATGAGTGCTAGTACAGCCCTATAGTTTAGGCCCTCATCCTCTATCTCTGGCTCTCAGCAAGCTTCACTGACCTGGAGATGAGCCTTGCTCTCAGTATCCAAGGCATCAGCTGTGGGCCTGCTTCAACCACAATGGCCCTGCTGGCACCATAGCTCTGGAAACAACCTAACCATTTGAGAGATCTGTGCCCAAAAGAGGTGAGACTATTTGGCCTCAAGATCTCCTGAGAATTAACTTTACCCCTTAAATGGTATGTTTTTAACCTTTATTTTAATAATTTAGATTCACAAAAGATATGAGCAACATTACTATGATTTGGTAGGCTGGATCCTTTTGGAGTGAACCTCTATAGTCAGTACCTCTCCCCTACTCTACTGTGGCATGCACAGCCATTTCACTGCCAAAATGGAGCCCATGATTGGCACACATTAAATTTGAAGGAGAGGGGCATGTGCACATATTTTAAAATTTTTTAAATCACAATATATAATTATTAAAAATTAGAAAATAAAATAACTTTTGATTAGAATTATGACTAGTTTCTATCCCATTCTTAGAGCCAGACTTCATTTTAATTTTCTGTCTTCTGGTACTGTGATATGTTTCTATCACTCAAATGTGATTAAGGCTTAAGACTTCTTATGGAGTACAGAAAATAGAAGGGAATAAATGACTACTTTGAGATCACGGCAACCAATTTGGTACTTAATTTCTGTTTTGTGAGGATGCTTTTAAAAGACTCTTTACCACAACTGTATCCTGCCTAGACTTTTTCTCAAAAAAAGATCTTAAAATTTGCCAGATTTATTGAAGTAAAATATTATCCAGCAGAATATCTTCTTTCTGATCAATCTGTCCTCTGAATTGCAAAATTCACAGGACACAATTCTTCACAACTCTACCATTCAGGATAATGCCTGTTGATATGATCTTTCAAATTACCAACAGATCATCAAGGAATATACATAGCTGACTGTGTTCATTAAATCAGTATGGTTCAGGGCCAAGTCATGGTAAATTGCACCTGCAGGCCTCGTAGGAGATAATTGAAGAGACTCAAGATGTTTACAACTATAATGTCCATGCACTAATCTGAAGTCAGAATTGTAAAATAAGTTTTAAAGAAAACTTATAAATATATGAGGTGGGATTTCTGGAATGGCTTAATGAGGAGCTCGGCAAATCTTTTCCCCAAAGGGCAATGATAAAAGAGGGCACAGTTGTCAAAAACAACCAAATTAAGATTCTAAAAACTGATCAATGGCATATAACAAATTGAAAAGGATTTATCAAGAAAACCTACTGAATCTTAGTAACAACAGTGGAATCTGTGACATCTTCCCCAGGGACTGCTCCTATCCTCTTCCCCCTCACACCTTAGCTCCATTACCTGAAAATCCTACCCCAGCCTCAGCAGATGAGGAAGACTATGTGGGCTGGCAGCTCCACTGCCCTGCTGGAGGGGGCTGACTATATTTGGAACAGGGCATGGAAAACAGTGCCCAGGGTACTATCAGAAATAAGAGGCATCACAGTGGCAAGCAATCAGGACAGCCTAACATCAAGGCTAGCCTAGGTTTTGATACTGGTTGGAACAAGCAAACACAAAATGGCAGAGCAGCCAGAAATTTAATAAGAAAATCCAGGGAAGGAAAGAACTAAAGACAGCCTTTTAAAGATCCCCTTATCTCTAAAGGTATACAAGGCTGGGCAAATGCTTAAAGTTGTGCATACACAGGAAAGACCAGACAGGGCTCTAGAGAACTACCTATCCTTTGCTGATTTTCCCCTAGTCATTGGGTGTCTAGTACATCAAATGATAACTGAATTCACTTATAACTATTTTCTGGAGTCACAAAACATACACTATGGGTCATCTATATCACCTCCTTCATTACACAGATGAGAAACACAAGGCCTCTGAACACTTTAAAAACACGAGTTTCTAAAAGTTAGTAGAAAATCAATAGAGGTTGTTTTTTTCTTGTAAATTTGTTTAAGTTCTTTGTAGATTCTGGATATTAGCCCTTTGTCAGATAGATAGATTGACCCAGCAATCCCATTACTGGGTATACATCCAAAGGATTATAAATCATTCTACTATAAAGACACATGCACACGTATGTTTATTGCAGCACTATTCACAACAGCAAAGACTTGAGACCAACCCAAATGTCCATCAATGATAGACTGGATAAAGAAAATGTGACACATATACACCATGGAATACTATGCAGCCATTAAAAAGGACGAGTTCTTGTCCTTTGCAGGGACATGAAGCTGGAAACCATCATTCTCAGCAAACTAACACAAGAACAGAAAACCAAACACTGCATGTTCTCACTCATAAGTAGGAGTTGAACAATGAGAACACTTGGACACAGGGAGGGGAACATCACACACTGGGGCCTGTTGGCGGGTGGGGAGCTAGGGGAGGGAGAGCATTAGGACAAATATCTAATGTAGATGAACACGGGTTGATGGGTGCTGCAAACCACCATGGCACGTGCATACCTATGTAACAAACCTGCACATTCTACACATGTACCCCAGAATTTAAAGTATTAAAAAAAAAAAAAAGAAAAACAAATCAACAGAGGTTAGTACAAATGGCCCCTGCAACTATGCCAAAATCCACTTAACTGCAAAAAGGTGGCATAAAATTAACAAACAGAAATTCGTCAGGGAAGTTAGAACTTATCTGAATACACGAATATACATGAACTTCCTCAATCTTTGGCAGGGATGTCCAATCTTTTGACTTCCCTGGGCCACACTCGAAGAAGACAAATTATCTTGGGCCACACATAAAATACACTAACAATAGCTGATGAGCTTAGAAAAAAAAAATCACACACAAAAAAATCTCACAATGTTTTAAGAAAGTTTATGGATTTGTGTTGGGCCACATTCAAAGCTGTCCTGGGCCACTGCATGCAGCCCACAGACCCTGGGTTGGACAAGTTTGATAGTCTCTCTTCCTTTTCACTCCTTTTTCTCCTGTGAAGTCTTATAAAGGAAGAGACTAATATGGGTTCTCCAGAAGGTCATTCCTTGTGGGGTAAGGTGATAAACTCTACCTTGGAGAATGAGTCACACCTGTTCTGTAAATTGTCATTGCTTGTAACCAATCCTCTCACTTTCTGTTCCTCTTTTTCTCAACTCTGGATTCCTAGTTCTAGATCTTCATTTTATTTTCTTTGTGGGTGACAACCTGGCTAAAAATACTCTACTCTTTTGGTTGGGTATCTACAAGTCCCAGGGAAAACAACCATGCATAGATATAAGCTCCAGTTCCAATTGCCATCCAAAACTATTAACATTTTAATCTGTATAACACAACTTGTTTCCATAACAAAAGGCTATCCATTCATGTTCTCAAGCCCTCTTATTGTAAATTCTGCTTGTTCAAGCAAGTGATTTTAAGTTCTCTTGGAGACGACAGAACACTCCATGTAAATTAAATGCTGTTTTCCCCTAAGCTTTGTAGAATGCAGGAAGCCACTTTGGGTGGGCACCAAGGAAACCTGCTCCCAAGACAACCTTTATATGTTCCTGCCTTTCCTGACAGCTTGACATTTGGCCCATCCTTGGCCTTTAGTCGATTTTAAACCACTAGGAAAAACAAGGACCAAATCCTTGTATTTGTACAGCTGACATCTTTGCTGCTGAGAACCTTGTGTAATCTATCCTTGTGACAAGGATAGCCAGAAACTGTAATAGTTTAAAAACATATCTGACAAATAGTCTAACAGGCAGTCAAGAAACAGTTCAAAGCAAAGAATGAAGTAGGGCTGGCTGCTGCACTGTGGAGTGAGCCCCTTCAGATGTTTTCCTTCCTTTGTTACTTGAAGACAGCATCTGGGGATAGAAGGCTGGGAATCTGGGGCAGGTGTGACAAGATGGTGTTTCTATCAAGGGAAAACACCTGGGTGAAACTAATTCATCATGGAAACCACACCTGCTCTTTCAAATTAGAAAAAAATACTGAAAGATGACTGACAGCAGTGTGGTATAGATTTTGCCAACAATTACACTGGGTTTGAACTGTAGTTGCCATGTGCCTGCTCAGTGACTTCGGATGGCGTCTTTAGTCTCTGAGCATCTCTGATTTTCCTTTATTGCACAATAGATTAAATGAGATAATTTAGGTACAATGCCTAGCATTGTTCATGCGTTCACATATGTCACCACTTCTCACTTTCTGCCTTACTGATGCCAACCAGAGACAGGTGCTAGTGATAAACACTGTCTCTATGCAGATGTAGGAATACAACTTATCATAACTAATTTCTAACAACAACAACAAAAACTCCAGGACTAATTCTGCAATTTAACAACTCAAATTCTATCTTTCAGCAAGGATGAAATTATTAACTTTTACTTGACACTCTTCCTCCTGAGTCATTTCTTTGATCCAATATTTTAACAGCAGCTGAGTGACACAGCAGGATTCCATGGATCAGCCACCAGCAACCACATAAAAGGCTAGGAATTATTTCAGATCAGGATGCTGCCAGAGCACAGCTCTCCAAATAAAACATTTTATAGTATAATTTTTGTTTTCAAAACTCCCTGACCAGCTCCCTTTCATCTGTCAAGAGACGCCTGGATGTGATGGGATCCTCTTCCTACCCAAATCTGGAGCACTCAGTGATGGCACCAGGTAAAAGGTGATGCCCTGTTCGGGTTTCAGGCTGACACACCAGACCTGCTGTCAAAACTACTTCACACCCTGGTGGGAAGAAGCTCCTCTCAATTCTCAGTAGTGCCCACTGCAATTATTACATGTGAGTAAATAATAAGTCACAGAAATACTGTGATGACTCATGCATCAAAAAGAAAGCCCTAGTCTGGGCTTACAGGCCAGGAAGCAATCTCCAGGGGAGAATCTGATCTTCCTAGCTAAAAAGAGCAGGTAGGAGGCATAAGCCCTGCAAATACTTTTTTAATTAAATGAAGTATGTTTTTCCCTCCCCTCTTCTCTTGCCCTGTCTTCCTTCTCTCCTGTCTTGACAGATGCTCTTAGACAATCTGGGTCATATTTGTCAGCCTGAAAACAGTGCTAAGATAAAAACAGACACAAAACAAGAGGTCCTACCAGTCAAGAGCAATCAGTGCTCAGAAGCAATAATTTTGCAAAACACAGTGAAGGCAGAACTACATTTCAAGTTTCTGACTTAAAATGTAACTGAACCCCAACTATTATTTAATTACACTTTATTGCAGAAAATAGACTTTGCATCCTGAAACCCAGATCTGTATTCCAATTCAGAAAGTAAAAGAAAAATAGTAATGACCACAACAGCCAAATATAATCAGAAAGTGTTGCAGAGTTCTCAGCACATAGATATCCCCCCTAATATCTCAAATATTAATTCTTCTAAAACCAACGCACCATTTGTCCTGAAGCACATAAAACTTTTTATGCTACACACTAAACTCATGATCTCTAATGCCACCCTCCCTCCACTCCCAAACATGAGCACTCTTTCCTGTGCTTTCAAGCTTGCTGGTACTCCAAATTAGAGTCCCTGGAGTACATCCTCCAGTGCTCTACACTTTGAATCTGTTAAGATTTTACCTCATGAATGTCTTTTAAAATTTCTTTTCTTCTCTTCATTATCCTTGCTTTGCCTTGCTTTAGTTACTCAGCTTCCTCTCAGGTGACTATTGCAGCTCATGGCTCTCCATGCAGTCACACAGTTTACCTCTAAATAATGCATCTAATCATGCCAGTCCCCGGCCTAAAACCTCCCCCAATTCCCTGTTACATTCAATTTGGCATTTAAGGCGCTTCACAGCCCACCATCTAGCTAATTCACCTCTCTAGCTCCATCTGGCACCAACCCGCGCCTAAGCTCCAGCCCACTGAGCTGATGAATGTTCCATGAATATACTCATAGCCTTCCATAATTTCATGTACACTTATTGTTCCTGAGATGCTCTTCTCACTCTCTAGAGTTAGTCTCCCCTCTCTGTGCTCTCAACACTTTGTCCTAACCTCTAATTTTGTACTTAGTTTACGTTGCAATTACATATTGTATGGGAGTGCACCTTATTTATCTCTGTATCACTGATGTCTATTATGGAGTTTGCTATTAGAAGAGAGAAAGATCCGCTAAAGGAAATTCTAAAGTACGTACTGCAGAAAGAAAAAATAAATAAAAAAACGATAGCAGATGAAAACCTCGAAATGGAAGAAAGTAACAATGAGAGAAGATATTGATAAACAGATGGGAAAAGGAAAACATTGTTTAAAACTATAAGAAAAATGTGTAATTTGTGGAGGAAAAATAGAAAAGCCAGAGAGATATGTCTTTGAATTTTGGAGCATATTCAAATAGAGATTTTTTTTAAAGGATGACTGTTAAAATAGCAGGAGCAGCTACTAAGGAAGCAGATAGACACAGAGCAAACAACCTCTAAACAGGTAGGGGGGACTTGGAGTGAGGAAGAAAGACTTATCAATTCAAAAGACAGCAAGATGGGTATGCGAAGGCAGACAGAGTAGTATAATGGATACTATAGACTCAAAAGCGGGGAGGTTGGGACGGGGGTGAGGGATGAAAAAATACCTGCTGAGTACAATGCACACTATTCAGGTGACAGTTACACTAAATCCAGACTTCACCACTCTACAACTCATCCATGTAGCCAAAAATACCACTTGTACTCCTAAAGCTGTTGAAATAAAACAATCTTTTATCATAAAAATAATAATAATTAAAAAAAAACAAGAGACAGCAAGAAGAGAAGGGGGAAAGAAATAGCATTAATAAGCACCCCTATTACTCAGGAAATTACAAGCATTTTAGGAGCTCTGTGTCAGGAACTGAAGGCAGTGACCAAATATATATTTCTTACTATATCACACATGGCAATTAAGAGAAACAGACAAATCCATCACCAGAGGGAGAAACTGCAATACAACTCTCCTAGTAATGGATAGCTTCAGCAGATAAAAAAAGGTCAGTAAAGATAAAAAGATTTAAATAGCATAATTAACTTTTAGATGTATAGAACATATATAGAATATTGAATACAATAATTAGTGAAATATTAACTCTGAAAACTGACTAAGCTATAAAGAAAACCTCAATAAATTGCAAAGGACTGATATACCAACATTCCCTTACAATGCAATATTAGAAATATATTTTTAAAAGGTAACTAGAATGCACAAATAAAATGTGTTAGATTTTTTATATATATATATAATGTATACTGTATATATATATATATAAAATAGAATAGTATTCAGCTTTAAAAAAGAAAACTCTGAGGCCGGGAGTGGTGGCTCACGCCTGTAATCCCAGCACTTTGGGAGGCCAAGGTGGGCGGATCACGAGGTCAGGAGATCGAGACCACCTGGCTAACACGGTGAAACCCCGTCTCTACTAAAAATACAAAAAATTAGCCAGGCGCAGTGGCAGGTGACTGTAGTCCCAGCTACTCGGAAGGCTGAGGCAGGAGAATGGCGTGAACCTGGGAGGCAGAGTTTGCAGTGAGCCGAGATCACGCCACTGCACTCCATCCTGGGCGATAGAGCGAGACTCTGTCTCAAAAAAAAAAAAAAAAAAGAAAACTCTGCCACTTGTGACAACACGGATGAACATGGAGGGCATTATGTTAAGTGAATAGGCCAGGCACAGAAAGACAAATGGCATATGATCTTCCTTACAGGCATACCACAGGGATGTTGCAGGTCCAGTTTCAGACTACCATAATAAAGTGAATATCAAAATAAAGTGAGTCACACAGATTTTCTGGTTCCCTAGTACCTATAAAAGTTATGTTTACATTACCGTAGTCTATTAAGTGTGCAATAACATGTCTAAAAAATGTGCATACCTTAATTAAAAATAATTTATTGCTAAAAATGCTAATGATCATCTGAGCCTTCAGTGAGTTGTAATCTTTTTGCTGGTAGAGGATCCTCGATGTTGATGACTGCTGACTGATCAGGGTGGTGGCTGAAGTTTGGGGTGGCTGTGGCAATTTCTTAAACAATAAAGTCTGCCACATTTTACCCACAGAACTTCTTTCAAAATTGTAGTCAATACTCTCAAACCCTGCTGCTGCTGCTGCATCAACTATGTTTATGTAATATTTTAAATCCTTTGTTGTCATTTCAATAATGTTCACAGCACCTTCACCAGGGTAGATTCCATCTCAAGAAACCACTTTCTTTGCTCATCCATAAGCAGCAACTCTTCATTCCTTCAAGTTTTATCATGAGATTGCAGAAATTCAGTCATATGTTCAGCCTCTACTTTTAATTCCAGTTTTCCTGCTATTTCCACTACATCCGCAGTGACTTCCTCCACTGGAGTCTTAAACCCTTCCAAGTCATCCATGAGGATTGGAATCAACTTCTTACAATCTCCTGTTAATGTTGATATTTTGACCTCTTTCCATAAATCATGAATGTTCTTAATGGCATCTAGAATGCTGAATCCTTTCCAGAAGGATTTCAATTTACTTTGCTCAGATCCATCAGAAGAATCACTATCTATGGCAATTACAGCCTTATGAAATGAATTTCTCAAATAATAAGACTTAAAAGTTGAAATTATTCCTTGATCCAAGAGCTGCAGAATGAATGTTGCATTAGCAGACATGAAAACAACAAGAATCTCCTTGTACCTCCCCCTCAGAGCTCTTGGGTGACCATGTGTATTGTCAATGAGCAATAATATTTTGAAAGGAATCTTCTTCTTCTGAGCAGTGCATCTCCACAGTGGGGTTAAGACATTCAGTAAACCATGCTATACACAGATGTGTTGTCACCCAGGCTATGTTGTTCCAGTTATAAAGCACAGGCAATAATAGTTTAGCATCATTCTTAAGGACCTTAGAACTTTTAGAATGGTACATGAGTATTGGCTTCAACTTAAAGTCATCAGCTGCATTAGCCCCTAACAAGAGAGTCACCCTGCCCTGTGAAGCACTGAAGCCAAGCATTGACTTCTATTCTCTAGCTATGAAAGTCCTAGATGGCATCTTCTTCCAACAGAAGCCTGTTTCATCTACATTGAAAATTTGTTGTTTAGTGTTTAATGATCTTAGCTAGATCTTCTGGATAACTTGCTGCAGCTTCTCCATGAGCACTTGCTGCTTTACTTGGTACTTTTATGTTATGGAGATGGCTTATTTCCTCTTACCTAATGAACCAACTTCTGCTAGCTTTCCATTTTTCTTCTGCAGCTTCTTCGCCTCTCTCAGCCTTCAGAGAGTTGAAAAGAGTTAGTACCTTACTCTGGATTAGGCTTTGGCTTAAGGGAATGTTGTGACTGATTTAATCTTCTCTCTATATAATATCTATCTATCTATCTATCTATCTATCTATCTTCTATATATTCTCACTCTCTCTATATATATCTGGACCACTAAAACTTTCTCCCTATCAGCAGTAAGGCTATTTTGCTTTCTTATCACTCGTGTGTTAACTGGAGTAGGACTTTTAATTTCCTTCAAGAACTTTTGCTTTGCATTCCTAACTTGTCTCGCTGATGCAAAAGGCCTAGGTTTTGTTTTGGCCTCTAGGCTTTCAACAAGGCTTCCTACACTTAGAGGCCATTTTACGGTTACTAATTGGTCGAATTTAATATTGTTGTGTCTCAGGGAATACGGAGGCCCAATGAGAGGGATAGAAGTAGAACAGTTGGTTGGTGGCATAGTCAGAACACACATAACATTTATCAATTTGCTGTCTTATATGGGCATGGTTCACGGTGCCCCAAAACAATTACAGTAGTAACATCAAAGATCACTGATCACCATACTAGATATAATAAAATTTAAAAGTTTGAAATACTGTATTACCAAAATGTGACACAGAGACATGAATTAAACACATGCTGTTGGAAATATGGTGTTGATAGACTCACTCAATGCAGGGTTGCCATAAATTTTCAATTTATAAAAATTGCAAAACACAATAGAGTGAAGCATAATAAAATAAGGTGTGCTTGTACTAATTTTGTAAACTTTGAGAAATGTGTCTTGAATAATAATTTCATCTCCAAAAGAGGTGGCAACAGCTGCTGTAAAATGCTGAAACAACCCCTTCAGGAAACATTCAATCTTAAGTGTAACTGCCTTCCCTTTTTAGTTTTAAATGGAAAAGTTTCTACACAAAGCTGTTTACATAAATATTCAGCTGTTTACCTCTGCACACAAGGTAGAAAAGCAGAAACCTGATGACAATTCAGGAACACTAAACGGACACCAGCTCAAAAATGAAAAATTTAGGGAAAGACTCAACTATCTACCACATTAGCCTAATCCATTGGTGTTTCATAAGTAAATTCTTTTTAACAGTAGACAGAGTGTCATAAATTTTCTTGAAAAGTATAAGTTATGTATATACTTTAAATTTTCTTGAAAAGTATAAGTTATGTCGGTTAAATTATAATGGATACATTATATTCCATTTTAATGCCAATATGCTCCCTTGGTCGGAAAAGAAAGGCCCAGAGATGCATCTGGTTTGGGCACCAGCATATTACCTGCAATCTCGTTTATCTGTGTAGCAGTCTATATTTTCCAATAGTGGCCACTGCAAGACTCTGAGAAACTTTTCACTTCCCTATCAAGAGATGGAATCTATTTCTACTCCCATGGAACCTAAGTGGCCTTTGTAACTGCTTCAGTTTAATAGAACATAGTGGAGTGATGCTGTCTGATTTCCTAAGGCAGATCATGGAAGGTTCCTGCTTTTCTTTCTCTTGGGTCATGTGCTGAGCAGTGAACTGGTACAGAAGTCTGTCTACCCTGAAGTTATCATGCTGGAGAGACCACAAACAGAGATGCCTGAGGAGCCCAGCTGTTCTGTCTTCCCAGCTAGGCTCCAGATATGTAAGTGAGCTAGCTTCAGATGATTCAAACCCCCAGCCTCTAGGCCAACCCAGCTGATGCTGAGGCGAGCAGAGATGAGTTGTCCCTGCTGAGCCCTGGCCAGATTGCAGATTCATGAGTCAAATACACATGGTTGTTGCTGACATTAAGTTTTGGAGTGGTTTGTTATGCAGCACCAATTAACTGGAACGGGAGGGACACTGAATGCAAATGTCATCCCTTCATCTACCCAAAGGATAAAAGACAGAACCACAAGCCCAAACAGTAGGATTTCTTAAAAACCAAAATGATGGCACTATATTTTACCCAAAAAGCGCAAGCACCACTTCTGAAAGTTAAATTTGACTTAGGATTCACACACCTTTTGCCACTCACCAACAATGCCGATTAGTGGATATGTATGTAAATGTATTATTTGCAAAAAAATCCTTTAATATTTTTGCTTTTAGTCTTCAAAAGATCGCTGATGCAGGTTAACAGCCTCTGCTTGTTAACAAAATTTACTCAATTACCATATCCAGCTTTCATTTTAGGCTGTAATTTATGTTGGTGCCGACAGAGTGATATCAGGTGTCCTCAAATTCAGTGGAAACAAAATGAAATCACCGGGCTCTACATATTATCTGCTATTGACTATTAGTGGAAAGTAATCAGATTTTAGAGCTAAGTAAAATCCCTGATCACTTATTGTGTAGCCCTAGACAAGCTACACAACTTTTATTGATCTGTAAAATGGAAATAATACCTATCTATTCACAGGGTGGTTACAGAATTAAATGAGCCACTATATATAAAATACTTTGCATGCCTGGTATATAATAGACAATCAACAAGTTTCCTTTCCTTGGCACTCTTGGCCTTTTTCATTGAATGAAAGGCTAAAGGAGAATGAAAGTCCCTAGGTTTGCCCCAGCTAAAAGAAGCCTTCCCAAGAAAGTCAGGCTCTGCTTCCTGTCCGTGAGTGATGCTCCAACACTTGAAAGTGGACCTCCAACCAGATCAGCTACTGGGGCCCTCTCTGGGTTTGTTTATTGTAGTTATTGTTTTAATGGAAAATATTTGAGCAAATTTAACTCTGCATCCCAGCTACTGCTTTTTCTTTTGTTACCATGCATTTTCACCAGCAAAGAACTAATTTAGTGTTTCGTTTATTTTTTTTGGGGGGGTGGTGGGTGCGGAGTCTTGCTGTGTCACCCAGGCTGGAGTGCAGTGGTGCGATCTCAGCTCACTGCAGCCCCTGTCTCCCAGATTGAAGCGATTCTTGTGCCTCAGCCTCCTGAGTAGCCGGGATTACAGGTGCACAACAGCACACCCGATTAATTTTTGTATTTTTGGTAGATGGGGTTTCACCCATGTTGGCCAGGCTATTCTTGAACTCCTGGCCTCAAGTGACCCACCCACCTCAGCCTCCCAAAGTGCTGGAATTACAGGCGTGAGCCACTGTGCCCAGCCTGTTTTTTTTAAATAGGAGGTCATTGGGGATTTTATGCCAGAGAGGTATCTGACCTGAATGACTGGCCAGCTATATTAAGGAGGCAAAAAATTAACGGTAACCTATGGATTTTAGATGTTTGGCCAACAACCTCAATATATGAGCAGACAAAATGACATTATGGGAAGGACAGAGAATCAGCTATCCCTCTGGGTATTTTTATTTGGTTCAAGTTTAACCTCTAAGTGAACAATGAAGTTTCCTGAAGTAGGCAGAGCATGACGGAGAACCAGAGACCAGCCTCACACTTGCTGTGGGATCTTAGGAAGTAAATTTGCAGGCCTTTGTTTTTTTACCCAAGAAACCATGGGATTAGAGTAGATGATCAAACTATGTGATGACCAAAAGGCCTTAAGATCATCTAGTCTAATGTTCTCACTTGACAGGTGAGAAGTGAGGCCAAGAACAATTCAATGGCTTTCTTGATGTCACAGTCCTTGCAGCCAAGAGACTTGGGACTGGCATCCAAGGTTTACAGGCAATAAAGATCCTCTTTCCACGAAGCCTTAGCTGTCTCTAAAATTATTTGATTCTGATGGTAATGAGGAAGGAGCACAATATGCATTTCTATTCAGGTTAATTTAAAATGATTCGACAGGTCAAATATTTATTTCCTAATTTCCAAGCTAACTTTCTTGCTAAGGGAGGACTTGGAATTGTCTTGAACAAGGGCCCATTCTTAGGTCATCATTCTCCAGACCTGAAAAAGCAATGTAAGTGCTTTTCACTTGATATATTCAAAACAGAGTGGATGAATTTTATCAATGATGTCCCTTGCAAGTGCTAGGTACCCAACAGAAAATGACAGACTTCTGTGCTCTTTAACCTATGAGTGATAGAGTTACTGTTATACTATGAGCCAACCAAGTTTCAGACCCAAGTAAGGTGTGGTGCAAAACTTCTGGAAAGGCTAAATCTTTATCCATCCACCTGATATTTCTTAAAAAATTCTTCCTCTCTAGGGAACAGATAGGTTCTTTAAGGTTCACAGGTCTGATTCACCACAGAGTGATTATATTCAAGAATCCTGACTTGCCCAAAGCAAGATACCTACCTAGGTGAACAGGCAGTAAAGTTTCTCAGCCCAGCCACTCTAGAAATCTGGAGCAAGGGGCAAAGGAAATGTTTCTTATTCAAATTTACATAAATCAACAACATTGACCTTGATATACATGATCTTAATTAAGAACTAAACTGGAATTTAAACATTTGAATGCTGCACTAAGGTATCATAGAAATTAAGGCCAAATGTGGAAATTGAAACAATGAGAAAGATAAAGGGGGCCTATAACCAGGAAATACCCTGACGTAATGGAAATGAGCCAGCCTGGAGTGGAGGACAAGGGGAGCCTGAGGGAGGCAGACTGTCAAGGTTGGCATGATTTTATCTGTTGTGGAGACAATGAGGGGTGTATCTAGGAACAAGGGTGGAGATAGTGGGTCTACCAGACAGATAACTCCTTGCCAGGCAGGTTCTAATATAGCCTGAATGGAAACTTCCTTTTAAGAACATCAACTCTTTGTCTGTGGTTCCACACTTACAAAATGAGATTCTCCTCCCATCCGAGTTCTCACACAGGTCTTCCAATCTGAGACATGTGGGAGTGAAGGAAAAGGCTAGAGAAAGCAGTCCTTTCTAAGCTGTCTAACATGGCAGCCACTTCACAGGTGGTTACTGAGTGCTTAAAACGTGGCTAGTGTGAATAAGAAACCGAATTTTATTTTAAATTTTATTTAATTTTAATTAAAGTTAAATTTAAATTGAGAAATGGACACTGATTCAGTTACTGGACAACTGATATGCATGTTTGGAATGACTTGGATATGTGAATCTACTTTTTCTACTGTAAGTTTTAATCTAAGTACAGATCAAGTATTGTCCAGGAAACTTCAGTGTCCCAATTGAGATGTGCTGTAAGTGTAAAAATATGCTTACAGCACATCTCAATAGGACTTTCAAGACTTTGTATTTTAAAAATGCAAAATATCTCATTAATAGTTATATTAATTACAGTCAACCCTCCATATCCATGGGTTCTACATATGCAACTGCCCAGTAAAAATATTTTTAAATAAATACAACAAAAAATAATACAGATAATACAGCACAACAATTATTTACAGAGCATTTACATTGTATTAGGTATTTTAAGTAATCTAAAGATGATTTAAAATATATGAGAGGATGTGTACAGGTTATATACAAATACTTCATTTTATATAAGGGACTTGTGCATCCACAGATTTCAGTATCTGTGGGAAGTCCTGGAACCAATCCTCCATGGATACCAAGGGACAACTGTACATGTTGAAATAATATCTTGAATATATTAAGCAACATAAAATATATTGTTAAAATTAATTTCATGTTTCCTTTTATTTTTTAATGTGGCCACTAGAAAATTTAAAATTACATATAAAGCTCATACTTGAGGTTTATATTACATTTTTATTGGACAATGCTAGTCTAGATTCTGGAGGGTCTAGATAAGACCAACACTTTCTTTTTTTTTTTTTTTTTTTTTGCGGAGGGGGACAAAGTCTCACTCTGTTGCCCAGGCTAGAGTGCAGTGGCGCTATCTTGGCTTACTGCAACCTCCGCCTCCCAAGTTCAAATGATTCTCCTGCCTCAGCCTCCCGAGTAGCTGGTACTACAGGCGCCCGCCACCATGCCTGGCTAATTTTTGTATTTTTTTAGTATAGATGGGGTTTAACCATATTGGTCAGGCTGGTCTCGAACTCCTGACCTCATGATCCGCCCACCTTAGCCTCCCAAAGTGCTGGGATTATAGGTGTGAGCCACCACACCCGGCCAGAACATCACTTTTTTTAAAAAAAGATTATAGTAGTATATACTTGGGCTTCTTTGTCAAAAACACACCAGGGTTCACCATGTGAAAAGCCCAAGGATAGTCTTTCTTATTAGATTATACTCTCCCAGTAAATTAAAATTTGGCATTTGGCTTACAAATTTGCCTCAGATTAGTTAATTGATGTCAGTCAGCCAGCATATGGTCAACTGTAAAGTAAAAATGACATTTGTGTTCCAGATCAAAGGAACTGATAGAGGGAAACAGCCCTGAAACAAAACAGTGACTATAATTCAAATATTTGAGACTAAATATCACATCCCTTTAGTCTTCTTTTACATGACCACAAAAAGAAACCACATAAAAGGGAAAGAAACAGCAATATATAATCCCAACATATACATTCTGAAGAAGATACTATTTTAAATACCCTCTGAACATGAATCAAATATATGGCAAATGATAAATTTATATATACACTTCATATGCACAAGTAAAACTTTATCCGTTAAAGAAAGGTTTCCTTAAGATTGTGATCTAAAAGAAAACATTTGTTCTAAACCATATTGACTGACTGATAATTAAGCCTGTCATTATCATAGCATGTACCCTGGGATCTGATACTACCCCCACCCACCCCCCCAAATTGTATTCAAATGAGAACAGCATCCACGCTTACAACATTTAAATGAGATAGGGGAAGCTATATCACCTCTTATTTTCGGAGCTGGATAATCAATTAATCAGGGAGGTTAAATAGCACATTCAAGGTTCAACATTTGCTAAAAGCCACTTATTTCCACTCAGACCCTCAGCTGTCATTCTGGAAGCTGCCACCAGATGCACAGGGTGCTTGTTAATGCGGCAGGAAAGCCCACATCAGAGGGTCTCTTCAAGGTCCAAGGTTTCACACAATTTGGTCAACTGTGCTTTCTTCCCCTATAAATCAGAACTTGATAAAAACTATAATTCATGAACAGATATTTAACTACTACCTTAAGAGCTAAAATAAAGACATAATCTGACATAATATTTACATAAATACAAAATACCTACCTTCAAATTAAGTATCTCTTCCCACTAAATTGCCCTATTTTAAATCTCCATCTAATTCATTTCAGAGTCTAGTTGAAATTCTCCCTGAGTTAATTCGGGATTGTAAATTCTCCAACAAGTCTCAGATCTTCAGAGTAGCATAAGAGCTCCCCATATAATTTTCCTGAGTTAATCTGCTCTTTATTTTCCCCACATGTTTAGTTTTTGTGGCATCTAGGGTCTCATCTGCTCCTGCCTCTACATGGCTTGCCTCCGCTCTACTGCCCACTCTGGGTTCCCATTCCTGAGCAGAAAGAACCGTAGATGCTGCCGTCTTGCTCTCCCCACTCTGTGGTCTTGTTCCAATCAGGGAAACATTCCTATGGCAACCAACACACACCACCATCTCACTCCTCTTCTCTGCAAGTTCCCTATTTGCCTGGCAGACGTTTGGCAAGGACGCTGAATTACTTTAACTTGCCTAGCAACTACTAGCCTGTTCCAGCCCCTCTAAAAGGGGTTGGCTTTTTGTCGCTTATCTTTTAAAACACACTCAGGGGCTGGCTGGCTGGCTGTGTAAAGGGCAGCTGCCAAGTCAGCCTCATTGGACACTGACCTGGAACACACACAGCAGCTGGCCCAACTGGAGCCTCTTCTTGCCCCAGGGTGAAAAAATGTCCACAGGCTTGAGGCAATGGCACGAGTAGACAACTCTGAGGGTCTCACCCTGGGCTAACTCCAGCGGAATTTTAATTCTCAGAGAACCTCAAATCTCCTTCACTTTCAGCTACAAGAAAAGTAAAATTATCAATAGCTGCCTACACTTAGAAAACCAGGTTTATCCCATTTTGCCATGTACTTCAGACCTTCTGGTTTTTATTTAACAGGCTGGAAACCAGCTGTTTTAACTTACAGATTGTAGTTTCTTCATTTCGGTTATTTTGGTATCAGGAAACAACACGGTCCCAAATGACTGATGCTGCTTTCCATATTTTTTCCCCTCAGTGAATTCTAAAGAATACTTGAAGTATCTATAATCTAATCTGGGTACCCTAAAATGAAATACTTCTTCTAATAATCCATATAGGTGGAGAAGCTTGAACAATGAATAAACAGTTTATTGAGCTCTTGGCTTGCTCTGCTGATAGGATTCCATGCTTGCCTGGTGCCCTTTCAGAACAGAAGTCAACAGTGGGTGCTTTCTCCTAAAAGCAACCAGTGAGATAATCAAGTCAGGTCCTGGAGAAAAACTAAAGCTACTAGATAGGCATTCCTACTCCTATCTGCAGCCAACTTTCTTCCAAAATGAAAGCAAGGCCACTGTTGCAGAAGCAGAGAGTTGCCAATTTAGGCCAACATTGACATGGGTGGGCACTATCTTTTATAGACAACTATTTCCTACTGGTAGGGTGCAAAAGACCCACTTTTTAATCTTTGCAACCTTTGAATTTCTTCTAATAAGAGGCTTCTTATTCACTTCCATGGCTCTTCAAGAACAAGGACAATTTTTTATTGCCATTTCCTGTTTCAGTGATGACACACAGTAAGTGCTCAGTAAGCATTTGCTGAAATGAACCTTAAATACAGCAGCAACAGAATGTCAAAATAAGATACCATTTTCACTTATTGTATTTAAACAAACTAAAATTTTTGTCATATTTAGTGTTGACAAGGGTGTGGAGAAACACGACATTCTTCTACACTGTTGATGGAAGTATAAATTAGGGCAGCCATTTTGGAGGACAATTTGCCAATATTTAGTGATGCTAAAAATGGACACCCTCTTTTACCAGTAATTCCCTTGCTTTGAATGTATCCTACAAATATACTTACAAAAATGCAAAAAGATATATACAAGAATATTTATTGCAGCATAGTTTGCAACAAGATAAAACTGGAAAAACGTAAATGTTGATAAACAGAAGGTAAGCTAAATTATGGCAAACCAATGCAATGGTATACAATATAGCCATTAAAAATGAAATGGATTTATACATACTGATGTGAACAGATGTCTAAGGTATATTGCTAACGTATCCACAACGGAATCCATATATGTATCCGTACATACACATATAAGCATAGATGTGTGTTATATGTGTATAGGTATTTACGTATATGTGTATGTGTGCTTGTATACAAATAGAACATTAGGTCATTTCTGGTAGAATCTGCAGAGACTTAACAGTGGTTACCTTTAAGGAATGATATTTAGGATTGAGACAATAGGAAGGAAGACTTTTATTTCCACCTTATAGCATCTTAAAATGTTGATCAATTTTTTTTTTTTTTTTTTTTTTTTTTTTGAGACGGAGTCTCGCTCTGTCGCCCAGGCTGGAGTACAGTGGCACGATCTCAGCTCACTGCAAGCTCTGCCTCCCGGGTTCAGGCCATTCTCCTGCCTCAGCCTCCCGAGTAGCTGGGACTACAGGTACCATGCCCAGCTAATTTTTTGTATTTTTAGTAGAGACAGGGTTTCACCATGTTAGCCAGGACAGTCTCGATCTCCTGACCTCGTGATCCGCCCGCTTTGGCCTCCCAAAGTGCTGGGATTATAGGCGTGAGCCACTGCACCCTGCCAATGTTGACCAATTTTTAAAACAAGGAATATTCTACTCGTATTTTAAAAACATGTTAATAATTCATAATTGCCTTTGTATTATTAGATTTTCCAAAAAATATAAAGATAGTAGGTTATTTTTACCATTCAGGTATCCCTGCATAACTAATACAGGGGTCTTTAAAACCATCCACAGCTCTAGCAGCAAGCAAGAAACTACAGAAATGAAAACAGCAGGTCATATAAATTGTTTATGAAGTTTATACTTTTAATGTGTTAGACATTAGTACCTCAAAAACTTTATTAAAAATTAGAAATCAAATTAGGGCTACATAAATTAAGATTAAAAATTGTGCAAATCCAAATACATATTGAATTATACAATAAGCCAAAAAACATATTCCTAATGCTTGAGTCATCTTTTTTTTTGGAGGTAGAGGGAAAAGAGAAGTAACTCCTGCTGCTAAATTAGAAATCATAAGCCCCAGAAACACTGTACATATATAACAAGAATTAAAAAACTGGATCCAAGAATTCTAACTGATGTTTAATCAAAGAAAAATACAGAAAGCTGCAAATGTGTCTTCTCAGGGGCTGATTTAACCTACAGAGAGGGACAACCGAAGAGAAACTTCTCTTCTTCATTGGCAACTCAATAACAAGAACATGGAAACCATGGTATAAAATTTTTTTCAGCTTACAAAGGTTAGAAAGAACACTCCATTAAAAAAATAGAGCATTGCTTTTCATTTCCACATATCCCCAGCTTCCCAAATATTCCTCCTACTTTTTTCTTACAAACTCGAGAGAAAAAATTTCCCTTGGTACTTATTATAAAACCCCAGAATGCTCTTGACATTGCCATTTTAACTGTCTATTGTTCTCCTAACTCCAGGAAATCTCTGAAAGCCAGGCATAATGACTGTTGTGACCGTTTTCAGTAACAAGAAGTGAAGTTTCCTGTCAAAAGAAGTACTCTCTCCATTTTCATCATATGTAAAACAAGATGCTTCCATGAGCACCTTCATAGACAGATGAGCTTCTCTGAGACCCTGAAAATGTACTACAAAGGATGAAAGAACAAATCAAAATGACAGATAAATGTGTGGGAGTTTTTCCCTTTTAGCTATAGCAAACTGTGATTTATTTCCCAATTAGTAATGATTCTTTTGTCAGAGACTTGGCTTTTTGCTCTAGAGCTGTCAAGAGCATAGTCTAGATATTGATTCAACACAGGAGCAAAAAATAAATTCGGAGTTGGTGTTTATTTGGAATGCTCTAGATCCTAGACTAAATGTACTGGCTATGAAACATGTTCTATTGTAACACTCCTCCATTAACTGCTTCAGGTCCCCATGATTCCAAATCTGCCATTCAGATTGAGAGGCCCCCATCTTTAGTACAGATCTACTGGCCAGACCAGCAAAAGAAAGGCAGCTTGTTTCTGAGGGAAGAGTCCAAGATCAGGATTCAGAAGTCCTGGGTTCAAGTGCTGTACAGTCCTTAACCTGCAGAGCTGCTGAAAGCAGAGACTCACCTTCATCTGTCTCACTTCTTCTATGTGACCAAATGGGGAGGGATGTATCAGATCAAATGAGATAACATATCGATACAGTTCACAAATATGGGATGCCAAAAAGGCCTTACAGTTAACAAGAGCAAGAGTTTGCCTTTTTGAAATTGTGTTACACAAATATATCCTTGTGTGACTCAGTTTTCTTACCTGTAAAATGGGAATGATAAAAACACTCATTTCATAGATGCTCTTAGATGCATGCATCCATGCTTTTTATCATTTGTTCTATCTGTGCTATCTATGCTAGGCACTCTTCTAAGAGCATACGTTAGCTCTTCTAAGAGTGCCTAGCATAGATAAATAATAAAAATATTAGCTGTTACCTTTGGTACAAAGCTACTTTATTTACTTAGAAGTGTAGATCCATAGTACTGCAGATATTCAAAATGTGACAGAAGTATAACAAAGTGAAAAATTAGACACAAACATAAAGAGGGATGAGCTATGCCCAGAGCATCTGCTTTGTTGTAATAGTGGTCTAGTTAGGCATAAAGCAATAACCATAGGAGGATGGCTGGGAAAGGATTTGAACCACGCACACAGCAACTCAAAGTACAGTAAGAGGCAAAGACTGTAGAGTGTATCAATTTCACTTTTAAAGATTAAGGGGCTTGAACGCTAAATGTGAAATGTGCAGAGGCACAGACTTCCTCTGACCTCTAGGTCTGGCTGTTCCATAGTAGGTGTCCCTCAAAATATTTGAAAAATGAGTGGATAGATGGGTTGAACACACTGCTTTCAATACAATCTTCTTGCAGAGTTCCTATTATAATACAGACTGCTTGATATTAAAAGGTGTCTACACGAAAGACAAAGGAAAACCCAAAAGATGTGCACTCATGCCTTAATTCATTAAATACTTAGTATTTACTATATCTCAAGTATAGTACAGAAATTGTTTTATGAATAAAGTCTAGTTTATGCAATTACAGAAATCTAAAGTTTTTAGAAGAAGAAGTTGGCTTCTATCTTGGGCTGGAATCTAGTCATAGTGGAAATAACTAATTACATTCCTCCCTAGTTGGTTTCTTACAGGCAGCTCTTCTCTAAGTACAAGCCTTAGTGATGCTATTTATGTGTCAGGACACTTTAATCTTAAGAAACTAAAGGAAAATAGAAAATCTTTTTCAAAAGGATGTAATTGTACCAGATGATATGCAAGAGATTTGGGGGCACGTAATTAATTACAATAATGCCTTACAACAAATTTATACTGATGGAAGGAAGATGTGTGACAATATCGAATTATGGGCGAGTTTTTAAAAATGGAGTTTTATTAGTGTTCATATTAAATGCTAATAAAACATCACCAAGAAGAAATCCTCCTAGGACTACTTTAATGACTAGAATCACTCATAATCAGTAGATAGTTAGGATGCAAATAGATGCAAGTAAGGCATTTGAAAATGGCCCTTCCTCTCAAGCAGGCTAAATGTTTCCTAGCAAACTTATTTACACTATTCATTTGCTCTGTGGGTCCTTTCTTCATAGATAAAACAAAGTAAACTTCAGACTTACCCTGGAGAAATTATTAAGAACTCTGAATTAATGAGGTACAAATGAACGTCATTATTGAAGAGAGAATCAGGGTTCTGTCAGATGACTGCAGCCAACTACATCTGGATTTATTTTTAAATGAGTGTTTATACTCCACCATCCAAGTTCTCATGAGAGGCTCTGTCTTTGCATACAAAGCAGGAAAAAAACTGCTGAATGAAGTCAGTGTGCTGAATGGAACCGGAGAGTGGGTGGAGGGGAGTGCCTACTCTTTTTTCCCATCTTTTTTTTTTTTTTTCAGCTGTTAACTTTTCTTTCTCCTATCTGGTATTCTTTGATACACTCTGACAGTTTGTTCAAACTGAGGAGCCTAAGAAGGATCCACCTGACAACCTAGACTCAGGAAAAACACATGTGAAAATGCTGTTTCCAGCCACTGTACGATCATCAGGCCTCGGAGAATGGTGCTAGTACGTTTCCAAAGTACTTCTGAGGCTGCAAAAAAATGTTAACAAACATTACCTCATTTGATACAACCACCTGTGGCATAGGAAAGGCAGGTGTTTTCATTTTACAGGTAAGCGAGGTTAATGATGTGATCAAGTCTGTGCTATTAGAAAAAGCCCAGCATCAAGGCCAACCTTCTTACTAATGGTCTGTGGTGATGTCCCCACACTACACTGCCTAAGTAAATAATCTTATGTCTTTTTACACACCCCCTACGGTAAACTGAAACAACCTGGCATCTGATTCACTTATGTCTGTGGGAAGCAGAGCCCTGGGTAGGAGAACCACCAGTGGTTCAGCCCGCAGCCTCATTGTGATTTCACAAAGGACTTAGTAGCTTCTGGGACAGTGATTTTTCAGGTGTCAAGTGCAGTTTTAAATGCATCTGCTTCTCCACTGTGCAAAAACACAATCTGGTAACAATACCCAAGGCAAATCACCTGTACTAAATTTTTATTTCTCAGTAAATTTGAGATGTTCACTGGGGCAGGTGTGGCTAGGCTTTTAAGGATAAATGAGAGGCAACTGAAGAGTATTTTGCAAACACAAAACTTAAGACAAATGCTTAAACTACCTCCAAAACTTTGGATGTTATCTTTCCCTTCTTCTTGGAAAGAATTCCATAAGTAATGCATTAACATGAAGGAGATTATTTCTTCAATGAACACATGGCAAAAATCTGATAAGACTATTAATATCAGTTTAGGTTTGGGGAAATCTCAGGACTGGAAAATCTTAAGACGATTTTAAGACTATTACCATTGAGTAGTTTCCACACCTGCATGGGCATAAAAATCCCAAAGGAGGGCCCCAGAAACCAGACAACCTACAGTAAGTACTCTGCCAGTCCCCAGAAGTCAGAGAACCTAGCGTAAGTACTTTACCAACTCCTAGAAATCAGAGAACCTAGAGTTAGTACTCTACCAACTCCCCAAAACCAGACAACCTAATAGAATGAGTACTCAGAAGCCACGCTATTCCTCCCCCAAAAAGGCCTCATAATAGATTCTAAAGAAGGACAGTTTTAAAACAGCTTCCACCCTCTCTGGACACCTACAGAATTTTGTGGATTGGAGAGCTGCAAATCTTACCCAGGTGCTGATTACTCCAAAAAGCAACTGGAACTGTTCAAGAGTAACAACAGCCAGCAATGGGGCTTCACAGACATTTTGAGAATAGTGACTGACACCTCTGATTTTTTTTCCAAATCTGGTGCACCCAATCCAACCCCAAAAATCTTCATTTAACATTTATTGTGTGCAGACATTGGTGGCTTCTGTCTTCTTACTTTGTATTTAGAGTAAAACATGACAACTTTGCCACAAGCAAACAAACAGAGACACACACCTCACACCTTAGCAGAAGTGAACCTGTTGAGAAGGCTATCATGAGGAAGAACCTGCCAGGTCAGCAGTGATTACCATGGCAGCAACAGTCAATGGCACTCTGATTTTCAGCTCCTAGTGCAATGATCTGAGGTCTGAGTCTCCCTTGGGAGGTTTCTGTTGGCTTTTATAAGAAGCCTAGATAGACTTGTTGTCTTCCATTGGGCAGTTCTGGCAGAAAGGAATGTACTCTTTATTAAGGGTTGTTCACAGTCCAGATACAAAACAGAGAATAAAGATTCTGAACTCTATTACTCACTGATTGACTTGCTTTTGAGCAGTCATCAGAAACTGTTCAGCTCTAGCCTATTAAAAGCCACTAGATCACTCACGTGGGATAGTTTCCTGGTACATTAGATCAAGTTTCAACCTCACTTGTTCCATTAAGGACTAATATTTGTTTGATGCTGCATATTCTATTTTTAGAGTAAACTATCAGCCTATGAAATGGTCTGAACACACTAAAACGATTTCAGCATACCAAGTCAAAATGTGTACTGTTTGAATTAAATGCAGATAAATCAGGCCGGGTGAGGCAGCTCATACCTGTAATCCCAGCACTTTGGAAGGCCGAGGTGGGTGGATCACCTGAGGTTGGGAGTTGGAGACCAGCCTGGCCAACACGGTGAAACTCCATCTCTACTAAAAATACAAAAATTAGCCAGGCGTGGTAGTGCACGCCTGTAGTCTCAGCTACTCAGGAGGCTGGGGCAGGAGAATCGCTTGAACAGAGGAGGTTGCAGTGAGCAGAGATCGTGCCATTGAGCTCCAGCCTGGGTGACAAGAGCGAGACTCTGTCTCAAAAAATAAATAAATAAATGCAGATAAATCAAAATACAGATATATTTTCCTTTGAATGCACTGGTACACTGGTATCTCATATAGTTGACAACAAGAGCGCTTAGCAAAATATGTTTTGGATTATGCTGAAACCAAGTCAATTTATAACTTGAGTGGATTTGATGATCTGATATTTGCCTTGAGGGGAGAGTGTCTTCAAGTTGGAAGGCATCTTACAGATAACTTAGTCCATCTTCATAGCCAGGGTACAAAAAAAGCATATGTAATATGCCTCCCCTATTTTATTCATTTATTTATGTAAATAAATACAAGAAGTCTTCAAAAAGTTCATGAAAAATGAATATTAAGAAAAAACTACACATGGATTTCAAATTTTTTTGCACCAAAATAAACTCATACTAAATTGTTATAACATATCTAAACAGGATCTAGTTTAAGGCACTAAGAAGTATAAGACATCAGTTTGCAAAGTGCCCCTATCCAAGCAACAAGAATTCTGCTAAAATTGAACAGCAAACATCAAATTTACTGTGATTCTTGGGTGGAAGAATGCTGAAATTACTGATGCATCACAAAATGTTTACGAAGACAATGCCCCAGAGAAATGAGCAATTTACAAATGGATAACTCATTTTAAGAAGAGATGAGATGATGTTGAAGATGAAGCCCATAGAGGCAGACCATCCATTTACATTTCTCTCATTACTAAAGACTCGGAGTATCTTTTCCAATACTTGATGGCCTGTGAAGTTTCCTCCTATGTAAACTGCCTGTTCAAATCCTTTGCTCAAGTTTTCTACTAATAACATGTATTGCTTTAAAAATAACCCCCCACCCCCACTGGAATCAGTTGAATAAGACAGGCAACAAGAAAAACTCACACATGAGAACAGATGGCAATGATTCTATCCTTTGAAAATGGCAGTGACTCTACAGCCAAAAGTGAATTTGAGACCTGCGCAATAACAGGGACAGCAACAGCTAATGATGTTATGTGAAACACCTGATACAGTGCCTGCATATAGCAGATATTCATTAAACATCACTTCCTCCCCCTATCTTCTAAGATTATCACAACAAATCTGTAAGAAAGAAAAAACATGTATTATTTTTATTTCTCTTTAATGGATAACAAAACTGCCTAGAGGCATGGTCTTTCTTGCCTGATCAGTGAGAGAGGCATGGCTAACTCAAGTGCTACTGGTTCCCCTCTTTATTTCTACTAGCAGTGTAAGCTTGGAAGTAGATAACCTGGCTTTGCATTCCAGCTCCTCAACTTATTAGCTGACTGGCTTTATGAAAGGAGTCACCTCCTTGAACCTCAGTTTCCTCCCCTCAAATGGGGTAAATAATGATGGCATTTTCCTCTTGGGGTTAAGGATTAAATAGTTCCATGTAATCCATGAAGAATGATGCCAGGCACCTAGTAAGTGCTCAGTGAGTTTTAGCTGCTGCTATTAATATTATTATTAGTCAGCTTATCCTTGGTGTGTGGGAATTGTGCTAAATGACACTGTAAACAGTCTTTTATGAAGGTCCTCCAATTGTGTGGTTTTTAGAATTCATTTTGAAAAGTTATACAATAGCATATGAACACTTAATATATCTTAAATATTGGATTTAATTCCAAGCATTTTTCATAATCCATTTTTTCCCAATTTGGCTTAAGAAAAATCTTGAAAGATAAATATTCAAGATTTTCATTATCAAGATTATCATTTGTTCTGGGTCCCAAGGCAGTTCTCAGGGTCTTGTTTGTTGATTTCAGGATGTGGCTGCATGTACTGGACATTTCTCAGCAGATCCTGCATACAGAATGATTGATTCTGGGGCTTTCTGTATGTTCTACTCTTTTTAGGTCCACTTTGGGAAAAAAAAGGAAGCTACTACTTTTCTGGGGTGTTTTTCCCAATGTATTCCTTGCATCTCGAGTAACACATCTGAGGAATTCACTGACTAGATAAAACAAAACTGTTGGAAAATGGGCCTTCATACAAAGTAGGCTAGCACTTTTGTTTTCTTTGTACAAGGATTATTCTTATTCATATTTCTATCCATGGAAGAGAGGATATTGACCAAAGAAATAAAGCCAACTGGTGGTAACCGTGGCCTGAATACAAGCAACCCTCATTTTTCTCAGCTTTAAAAAATAAAATAAAATGAAGGCAGGAGGCAGGGAATCAAATCAAGCAAGTGTGACAAATGCTGGCGTAAAGGAGAGCAGCAACAACAGGAGGGCTGCCTGGAATCTTAAATAAGGGTCAAAACTCACCGAATTACAAAAATCAATACTATGGTACTAAAAGAACAGTTGGGAATTCTAGCGTTTATGTTACTGTTCAGTTACATTATGACTCGTCAGCATCTCCTGGCTAGTCATTTGTTGCTTCTGCAGGCCTCACCTTATTGTAAGACGAGGTGTGGGATAAAATATACTCTCCTCATTTCCTACTTGCCATAGATTCTAGGGTTTTATATAGTTGATACCTAAATCTAGAATTAAAACAAAATTTCCTACATGCTTACATTGATGCTATCATACTTACATGAGTGTTGTAATTTATTACTTTACATCATCCCAGCAGTTCTGTTAGCGGTGGCTCATCTAATAGTGGCTCATCTCTTTGCAACCTGAATGCACACATGAGACTCCAGCTGCCCCTCTAATTGGAAGACAAGGATTTCACTTGTTGTAAACAGCCAGGTGCTCCCTCCAAGGACATCATTTTGATTATGCTTTTTCTAGACATGGCTTCCCTGCAAATGTAGGCTCAAAGATGTAGAGCTACTTCTTTCTTCATGTGAAAGTAGTAGCTTCCCTTTTTTCCCCAAAGTGGACCTAAAAAGAGTAGAACATCCAGAAAGCCCCAGAATCAATCATTCTGTGTGCAGGATCTGCTGAGACATGCCCAGTACATGCAGCCACATCCTGAAAATCAACAAACATGACCCTGGGACTGCCTTGGGACCCAGGACCAATGATTTTATATATATACACTTCGTCAAACAATACAGAGCCAGTTCAACAGTTGCCACCTCAGTCAAGGAAAATCATCAGTGAGAAAATGAATAACATCCAGTCATCGGTGACTCGGCCTCTATTTGGCTCAACTCAAGGGTAGGGGTGGGGTGGGGTGAGGACATGTCATCTTGACAAGGCCATTTTGATACATAGGATATTTTTGATTTGGCCTAAAATTATTACTTGTCTTGCGGGGCTGGAAGGAGGACTTTACATGTTTATGTTTCTTAATATTATTTAACATTTTATAAGATATATGATATAAACATGCATAAAAGAGTCATCCTCATATGGCTCATTGCTCATAGATGACCATCAATATTTAAAAAATGAGAAGGTGGGTAGAGGGTTCCACTCATCCTCTGAGGATTGACTTGTCAATTCTTCTATAATGCTTATTTTGAAAACATGAATTTGTTTCAACACAATTGATATATTAGGGAACACTTTAAGTATAATGCAAATGTTGGGTTTATGCATTATTTCATCCATGAGAAACACGAGGTGACTGCAGAAAACCACACCCAGCTGAACCAAAGCAGTTGCACATGCCTCTAACACCTATCGGATACCTAAGTCACTGAGTGTTATGAGCCACCCATCCATCCACACTGCTGTTACAACCTTCCTTCCAATTTCAGGAAAACCCTCCTTCCACCACTTCATAATAACTCATAAGCAGCAACCTTTCCAATGTCTACTTCCACAAGCAAACTTAGTGGTTTTTTTCAAAGGAAAAATGCCATACTTCTTGTAGTCTTTCTTACATGTTCTTTAACCATTTAACCATATTAACAGTGTTACCATTTTTATTAGGTTTCTTTTTGTTTTAATGTTTATTGACAAAGTTTTTAAATGTTGTGCCACTAAGCCCATTTTAACCATAAATCCTGTGGGTTTTGTTGCACAATTTTGCATAGCATGGTGATTCTCAGAACACTTATGTCACTTTATAGCAGAACTGACTACATCTTTCTGCAACTTCAATTCTCTGATTTCTCCCTTAAAGCAGCACTAGCCAAATTAATTTACTCTCAATTGATAAACACATTTGACTGCTTAATTATAGAACCCATTCTGCTTCCCATTGGAATATCTAGGTGCTGGACAACTCTAATTTTTATAGGCCCCTAAGTACATTAATATTGTCTGACCAATCACCATGTGTGAATAGGGTTGAGGGAAGATAAAAGAATGCTTGATTCATGTGATGATCCTTATTCTCAGTTCTAGACGACACAAAATTTCTTTTAGTATTCTTTATAGATGTTATTAAACATCAGAAAGTTTCTTTATAATAATAGAAGTTGGCATAACTGAGACCCCCTTGGAAGCTAACTGTTGTCACAGGTTTTTAACAAATATCTTTATTATGTTTTGCTGACCATAAAGATTGTACTCACAAAACATGAGTGAAGGAAAAAGTAAAAAAGCCATCTAACTAGGAAGAAGATTGGGGAATGGAGTAAGGGTCACTGATACATTTTGCCATATTATTTGATAATTTAAAAACAAAAACAGGCAATTTTATATCTTCCCAGAGTCAATTTTGTTCCTGGAGGGGTATCTATGACCATCATTTTTTCCTTCTTATTACCATTCCTCCTGCAATCCAGCTCCTTGCCTCATTACAGCCTTCAGCAAGAGATGCCAGAATTTCTTTCTTTTTTGTTTCCCCCGCAATGGAAAAAGAACTGTTTTCTTTAGGAAAGAAAAAAAAAACTGTCTTGCTCTTAATGTGGATAAAATATAAACTCTCACTGCAGAACATACTTTAAAAGCCCTCAGGGTTTGTTCTTGTTTTCCAACAGATGAATGTGTCAATACAGACCTGCCACCTCTCTCCCCACACAACTAAGTGATGCCCTGATCTCCTCTATAGAGAGTTACTGGGTGGAAGCAGGGTAAGCAAAGCCAGTTTCAACTCCATTTACTGACGACAGTCAAGGGCATAGCTGGAACCTAGCATAAGTCTTTAGCTACCAAAGAGACATTTTCTTAGACTGCACAGTATGAAGAACAAGCCACCTTGTGGGTGGATAAATAATGTGTTTGTGTATGTGTTGACTACACTTGGGGGTCTACATGTATTCTTTGCCCTGTTTCTAACTGCTTCAGGGAAGCTTACAAAGATGCATATTATATAGTATGATAAAATGCATGCAAAATATTAAAAATGAAGCAACGTATTGTGCATATATATTTATATATGAATACACACATCTGAGGACTTCACTGACTTGATGAAACTGTTGGAAAATGGGCCTCCATACAGATATATATATATACACACATATATCTATATTAAAGTCATAATTCACACTCTAATTAAAGAGACTCATGATGAGAAGAAAGGGTGAAGAAAATCTTCAGTTCAAAAGGAACCCAAGAGAAAGAGAAGCTTAGGTGAAGGAAAATCATCACTGAAGCCAGAGTCCTGGGTTCAAATATCAACTCTGCCATTTACTTCCTGGGCAAGTAATTTAAACTCTGAGTTTCAATTCCTCATAGATAAAAATGAGAATCCTCCCCATCTAAGACTGTTTTTTCAAGATTAATGTTCCTAAGGCAATAGGAGACATAAATTCTGCCCTAAATCTCTGGCTTTTATACTACATTCAAAAATTCAGACTAGATGGCTACCATAGTTCAGACACAAACTTGGTTGTCTGGGCACTATGGAACTGAAAGACAGGATATGAGCACACATCTATGGCCCCCACACCCAAGGGGCAGTAGGTCAGAGACAAGCTGGGTCAACAGAGTGAAAGGATTGAGAAATTTCAGAAAGACTATAGCCTGACTTCAAATCTTTCCATGTTGAGAAGCCCCTTAGGACAAGGGCTGTCAAAAATGGTCCCTGGACCAGCAGCATTAGCATCACCTGGGAACTTGGTAGAAATGCAAAATATTTGCCCCTGCTGCACACTTACTGAATAAGAAATTCTCGGAGTGAGGACACAACAAATGGACTTTAACAAAGCCTGTAGGAGATTCTGATGCTTACATAATTTTGAGAACCACAGCCTTAGGAGACAGTCTCGCTTCAGTGGGTTCAGGAGTTTGTATCTGTTTCAAATCAGAGTTTAGAAAATGTCTGATTTAGTTCAAGAAATCTCAGTATCCCTCTGGCCCTGTGATATAACACAGATCAGCAATGGATTCATAATACTCTCTGGCTATGTGACAACAAGATGCAGGTCACCCAGCAACTCGACACTTCCTCAGACCACTACAGGTCAAAGTCAATTCCTGATCCAACTAGAAATGTCACCAACATGCCTTTCAGATGGAATCGGAGGATTCCTGGACAGAAAGCAATGGAGGATGTAATCCTCTTAGAATGAAAGGAGTGTAGAAAATAACCTACTGGTGTAAACATGGTCCACAGTGGGAGGACTGATGTAGAACTACCTGACGCACATAGCCAGCACCAACTTTTTATTTCTATCTGTTCAGTGTTGGAAGCTGTGGCTGAATGCTCGAACAAGACAAGCTGCTGTACCTGGTGACCTTCTCTTCCTCCCCCTCCCCCACACTCAAATCAACTCCAGAAGCAACAGAGTTTATGTTTATGTAGCTCTCTCAGAGAACATATAGGCTCCTTGATTTTCCCCCTTTTTACTTGTCTGCTTATTCATCTGATTGCATTTTCACTGATCCTCTGAGGGAAGAGAAAAAAACAAGCAAAACAGGCTTGGTGAAAAAGAGACGCAATTACAGTGGAAGCTAAAATAGAGGATTTCTGATTAATTGGTGGATTTCAGTTATCCTGTAAGGGTTCCAGAAGGGGGCCCTGTCTGTACTTATTCCTAAGTACCATATTATATACTAATGTTGCACCAAAACTAAGGTCACACCGATTATTGGGCAGGAGGCTGCACCCCCTGCATGATGTTAAGAACACGCTACAAATCATAATTGACTAAAACTGCAGCTATTAAACAATATAAAACACACTGAACAATATGGCACAGATTTGCTTACTTACGCACTGTCAACGCATGCAATGACAGCCTTTCTCATGTTTTCCATACTTTTATGAGTCTTAGAAATTAAATATTTCTTACAATTACAAAGGAACACTCATCTTACACAAAAACCTTGGAAAACTAACGAATAAGGTATTTGTGTCTAATAACAGTGCATAAAGTTTCCAAGGAATAGCTCTGGTTGTAATGTTTGCCCTATTCTCTTTAGAAATAGTGTCAGCTTATCACTCTGAATCTCCCCAGAGATACACAGTACCTCAATTTTTTTTTCTTTTTGTGGAGAATGGGGTCTCACTATGTTGACCAAGCTGGTCTCGAACTCCTGAGCTCAAGCTATCCTCCCACTTCTGTCTCCCTGAGTGCTGGGATTACAGGTGTGAGCCACCATGCCTGGCAGTACCTCAAATTTGATGAAGATCATTCATAAAAAGAGAATCACAAGTTATGGAGTATTGTAATTAGAATGAACCTTCGAAATTATCTATTGCAACCCTCCCTCATTTTATGGGCAAGAAAGCTGTGTGACCCAGGGGAATTCAGTGACTTGCCCAAGATAACACAGCTAGTTAGGAGCACAGTGAGAACCAGCACTTTCATCTCTGGACTCTCCAACCTACTATTCTTTCCACCCTATCATTCTACCTATGAACTCTAAGCAAAGCAAAACAGGCATGACAGTCTCTGAGTTCACGTGCAAGGCCAAGTGGCAAGACCCATGATATAGAAAGGTCATCTTCATGAACAACTTTTTTTTTAAGACGAAGTGTCACTCTGTCGCTCAGGCTGGAGTACAGTGGCGCGATCTCGGCTTATTGCAACCTCCGCCTCCCAAGTTCAAGTGATTCTCCTGCCTCAGCCTCCTGAGTAGCTGGGATTACAGGCATGCACCATCACGCCCGGCTAACTTTTGTATTTTTAGTAGAGATGGGTTTCAGCTGTTGGCCAGGCTGATCTTGAACTCCTGACCTCAAGTGATCCACCCATCTTGGCCTCCCAAAGTGCTGGGATTACAGGCGTGAGCCACTGTGCCCAGCTATAAACAACATTTTTATAGGAGATCTGTCAGTCCTTACAAGGTTTAAGCAAAATCCAAAGACGTGGAGCCACTGTAGACTACCTCCTCAAAACCTGGATTTAGGAAAACTGCTTAAAAGGAAAGTATTCATTACACCCAGATCAGTCTTCCAAAAAGGTTGTGGCTTAGAGGCTATAGCGGTTCAGTGACCAGGATCAGGTAAAGGCCTCCTAAGACCTAAAGGTGTCAGAGACTCAGGATGTGTCACCCAATTTCTCCTGGGTAGCTTGGTGAATCACGAGCAATCCCTTTTTTGGCAGCTGAATTAACATCAAGGTCTTGCTGGCAATTAAATCCCCTTTGTAATCTGACTCCACTAGAAGGCTAGAGAACAGAGGCTCAAGATCAGAATTTTTCTACTACACACTTTTCCCTGCTATGTCTGTTTGGCTGAAATGTAATCATTATACACACACACACACACACACACACACACACCATATACACTTCATCCTGGTGGTAACCCACAGATTTGCCTCGGCATACTCTTGGAATAAGCTGTTTTATCTTTCATGGGCTCTAATCTTGTATGAATGCTAGAAGTAGAAAAAATCTCCACTAATTAGAAAAAGATTAAAAATGAAACACAATTCCTAGGATTTCAAAAGAAGGCAGATACATATTTTAAGATTTTCAGACCAAAAAAGATGAAGCAGGAAGTATTTGGGGGGTATTTAATTTCTTAGTGACTCCTCTCTAGGCCCAAACGACATAGAATTCAGTTAATTTGTAAATACTGTATATGCAAAAGACTCTCCAATAGCCTATTTTTCCAAGTTTTCTACTGTTCAAAACCCTTCAGTGGCTCCCTCATGCCATCAGAATAAAAAATATGGTTTTTAGTCTGGCAGGCAAGTTTTTTACGATCTGTTCAACATTATTTAAATAAAATTACTCTTTTAAACCCCATGATGTATTAGCTATCTATTACTGTGAAACAAATTAGCCCAGAACACAATGGCTTAAAACAACAATAAACATCAATTATTTCACATAGTTTCGGGGGTTAGGATTCTGAGTGCAGCTTAACTGGGGTGGTTCTAGCTCAGAGGCTCTCATGAAGGTATAGTCATGTTGTTGCCTTGGACTGTAATCATTTGAAGACTTGACTGAAGCTGGAATATCTGCTTTCATGACGGCTCTTGCACAGTCCTGCCACATGGACCTCTCCAAGAAGATGCTTCAATGTCCTCACAACGTGGCGGCTATTTTCCCTTGGAATGACAGATCCAATAAAGCAGGCTGCAAGCTGCAATATCTGTTATAACCTAGCCTCAGACATAACCCACACATCATTATTTCTACATCCTATTGGTTATGCAGGCCATTCCCATTCAGTTTGGGAGGAAACTACACAAAAGTGTGAGTACCAGTAGCTGGGGATCATGGTTGGCCACCCTGGAGGCTAGCTCTACATGATACACTAGCCCACCTCACTGTCTTGACTCATGCAGTTCTCTCTGCATGGTTTTGATTTAGAGTTGGTGAAGCTAGGTTCAATCTCAGTCAGTCAATGATTGGAATCTGATTTTGAGCCAAGTCTCTCAGGCTTAGCTCCCACATCTGTAACACAAACAGTATAATCCCTGCCACAAAAAGGAACTGTGAGTACTAAGTGAAATCCAGTATAGAAAGTACATTGTAGACTGCAAATATGTAACATTATTTCTCAAAACCCACCCATTATTTAAGCCAAAAAAAAAAAAAAAAAAAAAAAAAAAAGCTTTAACCTCCCAATTGGAAGTCCCAGCCTCCTCTTACAGGCTCTGACAACACTGCATATTCCCCATAGCCTTCCCATATTCTGCACTTATTATAAGTATGCATTTAAATGACATTCACCCCTATGAGGTTATAAATTCCGTGAGGGCAGGATCTCCCACAGCACTGTCAACAGAATAATCAATAAACGTTTGATTAACTGAACTGGCATGCCTTTAGAAGGCCCTTTACCCTTTAGCCACCACCCTAAGAGACAGGGAGACCTCTTTGTATCCACTGACCGTGGGGTACACAGGCTATAACAGAGAAAAATATTGGTTTTATTTCTAGATATCCAAAGCATCTTCAGGCTTGCTGTAGAGGAAATAGTTTGACACTTTTAAAAGTACTCAGGTTCAAAAACTGAAGTTCTAGCAGAAGCAATAGTTTTCAAGGAATATATGCCAAGCCAGTTTATCCCTCTACTTGTGGACGAGAGAAAGTTGTGGAAGTTTGGGGGTAAGAGTGTGTCAGGCAGAATTCTAAAGAAACACACACATGTGCATGCACACACATACCCCCAAGGTTTCCTGTTGCTTGGTTATTCAATCAACTGCTAACCCAGGTACTGCAGTGAAGGAACTTTGCAGAAATAATTAAGATTACTAATGAGCTGACTTTAAGACAGGGAAATTATGAGGGTAGGCCTAATGTAATCACCTGAGTCCTTAAAAGCAGAAGAGGAAGGCCAGAAGAGTTACTGAGAGAGATGCATTGGAAGAGGAAGGCAAAAAAGACGAGGCAGAAGGGAAAGTTAGAGAGAGTCAAACCATGAGAAGGACTCAACCCACCATTGCTAGCTTTGCAGATGGAGGAAGACAGCCATGGACCAAGGAACATGGACAGCCTCTAGAAGCTGAGAATGACCTGCCACTGACAGCCAGCTAACAGATCTCAGTCCCACAATGGCAAGAAACTGCCACCCACCTGGTGAGCTTGGAAGTGGGCCTTGGTTTTGACCCTGTGCCACCTGACACAGAGATGTCAGCAGAGTCAAGCTGGACTTCTGACCTAGAGAACTGTGAGATAATGAACTTGTGCTATTTTGTGCGGCAAAATGTGTGGTAATTTGTTATGGAAGCAATAGAAAACTAACACAAAGACTAACAGTCAGATGCCTCTTGTGGGCTTCTAAGAAGGAAGCAGTACTCTTCTTTCCCAATCCACACTAAGTCAAGCCCAGGTGGATAGGGGATGAATCCTCAGGTAACAAACACCAGGTAAGTTCGGGCAGATGCCTGTGCCTGGGAAATCTAGGAAAGTAGCAGCTCTGAGAAAAGCTCAGCACCCAGCAGGGGCCTGAGGGATGGAGGAGCTATGGCTGCACAGTGTGGGCAAGGAAATGAATGGAGGCCATCTTACAGGTTCTTGGCTCTCCTGTGAGGTGCTAGAGAACACTGAGAGTTTCCCCCAAAATGTCAGTGATTAGGCAGGTGAACCAGGCTTCAGGGAACCAAAGGGATCTGTAGGACCCTGATGGATCCCAGGAGACAGAAGAGAAATGAAAACTTTCAGCTGTGCACACAGCAGGGCCAAAGACCAATAGGAGCCCTACATCTGAACAGAAGCATATGGATATCAGAAAAACACCTGCTCCCCAGGACCTCACCCTTTAGGAGAGAGCAAAAGGAAAGAATCCAAAATCAGCTCAGAATTTACTCAAACTAGAGATTAAGAAAAAAAGCCTGAAAGTCACTGAATTTATCATAAATTGGCAAGATTTAGTTTTCTGCCATCAGTGGAAATGGAAATTCAAGAGGTGAGAAATATTCAGCTACAGACAAATAAAGCTCTATTTTGCATATCCAAGTCTGTGACTGTGAATTATAACTGCCAGAGATAGCTAACATTTATTGAGCAGTTATTATCTGCCAGGAGCTGTACTTCACATGTATCCTATAATTTGCTATGCTTAATAACCCCCTAATTTTGCATTATTATTATCCCATTTTATAGGTAGAGAAATCAAGGCTAAGAGAAGTTAAGAAAATATCCCAGACATGTTACAGTTGTTAAATGGTAGATTCCAGAATCAAATATCTACCCAGTAGTACTTTCTCCTTGAATTCTTTGCAAGGAGTGTGTGACAGAAATGATATTATTTATAGAAGCATCTTATGAATCCTTCTTTGATTATATTATTTATAGTATCACTTTTATGAACTCTTTGGTTTCACAATAGCAACAGCAACTGCTAGAATATATTGAAGGCATACTGCATGCCAGGCAGTTCTAAGTGATTTCATGCATCATCCCAAAGTCATGACTTTCTCCATTTTATAGATGAGAAAAGTGAGGACCTGACTTGCCTAAGAGGCAGGGCCTACATCTGACCTCCAGTCTTCATGCTCATAACCATGGGGCTACACAACCTCCCTACTCTGAGCCACCCTTAGGAATTAGAAATCAAGGAGTGTTGCACTGGTTACTGAAGGCCCAGAAAGCGAATTCTGACAGAAACATGGAGGGGTGTTTATGGAAGAACACTGCCACACCAACAACTATGCTCACTAAAGTTTAGTTGTCCCTGAGGTGATCTAACATTTTTTTTTAACTTCTATTTTAACTAAAGGGGTACAAGTGCAGGTTATATAGGTAAACTTGTGTCATGGGGGGTTGTTGTACAGATTATTTCATCACCCAGGTATTAAGCCTAGTACTCATTAGTTACTTTCCTAATCCTCTCTCTCCTCCCACCCTCCACCCTCTGAAAGGTCCCAGTGTGTGCTGTTTCCCTCTATGTGTCCATGTGTTCTCATCATTTGGCTCTGACTTATAAGTGAGAACATGCGGTATTTGGTTTTCTGTTCCTGCATTAGTTTGCTAAGGATAATGGCATCCAGCTCATTCCATGTCCCTGCAAAAGACATGGTCTCATTCTTTTTTTATGGCTGCATAGTATTCCATGATGTATATGTACACACTTTCTTTATCCAGTCCGCCACTGATGGGCATTTCAGTTGATTCCATGTGTTTGCTATTGTGAATAGTGCTGCAATGAACATAGGTGTGCATGCGTCTTTATAACAGAATGGTTTATATTCCTTTGGGTATATACCTAGTAATGGAATTGCTGAGTCAAACAGTATTTCTGTCTTTAGGTATGAGGAATTGCCACACTGTCTTCCACAATCGCTCAACTAATTTACACTCACCAACAGTGTTTAAGTGCTCCTTTTTCCCCACAACCTTGCCAGTATCTGTTATTTTTTGACTTTTTAATAATAGCCATTCTGACTGGTATGAGATGGTATCTCATTGGGGGTTTGAATGGAAGTTTTCTAATGATCAGTGATGTTGAGCTTTTTTTCACGTGCTCTCTCACGTCTTTGATTTTTAAGACCTACCATCAATTGAATAACAGCTATTGAGAAAGTGAACATACTTATTGTAAGTCCTATTCTAATTTCAGGGACACTGAATGTGTCTTAGAATGAGGATATGTGATACGTATATTTTCAGCTTATACCACTTGCTAAAGAAATTCATTTTCATTTATCCAATATTTTCTAAGAGCCAAGACTGTGTCAGAAGCTAGGGAGTCAGAGGTAAAGGACAAGGCCCCTCGTCTCACTAGACTCACAGTCTATTCTAGGGAGACTTTAAGCAAATAAATTACAATAGGCACTTAAACAGAGAAAAGCATGTGGCGGTACATGAGCACACAGGAGGAGCAGCTAGCTGGAAGGGGAGGGGCTATGAAAGAGAAAACTTCCTGCAGTAACTTAGGATGCCGGAGTTCAGTTTGCAAGGATCTCAGAGTAAGCAGCAGGCTAAAGATAAAGAAGGGAAAGACCACGACATATTTAGGGTACTGTAAACACAACAGAAACTTCTTTCACTGGCCTCCACTGAACCAACTCCTAAATTAACAAATATTCTCCACTCCTTCTGAAAGATGCGCTCACCAGTACCCATACCAAGTCAAGTGCTCTCAGCCTGAAGGCATCTCTACAGTATGCTGGGAGGATTTATGCTTTCCCAGTCGAGGGGCATGCATGCCAAAGGTTATTTATGTTGGTTCTCAATATGTTTGTGCAAGTTGTGCTTGGCATTATAATCATGTAACTTAATCATATTATAGAAACCAATGGAATATGAATGTGAATCAAAAGACTTAGTACTTCTATAAAGCTAGATAGAATAGCCTCAAAAATACTAGGTCCCAAAAAATTACTGTCAAATTAGGAGTGAGGCAGCCATACAAGACTGGAAAATAAATCATAACAACCTGGAAGAATTCTGCCCTTGTATTCACTCTGTTTAAAAGAATCCCAAACTGGAACTTGTAAGTGACATATTATGGGTGTGGTTATACAAGAAAAATGACATGGGATTCCAATGAGTAGATTTCAATGGTGGAACCACATTCAAAGGAAAGGTCTTGTTCCTACATCAAAGGATTGGTGAACAATGTCCAACTATATGTTTTAAGTTAAAATAAACATTTTAAGAGATGTATGTAAAATAAACATTTTAAGACACTAATCTCTCATTATTTTAGCCAATATTTTTAAATTTAAAAATCATGCCTCAGATTAGACGGCTTCTACTATATTTTAACAGGAATGAATCCCAGACTGTAGGCGGGCAATTATCTCCAGATGAAGGTTGGAGAGGTCAGGACTGCTCAAATCCCCAAAAGTTCTACATACATGCTAGGATATGTGGGTTGATGTAAAGGCTACAGAGGAGCCACTGATGTGATGAATTCCTATGTAAGAAGGATCATGTTGGAAATGTGGAAAGTGCTTGGAGAGAGTCAAGGCTAGAGGCTATTGATGTAAAACAGTGAAGAAATGTTAAGGCTTTAACCAAGGCAGGGGTGATGAAGGGAACATCATTTGTAGAGTAAAATGCCTGATATATACAGCACTGGGCAAGCTGGTAAGACAATGAAATATGTTTCAAAAATCCTAAAACTATCAGGAGCTTTCACCCAAAAAAAATCCAGTTTTAGGCACTGTCCATAATAAAATAACTAGAAATTTTCACATAAATTTTTACATACAAGGCTCTTTTCATTGCTCCATTATGTACAGAAGCAAAAACTAGGAGATAACCTTAAATAATCAAAAATAGGACACAGAAAATTATGGGTCATCTAAATGATGGATATTTCACATGTGTATGTGACAATGAGGAAATGTTCTTAATGTAGGTATAAAAATACAATTTCAATTCTAAAAATCAATTATTATACACACAACTAGAAATAAATATCTAGATATATAAACACACAAAATAAAGCTTGATTCACATTGATTACAGTTATGATTACTGTAACAATTATCTCTATGATGTAGGGTTACAGGTTATTTTCTTTACTGTGCTCAACAATATTTTCTACAATTAACATTACTTCTATAATCAGAAAAAAATTTTAGAAAAAATTGCTTCCAGGTTTCAGACTTCATGGAATGGATGGATGGTGGAATCAATGTCCTCATGCTTATTTCAAGTTGTAAAGAATACTCTTTTGGAGGTACTGAACAAATCCTTAACTCTTCACCATCTTTTGAATCTTTATTTTATTTATGAGACAGGGTCTTGCTCTGTCACCCAGGCTGGTGTTCAGTGGCATGATGATGGCTCACTTCAGTCTCAACCTCCTGGGCTCAGGCAATACTCCCACCTCAGCCTCCCAAGTAGCTGTAACTACAGGAGTGCACTGCTGTGCCCAGCTAATTTTTAGAAATATTTTTTGTAGAGATGGCATTTCACCATATTGCCAGAGCTGGTCTCAAATTCATGGGCTCAAGCAATCTGCCCACCTCAGCCTCCCAAAATGCTGGGATTATAGGCATGAGCCATGATATGGTTTGACTGTGTCCCCACCCAAATCTCAACTATAATTGTATCTCCCAGAATTCCCATGTGTTGTGGGTGGGACCCATGAATCATGGGGGCCAGTCTTTCCCCTGCTATTCTCATGATAGTGAATAAGTCTCACAAGATCTGATGGGTTTATCAGAGGTTTCCCCTTTTGCTTCCTCCTCATTTTTCTCTCGCCGCTGCCATGTGAGAAGTGCCTTTCGCCTCCCGCCATGATTCTGAGGCCTTCTCAGCCATGAGAAAAATCCAGTTAAACGTCTTTTTGTTCCCAGTTTTGGGTATGTCTTTATCAGCAGTGTTAAAATGAACTAATACCGTAAATTAGTACCAGGAGTAGGTGTTGCTGAAAAGATACCCGAAAATGTGGAAGCGACTTTGGAACTGGGTAACAGGCAGAGGCTGGAACACTTTGGAGGGCTCAGAAGAAGACAGAAAAATGTGAGAAAGTTTGGAGCCTCCTAGAGACTTGTTGAATGGCTTTGACAAAAATGCTGATAGTGATATGAACAATAAGGTCCAGGCTGAGGTGGTCTCAGATGAGGACAAGGAACTTGTTGGGAACTGGAGCAAAGGTGACTCTTATTATGTTTTAGCAAAGAGACTGGTGGCATACTTCCCCTGCCCTAGAGATTTGTGGAACTTTGAACTTGAGAGAGATGATTTAGGGTATCTGGGGGAAGAAACTTCTAAGCAGCAAAGCACTCAAAAGGTGACTTGGGTGCTATTAAGAGCATTGTTTTAAAAGGGAAACAGAGCATAAAAGTTCAGAAAATTTACAGTCTGATGATGCAGTAGAAAAGAAAAACCCATTTTTTTTGAGAAGAAATTCAAGCTGGCTGCCAGAATTTGCATAAGTAGCAAGGAGCCTAATGTTTATCCTTGCTGGGGATTAACCAAGGATTAATGGGGACCATGGGGAAAATGTCTCCAGACCATGTCAGAGATCTTCGTGATAGCCCCTCCTATCACAGGCCTGGAAGCCCAGGAGGAAAAAGTGGTTTTGTGGGTCAGGCCCAGGGTCCCTGTGCTGCGTGCAGCCTAGGGACTTGGTGACCTGTGTCTCAGCTGCTCCAGCCATGGCTAAAAGGAGCCAAAGCAGAACTCAGGCTGTGGCTTCAGAGGGTGGATGCCCCAAGCCTTGGCAGCTTCCATGTGGTGTTGAGCCTGCAGGTGCACTGAAGTCAAGAATTAAGGTTTGGGAACCTCTGCCTAGATTTCAGAAGATGAATGGAAATGCCTAAATGCCCAGGAAAAAGTTTACTGCAGGGGTGGGGCCCTCATGGAGAACCTTTGCTAGGGCAGTGCTGAAGGGAAATATGGGGTCAGAGCCCCCACACAGAGTCCCTACTGTAGGCAGTGACCTAGTGGAGCTGGGAGAAGAGGGCCACCATCCTCCAGACCCCAGAATGGTAGATCCACTGAGAGCTTGCACTGTGTGCCTGGAAAAGCCGCACTCAATGCCAGCCCGTGAAAGCATCCAGGAGGGAGGCTGTACCCTGCAAAGCCACAGAGGCAGAGCTGCCCAAGACCATGGGAACCCACCTTTTGCATCAGCGAGACCTGGAGTCAAAGGAGATCATTTTGGACCTTTAAAATTTGACTGCCCCACTGGATTTCAGACTTGCATGGGCCCTGTAACCCCTTTGTTTTGGCCAATTTCTCCCATTTGGAATGGCTATATTTACCCAATACCTGTACCCCCATTGTATCCAGGAAGTAACTAGCCTGCTTTTGACTTTACAGGCTCATAGGTAGAAGGGACTTGCCTTGTCTCAGATAAGACTTTGGACTGTGGACTTTTGGGTTAATGCTGAAATGAATTAAGACTTTGGGGGACTGTTCGGAAGGCATAATTGGTTTTGAAATGTGAGGCCATGAGATTTAGAGGGGCCAAGGGCAGAATGATATGGTGTGGCTGTGTCCCCATCCACATCTCAACTTGAATTTTGTCTCCCAGAATTCCCATGTGTTGTGGGAGGGACCCAGGGGGAGGTAATTGAGTCATGGGGGCCAGACTTTCTTGGGCTATTCTCATGACAGTGAATAAGTCTCACAAGATCTGATTGGTTTATCTGGGGTTTCCACTTTTGCTTCTTTCTCATTTTTCTCTTGCCGCTGCCATGTAAGAAGTACCTTTTGCCTCCCATCATGATTCTGAGGCCTCTCCAGCCATGTGGAACTCTAAGTCCACTTAAACCTCTTTTTGTTCCCAGTTTTGGGTATGCCTTTATCAGCAGTGTGAAAAAGAACTAATACAAGCTGCTACACCTGTCCTCTTTTGGATTTAGGTAATGTATCCTATTGGTGAGTATCTATCCAGGCTGAGCAATTCTCATTTTTGTAATACAGCCTCACAAGGCAGCCCTTCTCTTTCCTTGATTTACTAGGCCTTTCTCAGACTGAACCAAACTGAAACTTAGAAGGCTGAGGCGTAAAACCTAAAGCAAATTTTCCTACATTTTGCATTCTACTGTTGGTTCTTTACGTAGAGTGATGGAGGAGTGTATTGCAGGATCCACATAGACAGTGATGGGTTATAATGGGCCACATATTTTTTTACTAATAGACCTCATCCTCAAAAGTAACAGTAAACCACATTTCTATGTCTCTCTGGATAAAAATTAAACCAAGCCAAACTACAAATGAATTCTACATGAAAGTCTAACATTCAGACAGTAGAACAATAAAATAGATGGTAGTCAATATAACAGATATTACTATAATAACAGATAATTTTCTAATGTTATCCACTAATGTTATTTTTCTAGTTCCTTCAAAAACGATAGTCTGTGGGGTTAAGGAGTGATGAACATGCAGAGAATCTGTAACTGTAAATCAACTTATAGGCTGGGAAACATGCCCAGGTTGGGTTATTATCAACAACTCCTTTGTGCCAGTACTTAATGGCACAGAACCACAATGAATGCATTCTGGAATTACCACAGGAAGAACATTAAAACATTAGAAAGCAGTTATGTTTTCATCACCAGACATCTAAGCCATGAGAAATCTACTTCTTTTACTTTTTGTCTACTCCTTAAATCCCAAGTATACTTGAAATTCATTAACCTCCAAAGAACATTAAGATTTTTCTTTGAATAAAAGGTGTTTAAACTGATTCTTTAAATACCAAACACCACAGATGCAGAGATATTAACCTTGAGTGACTGCTTATCTAAGCACACTGCATTCTGGAAACAGATTAAAGACTGCTATCTGTTTCTACAATGACCCAGGTCATGGCCTCTATAGAACTTAACAACATTATTTGGAATGGCCAATCTAACCATGTTTTAGCCCTTCCCATGACATGCAAGGGTGCAGACAGAAGAGAAAAGAAGTTAGGAGATAGTTGTGGTACTAACACAGACCACTGGCTTTCTTCTGCCAGGACACCAAGACATTTCCTCTTGGGGCCAACTGCTCAAGTTAACTGTTGCCCTGGTTCCTTGGCTGTCATATTTGTAAACCTCCATTCTCTCAACGTAAATCATTTATTCAGTGTCAGTTCACCCACAATCTTCTGTTGGGTATTATACCAAATTATTTAGATATACTTGGTCTTCTAGAATATGAGAAACATAATCCACAGAAAACTGCACAGTGACTGAAATAAAAGATCAAGCACTCACAAAACAAGGCTTACAGAATCGGCTTTGCTCTTTACCATCTGTCATCTATTTTAATATATATTACAGGAAAGGCACAGTGCATGGTGGTAGGGGAGGCAGAGGTATCAGCATTGTGTGTTTGGATGAGGTAAGGCCATTCAGCATACAATCTGAAGAGACAAGAAAGCCTGTGCTGATCAATTAGTAGAGACATCCTACGAGTCTCTCTCATCTCCATGTCTCACTTTAAAATACCACAACTACTGAGCACAATGGCTCACAGTTGTAATCCCAGCACCTTGGGAGGCCAAGGCAGGATTGCTTGAGGTGAGGAGTTTGAGACCAGCCTGGGCAACATGGCAAGACCCCATCTCTACAAAAATTTTTTAAAAATTAGCTGCATGTGGTCGTGCATGCCTGTAGTCCTAGCTACTTGGGAGGCTGAAGTGGGAGGATCATTTGCACCCAGGAATTCAAGGCTGCAGTGAGCCATGATTGTGCCACTGTGCTCCAGCCTGAGTGACAGAGTGAGACCCTGGCTGTAAAAACCAAATAAAAACCACCACTGCATCCTCACGAGTGAATACAGGTGAGCCTTTGAACACTGCCCACCTGTGCTATAGGAATATTCTGTCTAAGAGGTTAAGATGACCCAATTATCATTCTTTAGGAGAGCCTCAGTCTTCTTCCTTGAGTGTAGCTTACAGACTGATGGTCCACACAGCAAAAATTAAAACACTGCTGTTGAATGGAAAGAATATTTGCAAGGCAACAAAGAGATGGCAGCTGACTGTCAACTTTGCCACAATTATTAAGTGTTCTATGGCAGGGGTCCCAAACCCCTGGGCCATGGACTGATACTGGTCTGTGGACTTCCAGGAACTGGGCCACACAGTAGGAGGTGAGCATCAGGTGAGCAAACAAGCAAAACTTCATCTGTACTTACAGCTGCTCCCCATCACTCTCATTACCACCTGAGCTCCACCACCTGTCGGATCAGTGGCAACATTAGATTCTCATAGAAGCACAAACCCTATTGTGAATTGTGCATGCAAGGGATCTAGGTTGCATACTCCTCATGAGAATCTAATGCCTGATGATCTGTCACTGTCTCCCATCAATCCCAGATGAGACCATCTAGTTGCAGAAAAACAAGCTCAGGGCTCCCACCAAGTCTACATGATGGTGAGTTATATAACTATAATATTTCATTATATATTACAATGTAACAATAATAGAAATAAAGTACACAATAAACGTAATGTGCTTGAATCATCGTGAAACCATCCACCCCTCAAGTCCATGGAAAAGCTGTCTTCTATGAAACCAGTTCCTGGTGCCAAAAAGGCTGGGGCTTGTTGTTCTATGGAGAATTTTTGTTTTGCATTATAAATTAAAAGTTAATACATGTAACTTGGACCAGCTTTCTACACAGGCTGAGACCATCGCCTTTGGTAGATGGAACCTCCCCATTCCTGACTACATCCACACATCCCATAATCCTCTTATAGTCCATTATCTGAACTAAAGAGTCATCTCTTTGGATCTGCTATTAAGACACAAATTTTAAAGCAGCAACATATCAGTACATCAGCCATTGACAATCTCTTCATTAATTAACCAGAAATTAAGAAGCTAGTTATCTAAAGAGGGCCTAAGGGAATGATGAGAAAAACAGAACTTTGAGGGTCTACTAGTGAATGGCATAGTACTGAGTGGGAATACAATTAATTAATTCACTTAGTCACTTACTAACTCCCCACTCATTCATTTGTTCACTCATTCAACAAATATACCAGGCATTGGGATACAAATTAAACCATCAGAGGAACTACAATCCAGTAGAGGAAATATTTGTATCCACAAAAGAGGAAGTAATAAATACCCTGAATTTAAAAAAAACAAGATAAAGTGCTATGGAAGTTAGTAGGTGGAAGAGATTAAGGCTAGATGAGGGGATCTATGTGGCTTAATGGAGAAGCCATTTAACCTGCGTGTTGAAGGATGGCTAGAATACAAACAAGACAAGTGGAAAAGGTGGCTGAGAAACTGCTAACTATCCCTGCAAGGGGCCAGGCCAGCAGTGGCAGCAGAAGAAGTCTACTGGGTGCCATATGCTGGCGATATGGAGGGAGCAAGAGCAAATGATGAGGTGTGCAGAAAGGGACAAGAGACAAGAAAGTTCCACAAACAAACAGCATGTCTTGTTTTATCGGTATGCCTGGGGCCATGCATGTATTTATTTATGCGTCAGGTCTTACTCATCTGAAAGTATAATTTTGTGATTCTTGGAGATTCTCTGACCTAAGTCCTCATTTTTTAGAAGGGAAAACAGAGGGATTTGCTAACTTATCCAAGGTCATGGGGCTGGTAAGAGGTTGATCTGAAACTACAGTTGAGTAGCCCTGAAATGAATGAATCTAGTATTCCTTCCATTTGTATCAAGGGTTATCAACCTGGTCAGCAGCATCTCGTGTGTGTGTGTGTGTGTGTGTGTGTGTGTGTGTGTGTGTGTGTGGTGGGAAGGGGAGAAACAAAGAATGACTGACATGGAGGTTCATCAGAAGGGACACAGGTACTCAGAGGGTTAAGAAACAGACCTGCATATCTTCACATCATGAGAGGAATTTCCTTTGGAAACAAGGACTAAACTGGAAACTTTGGCTATAATATTACTATCTATACAACAGCTGATCTATTAACTGTAACAACTCAAGTTCCTCAGGCCTTATTAATCTACCCAGGTGTCTGCTTCACATGTCAACACACCTAACTGTCATGACTGATGTTATAAATGCAAGTGGCAGGTTCCTAGGTGGCCAGGTGTTGAATAAGCAGAAAAGTCGCAGCCATCCACCAAGACATCATTTGTGCTTTCAATGAATGAAAAGCATCTCTACTTATAGCTAGATTTCTAATTCAGAAAGATATGCTGAACTAACAGTAAAAATGAAATATCAAGAAAGGCATAAAAATGTTTTAAAGCAACATTAAATGTTGGAGCCTTCTGTCCATCTCTGTCCCCATCAGAATTTTCTTCCACCCAGAAGTCACATTAATTCCCCATAATTCCAGACCACTCAGAGTAGTTTTGAGCTGATAGGCTGTCTACAAGTCACAGAAGTGAGAATATTGCCAAGTATTTTAGATCTGATGTAATGCCTCTACTTTTATGGAAGATGGAACTAGCCCAGAGAAATACAGTGACTTGGCCAAGATCATATACATAATAAAGATGGAGAACCAGTCCTTGAAGAAAATCTTCCTCTGGACTTTCTGTTTGCACACCTCAGGCCTGAGGAACAAGCCAGGTGGGAGGAAGCTCCTACTGCCCTTACCAAGAGTGTGGTGTCCCAAGAGTTCTAACTTCAAACAGCATCAGTTCCAGCTCCCCACCCAAGTGGGACTTCAGTTCTAACTTTTCAAATCCTTACCTATGGTCAGGCGCGGTGGCTCACGCCTGTAATCCCAGGACTTTGGGAGGCCAAGGCAGGTGGATTGCTTGAGGTCAGGAGTTCGAGACCAGTCTGGCCAACATGGTGAAACCGCGTCTCTACTAAAAATACAAAAAATTAGCCAGGTGTGGTGGCACACTCCTGTAGCCCTAGCTACTCAAGAGGCTGAAACAGGAGAATCGCTTGAACCCAGGAGGCAGAGGTTGCAGTGAGCCGAGATCGCACCACTGCCCTCAAGCCTGGGTGACAGAGTAAGACTCCATCTCAAAAAAAAAAAAAACAAAACAAAACTTTACCTACATATATAAAACATGGGATTTGTTTTTTCCTCTCAAGCCACAGACATGGCAGAGGAACTTTTTCAGCTATGACTAAGTGAACTATTTTAGATGATTACACAGCTTTGTTCTGTTTCCTTCTACTTAAATCGGCTCTTCACTTTTAAATACTTGATGCCTCTATGAGTGAATGTATTATAACATAAATATAGCTTCAAGGAACACTATGAATACAATAAGTTAGAAGCTATGGACATGTCCTACAATCGGCAATGGTTAAGGAGTTATGTTCACTTAATAGAAAATGATTTTGCTGCTATTAACATTACCAAGACTATACCAGGAATTAGGAAAATATTTTAGGATTTAATCTTAAGTGAAAAAAATCTGAGTTACAATACAGAGTACAACCTATGATCACACTATGTAAAAACCATGTCTTCTAAAAATAGGGTTAAAAATCAAAGTAATAATAACGGCCATTGTGTCAGCTGTAGAGTTACAAGGAATAAAAAAATTCTAAAAGTCTAAAAGTGAGTTATTATAATATTTTAATATACTTAAAACTGTCCAAGTAAAAAATTATAAATTTAAAATTTGACAGAAAGAAAACTTTTAAATATGACTTGGGTAAAAGAAGGTAGGAGAAAATATGAGATGCAGTTATTAGACCCTGGAGTTTGGGAAACACTGGAGATGTTTCACATCACTCTGGGTATACCAACTAATCAATGTAAAAGAAAGTTCTAGACATCTGCTATCTTTTTCATAGCTGGTTCCTTGTCAGGCTGTATCTGGAATGAAGTTGACTTGTATGTATTACTAAACTGTTTATAAAATCAAAGCTCAAATGATGGGTTGTTTCCTCTTGACTACCATCTCTACCATTTCAACAGGTATCAGAGAAGAGTGCCTCAGTTTAGCAGAAGAGGAAAAGCTGTCGTCTTCCTCCCAAGACATGCCTTGCAATTTGGAAGCTCCAAGTACTACTGAAGTCATCATACTTTATAGACTCAGCATCTTATTAGACAGGGACAAACTAGTTGATGATTAGCAAGAGTAGAGACCAAATAATGCGTTTTCTCTGAGAGGCTCAAAACAATCATGATACATTCACGCTCTTATGCTACCATGATGGTGTTGGTTTTTTTTTTTATAAGAAGTCTCTCAAATCAGAGAAATATTTCTTCATCAGTTCATTTTCTGCCTTTAGTCAAAGCCTAATCAAATGAGGCTGGGAGAGGCAATACTTTACATTTCTCTACTGCCTCTTCTAGCCTCGTTTGATTAGGTTTTGCCTAATGGCAGAAAAATGAACTTGATAACCTCTCACAGTCTTCCCTAGGCCAAAGTATTTGAATAAGTAGCTGGTGAATAAGTAGAGTAGTATTTAACTTCTTTAATGACAAATGCAAAGTTTTCAGGTATGATAATAATTAATTTGTAAATTCCTGATAAGAAAAATTATCCCACCCATCACATGGTTTCCTTAGCAGCTTACTAAACCATATTATGCATCATAATCAATAAATGTCAGGGGAAGAATAAATAAGAAACAGAAAGTTATGACAGATGTGCATTAAGTAGACATAAAAGCCACTGATCTAGTCAACAAGTCCATAGGAATAGCTATCCCTTCGCCTGGTTTGTGGTTAGTTATAAGCTATTATTGCCCCATAATTCACACTCATTGGGGAAGCCTACCTGTACAGAAGATCCCTGTAAAGAGGATCTAGAGTACAGAAAAAGCCAGGACAATAATAAATACAAGTAACAAATATATGGAAAAGTTCTATTTCTCAGGCAATCAAAGAAATACAAATTAAAATAAGATACCATGTTTTATCTAAGAATCTAGGAAATATTTTTAACAGTAACAGTGTCAGTAGACTACATTGAAATAGATACTCTCATATACTTCTACAGGAATTATAAACTGGAATCAGCTTTTTGGAAGTATTCTGGCAATGTTTATTAAAAATGTATATATTTAACCCAATAGTTTTACTTACAGTGATTTACCCTAAAAATTCACAAATATTAATCTAATGTGCAAGGATGATCATCACTTTTATAAAAGTAAAAAACAGCAGATAACTATCATTTAACAAAAGCAGTATGTTAATAAATTCTGGGAGCTCCATATAATAGAATACTTTCAAGTTCTCTAAGAATATTTAGTGACATGGTAAATTATAAGATGTATGAAAATGTAAGATACATGTCCTTAAATTCAGTATGATCTTAATTTTATAAAATAAAAATATATCCCTATATGCATGTAAATTATACTGGAAGGAAAAACTCCAAACTGCTAACCAATGAGTTTCTGCAGATGCTGACTGCATGGGAGATTGCCTCACTCTTAAAAATGCACCTTTGAAATTTTTTACAATAATTCTTATGAGAATGGTAGTGCATTGACTTCTCAAGCTTTATTTGGCAATATATGAATATATTATTTCTTTATAGTAATGCGAAATGACTTACTGATGCTTACTGATGGCTTTGTCCCAAAAGTGTCTGCCTACAGCTGAGACGGGAAAGAATCCTAAAGATACATGGACCTCACGCCCCTATTAATCCCAACAATATAGCAGCTATGTAATAGTTCCCTTTTAAATTAAATGGGAGGAAAAAGACTCCTGAAGAATTGTTATGTTTATCAAGCAGTAAGAATGACATCACTGCCTTGAAATGCCAGAGAGTTCAAGAAATGCTCCCTGATGACCTTTTGCTTGGCTCCAGGTGTTTCGTATGAAAGATTTCAGGGAAGTTTTTTGTTTCGTTTTAATGGGAAAGACTACAGATCCTACAGTGAGAATCTACATATTTTTAAAACAATGATCTCTCTCTCAGGTAATGATTCATTTTGTACTTAGGCACTGGCCACAAAGTTTCCAGGGTTTCAGTAACATGCCTCTAAAACCCACTGGCCACCACCTTCCATTGTTAAGGTGTTCTTCATGCTTGCTGGTCTCATTTTAATCTACAACCTATGTTCAACCCGCAGGGCTGACAGAGTAAGAACTTGCCTTTAAATTCCATTAGCTGAGCCCTTCATTTTTGCATAGTTTGATTCAGGAATAAATTCTACATATTAAACACATGCTAAATTGACATTTAATTGAACTTGAAACTCTTACAAATGCTGATATACAGCCAGCAAACAAATCTATTTGCTGTCTATTCAAGATAGTCAGAACTGCCTTCAGCAGGTCAGTTTATGAATGAACTAGGTTTTCAACCAGACCATTAGCATTTTTTCCTAAGAATCAGAAAACAAGAGATAGCTTGCACCTCTGAACCATGCAGTCTGGTATTAATCTGGGATTACGGAAGGTAGACAATCATTAAGCCAACCTCTTTCCTGCTCCCAAACATCTTTTCTCCTCTCTGTCCTTGTCAAGTTCACTGTTTCTTCAGTTACTTTTTATATGAAGTGACAACCTATAATTGGTGTCACTAGACTCACCTGCCCATAGAGCACCACAGAAGTCCATGAGGCACATTCAGAGTAAAGTGGACCAAAAAACAACTATCAAAAATGAATTAACTACAGCCAAAAACAAGATTCATATGCATTTTCTTTCAAAGGACATGAGAGTAAAATTTATTTTGAATAAAAAACTCAATATGCTAATATATTAAAATTATAGAAAAGGCACTGAACATAAACTGGTAATTTGACCAGACAACTGACATCATTTCAGTGGTGACCTTCCCATGCCTCCCTGTGCACTGACGAGGTGATATGGTTTGGATCTGTGTCCCTGCCCAAATCTCATGTCAAATTGTAATCCCCAATGTTAGAGGAGGGGCCTGGTGGGAGGTGACTGGATTACAGGAGCAGTTTCTCATAATTAGTTTAGCACTATCCCCTTGGTGCTGTTCGTGATGATGAGTTCTTGTGAGATCTGGCTGTTTAGAAGTATATAGCACCGCCCCGACTTACTTCTGCTCTGGCCACGTGAGATAGCTCACTCCCCTTTTGCTTTCTGCCATGATTGGAAGCTTCCTGAGGCCTCCCCAGAAGCAGAAGCTGCTATGTTTCTGGTACAGCCTGCAGAACTGTGAGCCAATTAAACCTCTTCTTTACAAATTACCCAGTATTGTGTATTTTCTGATAGCAATGCAAGAATGGACTAACACACCAGGTCTTCATGGATCAGACAATTGCTCGCAGCATTTGTGGCTGTGACACAGTCAATCTTAATGACAGAGGTCCCAAACACCAATGCCAAGGCTGTCATAATGCCACAGCTCTTGGAGTCAATCTAGCAAGCAGCGATTCAAATGTCTATTATCAATCAGAAACGTCCTTAAAAACTGTTATTAATGCCAATATTTATTCCAAGTCAAGTATTCAAATACAGTGTGAATATACTGCTTAGCACCAAATCCTTCTTTGTGGATGAACTACTAGCACAGATCTATAAAAATGAATCAGAATTAGTTTAGGAGCAGAATACAAGGACCTAAGCTTTGCTACTCAAAAAGCCAGCCCCAGTAGCAATCTTCCCTCTCAATTACTTTCTTCTCAGCATTGCTCTATTCCTACCTCCCCACATGCCCTTTCAAGGCTAATGTTACATCACTTTCACTCAGTTTTCTCAAACACACCCTGTGTATTAGCTTTGCTCAGGCCATGGTCTCCTCCAAAGCCCTCTTCTCTCCCCTATGACTCCTCCCATTCGTGAAGGTCCAACTCAACATCTTCATGTTCTGCCACCTCTGTGGGCCTTTCCTGCCCTCCTGTCAATCTGCAGCAAACAACGCCTGTCCCAGCATGCACTTCTCAGGCTCCCTACCACTGCTGGATAGCTGTTTTAGGCCTTGTCCCTTTAACAACACCATAGATATCATGACAACAAGGACCACAGCCATCTTTCTTTTTACTTCTCCAAAGGCCTATAACAGGCCAAAATGTTTGGGCCCCCACTGATAAAAAACACGCTAAAGTCAATTTCAACACTCTAGACACAGTAACAATCTTTTTTCTCTTTGCCAAAAAGAGTGCAATACCCAGATTATAGTATTCATCTGCATCTCTCTGTGAAGTTACTTTATGAGAGTGGGCTCTCTCAAAGGCACCATGTAGTTGGGCCTCGACTCTAACGACACGACAGAGGCTGCCCTCCTGGATGATGGGTAGGCAACAAAACAGGCAAACCCACAGCTCTTCTCTGGTTGCTGCTGTCACACACAGTGGAAAGGTGACAACACTCAGTGCTCAGGTTCCAGGGAAGAAAGATGGCCACAGTCCTTGTTCTCAAGATACCCAAAGCCCTGTTAGGCAGACAATGTCCAGAGCAAGCTAACCAACAATGTCAGGGAGCCCAAGAAGGATACCTGAGACACGTAGTATGGTCCTGGCATAACCAATCTTAATGTCAGAAACTTCCCTTATCTGGTCCCAAACAACAATGCCAAGGGCTAATTGTCACAATGCCACAGTTTCATGACATTTTTTAAGGATCAGCATAAAAAACAAGCAAGGAAACAAAATCAGAGAGAACAAAAAGACATCTCTGTGGTTAACCCCAAGCCAGTGGAAACCACTGTCTGATCTCCCAGACTGGGGCTATACAACAAAGCAATTTAGCATCGCCTATGGTTATGAGGCATGGAGCCTGGGAGATAGTTCCAGAAGATTTATCCTGCAGCGTTATCACATCTAAATAGGACAGAACAAGAGAGGTGCATGGGATGGTAAGGTTCAGAGGAACTCCCAGAGGTAGCAGTTAGAACTCACCAAGGCTTTCTATCAAGTCCAGAGACCCAGAGAGTGGGAAGCAGGTCACGGAGACACACAGCAGAGTCAAAGTCAGAGGACATGACAAGGGAGGAGCCCAGAGAGGAAGAAGTCTAGGCTGAGTTACATTAATCTCTATCAGGGCTGCACCCAACTGCTGGCGGCTACCCCTGAGTGAGAGTCAAGCAGAACCAAGATCCTAAAGTTGAATGTTCCTCCCCAGGGATTCCTGACATTTTGGATTTCCTTTTCAAGTGGGAGTTTAAGGTTTCTGGGACAAGTATAGGATTTGTAAACATCTGCATTTTTCTGAATCATTTTGTGATGTAAAACTATAAAGCATGCTGGTCCTTCTGTAACCATGGAAGTGAGACATGGAATCTCATGTTATCTCATGGTTGTATGGCCAACCCCACACATCCATGTAATGCCCAAACTACACCATAGTGGACAAAGAGCTCTACCTTCTGCCAACAAGGTCTTTTGCTGGATTTGAGCCAACGTTAATTTAGCCAAATTAAATGTCTTCTCTCATTCCTATGTATGATCTCTGGCAGTACCAGATGCTACAGAATCATCAGCTCTGTGAAAGCAGGACCCTATCTTGTTCACCACAGAGTGTACCTCATCTAATAAAGGGAGGGCCTGTTTCACATGGATAATGTTTTTAAAAATGCTCAGCTCGTAATAGTTCATTAAACTGTACAATTATTTTAGGAGGTTTTTGTATTTGTCTTATACTTAACAATAAAAATGTTTATAGAAATGAAGCAGACACATATCCTGCATGTATAAGTAAATATAACACAAGGAAGAAGGAATTCAACAGGTACAAAACCCTCACTATGCCTCAAGTCCCTTAATTATAGTGTATAACATTGTTCATTTAATGCTTACCTCAAACTTACAAGTTTTGCTTCACTTTACAGATGGCAAAAGAAAAAAAAAAGCTCAAATGCTCAAGAGATTAAGTAAGAAGAGAACTAAGGTGGACTCCAGACACATCTGGCACTGAAACGAATAAGCTGATTTCAATGACGGATAGGTCAGAAGGTACAGAGGGAGAACCTCTGGACTCCAGGAGCAGAGAAGGCCACAAAGGACAGCTAACATTTGGGATGCCATCCCTTTCACCACTCCTTGGACAAGGTCAGGATCTGAGAATTCTTTCCATATGATATCTCCTTAGTAAGCAATAATGGTGCTTTCTTTTTTTAATGTGGCTCAGCAGTCAAAGACAGAAATTAGAACAGCTGAACAAGAGAAAAGATGAAATTAGTGAAAAATAGAAACCCCTGATTTTAGAAACCTTATAGATTCCATTTCCAAAATAAGTCTCACTCTAAAAATATTGCTCTTGAAGGCTGAAATACTTTTAAAAAAATCTCAAATGGTACATTGATCTTACTAATGGCTTTCAATTTTTTTCAAGAGTTTCTAAAATCCATACAATCTAAACCACCATTCTTCCATGAAAGAAAAAAATAAATAAAAGTAATTATTACAAAAAAGAAGTCTAGCAAGAAAGTACAACATGACACCTTAATAGGACATCTTATTATCACTGAATACAAGAAAGGATTCAAAGATTAATGGGTTTATGCCAAAAGGACAAAGGAATCAGACTGAAGAGGATTCCAGTGGCCAAATTTGGTCCAAATAATAATGACTATAATTGATTGTAACATACTGAATAGATGAAAACCCATGAGTACATAGTAACGTGCATTAAAAAATTAACAGTGAAAGGGGAAATCCTTATAACGCAATTATTTCCCATCTCTTGCTGTAGCCTCTGATTGAGAATCAGTGATCTGTTTCAGTGCTCAATTTTTGCTTTGTATAAACTTTTTCCATTATAAAAGTAAAATAAAGTGAATAAGCACCATAGTGGGCAGGCCCTTTGGTGGCAGAGAAAGAAATTATCCTTCAGACATCCATCACTTTTTTGAGACTATAAGGCAGAGGAAATGGGGAAAAAAATGAAAACATTCATTTTATATTTGGAATTTCAGATAAAGAGGCAAGAGACTCTTCCCCTAACTTTATATTGTCTTTGGACCATGTTTTGAACAGGCTGTATTCTCTAAACGTTAGCTAAGTTCAATAATTTGCAGAGTTGAGATTTAAAAATATAAAAAGCAAGAACTATTCCTGGAAGAAAGAAATAGTAAAAGAAGAGTCAATCCTAACAAAAGCTGAAAGGTAGGGAACTGACATCATGAGGCCTCGTGAGGTGCTTCTGTTAGTGAAGACGACTGTCTGGTATAACTGAAACACATCACACTCAAATCTAGGTTCCTGGAAAAGAGTCTCAAACCCACCACCCACTCACTGCGTGTCTTGGAGAAACCCCTTTACCCTTTGCACTATGGTTTCCTTAATAAAAGAGCTGGTCTTGATGACATTCACTCCCACTCTATGATCTCACGAATATTTGAACTTCTATCTCCCTGTGCTGTGTGCCCTTGAAGGAATTAACTTCTTTGTGCCTCAGGTTCCATCCCATTTGCAAATGGGATGTTAATAGTTCTTGTACCTCATCTTCGCATATAGTAATGACATAATATATGTGAAGTGCTTGGAACAGTGCCTGGACCATAGTAAACACGTCAAAATATTAGCTATTGTTGCCATTACAATTAACAATTTTTATTTCCGTCACCCATCCAAAAGCTAATAATCCTTCAAGGAGCAGCTCCGGTACCTTTATCATTCCAGCACATGAATCACCTCTCTTTGCCTCCCCTTTTCTCCTATGAACTATCTTTAGATAGAACCTGAATATCTACACCATTTCCTAATGAGATATGTGCACAGCACCCTACTCCAAACTAAATGTGAGGCCATTTCTTCTCTAGAGTGGGAGAGAGAAGGGAAGAGTGGCTGGAATAAGTCTAATACTGATTGTTCTAGTGAGAGTAATAGAAGTCTGTTTGAAGGGAAAAATCAAGCATTGAAGAAAATCTAGTTGACCAGAGGGCCTAACATTCATGATTCAGATAGGCAAGTCTGGTAGTAGGATTAAAAGAATATGGGTAAATGTTGAAGCTGAATACACATGGTTTATGATGCTGTTCTTTGGTTTCATCTAGTTGAAAATTTCCTAATCACTGTTTTTTTTTTTAATTCAAGAAAAAGAATGGTTGAAAATAAAATCTTATCATTTATGATACTGGGGTATGCATTGTACAGATGATCAAAAACTTCCTAGCTGAAAAGCAACCCCTCAGATGCCTTATCTCTGCTCCCTATAACCATGTCAAGAGGTTCATCTTCAGTGTCTTAAGAAATAGTTTATGGAAGGTCTCAGCTATGAACACTAAGGGAATATGACGTATTCAGAATGGATTACTATATGCCTTTTTTTTACGTTATCTCAGGACTAGCTCCTATGGAGGAGAAAGGGGAAAACAATAGAATCAAATTGAACAGAATCACCTTCACCCCCCAATTACCCGACTGTCCTGTCCCTTTGAAAGTCCCTTAGCAAAATGTGCTTTTAAAAAATTACATATTCCTTTATTTTAAAAAAACAGAAATACCATTGTCTTTGGGATGTCCTCAGGGTTAGAACTATCTAAAAATAAAACATTACTTCAGGGAAGAAAAGAAATATAAATTGCCCAATGAATGTGACACCACAAAATGAATTAGACAAAACAAAGAACTATATGAGATACACTTCTTTCAAAGCTGCCCCTTTTCAGTCCACAGTCCTTATAATTAAGTAGGTCTAAGAACAATATTAAACCAGAGAGGAAGTAAACTTCTGAAGGTTGGACAAAGGCAAAAACATCTAAAAGGGAGAAAACAACTTACCCAACGTCCTGTTTCAGCTTAACAGTCCATGTGCCATGTATGGGCAACTCTCTCATCTGTCTCAATCCATTTATTCAACAAATTGACTGAGCACTCAGTATGTGTGAGGTGCCGGGAGGGGGATGAGGAGTGAGGGACAGTTTCCAGTGCCATCACAATGTGCTGGAACAGAGGCATGTACAGGATACAGATGGATCATATGGGAAACAGTCAAGCCAGGCTGAGGAGTGGGGCAGGGCAGGGGGCTTTCCAAGTAATGTCTCTTGAGAGGCGAAACAGCTTGGTAGTTGAAAGCACAGGCTCAGGAACAGACTTCCTGGGCTCAAATCCCAGCACCACTGGCTCAGTGACTTTTAGTGGGTTGTTTAACTTCTTGTACTGTAAAATTGCAACTTTTTGAAAAAGTCACTGTTTTAGATGTATAGTGGGCATTAAATGAGTATTTTGTACAAAAAGTTTAGAGGCCAAGTATGGTGGCTCATGCCTGTAATCCCAGCACTTTCGGAGGCCGAGGTAGGAGGATTGCTTGAATCCAGGAGTTCAAGACCAGCCTGGACAATAGAGGGAGAACTTGTTTCTATAAAAAAATTTTAAAAATTAGCCAAGCACAGTGGTGCCTGCCTGTAGTCCTAGCTACTTGGGAAGCTGAGGCCAAAGGATCCCTTAAGTCCAGGAGGTTGAGGCTACAGTGAGCTATGATTACACCACTGTACTCCAGCCTGGCAGACAGGGTGAGACCCTGTCTCAAAACAACAATAATAATAATAATAAATAAAAAGGTTAAAATAGCACTTGGCAAACAAGTGACCATACAATATACTGTCTAAACTGGGACATTTTTAACAGGAAAGAGGGCAATACTAATTACTACACTAGGACAAAAGGAGTCAACCAGAAGCGTCCAAGTCAAATCAGGACATTTGGTCACCCTCAATATGTGCTCATGGTTGTTATTATTGAATGATGTTGGCTAAGCAAAGAAGCAGGGAAAGGACGTTATGGCAGAAGTGACAACGCATACAATGACAGAGAGTCAAGAAACTGGGGTGAGTTCAAGGAATTCAGGTTCCTTTGACACCCACTCCTATAGGATGGACTTCCTTTCCTGCAGAGCATTCAGTGCAGCTGGCAGTTATGCACCATCATTGTGAATATCTGATTAGCATTTATTTCCCCCAGTAGACTGTAAACTCCAGAGAAGCCTGGTTTTGCTCAGCAAGCTTGGTTATGGGCACAAAGCAGGCACTCAAATATCTGTTGAATGATTGTTGAAGGAACTTGGCATGGCAAAGGACAGAGCACAAAGCAGACTGCAGAGGTCACAAAGTATGCTGCTCAGATTTATTTTCAAGACAAAATCTGCCACAAGGAGTAGAGTTAGCTGACAGCTCCTAGCTGTGGGTGTCTTTAGGATCTGCCACGGCTTTGAAGCTGAGGTCATGCTCTACTAAGGTAGCTCCAGCCAATAACCAAGCAAGGCTTGCCACTCCCGACCAATGGGGACTCCTCTATAGATGATCTTTGCACAAAAGTTCCTTGTTGCTCAGAGTTACACTGCAGTCCAATGCTCTTCCTATCTGATTGTACTTGATTCCTTTCTTTTTCACGTGTCTCACTTGGCATTGCAGTCTAAAGTTTCCCTACCTACTCTTTTTCCCTTCCCCCATTATCTTTCCCCAATAGATCTTTTGCGTTTCTAATCCCATGTTGGTGTCTGCTTCCTGGAAGAACCAACCAACATGAAGGTAGAGAGATACAATGCTGAAGCATTAAATAAGAGTCAGAGTTGCAAGTGTTATACAAAGAAATGTGAATTTTATTCTGGCCTGCAGGGAAACGTGACAGATCTATATTCCATATAGCAAGAATGGTGAAGGAATGGCACAATCATTGCTGTGAACTGAATTGCGTTCCCCCCAAATTCATATGTTGAAGCCCTAATGTGATAGTATTTGTAGATGGAGTCTTTGGGAGGTAATTAGATTTAGATGAGGTCATGAGGGTGAGGCCCCTATGATGAGATTAGTGCCTTTATAAGAAGAGATACCAGAGTGCTTATTCTTTCTCTTTCTGCCATGTGAGAACACGTCAAGGAGGTGGCCATCTGCAAACTGGGAAGAAAACCCTCACCATATTCTGACCATACTGGTACCCTGATCTCAAATTTCCCGCATTCAGAACTGTGAGAAAACAAATTTCTCTTGTCAAACCGCCCAGTCTATGGTATTTTGTGATGGCAGCCAGAGCTAGGACAGTCATCTTCCAGTGAAACGTCCAGATGAGAAATGATGAAGGTATGGATGAAGGCATGAGAAGCGATGACACTATGCTATGGAACTGTTCAAGGAAACTGTAATTATCCACATTTTATATCCGAGAAGTTGGTATGTGGAAAGATAAGAATAACTTACCCAAGATCACCCATCTGGTCAGCTTAAAGTTCATGTTCCTTTCATCAAACCACTCTGCCACCCAGAGGAGAAGCTTTAAGGAGCTAAGGGGAAGAGGATGAGTTCCTTTTTCATGTGAAGAGACCCTACTTGTGTCTATCTAGAGACTAAGCTTTCATTCATGCAGGTCCTAGTATTTAAAAAAAACAGAGAAAATATCCAAATATTAAGTACTAGGATGATAGTACTTCACACTGGGTACACTGAACTGTACTGGCTTTCCTCTAGATATACACTTTACAATCAGCATGTAGCACTAAGTGACTACTAATTTTAGCTTCTGAGTGTAAAAAAAAACCAATATATGAGTTGAATGAAGGAAATGAACACACATGTGAATAACCAAATATGTGAAGAGATATGAACAAAGAGCTATGGAAAGGTATACAAGCTCATTAATTCTGACTAAAGAGCTCTGGGAAGGATTCCAGGAGAGAAAGTGTTTGAGTTGGGCCTTGAAGAAGGAACAAGGATTAGACAAAGCATTCCTTCCTTGAAGTTATTGTCAAGTACCAAAGGTAACCAATATATGTCCTTACATGCAAAAAATATGGTGAAGATGTAAATGAGTGGCTTAGTTTCTGCATCATACTTTACGTAAATCAGTTATTTTGATTTACTCTGGAAGTTAATCACAACCCAAAGAGTTTGAAATTCACCTTCACATAGCCATCAGTTCCTTGTTCCTATTTATACCCTCTACAGCAATGAATGTGTATGAATGGCCAGGGAAGGGTCCACAGACTGTGGACATCCTGCCATTATCCCTGTTAGGGATAATGCTCTTGGGAATGCAGTTGAACGATCCCCCATCTGTGCTCTCCTCTAGGCTTCTTTTTCATGTGTAGGGAATCTTAGGCAGCTCACTTTAGCATAGAGCACTATTTTATCAACCATCTACCTTGGACGAGATGACAAGTAAGTATGTGGAAAGAGTCCATTCCCCCTCATTGTTTGTGGCCTTGGCACGTAGCAAGAAGACATCTGTACAAAACTTAGATCTCACACCCCAAGCATTGGAGTGAGGCCTCTGGCTACATAGAGAAAGCACTCAGCCTCCACCCAGAAGCTCCTTTACATGATGAGGCCCTGCCTTGAAGAGAAGGCATACCTAGCACCTCTGCCTCAGCAGGTAAGCAAGATGGTCACACTCTTATTCCTCGCTTTCAAGCTTCGTGCCTGTCCCATCTGTCATTCACTTCAGAATGATACTTTGCTGGGGCCCTTCCGACCTGCAGTTCCTTACCTGCTGCCATAAACAGAATGTTTGTGTCCTCCCAAAATTCACATGCTGAAACCTAATCCTAATGTGATGGTATCTGGATATAGGGCCTTTCAGACATGATTAGATCATGAACTCTCAAGAATGGGATGAGTGCCCTTGTAAGAGGGACCCCAGAGAGGACCTTTGCTCCTTTCTGCCACATGAGGACAAAGAAAGTAGATGGCTATCTGTAAACTAGAAGCGGACCCTCATCAGATATTGAATCAGGTTGCCACCTTGATCTTGGACTTCCAGCCTACACAACTGTAAGAAATCCATTTCTGTTGTTTACAAGCCACCTAGTCTATATTATTCTGGTATAGCAACCCAAACAGACTAAGGTACCTGCAAAATAAAGATAATGATGAACATCTCAACAATCCCCAAAGAATCACTGAGAGGATTTATGTAACTCTGTTTTTTGAAAGACCCATTCTCTGGACAAAGTTCCAGATAAATGTATATGCATTGCATATTCCATCTCACCTGACCAGGGTTGAAGGCCCCTCTTTACACACAGGGAACAAATCCAGGAGGAAATAAATGATTTGGTAAAATGCAGTCACCAATTATGTCTTCCCCTTCACAAGTCACAGCTATCTGATCCATTCTTCTAGAACCTAATTATATACCATTGGCACTTCTCGCTGAATTCAATATTTATATAACTATTATTACATTTTGCAAGTTTGTCTTCTCTTCTCAATTTAATGGCTGAAAGTTTCTGAAAGGCAATAATCATGTTTTAAGCATCTTAACGCCCTTACAGTTTTGAGCAGAGAATAACATACAAAATAATATTTCAATATCTATTTGCTGGATAAATGATTTGAAAATGATCAGTCCCTTCACAGTCTTTTTCCTACAAGATCCAAGTATGATAAAATATATGTGTGTGTGCATCAGAGAGGGAAAGAGAAAGAAAAAAAACATTTCATACTTGGTAAATGAATAATTTGGTGTTTAGTGCAATTATTCTGACTGAATAGATAACTTCTAAGCTTAAAACTCCTCCAGTTAAACATCTCAATTTTTTAATTACTTCCTGCTAAGTTGTATTTATTCTTGAGTTGATTACTTAAATTATTGAGTTGCTATCAATAATTAAAACTGAAAATATCACTAATAATTCTGTGGCCTTTCAGAGGGTTACAGCCTTGTAACTTGTTAATTTTTCTTGGACCCCTCCAAGCCTTAATCTAACCCTAGCCACTCAGCTCATCTCTACAAAGACTCTAGCCACTCAGGTCAGCTCTACAAAGCAGCTTTGTAGAGCATCACTTTATTGCCACAAGGGTATCAGACACTGCCTAGTTGTTTGGGAGTAACCTGTCTTCTAATACTTAAGAACTGGGTAGGAAGGCTGGAGCCATCCCTGAGGTGATATAAAATGAGTGCATGTCCGAAAGGACTGAGAAGAATAGGGAGGTATATGCCCTGTCGTCCACAAAAAGCAACTCAGGAGCACATATTTGAGTCACTAAAAAAAAGATCTGAGATACACACACGTGTGCACACACACACACACACATACTGAGCTCCATAAACTCCACCATTTTTCGCCAAAACATGCAGGTGAGACAGCCTTGCCCCACTTTGCCATCCCTCCATCCACTTTGCTACATGTTTCCACTTACGGAGTTCTCTATCCTCAAAGGCTGATTTCAGTTTGTATAAAAGTCTTAGTTTGGAAAAACCTGGCAGCATCTGGGGTGATCACTCCGAATGCCCCTGGGCTGTCCTGGGAAGACACACTCTGCCTGTTTCCTCAGAACACAGGCAAACGAGATAGCCTGGGAGCAAGAGCTCAGGGAATCCTGGCCAAGTACCTATTTACTCCATACACAGAAGACAAGGATTAGAGTCCTTTCTCGAATGGACCGTCTCTCCTGTATCCCTAAGCAGCAGGCAGAGGAAGCTAGCCAACTCAAAAGGAAGTTACCTGGCCAAAGGAAGACTGAAGGTGCAGGGGAATTTAGGGGCACAAACAGAAAAGGGAAAGTGCTTTCATTTCTGCCTTCTCACTTTGAGAACTGTGGAAATAGTCTTCAGAGAGGAAATGTGACCCAAATATCCCTCCTAGGGATAGAGTTAGCCTTGGTTTTTGCTCAGGATTTCACAAGATCCATCCTTCACCCCAAGAACAAACTGGGGAGAGCAGAGTGCTGACCTTCCTGGGTCAGACAACTCACTGAAATGGGTGTTCCAGGGTGCTCGCTCTGCAGACACCCAGGTAGCCTGGATGCCCTATCTCACCGCCTGCCCCTGGCACCTCCCCTGGGCAGAACCCCACCTCATATAACTTGCTCCTGGCTGAACACCACCGCCATCACTACAATAAAAAAGAAAAAAAAAATAGTAGGAGAATAACAAAGCACAATTAAATGGGCCCTTTTTCCTCTCTGCAAAAATAAAGCCCAAGACTTTAGGAGTATTGTTTGCAACAATTTAGAAAACATCAGCTGCCTCCCCTGCTCACTGCCAGCACAGCCCCAAACGGCCAGACCCACTTGCTTACTTCCCTTGCCCTTTGTCTGAGTCTTTGACTGGCTCAGCCAGACAAAGAATGAGAAACAACTGGAGCCTTGCCCCCCACTCCCAAGTCCTTGTCTCTTTGCCTTGGATCTATCTGCTTCTTGGGCTCTAGCATGACTATCTCATGTGAGGAACTGAGGCAGTGCCCCAGCCCTTCCAGCTCACAGTGCTGTCATTCTGGCTTTGATGTGGTAACCGGATTCTGATTTCTTGGCCTTGCATTTGATTTCTCTTCCTTTCATTGGCTTATCCATAGATTTGGATCCCTGTATGTTACCTAAGCTTGACTCCAGCTAACCTGTAAAGGTGGCGCAACCCAAAGAGACTGAGCCCCATGGCAAAGACGGGCTAAGAAAGACTGCTGCCCATTGCCAAAGCCTTCCTACATCTCAACCCAGAAAACTGTCTGTTGGCCTTTGGCCAAATGAGGATGGCTGGGCTATAGAACTGAAAAGGTAATCAGCTGTAATATTCTCAACCCATTTACACTAGAAAAATCTGAGAGAACAATTTAAAGTGGAAGATTATAGGACACAAACTTTAAGGGCAGAGTAGCTTACTGTTTATTACACATACTGCATCTGCATTTTTCTCTTCCTTTTATCTCCTTTCTGCCCTTCTGTTATAGTCAATTGCTTCTCCCAAGCACTCCTGCCCAATCTCCAACATCATGTTACAGAAATAAGCAGTAAGCAACTTGGGCTTTGAGACCCAAGTTCCAATCTCAACTTCCAAAAGACCTCGAGGAAGTCTTTTTTCCCATCTATATCATGGTCTCTTTACATGCATAATGAGGCAGTGGCATCCTTGACTCCTCGAAGTGCAAGCAGAATGTTAAACTGTGAAACAGACACACAGAAGGGGTTATTATTACTATTATTAGTGTCACTACCTACTTTTATGCAAAAGTTCCTTATCTTTTAGTTTTATCAAAGCATAACTGATAAAAAAAATTGCCCACATTTAATGTATATATGTTGATGAGTTTGGACTTATTAAAAGTACATGTATTTAAAAATCTAGACCCTTAAATCCTCCTCCTGCCTTCCTCCTTACCCAAATCTCGAGGGCCCCACATTACTCAGCACCACATTCCTTTGTGGATCATCTCCTCCTTCTTTTGGACCTTGGTGGTCTCCAGATACCACCTGACCCCTTACCTAGCAATCTTTCCTCACTCTTTCAGCCTCACTCACTTGCTTCTCCTTGAATGCTGTGTTTTAAAGGAACATCACTGGCTTGTGGCCTCGTGTCTTTGTCCTCACCCTTCAAATTATCTATTACTTCTTTGATTCACTGCTGGCACAAAGCAGGAGAATCTCCTTGTTTACCACAGCAACAAAACACAGGATGGGCGAAATAGCTTCTGATCTTTCCCCAGGGATCTTTTCTGATATTTTCCCAGGAAAGGCAGATCAAAACCACAATAAGATATCACCTCACACCTGTTAGAATGGATATTATCAAAAAGATAAAAAGGATAGGTGCAAGGGAGGAGGGATTACAGCAGAGAAGGAAAAGCCATGGGGATGTGCTAAGGAGGAGGAGTGATGAAGGACAACAACAGAAAACTAGTGATGGTCTGCACTTCTTGAGGGTTAGGATTACTATTCAGTAGGGTTGTTTTCACTTGCTAGAAATCACAGCAAAATAGTAAGAAATGTTAAATCACTGGTGATCAAAGAAATGGCCAAAAAATCCCCCAACACTTCATTTTGTGCTTATTTGCCTAGCAAAAATTAGGAAGCTGGATAATGCCAAGCATTGGTGGAGTGTTGGGGAAACAGTAACCCCCAAGAACTGCTAGTAGAGGGAAGTCTGGTAGAGCTATTCTGGAGAGCAATCCAATACTACTTAGTTAAATTAAGTATGACCCAGCAATTTGACTCCCTTGTATATATCCCAGAGGAATGTTCATGTGCAATCAAAAGCAGCTGCTGACAGCAGTATTGTTTGTGGGGAAGGGGAGCTTGAAGGAATCGAGTGAGCATCCCTGGCCGAATAGATGGATAAAAATGTGGTGGATGCTCTGTGGAGAAGCACAGCAAAGAGACGCAGCAGGTTTGATGTACCCATAGCAACATGGATAGATCCTAAAATTGCAAGGCTTAGTGGGAAAAAAGAGAGATAAGATTTGTTATAATACATGAATACAACACAATACATATTTTATAATACACTCAAAAAGATGTATGGATGGTCCCTGGCTTTTGATGGATCTACTTATTATTTTTTGCCTTTACAATGGCACAAAAGTAATACACATTCAGTAGAAAATGTACTCTGAATTTTGGATTTTGATTCAAAATTATTTATAAAAACTGTATTATAAAATAGGCTTTGTGGCCGGGTGCAGTGGCTCATGCCTGTAATCCCAGCACTTTGGGAGGCCAAGGCAGGTGGATCACCTGAGGTCAGGAGTTCGAGACTAGCCTGGCCAACATGGCAAAACCCCGTCTCTACTAAAAATACAAAAATTAGCTGGGTGTGGTAGCACATGCTGTAATCCCAGCTACTCAGGAGGCTGAGGCAGGAGAATTGCTTGAACCAGGGAGGGGGAGGTTGCAGTGAGCTGAGATTGCACCACTGTACTCCAGCCTGGGCAACAGAGCAAGACTTCGTCTCAAAAAACAAACAAAAAAATAGGCTTTGTGTTAGATGATTTTTCCCAACTGCAGGCTACTGTAAGTGTTCTGAACACATTTAAGATAGGCTAAGCTATGATGTTCAGTAGATTAGGTATATTAAATACATTATCAACATTTTTAACTTACATTGTGTTTATCAGGATGTAACACCACCATAAGTTGAAAAGCATCTGTACATGAAAACAAATTAAAATGATTGCTTGTTGAGGGGGAATCAAATGAAATATGAAGATACAAGGAAATAAATATTTAAGTAAATAATCAAGAGGGAGTCTAATAAAATTCTGTTTCTTGGTTCCATGTACCAAGAAATAGGATTCACTCAACTCTCTGTGCCTGTGATTTTAAACAAAATAAAACAAAAAACCTGCCTCAACTTTGGAGACAGGTACAAGTAACTTGAAACTCCAACTCTACTACTTTTTAATTATATTACTTGGGAAAAGTTGACTAATCTCTATGAATCTCAATGAATGAACTGATTAAAAAATGGGGGGCAAAGGACTTGAAGAGCTATTTCCCAAAAGAAGACATACAAATGACCATATTTTTCAAATATGAAAAAATATTCTACATTACTAATCATCAAGGAAATACAGATCAAAACCACAATGAGATATCATCTCACACCGCTAGAATGAATATTATCAAAAAGATAAAAGATAAGTGTTGGCAAGGATGTGGAAAAAAGGAACTCTTGTACACTGTTGGTGGGAATGTAAATTAATACAGTGACTATGGAAAACAGTATGGAAGTTCCTCAAAAAATTAAAATAGAACTACCATATGATCCTACAATCCTACTACTAGGTATACATCCAAAGGAAATGAAATCAGTATGTAGAAGAGATATCTGCACTCCCATACTCATTGCAGCATTATTCACAATAGCTAAGATATGAGATCAACTTAAGTGACCATCAACAGATAAATGGATAAAGAAAATGTGATATATATATATATATAGAGAGAGAGAGAGAGAGACACTAGAATACTATTCAGCCTTAAGAAAAAAAAAAAAGAAGAGAATCCTGTCATTTGCAACAACATGGACAGGACACTATGTTAAGTGAAATAAGCCAGGCACGGAAAGACAAATACCACACAATCTCACTTACCTGTGGAATCTATAATAAAAGAGGAGAACTCATGGAAGCAGAGAGTAAAACAGTGGACACTAGGGACTTGGAAAAAGAGGGAACTGGGAAGATGTTGGTCAAAGGATACAAAATTTCAGTGAGACAGGACTAATAAATCCAAAAGACCTATTATACAACAACGTGATTATAGTTAACAACAATGTACTGTACACTTCAAAATTGATGAGAGTAGATTTTAAGTGTTCTCACCACAAATAAATATGTGAGATAATTCATATTTTAGTTAGCTTAATTTAGCCATTCCAAAATGTATACATATTTCAAAACATATTTTATAAAATAATATATATAATTTCCATCTGTCAATTTAAACAAATAAATAGGAATGAAGTACCAACACATGCTACAACATGAATGAACCTTGGAAACATTTGCTAAGTAAAAGAAGCCAGACACAAAAGGCTGCATATAGAATGATTCCATTTATAGGAATTGTCCAGAACAAGCAAATCCAGAGATACAAAGTAGATTACTGCCTGTCAGGGACTTAGGGGAAACGGGGTAGGGCATGACTGCTAATGGGTATGAGGTTTCTTTTGGGGTGACAAAAATGTTCTGAAATATAGTGGTGATAGTTGCACAACATTCTACATATACTAAAAATCACTGAATTGTACATTTTTTAAAAGGTGCATTTTATAATACGTAAATTATAACTCAATAAAGCTGTTATTTTAAAAAGAAGGCATGCTTTAAAAAGTACCATCAGGTATGTGGTAAAGAGCAAAAGCAAATAACTTCCATGGAGTATTCTTTGGCCACGTGTATGCTGTGTTCCCCTTTTTCTACATTAAATGTGGTAATTGACATAAGAGTTATGATCCCATGATCTTGTGAAATTCTTAATCATTTATATTACATTATCCTTAATAATTTTATATTAATGAAGGTTTAAAACTAAAGCACTTTTGGCTAAATCCTGAGGTAAACAGAGAATAACCCATTCTCTGATTATCCTGAGGCTCTATTACATATTTTACTTGACAGGTTTTAGCAGTGTCATATTCATTATAATAAGTACTTCTTAATTCTAAAATCTGTCCTTAATCATTATTTTTACCTCATTGACCTCACTGTTGTGTGAATATCTGTAGATGCCATTTGCGGGGATCTCTTTCCCAAATGTCGTCAGGATTCTCCTAATGATCTGTAAGCTTAGAAATGGAATAGACAGCCCAGAAATAAACTCCTTGTGTATGGTCAAATGATTCTCAACAAGGGTACCAACACCAAAGGACTGTGTTTTCAATAAATGGTACTAAGAAAACTGGACATCCACAGGCAAAAGAATGAAGTTGGACCCTTGTCTTACATCATATACCAGAAATCAACTCAAAATGGATTAAAGACCTAAATGTTAGATCTAAAACTATCCCAGAAGAAAATGTAACATTGGAATTTGACTTGGTGATTTCTTGGATATGACATCAAAAGCACTGGCAACAAAAGCAAAAGTAGACAAATGGGACTACATCAAATGTTAAAACCTTTGTACATCAAACAACAATATCAGTAGAGTGAAAAAATAACCTATAGAATGAGATAAAATATTTGAAAATTATATGTCTGATAAGGGGGTAATATCCAGAACATAGAAAGAACTCCCACAACTCAACAAAAAAAGTCAACACAATTTTTAAAAAATGGGCAAAGGACTTTGTGTATTATTTCCATAGATAATACACAAATGGCTACCAAGAATATGAACAGATGTTTAACACACAAATCATCATGCAAGTGAGGAAAAATATTAAATAAATCTGGGTGTTATGGGCTAAACTATGATCCTCCTGCCCCAATTTACATGTTGTAGTCCTAACCTCAGAATGTGATTATATTTGAAGATAGGGTCTTTAAAGAGATAATTAAGTTAAAATGATTTCATTAGAGTGGGCCCTAAACAAATATGACTGGTGTTCTCATAAGAGGAAGAAATTTTGACACAGACATATATACAGGGAAATCCATGTGAAGACACATGGAGAAAACAGCCATCTACAAGATGAGGAGAAGAGGGCTCAGAAGAAACCAACCCTGCTGACACCCTGATCTTGGACTTCTGGCCTCTAGAATCATAACAAAATCCATTTTTATTGTTGAAGCCACCCACTCTGTGATACACTGCTATGGCAGCCCTAGCAAACTAAAACAGTGATTAAAGAGTATACTCTATAGCCTATATTGCAACTTATTTAAAATCCTGAAATTATTTCCAAACAAAAAAGTGAATTCCTACTGAACATGTTTTGCACACCAGGCATTGTACAATATGCTGGTAACAGAAAGGGGACAAACAAAAATTCCTGAGCTCCTACCTTAAATGAGATCAGAGCTGCATTAGTAAGCTGTCTGGTGTCCCCATCTCTTCAATGGGAGTTCCCTGAAGACAGCAAATGTTGAATTTTTTTTAAAGGCAACATAACATTCAGAGCAGCTGCAGTACCCTAGCACCCTCATACCCATCTTCAGCTCAGAATGCGATTCTTTTTTAACGACAAGAGACTGTTAAACACACTCACACAAACACACACAGATACACACACACACACACACACACACACACACACACATACATCAGAGAAAGCATTCACTGCAAAGAGTTTACTGTACTCAGAGAAACAAAATGGTTTTTCTGTGGGTCGCCTACCAGGACAGGGACATTGCTTTGTTATAAAGAATGAGTCCTTGGTATGAAATGAAATGTTGCAATGAGATTTAAATCATGCTCTCTTCTTAATAACACTCTTCAGGGATTATTATGTGTTTCCTTTATATCTGTAGTTGCAGCACTTGCTTATAGGTTGCATTAGGGTTCTCAGCCTTTTCCAATGGAGAATCCACCTTTAAATTTCCTCAGTTTGTTTAGCTCACTGCCCACAAGTTAAGGGGAGAGAAAGGCAGCGGCAGCAGGTACGCCACAGCCCTGCAACTGCCAAAGTTGAACTGCCTTATGTCAGAGATAACTTGGTAAAGCCATTTTGTACTCCTCTCTTGTCCTCACTTGTGTAAGCCCTCCTCTCCCAAGACCAGAACCTTTCCAGAAGACAGGCACAATATCTCATACTTGGCACTCTGAGGGTCTCTCTAACTCTGTGCCTGGCAGGCTATCAAAATGTTTGAATTATCTGAAAAAAAGGTGTGGTAAGGCTGGCAATGACCCAGGATGGTTATTATACTGGTGATGTCACTCAGTGGTTCCAGAGGAAGCAGGAAAAGAATCAAGTGCTCTGTACTATTTAGGGTCTTCATGGACATTTCCTCACCATTGAATGAGGTATGATGTATGGTATTGAGCCACGAGAGAAGACTGGGCAAAAATGCAGCAGTGGGCTCTGATAGGAAGATGAGAAATTTAGAAAGACATTTAGTGAGTAAAAATAGTGAATAAAAATAGGATATATTAAATGAACACATTCAAAGAATATGTAAACACACAAAATATTTTGGAAAAGCAGACAAGGAGACTGAACAATGTACACATTCTTGGAAGCGTAAGAGTGAGGTGAGTCAATTATACAGCGGGACTTTGACCAAACAGACAGACAAAGCCTGGACAGATCATGCACCAATCCTGGCTACAGGATGATGGGTAAATATAAAGTCTTAAGAAATGAAGGAAGCTGGAAGCCAGAAGCCAGAATGGAGTATCACATGATGCCACTAATTCTACCTTAAGGGCAGGCCAAGGGAGGAGTTTGGGTATTAAATAAAGGATCAAATATAGAGGAGAACAGCTTGGGTTTTAAATAAAAGGACTTGTACTGAACTGGACCTTAAGTTCCTGTAAGACCTTAAAAGATATGACTTTATACTAGTTAATTTGAATAAGTCCCCCAGATGCAGGCTGCCTCCACCATTTCCTTGCACTACCACTGAAATGAAGGAGTCCTGAGGAAGTAAAGTAAGTGCCCTTATTTTATTAGCTAGACATGCATTTGTCTAATTACTTCTTAGTTTATTTTAAAAAAGAACTGGTTCTCTTATGTAAAGACCCAATGCCAAACCAAAATCAACCATGTGACCCAGCAAAGACCTGTAAGATATTAATCTAGGACCAATAAAATAAGTCTGTAATCATAAATGTAATGGTATTGTTCGTAAAGAAATTGCATTCTTCGAATGGAATTTCTAGTTCAAAGGACCATAAATCATGCTGCTATAAAGACACATGCACACGTATGTTTATTGTGGCATTATTCACAATAGCAAAGACTTGGAACCAACCCAAATGTCCAACAATGATAGACTGGATTAAGAAAATGTGGCATATATACACCATGGAATACTATGCAGCCATAAAAAATGATGAGTTCATGTCCTTTGTAGGGACATGGATGAAATTGGAAATCATCATTCTCAATAAACTATCGCAAGAACAAAAAACCAAACATCGCATATTCTCACTCATAGGTGGGAATTGAACAATGAGAACACATGGACACAGGAAGGGGAACATCACACTTCGGGGACTGTTGTGGGGTGGGGGGAGGGGGGAGGGATAGCACTGGGAGATATACCTAATGCTAGATGACGAGTTAGTGGGTGCAGCGCACCAGCATGGCACAGGTATACATACGTAACTTACCTGCACATTGCGCACATGTACCATAAAACCTAAAGTATAATAATAATAATAATAAAATAAAAAATTAAAAATTAAAAATTAAAAAAAAAAAAGAAATTGCATTCTTAAGTAAAGGCTTCTAAATCAGAGCCATCAGCTCCATCCTCATGAAAATGTGAAGTGTGTTAGTTCACTACTCTACTGGTGGTGCCATCTTTAGAGAAAAGAGGTCATTCAAGGGCTCTCACAACCTGGCAACAGCTTTCTCTGTCTCTCTAAATTCATCTCCCAGCCTTCCTTTGTTCTATCCAAACATGGATGTACACTGTTTTGTCCTGCTTGGAACGCCTTCTCTATTCCCTACTATTTAACTTTTACTTATCCTTCCCTGTCTACATTGAGCCTCACAGCTGCCCCAGGAAGCCTTTCCTGATGGCTTCTAGCCACAGTTATTTCTTCCTTTTCTAATCCTGTAACACATCTTCTTTGTACAGCTCACTTGGCATTTAGTACTAACAGTTTTCTTCCGTGCTTCACCACCCCAAATGATTATGAACAACTTCTAGAGGGCAAGGACCCCACTTTGTATCCTCACAGGTTACAGGTACTGCAAATGTTTGAAATTTTGTGATTGTTTTGAACACACACAAAAATCACTCGATCATGATCCTCAATCCAATCTTCACATATCAGCAAAAGTTATCTTCACATATCAACTAGATCATATCATTCTCCTTCCCCCATCCACATTTTGAACCCTTCATCAGCTTTCTCTTGCCCTTAAGTATAAATCTATACTCCTTACCCTGCCTAGGAGGTGGTATAAAATTTCTCTCTTTCTTAATTTCTTGCCACAGTCCTCCAAACAAGCATCTGCCTTCCAGCCATACCTGCCTTCTTACAACTATTAAACATGCCAGTTTTATCCTGCCTCAAGTTCCTCACACTTCAACCTCTTGGCCCAAAGTGCTGCCTCTGCTTCCTTCTCTCCCTCCAACCTGCCCCACACATAGTAGTCACAACACCTGGCTAACCTTTTCCCATTGGTCATGTCTCAGTTAAGTTCACCTGCCTGAGAGGCCTTCCTTGGCCACACCATCTGCTATGATTTGAGTATGTTCCCCTAAGTTCATGTGGGAAACTTAATCCCCAATGCAACAGTGTTGGGAGGTGGGACCTTTAAGAGATAACATTAATATATTAATATATTATATAACATATATAAATATGTATAAATATATATTTATATATAATATGTATAAATATATATTTATATATAACATGTATAAATATGTATAAATATATATTTATATATAACATGTATAAATATGTATAAATATATTTATATATAACATGTATAAATATGTATAAATATATTTATATATAACATGTATAAATATGTATAAATATATATTTATATATAACATGTATAAATATATATTTATATATAACATGTATAAATATATATTTTTATATAACATGTATAAATATATATTTTTATATAACATGTATAAATATATATTTATATATAACATGTATAAATATTTATATATAACATGTATAAATATATATTTATATATAACATGTATAAATATATATTTATATATAACATGTATAAATATATATTTATATATAACATGTATAAATATATATTTTATATAACATGTATAAATATATATAACATGTATAAATATTTATATATAACATGTATAAATATTTATATATAACATATAAATATATATTATATTAATATTATTAATTATATTAATATATTAGTATATTATATGATATATAACATTAATATATTAATATATTATATAATATATTAATATATTAATGTTATCATCTCAGGGATTGGTTAGTTACCACGAAAATGAGCTCCTGATAAAAGGATGAGTTTAGTCTGAATTCACCTCTGTCTTATGTGCTCATTTCTGCCTTCCACCGTGGGATGACCCACACCAGATGCTGGAACCATGCTCTTGGATTTTCCAGTTTCTTTTTTTTTTTTCTATGCTGCTGTAAAAATTAACCTTCTAGTTTTTAGAACTGTGAGACAAATAAACTTCTGTTCCTTATAAATTACCCAGCTTATTTTATTACAGCAGCACAAAACTGAGACACCAGCTAAAGTTCATTTCCATGTTATTCATCTCAGCACCTGATGTTCCCTTCATAGCACTTTAATTTATCACATACTTGTTTACAGTCCTATTGGCCCTCACTACCCTAGCTAGACAAAAGTCTCTGAGAGCAAAGTACTTACCTTAACATATACCAGGTCCAGTGTCAATGAATTATTCAACTTATGTGTTGAGCTAATTAATAGAGAACCACGACTGAAGACACTTGAAATGTGTTCTAAATTTTTAATGTAAGCAAGTAGTAGCATATGAACATTCATAATTCAGACAGCTAAAGCAGGTGAGATGTAGTCAAGCTTTAGATGGATGCTATGAAGGAAAACTTCAGGGACAAGAGAGAAGTTGTGAAGGAAGGTCTGGTGAGTAAGATAAGCAGGATATATATAACTCATCTCTGGTGCCAGGCTTCTGGCCTAGCAATACCTTTATAAAGAATGCATCAAATACCTACCAGATGGGCAAATATCAAAAAGCCACACAATGCCAAGTATCATAAGGCTGTGAAGCACAAGAGCTCCTCTTACACTAGTGGGAGCAGAAATCTCTTTGGAAAACAATTTGACATTACCTAGTAAAGCTTAATATGCACAGCTGATTATCCCTATGACACAACAAATTAGTAATTCTAAAACCTAGAGAAAGTCTCACACATATATGCCTATGTAAGACATACAAAAGGGAGTCATACCAGGAGACACAAATAAGAATATTGATAGCATTGTTTGTTGTTCATAAGGAAATGGATAAGTAGTACATGTTTACCCAAGTGAAAATGAATGAACTATAGGTACAAATTTCAACATGGGTGAATCTCAGTGCTGAGTACAAGAAGCAAAGATCACAGAAAAAAACACGCACATTATTGTTTCATTTTTACTCATTTGTAAAGAGATGTTAAAATATAACAAAAGAATAACTGCAAATTTTAGTGTACTAATTACCTCTAGTAGGGGAGAGAGAGAGGGAATGCAATTGGTAAAGAGCACATTGGGGGCTTCAAAGGCAGTGGTTATGTTTTATTTTTAAGCTAGGCAGAGGGTATGCATTTTATTCTTCATAAATAACATACATTATAACTGCTCTTCTATGTATAATAAATTAACTTTTTAAAGATTAACAAACACTGATCAAACTATACAAGAGGGAAGGTAAATGGTTTGTTCCTATACTAAGGATATCATGTAATGGAATAGAGGTCCTTTTTAAATGGTTTCTATGATGCCCATCACTTCACGTGTGTCCAATGCAAAAGCATGAATATCAGCCCTAAAAGCCAGCAATTTTCTCAGCCCTTTTCAAGTTCTATTCTCATTATCTTGCCTTTTTTTCTTATTTCTTCCATTGCTTACACTCTTAAATTTTAAGTTGTTATTTTTTATGCATCTTTGTAAACCATCCTAAATCCTTTCTAGAACAAGGTATAAAATAAATGAGATGTACATTATAAATAATAATATAGTAATACAAAACAGACTGAAGAGATCACTGTGCAATCAGGCACACACAACACTAAAGAGGCTCATACCAGATGGCAATGGGAATGAACTTGGTAGTTATCCCAGCATAACACCAATTAAATTCCAAGCTCCAAGAAAGTCTTTACTATACAGAAAAGATGAGTCTAAGTAAACCAATGGGAATCTAGTAAGAAATGTCATGTTTGGGCCACCAAATATAGTAATTGGAATATAAGTACATGTGAAGAATTATGACAATAAAATCCTCAAAGAAACCACACTAATGAAGCAAAAGAGAATAGCCTTACGTAGCTATTGTGGTTGCTCTGAATCCTTACACCTAACTTAGAGAATATATTTACCCATCAAAGAAGAAACTCCAGCACAGTGTATTTCCTTGTTCACGGAACCAAAATTGCCATGCATTAATAACCCGACGATTATACTGAAAAATTCAGATGTGTGGTCCCACCCATTTTAAGCCTTGAAAATGGCTGAACTATGTAGAAATAGGCACATACTGGTATTGTAATTTCCATTTTAAAATGATATTTTCATTCCTAGAATGCTATGTACAAATGTGCATACCACTAGAATGCCATATGGACATAAATTTTTTTTAATTTAATAAGAATTGGCCCGGTTATGAATAAAACAACTTGTTGGAAATAAGGTTGAGAAGCTATCAATTAAATGCAGCATAGATGTTCTTAATTAGCAAATATGCACATTATGTCAAGGTCCTTTCATTTATTTTTAGGAAGAAAGAACCTGTTTCTGGAACATGAAAAAAAATTGGGTTTCTTTTGTACTAACTAGAGCTACAAAATATCAAAACTAGGTCAGAGGTGCAGAGATCAGACTAACCCCACTTATTTACCATAGCTGGGAAAGGCAGTATTCTGTAACAGAAAACGGTGTGAACCAAGAGTCAGGTGTCTCTCTGCATATGGGAATATCTCTGTGCATGTGTGTGTGCGTGTGCATGTGCGTGTGTGTGTGGCTACCTATATAAGTGTTTATTTGTACATATCCTTACACACAACCACACTTTTGGAGTCCACAGAATTAAAAAAGAATACATAGTGCTAAAAAAAAAATGCAGTGACAATTTAATCCATCCAACAAATACACATTGAATAGCTCTATGTTCAAGGATCACATCATTGTGACTTTAGCATCTATGTCTTCCCAAATGGTGAGATAGTTTCCCCAACTTCACCGTGTAAGACATAAAAGGCCTGGTTGTGCCTTGTAAAAGTTTACAGCCTGGAAGGGGTCTGATTTCACCCTGCTATCTCAGGACTTTCCAGATCTGCCAAAGGACTGATGATCATGACTCTATCACAGAGGAGAGGAAGTACCAGTGTAAAGTTCTGGTTGGAAAAAAGACCAGTAAACCAACTTTGGCTGTGTTTATTATTTACATACTGCATAAGTAATCTCTAGGATAGATTTATTTGTAAAGAAGGAAGGGACACCAGTGAAACCATGATTTCATCAGCATTATCTTCCCCTACTTCAATCTACCTTTGGAACCTCTATCACGTGCTTAACTGTCCATAAAAAAAAAAAAAGGTTTATTTCTCTAACCAACCTTTGTATTCCCATGTGGTCTTTCACTATGTTTTGAAAATTGTGACTCAAATCTGAGAAGTCCTCTTACATACAAAGTGGACCTTTAAAAGTGAAGTATTAAAATGATTCAAGTATTTCATAAAATCACATTTCTGTACAATATCCTTGTAAAGGAAGCAGGATTCCAGAAAGAGGAATTAGAAATAAAATTAAGTCCTTTTGGCAAATCTCTCCTGAATCTCTTTATTTATACAAGTATGTTTAGGGCTCAACAGACTGTGACATAAAGAATAAAGATATTAAAGACCCTAGCACCTGTCCACAAGGAGACAGTAAGGATTTATTAAGGAGTTCATTTTGAATTTTAAATCTAGTGCTTCCAAAGAGTTAAACACATATTAATTTCCCTAATATAGATTATTTAAAGGTCACTTCATGTATTTAATTTCTTTTGGCTTGTACTATGGAATCTCTTCTGGAGTGACCAGAAGATAGAACTGAATGCTTTTTAGCTCAGGAGAAGTGATAACTGATTTTAGACTAAATGGCCTTCCTGCAGACAGTATCTCAATTCAGTAGTCTTACAAGGCACCATCACACACGCTCTGTCCTCAGACTGGCAGACATTACAGCTTTCTTCTGTCCAGACAAAAGAAGCACAAGTAACTGGGAAGGAAAGAAGCAATAAATGAATGAAGGATCCTCACTGGGCACAAAGTAATCAGAAATATGGCACAAGGGAATGCTGTCTATGTGGTGAAATACGTGAAGTGATCCACAAAGTTGAATAAAACAGGAGAACGTTCCATGACCTCTACTGTTCATTATACTTCCCTGGACAGGGGTAACGAATGCTTGGTCTCAAGGCAGCCCCTCCTCTGGCTGGGGTTAAATGGGAGCCCTATGTGCTCTGTATAAGACCACCCCCTCAAGAAGGAGTGCAGCGGGAGACCCAAAACCCTGGGTGCTGTCCTCTCTCCCATTCCACTCTATAAATCAATAGCCTTGGGAATATCAGGACTAACTTAATCATATCTTTTATCCCTGTTAAGAATACAAGGAGAAGCCCTCAAGGACTCACAAGTCATTTCTCAACCTTACACTTTTACCACCACATGGCTCTTTCCATTCTTTTTCCTGACCCTATCACCCACCATTCCCCATGCTTGAAACCCTTTCCCTGTGCTGTCTGGAACTTATAGTCATCAGCAAGATCCCACTGCTCACCCTACCTCTAGCTCCCCTATGTGGTGACTATTTTCTCCCCACATTCCCTGAACTTCAAGGCTTAGAGGTGGAGTGGGTTACCTTTATCACATCTATACCATTGTCCCTCCTTTCTTCTGTAAAATCTTGAGCTTTGAATCACACAAAATCAGACTATATTGCCCACTCTCCCTCATTCTGGGAAGATCTGGGTTCCTGGTTCCCTGTCACTCTTCATCACTCCTGTGGCCATGACTCTAAGTGAATTCAGTATCCACACAGATGATCATTCCAATACCCTGGCTTTTCAGTCCCTGTCCTCTGCCCTAACTCCAAGGTCACACACCAGTTCTTAGCTGAAATTCCCCCATGTTGCTCTCCCACCACCAACATCTGTCAGTTTCCCATCTCTGATACCACAACTTCAGCAAGTCTCTGACCCCAGGGAGACCTCCAACCCATTGGATACTACAGCTTTTCACTGTCCCTCACCCTCCTCATGTCCAAATTCACCTCCTTAGCCAATTTAAATTCCACAGTCAATTGTCATAACCACTCCCTTCCATACATGCTGAACTCTATCCCCACTCTAGTGTGGACCTGCTCACTCGGCAAAAACATGGCCTCATTAACTTCAACACTCCACTCACACACATGAAGGCCCAGAGGGAGAAAAACACAATACACCTTTGAATGATCTCACTCGAAAGCCACAATATGGAACCTCACATTGCTTAGGTGATTGGCAAAAGTCCTCAGAAGTGTTGTCTCCAAACTTTCTCCTTCCATTCTCACTTGAATCCACAGAAGCTTGATAAATCTTTGTGGAAATGAACTGATATTAAGTAACATCACCAGATTTTAGACTAAAACAAATTTAATTATGTGTAAATAAATTTTATATGAGATTTACTTCAGATTTCAAAGGCAGTTTATGTGTCCTGGGTTAGAATGTTTCCAGAGATTCCTCTTAGCACAAATTCTTATGGTAAGACTATAAAAGAGGAGAATGTGTGGCAGAGAACATTAAAGATTCAAGGTCACTAACCAAATTCCTTTAAATCTATCCTGATTTTTCAGACCACAGGCTCATATCCTACTGGCTCCAAAGACTATTCTACCGGTCCATTACCTAGAGACAGATGTTTTTATTCTCTGAGCCTAAAGAAAATTACAATAAAGATGAGATGTTAATAGAAAATTAATAAAATTATCAAAAACTCTAAAAAGCTTTCCTAGCTATTGTTTATGCATTGGGTTAACAGGTTATGATTTTCCAGTGTCAAAAACTAATATGATGCTGCTAAAGGAACATCAGAAAAGAAAAACTGGATGAAGGAATGACTAAGCATTGATTTCACTTGCAAAGCTAATTAGTGACCTTGCCTCCTAGAAAATGCATTCTTGGACTTTCTCTCCAACACTGCCATCCAGAATACTCACCGTCCATGCTATCAGATTTAAATTGCAGGTTTTTAGGATACCTAATTAATTGCCAATGAAGGAAATTACTAGTTCCTTTTGAAAAATGCATGCCCCAACTGGTAGCAACACTCAGTTAAATGGTACTGGAGGTCTACACATTATGCCCAAAACTCTTCCCTTGAGTGTGAAGCAATCACTGATATTCCTTTCATATTTCGGTAAACCCTCAAGGTAAAGCGATAAATCTGAATCCACATGCCATTATAAAATTTCTCCTTGGTGGGTACTTACATATTCCACATACTAGTGCAGTATGCCTACTTAGTAACATATAACCTTGAAATTATTCTAAACTTTAAATTCCTAGAGAACAAGGACACCTCTCTGTATTCATATCCCCTAGTTTTATAGGGCATATACAGTTAATAAACGCTCTATGAAAGCAATGTCCAATCCTCTGTACCCATTTAATACTCTGACTTAATTAGACGATGCTGCAAACACTTGGTCAGTAGGGCAATGCATGTTTTAAATATTGTTGTGACTTTTAAGAATGAGACATGCCCGGCCGGGCACGATGGCTCATGCCTGTAATCCCAGCACTTTGGGAGGCCAAGGTGGGCGGATCACGAGGTCAGGAGATGGAGACCATCTTGGCTAACACAGTGAAACCCCGTCTCTACTAAAAATGTAAAAAAAGTTTAGCTGGGTGTGGTGGCGGGCGCCTGTAGTCCCAGCTGCTTGGGAGGCTGAGGCGGAGAATGGCATGAACCCAGGATGCGGAGCTTGCAGTGAGCAGAGATCGCGCCACTGCACTCCAGCCTGGGCGACAGAGTGAGACTCTGTCTCAAAAAAAAAAAAAAAGGAGATGTGCCCATTGTACAAACATTCAAATGACACAGCAAAATGCCAAAACAAAACTAAAAATCACTTGGAAAAAACACTGCTAAGATTTTATTGAACACGACTTGCATGTTCATATACATGCATACACTTACAAACAATTTTACGTAAATAGGTTCATACTATTTAGGTTGTCTGTGATCAGAACTGTTTTAAATAACGTGTCAGGGATATCCTTCCATTAAAAACAAAGAACTACTATATCATTTAAAAAAATCATATGGTATTCCACAGTTGACCTATATATTTAGTTTCCTAATAATAAATTAGTTAACAAGTCTCCCACTTATAGGTATTTAGGTTATTTCTAGTTTTTTTCGTACAAACACAAACGTGCAGTGGGTATCTCTGTGCATGCATCATTTCATGGCTATGCAGTTAGACAAATACTAGAAGTTGAATTGCTGGGTCAAGGTGTGCACACATTTTACACTTTTATGTATCTTGCCAAACTGCCTTCCAGAAAGATAACAGCATAGACAAATACTAGAAGTTGGACAAATACTAGAAGTGGAATTGGTGGACAAATTCTAGAAGGTATTTTCATCCTCATGACCTAATTAGCTCTCAAAAACTCCACCTGGAAATACTATCATATTGGAGATTAGATTAAAACATGAATTTGGAGGGTATACAAACAGTCCATAAAATTATCAAAATGTAAGCTATTCATAGAATAGCTAAGCCATGTGCCCCAGTGAAATGCAAAATCAAAGTACTTGAACAATGAATGTTTTCTCAGCACCCCCACAAAACTCATAGGGATAAGCCCAGGGCAGGGGAGAAATCTGTGCTACAGGCCACACTCTGCTACGTGTGAGCTACTGACTGACCCTGGGCAAGCCACTTCCCTTCTCTGGGTTGATAATCCTTAGCTTAAACATCACATCCTCATAACAGCCTTCTCAGACCACAAGGCAGCTCCCCATCATGGGCTTTTGTAGCTTTTGGTACTTAAAGCTCTCCTCGGACTTTTAAATACCTGCTCAATGTCTATCCTCTCCACCTGATGGAAGTTCTATGTCTATCCTCACCTCATATCCCCTGCTCCTTACACAGTGCCTGGCACAAAAGGGATGAAGAAAGGAAGGAGAGAATAATAGAACGAATAAATTGATGATCAAAAAATGAGGTGGTAAACCAGATGACCTCTAGGATGTGCTTAAATGCTAATGTATTTAGGGAATTTCTTCCTCTTGAATTCTAAAAATGCTTGTGTCTAATTAGGTTAAAACATTTATGGATCACCTACTTTGAATGGAATCTCATGCTCGGTCTACAGGGAGAAAAAGGGTAGCCAAGTATATGTGAGAATTAGTTCTTGTCCTTGCCCCTCAAAAAAATTGATCTGGCCAGGGGAAAAATGCATTAAACAACTAGAACAAAGGAACAGAACAACTTTAACAAAAACAATGATTTTGCATGTAATGGAGAACCTAAGTAACAGAGAGATAATCTGAGTTAGAAGAGTTACACTAAACTTGCCAATTATGAGCCTAACTCACATTATCTGAGAATACACTATACAGAGAGGCGACCTAACTCTTCTGCAGCCGCACAGCCAATTTATGTGAGGTCTGAAAGAAGAAAACCTAGGCCTCTCTCATTTCCTAGTAGTAAAGCCCTGTCAGTCGAAAGTGGAGCTCATGTTTCCTGAGATTGCAGGTTCTTCACAGAGTTATAAGAAACAGAAAGTTTAAGATTCAACTCAACAAATAAAGGCAGACATGGACAAATCAATCTTAGGCAGACTGCTTCGGAGGTATGCAGAATCTGGACCCTTCCAAAAAAAGTCACTCCAGCAAGAACCAGGCAAGTAGTTACTAAATATATGTTTAACAAAAAAATAAAAGAATGGTAAGTAAGTGAAGGAATAAGACAAATTACTGCAACAGACTGAATGTTTGTGTTCCCCCGAAATTCATATGTTGAAAACCTAACCCCCACTGTGAAGCATTTAGGAGGTAGCGTCTTTGACAGGCGATTCAGTCATGAGGGTAGAGCCCTCACACATGGGATTAACGCCCTTATAATCCAAAGCCAGAAAGCCAGTCTGCTGTCTTTTCACTATGTGAGGAGGACACAATGAGAAGCTGGCAGTCTGCAACCCGGAAGGGAGGCCTCACCAGAACCTAACCATGCTGGCACCCTGATCTCAGACTTCCAGTCTCCAGAGCAGTGAGAAATAAATTTCTGTTGTTTATAAGCCACCCAGTCTTTGTTGTAAGAGCCCTAAGACAACTACAAAGAGACATTATTAATGCGATGAAACCCCCATATCTGAGCTCCTGCTATGTGCCTCCCACAGTGCAGGCAACACAAAGAATGCAAGAGAAGCACATGGCAGGATCCATGCTTGTAGAGGCCTCCTTATCTAATTGGGGAAACAAAATATGTAATTGAGGAAAAAAAATTCTAATAAGTAACAAAGTCCCCCAGCCTAAGAAGCAAAGCCAGGTAAACATGGAGGCCTGGAACAGAATTATGAAACAGGGCTTTGCCCTTGGCACCTCTTGATCTCCTCTCTGGGGGCCTCTCACCCCTCAGGTGCGTTCCTACCCCATCCCTTCCAACCAGGGTAAGAGGGCCTGTAGGCACGGGAGTAGCCAAAGGGCTTAACCACTTGTCTCACAGCCAAACAAAAGACAGGAAGGGAACCCCAGACAGAAAAGGTGGACAGAGAGAGCACACCTGACTGCAGCAGCAATGTTAACTGCTAGGCTGGGGGTGAGCTCCTGTCTGAGGCTTGAAGAGGAGCAAGAGTCAAGTTATTCTCCTCTCCTCAGGAGCAAACCCTTAGAGGTGCTGTCAATCCTTCCTAGGCCCAGCCCAATCCCATCAGCTCTTTTCCTAAATCCTGAGACAACAGGGGAGAGCAGGAGAAAAGTTCTGATTAGCTGAAAGGGCAAGAAACAGAGAGGTTTATTTAAAAATGAAGGTGGAGTGGGATATCTGATGTTACACAAGTCAACAAGGCAGCCACATATTTAATCTGCTATACATCTCTCTTCTCATTTACTTTTTTTTCCTGGTACTCATAATTACAAAAACAATTCTTTTTTTCAAAATCAATAGTTAAAAAAAAATCCAACTTGCTCAAAGGCTGCATTTCTTGCTTCCTCCAACTATGAATATTTCTAGCATGGAAGGATGCAGGGCAGAGGCCCTGGTATCTCTCCTTCAGAAGGATTAACAAGTAACGTAGTACAACCAGTTTCACAGTTTGTTGTTACCAGGCTCCCTTTCTTCTACCTAAAATGCACTCAAACACAGTCACTCCCTCCATCATCAGTGCTCATGAAGAAGAAAGGTCAGAAGCTCCTGTTGCCAGCCTATAAAATCTCTCCATTCAAAAAAGTTAAACTAGATAATATTTCTGATTATGAATCTTTTTCAAAGTATTTTAATTTTTCTCGAAAAGGGTATCTGAGAAGAATATACTGATAGATTTTTTTTCATACCACCAATTTTCCCATGGCCTTTTATATATTTCCCTCAAGAGCCTATGGTAAAAACACACATAACCACAAAATTTAAACAACCAGTAAAGGTAAAGTTAGCAATATCACGAATAACCAAAGAATGCAGAAGAATCCCAACAGTTATACTTGTGTCTTCTCGCCAATAAACTCATGGGCAAAAAGAGACAAAGTTAATTCCATGAAAACCCACATATATATATATACAACTAACAGCCCATATTTATTATGAAAAAGTAGATCAAACTAGAAAAATATAAGCATTAAGTTATTCTTACTTTGAGTAGAAAAAAAATTTAAAGTCTTATTTTAGTACATGAGACAATAAGGAAAATAGAGAAAAGGGAGTAAGAAATAATAAGAAGGGAAAGAAGGTGGTAGTCTGAGAAAACAAAATTTATAGACCTCACATATGGCTTAAATCATTTGAGCAAGAGGTTGAGAATTACGTTTTAAATAGAATGAACAAGGAAACACTGACACTCTGGTAGCTGACAGACGAAGGCAGAATTGCAGGGAGAGCATCATATTGTCTGAGAACACTGGCAGGTTTAATTCATGCTAAACATGTTATAATTGGGAATCAATATGGGGCAGAGTCTACTTAAATAAACTCCGAGGGCTTGTCTAAGCAACCTTGTTAATGTCATGTTGCACTTTATTAAATGATACTCAGAATAAAAAGCTGTTGGAAAACTTCGTTTTAAAGAGGTATTCCTTGCAATCAGAGCATTCTATGTTCACGATAAATCTCACTTTACATGAAAGGAAACAAATGCTGAGAAAATGAATTGGTGCTCAAGGTTGCAGATAGTGGCCATGAAATTGCTGTTAATTTCTGATATGGGCAGATATACCAGGACATTCTGAATGTCCATGAACATAGTTTTCACAATCATAGGTAGAAGGAGGAAAATGTATCTTTAGATGCTCACTGATAGGATTAGGTCTTATCAAAGGAAGACGTGGTTAGGGAAGGTGTGAAAGTGGCAGGTAGAGGACGGCTAACTACAAACTGTAATGTAGACCAGCTCTGGAGTGGCAGGTAGAGGACGGCTAACTACGAACTGTGATGTAGACCAGCTCTGGAATTCTGATGTTCAATCACTTCATCAGCAAGCACATATGCATACTGTTGGGATGAAAAGGCAGAAAATACAACCTGGGCAGGACAGTTCCCTAAGTAACATGCCCATAAGCATCCCATAAGGTAGTTATGATTCCCATTCTAAAAATAAAAACATTGAGGTTGAAATTAAAATATTCTGCCCAAAGTCACACTTCTAAAAAATGATAGGGACAGGATAGAAATGCACATCTATTTGGCTACAGGACCCAAAGTCTATCAATGCTACCAAGTGGTCACTGAAAAGAAACAGGAGCACTCTACATAGGGAGGAGAGAATGGGACCAAGGACCAGTTTGGATAAAAGAGGTTTGCGCATAGAAAGAGAAGAAAGAAATTCAGAAAGAGAAGTTTGAATCAGCCTGTGTCTTTATGCCAACTTATGAAGCACCTTGTCCTGCAGCCAGGTGGGAACCATAGAACCCTGGAAATAAAATAAAGATATAAGAATTGAGGCAAAGAGACTAAAGAACTTAAGGTAACAGGGTTAATGGAAAGAAAAAATGGAGGGGTATGTGGAGAAACACCAGAGGAAACCAAAAGTTAAAATCCAGGACTGTACTAACATGGGATTTTGCTCTCTCAAAGTAAAAATATTATTTTCTAAGTTGAGAGTCTCTAAATAATGTCTAACATTTAATGCCTGGTAAATACTGTTCTAATGACAATAATTAATTTCAGAAGTGATCCAGTAAGTTCTTTCCAGTGGAAAAGAAACAGCTTTTGATAGTCAGGGGAAGCATATTCCTCCCTGTCTGCCTTATTCCTTGTCTGTGATGGGCCCTCTAAAAGGGTGTGCTGATAGGAATGGGTCATGTTTGAGGACATGGCATCAGCCACAGCTTTGCTTGTTTGAAAAGTGAAAGCAAAGATTCAACAGTGGGCATGGAAAGAAAAAGGCTGAGAGGAGCTGCGTCTTTCTGTGGTTCATAGGAAGAATAGGACAGTTCAGGGCTGGGGGTTTCGGTCCTAGGCTCTCAGGGATCTGCATCCAAAGTCCTGCCTCCACCACCCCCAGTGCACATTTATCCTGCAGGAACCTCATGGGGAGTAGCCTATGGCAGGATGGGAATAAAGGATTCAGGATCCCTGGCTCTTGGCCATCTTTCAGAATCTCTCTATACCCTGGAGAGAGCAGATGTTTTTATTGTTGCTAAAGAATCTTCAACAAGGACTGCAAATTAATTCCTGATTCTATGAGAACAAACAAAATTTTGTTTTATTTTTGTAGAAAAATTATATATGCACAAATCTGAGTTAATCTTTCACTTACACTGTAAGATTAATGCTTCTTTAAAGTTAAAATTGAAGATTTTAATCTTCTGGCAACGTGTGTTATCTACATACAAATCTTCCTGTTCAGAAGAAACATGGATATATGTTAAGACCAATTAGATACAATTCTATCTTTTTCCCTTTTTATTTTTAAAAATTCAATACAGGGGATAGGGATCTTCACAGAGTCTGAAGAGAAACTGGAGCAAATGTTTTATCTCTGCACTTTTCACTTCAGCAGTCAGCAGCTGGGTTGAGAAAGTTGATCCCAATCCCCATCACCCTTCAATAACAAACTACATTCTTTCCTCAACCAGCAGGTGAAGAAGCCCTGCTGAACCTCTTCTCTTCAGACTCTCTTTCAACAAAAGCTGCATCTCTCTAAGGAAATACTAACTTGTTCTCTGTATGTGGTGCCACCATGATCCAGCTACTTGAAGGGAAGTGTAAGAGCCTTAAATAATTCAATGAAATGATGGGCTGTTTGTGCTGCCATGGGTCACTCCACTCACAGCTGTGCAGGTCCAAATAGAGCCAGGACCATCATTCTTACCCTGACACAGAGTCGTAAATAAAGACAGAGCCTTCTGAAGCATTAGAATGCATTCCCTTATAAAGTCACACTCAATCACTGGCTCAAATGAAACTAATGCTCCAAGTTCAGGGGGAAAGTGAACAAAACACACTATGTGAGGTAGTAATCCCCAAAATGTCAACATTTGTATGGAACTTATTTTTAGAGTAATAAGCCAAGTTATTTTTCTTTATCACAACTGGAGTCTTACAAACCCAGCTGTTGAACAACACTTGTCGAAGATGTCAAAATGTCTTTCAACATTTAGAAAGTCACCTAGCCATTATTCCTGTGCAACACACTGGTGGCCATAAGAATCAAATTTGACAGATACAAAAAATAAGATATTTGTATGGGAAATACAATTCCCCATTTCCCAATCATCCAGCCCAGCAATTTCCCTACTACTCAGCACTGGGATAGAATCAGACTTCTCAAAAAAACAGATTCATGCTTTTTCACAATTGCTACTAAACATGTGTGCTTTCTGAATAATCTTCCAGTTCTTTGTTGTCTATATAACCCACAAATACTATTTATATTGATTCCAAGAGTTAAGAATTCAGGGTCATTAAACAAGACTGAGGTCTCATGTTCTACCCCGGCACTGCTCTACCCCAGTGGGGTCTCAGTCTACCCCACCATTACCTTCTTCTAGAGAAACTGCCAGGCCCATAGCCCTTACTAAAGCAAATATCCTTAAATCACAGCGTTTGGACCAGGAGAGAGCATCAGCAGCTCTAAAATTGCATGGTATAAAGTTTAACCATCAGGATGATAGTTACTACAAAACCTATCATACTCCTTTTCTTCTTTTGGAGTTTGGTCTATACACAGATCATTGGTTAGGTTGTGGGAACAATAAATGGAAGCAAGAACATAAGGAACAAGAGAGAATCTAAAATGGAAATGCTGAACCACATTAATGATCTAAAAGTAGAATATGGACTGACCAACAATGCTAGTGCAGACACACCCTGGAGTTACAACAGATCAGAACAATCTTCCTGCTCCTAAGTCCTGACTCCAAGAGGTCCAGCTAGACTATTCTCTCATCCTAAAAGCCCCTGAGATTCTTCGCAGACTCGCCACATGACTGAAATTCTGTTTTCCTTATTTTCTCGTGCATCTTTAGTTAAGCCTTCCATTTTTTAAAGTAACTTGAGTTTCCATTCTTGTAATCAAAATAGTCTATGTAGGCCCCTTGGCAAGATGTCTAAAAGTGTTCTCCTTTTCTTTGCTAATTGTAGAACAATTCTCAGATCTCCCAATAGTCTACACATAACCTCACAAATTTAGGGGCTACTTTGCCAATATGTGCAATCACAGAGAAAAAAAGTAAATGGCTGGCAAAGCCTTTCTCCCTTGGATTGTCTGTAAATTTCTCTTACTGATTTTTTCCTCAGTAGATCACTGTCATGTAGACAACAGTCTACTTTCAAATAGATGTAGGAGATTTTGCTGCAGTGAATCAAAATAAAAATGCAGCATCTTGTGGGAGCCTCAGTAGTTCCTCTACTCTCTGTGGCACAGACAACCCCCTATGGTTTCTGGGTTGGTATCAAGCCTCTGAAAGCAAGTCTTGCAGTAGGAGACCCTGATTCTCCTGATCCCAATAGAATAATATTGGCTACCAACAGCACTGCCAGCACCGGGGAAAGATTAGGTGATATTAGAAATTAATGAACCAGACACTCAGAGCACCTGCATCTTCCCTGACTCTAATTACTCCTCCCTCTCCCCATCAAAAAAGAAACAAACAGAAAACCCATCAAACTCATCTCTTTCTAGCAGTCAGTGATTCTCAGTCAGAGGGTATTTGGAAATGTAGGGGGACATCTTGATTGACACAATGACTTGGTTAGAATAATATGGGCATTTTGTGGCCAGAGAGCCCAAACATCCTATAATAGACAGGAAAATTCTACATAACAATGATTCATTCCATCAAAATGCTAATAGCACCCCCCTTGAGAAAACTGAGCCCCCTCCAACATTTAGGGCAGAAAAAAATGAGTAAGAAAGGCAAACCAAAAGGAAAAGAACATTTTAAAAATCTATAGCTAACATCATATTAAATGGTGAGAAACTAGAAGCTAGAAGTTTTCCTACTGAGATCAGGAACAAAGCAAGGAAGTGCCCTGTCACTACTTTTTTTTTTTTTTTTTCAAACATTGTACTAGAAGTCCTGGGTAATGCAATAGAACAATAAAATAAAATAAAATTAAAATTAAAGGAATACAGATTGGGAAGGAAGAAATAAAAGTATCTTTGTTCAGATGATATAATATGATCACCTATGTAGAAAATCTGAAGGAATCAACAAAAACCTTCTGGAACTAGTAAAGCAATTATAACAAGGTTGCAGGATACTAGAATAATATACAAAGGTCAACTGTTTTCCTACATATCAGCAATAAACAAATGAAATTTGAAATAAAAAACACAATACCATTTATATTAGTATCTCCAAAAATGAAATACTTAGGTATAAATCTAACAAAATGTGTACAAGATCTATAAGAGGAAAACTACAAAACTCTGGTGAAAGAACTCAAAGAAGGACTAAATAGATATTCCATGATCATTATAGACTCAATATTGTACAGATGTCAGTTTTTCTCAATTCGTTCTGTAGAATCAACAAAATCCCAATCAAAATCCCAGCAAGTTATTTTGTGGCTACCAACAAATTGGTTCTAATGTGTATATGGAGAGGCAAAACACGCAGAATAGCCAACACAATATTAAAGCAGAACCGAGTTGACTGACACTACCTGACCTCAAGACCTACTATAAAGTGCCATAATCAAGACAGTATGGTATTGATAAAATAAGACCTATAGACCAATAGAACAGAATAGAGAGCCTAGAAATATACCTACATCCAGATAGTCAGCTGATCTTTGACAAAGGAGTAAAGGCAGTACAACAAAGCAACAAATGATGCTGGTAAAATTGGACATCCAATGCAAAAAAAATTAATCTAGACACAGACCTTACACTCTTTATAAAAATTAACTCAAAATGGATCACAGGCCTAAATGTAAAGGACAAAACTATAAAACTCGTAGAAGATAACATAGGAAAAAACCTAAATGACCTTGGGTATGGCAATGACTTTTTAGATACAACACCAAAGGCATGATCCATGAAAGAAAGAATTTATAAGCTGGGTTTCTTTATAATTCAAAATGTCTGTTCTCTGAAACATCAGGTCAAGAGAATAAGAAGAAAATCCACAGTTCGGGAAAAAATATTTTCAAAAGACATATTTGACAAAGGACCATTATCCAAAATCTATAAAAATCTTAAAAGTCGACAATAAGAAAACAACCTGAGCAAAAAATAGTCCGAAGACCTTAACAGATACCTCATCAAAGAAGACATACCGATGGCAAGTATGCATATCAAAAGATGTTCTACATCATATGTTATCAGGGAAATGCAAATTAAAACAACACAACACTGAGCTATCATTACACATTTATTAGAATGGCCAAAATCTGAAATGCTGACAATACCAAATGCTTGCAAGGATGTGGTGCAACAAGAACTCTCATTCATTGCTGGTGAGAATGCAAAACGTTAGTCATTTTGAAAGACAGTTAGGCAGTTTCTTACTAAATAAAACATACTCTCACCATATGAGGCAGCCATCATGGTCCTTGGAATGTTCTCAAAGGAGTTAAAAACTTATGTCCACAAAAAAAAAACTTACACACAGATTTTTATATCAGCTTTATTTGTGATTGCCAAAACATGGAAGCAACCAAGATGTCCTTCAGTAGGTGAATGGATAAACTGTGGTATACCTAGATAATGGAATATTATTCAGTGCTAAAATGAAATGAGCTATCAAACCATGAAAGACATAGAGGAAACTTACATGTTGATTATTGAGTAAAATAAGCCAATCTGAAAAGGCTACATATTACATGATTCCAACTACATGATATTCTAGAGAAGGCAAAACTATGGAGATAGTAAAAAACAAAACAACAACAACAACAAAAAAAATCAGTGGTTTCTGGGGTTTAGTGAAGGGCAAAGGGGTGGGAGATATGAAAAGGCAGAGCATGAAGGATTTTTAGGGCAGTGAAAATACCTATATACTATAATGATGGATACATGTGATTATACATTGGTCTAAAACCAAAGAATGTACAACACCAAGAATATACCCTAATGTGAACTATAAACTTTGGGTGATTATGATGTGTCAATGTAGGTTCATCAGTTCTAACAAATGTGCCATTCTGGTGGGTGAGGCTGACATTGGGGGAGGCCATGCATGTTTAGGGAGTAGTAGGAATAGGAGGTATATGGGAAATCTGTATCTTCCTCTCAATTGTGCTTGAACTTAAAACTGTTCAAATAAATAAATGAGTGAATAAAGTATTTTTAAAGAGAGAAGGAAAGAAAGGCAGGAAGAGAACAAGCAATGCATCCATCAAAAGTAAAACAGCAGGGTTAAGACTACTCAGGGATCAAGTCTAGGTTCTATCCACCTCCTTCCCCTCAACTCCAGCAATACTACTAATTGCCACAAACTCCTTATTCCTATTCCCTCTCCTATGCACAAAAATCCTGGGCTCAGGAAACTTTATATCTTTTAAAAATTGTGTGTCTATATTTCCACATCTTTTCATTTGTTCTAATTATAATTTCTGAGCAACTAATATTGGTAATATTAATACATAATATCAACGGAAAGTTCTTCCATGTTGCCAAAGGGCTTAATTACTAAATCTGTGCTGTAATATGTCTGTTGGAAAACTTGCTTTAGAGACTAATTCTTCAGGGGATAATTCCTCAGCAGTGAAGTTTGAGTATTAATACCCGCTTATGAAACACTTTTTTTGAGCCAAGCTGGAAATTGGAAGTAGGGGAGGTGAAAATTCTCTTGCCACCTCTTCCAGACTCTTTGTAAAGCTCTAGGCAGTATCAAAAGAGACATCTTGCACAAACAAGCCTCACCACGAAGGGTCAGGGCATAGAGAGACCAAATGGAAAAAGACAGCTCAGCAGCCTTGGATTAAAGGGCAAATATTTCAGAGGCTGTGGATTTGATTATGTCAGAGATGTACCCATGGCACTTTCTGTAGCAGACAGATACCACAGCAAGGTAAAAAGTTCAGCAAGATACAGTCACAGACTGAAAAGTTTCCCCAGGATGGAGAAGCCCAAAACTCAATTCTGTTTTAAATGAATTGAGGTCTTGTTATAACAAGAGCATACTATCATTCTAAATGTAAGTTTCTGACAAATATGGGTCTTCACAGGCTAAAACAGTGCTGTCTAACAGATTTCTCTGATGATGGACATGCTCCCTATCTGCAATGTCCAATATGGTAGCCACTAACCACATGTGGCTACAGAGCGCTTGAAATGTGGCTAGTGCAATGAAGAACTGAATTTCAATTTAATTTTAATTAATTTAAACAAGAAAAAGCCACATGTGGCTAGTGGCTACTGTATTAGGCAATGCAGCAAAAGGCTTAAGGCATCATTTGAGAAAATTATCCAAAAGGTTATCACAAGAAAAGCTTATATATGTTCTGACTACCTGGAAAAATACTTTCTCTGTGCCCTCCCCATCATAAACACACACAGACATCATTTGTAAGAAGTAACTACATCAGAAACCACTAATAAAGCAATGCTTCTCAAATTTTAGCATCCATCAGGATCACTGGGAATCTTGTTAAAACACAGATTATTACGCCCACTCCCAGAAATTCTGATTTAATAGGTCTGTACATTTCTAACAAGTATAAATGATTCTCATGCTGCTGGTTCAGAGGCCACACTTTGAGTAGTACTAGAATAAAAACTTCAACATTCAAACACCAGCCTACTCCTAACAAAGTGGAGCTCCTTTCACTTTTCACCTCTCTTCTACACCAAAGTGCCTCTTTCTTCAAGGTACATGGAATCCTTCTTAAACATTCTTATAAGTTTTGCTTAACACCTAGGACTAAAAATGTATGAAGAATGCAAATAAACAAGGCTATCCATGATGGCTTCTCTACATAGTAGATCCAAAATACAGTGCATTTGCTGGAAACTTTGTAAGCAAGTCTAATAATCACAGGGACCAGAAACACAGCAAGGGGGAATGCAAACCTGCCAGGACAGTTTACATCTAATCCCTGCACTGGCCTTGTTTTAGAGCTAAACTGAGCCTTTCTATTAAAATAATGTAGGTTACACTTCAGGTCTAGGTCAGAGTTATGGCCTCTTTGACCATTCCAACACATAGTACTAGAAAACTATCAAAAGAACACGTCATATTAAAACATTTATATTTATAATTCAAAGGGCATACATTAAAGATAATCCCTTTCCATATTCCTAAAGAAGAGAAGAAATAGAAATGTAAAAGTTTCTAGAATAAACACTGATCTCCAAACATTCTCTGGTCTTTATTGTATTGTCTGCAAAAACTGATCTGGACTAGCAGTCATTTGGGACGATAGTTTTCCTTTGGAGGCTATTTCTTTATGTCCTTTGGTCTAATTATACATGAGTCACTTTAACATTAGCAGACCACCTTGTCAAATGCAATTTCCTTGACTGCTCTTTTGAACAGCCTTCTTTCTGCCTCATCCACTCTTCCCTTTTTTTAACTTTGCAAAGGAAAGTTTTCATCCAGAATATATTATCACAATAAACCAGAACATGAAGCCCTTGAATAAACTCAGAGTCCAGCATTCTTCATTATCTCCCATACCACAGACCTTCGCCCTTCTTCAAACTCCACTGTTCCTCAGTTAGTGCCATCACAAGAATTAAGAATTACCCTTGGGTCCTAGAAATTTGGGAAGATGAATATCGCTTCTTAGAAATGACAGAGCCCCCAAGGAGTCACACAGTACTATGTACATTACTTCATTAGACTATTTAGCTATTTATGTGTGTATATTTTACAGATAGGGAAAGTGAAACAAAATGAAGTTAAATGATTAAAATACGATACCAGAGAAATTCAGAGCAAGATTGAATCACTATATCCCTTCAGCAGTGTTTCTCAACCAGGGGCAATTCTGCTCTCCAGGGGACATTTGGCAATGTCTGGAGACATTTTTGATTGTCACAATCAGGGAGGGAGATACTGGCATTTCGTGGGTGGAGTTCAAAGACACTGCTGAACATCTTACAATGCACAGGACACTCCACACAAGAATTGCCTGGCTCAAAGTGTCAATAAATAGTGTAAGGTTGAGAAACTAACTCTGGTCCACTGGCATCTCTAGCATTGCTTTATTTGACCCCAAATCAATAATTAAAGAATGGCTCCCTCCACAATGTAGTCCTTGTATAGTATTTACACAGCAACATACCAGCCAAGTGCTATTTCTGACATGCTATACTTTTTAGTTACTTTTAAAATAGAGGATATACATGATATACTTTTAAAATAGAGGATATACAGGATATAGAGGAAACTGAGCAAAGTTAGCAAAGACCAGCTCCTTTCTCTTAATGAGAAAATCTAGCAAAGACCAGCTCCTTTTCTTAGCAACCTCCAGGTGCTGAGCTATAGTCTGCATCGGGTTGCTCACCTGGACTCTTCTGCTGATGTACTTTGCAGCTGCCTTTTCTTTGCTTTATCTCCAAGCATGTGCATCACTTTAGAGCAATAATGATGTACATTTATTGGAATCTCCAGAGATCTCCATCCTCTAATTGTCTATTTTGTTCAGTAAATTGTACTCATTACTGAGCCACATGAGGCCCCTAAAGATACCAGCCTTTTCTAGATGCCCTCTGTCTGAGCCTGGATAATGGGACATTATCTAGCAAAGGTTCAGCAGTATTGAGCCAAGCTGCTTAAAACAACCCTTCAGTTAAGTATGTTTCTTTAACCTCCTATCCCTCATTCCTAACCATCCTTAGCTTTTCTTATATTTATATGAATCATAATTTTGCCTTCAAGGAGTCTGATTTTAGTTTAAGCTCTAGAAATTGGAGAGCTCGGAAAGGATGTGATGTCCTTTCCACACCAAACAGTTAATTTCTCCTTCTGGTCTCAAAAATCTGCAACACAAGTGAAAATTCAAAGCCAGTTTTGGTTATAACTTTGCCAGTGCCCACACGCATTGTACTAGAGGCTGCAAATAGATGAGGCATGAATGGGCATGTGACTTCCAGTGATGCTGGATAAAATAAAATGAAACAGGCAAAACCATGTACTTTGCTAGTGCTATTATACACCAAATCTGGAATTTTCAACACTTTGAGAAGTTATTTCCTTCACTAAAAAAAGTGATTAATGAAGGAAAAGTTAAGCAGAGTAATCAAAGAAGAAAGAAGGTGGTAGGTGAGGGAAATAGGAGCTACCAGAGCTAACATATGATGTGGCTATAAGGAAATGATAATCAGGCCCGGTTCCCATCTTTACAGTGTACCTCAAGAGGGCTCAACAGCCCCTCCCATATAAATCACACTCTAAACAGACTCACTAAAAATTCCGGTTTTGAAATATTTCCATGCATAGATTCCATCCCATCACCTCGGTCATGTTTTTCTCTTCATAACTGCTGATTTGCATGGTATCTATGAGTTGAATCAATAAAGGCTTTTAGGAGCCTTTCACAGACAGGGCATCATATTGCACTGACTCCAAGAGACAGGTGAGACAATAGCCTCTATGAATTGGAAAAGCAAGAAAAACAATGGCAGAGAATGCCTTTGCCTTACCCTGGAGTAGAGGGTGTGGAAGCCTTCAAACGCACTTACATCCACATGACCCATCGGCTCTGCTGCTTTTCACTGCTCATTCATTTCTGCATGTTGGATGACCACCAATCTATCACCAACTGGCAAAGATGAAAATGAAAAAATACATTAGGCCAAAGGAACTTCAAGTCCCAAGTCACTGCTGAAGTGAATATGAGAGTAGACTAAGTGCTTACCCAAACATGTATAATAGCTCAAGTTCAATAAAGTTTATTTCTGATTCATGTATGCATACTGGACAGGTGAACATGTAGGTGGGGTGGACCTAATGCAGTGATCCAGGTACCCAGGCTGACAAAAGTCCTGCCATGTTTAAAACATAATTTCCAAGGTTGCCCTATGGGTCCTCTCCATTGCAGTCAGCTAAGAATGGAAAACAGTATGAAGAAGCTTGCATGAGCATTCTCTGTGCTTTTTTTCCTAGAAGTGGATGACAATACTTTTCCACTTCCATCACATTCTGTTGGTTGGCTAAAACTCAATTACACAGTCACACTTAACCTTATGGGCTGCAGGGCAGTGACCAGACTCTATTGTACAAAAGTGACTTCCGCCCAATCATGAAGACAGCATTAAGTTTAGAGTAGAGGGTTCTGAGTGAGACACTAGCACAGTAACCTTGACTTAGTTACTTAACTACTCTGAGTCTCAGTTTCCTCAACTGTAAAATACTGTTCCTCTCTCATAGGGCCAATATAAGACTCAAAATGGGCCAGGTGTGGTGGCTCACGCCTGTAATCCCAGCACTTTGGGAGGTTGAGGTAGGCGGATGACAAGATCAGGAGATCAAGACCATCCTGGCTAACATGGTGAAACCCTGTCTCTATTAAAAAATACAAAAAATTAGCCGGGCGTGGTGGCGGGTGTCTGTAGTCCCAGCTACTTGGGAGGCTGAGGCAGGAGAATGGCGTGAACCCAGAAGGCAGAGCTTGCAGTGAGCCGAGATCACGCCACTGCACTCCAGCCTGGGCAACAGAAAAAAAAAAAAAGCAGCACTTCAGAATTTTTTCTAAGAGACAGGGTCTCACTCTGCACTGTGTGATCACAGCTCGCTGCAGCCTAAAACTCCTCAGCTCAAGTGATCCTCATACCTCAGCCTCCTGGGTAGTTAGGGCTATAGAAATGTGCCACCAGGCCCAGCTAATTTTTTCTTAAATGTATATAGTGATGGAGTCTCACTATGTTATCCAGGGTAGTCTCAGACTCCTGGCCTCAAGCAATTCTCCTGCCTCAGCCTCTCAAAGCACCAACTTCTTCTCAAAGGCACGAGCCACCAACTTCTTGGACTTTAAGGTGCCTGTGCATCCTCAAGGCGTCTTGATAAAAATGCAGGTTCGGGTTTGTTAGGTCATGGGTGAAGCCAGAGATTCTGCATTTCTTACCAGCTCCCACATAATACTGATGCTGCTGTCCTTTGGCATTTTGAGTAGAAAATAGATACAGAATTAGAGAACATTTTTGAAAACTATAAAATGATTTGCAGATATAAAGAATTATTATCCTGGCACTAAATGATTATAAATAAATTCCCAATTAGGCAGCATTTTTTAGGATATGTTTAGTCTGGGTACCAGGTACAATTTCTTAGAGTCACAGGATTTTGGAACAGGAAACAATTAAAGTAGTCACTACTCTCTCCCCTTATTTTCCAAACAAGGAAACAAGCTCAGAGAAATCAATCATGCCCCCAAAATCTCACAATAACTCAGCAATATACTGAGATTAGAATGCAGAAAATTGACATTACATAACATAATTAGGTTATTACATAAACCCAATTATAACCTTCTAAAGAAGAAAAGGTAATTTTTATTCTTCTACTAAAGCAATAATAAATATTACTTTGGCCAAAAAGATACATAGCCAAAAAGATGCCAGCAGGTGAATTCACCAACATGGGTCACCATGACACCAAAAGTAGGCAAGGTGTCACAGGACACAAGGCAAGAGATTTTCAAGCAAATGTTCTTCAAAATTCAAAAATTTTGCATTTTTTAAACAAGGATTTTTATTTCCAATATATACAAACTCCCAGTCACTCCTATTTGGAAACAATTAGGAAAAGCGAGAATTGGGGATTGCAAATAGAAAAGGAAAATAATTAGCCAAGGAGGAGTAGCAATTTCTGTGGTAAACCCTGGGTACAAATAAAGGAACCTAAAGATTTTAATTCCTAGCATGTAAATTATTTTGCCTCTCTGGGATCATGGTGGGTCCCAGAAGCCTAGAGTTGAACATGAGGTGTAGTACCTCAGAAGTAAAAAACTCCAAGTCATGAATTAGAAGGGAACTGAACATCTGGAAGTCAAGTCAGATTGGGGGAGAAGGGAGCCTCTTAGTGTGCATGTCATCGCCAACAAAGCGACATGAATTTGAAAGTGTTTTGGTAAAATTAGGAAAGAGTACTTATTGAGGAAGGAATGATAAATGGAAATCAATACTCGCATATACATCATTAATTTAAGATGGGTAAAATGCTATTAGCATCATTTAGTGAGCAATTTTTTAAAAGGTAAAAATGTTCCTACAAACTTCAATAAGTTTACCCCATATTTTATCTCTAACACTCTTCCACCCTAATGTCTTTTAGCTCCTCAGACTAGAACTCAGAATTCTTACCCTATTTTGTGTGTGTGTGCCACAGACCTCTTTTGTAGTCTCTTGAAGCCTAAGGACCTCCTTCTCAGAATTATGTGTGAAATGTATAAGATAAAATACATAAGATTACAAAGAAAGTGAATTATATGAAAGATTCTCCTATCCAGAGAGACGTTGGGGAGTCCATGGACCCAACTTAAGAACATCTGATTGAGGAATGATTCTTCTAGGATGATGAAAGTTTTTTCTTACAAGAAACAGCATATACAGAAAAGTTTTTAAAGCCTAAAGATGCGCAGTAAAAAATCCTGCTCACAATCAATCAGTGAAGAAAAGAATGAGCTGCAAAGAGAAGCCTGACCTTGAATTTCTGCCAAAACTCAAAGCTATTCATGCTGTTGCTTTAAAGCCCTACATTAAGGAATTACTCAGAAAATTTTCTTGGCCCTAGTCCTGTAGACACAGCATATTCTGTGGCCTGATGGCAGATGAAATAAAGCAGCATTGGAGAAGGGAAAACTATATTGAGTCCTGAGCTTGCATCCTAGTCCTCCAACTAGTTCTCTGCCACTAACTAGCTCTGTTACCTTGGTCAAGAAACTCAACTCTGAACTGAACTGTCTATAAATTGAGAAGGTTAAGTTAAATCATCTTCAACAGTTTCTTCCTACTCTGAACTGTTAGGATCCTAAGATAATGCACAACCATTTCTCTGGGAAGAAACATTAGCAAGACTTCTTTTTGCCCTAAGCTCACAGTATGAAAATATTTTCTAAATAATTTTTAGTCTTCAGAAATAACTTATGAGAATCACCTAACCATATAACTTTAGACTTGGAAGAGATTTTAAGAGACATCCACCATCTCATCAATCTCAGTGAACAGGTGAGAAAAGTAAGGTTCAGAAAGGTGAATAGATTTATTTTTAGTCACATAATAAGGTGGCATTAATGGACTGTTGGCCTACCACTATCTAGCACAAGCAGGATTTTAGTATTCAGCATTGGTAGTAAAGACAAGCTCATCAGTTCACTTGGAGAGATAGAAAGAAACCTCAAATAACCTAAGCCATAGGATGTGAACTACACAAAGCAGCAGGTGACTGGGGTAATGGCACCTAGAGGTAGCATCCTATACCTCAGGCAGAGTCAAAGCCGCGGCCCTCATTATACCCTATAACCTTCCCATCTCAAAGAACAGTAAATAACAGCTAGAGAACAAAGAATAGTTATTTCAAAATAGGTGGATGGATGAATTAACCCTGACTAATAACATCATTAAAACCAAAGCACAAGTTTGGGGCTGCTAATATAATATTGAAAGGTCCGCATTAACTAAGAAGATCTAAAAACATGTTAGGAATTTTAAGTTTTAGAAGAAACGAATTAAGAATTATTTTGACCTATCTTCTGTGGACAACCTCGAAATATAGTGACTACTTTATCAGCATTATTTTTACTAATACTCTCACTGCTGTCTTCAGAGCATGTACTTACCAGCTACTGTTCAGGTTTAAAAGTCACATGTACATTTCCATAGTCCCATCTATGTGTGTAGACTAGCTTCACATGCAAATAATTAGAAACGATTAAGTTGTTGGAAATTTGGATCAAATCATGATTATTATGTTTAATTAACCAACAATACGTATGCCGGGTGCGTTTAAAGCCTATGCTATGATGCTTGTCGGTTTACTCTCTGCCTTCTCCCTTCAGAAACACACATGTACGGTCAATGTAATCACAGCCATTCCTCAATCCCCATGACACACATTATTCCTACTTTATGTAAACAGTTATGGCTTTCAGAACTATTTTCTTTGAGATTTTGTTTGAGGGCTGACATAGCCTTTCAAAATCTTCTGACTAGAGGCTACACACTGCTGGTTTGCCAGCTCCATAGTTCAGCTCCTCCAGGAATTCCCAGAGGCAGCAGTGCCATCTACTGGTAAAGAGGGTACAACTTGTTTTCTGGGAGTCTTGGGGGTGACACAAGCCAAGAACATGAAGGAACGGCAGCCTAGATTTAGGTCTCTGTGAGCCCTTCTTTTCTCAAGCACATTACAAGCATAACTGATGCTTACAACCTGAGACATGTAACTACCACAGGAGCTTTCATCGTGTGAATGGCAGGTCCTCTGGAAGCCACATAAAGTCAGCCAGGCTAGCCAATGAGGCAGCTCTGCCTTGAAATGCCTCCTCAAGGATCCAAAAGCAGCCAGCAGAGCCCCACTGAATTAAACATTTCCTGACTCTCCTCTTTCCCCAATGCTTCCCTATCAGATGATCTCACCCAGTGCCCCCACCTGTGGCACTGTTATCCAGCTGTATCTTACAGCGTGTGTCCTAAAGAAGGTACTCGGATCCCTCTCAATATGAAGGCTCTTATACTTACACAATGTGACACAGATCCTCCTCAAAGGACACTACTGCTTAGGCATGCAGGTCGGACTCTAATCTCTCTCATTCACTCTCTATGTTCCCCGTCCCTGACCCAGGGGACAGAAACCACAGAAAGGAAATGATTTTGTTGTTGCTTTGAAAGCAACACTAGTGGGCTTTTATTGAATCAGAGAATAAAACCTTGTCCTATAGGTCACTGAAGTACGTTGCTAGATGGACTAAGCCTGTCAATCTTTTTGTTGTCCCTTGCATAACCTAATCAGTGTTTCCTAACTTTTTCAAAATCCCTGCCTCCCTTCCGCAGGCCAAACAAACAACGCATACCCTTTGTAGTTTATGGAACAAAGATTAGTTTCTTTCCTCTGAAAATAAGTGTATACTATGCCACCTGCCTCACCCTCAGCATTATGTTCTCCCCTCTACTCCATGCCACTTAAAAAAAAAAAAAATCTCTAGCCCGGCATGGTGGCTCATGCCTGTAATCCCAGCACTTTGGGAGGCTGAGGCAGGTGGATCACGAGGTCAGGAGTTCAAGACCAGCCTGGCCAATCTGGTGAAACCCCGTCTTTACTAAAAAATACAAAAATTAGCCAGGCATGGTGCCTCACACCTGTAATCCCAGCTACTTGGGAGGCTGAGGTAGGAGAATCGTTTGAATCCAGGAGGCGGAGGTTACAGTGAGCCAAGATCGCGCCACTGCACTCCAGCCTGGGTGACAGAGTGAGACTCCGTCTCAAAAAAAAAAAAAAACTCTGATAAAGTTTTAAATTATTCCCACTAATTTGGTTTGTGTGACAGTCTATCAGGTGACAACCTATATTTCACTTTACTAGGGTCATTTGTGATATTCTAAATGAGCTTTGCAGCAACTTGTTCTTTTACTTTCATTCATCTCAGAAAACCGACAAAATTTGATTTCCTGTGGCTGATAAACCTGAATTTGATCCCCCTAACAAATTTAGGTGTTCCCTCTTAAAAAAATATATTTATCTTGCCTAGTAAACTTTATTCTTGGCAAGTGTGGGCATTTCACAGGCATGGGGTGTGTTTTAGAGGTTTGAAATCAGGTCATTTCCTAAAGAAACATGATGTTGTACAGGGAATGAAAGAGCTATAAAGGGCTTTGAAGGTATTAGGATGTCTCCAAGGGACAAGGTAGAGAGACCCTTGTCCATCTCATACCAGAAAGAGTTCTTAATAAATTACGTGGAAACTCCAGAACACAGTAATATCTTTATAATGAGTTAGTTGAACCATTTCTTACAGAGTAGATTACCAGGTGTATCCCACAAATCAAGAAGTTAACCCGTGGAAAATTGAAGGGACTTTTTACGTTTGCCGATGAGCTGTCTGGGGAAATGGAAGAGAGGCAGGGAATACCTTGCATAGCTTAACTTGCTCTTAAGTTCCTGGACATACCTTCCCCTTTTTAAAGTATGATTGAAAGGCAACAATCCTTCTCCCCCGGACTCCTATACAAACCTCTTTTGGCAGCCAAATGGTCTTCATCGAGCACACACTTTTCAAAGAATTAAGGAGGTCTGAGTAGGTTTAGTTTAGACCCTGCCTTCCCTCTCCCCACAACCCAGTAACATGCTGAAAATAAGTAATAACCTTCCTGGGTACCCCCAGAAAAACCTGTTTGCAGAAACTACAACACTTCCTCCGAAAAAAAACCTATCTTCTTAAGGAAGAATCTCAGTGTGGTGGTCTGGTCTGCAGTTCACTGCAGGCATTTCCCTCCTCACCATTTACCAGTCATCAGTTAACGCTGCATCTGAAATTCGTTTTTGTAGACTCTCATTTAGACCGGCTCCACCGGTGCCCAACTGCTTAAAAAAAATAGCCCCTGAACCAATCTCTGGATTCCTCCAGCACGCTCAAAGCGTTCAATTTCGCTGAAACTCTGGGGTGAAAACCGCCAGGTCCAGCGGGCAGAGCAACCTCCCGGGCAGCACCGGGGCTCCGTCCCCGGCGAGGCCGCCGGTACCTAGGCAGGAGGGCTCTTCGCACAGCTGCGCTAGGAATTCGGCTTCGCTCGCGGCCGCGGGATTAGTTCGAGTCCCACGGGCTGGCCAAAGTGACACTACATTTCTTCTTCTTCGTTCTCCCATGTGACAGGTCCCCCTGCATTAAAGCCACCTCCTCCTCGGCCCCAGCCCAGGTCCAGCGCCCCTGACGCCCGCGCCCCATCACCCGCACCCTCCACCTGGGGAGGGGGTTCATGCCATCAACCCTCCGGGCGGGAAACAAAGGCGGAGGCAGGGCTGCCAGGTGGGCAACTCCCCTCGGGCATACCCGTCACGCAGTGGGGAGGATGGGAAGGTGCCTGAGAGGATAGGAAAAGGGAAACCAAGGCAACCGGGACTGCATCCTCTCTGAAGCTGGGCTCCCGGGGCAAGCTGACCCCCCACCTCCCCGCGCCCCGCCCAGCCCTGCCTCACCCGATTGCCGGGACCCAGCATGGGAAGGACTGGGGGCCGCCCCGGAGCGCCGCTTACCTCGGGAGAAGCGCTCCGGCTCCCTCCGACGGCTCAGGAGAAAGCCCCACCGCTCGCGCACGCGCTCTCGCGCACTCGCGCCTTCGCCCCTCGGGCCCCCGCGCGCGCCCCTCCGACCGGGCTCTGGCCCGCCCCGGCCTTGTCCGTCAGCGTCCGCGACAGCCAATCCAGTCGCACGGAAGGCTCAGCGCCGGTCACGTGGTGAGACCAGCCAATCACCAAATTGCCCTCGGCAGCGCCCGCTCCGATGTCTCTGGGGGTTCGGTTGCTACCTAGCAGAGCGGGTGCGAGGCGGGCACAAAGGGTCTCTGTTTTCGGGGACTACGTGGCACTCAGTTGATCAATTACCAGATCAATTGACTTCTCAAATTCTAATATAAATAAGAATCACTTGACTATCTTGTTAAAATGCGGATTCTGATCCAGAAGGTCTGTGGGGACCTGAGATCCTGCATTTCTAATAAGCTCCCAGGTGGCGATGACGAAGCTCTTGGTCGGAGGATCACGCTTTGAATTGCACCTGTCCGAAAGTAATGGCTGTAGCCCCAGCTCCACGTAATTTGAAACTTGCACGACCTTTCTTGTCCTTCTTCCACTGATGAGAAGCGTTCCTGTGGCTACATGGGGTGTCCCGGTGATGCTTACAGTTTGGGCACCAGCTGAGAGAAGGTGTGTTTAATCCCCACATTACCCATCCTTGGTCTATGGAGCAGCAATCATGCCAACTTGGTGACTGGAGTGTGGAACCAGAAGTGGAGACGGAATGGCCATGAAAGAGAACACTGTGTCTACGTTAATCCTAAAGGGTTGGGCGTGTGTGTCTGAGTGGCGCGGTGCCAGACACTTCGCCAGAGAAGTGGTATAAGTGGTCCCTGCTTCTCAAAACGTAACAATCTGTTGTAGGCTATACAGGCTAGTTTAGAAAGAAGCATGTGGAGAAAACATCCGGGAAGCTAACGGTCACAGCACAAATCCAGGCATAAGCTAAAGAGGTTGTAAAATAATATGCCTTGGGGATCTTAAAAACTGTCCAAATATTCTTCTGTCAGTAATTCCAGAGTCAAGAAGTTAAGACTCCCACTGGTCCTGTCATCTCTCAAATTTGACCTAAGGACTCAGTGTTTTCGGACTGGCCAGCTAGAACCTTTGTCGTTCAGCGTAGCCAAGCTCTTATTACCCAGTAGTGTACCGCCGTGGTTCAAGATTCTTAAGTGCTGAATTCTCCAAAACCTTCATCTCTCATCTCTTCAAACCAGGTGGTATAACCCTGCTTCAGCATTTCTCTCTCACTACCAAGGTGATCAAACTGTCGCTTAGAGAAAACTTCACCTTTGTCAGTGTGTCCTGAACTTCTCTGGCTTCTCATCCCCAGAAGTGAAGCCCACCTAGCAATCTCAGACATTGTTCATCACATTGTCCCTATCAGAGATGGCATCGCACAAAATTCAGAGTTTCTGGGAACATGTTAAACCTGTCACAGCAATGGTTCTGGCTACAGCAGGAGTAAAGAAATGTCTAAGCAAAGAAAAATGTTTTGAAAGCCTCAAAAAAAGTTTGTTTGCTGTCATTAAACCAGTGGTTCTCAAGCCTGGCTGGATGGTAAATATTTATGGAAATAGATTGTGGGGCCCTGTGCCTGGAGATTCTGATTGGGATGAGAAGTGGGGCTTGGGCAGCTATAGGTTTAAAAAGTTCTACTGGCGATTTGATATCCATCCATGCTTGAGAACACCTGCATAAGCTGCTAGATCGATAGACGCATTTTTTAACGGGGAAAACTAAGCTCTGCAACACAAATCACTAATGACATACACACTCTGTAAACAGAAGAAAGTTTCCACATAATTTTTGAGAACTGATTTTTAAAGGCCAAAAATAATTCATAGGTAATAAATACTCCAAAGACTAGTCAATGGAATAAATTGAAAAGCTAGGTCCACGACTAGGTTTAATTTCAATTGATTAACTAAATATTTCTAAAAGAACGTATTGCCTTTTGTTAACCATGCCAAACTGATAAACTCTCTGGTAATAGCTTTACTTGTTTTATGCCCTTCTTAACTAAAACAGATTTCCATTTGAGCATTTATTTTTATTTTTTAGTTCCGGGGTACATGTGCAGGATGTGCAGGTTTGTTACAAAGGTAAACGTGTGCCATAGTGGTTTGCTGCACCTAGCAACCCATCACCTAGGTGAGTCTATTTCAAAGATTCCAAGGATTCCCAATTCTCTTTACTGGCGTTTTACCAAATTCTGTTACTTTTTAAAAGGGATTAGTGCCTGCACCTTGGAAAACTATTGTACAAGCTTTTTTATGGCGTGATATTCAATGTAGTGGAATATGACCTACTTAGATTTTAACTAAATTAGTGAGATCCTCTCAGAACATTCTACCAACACCAGCCATCTTACTCAAAAGTGACTTTATTTGTGACACCAGAAATATGGAAGCCCAATGTGTGAGCCTGCAAACTAGCTTCCCTCCTTCTGTGACACTTTTAAAAATATATTTCACAGCATTCAAATGGGGGAGAAATTTTTCTCACCTTGTAAACTTGCTTTATCTATTGAGTAAAACAAGGACAGTTTTCACTGCTACTTAACTGAGTAATGTAAATTTTTAACTAGGAAAAAAGCATTTATTTTTCTCTTTGTGGGTGTCATTATTACAGAAAGAAGCAACAAGAAACAAAGACTCTTGCTTGAGGATATGAATTTGAAAAAAAAAATCCAGGCTGTCGTTCATTCTCTGTTTTTCAGTCTACTTGCCTCATATATATAACCTGGTTTTCCTGTCTTGGGAAATGGATATATTAGTAACCTGATATGAGTTAGCTCAAACCAGGTTTCCTACCCCTTAGTCCAGAAATTGCTCAGCAAGAGATTTAGGTATATTTGAAAAGAAAGAAAAAGATAGATATAAGCCATCCACCATTTTGCCAAGTCCCAGAAATCCACCCATTGTTGTATTATTATTAGAACCCCCATAGACTGCTTTATAATTGCTAATTACCTTTTTATCTCTCTGACAATAAATAGCTTCTCTAAACTTGATTGATTTCATTCATGAAGACCAATAGATTACCCAAGGTTCTAGTCTCCATCTGTAATACAAATCCTGGCAGGATAACATTTTGTATCTATGTATCTGTGTTTTAATAACTGATACTTTTATCCCTTTACTGTGACTGTGTACAGATTTAACCCAACCACAAGGCATTTTTGTAGAAAACTTGGTTTTCTTTATATTCTCTATAACGAATGTTAAGAATATTAATATTCGCTTTTATACTTTCACAAAACAATTTAGACTTAAAATATGTGTAGATAATATATACCTCTCTGTACCTCCCCCAACTTAAGAAATCAAGCATTATACATACAGTTGAAGACCCCATGTGCCTCTCCCAACAAGCTGATTTTTTTTTAATGGAGATTTCATAATTAGCAAGCTTATTCACCAAGGAGAGATAATGGTTTATGGAAGGAACACCTATCTCATGCATGTAATAGACAATACAAGTGTAAATGGGCAAAAGTCTTACTGAATAAAATGTTTGGACATTCCAAACTGATACAAGAAATAGCTAAGAAAGCTGGAAATCACCTGTGGTTCAAAACCTGTGCCTTACAATTACGAACTGGACATGGGAAGCAGGTAAGCTTCAGAAAACAACAGTTTGGAGCAGAGATAAGGTGAGGATTCAGGTTTCATTCATTCAATCAACACACTACATGAGCCTTGTCTTTTAGCTTATTGTAAGAGAAGTAAGCTACCACAATTCAAAATAAAAACTTTTATGTTACAAGTGAGGTGCATAACACTATAAGATCGCGTAGAGATGGAGTACCAATTCTGACTGATGAAATCAGGGAAAGCTTTCTGCAAGAAATTACACATGAACTGAATTCCGAGGTTGTAGGAGTTAACCAGCTGTTATGGACTGTTTCTCCCCAAAATTCATATGTTGAAACCTCCCATCCCCAGTGGGATGATGTTGGGAGGTGGGGCCTTTGGTAGGTAATTAGGATTAGATGAGGTTGTAATGGTAGAGCCCTCATGAATAGGATTAATGCCCTTTTTAAAGTCTCCAGAGACTTGCTTCTGCTCTCTGCCATGCGAGGATACAATAAGAAGTCAGCAGACTCTCATCCAGAAGAAGACCCTCACCAGCACTTATCCATGCTGGTACCCTGATCTCCAGCCTCTTGACCTGTGAAAATAAATTTCTGTTGTTTATAAACCATCCAGCTTATGGCACTTTGCTATAGCGGCCCAAATGGACTAAGATGCCAGCAAAGGGCAAAAGAAAGGTGTTCTGGGCCTAGGGAACAGCCCACATGAAAGCGTAAGAGCATAGAACATTGGGAAAGAGAAAGTAGTGTAATTTAACTGGGTTTAACAGGAGAAGGGGAAAAAATGATGATTGAAAGATGGGACAAAGACCAGAACTGAAAAATTGCAAATGCATGATATGCCATTCCTCCCTCCTCCTGTACATATGGCAGATAATCAATCATAGTATTCAACTCTGTTATAGTGATTATGAGTAGAATCTAGGGCTATATGGTATGGGTTGAAATCCCAGCTCCTCCAGCTGTGTAAACCCAGACAATTTGGCCCCTGGAAGATACTGGATAAATGATTCACAAAGTTGTCTCACCTGTAAAATGGAAATAATGGCAATACAAGTAGAGTGGTCCCTCCTCGTCTTCAGGGAATATGTTCTACAAACCCCAGTGGATGCCTGAAACCCCGGATAGTACCCAAATCCTATATATGTATATGACTTTTTTTCCTACACATACACACCTGTGATAAAGTTTAATTTCTATATTAGGTACAGCAAAAGATTAACAACAATAATAAGATAGAACAATTATAACAATACACAGAAATAAGAAGTTATGTGAATGTGGTCTTTTTCTCCAAATGTCTCATTGTGCTATACCTAGGGTAACTGAAACCATGGAAAGCAAAACCGCAGATAAAGGAGGACTACTATACTTGTCTCTTATAGTTGTTTTCATTTGTTTGTTTTTGAGGCAGAGTCTTACTCTGTTGCCCAGGCTGGAGTACAGTGGTGCTATCTCGGCTCATTGCAACCTCCTTCTCTGGGTTCAGGAGATTCTCCTGCCTCAGCCTCCCGAGTAGCTTGTATTACATGTGCGCACCACCATGCCCAGCTAATTTTTATAATTTTTTAGTAGAGATTGCCATATTGGCCAGGCTGGTCTTGAACTCCCGGCCTCAAACAGGCCACCCACTTTGGCCTCCCAAAGTGCTGGGATTATAGGCATGAGCCACTACACTGTCTTATAGTTGTTAATGAGCTAATTAAATAATACAAAGTGCTAAAGCAGTATTTGCATGTAGGCAATGCTAAATAAATGATAGGTATTATTAATATTATTCTCCTAAACCTGAATGTAGCTTCATACTCATCAACACATTGTTATTGGCATCCCTCTTCAACCAATCAGAATGGGCACCCAGGGAGAACCTCCTTGCCATCATGGTTTCTGACACAACTCTGACTTAGAGCTCATCGTAATGCCCCTTATGTATGACAATTCTTATTCACATTTAAGCAAGTTCTTATGATAAAATGTTTCTCTCAGTGCAAAACAAGTCATAAAAAACTAGCGGCTCTCATACCTAAGTATTTTCTTGGAAACTTAGAAATTATTTTTACTGATTTTCTTATGTATAATTTTTAAATAAAACACATCATACTCTAAGTAGTTTGGACTTTTTGTTCCTTAAATGCATTACTTCTCACTTGCTCAGATTCACGTTTACATACCATTTTATGGCTATGCCTCCTGAATTTCTGAACTCTATTCTCATCAGCTTGCAATTCTTATGTAGAGGATCTTAGCATTTCTACCAAGATGTAATTATCATGACTAATTGCTGGGCCTGGGATGTCTTTCATGCATGCATTCATTCCCATTCAGAAACGCTTCTAGGATTCTCTATGGTGAGTATGAGCCAGACTAGGAGCTGAGGCTACAGGATCAAGCAGACAGGCATGGTTTTCACCTAGGGAAAGTTTAATATCCTCTGCCTATCCTTTAAGCACCACCCTTCAGGCTGAGAAGCTCTGTGAGCCCTGTGGTGGCACCACTGATGCCCCACCAAGATCTCCTTGGGTCCCTTTTAACAACTCTGTGCACCCATTTCTGAGCCTCTGCTCCCTTGGCTGAGTTCTTCAGAGAACTACCTGGCACCACTTCACCTGTATGAAGAACCAAACATGCCTAAGAGAGTATACCACCATTAGCAATGATTAACAGGTATACATGCAAAAACCCAGCTTCTTTCCTTCAAAGTGTGACAATCTCTAAGGTGTCATTTATACTACAGAGCTCCCTGCATGGTCAGGCTGTCTCTTGCTTGATATCCGATCCCTACTTGACTCTTATGGGTCCTCCTGGATGTTATTTCTTTATAAATCACCTATACTTGAATACTTGGCTCAGGGTCTGCTCCTGGGAAAACTCAGCTTATGGTCACCCCTTTGCTTATTATTAAGATGTAGCATTCATCACATTGTATTTTCTTAGTCTAAGTTATGTTGTATACTCTATATTGTAAGATGCATGAGGACAAAGACCATGATTCATTCAACTTTGAAACTCCCCAAACTATGGCCCATAGCTGGAGCCCAGTCAATCTGTTTAATTAGCTTGAGTTGAAATGTCTCTGGTATGTTTTCCACACAATTTCTACCCCTCACTATTCACTTCTCTGATCTCATCCCCACTTCTCTGCCCCATGATAACACAGCTCTGGCCACCTTGGCCTTCTTAACTGCTTCTCAAATATACCAAATTCACTCTTGTTTCTGGCCGTAATACTTTGTCCTTCACCACCACCACCTTGCAGCTGTTGCTTCTTCAGGACCCTCCCTCACTTGCTAAATTTAGGTCTCTGCTCTGAGGATTCCTTGTCAGAGAGTCTTTCCTTGGTGAAATGATCCAAAGTAGCATTCCCTCCCACAACTGTCACTCTCTAACCCAAGCCTTTCTCAACTTAGGGTTCCTTGAGAAAATTAAGCCCTGTAGAAAATGATTTCAATGAGTGCTTTCTTTAGTCTCCCAAAGTACACAGTTGGTGTCATTCTATTTGCATAGGAGAGAAGTTAATTCATTCTATGCAAAATGTGCCTTAGGGCATTAGAGTTTTATTCTCTGGTAGAACTGGTGGAAAAGGGCTGCTCTAAATTATTATCCTACTTTTTTCTTCTTACCTCTTATCAACATCTGATGAATTATTTCTTTGTTGTCTCCCTACCCTGCTCTCTTTAGAATATAAGCACATGAACTTCGATTCTTATCCCTGCTTATTTCCAGGGTCTAGAACTGGTACACAGCCAGCACTCAAAAAGTATCTGTTGAATGAACTTCACAGGATCCATTTGTGTTGTAACTTTTAATAACGTTTTTATGTTAAAACAATTCAAGTTACAACTTCTCCATGCAGAAAAAAATTTATATTTCAGATTACCGGAGAGGAATTATGACAGAAAATTCTAAATAGAATTGGGAAAGCAAAAAAAAAAATTTGTCCAGATGATAATAATGAAAGGCTTTAATTATCCAAACACAGAGCAGCCAACTGTTCAGTCAGGAGGAGAGGTGCGAGAGGCAATGGGAATAGATGTCAATAAACTGAGAACTGCTTTCTAAACCCCACAAGGAAAGGAATGGAGGGAACTCTCATCCTAAACAGGATCAGAAATGGACCCAAGAGATTGTGTTGGGTGAACCGCTAAGTAAAAACTAATAAAGTAATTAATTTCTACATCCTCATGGGACAGGGGAAAACCATGAAACAAATTGCACACACTTTAGATTTTTTAAAGGGAAATATGATAAATATAGTCTCTATTTAGGAGACATTTGAAATAAAAAACTTTAAAAAGTCAACAACCCACAAGAAAAGCCTAAATACTTTGTTGTTATTGTTGTTTGCTTTCCACGATAAGCATATACCAAGGAATAAAAATAACAACCATTAGAGGTAGGAATTAAAAAGAGAACTATTAGAGCCATATAAATTATCAGAGAAAAGAGGGCATTTCCCTGCCAAACGGTAGTTCATGTGAAGAGAAGAAAGAAACCCAGTCAATTATAAAGAAGAAGAAGAAGAACTACAAAAAAACTTTTAAAGCACCTTGCAAATGTCTCCAAAACCAATAAAAGGGATTATTTTAACATGCCAGAGGAAGGAAGTCACTCAAAGAATAAATGGAATACTTTGATCTTGGTGAGATAAAGGATTTGCTCAAGAATGGAAAAGGGCATATTTCACAGGCTGAATTATTTGCCCCAAATTAAGATATTGAAAAGATGATATAGAGACTTCCTTTTCTATGATATCCCCAAAGGTGCACTAGTTAGAATTACTTTAGTGATTGAGGATACTTTGCAAGGCTGAACAAAATCCATATGGACAAGCCATCAGGACTGAGAGATGGGGAACCTCCTGGCTCAAATGAATGATTTGTATCACAAATATGTAGCTGTTCCCCATTCATATGAAGGGGTTCTGAAGGGCCTGAAAAAAAATTTCAAAGATTATTTTTGTTTAAATATTCAATGATTTTTAGCTTCCATTATAGGCTCTATGACTTTACCAAACTTGAAATTAAATTGACTTAATGAAATGGATATTTGACTGGACCTGATAAAAATTGTATGTGGCCATGTTCTTTCTGTTTCTTCTTATCTCTCTTGACATTAACTATCACTTGTGAATTTACTGACCAATTACACTTAAAGTTACAGGTTTAAAACAAACCGAAAGCCTGACACATAATAACATTCAATAACTGTTACCTGCTTTAAAATATTTTTTAGTAAATAAATAAAAATACCAAAACCAAAAAATTAAAATAAAATCCAAGCTGTCTTCCCCTCCCTCTTTATTTTTTCTTTTTTGTGCTTTTCTCTCTGTTGGAATTCTATCTGCCATCTCCAGCTGTATAAATAATGGCCCACTGATGAAAGTTTCTACTAACAAGGGGCCCCAAAACATGGCCCTAATATGTTCTGATAGCTACTGATGCTTAAGAATTCATCCTAAGAGAATCTCAAAGTACCAAAAGCCATTGCATTAGAAAGAATATTCAGGTTTTCTGTTTTCAAAGATTTAAAAAATACGTATTTTCTTTTAGCTAGATCCCTCTCCCCAATGTTATGATTGCTCGTGCTTCCTAAGATTAGAAATTTAGTTTCAAAGTGGGATCTAGACCCAGTCCTGTGCTTCTGCCAGGAATTTGGATTTCCATAGCCCAAGATCACTCCCCTCTGTATTATGGCCTCATCACACACACATGTTCAATTAAAACCCCAAATTAGAAAGAGTATTCAGGTTTTCTGGTTTCAAAGATTAAAAAAAAGTATTTTCTTTTAGCTAGATCTCTCTCACCAGTGTTATGATTGCTTGTGCTAATCCTAAGATTAGAAATTTAGTTTCAAAGTGGGATCTAGAACCAGTCCTGTGCTTCTGCCAGGAATTTGGATTTCCATAGCCCAAGATCACTCCCCTCTGTTGTATGGCCTCATCACACACACATTTTCTATTAAAAACCCTAAAAAAACATTAGGTGGGAGACTAATGTTTCCCACCTCAGAGATATAATTAGAAATGAGCTCCAGAGAAGTACTTTACTAATTTCTTCCAGTTTTCTTCTATAGTATCTCTCTACTCTAATCATGGTAATGGCCATTACCAAGATTCCCATCTCCCAAGTCTCAGTTCAGCATCCAGCATCTCTCCTCTGAGCTTCGACGGCTACCTTGCTCCTCCCCTAACGTGGCTTCCATCACACTGTATTGCCATTGGCTGTTCAACAGTTTACGACCTCCACTAGACTAAGTTCTGTCTTGTCCGTCATTGTATCCTGGCCCTTAGAATAATGTCTGGTGCAGAGTAGTTGCTCAGTAGTCACTTGTTAAATGAATAAGAGCACTGTTTCTCAGAATCCGCCCACTACTTCTGCTGGCATCTCTGCTGATTTCCCTTTGAACTGGAGAATTATCCTTACCCATTAATGGGGCCTATCATTAATATTCTGTTACATTTCTTTTCCTTTGGGGGCTCTTTCCTCTTTCTGTGAATACATGCATGTATAAATATTTACATTTCTTCTCATATTAAATTACTTCTCCATTCTCACATTTATTTCTTTCCCCTTGCTAATTTTACTTAGAGCATCAAACCTAGATAGCATAATTTCAAATGTGAGCAACTGACCCCTTGTACAAATTGCCAGTGATCGGATCAATAGCCATATATCCAAACAAACAAAAGGCAATATAAGATATTCTTGACATTCCATTCCTTTACATTCCATTTTTTTTCTAATTCTAAGTAAAAACTTTCCTTTCTATGAATTTTTCTATCACTACATCTTATTCACTCACAAAACACTATGTCAGTGGGTTTCAAACTTGAGTGTGTACCAGAATCACCTACATCAAAAACAAAATTCTTGGACCCTACCCATAGGGTTTCTGATTAAGTAGATCTGGGGTGAGGGCTGAGAATGTACATTTTTAACAAGTTTCTAGATACTGCTAATGCCTTTGCATGAGAAGTGCACTTCAGAATCACTATACTGTGTCAGTGATACAGTGTTTAAATGACAAACTAATAATATTAAAAATTAATAAATAATCAAAAATCTATGCACAAAAGGTATTGTTCTGTATGATTGGTTATGACCAAAGGAGGGACTGGAGTCATTCCAGGATGCTACTCCACTATGGCACCACAGCTTAAATGGTCAGCCAGATGTTGAACATCATTCAAAAGAAATAAAGATTTCTGCAATAAAACTGTGTGTATCTCTGGTTATTGAAATTCAAAAAAGCTACAGCAGCCCTGGAAAAAGTGCCAGGAAGGGCATCTAGGCTGACGGAAAGCAAGAGTTCCATTGGACAGAGGCTACCCTATAATAAAAGGAGGTGGTAGGTTTTCTCATTTCAGGATGGTAAAAGTTAAGAAGTGGGACAATACAATTTTCTAAGATCATGAACATTGCAGGTAGACTAATGGCCCAATTCTGAAACCCTAGAATGCACAGCTAGGGTAGTGGGATCCTTTAAAACTCAACTTAGGGAAGTTTATGAGGCAAGTACTACTTTATTCAGTGGGAATACTTTGTGGCACTCATAACCTTCAAGAACAATGTGAGTAAGGAAAGTAAAGATAATGAAAATATATTTTGTCAAGTAGATAATGATAAAATGATAAACTGCTTAGAATGAAAAAGTGAATTAGCCTATAACATAAAAGTGAGGACAAACTATCTCCTCATTACATGCCCCCCAGTGCTGCCTTTGACAAAATAATGTAGTAAACACTCCTTGAGTTTTGCCTCATAACACAGTTCTGACCTTTTCCTTTTTTAAAAAATTGAAATAGGGTCTTCCTCTGTCATCCAGGCTGGAGTGCAGTGACGTGATCATAGCTCACTGCAGCCTCAAGCTCCTAGGCTCTAGTGATCTGCCTTAGCTTCCTGAGTAGCTAGGACTACAGGTACATGACACCATACCTAGCTAATTTTTTTATTTTTTTAGAGACAGGGTCTCACTATGTTGCCAAGGCTGGTCTCGAACTCCTGGGCTCAAGTAATCCTCCCACCTTGGCTTCCCATAGTGCTGGGATTACAGGCATGAGCCACTACACTGGGCCCAGCTCTAACCCTCAAGACCAGATGAGCAATGTAAGACCTTTAGACTTCACGTTGCCCACCTCACCTTGAAATATGACCTGTGATCCAAATTTAGCACCAGTAACAAAAAAATATTAAAGTTAATGAACAATAATCTATCCATTTACTCACATGTGCTCTAGCTTTGAGAGCCTTTCTGGGAATGGTAATTTATGCAGCCCTGATAACTGTGTGAGTCTGAGAACGCTTCTGTCATCCAGGGCTGAATCACTGACAGATAAAGCATGACACATGACACAGTAAAGGAAAAAAGAGTGAGAGAGACACAGATTATGGTTTAAGGTAGGGTTTGCAATACAAATGCTTATGGGGTGAAGCAGGCGAAGCAAAAAAGTGAAGCAGGCTAGGATAAGACAATACGTAGAAGCTGGAAGTGGTGGCTCACGCCCATAATCCCAGCACTTTGGGAGGCTGAGGTGGGCGGATCACCTGAGGTCAGGAGTTTGAGACCAGCCTGGCCAACGTGGTGAAACCCCGTCTCTACTAAAAATACAAAAATTAGTCCGATGTGGTGGCACATGCCTGTAATCCCAGCTACTGGGGAGGCTGAGGCAGGAGAATTGCTTGAACCCGGGAGGCAGAGGTTGCAGTGAGCTGAGATCACACTACTGCGCTCCAGCATGGGTGACAGGAACAAAATTTCATCTTAAAAAAAAAAAAAAAAAAGACAATAGGACAATACGAAGAAGCAGGAATTGTGTTGTTAGTGAGTTTCAGCTTGTTGTTGCAACATAAGAATGCAAAACCACTCATATCTCATGATTTTTTCAGAAATCTAGAAACCTGGACTTTTTATGGGAATTTATCCAGTTTTTTTGTTTTGTTTTGTTTTTGTTTTGTTTTTTAAGCCTATGGGCCAAATGAAACACATCTGCAAATCAGATACGGCCCTTGGCTAAAACGGTCAATTCCCCATCCTAAAATCTCCCAAACTCCTCCTTAGAACTGCATCACGTGGTCATTGCTGAGTACAAGGGAAACCAAGAAGTATAGTTTTTTTGTTTTTTTGTTTTTTGTGTGTGGACAGAGTACATTGTTGGTATTAATAAAATCTGGATTATATTACTAAGCAAAAAAGGAAGTCACACATCCTAAGGAGGGAAGATGCCCCATGGTTTGGAACACTAGACCTAAGAGATTCCACAAATATCTAACTTTTCAGCAATCTCCTTTCTCTCTGCCCTTGAACGATCCTTGGAGGTCTCTAGATCAATATATTGGCCTGAGTATAATGTGACTTATACTGTTAACTATATAACCATAATGAATTGAAGGACTGTAGTCACTGTGCCAAATGTGGCCATTTTCAGTATAGTGCAGGTCTATATTAAGCAAACACGTGAAAGAAAAGATACGCTAAAAATTCCAGGTACACAAATTAAAACTTGAATTACTACTTTTTCTAGGACTTTCATGATATGACAGATGTACTTCTCCTGTCATTGCCCTAGTCTCAAGACAAGCAAATGTTTGAGAAGTCATTAGATTTAAATTACTTTGGGAAATATCATTGAAGTCAAAAGCTATACGGAACAAGTACATATTTCTCATTTTCATGTCAATGACTGTCTTATTTGAAGAGTCGATTGTACTCATTTTAAAACCCAGAAAAAGATGGCAATAATCTACCAGTAATGATGCAATGGTCATGGGTGGAGATTGATTAAGCCTTCAGGACTGCCTTATCATTTACCTGATTTTACATTTGCTGAACTTCGCCTTAAACAACGTAGGTGTGATGCATCTGAGACACTAGGCAGAATACTAGTTTCAGGTGTTCTGTAGTCTCAGGAGATCTGAATTCACTATTAATTTCACCTAGAATTCATTTTCTTCAAATTTTTTGATAATCAAGGAGTACTTAACCACCTTTTCCATTCACTGGGAAGAAAAGGAAACTATTTGTTTCCATATTTGCATTTGATTCATTTCAAGTTTTTTTTTTATTTGCTTTTTCATTTTGTGGGGTTGAATTTTTGGGAGGGTACCAGTGATGAAGTACTCTTGATTCAACATCTCTAGTCATTAAGATGTTCTAGAACTAATGATGTCTGAGGAGTCTGACAACAGCAACACAAATTCACATTTGAACATTAAATCCCCAGTGCTGGAGCTGCTTACTCTGGGTCACGCTAACCAACTCTCATGCGCCTTCATCTGTTCATTGAAGAGGGCTTCCAGCCTTGGTAGAGCCAATATTTGTGTTTCAATCTAGCCAAGTCTTACTGTAGTTCATAGTTCCCCTTTCAGTAAGAAATGTCAAGGCCCTGCCCTTTCTTGCAGTTTTAGGGAATGGTTTTTCTGTATCTTCATATTCCAAAGCAGGAATCAGATGGGAATTAGTATTTTCCTTGTCAACCTAAAAGTTTCACTTATATCACATTTGCCCTCAGCAACCCATGTTAAGTCTTGTGAATCAATCCTTAATTCAGACTTTTAAACTCACAGTTCATGATATAAAATACCCCTCTGTATTATACAGACATTGCTTTGGACTAGACATATGAGAAATCCAGCTCTGTAGCTTAGCTAAAATTTATTTTAATCTTCTCATGTAGCAAGAAATCAGGAGGTAGGCTGGTATAGTGGCTGTGCAAGGTTGTCATTGCAAGTCAAGTTTCCCTAGAAAGCAGACTTTGTCACGGAAACTGCATGTATGAAGTTTACTGGGGAGAGCACCTGGGATCAACAACATGTAGGGTAAAGGCAGGCAGCAGGATTGTATAAGAGGAAGAATTTGGGCTGTGGTATGGTCACAAGACCTCAGCGAAACCTGCAGAGAGCTGTGAAGCTGGTCTTTCAGAATCTTTCAGTGTTGGACCAAGGTGGCAGGCATCTATACTCTTCATCAACTAATCACTGGATGTGGGCTGCCTGCCGGGAAGGGGCATGACCTGAACTGGGGTGTCTGTCTTAAGCTGAGGGCAATTCTCAGAGAGGGCTCATAGCAGAGGGACACGAGCTATCAACAGACCCAGGGGTGGAGATTAGTGGTGGACTCCTGAAGGGGGATCAGGCAGCATAGCACAGTGCCCAGCACAGCTGTCCATGTCCCAGACTCCTTCTGCCTTCCTGATCTGCCATTATTAGCATGTGGCTTTCATGCTCATGGATGATTCATGATCTCAAGATCACTTCCACCCCCAGCCTTATTTCTGCACTCTAGACAGGAAGAAGGAGCGCCTGTATCAGGAAAGCAACTGTTACCCAGAAATGTTCAGCAATCTTCTACTTATGTCTCATTGGCCAGAGCTTGTCAGATGGCTGCTCTAGTTGCAAGAGATGATGGGAAATGTGTGTTTCAGCCAAAAACATTGCTGTCTTGACCAAAATCAGCGTTTAGAATTTTTAAAGAAAAAGAAGAAATGTGTACGGCATTAGCAACTAGCAGTTCTCCCAAAGCATCTGATTTTCAAAAAGAGTTAACTGTCTTTGGCAAGGAGTTAGTGGCTCTATAAACCTCAAGGATTTTTTTTCTATTTTGTTTTCAGGAGTCACTTTATCTTAAATTTTATACTAGTTGTACTACTATCTCCTTCTGCAGTCACTGGTGTTCAGACTTCATTTTCTAATAGTCGTGTTTATCTCAAAATAATAATTCTTAAACTTCTGAGTGACTACTCTCCTTTGCCCTTTCTCTCTCACATCCATGTACATATACAGACACATAGGATTTCACTATTTCTGTGATGTTGAAAGTCAGTGATGATAAATAATTATTATTAGATCTTCATCTGTGCTGGATCAAACTAAGGTACATCTAGAGATAAAGGAAAAGAAAGACCTTTGTCAAAAGGATCACAAAGAGAACAGAAGTATAAGTCAAAGGTGGGGAATCCTGCTAAATTAGAATTGGCTGGGAGTACAGTTGCCAGATTTAGCTAATCAAAATGCAGGATGCCCAGTTAAATTTGAATTTCACCTACTTTTATTTTCTTCTGTGCCAGGGTCTCACTCTGTCACTTAGGCTGGAAGGCAGTGGCGTGATCATGGCTCAATGCAGCCTCAACTGGTTAGGCTTATGCAATTCTCCCACCTCAGCCTTCCCAGTAGCTGGGACTACAGGTATGCACCACGACACCTCGCTAATTTTCAAATTTTTGTAGACATGGGAACTTGCTGTGTTTGCCCAGGCTGTACTCGAACTCCTGGGCCCAAGCGATTGTCCCATCTTGGCCTCCCAAAGTGCTGAGATTATAGGCATGAGCCACCATGCCCACCCCTAAATTTGAGTTTCAGACAAATAACAAATAATGCCAATATATCCCAAATATACTTCTACAAATTGCATAGGACATAATGATACTAAAATTTACTTGTTGTTCATCTGAATTTCAAATTTCACTGGGTATCCTGTATTTTATCTGGCCACCCTAACCAGAAGGAATAATGTTCACACTGTCACAGGGTTATATACTGCCATTGTGCCCATTTCTATAGCTATTAACGTCAACCACTGCCTTGGAACTTTTCCACCAACCTCTAGTCTGAGAACAGCTGTCCAATATTTCTGGAAACGAATTAATTGATGCAGCTAAAGCTAAATAATTTCTTACAACAAATTACATTTTTAATATTTACTGGATCACAGATTCCCCTAGGGTACGTGGATAGGTTTCATGTACCTTAATGGGTCTCTGAATCCACCAAGATTGTGTAGAAAACTGTGTGTATGGACATTTTCCAGGAGAGGAAGGTCATAGCTCTCATCACTTTCTTTCTTTTTTTTTTTTTTTTTTTTTTGAGACAGAGTCTCACTCTGTCACCCAGGTTGGAGTGCAGTGGCGTGATCTCGGCTCACCGCAACCTCCGCCTCCTGGGTTCAAGCGATTATCCTGCCTCAGCCTCCTGAGTAGCTGGGATTACAGGCATGTGCCAATATGCCCAGCTAATTTTTTATTTTTAGTAAAGACGGGGTTTTTCCACGTTGGTCAGGCTGATCTCGAACTCCCAACCTCAGGCGATCCACCTGCCTCGGCCTCCCAAAGTGCTGGGATTACAGGCTTGAGCCACCACGCCTGGCCTCATCCCATTCTAAAAGGAGTAATGACTCAAAAAACTGTTCAATCCCAGGCATAGGGCAGCTTGTTAACTTATCTTGGTTATTTTATATGGGGACAGAAGTAGAAATATCAGTCATAGAACAAATGCTTTAGAATTCTTCTTTTAGGGAAATTTGGAGCCAATATGAGAGTAAACTCTTTTCTTTGACAGTCCAAAGTCAATTGTAGAGTTAGACATTAGTCAGAAGTATTAATAAGCAATACTTCTTAATCTTAGAAATCACTCACACTGCTTGCTTAGCACCTATGTGAGTGAGGTTTCTCTTCTTTAACTATTGAGCTGTTTCAAAGGAGGGAGACCACCATACTCCCTCTCTCACCATCAGTTTTTGGAGGGGCAGATTGAGAGGTTTGTCTACACTCAAAACCTGTAGACCTGGCCTTGTCACTATTTTTCTTAAGTGTCTTGTTCATTCATGGAGCTTGACGGTGAGGACCTCCAATTAGAATTCTTTGCTTTTCATTTGGGATTCTGTTCTCTTATAGGAGATACTACAAAATAGCAAGCATAGAAACAGTCTCATGAGCTAATGTAAGAAAGTGGAATTCTTTTTTGTGCTCCCTTCTGTTCCCAGTGCAAAGGAATGGTCTAACCCTTGAAGCATCATGCTCTACTAAAAACAGTTTTCTGAATTCATGTGCTTGTAAATGATGCACTCATTGTACCATGGTAAATTTTCAGGAAAGCTTCCAGCCACATGTGCAGGTTTCTCCAATAGTCTGTGGCATACCACCATTAACTACATCTCAGAGTGAGTTATGCCCAGTAGACCATTAGCATTTTGAAGGAATCATATCTTATTTGACTTTTTTCCTTCCAGATCTAATTTATTGCCTAGAATACAATAGAGAGTCATAAATGTTTCTTGAGTGATTGAAAGGGTGGATGAATGAATAAATTAATGAATAAATAAAAGTTGCATAAGACCCCAAGGAGCAGGCTTAAGATAGCTTGGTCAGGGGCTAATATCAACATTTCCTCTTGTGTATGCACACCTCTCCTTTGAGAACTCAGAATGCAGAATTATACATTCCTCTCCAGCCTCTAGAAAGGAGGAAACAGATTTAGAATTTTTATTCTACTCCAGAGGGATTTTATCTTTTATTTTGAATATTCTGTTGAATTGATCTGGGAAAGAGAAAACAGATTCCAAGATTCTAGATTCATCTTTAAATGTAGCCTATCAGGCTCATAAACAAGAACTCAGGGGCAGAGAAGTCTTCTGGAAGGAATTGTTTTCTAAGCTGAGACTTCCCAGATGAACGAGGATTAGTTAAGCAAATGGAGTAATGAGTGTTGAGGCAATGGGAGAAACACGTGTTCTGAATAGAGAAACCATACCTGAATGCCATAGTCCAAGGGTGGGAAGTTCCTGGGCACATTTGAGAAAATCAGACAGGGTTTATAAACTAAATCGAGAAGTGCCACCTTGAGCATGGGCAAGTTCCTACATCCTCCCTGCTGGGCCCATGCCTCAGGAGACCTGTGCTTTGGAGAGCCTTCCTCAAAATTTCCTAAGTTTCCCTCCAATGTTTCAGACCATTTGGCTATGGCAGTGCCATTTGGGCAGGGCACCCAGAGCTCCGACTGGGATTTGCATGGAACCTCTATTTCTCTCCCTCAGAGTACTCTCTAATCTACCTCATATGTGGGGTTGGACAGATGACCCAGGGAGCTCTGGGACTCATACTATGGGGTTTTCTTAGGGCTGCAGGACCAGGGCTTGTTCCTAGAATGGTAGTCTGGCACGCAGATTGCTCCCGCTGGCAGGTGCAGTATTTTTTGCATATAATCTCATGAGATTGGGCCACTGGAATGATGTTGACATGCTGGTTTGGGATGGCTCAAACTGTTTCCATAGACAGAGGCCCCACCAAAAATATTTTCGCAGACCACGCATACTCTATGGGTGGCTTTGTTAAGGAATTTGGACTTTATCTCAAGAGTAAGAGAAAAAAATCAAACTACATTAACCCCAAACCCATTTTGTCTAAATCTCTTTTTCATTAAATTTTTTATTATAGTAAAATGTAAATAACATAAAATTTACCATTTTAGCCATTTCTGTACAGTTCAATGGCATCAACATCTTTAATGCAACCATTAAATCTCTCATTTGGTATGGTAAGAAACGAAAGCCCAGAGAGGCCAACTGGCTAATCAAGGTCACACATGTTACTAGCGGAAGAGCTCTGCATTGTGCAGTCAGTGCTATTTCCACCTTTCCAGTTCATTCATTTAATGGTTAAGTAAACTGAATCCTGAAAGGCAAAGTGACCTTGACCAAGCCAAGAGCAGGACTAGCAAGATCTCTTGACCTCAGGCCAGTGCTCGACTTTCTCCATCTCACTACTCCAGGCTGCCCTGACCTCCCTCCCGCATCGTCTGCCTTCCCTAGTTCTTTCTACCAGAAATTCTGAGCTTTCTTGCGCCAAAATGTGAGTTTCACACAGCCAATTAGCACCTAAAAATGATTTTCTAAATCAGTACTTGGGGAGTGTCAAATCCATTGGTTGCAATATGTTTTCACACCAAACTTCAGTAATTTGTCAGTTATGGGTGAAAAAAACTATGTGCCGCCATTTCCCATCACTACTAAAGTTCTTCATGCAGAATTTTTGGCTGTAAATCAAGTTTAAGGAACCCATAGAGTAATTTAGATTATTTCCAATGCATTATATACATTGGGATTAGTTCGCTTAAATATATGACCATTTAAGAGTGTCTGGCACATAGTAAGTGATCAATAAATATTTGTTGAATAAAGAAATGCAGGTATTATTCATTGAATTGAATTTTTCCATTTAAAAAAACGGAGGTATAATTTACACGCAGTACAATTCACCCTTTTAGGTGTACAGTTCCGAGAGTTTTGACAAATGTTTATGATCATGTCACCACTACCACAACCAAGATATAGAATAATTCTTTCATCCCCAAAATTACTCTGTGCCCCATTGTAGTCAAGCTCCTTCCCTACCTTCAGCCCCTGGCAACCATTGATCTCTTTTCTGTCCGTATAAGTTTGCCTTTTTGAGTATGTTATATAAATGAATTCATACAGTATGCAGCCTTTTGAGCCTGGTTTTTTTCACTCAGCATTATGTTTTTGGGGTGCTTCTATGTTGATGCATGCATTAGTAGTTCATTCCTATATTCCACTGTATGCAGCAAGTCCGCAAATAACATTGTTATTGTAACATTGATGAAAATAAAAATATTGATTCCTCCACTATCTGTGTGGAGTTTGCATTTTCTCCCCATGTCTGTGTAGGTTTCATCTGGATACTCCACTTTCTCCCACATCGCAAAGCTGTCCATCTTAGGTTCATTGATACACCTAAATGGTTCCAGTCCAAGTGAGGCTGGGAGCATGTGTGAGTGTGCCCTGCAAAGGAATGACATACTGTCCAGGGCTGGTTCCCATCTTTCACCCTGTGCTGCTGTAATAGGCTCTAGCCATCCATGACCTGAACTGGAATGAGCCAGTAAAGGATGATCTTATTTGTTTTTATTAATTTCTCTTTTTTTTTTTTTTTTTTTTTTTGACAGAGTCTCGCTCTGTCGCCCAGGCTGGAGTGCAGTGGCGTGATCTTGGCTCACTGTAAACTCCACATCCCGGGTTCATGCCATTCTCCTGCCTCAGCCTCCCTAAGTTTTCTTAATGTATTATAGTTCACAGTTATTTCAATGCCTAATATTGGAAGTGTTTTGGTCCTTATTCAAAAGTTTGGTGATGTTTTTGTGACCAGAAATATATTGTAGGAGCTTTACTCTTGCTTGTATCAATTAGCATATGGTAAAATTGGTTTTCGTTATATGTCATTTTTCTGAAAGTTGCAGTTTCCGACAACCCGTTGTACCATAGTTTTTGCCTGTTTCCCATTTGAAAGGTACTTGGGCTGTTTCCAGATTTTATTATGCATTGGATTTCAACTTCAGTGTTTCTTTGTTTAAAGGCCTGTCAGCATCTGAGACTGTAGGAAGAAAGTGTCTTCAAAATCCCTATTAATTGTATGATCTGTGTTAGAAGTGATAGAATATTAGAGTTAAGGCAAAGTGTAAGTCTAACTTCCTGCCAGCAAAGCAAGAGGTACAATGTGAAGCATGAACGTAGATCCTGAATGGTGTTGGATGGATTAGAACCTGGGTCTGGACCCTCATTCTGGCTCTGCTTTAGAATCTTGGTGGGTGGGTGTTTGACCTTTTCCTGGCTAATGTGTATCTTGAGAACATTTTGTCCACATGCTGGGGCAAACATACCATATTATGAGACCTGTTCCCTTTTCCCAATATTTTTTGCAGCTACAGCAGTCACTTGCCCATGACCTCGCTAGTCAAATACAGTACAGGAGACTGATTTTTATGAGAACAAGAGAGATCCATTTTCTGGGAAGCGAGGCTGTCTGGCTTAAGACAACAGCAAGAGGAGGAAGTCTGGCACCACAGCTTAGCATTGCCAATCCAGTTTATGATGTCTGTGATCAGTAGCAATGTTAGCTGAAAAGGGATCATTTGTTGTAGCTAAGAACACTACTATCTTAGCAGAAAGGGCCAGAAATTGAGCCTTCTGATGTTGTTTTCTTATCTGATTATTCTTCTCTGGTTATTTTTATCTGTAAAATAGATCATAAAATAAATCAAAATTCTTGACATTTTTATGGGTAACTCTGGGTATTTTTCCCTGTATCAGACGTAGTGGTCTCATTTGAGGATCCACCAAAGAAATCACACTCAGGTTTCATGAATTGTTTGGCTTTCCCTACAAATGCATTTTTATCTTACGGATATAATGAATTACATATGTGATGGTGTTTCCTTATGTTATTGGCTGCTAGAGAAATCAGAGCCAAATTTGTGGCCCGTCTTCAGCAGTTTCATAGACTTTTAGACATTTCTTTTGTATTTCATATTTACTATACTTTCATCTTATTTTTTGACTTTTAAAAAATCTTTATTCCAAGTTCCCTCACTTTAAAAAGTTTATATTATAAAGAAAAAATGGAACATTATCTTACTACCCAGATAACTCCAGGATATGTATAATTGGTTACAAAATTAAAACTCTACAGAAAGGTACAAAAGAAAAATAAAAGTTTCTCATCTCTTCTAACATCCAATTTCCCAAAGACAACCACATTTCCTTCCAGGAAAAAAACATAATTCCGTGAACATTTATTTAAAATTAAATTACAATTGAAAGGGTAAAGAACTTCCTTACCCCTATAGTTAGAGATCATAATGATGTTCTAAATCATTACATTTGCTATCTCAGTATAATTTTTATAATAGATCAAAAGACCCTCAAAGCATATAGTAGTCTGAAAACCACAATTGTTTGACATTTGATGATTTGCAACTATAGTGCAAAATCTTGTTGAATAATTACTGAGGCTATCTCTGCTAACTGCACAAGTAGACTTGCTAGCATTGAGAATACAGTTGACCCTTGAACAATGCCGGGGTTGGGGTGCTGACCCCTGTGCATTAGAAAACTTATGTATAAATTTTGACTCTTTCAAATTATAACTACTAATAACCTACTGTTGATTGGAAGCCTTCCTAGTAATAATAAACAGTCTCCTAACACATATTTTGTATGTTAGATGTATTATATACTATATTCTTACAATAAAGTCAGCCAGAGATAAGAAAATATTATTAATCCCACTACTGAGTATATACCCAAAAGAAAGTAAATCAAGTATATTGAAGAGATATCTGCACTACTCTGTTTGTTGCAGCACTGTTTACAATATCTAAGATTCAGAAGCAACCTAAGTGTCCATGAACAGATGAATGGATAAAGAAAATGTGATACATGTACATAATAAAGTACTATTCAGCCATAAAGAAGAATGAGATCCAGTCACTCACGATAACATGGGTGGAACTGAAGATCATTATGTTAAGTGAAATAAGCCAGGCACAGAAAGACAAACATCACATGTTCTCACTTATTTGTAGGATCTAAAAATCAAAAACAATGAAATTCATGAACATAGAGGGTAGAAGGATGGTTACGAGAGGCTGAGAATTGTAGTGGAGGGATTGTGGGGAGGTAGAGGAGAGTTATTGGGCACAAAAAATGCATGAATAAGACCTATTATTTGATATCACAATAAGGTGACTATAGTCAATAAAAACTTAACAGTATATTGTAAAAATAACTTAAAGAATGTAATTGGATTGTTTGTAACTCAAAGAATAAATGGTTGAGGGGATGGATATTCCATTCTCCATGGTGCGATTATTTTACATTGCATGCCTGTATCAAAATGTTTCATGTCCTCCATAAATATATACAACTACTATGTACACCCAAAAATTTAACAAATAATATTTTAAAAAATAATAAAAAAGAACACATTATTTAGAAAGTCATAAGGAAGAGGAAATATGCTTACTGTTCATTAAGTGGAAGTGGATCATCATAAAGGTATTCATCTTTATCATCTTTGTATTGAATAGGCTGAAGAGCAGGAAGAAGAGGAGAGGTTGGTCTTGCCATCTTAGGGGTGGCAGAAGCAGAAGATAATCCATGCATAAATGGACCTGCACAGTCCAAAGCTGTGTTCTTCAAGGGTCAACTGTATATTTATTTAAATTTACATAAAGAGATCATATTCTACATAATTTTTTGTACCTTGTTTCTTTTTCTTTTCGACTAATAATATATCTTAGAGATTTTTTCTCTCAGAATATATAGAAAGCACTTATTTTAAAAAGGTCTCCGTAGTATTCTACCTTATTAATGCAACACAATTTACTTAACTGGTCTCCTGAATAGTGAACCCTTTCGTTTTCTCCATTTTTTCACTATTATAAAAAATTTTCAATGAATATTCCTTGTATTAATCTGTTTTCACACTGGTATAAAGAAATGCTTGAGACGGGATAATTTATAAGAAAGAGGCTTAATCGGCTCACAGTTCCGCAGGCTGTACAGGAAGCATAGTGGCTTCTGCTTCTAGTGAGGCCTCAGGAAGCTTCCAATCATGATGGAAGGTGAAGGGAAAGCAGACATATTTTATGTAGCCAGAGCAGAGGCAAGGGTGGCGGGGAGGTGCCACACACTTTTAAACAACCAGATTTCACAAGAACTCACTATTGCAACATCACCACCAAGGGGGATGGGGCTAAACCATTCATGATAAACCACTCCCATGATCCAATCACCTCTCTCCAGGCTCCACCTTCCAACACGGGGGATTACAATTCAACATGACATTTGGGCAGGGACACAGATTGAAACCATATTATTCCACACCTGGCCCTTCCCAAATCTCATGTTCTTCTCACATTTCAAAATACAATCATGCATTCCCAACAGTCCCTTAAAGTCAGGAGATGAAAGGCACTTCTTACATGGTGATAGCAAGAAAAAAATGAGGAGGAAACAAAAGCGGAAACCCTTGATAAACCCATCAGATCTCATGAGACTTATTCACTATCACAAGAATAGCAGAGGAAAAACTAGCCCCCATGATTCAATTACCTCGCCCTGAGTCCCTCATACGACAAGTGGGGATTCTGGGAGATATAATTCAAGTTGAGATTTGGTTAACTCAATTTGAGTTCCGGCATTAACTCAAAAGCTTTAAGGCTAAAGTCTCATCCGAGACAAGGCTAGTACCTTTTGCCTATGAGCCTGTAAGATAAAAACAAGTTAGTTACACCCAAGATACAATGTGGGTATAGGCATTGGGCAAATACTCTCATTCCAAAAAGGAGAAATTGGCCAAAAAAGGGGGCTACAGACTGCATGCAAGTCTGAAACCCAGCAGGGCAGTCATTAATTTTTTTTTTTTTTTTGAGGCAGAGTCTCGCTCTGTCACCCAGTCTGGAGTGCAGTCTGCAACCTCCGCCTTTGGGGTTCAAGCAATTCTCCTGCCTCAGCCTCCTGAGTAGCTGGGACTATAGGCACGTGCCCAGCTAATTTTTTGTATTTTTAGTAGAGACGGGGTTTCACCATGCTGGCCAGGCTGGTCTCAAACTCTTGACCTTGTGATCCACCTGCCTCAGCATCCCAAAGTGCTGGGATTACAGGTGTGAGCCACCACGCCTGGCCTCAGTCATTAGATTTTAAAGTTCCAAAATAATCTCCTTTGACTCCATGTCTTACATCCAGGGCACACTGATGCAAAATGTGGGCTCCCAAGGACTTGGGCAGCTCCACCCCTCTCTCTTTGCAGGGTGCAACCCCCATGGCTGCTCTCATGGGTTGATGATGAGTACTTGTGGCTTTTCCAGGTGTAGGACGCAAGCTGTCAATGGATCTACCATTCTGGGGTCTAGAGGACAGTGGCCCTCTTCCCACAGCTCCATTAGGCAGTGCCCTAGTGGGGACTCTGTGTGGTGGCTGCAACCCCTCATTTCCCCTCTGCACTTCCCTAATAGAGGTTCTCCATGAGGGCTCCACCCTTGCAACAGGCTCCTGCCTATATATTTAGACTTTTCCATACATCCTCTGACATTCAGGTGGAGGCTCCCAAGCCTCAAGTATTGCACTCTGAGTACCCACAGGTTTAAAACTGTAAGCCACCAAGGTTTATGCTTGCACCTTTTGAAGCAGCTAGAGCTGGAGCAGCTGGGATATCGGGTGTACCTGGGCCCCTTTGAACCATGGCTGGAGCTGGAGCAGCTGGGATGCAGGGTGAAGTGTTCTGCGGCTGCACAGATCAGCAGGGGCCTGGGCTTGGCCCAGTGATATGGTTTGGCTGTGTCCCCACCACCCAAATCTTAACTTGAATTGTATCTCCCAGAATCCCCACTTGCTGTGGGAGGGACCCAGGGGGATGAAATTGAATCATGGGGGCCGGTCTTTCCCATGCTATTCTTGTGATAATAAGTCTCATGAGATCTGATGGGTTTATCAAGGGTTTCCACTTTTGCTTCCTCCTTATTTTTTTTCTTGCCACCACCATGTAAGAAGTGCCTTTTGCCTCCTGCCATAATTCTGAAGCCTCAACTGTAAATCCAATTAAACCTCTTTTTATTCCCAGTTTCGGGTTTGTCTTTATCAGCAGCATGAAAATGAACTAATACCGTAAATTGGTACTAGTAGAGTCAGACATCGCTGAAAATATACCAAAAAATGGGCCCAAAAATGTGGAAGCAACTTTGGAACTGGGTAACAGGCAGAGGTTGGAACAGTTTGGGGGACTCAGAAGAAGACAGAAAAATGTGGGAAAGTTTGGAACATCCTAGAGACTTGTTGAATGGCTTTGACAAAAATGCTGATAGTGATATGAACAATAAGGTTCAGGCTGAGGTGGTCTCAGATGGAGATGAGGGACCTGTTGGGAACTGGAGCAAAGGTGACTCTTCTTATGTTTTAGCAAAGAGACTAGTGGCATTTTGCTCCTGCCCTAGAGATCTGTAGAACTTTGAACTTAAGAGAGATGGTTTAGGATATCTGGGAGAAGAAATTTCTAAGCAGCAAAGCATTCAAAAGGTGACCTGCGTGCTGTTAAAAGCATTATGTTTTAAAAGGGAAACAGAGTATTAAAGTTCAGAAAATTTGCAGCCTGGTGATGCAGTGGGAAAAAAACCATTTTTTTCAGGAGAAATTCAAACTGGCTGCCAGAATGTGCATAAGTAGCAAGGAGCCTAATGTTAATCCCCAAGACCATGGGGAAAATGTCTCCAGGCCATGTCAGATACCTTCACGGTAGCCCCTCCCATCACAGGCCTGGGGCCCAGGAGGAAAACGTGGTTTCGTGGGCCAGGCCCAGGGTCCCCCTGCTATGTGCAGACTAGGGACTTTGTGCCCTGTGTCCCAGCCACTCTAGCTGTGGCTGAAAGGGGCCAACATAGAGCTCAAGCAGTGGCTTCAGAGGGTGGGAGCCCCAAGGCTTGGCAAGCTTCCATGTGGTGCTGTGCCTGCTTGTGCACAGAATTCAGAAATTGAGGTTTGGAAACCTCTGCCTAGATTTCAGAGGATGTATGGAAATGCCTGAATGCCCAGGCAAAAGTTTGCAGCAGGGGCAGGGCCCTCATGGAGAACCTCTGCTAGGGCAGTGCTGAAGGAAAATGTGGGATCGGAGCCCCCTCACAGAGTCCCTACTGGGACACTTCCTAGTGGAACTGTGAGAAGAGGGCCACCGTCCTCCAGACCCTAGAATGGTAGATCCACTGACAGCTTGCACCATGTACCTGGAAAAGCTGCAGACACAACACCAACCCATGAAAGCAGCCAAGAGGGAGGCTGTACCCTGCAAAGCCACAGGGGTGGAGCTGTCCAAGACCATGGGTACCCATCTCTTGCATCAGTGTGACCTGGATGTGAGACCTGGAGTCAAAGGAGATCATTTTGGAGCCTTAAAACGTGACTACCCTGCTGGGTTTTGGACTTGTATAGGCCCTGTAACCCTTTGTTTTGGCCAATTTCTCCCATAAGGAATGGCTGTATTTACCCAATACCTGTACCCCATTGTATCTAGGAAGTAACTAGCTTGCTTTTGATTTTACAGGCTCATAGGTGGAAAGGACTCGCCATATCTCAGATGAGACTTTGGACTGTGGACTTGGATTAATGCTGAATTAATTGGATTAATGCTTAATTGAGTTAAGACTTTGGGGGACTGTTGGGAAGGCATGATTGGTTTTGAAATGTGAGAACATGAGATTTGGAGGGACGAGGGATGGAATGATATGGTTTGGCTATGTCCCTACCCAAATCTCAACTTGAATTGTATCACCCAGAATTCCCATTTGTTGGAGGGACCCAGGGGGAGGTAATTGAATCATGGGGGTTGGTCTTTCCTGTGCTATTCTCATGATAGTGAATAAGTCTCATGAGATCTGATGAGTTCATCAGAGGTTTCTGCTTTTGCTTCCTCCTCATTTTTTTCTTGCCACCACCATTTAAGAAGTGCCTTTTGCCTCCTGCCATGATTCTGAGGCCTTCCCAGCCATGTGGAAGTGTAATTTCAATTAAACCTCTTTTTATTCCCAGTTTCAGGTATGTCTTTATCAGCAGTGTGAAAATGAACTAATACACAGGAAACCATCCTTCCCTCCTAGGCCTCTGGGCCTGTGATGGGAGGAGCTGCCACAAAAGTCCGTGAAATGCCTTTGAGGCATTTTCCCTATTGTCTTGGCTAATAATATTGGCTCCTCTTTACTTATGAAGCTTTCTGCACTCAGCTTGAATTCCTCCCCAGAAAATAGATTTATCTTTTCTTTTTTTTTTTTTTTTTTGAGATGGAGTCTCACTCTGTGGCCCAGGCTGGAGTGCAGTGGTGTGGTCTCTACTCAATGCAAGCTCTGCCTCCCGGGTTCACACCATTCTCCTGCCTCAGCCTCCTGAGTAGCTGGGACTACAGGTGCCCACCACCAAGCCCAGCTAATTTTTTGTATTTTTAGTAGAGATGGGGTTTCACCGTGTTAGCCAGGATGGTCTCGATCTCCTGACCTCATAATCCACCCACTTTGGCCTCCCAAAGTGCTGGGATTACAGGCACAAACCACTGCTCCCAGCCAAAAATAGGTTTATCTTTTCTACTGAATGGCCAGGCTGCAAATTTTCCAAACTTTCACTCTGCTTCCGCTTTAAATGTAAGTTTTAGTTTTAGGTCATTTTTTTACTCACACATATGAGAATAGATTGTTAGAAGCAACCAGATCACTTTAAAGGCTTTGCTGCTTAGAAATTTCTTCCACCAGATACCCTAAATCATCACTCTCACATTCAAAGTTCCACAGACCCTTAGTGCAGGGGCACCATGCCTCCAAGTACTTCATTAATACATAACAAATGTGACCTTTGCTTCAGCTCCCAATAAGTTCCTCATTTCCATCTGAGACCTCCTCAACCTGACCTTCATTGTTCATATTACTATCATTATTTCAGTCATAATCATTTAACAAGTCTCTAAGTTCTAAATTTTCCTTCATATTCCTGTCTTCTTCTGAGCCCTCTGCACTCTTCCAATTTCTGTCCATTACCCCGTTCCAAAGCTTCTTCCACATTTTCAGGTATCTTTGTAGCAATGCCCCATTCCTTGGTACCAATTTTCTATATTAGTTCATTCTTGCACTGCTATAAAGAAATACCCGAGACTGCAGAATTTATAAAGAAAAGAGGTTTAATTGGCTCATGGCTCCACAAGTGTACAGGAAGCAGAGCAACTTCTGCTTCTGGGGAGGCGTCAGGAAACTCACAATCATGGAAGAAAGCAAAGGAAAAGCAGGCACATCTTACATGGCCAGAGTAGGAGCAAGAGAGAGAGGGGTAAGGTGCCACATACATGTAAACAAACAGACGTCACAGGAACTTGCTATTGCAACACCACCAAGGGAGATGGGGCTAAACCATTCATGATAAACCACTCCCATGATCCAGTCACTTCCCACCAGGTCCCACTTCCAACATTGAGGATTACAATTTGACAGGAGTTTTGGGCAGGGACACAGATCCAAACCTTAATTCCTTAACCTATATTTTGGTGAAAATTTGCATGTAAATTCCTAGCAATGAAATTGCTAGACCAATACATACCATACTTGATAGATATTGCTAAATTGCCCTGTAAGAAACTGGTACCAATTTTCACTTCTATGTGTATTGTATCAGCCTTACTATTTCCACATATTCTAATTATCACTGGATATAATCAATTTTTTTTTGATACGGAGTCTCACTCTGTTGCCCAGGCTGGAGTGCAGTGGCACGATCTCAGCTCACTGCAAGCTCTGCCTCCTGGGTTCAAGCCATTCTCCTGCCTCAGCCTCCCGAGTAGCTGGGACTACAGGCACCTGCCACTGTGCCCGGCTAATTTTTTGTATTTTTATTAGAGACAGGGTTTCACCGTGGTCTCCATCTCCTGATCTCATGATCTGCCCGCCTTGCCCTCCCAAAGTGCTGGGATTACAGGCATGAGCCACCATGCCTGGTCCAGTTTTTAAAATTGTCACCAATGGGGAAAAATGACATCTCACTCTTGTTTTAATTTTCATTTATTTAATCAGAATTTTCAAGTTTAAAAAATTCTTTGGATTGAATAAATTTTTGGAACCCATTTCAAAGTCTTTTTGAATTAATGTGAACTATAAAAAATTCTATATATTGCATTTATTTAAAACACATAAAAAGCAGCTATCCTGCCTCTAAATCAGTAGTTCTCCATCCTGGCTGCATATTTAAAACACCTGGAGTACATTTTTAAAATACTTTTGCCTAAGCCTTATCCCAGACCAATTAAGGCAGAATCTCTGAGGGTAGGGCCTGGCCTTGATATTTTTAAAAAGCTCCCGAGGTGATTCACAAATGCAGCCAAGGTTGAGAACCACTGCTTTAAATGCATTATAATGGATGCTACAAATAGTACATTTAAGAGGTATAAGGTGCTCCAGTGCTGGATGGTACCAGCTGAATGTATAAAAGCACATTTTCCAAGCTGCTTTTTTCTTCAAACAAGAGTCTGACATATTCATGATGGTGAAATGGCAGCCCTGTTTCTCAGCCACCATCTTCTTTCTTCTCTGCTCTGCTGTGTCCTGATCTGTGTAGCCAACATTTCAGTAAGAAATGAGAAACTCACACTTTACAAATTAATAACTTATATGCCCAAACCAAAGAACGTCACTAGCAGAATAGTGATTAATCTCTTTATTATCAAAGGTATAAGAGCCTCTTCCTGTTGAGCTTATGACTATTGGCTCATCCTCCAGTGGCAAAAAGGAAAATATCATAAAGAAGGAAAGCCACTGCCACCCCCTATGAAGGAGGCTCTTTAAGGTTTGCCTGTCATTCTTCAGTTTCTCTGGTTCCTGTGACAAGTGTGTCACAAGTTGTTATTTCATTTGCTGGAGCTAAACCATGATGGATTTTTATGCTGACTCAGCAAAATCTAATAGGCGAAAAGCTAGCTGGGGAAATGATCCAGTTTATTGATTCAATTTGAATTTTCTATGATATCAGAAAAAGATCAGATAATCACAATAACTTCCTGGTTCAGGGTTTCTGACTGTATTTGCATTTTAAAACACAAAATCAGGTAATGTGAATCTGAAAATAATTTTTTAATTTTTATAATTCAATTGCTTTTGGTTTCCAGGTTCATACTAATCTCTATTTTCTCCCATTCTCTAATGAAGTTGATTACATTTTCATGCAAAAGTTGTTAATAGGCAATAATTAGAACATAGCAACCTTTTAAGAATACAATGAAGGACTAAAAACTATAATGTTACCATTAATTAATAAGTAAACTATGACAATATAATTTTTGAAAGAGAATTTTTGGAATTTTAGTTTCTCTCATTAATTGAATTTATTCTGGTATGATTTATGTACAGTAAGCTGCACAGATTTAAGATGTACAATTTGGTGAGCTTTTTTCAGCTGTGTACACTTTTGAAGCCACCACAATTAAGATAAATAAATTTTTGTCACTCCTAAAAGTTTCCTCTCTCCCCTGTGCAGTCGCTCCTTCTATCCTTGACATCCAGGCAGCTTCTGATCTGCTTTCTGTCTCTATAGATTAGTATGCATTTTACTTTTAGATAAATGGAATCATACAGCATGTGCTCTTTTTGTATGGCTTCTGTCGCTAAGTAGAACGTCTGTGAAATATATCCAGGTTGTGGTATCTATCAGCATTTCATACCTTTTTGTTGCAAAGTATTATTCCACTTTATGGATGCATTCCAGCTTGTTGTCCATTCACCTCATGATGACTTTTGGGTAGTTTCTAGTCTTGAGCTATTGTGAATAATGCTACTATAGGCATTCTTGTATAAGTGTTTGTGTGGATATAATGCAACATACTTTTAAGATGTTCATGTTAGTGGATATATAGTTTAAATACTAATGTACATACATAGTTTTATTGATTTTGGGGGGCATTTTATAAAAATCAAGCTATGATTTCCATGGCAGATAAGATGATTCTTTATTCACCCAATTGTCTCTGTCCACAAACAAAACAACTTTCATGTTGTACCTGCACAGCCTTACTGGATGTAACTTACATCACAATGCACCATCTGCTCAAGTGACTGTGGCAACAGAAGTCCTTAACTAATTCTCTTAATGAGGCCAGAATAGTCCCCCTTGCCTGTCTGCCCTCTGATATTAATTGTGATGGGTTAATCTTTCAAGAAGTCACTCCTATTATTATTCTGTCATTATGCTCAGTGGGCCATATGATTCAGCAATCCCACTACTGGGTATATATCCAAAGTAAATGAAATCAATATGCTGAAGAGACTGCTGCACTCCTATGTTCATTGCAGCGTTATTTATAAAGGCCAAGATATACAATCAACCTAAGTGTCCATCAATGGATGAATGGACAAAGAAATTGTGGTATATATACACAGCAGAATACTATCCTGCCTTTAAAAAAGGAGAAAATTCTGCCACTTGCAACAACATGGACAGACCTGGAGGTTATTATGTTAAGTGAAATAAGATAGGCACAGAAAGATAAATATTGAATGATCTCACTTTTATGGGAAATCTTTAAAAGGTAAACTCATAGAAGCAGAGAATAGAATGTGATTACCTGGGACTGTGGCAGCAGAGTGGATCAAGGGAGTAGCTGGGGAGATGGTGAAAAGGCACAAAATTTCAGTTAGACAAGAGAAGTAAGTTTAAGAGGTCTATCGTACAACGACGTGACTATAGTTAATAACAATCTATTGTATTCTTGAAAATTGATAAGGGAGTAGATTTTGTGTTTACTCAGAACAACAAATTATAAGTATATGAGGTAATGCATATGTTAATTAGCTTGATTTACCCATTTTGCAGTGTGCACACATTTTAAAACATCATCTTTCACATCGTGAATATATGCAATTTTGTCGTTTAAAATAAAAATTTTTAAAAAACATGTTATTATATGCAAAAAAAACCCAAAAAACAAAACTACAAAAAGAATGCTCAATAGTATCTCTGTGCCACTTCTCTATCTGATATGTAAAACCCTCCATGGGTGGATCTCCATACCTAGGTAGCCAGCATCATTTCTCCTAGCTCCCAAACATGACACAGCCATGTCAGACCAGTCTCTCTGCCATTCTTATATGCAGTCATTGTGTTTCACGAGTGTTTTTCCTGACCCTACCTACTCTTTCTCTTCCTGTCCAACTTCCTTCAAACCCTCTGCCAGTTCTTACTTTAGTCCCTGACTTTGTGGACTTGGTTATTCTCTAAACTCCTAAAGTCTTGTTATACTTGTTATACTGTGCTGTATACCCTATCACTTAATCTTTAGTTATTTCCATATGTATGTATATAATTTGTATGTATGTATATAATTCCATATGTATGTATATAATCTCCTGAATTGAATTTCAATCTCCCTAAGGTTGGGGACTGTATCATTTATATTATATAAATACAAAATGACTGACTGCCTTAGTCCATTTTGGGCTGCTATAAAAGGATATCACAGACTGGGCAATTTATAATGAACAGAAATTTCTTGGCTTACAGTTCTGGAGACTGGGAAGTCCAATATCAAGGTGGTGGCAGGTTTGGTGATTCTGACTCCAAGATAGTGCCTTGAATGCTGTGTCTTCCAGAAGAAAGAAAGGTTTTCTCCTCACATGGTGGAAGGTGGAAGGACAAAGAGGCAAAGAGGGGGCAGACTCATCCTTTTATAATAGCATTAATCCCACCCATGAGAATGGAGCCCTCATGGCCTAATCACCTCTTAAAGCTCCCACTTCTTAGCTCTATTACAATGGCAATTAAATTTTAACATGAGTTTTGGAGGGGACAAACATCTAAACCATAGCAATGACCAACTTGCAAAATACATTGGTGTCTGCGTATTCCCCCAAACTTTCAATACTATACAATTGTCACAACAGACATCAACCAGACTGTCTTAAACTTTACTTTGAGCAAGTAAATATTTACTTCTTTTAATGTGAGATCTCCTTACTGCCTAGTACTTAGGTAACCTGGACCAAAATTTAGCCACAGGACCCTGGCTCCTAATTTTGAATTATTGGAGCCTATACTTGGATAGAATAATGAAATGATGGTTATTGTGAGGGTATTGCAGAAGCACAGGCCAGTAACAGTTAAATCTTTGGAGACCTTTGATTGCCCTGAATCAAACACAGGTGTAGCCATTATTCAGAGACAAGCCAACAAGGAGGAAGGAGATGCTGATATCAACAACTCATTTTAGCAGAGTGTATCAAGCCTGAAAAGATTTAGAAGGCTATTTTTAAAAGCCCTGCATTTTGTGCCTGATTTATAAGGCAGACACTAAAAATATTAATAAGTATAAATGGTGTTGATCCATGGACATGATGAGCTTTCAAGTTCTGGAGCCACAAGGTGACAGACTGCCATGAAGATGCTTGCATCTTCATAATATCCTGAAGGGATCCAACTTTAAAGAAGAAAACATTGGTATTTTAAATCCCAGTTTGGCATTTAACTGTGTTAAGTCATTCTGTTACATTGGCATCACTTAAATAGCCTTAAAAATAAAAAATAAAATAAACCAGATTGTACTACACATCATAGAAGCTTAATATAGATGCTTTAAACCCAAGGGAAATTATGTCCAATGCAAATTATTTTCCCGATATTGCCTTTCTAAGTTCCATAATTGCAACTTGCATATAGCTATATTGAAACAGGTCACAAGTTGATAGAAAAACAAAGATTACTATTATCAGGGCAAAGGCAAGAGATATGTCTGAAGTAGTGTATCACTGGGGGTAAGTTAATCAAGGGGAACAAGTGTTGGCAGAGAGAGTAGTTTCCAAACCAATTTGCCAACCTATTCTTGCCAGGAAAACCAGGTGCAGTCCTTAACCACATGATTTGGGTACACCATTATAATAATTAAAAATAGAAAGGCCTAAGCATGGTATAGCTACTTTGGAAGAAGTTTGGCAGTGTTTAATAAAGCTGAAGATACACATACATTAATGAACCAGTTTTTCCATTCTTAGGTATATACCTTACAGAAACACATACTTATGTGCACCAAAAGACTTGTATAGGAATGTTCATTGAAGCATTCTTTGTAATAGCCTCTAACTGGAAACAACCCAATGTCCATGAACTGAACCCTGGATAAACAAACTGTGGTATAGTTTCACAATGGAATACCACACAATAATGAAAACTCAAAAACTCCAGTTGAATCTTAAAGACATAATATTGAGTAAAAATATTAAATTCAGACATGCCAGAGTATACTGCATGATTTCAAATAACATGAATTGAACTACATTGTTTAGTAATGCATACTTAGGTAGTGAAACAATAAAGACAAGCAAAGATGTGAATGGCATAACAGTAAGAATGGTGCGTTTCCTCAAAGAAAGAAGAGCTTATGAGAACGAGGGGCACAAAAGAGGCTTGTCTGGCTTGACCTGAATGGAGAACATGAATCCATTTTCCTACAGTTTGTTAAGTTGTAAATTGATGTTTTATGCACATTTCAGTATATTTGTTAACACTTCAAAATTTTTTAAAAGGAGGAAAAATGGGAATAAGGTATTTTGGGTTTCTTGACAAAATTATTTTTGACTCACATATTGTCAAGGGAATTTAAGAATAAATTCATTATTGTTTATCTATGGGAGTGTGTTTTAAAGTTGTACAATTGCCTACTTTTTAAATCCTCCTTGAAATTATCTATTTACTCCTGTTATCTAAACCAAGTGATACTTTTTTCAAACAAAGGTTAATAGGCAAGAATTAGAACATGAAAATCTTGTAAAAAATGAAGAGAAATATAATCTTTGAAGCCATCACTTGAAAGCTTTCTAAAGATTTACATATCTAGACTATGACAAGGACCAACCTGTGAGACTATGAATGCTCCTATGTGCTCTTTTCCTTTTAGATAATGATTCATTTCAAATCACTTTCTCCATTACTATCGGAACTCCCTCTGACAGACACCAAGCATGAAGACAGCAGGGGTCATTGATCTAACCACAGGCCTGAGAGAGGAACAGTCCTAGACCATCCAGGGCTGCCATCTTACTGAGTTTCCCCGGGCAGCCCTGATTCCATGTTTCGATTTCCTTATTATTAAATTAGGGTCATAACCTTCTTAACCTGCTTTGCTGCCTCAGCATATGGATTCATTATTCAAGGCCAAACAAAATTTTATTTCAGTTAAAAATGTCTACTTTTATGGGTAGATTTTAACACATTCTTGAGAGAAAGTTTTATTTTTCAGCTTGTGTGGTTTTGGCATCGTCACAGAAATTCATTCTTGTATTCATTTTTAAACATGACTTCACTAGCTGTCTCCCCTCTCCTTATGCATAGATTTCAACACTATCAAGAGATAGTTTTGCTTTTTACCTTCTGCTGGTTTTTTTCTTTTGGCATTTTCAAGGATTCTCATTTTTTAATACATTATTAAAGTGACTACATTAGCTGTCCCCTTTTCTTTATAAACACCCTGGAATTGGGAATTATATTTGGTGAGTCTGAGAGAGAGCAAGAGAGAAAGAGGAAAGGAGATAGATAGGACAAGCAGAGAGATGTGGATGGTTTTGCAAATGAATGTACTTTCAACTTGAAAGCCTTGGCATGAGACACTATGAGGCCAGAAAAATATGTCACTTTACAACTTTAAATAAGATTTTGACTCTCTGAACATTTTTTTCTGTGCTATTTATTTATGCATCACATAGAAACAGAGACACTTCTACTCCCTGTCTTTTAAGATAAAAGTAGTAATGTCAAGCTGTGGGGGATCCAAAGGAAATAAAACTTAGTTACGCAAAATGGATTCAGAGAAATTACCAAAAAAAAAAAAAAAAACCCCTAACACTTTAGTATAGAAAGTCAAGATATTTGATCTACAGAAAAAGCACATGGATCAAAAACAAACAGGCCTAAATTTTCCTTTCTATCTATAACTGTTTTTGAGTCAGGCATCTTTGAGTGTCTAGAGAAAGTTTTAAACGATACCTCACCCTGAAAAATGCACATAGGCAAAACATTACCTACATTATTAGAGGATTCACAGATATGCTGAAGCCCATCCACCTATAACAACCTTTAGGCTAAAAATCTGAAGATCTAGAGTAATTCCCGAAGTACGTCCAGCTGATGAGACACAGAAATCAGGAAGCATCCCTTTTCCCTCCTGGGCACATGGGATGGGTGTTTTATTAAGGCAGCAGTAAGAAGGAAAGTCAGTCACCATTTTTCCAGCTGTGTTTTCTACCTGTGTGAGCTGTACTCTTCTCATTTTGAAGAAAGTCTTATTCAGTATTGCTTAAGGTGAGCTCATCATCAAAATACCTGGGGAAATAAGCAAAACAAGAATCTCAACCACTGACCAGCCTCACCCAGGAAAAGTGCACAGCCAGGCCTCCTGGCAACATGGCAATGGGACTCATGGCCTGGGGCCCCTGAAGGTCAGAAAGACCCCAAACATGGGTTCCTGTATTTTACCTTAGGACTATACCTACTTGTGTGACTGCCACTCTCTCTACCTCTATTTTGCTCTCTGGGTCCACTCTTATCATCAGCTCACTGACTCTCTGAATCACAGTCTAACTCTCTAGATTTTATTGTTTCAGGTGATCACTATTCCCTGTAGATAGACTCTCTGAGGGTCAGATTATCCTCCCAAAACTAATTGGCTTTAACCACCTTTGACTTGGAAGAAGTTTCTCAGAACGGGGCTACGAATGCCCAGCCTACTGAAGTTTGTTCTGTCCACTATTTGCCCAAAGGTGCCATGATACTATATAAAACTAACTCCAAGTATATACCTGTGAAGCTAAGACTTTGAGGCAGTTCCAGACAAAATGAAAATTAAATTCTGTTGCACCATGGCCCACTATGCATCACCAGTGATTAAGCAGCAAGTCTGAGATTGGAGTTTATCATATGGAAAGAATATTCTCACTGTAGACTCTCAAGGACATTCTTGTGTACAGAATAAGCCTTTTGCTGAAGGAACTAAACAGTGTTAAGCAAGCTTTATTGAAAAATATTAAAATCTTACTCTAATATCAAAGAATGTTCACATTGGATATTTTTCCCCAGTGGACCATCTATTTTCAACCAATAATATATTACCACTGTTTTCCTTAGAGTTAAATGTCATTAGTTGAATTATTCTGATTAAAGTAAAACAATATTAAATGTAACTACAAGGAAGTTCAGTTATATTTCTTCCAAGCAATACATTTGCAGCAAAACTTTAAAAAGTTCTTCAGAAATGGGAAAGTTGTATCTTAAAGGTCCATAAGAAATGCAAAGTTTCAATTTCAGGTCCTAATGATTTTGGCTTATGTCTCCCAGGGTGTGTGGTGGATCAAAAGTTTTATGAGATTCTTAGAGGAGAAAAGAATTTTGTGGTTCAACGAGTTGGGAAACACTAAGTACTCTAGTCTTTATTCTGAGGATTTATAATACCCATCAGCATATTGAAGATACTATATATATATATCTTTATATCATGTATGTATGATACGATAGTGATACTATCATATGAAGATATGTATAGTATCTTCATATATATTATCTTCATACATATTAAAGATATTAAATGTCTAAAGATACATATTAAAGGTAACCCCTTAGAACCCCTGAGACAAAGAAGCCTGTTTAACTGTATCTAACCCAGCATTTCACATTTCCCACATGTATTTGACCATAACACTCCTCTCATTTTTTCCAAATGCATATTAACTACCCACAGAAATAGCGTTCTGTGGAACGAACTTTGGGGAGTATCAATTAAGTCCAAATTGCATTTAATCTATCACTGGAAAATCACTACATTTAGTGAAAACATTTTCTGTTTTGAAGCAGTATGCGCAAATTGAACTAATTTTTGTTAGATGTACATTAAAATACCTTAAAGACAAACAACGTACAAATTGCTATTATTTCCTCATGGTGGGTTAAGGAGATTTTTTTCCCTTCGCTGTCTCTTTCAAAATCTTTCCCATGAATATGTGTTGCTTTTGAAATCAGAAGAAAAGACGTTTAAAAAGCTCAAATGACTACTGAACTTTTGGGGAAAATACCATTTAAACTATTTGTCTTTGGGTAGAGATGGAAGTAAGTTCAGGGGGTGAAATGTTTCTCTGCATTTCTCATCCTCAACCCTATTAAGCCTGTACTTTGGCAAATGAAGCATAGGTGGGAAAATGATGAGAGTGTAGAAATACTTGTTAATTCAAGTATTTCCTAGTTTTTGTACCCATTCTATAAGAAGGGATGGAAATTATGGCTAACAGAGAACTTATTTTGTTTCAAACATTGCCTTGAGATAAATGAATGGTATTTACAGTGCAATAACCCAAAGATTCTTAAGAGAAAGTCAAAATACCTGCCTGGTGTCTAGAAGGGAATTTGATAGGAGAGATTAGCGTTTATCAAGGAGCAAGACAGCAAGTGAGGGTTGACAAAGTTTCTTCAGACAAGAGTCAATGAGCCGTCTTGCAACTGCTGTTTGGGGCATTGTTTGCCTGACAGTAATGTTGTTAGTTTACCCCAAACCTTGCTGCCACAGGTAAGTGGCCCAGCGACATATAAGAAGCTGAGATAAACTGAAGTTCTCACAAAATTACACTTTACAACAGTGCCCAGCCCTGGGCTGAATTCTGAGCGCAGTAAAGCCAGCCTTCACCGCTATCCCTGCTCTTTCCCAAACCACAAATGTCTTTGACCTCATGTCTATCTGTGCATTCCTCCCACCCTGAGGCCAGTCCCTTCCTACAGTGTGCCCTAAAATCTATAATCCAACCTGCTGGCTGTTTTTGTACAGCCAAGAACTAAGAATAAATTTTACACTTTAAAAAGGTTGGAAAACAATCAAAAGAAGAATATTTTCAGACACATGAAAATTATATGAAATTTAAATTTCAATGTTCCTAAGGTTTTATTGGAACACAGCCATGCTTACTTTTTTAACCTATTGTCTATTTCATGTTACAATGGCAGAGGTGAGTAGGTGCAACAATGACCAAGCAAAATTCATCTTATTGAGCCTTACCAAATTCTGAAAGATGTCCTTGAAGACAGAGTCCTACATCAAAAAAGTATGGGAGATTCTTTATGTTATATGCCCAGTTAGAAATGGTTAATGTTCATTAGCTTTGTTAAGCTTATAAATAGCACTAGGTTAAAAAAAATAATATGTGGAAAGCAGTGTGGTGATTCCTCAAAGACCTCAAAACAGAACTACCACTTGACCTAGCAATCCCATTACTGAGTATACACCCAAAGGAATAGAAATCTTTCTATGATACCATAAAGATACATGCATGTGGGGTGCGGGGGGAGGGATAGCATTAAGAGATATACCTAATGCTAAATGGCGAGTTAATGGGTGTAGCACACCAGCATGGCACATGTATACATATGTAACTAACCTGCACATTGTGCACATGTACCCTAAAACTTAAAGTATAGTAATAAAAAAAAAAGATACATGCATGCATATGTTCATTACGGCACTATTCACAATAGCAAAGACATGGAATCAACCTAGATGCCCATCAGTGGTAGACTGGATAAAGAAAATGTGGTACATATACACCATGGAATGCTATGCAGCCATACAGAAGAATGAGATCATGTCCTTTGCAGGAACATGGATGGAGTTGGAGGCCATTATGCTTAGCAAACTAAAGCAGGAACAGAAAACCAAATACCACATGTTCTCCCTTATAAGTGAGAGCTAAATGATGAGAAAACAAGGACATAAACGGGGGAACAACAGACACTAAGGCCTACTTGAGGGTAGAAGGTGGGAGGAGGGAGAGGATCAGAAAAAAAAACTAATGAGGACTAGGCTTAATAACTGGGTGATGAAATAATCTGTACAACAAACCCACATGACACGAGTTTACCTATACAACAAACCACACATGTACATCTGAGCCTAAAATAAAGTTTAAAAAAACACAACAATAACAATAAAGTTAAACCTGGTGTTTCCCAGCCACATTTGAGAATGGTTCCAGTCTCTTCACATAACACCCATGAATATACCTATAAACATCCCAAGAATGCCTCTCAGAAAACACTGCACTGAATCAATTCCATTTTCTTTATTGAAAGACATCTGTCCTGTGTCCATTTCCTCAGGTCCACGCCTGAAAGCTAATACCTTGGAAAGAAGAGAAGGATCTTATCTTACAGTCTGAACTACATTTCTTAGTTTACATGTTGTTATATGGTTCTTATGCAAAAGTAATCCTCAAATATATAATGAAGGTCATGTCAGTCCCCTCACATATCACATGGCAGTGATGTGAGGGTGAATGAAATAATGTACATAAGTTTCTATTTTGAACATACTATCCAAATTAAAAGCATTATTGTCATCTCAAATTAAAAGATCAGCAACAATCTGCTAGAATCTCAACTCCATTTTTCCTCTTTCAACTATTCCTGTATATTACTGCAAAACTTGTTTCCTAAAACTACGCTTTAAAAAATGTCAGTTCTCTATTCATTTGCCCACAATTGCTTCTTATTGCTCAATGCAGTGTTTAAAATTGAATTCTATATAATTTTACAGTTCCATAGAGCTGACTTGGGTCCCCTAAAGGTGAGAAAGTTAGTCTTAGATCCTTTGTGAGTCTTTAACTGTCTTATATACTAAGATTTCCAAATAATATTTTATTTACAAAAAGATTCAGCTGCTAAAAATATGTTAGAAAAACTAGCATGGCCAAGCTTATCTCTTCTGTGTGATTTTGAAATCTCCAGACTGAATTTTATTTTCCATATCTTTGTAATAGGTATTTTTCCTTCCAGCTGGATATTGATAAGATTGGTTTCCTGATAGGATTGATCAATGCTGCATCCATGCACTATGCTGGGAACTCCAAGCAAGGAGAGAGCAGGGAGTGAGGGAATTGTGCAGGACACACAGAGGCAGAAGCAGAGTCCTAAGATGAGGTCAGCAATCATAACTGTAGACCAAACCAAAATGCTGCTCAACTCCTCATCTAAATAGGGGTGAGGTTGCAAGGAGAAGCTGATGGGGCTAGGTGGATTTGTGTGTGTGAAGTTGGGGAAAGAAGGGCAAGACAGTTAGGTAACAGCTAACAGCAGATCTTTTTTTTTTTTTTTTTTTTTTTTTTTTTCTTTTATTATTATTATTATTATACTTTAGGTTTTATGGTACATGTGCGCAATGTGCAGGTAAGTTACATATGTATACATGTGCCATGCTGGTGCGCTGCACCCACCAACTTGTCATCTAGCATTAGGTATATCTCCCAATGCTATCCCTCCCCCCTCCCCCCACCCCACAACAGTCCCCAAAGTGTGATGTTCCCCTTCCTGTGTCCGTGTGTTCTCATTGTTCAATTCCCACCTATGAGTGAGAATATGCGGTGTTTGGTTTTTTGTTCTTGCGATAGTTTACTGAGAATGATGATTTCCAGTTTCATCCATGTCCCTACAAAGGACGTGAACTCATCATTTTTTATGGCTGCACAGCAGATCTTAAGTTCTAGTGCAATCCAGGCCATTAACCAATACCATATTAAATGAGTTAACACATGAAAACCACTTACAAAAGTGCCTGGGACATGGTCAGTGCTATATAAGTGTTAAGAACTGTTATCATTAGTAGTACTATTGTTATTATTATTATTCAGTATTGGGCATGAGGCAAGTAGGAATAAAGTTCTCCAAAAACGTAAGCTAGAATAAGACAAAATGCTAGGCCTATTTTAGTTGATACCTCATCTCTTTATCTTACCTCTCTACCCTGTTTAGTTCTTTCAAAGTACTTACCACAATTTGCAATTATATATTATTTAGGCTTGGGAGTCTGTTTGTGGTTTATAGTCTGCTTCTCCCATTTGATTTTTAAGTTGTATGATGCCAAGGACTAGATCTGTTTTATTCCCAACCCTTTAGCCAGTATACAGCACGGTGCCTGGAAAAGTGGGCACTCAATACAGAATGATGAGTGACTGCCTGAATGAATGCCAATTAGGTACAGAGCAGGCTTCCTCCAAGGGCAACAACCTCAGTGGGAAAATTAGGAAAAATCTTTGATGCCCAATATCCCAGATAAAAGGGAAACAGAGTGTCAGGCTGAATTCCCTGGGTGCTTCAATCCTGGACTGTGGATCAGGACAACATATTGCCTAAGGACAGGTGGAGCTAGTACCCTGGACATCTAGCTCAGGAAGCTTGTTGAGATACCTGGGAAGCAGTGGCAGCACCATCTTCCAAATTCTCCACCAATATCTGGATGAGTAACTTTGAGTTCTGTGGATCCCTAGATCAGAAAGGAGGAGGGAGAGATGAGGATTTGCCATGTTCTTTAATTCAACCTTATGAGTAATAAGGCAATTATTATTCAGTTCCTTGGAGGTCCCTGAGGTCTCCTTGTCAATAGATGGGATGGGGCTAGGAGAGAGGCTCAAACTGACCAATTTCCTCAAGATCTCCAGATAAACCCTGAGTTACTCTTTCTTTTTTTATTTTATTTTATTTTATTTTATTTTATTTTATTTTATTTTATTATTTTTTTATTTTTGAGACGGAGTCTTGCTCTGTCACCCAGGCTGGAGTGCAGTGGCACAATCTCAGTTCACTGCAAGCTCTGCCTCCCAGGTTCATGCCATTCTCCTGCCTCAAAACCTCCCAAGTAGCTGGGACTACAGGTGCCTGCCACCACGCCCAGCTAATTTTTTTTTGGTATTTTTAGTGAAGACAGGGTTTCACTGTGTTAGCCAGGATGGTCTCGATCTCCTGACCTTGTGATCCGCCTGTCTCGGCCTCCCAAAGTGCTGGGATTACAGGCTTGAGCCACCGCACCCAGCCCTGAGCTACTCTTTCTAATATGCCCTCCTGCTTTTTCAACACCAAGCTCAAGCAGTACAGAATTTGCCTTAGCCTATTTCAAACTCCATTGCCTTTATATAAGAAAATAATTTTGAGCCATGGATTGAACTTTAGTTATACGTATATTGAGAGTTTAGGGATGCTAATTATACCCTCTCTGTGATCTGTGTTCTTAATCAGTTGATAAATAACAGCAAGGAACCAACTGAGGCATGGAATAATAGCTGCCTTATTACTCATAAGGTTGGATTAAAGAACATGGCAGGTCCTCATCTGTCCCTCCCTCCTTCTGATCTAGGGATCCATAGAACCCTAACTTACCCACCCAGTGGAGAATTTGAAAGATGGTGAACCTGATGACTCAGACTTCACTCAGTCTTGTCTCCACAGGAACACAAAAAGGACAATTTCCAACTACCCATTGTATAGATTTTTCCTCAGGCTTTCTTGCAAGGGAGAAAAACTCAGCCCTGTCTGAGTTTCGATGCAGTAGCACCAGCAATTAGCCCTACTTCATTCCTTGGGAGAAAAGGACAAGGGAGTATAGAGTGAGAGATCAGAAGGAAATCCTTGGATATTTCCTTCTTCTGATGATGGATATGGACATTCTTTCATGAATATATGAGGAGAGGCAACCAACAGCTCTTCTCCAGGCTATTCTTCTCACACACACACACACACATACACACACACATTTGTTCTGGTGAATGTTAGCCACTGTTTTGACATCTATGGCAGGCTGTATTTTCCAAAATGGCTGCAACAATAACCTCCATCCCATAGGCTCATTTAGAACTTGACATTACTTTTTGAAGAAATGGGGTCTGTGTCTCCTCTTTTAATCTGGGTAGGCCTTTGACTACTTCAACCAACAGAGTATGGCAGAAGTGACATTCTGACTTCCAAAGCTAGACCATAAAAATGTCATGATCTTCTATCTTATTCTTTTGAGACATTCTCTCTTGAAATCTGAAGAGCAAAGCTCAAGAAGCTCCTGGAGGATACATGTGGAGAGGAACTGAGTTCCCTGACCCACAGTCCTGGTTGAATTCCCACCTGACAGACAGCATCAACTTGCCTGTCATATGAGTGGGTCATCTTGAAAGGGTGCCATTTAGTCCCCCATCAAGATGCCCCGGCTGATGTTACATAAGGCAGAGGTGAGCCATCCCTGCCAAGCTCTGCCCAAATTTCAGATTTGTGAACAAAATGAATGATTGTTATTGTTTTTGGTTATTACATTTTGGGCGTTTTGTTATGCAGCAGTAGATAACTGTTACAACATCTAATCAATATAAATCTTAAAGAGAGGAGCACCAAAGATAAGCCGTGAAAATTAGGGTGAGCCATCTTATGAAACAACATTAATGAATTTGCATATGGAAGAATACTTTTTCTTTTCATAAAGCAGACCAACTACAGTGCTTCCCCCAGGTTTCAATAATAAAAGAAAGGCGGGGGGAACTACTGCAATTAGCTTCTTTACCTTGGAACTTGGCAAAAAGAATTTTGTTCTGCTAGGGATAATAAGTGAGGTGCACAATGTGAGACCTGAGCTTAAAACAATTTTTTCAGAGTGCCACAGTGGGAAACAAAACCACCTTCTTCAAACACCTCACTCTTAGTCACCAAATCCTACCCGGACAATTGATTCAAAAGACTGGCTGTAATTTTCAACTTGTGGGACTTCTTCTGAAAGGCCTGCAGCCTCACTCCTGGATGATCATTTGTACATCTCTCTGCCTTGCTTTTCAAATGGCCTTTTAGAGTCGTAAATGCTTTTGACAGATCAAAAGAGTCACAGAAATAGACTGTGAAAGCACCTCCAGGGTTGGATTGGAAATAATGTTGTGAGTGATTAGAACTAGGATAAGTCCAGTGGTTTAGTGGGAATTCTAGGAGCATCCCAGGTACAGCCTCCTGCATAGACAAGAGCTGAGGAATCTTAGGAAAGTCAAGAAGAGAAGAAGAGTCCATATTTAGGAGCAAGAGCTCCTCTGCATCACATTTTAACCACTGTGAGGCTTGTCATCATAATTTTGTCTCAGTGAGAACTGAACTGAGAACTCCCCGTGCCAATTCTTCCCACTTAAATCATCTTTTAAAATCTCTCATTTTTATTCAGATCATTAGTCAGGTATAATGTCAAAATTCTTCTCCTTAATAAATATCAACAGAAAAGGCTTTTTCCGTGTGTGTGTGTGTGTGTGTGTGTGTGTGTGTGTGTCTGTGTGTTCTGCTCTCAGTTGAAATTTCTCAGTAAACTTTCAAATTTAAGTATAACAAACACATAGAAAAGTGTATCTAAAGAACATATGGAAGTTCATAGAAGCACACACCCATATAACCACAACTGAGATTTTTTAAAAGTAGCATTTCCAGTACCCTGGAAACATCTTTCATGCCACCTCCCAATTATACTCAATGCTCCCCAAAGGGTAATCAATATTATGATTCCATCAAATGTTAGAATTTTATCCCCAATACCATTCCCTTTGTGAAACATTTTTGTGCACTACATGTTTTATTTTGCTCAGGGTTACACTGAAACTTTGGTTTACCTTCTCTCTCTTCCTGATTTCTTTTCTTTATTCCTAGCTCATGGAATGCCATCCTTAGATTAGCACTGGAAATCAATGGCAAATGAGCTGGTGAACAGATATAAATAATTAAATTTCAGGGCTGGAAGGGACCTTAGAGATAGATCGTCTAGTTCAAATACAATTTCTCTCAATTTATAAAAGAGAAATCTGTGACCCAGGGAGACGAATTGGGTTACCTTTGATCGTACAACTAGTAAATGGAAGTTCAGGTCTATGTCTCTCTCTCTGCTATACAACAATGTCTCCATAACACTCTTCCAACATGTATTTCTAAGAAGAGGAGAAAAACCAACTACAGTAACTTATGTTAAGCTGGGCCATTATCCTATGAAAGGAAAGCAGACCACTCATACTTTCTCAATAGAGTTGAACCCTTTCCCTTTATGAGTCTCTTTGAAACATTTTACCATATCAGAACAGTTTTTGAGCAGTTTGTCAGAGTTTACCTTTCTCTCTCATGCACTTACTCTCTCATTAATTTAAACTTCATTCACTTACCAAATATCTGTTGAGTATCTATTATGTGTCAAGTATAGATGTTGGAAAAACAACAACAGTGGACAAAAGAGACAAACATCCTTGTCCTCATGCAGCTTACATTCCAATAGGGTGGACAGTCAAGAAATAAGACAAATAAGAAAACACATTGTGTGTTAGGTGATGATTGGTGTTATGGAAAAAACAAAGCAGAGGAGTGAATGCTAGGGGTTACGGTGAGGTGAGGCTTTCTTTTGAAATAAGTGAGCAAAGGTCACACTGAGGTGGCATATAATTCAATTCCTGAAGGAAGCGAAGGAGTAAACTAAACCATGCAGATATCTGGGGGAAAAGCATTCTAGGCAGAGGGAACAGCAAATGCAAAGGTCCTGAGGTGAGACGATGCTCAATGTGTTCTACGAACAGCAAAGAGGCCAGTTTGGCTATTAGAGAGGGGGCAATGGGGAGAGCAGTAGGAAAGGAGGGAAGAGAGGTGACAGGGAGCCAGATTGTACAGAGACTTGTGTGCCACCAGAAGAACTTATTCTTCTCCTCTGAGAACAATGGGGAGTGATTGAGGGTTTGAGCCAAAGAATGGCATGATATGACCGATGACTAAATAGGATCACTCTTGTAGCTTTGTTGAAAATAGTTTTGGGGGAGGTGAGGTGAAAGCAAGGATTCTTGTTAACAGGTTATTGGAATAATTAGAGGGAAAAATCTTGGGACCAGTGTGATGACAATGGAGGTAGTGAGAAGTGGTTGGATTTGGGATACATTTTGAAGTTAGGATCAAGAGAATTTGGTTACCATAAACATGAGCAAATCTAAGTGTGGTGGTTTAAAAAAAAAATCAACTGGAAATCCTTTGCTACACCACTCATCTTGAGGGCCTACATCTCCTCTCCTTGTGCTCAATGTGATCCAAGTGAGCTTATGACTGTTTACACCAGTAGAGTAATAGCAGTCATATTAGGTGACCTCTGAGGCTAAGCCATAAAGGCCACTCATTTTCTTCTCAGTCTTTGGAATACCTGCCTCTTTCTCATAACCTGGATTTCATGCTGTAAGAAATCCAAGCAAAATGACAGGTCAAGGTATAGGTCCTCCACTTGATAGTCTCAGTTGAGTCCAGCTTTTGTGTGATTCCAGCCCAAGCAGCAAGCATGAGAGTAAAGAAGCTTCCAGATTATTCTAGCCCTGAGCCATTTAAGTCATTTTAGCTAAGTCCTCAGACATCAGGGAGAAAAGACAAGCAATTCCATCATGCCCTTCTGAATTTAGCACCCACAGAATCTATTAGCATAACAAAATGTTTCTGGTTTAAGTCATTAAGTTTAGCATGTTTGTTACACGGCAATAGATAACTAAAACACAGACTCCCAGTAGGGGTAAACCTGCTTACATCGTCACAGAAAACCTACTGGGCAGCTGTCCAAAGTCTAGGGACAGAAATTGTGCCATTATTATCCATGTGTAAGTGCATTAGGAGTAGGAAATAGCCCTGGTTCACTGTCTCCCACTTACCAGTAATAAACCCCTTGCTAACTACTCAAAAAGCCAGATTGAACAGATGCACTCGGCAATCTGATTCTACCATTTATTAGCATTAATTACAGTCATTTTCCTTTCATTGGTTTTATTTTTATTAATATCTCCTCAAACAAGCCAATAAAAAAGAAAGAAAGAAGGAAAAGGACAAATGCCTTCATACATGGGCAATCTTCCGCAGGCTCAATGAGTCAGTCAAGCTTAGGCGTGTCTCAAGATAGGCATGACCTGCTCTCCACATATCTAGCACTTGTGCCAGAAACTGGGAGGGACCAAGGATTCACATCAATATGAGAAGCAAAGGACTTCATGTGTGATCTCAACATTGTCTACCAGACTCTGTCACATTTTGGGGTCATGATTCTTGGCTTTGATCAATACAAGTAATAGAAGTGATATTAGGCTATTTAGGCTAAGCCATAAAAGCCATTCGTTTTCTCACTGAACTGTGGAAGCAAGCCACTCACCAACTTCTTTGTGTCTAGTTCCTAATGCTGAAAGAAAAAAATCGGCCGGGCGCAGTGGCTCACGCTTGTAATCCCAGCACTTTGGGAGGCCAAGGCGGGTGGATCACGAGGTCAAGAGATCGAGACCATCCTGGCTAACACGGTGAAACCCCATCTCTACTAAAAATATAAAAAATTAGCTGGGTATGGTGGCGGGTGCCTGTAGTCCCAGCTACTCAGGAGGCTGAGGCAGGAGAATGGCATGAACCCAGGAGGCGGAGCTTGCAGTGAGCGGAGATTGCACTACTGTGCTCCAGCCTGGGCAACAGAGCGAGACTCCGTCTCAAAAAGAAAAGAAAAGAAAAGAAAACTGCACCGAGTGGTGGCAATCAGCTTTATCTTATATTCTCAGGACCTAAAATAAGACACCAGACAATAGTTCTGCTAGACATAGAATAATATTGGTTCTCTTTCTCTAGACACTTTGTAGTTTGGTGGTTATAGAAAGCCATGTTTTGATTCATCCATCCCTCATCCAAGAGATGCTTAGATCAGGAAACTATGTTAGGCCCTTTAGTAAAGGCAGGAAATACAGAGATGAAGATAGGACATAACTCATTTTTCAAGGCTCAGCCTAAATACCACTCTCCTTCATTAAAGTTGTAGTAACAATGCTGTATGCTCACCCAACTCATTTTATTTTTCACCTGAGCTCTCAGGAAAACTTCCCAACTTCCTGTACAGCTAAATTTGGGTCATGTGACTACATTCTGGCCAGTGGAAAATCTGGCAAATGTGACGTCTGCATATCCAGCCTAGCCCATAAATCCTCTGGGCAGTGTTCCTTCTGTGGTAACCTTAGAGGCCATGTGTTGAAGGTGGTGAGCTCATGCAAAGCTGAGTCCCTGAATGACCATAGGAGCAAACTGTCCTTCTGGCCACATTGACTGTGGCAGGATCAGACAGCTAACTTTTTATTTTGTGAAGCCACTAAGATCTAAGTTGTTTATTTCATTATTGTCTTCCTCTCCCCCACCTTTACCAAGACTAATACTAACATTTCTTTAATTGCTACACTATTCAAGTTCCACTCAAAAGATAGAATTCATGCCAGATTTTCTTTTAATTGTGGTAAAATGCACATAAAATTTACCATTTTAATCATTTTAAGCATATAGTTCAGTAATATTGAGTCTATTCACATTGTTGCACAACCAATCTGCAGAACATTTTCACTTGCAAAACTGAAATATATACCTATTAAACAACAACCTTCCATTTTCCCCTGCCTCAGCCTCTAGAAACCACCATTCTACTTTCTGTCTGAGTTTGACTACTCTAGATTCCTATAAGTGGAATCATGCAGTATTTGTCTTTTTGTGACTAGCTTATTTCATAGCATGATGTCCTGAAGGTTCACCCATGTTGTAGCATTTGTCAGAATTTCCTCCCTTTTTAAGGCCAATTAATATCCCACTGTAGGTATATACCACGTTTTGTTTATCTATTTGTCTGTTAATGGACGCTTGGGTAGCATCTATCTCTTGGCTATTGTGAATAGTGCTGCTATCAATGTGGCTGCTATCAATATCTCTTTGAGATCCCCTCTTTCAATTCTTTTGGCTATACACCCAGAAGTGGAATTGCTAGATCATATGATAACTCTATTTTTAGTTTTTTGAGGAATCATCATACTGTTTTCCACAGTGGCTGCCATTTTACATTCCCACCAACAGTGCAAAAGGATCCAATTTCTCCACATTCTTGCCAACATCACGCTAGTTATTTTGAACAGAGAATTTAATATACAGAATTATTAACTAGGTAAGTGAAAGAGTAAAAAGGGGATACTAAGGTTTCAAGAACATAGCAAATGTGGGAGGCAGCTAACACCCCTAGGGCTGAGGGAACAAAGTAAAAGGTTGGAATTATTAAAACGTAGAGACTTAGGGGAGAATCCTGTCAGCTGGGCTCCAGAGCTCTGAGGAATGGGCACAAGCTGGTGCAGGTATCTCTGAGAGGTATCAATGAGGCTAGTTCTGTGATGTTGGAGAGACTGTAAACTGGATTCAGCTGCTGCTGCAGCAATAAACTACCATTGTCAAATTGTCACTACCAAGGCAAAGAAGCCTTGCTAGGGCAATGCTCACAGGAACAGAAACCAAACCAGTGAAGCAAATCCCTTTTTCCTTTTCCAACCTTGAAGTCAGTCTCTAGTGCCCACTATTGGCAGAGCCTACAAGGGAGCAGTTGAAAAGCAGAAATGAAGTTTGCAGAGTCCCAGTCTCAGCATTAGCAAGTGGAGTGTGGAAGCATGGGTTGGAGCTAAGAGGCAATAACTTAATAGCTGGCACACCATGCCAGGGAGTACTTCTCTCTGTACAGCACTCTCAGCACTTTGCCTGCTTTCTTTTATGGCACACATCACTTTCTATCATGAATCAAAGTTTTTTTGGTTATACCTTAACTCTGATTCAAATATAAATTCCTTTAAAAGCTAGATCAAGGGCTGATTAATCTCTGTATACCTTCCTCATGTTCCCCAAAGCCTGGCACAATTGATGTACATAGTTTGTGTGCAATAATTTTGTCAAATGAATGAATTTGATCTGAAGTGAATGAAAGGGTAGTGTTTATAAGGAAGTAGGATGGAACACTGACGAAGCCCAACTATACTGAAAGTTGCCACTAATTTGTGGATTAAATAGAATTTGGACTAAGAGATCCTAAAAAATGCTTGTGAAAAGTAGAGTCGCACCAACTTTGTGGAGGTGTGCTGAGACTTGACTGAAGGTGTGAGAAAAGCTTGCAGTTATTTTGGTATTGGCTATAAACTGGCAATTGGAGAGGTGAAGAGTGGGAAAACGGGGCCTCTCCCAGGGCCTTCAAAGGCAAACCTGGTCTCCCCAGAATCTCTTCATACCCTATGCAGAATATTCTAGACCTATTCTGATTCTCTATTCAGTAAGATCTTGGAGAGTTGATGGTCCAGTTATTATTTCTGCATAGCTAATTATTCCCAGACTTGGTGGCATACCACAACAAGTGTTTTATCAAGTTCATGAGTTATGTGGGTCAGGAATTTAGGAAGAAAACAGTAGAAATGGCTTTGCTTGAGGATGTCTGGAGTCTGCGCTGGGAAGATTCTATGGGTGGGGGAGACTTCATGGGTGGGAGCTAAAGTAATCTGGAGTCATCTTCATGGACATATCTGGTGATTGATGCTGACTTTCTACTGGGACCACAGGTAGGAGTTATTGACTGTACTACTTACCTGTGGCCTCTCCATGTGACTTGGGCTTCCTCCCAACATGGCAGCCTCAGAAGATTCAGGCTTCTTATATGGGGGCTCAGGACTCCACAGCAAGTGATGATAGTCTGGGAGCTGTTATGTCCTAGCCTCAGAAGTCATGCAGTGCCACTTCCACTTCATTCTCTTGGTTACAACTGAGTCACAAGCTTACTCATATTTAAGGGGAGGACTTAATTAATAACAATATGATCAATTGAAGAAAATCATGTGGGACAGGAAGCATTGTTGTGGGCATCTTTGGAGAAGATTTATTTCTATTAAATCTGTTCTCCTTATTTTCCAAATGAGGATGCCGTGGTCCAGAGAACTTGGGAAGCAGCTTGCAAGGGTCCTTATGGGCTACCTCAACAAAGTACCACAAACTGAGTGATTTAAAACAACAGAATTTTGTTGTCTCATCGTTCTGAAGGCTAAACATCCAAAAGGTGACAGCAGAGTAACTCTAGGGAAAAAGTCTTTCCTTGCCTCTTCTGAGCTTCTGGCAGTTCTCAGCAATCTTCAGAGTTGCTTGTATTAATAGATGCGTGACTCCATTCTCTGCTTAGCATGCTTTTTGTGTGTCACCACATATCTTACCCCTTTGTGTATGTGTCTTCCAGGTTTCCCCTTTATATAAGGACATCAGTCATACAAGACTAGAGGGCATCCCAATGACCTTATTTTAACTTGATTACTTCTATAAAGACCCTATTTCCAAATTAGGTCACATTCTGAGGCACTGGGGATTCAGACTTCAATATGTCCCCCCCTTTTTTTTGATGGGGGTACAGTGTTCAGTTCATAGCACCGCCCTTTATGAAACCCATGGAACAAGGAGAATTTAGAGATTTATCTTAGGTAAGGCTGAGACCCACAAGCAGCAGCTATGCCGAGGAAATTTCTCTGCCAGGTAAATATGGGCCAAGGCTCTGAAGGTGTTTCAAAGAGAAAAAGAGACTGGGATTGTTTGAACACACTGGCTTTATGTTAATGAAATATTCATGACTGGGCCAAAATAAATGCTGGACAGTGAGTGCCATCAGAGAGATCTGAGTAATTCCAGTAGAGATCAGATGCTGGAGCCAATTCTCCCTCTTCCATAGCTAGAGGGTAATGATTAAACTGCAGAGGCAATTCAGGCTGAGTAGAGCCAGCTTGGCTGACATATACTCCACTGACAAGTATTTTGGGCTGGTAGAGGAGATGAATAAAGGAGAGGCTGTTCTCTTATCCGTGGCTTTGAATTTTGAAAGGTAGCTTTCTTTCCTTCCAAACGGTGATGTGAGGCGGATAATATAAAGATAGTTAAAACTTTAACAATACTAAAAACAGCCCTGGATTTGTTACAGGAAAGGGGTCCCAATCCAGACCCCAAGAGAGGGTTCTTGAATCTCGCGCAAAAAAGAATTCTGGGCGAGTCCTTAGAGTAAAGTGAAAACAAGTTTATTAAGAAAGTAAAGGAATAAAAGAATGGCTACTCCATAGAGCAGCCCTGAGGGCTGCTGTTTGACCATTTTTATGGTTATTTCTTGATGATATGTTAAACAAGGGGTGGATTATTCACGCCTCTCTTTTTTAGACCATATAGGGTAACTTCCTGATGTTGCCATGGCATTTGTAAACTGTTATGGCGCTGGTGGGAGTGTAGTAGTGAGGACGACCCGAGGTCACTCTTGTGGCCATCCTGGTTTTGATGGGTTCTAGAGTTGGCTTCTTTACTGCAAACTGTTTTATCAGCAAGGTTTTTATGACCTGTATTTTGTGCCAACCTCCTGTCTCATCCTGTGACTTAGAATGCCTTCATCGTCTGGGAATGCAGCTGAGTAGGTCTCAGCCTCATCTTACCTAGCCCCATTCAAGATGGAGTTGCTCTGGTTCACATGCCTCTGAAAGATTTGATGGAAACTGTATTTTTCTTTATCCGTCAGTGTATCCTTTCCTTCAGAATTTGGAGGAATATAAAGTAATTTATATTACTCACCAATAATAACATCAGAAAAAGCAAGAATTATTACTATTTCTTGGAGTAGCAGAGCCCACACACTGTTGAGCAATTTGTATGTACCATCATAACTTTGCTATGGTATTTTGCTCAATCCTGTTAGTGTTTCCTGCACACAGACTTCTTATATAGGTTTTACTTTTTCAAACGGCATCCCTTTTGTTGAAGGGCTGCCCTCAGGCTACCGGAGGCTGCATTTCTGGCTACAAAGGGAACTGAAAGTGCCTGGGAATTTACACAAATGTGGGGCAGCCTTTATCTAATGACTTACAGGTGTGGGAATATAAACATTCATGGGGGATAGGTATGGAACTCTCTTGTTCCTTCTCTGTGTTGTTGTCTACACCCTTTTCCTGAGAAACCCTATGGGGTTGAACCAAAGTTAATCTCCGTGAGACTTGGCTTAATACCCTACCCTTGTTTGGCTTTCAATCTCTACCTGTCTCAATTTCTCATTCCTCTACTGTTTTTTCCTGATAACATATCTTAATAAATAATTTCCATGCACATTCTGATTTCAGGGTTTGCTTCGGGGGCTCACCTTTAAACACCATCTTATCTAATCTTTACAACAACCTAATGAGACAGGCAGGATCAACCCCATTTCACAAAAATGGACACTCTCACCTTGAAAGGGGCTACCCCAAATCAAGAAATTTAGCTGTGCAGATTTTCAAACCAGTCCTCTCTCTGCTATATCCTCAAAGCTACAACTTGTCTTACTTCCTTTTCCACCTCTTAATTGTCTTAGGCTTTCCCAAATTTCTTGACATATGAGGTCTTGGTTCCCATTATTTCCTCTTCCTGGACTGGCCAAACCCGGGTTTTTGTTATTACAGTGAATAGGATAGAGATGTTCTTCTTCATGCTCCCTTCTCATGGCATAATGTAGTGAATTAAGAAGAGCCCCAAATTCTTTGACACCCCTCCCATTGAAGGCTGGGGTCTATCTACCCTCCCCATAATTCTGGGATGGTCCATGACAGTTGTGACAAATACTTTATGGTAAATATGATCTGGGACTAGCTTGTAAAAGGACTGGCAGTTTCTGCCTTAGTCTTTCGGAACCCAGAGCCTCCATGTAAGAAGAGACTTCCAGGATATTAGGAAGCCCAAGCTAGCCAGTGGAGATGTCATGTGGTGACAGACATGTTTAACCTTTAGAGTTGTCCCAGCTGAGGCTTCAGGCATTATAGATCAGAGATAAAACACTCCTGCTATGCCTTGTCTGAATTCCTGAACCCCAAAATCCATGATCACTTTTTTAAAGTTGTTTTTATGCCAGAAAAGTTTATAATAGCTTTGTTATGCATTGACAGATAACTGCAACACTCAGGCATATCAGATTATCCAGAAAGTGTTATCAAAACACCAGGGGTTCGGTCTAGGTTTTGCTGCTCACCACACAGAAAGCCAATCACTAAGGCAATGAATGTTGCCAAGGAAGAAGGCTTTAATCAGGTGCTGCAGCCAAGGAGATGGGAGCTCAGTCGCAAATCCATCTCCCTGACTGACTAAAATTAGAGGTTTATGTGATGTAACTCTGGGAAGAAATATTAACTATGTATAAGAAAACGGAAACTTGGGAGCCTAAGGAAGCAATCGTTAAGAATGAGGGGCCTGGCTTTTCATTGTCTGGATGCAATGATCCAGTGTGTTTCAGTTCTTTGATACTTTTTAAGAGGTCTGGGGATCCTTTCCTGAGGAAGGAACTCAGATAAAACAAATTTAAGTTTCAAGCTTTAAGACCAGAAGTGTCCATTTTTATGTTTATAAAAAAACAACAGTCTGGCTCGGCACAGTGGCTCACGCCTGTAGTCCCAGCATTTTGGGAGGCAGAGGTGGGAAGATCATTAGGTCAGGAGCTTGAGACCAGCCTGGCCAATATGGTGAAATCCTGTCTCTACTAAAAACACAAAAAAATTAGCCGGGTGTGGTGGCACGCACCTGTAGCTCCAGCTACTCGGGAGGCTGAGGCAGAAGTATCACTTGAGCCTGGGAGGCGGAGGTTGCAGTGAGCCAAGATTGTGCCACTGCACTCGAGCCTACATGACAGAGCGAGACTCCATCTCAAAAAAAAAAAAAAAGGAAAAAAGAAAAAAAAAAAAGCAACCGTCGATAGGACTATTGGTTTTGTTTCAAAGGCATTTGGATTAGCATACAGCACCTGTCTACCATCTCTCAACATCCCTCAGGCTGTCATTCCACCTGCATCTCAAACTTCTTCACCCTGGTCTTGGAGTTGGAAACAAATGAACTCTTTTTGAGCATCATCCACTCATGACAGCATTTCACTTCTAATTTGGCACTTGATCCAAGGTCTGGGTTTTGCCATTTGGGAGCAACTAGTTGTTGGGTAAATGAATGGCTTGGGATCTAGTTTCTTCCAAGAACAGCTAAGCTTTGGTCTTTTTACATTTCAGTTATCCTATAAATTATCTGTAGTTGCTACGGAGCCCTAACACTTTGGGGCATAATGAGATGGCATGTTCTTGTTTAGTAGGAAAGGCACTACTCAAGCATTTGGTTCTGTCTTAACTTTGCTACTCTGCCACCTTGGGCAAGTCACAACTCTCTGAGCTGCATTTTCTGAACCCTAAAATGAAATGAGTGACTTGTGAAGCATTTTATGGCCTCCCTAGGAGAATAATTTGTTTCCAGGGTTGGATTTCTTTGGCTGTTTGTATATATTCATATTGTAAATTTCATCACGTATAGTATACACATATTTTATTTGTATTGTACAGTACTGGTGTCACGGCAGAAAGCACTGTGTAGCTTGCAGGCTTCAGAGCCATTTAGACCTGGGTTTGCCATTTACTAGCTGTATGACCCTGGGCAAATCCAAGTGTTATTTTCATGTAAAATGAAAATGAAGATCATCATACCTACCTTGTACAGTTGCATTGAGGATCAAGACATAATGAAGAAAAGAAATCAGTAGATAAGTTAGCATTCAATAACTTCTTCTGTCGTTATCCTGAAAGCTTTTCATTTATAAATGATTCATTATATTATTTACTTCTTCATACATTTTAATTGTCCTGAAGCCAAAGTTGTAACACTAAAAACAGCTTTAAAATGCTATCAATGACAACATCCAGAGTAAAAGGACATACTCATTTTTTCTGTGAGTTCACTCAAAAGTAAACGTGTGCAAACGTATGCACTACACACACAACTTCTTCCACTGAATTCCAGCCTGCCAAAAAAGACAAATGTTTCATGCAGACCCAGCCGGCCTCCGCCAGTGTTAGTCTGGGGTCATCTTATCCACCCTCAAAAGTTTTTGAAAAGAGATGTGCAAAAGAAGGAAGTCTCAGCCATTTCCACAGTCTACTCAGTAAGCCAAGTCAGTGTGGACCCAATTTCATTTTAGGAACCATTTGTGTGTCAGCCAGCAAAATAGTGGTCCTGTGTCATCACCAGGAGACCAAGGGGCCTGGAGCCCAGGGCTGGCCCTAAGAATGCGGACCAGCACAGATAACCCCAGCACTTCAGTCCTACTTTGGTTTTGAATCTACTGATCATTAATGCCTCTGAGTTTGGCTCACTGCATCACCGAGAGGCATCTGCCCCTCACTTTCTCCAGGATTAGGAGTGGAAGTGGAGTATCAGATTCCAAGTCTTACTCATCTCTGATTTTCATCTCTCATAACAAAACCAAGACAGCACTCAATGTGCATTCAATGAATGAGTGAGTAACTGATACATGTGTAAATTAAATCAACTGGATATTGTTTATTCCACCACTTACATGGACTGCCACCTCTGACATTGTTATTCAGCACTTCTATACTTTGGGATGGAGAGTGGGGAGAAAATATAATTTATGAAACCCCTACTATCTATACACTGTACATTCAGTCACTTCTTTCTTCTAGCAACTCTACAATGAAAAAGGGGAGTTCATAAAAATTAAGTAATTCTCCTAAACTCCCACTGATAATGGGTGGTAATTTCAGGATTCAAACTCCAATTTTCTGGCTCAAAAGTTCACTATCTCTCCACTATACTGTGACATTTCTTAGAATCAGAGGGAGGTGCTGGTTGGTACAGAAAAAAAGTAAATAAATAAATGGGTGGGGTCTGTGACCATTGAGTTAAACTGTCTATCTGTTGAATGATATCCAAGCCACTTTAGACAGATGGGGGCCGCTATTCCCATGACAGATATTCTGGAATAGGAACAACTCCACAAAACTTAACTGAGCAGGCTTTGCATTCCTGGCACCACCCAGGACAGATAAATCGGCCCTCAAGTTGGCTCTCAAGGAACTTCCCAGAAAAGCTTCCTTGACCTCTCTTTTAAGGGAATTATTAAACATGAATCTGCGCAACATTGCTTTTTTTCCCCCCAGCATCAGCATCAGAAAAGCAGTAAGTGCAAAAGAAAATGAATTTTATTTGAGACTTCTAATTCATATCAGAGGAATATGCAGACAAAGAGATGGCTATCATATGTGGAACAACAGTTAGAAGGCTGAAATTCCTAAAATTAGTGTCAGCTGCTGGTGACGCACGCCTCGTGAGGCCCCAGACTGCTGACCCGCATGTGCCTCTGTGTCATTTCTCCTTAGCATTGTCCTTTGGCAGGTCGAAGCTTTCACCGACCAGAACCCAGCAGACTTCTGCCTGGAAGGAGTTTTAAGACCCTGAGTTGCTAAATGTAAGTCCTTGAAAGAACAACACTGGAATGTCAGCAACACTTACTGGCCCCAAACCATTTCCTTTCTCACCTGAGAAGGTTTAAAAAAATCACAAGGAATATGTGCTGGAGTCAGAAACAATGTGGAAACTCTCCATCCTGAGGGCATTTTTTTCCCCAAGCTGATTTTATTTACTAGAGAGGAGACATAAAGATGTGAGGTTTCTGGTTTTGATGAAAATAATATAAGAGCAAAAAAGGACTCAGGAATTTAATTTTTATCTGGCTTTGGACATGTCACTCCCTCTCGGCTTCATTTCTCATGCCTGGCTTCTTATACTTACCCATATAACATCTGGGTTGATATTTAATTTTTACTCAGAATTAGTTGGGATTCCCAGAAGGACTACAAATGTATAATGTATTTCTTAGACTTCCATGTGTACCACCTTTTTCAAATGATTGGACGGGAACGTTTCTATAATTTCTAAGGGGCATAAGGATGGAGGCATCGCATAAACCCTTCAGCTCAGCCTTACTCATTCCTAGAAGTTCCAGACTATTTGTAATCATGCACAGATGCCGCTCCACAGAAGACACCATGTTCTCAACTGGGACATCATTCACGTGGTTCCTGAGTATAATACATTCCACTTCTGTACCCATTTTCCCAAGACTATATAGAAGGTTGGTGATAAGATGGAGGAATAAAGAGACTAAGTATCTTATGTTCACTGATATGATAATGAGACTTCCCATTGTACTTTTGATGTACAGAATTACAGATTTTGGCTGGCTGCAGGGACTCAGGCCTGTAATCCCAGCTCTTTGAGAGGCCAAGGTAGGAGTATTGTTTGAGCCCAGGAGTTCAAAACCAGACTGGGAAACATAGTGATACCCCATCTCTACAAAAAATAAAAAATTAGCCAGGCCTGGTGCACCCTGTAGTCCCAGTTACTTGAGAGGCTAGAGTGGGAGGATCTCTTGAGCACAAGAGATCGAAACTACAGTGAGATCTGTTCACCTCACTGCACTCTAGCCTGTGTGGAGAGGCTGAACACTGTCTCAGAGTGAGGCCCTGTCTCAAAAATAAAAAATAAAATAAAATAAAGAGTTACAGATTTTACAGGCAGACTTTCATGTTCACCTGGTCATTGTCATCACTGACACAATCTAATGAAAGAAGTGGAGAGGAAGGAATTTTGCACATGTTTATCCACCTCTTTCCTCGAATCAGGAGTCACTCAGAGGGAAGGAGAAGAGTAACAGGCCCCACTCCCTAGTCTCAGTATCTGTGACTGCTGATGCACTATTTCTCAAGTGTTCAGAAACAGTGAGTTGAGATATATAGAGACAAGCTTCCCATGCAGAATCCAGGTTGTTGGTGGTGAAAAGCACAGTAGACTTATAAGATATGGGAGATTTTAATTCTGGTGCTGGCTGTTTCCAAAACTTGCTGAATAATCAGGGGTAAATTACTCAAGTGCTTGGCTTTCACAAAGGTAAAATAAGCATAATGAGCATAATGCTATCTCCAACTGCAAAACCAGAAAAATAGGCTGGAGCCAGATTATGAAAGAAATTGTGCGTTACTGAGAATTCTGAATTCTGTAAATTGAGAAGGGAGATGTTATCATGTTCCATTGGCATAAGCAAACCTCATCCTGGCTGTCATGGACATGACTCAACAAAGGCATCCTTCTTTTTCCTCAGCTACTACGTAGCCTGAAAACCACATTGCCTCCTCCATGGTACCTCCATAAATGGAATGATGGCACAACTTAAGATCCAGTCTAAAAATTTTGCAATCCAGAGAGGATGATGAAATAACATAGGCTGCTAGCAACATTCTCCAGGTCTGTTCCTGGAAGACCTACAATAAAAGGTAAATATATACAATTGAAATAATTGATGATAACAGAAGAAATTGGAAATGACTTATGCTACAAGGCCCCAAAATTTCAAGTGAGGAAGATCCCTACTTCTCATTTTACAAAAACATTATGTGTAACTATGACAGATACTTCTCTGTGTTCCCCAAAACCTGTTTTCTTTCTCTCTTGAAATTTCCAGACTCCATTACTGTTTGCTTTGTCTATGGATGCGATCCATAGACTTCATTGACTTAAAGGAGTTCATAGACTCAAGATGGAAGAAGTCTGGGTTCTTGTAGGTTCATGCAGAAGGCTGCCCAGCTAACATCTGCATTGGTTTATGATGTGAGTAATAAGTACACTTTTAATTTGTTGAACCACTGAGGTTTGGGGGTTTATTTGTTACAGTAGTTAGCCAAACTAACACACAAAAAAACTTCAGTGTGGATTAAAACACAAAATTATAAATGCTCTAGGACACAATTTACAAGAAAGATTTTAAAATGTAGAGGTAGAAGTTTCTAAGTATAAAAGTTTAAAAACATGAGTTAAATTTGATAAATTTGATCACAATATATTATCATTAATTATAGGTACAATGTTACACTTGTTACATTGTAATTATAGGTACAATGTAGCACTTATTCATCTTGTATAACCGAAGCTTTATACCTAATAAACAGCCACACCCCACTTCCCCCTCCCCCATCCCCTAGCAATCACCATTCTCCAGCCCATTTCTATGAGTTTGGCTGTTTTAGATAACTCATATAAGTAAAATCACGTGGTCTTTGTCATTCATGACTGGCTCGTTTCACTTAGCTTAATGTCCTCCAGGATCATCTATGTTGTCACATATGGCAGACTTCCTTTTTTAAGGCTGGATAATGTTGCATTGTATATCTTATGTATATCTATACCTATTTTACATTTTGTTTACCTACTCATCCATCAATGAACATTTAGGTTGTTTCCATATGGCTATTGTGAACTTGGGAGTGCAGATATCTCTTGGAGGCCAATCACTAATCACTATTCATTTAGATAATAAGCTTTTACATTTGCTTTACAACTATAGAAAGTACAGCACTAGGTAAACAAAAACTCCCTTTGAAGTTTAAAACAACACCCATATCTGAACTCCATATATATTACTACTATTATTGTCCAGGTTATAATGATGATAATTAAAAATTAAAATATAGTCTTTATATTAACTAAAGGATAAAATAATTGAAAATATTACTCATAAGTTGTATGTAATACTATTTTTAAAACATTGAGAATTATAGTCCCATCAAACTTCAATTAGGGCAAAAGGTTGGTCTCCTCTGTAGCAGCAGTTTCTTAAAATAATAATAAAATATAAATAATTACAAAACTTTTCTTAAGAGACAAAAGGAGGCCTCAAATTGCTCAGTATGGTTCTAGAAGTGCACTATTTGGCTTGTTTGAAGATTAATCGCAATCAATTTTTTTTCTATTCTAAGGGTGTGAAGCTGGTAGGGGTAGCGGTGGGGTTGAATTTAGAGGAGAAGAGGTATAAAGAGAAGGAGAATAAGGTCCTCTTTGCAGAAATTGCCCCTTGGACTAACCAGCAACAATGAATTCAGAATGGAGAAAGAGATGGCTGAGCATAATCTGGTAGCGTGGTAGCACAGATGATACCTGAGGGGAGGGGAGAGGACAGTTCTGTTTTCAAACAAACAACCCCATCAAAAAGGGGGTGAAGGATATGAACAGACACTTCTCAAAAGAAGACATTTATGCAGCCAAAAAAATGCATGAGAAAATGCTCATCATCACTGGCCATGAGAGAAATGCAAATCAAAACCACAATGAGATACCATCTCACACCAGTTAGAATGGCGATCATTAAAAAGTCAGGAAACAACAGGTGCTGGAGAGGATGTGGAGAAATAGGAACACTTTTACACTGTTGGTGGGACTGTAAACTAGTTCAATCATTGTGGAAGTCGGTGTGGCGATTCCTCAGGGATCTAGAACTAGAAATACTATTTGACCCAGCCATCCCATTACTGGGTATATACCCAAAGGATTATAAATCATGCTGCCATAAAGACACATGCACACGTATGTTTATTGCGGCACTATTCACAATAGTAGAGACTTGGAACCAACCTAAATGTCCAACAATGATAGACTGGATTAAGAAAATGTGGCACATATACACCATGGAATACTATGCAGCCATAAAAAAGGATGAGTTCATGTCCTTTGTAGGGACATGGATGAAGCTGGAAACCATCATTCTCAGCAAACTATCACAAGGACAAAAAACCAAACACCGCGTGTTCTCACTCCCAGGTGGGAATTGAACAATGAGAACACATGGACACAGGAAGGGGAACATCACACACCAGGGCCTGTTGTGGGGTGGCGGAGGGGGAAGGGATAGCATTAGGAGATATACCTAATGCTAAATGATGAGTTAATGGGTGCAGCACACCAACATGGCACATGTATACATATGTAACAAACCTGCACGTTGTGCACATGTACCCTAAAACTTAAAGTATAATAATAATAATAATAATAAAGAAAATCCACTTGGTGAGGGACCACATTGGGATTGGCTCTGGGCTTGACGTTCTGTTGGAAAAGCTGCTCATGATATAGCAACTCTTGATTCATCTTCTGGTGAATGAATCATTCCTATAATTTCAGCACTAACTATGCTTGCTCTTTGTGTTTAGAGCTTTCTTCATTCAAGTCTTATTCTTAGGAAGTTATTTCATCCTTAAACTTTTCACAGTTTTCCTCCAGGGTCCAGATTTATGATGGTTCTTCCTCTAGGCTAGTATTCTTCAAAGATGACTACAGTTTTTCATACTCCTTTTGAACAGGGATAACCCTGCCAAGGAATTCATGCTTTTTTCTGAATTAATGTTAGTAAGCTCTAGGACAAACTGTTTTTCTTTTTAATAAAAAGCTGGCTCTTGTTTTACCTAAATGTTCTGAACAAAATTGAGAGTTGTGAAAAACATGATTCTGAAACTGTAGAAATCAAAGTCCAAGCTCAGGTCATCATGTGGCATGACCACCACCTTGCACAGCTTTCTAGGGATAACCTGGAAGTAAGGCTTTGAGGAGGTTCACAGACTCTCCATGGCACCAACACCTTCTCCCTACTCCAAAAAAAAAAAAAAAATACACATTCAGTGGCAATTTCTGCAGAGTTTCTGAAGAGCATACTCCATATGTATCTAGAACACAACCCCCCACATGGCTCCTGGGACAGACCATCAGTGGAGCTGACAGAGAGGAAGACAGGTACAGTAAATAATGCACGTGCTCCACAACTGTCCAGTGCTCCTTCGTCTTGCTCTCTTAAAAAAAAATCTTTTCAAATAGAAAAGAAAATGTTAAAATAAGGAAAGGTGTACTCAGGAGGCTGAGGCAGGAGGATTGCTTGAGCCTAGGAGGTCAAGACTGCAGTGAACTATGATCATACCATTGCACTCCAGCCTGGGTGATAGAAACCTTGTCTCTTAAAAAGAATGGAAAAGTAGAAATATTAGTTCATTTACTCACCAGCTACATTCAACCTTGTTTCTGTTTTAATCCATTTACCCTATCCACCTTGCTCTCATTTAATTTTTTAGATGAACCATTCCAAACAAGTTCAAAATAAACCATAGACATCCTGACAATTTTAGCATGCATTTCCAAAAACAAAATAATATCCTGCTATATAACTGTATACCCTTATGATACTGTTGTTACTCACTTTTTAGATGAAGAAATTGATCAATGCCAGAAAATCTCTTTGAGGTAGGTGAGGAACCAAAGCTTTAACATACTTAACTGCCCTGTAGGGTGAAGTGATGAGTGACCCTGAGACATGAGACATGGGTGAGGAATGGCAGCTCTGAGAAAGCTCACTGAACTGTGGGGCTTACATAAAAATTTTAAATTTTTGTAAGGAAAACAATACGCCAGAAACAAAGTAAAAGGACAAGTGTCAAATTGTGAATAAACACACACAATTTATAAAATATAGTTCAAATTTTAATATTCTTAATATGTAACAAGCTTTCCAAATCAATAATAAAAATGAGCACTTCATCTTTAAATAGAGAAGAATAATTTAGTGATCATCTTTTGTTTTGCCAGCCTAGTAAACTTCCCTCTCATTTGTATAATTTTCCTTTGGGACAATTCCTTTTACTACCACAAGAAGGGGCATATGAAAAATTAGAACACCTCACCCCTTGGGCACACTGATTAATCCAGGGATTGGCATGTTCCCAATGAGTCCATATTTTTCAGTTGCTGTAAGCTATTGCATATGCTATAAAATAAAAGGAACACCATCAGCCTCCCACCTTTTCTTTCTGGAATCACTAGCTGCAAGGATAATGTAAGCCTAGAGTCACTTTTGCAGCTACAAGAGTGATATGGTTTGGCTGTGTCCCCACTGAAATCTCATCTTGAATTGTAGCTCCCATAATTCCCTCATGTTGTGGGAGGGACCCAGTGAGAAATAATTGAATCATGGGGGCAGTTTCCCCGTAATGTTCTTGTGGTAGTAAATAAGTTTCACGGGGTCTGATGGTTTTATAAGGAGAAACCCCTTTCACTTGGCTGTCATTGTCTTCTCTTGTCTGCCACCATGTGAGACATGCCTTTCGCCTTCTGCCATGATTGTGAGGCCTCCCCAGCAATGTGGAACTGTGAGTCCATTAAATCTCTTTCTTTTGTAAATTGCGCAGTCTTGGGTATGTCTTTATCAGCAGCAGATAATGGAAA